>NW_027206068.1:6107500-7560000 GCF_024711535.1 Dipodomys merriami | reverse complement strand
TTATTGTCTAAGCAAATCTGTTGTCCTTGAAAGTCTTGGAATGTGGCTTTGTGTTGATCTCCTTATGAATAGAAGTCATCTCAGGCATCTGTTTCCAGAGCAAGCTGGCTTCAGATATGTGGAACACTTGCTCTAGCTACTAGTATCTCTTCACAACCATCTTATCTAGAATAGCACACACACATACACACATAAATTTTTAGTTTTGTTAGGATTGGAGATAGGACTAAGAGCCTCTCTCTTGCTAGACAAACACTCAACTACCTAAGCCAGGTGTCAGTTCTTTTGCTTCAGTTTGTTAGGTAAGTTGTCATGTGTTTTTCTCCTGGCTGGACTTGCACCAAGATCCTCTTATTTCTACCTCCCCAGAAGTAGTAGTGTTACAGATATGCACCACTGTACCTGGCAAGTTTCTTATAATTCTTTTTTTATACTTTTTTATTGTAAAAATATTGTACAGAGGGGATACAGTTACATGAGCAAGGTAATGAGTACAATTCCTATCAAGCATTATTACCTCCTACTTTGTTTTTCCCCTACCCTCCCTTCCCTCCACAACTACACTCCCCCCCCCTCCTAAATTGTAAAGTTCGTTTTTCAACATAGTGTCTTGTACATCTCATTGTTACAATGGGTCAACCTGTATCCCTACTTAAGCATTTTGGTTTTTCCCTTCCCCTCCCCAAATTAGAGAAGAGTATATACAAGATGCAGGGCACTGATATCAAATATAGTGAAAACAGGGGTTATACCATGGGGGAGGAACATACAAAGAAACAAAAAAATCACATAGTACATTATAAACACATTAGAAACGCCAACAAGAAATATAAAACTTCTCATGTCCCTATCTTGGGTTCATTTCTCTTAGCACCATCTTATATGGTCACATGTACATAGCTTTTGACCTTTTCTGCTTGTCCCAGACATATACTAGTTGTTGCAAATAATGGAAACCATGAGACTTATGTTTCTTTGGGCCTGGCTTACTTCATTTAATATAATTTCTTCCAAGTCTTTCTATTTCTTAAAAATGGGGAGATATCATTCTTTCTGATGGAGGCATACAATTCCATTATATATATACATTTTCTTAATCCATTCATCTACTGAGGGGTATCTGGGTTGGTTCCATATCTTAGCTATGGTAAATAATGGTGCAATCAACATAGTTGTGCTGGTAGCTTTAGTATGATCTTGTTTGTGATCATTTGGGTAAATGCCCAAAAGTGGGATTGCTGGGTCATAGGGGAGATCTATGTGGAGTCTGTTGAGGAACCTCCATACTGCTTTCCAAATGGTTGAACAAGTTTACACTCCCGCCAACAATGCAGTAGGGTTCCCTTTTGGCCACATCCCCTCCAGCATCTGTTGTTATTAAGAGTTCTTATTTATAGCCATTCTAACTGGTGTGAGGTGGAATCTCAGCGTTGTTTTGATTTATATTTCTTTTATGGCTAGAGAGGTTGAACATTTCTTCATGTGTCTATTGGCTATTATTCCTCTTCAGAGAAGCCTTTCTTTACGACTTTAACCCACTTATTAACCGGGCAGTAGTTTCTTTGAGGATTTGTTGTTGGGGGGATTTAATTTTTTGAGTACTAAGTATATTTTAGGTATCCCAACCTCATTCTTCAATGGAATAGAAGAAGCAATCCAAAAATTCATATGGAACAATAAAAGACCCTGAATAGCAAAATCAATCCTTAGCAAAAAGAACAGTGCTGGAGGACTATCCATACCAATTTTCAAACTCTACTACAAAGCCATTGTAATCAAAACAGCTTGGTACTGGCACAAGAACAGACCTAAGGACAATGGAATAGAATCAAAGACCCAAAAATGAACACACAGACCTATAGCCACCTAATCTTCCCTAAGGGATTTAAAAAATAGAATGGAAGAAAGACAGTCTCCTTAGTAAATGGTGATGTCAAAATTGGTTAAACACCTGTAGAAAACTAAAGCTAGATCCTTATATATTTCCCTGAACCAGAATCAACTCCAAATTGATCAAAGACCTCCAAGTAAAAGCAGACACCCTGAAAACATTACAGGAAGGAATGAGAAACTCTAGCGCTCCTTGGCACAGTCTGAAATTTTCTTAATAAGGACCCAGAAACAAAACAAATCAAAGAAAGGTTGGACAAATGGGATTGCATGAAACTGCAGAGCTTCTGCATGGCAAAGGACATAGCTATCAAGATCAATAGAAAGCCCAGAGATTGGGAGATCTTCACTAGCCATACAACAGACAAGGAACTGGATCTTGCATGCAATCCTGCCCCTCATGGGAGTATCTTTGTGTCTCCCACACTTATCAATACAGCCACCAATGCTTCTTTGAAGTGCTGTTGCCTGTATTCCATGGGCCAAACTTACAGCTTGAAAACCTGCTCAGAGCACAATGGGGCCACCAATTAGAGAAAAGTCACATCTGGCACAGTATATTAACTTGCTCAAAAACCATCTTAAAGAAAAGAAGTCAGATGCATCATACCCACACACTTGCAAAGAAAGATTGTGTTATTTTTTTGAAGAGAGATGACTGGTTCCAACTGAAGCACCACCCCCACCCCCAACTGTTCTGAATCTAGCTATGGTCATAAAGGTTTCATCACGGGGACAGTAGGCCCAAGTAATAGTAACACAGAATGCCCTCCAATCAACTCACTGAAGTGTTTCAGTCTCCTTCGTTGATACTCCTCAGACTAGCTGCAAGCTACAGACTCCAGGGAAGTTGTGGATAATTACATGGTAATTATTTATAACAAGTGCTTCTACTCTCAGTGTGATTATCCTTCCCTGGGTTGCTTGCCTCCTTATGCCTGGTTTATGTAGGGAAACAATGTCCAATTTAATCTCTGTCTTTTGTAAGTGAGTCTCTGACAAGCCAGATGGTTCAACATCCTTTGGCAGCAGGTGTTCAGGCTTTCTACAAAAGGCACATTTTTCAGTTTCCTTTTGGCTATGGCAAAAGCCAGGAAACAAGAAGCTGGTCATTTAAGGATGAATTATAGGATTAATATAGAGAGCCACTAAGGACAGCAGAGCTAGCTAGTTTGATATAAAATGGAGAAAAAATAATCATGGTGTTTCTCTATTTTCTGGGGGCTAGGGGTGCATTTGGGTTGACCTAAGCCTCTTAATAAATTCATCTCCCTTAATTTTCATCAACCTTACCAAGTATATTCTGAGATTCTGATGAGCCTGCTGGAGTAGGTGCTCAGGTTAATATCTGATTAAGGGCATGGCCTTATCAGTAGATTGGTGGGATTTGAATTCCAAGTCAGACTCATTAACTATGTGATCTTTGCTGTGTCAATTAACCTCTCTCAAGTTTTTATTTCCCTTGTATGGAAAGAGGACAGCATTCACCTTACGAGGCTGAGCAGAAGATTTAATGGAATATATGTAGGTCTATTAGCATAGTATCTGGCCCATAGCAATCAGGTCTTTCATTGACTAAGTGATAAACATAGATCAAAGAAACAATGTAGGTGGGTGAAGTGACATTTGGTGTCTCTCCCTTTCCTCTTGCTTACGTTATCATAGGTCCTCTTCTTACAAATAAGATACCCTACCTTTAATTAGTTGCATGATATGAAGGAGAGTCAGTCTCAAAATGTAAATATCTACCTTGTTGGTTCTGTAACTCCTATAGGCATTAAAGACTTCAGGAACCCAATAATGTCACCAAGAAATAAGATGAAACAGGTGACAGTATGGCAAGAAAACTCAAGCAATGGCAGAAAATAATTGTGGGTTTTAATGCATGACAGTTATTAGGGCTGAACTGCTCACACTCTCTCCCTGCCTCACTCCCAATTCTCTTCCCCCTTCCACTTGGTTTCCTCACTTTAAAATGAAGACCTTTCTAGCAGTTTATCTACACCCTCCTCTCTCACTCCTATCCTCACTCCAGAGGATGCAATGAACAAATGAATTGAACAGAGTGCATGCTGAACGTCCTGGGGACAGACCCAGGGACAGTGATGTCATGGGAATGCCTGGATTGAGTCTGTTCCCCTCCACCCAATTCAAACATCTGTCTTCAAAAAAGCATAGGAAAGGAACTGTCCTATCTCAACACAAATTCTTAAATTCTGGGTCCTTTGCCCTAAGGTGGTTGGAAGGATTAATAACTGCAGGTTCATTTGTCCTGTGCAATTCTTAATTTCTTTCTCTCTCTCCCCCCATCTCTCTCCCTCCCTCTCTGTCTGAAAGTAAGCAACAAAAAGTTCTAGTCAGACATATACTAGATATTGCAAATAAGGGAAACCATGGGACCTATGTTTCTTTGGGCCTGGCTTACTTCACTTAATATAATTTTTTCCAAGCCTTTCCATTTTCTAACAAATGGGGCAATGTCATTCTTTCTGATGGAGGCATAGAATTCCATTGTGTATATATACCACATGGACCCATTGCAACAATGAGATGTACAAGTCGTTATGTCAAAAACGAACTCTACAACTTTTGTGCAGGGGAGGCGGGGAGGATTGGGTGGGGGGGGGCAGGGGGAGTATGGGAAGGGATGGGAAGGGGAAACAAAGGAGGAGGCTAAAATGCTTGATAAGAAATGTACTCATTATCTTGCCCATGTAATTGTAGCTCCTCTGTACAGTATTTTCACAATAAAAATAAATAAATAAAAGTTCTAGTCAATCCTCGTTATTCATGGATTCTATATTTCCTTACTGACCTCAATGGCTTGGATACCAGATACCTGCCATACCTAAATGCCCATAAGCTTGCTTCTATAGATGTTAAGTTTCTCTGCCTTGCAATCCTGCTCCATGTGAAGTAACTCAGGGCACATATACAGAGTATGCATGTACAAGTCAGGGGTGTGCAC
Organism: Dipodomys merriami; assembly: GCF_024711535.1. Taxonomy (NCBI): domain Eukaryota; kingdom Metazoa; phylum Chordata; class Mammalia; order Rodentia; family Heteromyidae; genus Dipodomys; species Dipodomys merriami. The sequence goes on along the minus strand of NW_027206068.1, from coordinate 7,555,142 downwards.
ACTTCCTTAAAGAGCTGTTGTACCCAATATTATTGATAGGTAGCAGTTAGCCATGAGTGATGGGAAAATGCAAAGGCATCCTAAAATGTAAATAAATGTTCCAGCTCTCAGGTACCTACAGCCCTGTAGCCTGGATCTAGAGATAAGAGTTTCTCACAGGCAATTTCAACAAGTTCTCAAAATCCAAAGATTAATGTTACGATTCTCAGCCTAGAGACAATCCACTCTTAGTTTGTTGAAAGTGCATTTATAACAGGTACTTAAAACTATTTTTGCTGCCATTAATTAGCTAAAAAAAAAAACAGAGGGAAAAACCTGCCATGTGGGCTTCTGTTTTGTGTTTGTCATTTATTCTAAGCCATTCTCCCCACAGTCACTTTGCAATTACCATGGGCTACAGGAAAGACAGGAATGATCAATCACATCTTTATGGCAAAAACTAAAACTACCCCAAAGGAACAGCAGAACTTTGTAGGACAGCTCACCCTCTAAGGAGGATAATTACCAGTACCCATCAAGCTTCACCCTGGAGCAGGAGAAATTATTTCATGGGAACCACATTGCTCCCCTTCAGTGATGACAACAGGAAGAACTACTTGGAACAGAACAGAATGATGGCCAGACCTGTAAGCAGAAGGCTTCAACTATGCATACCTTTGTTCTGTGCCCTCATTCTTGACTTCCACTTAATGTTCAGGTTTATACCCTGAAGATGACTAAAGATGAGCTCAAATGCCATCCTATATAGCATGCCTATGCCACATAATCTCTTTCTCTACCGTAGTTATTTCATAATAAACTTTAAAAAATCATTTTTACTGTTTGCATCTGGTCTGCATTCCTCTCACGATGCAAGCACCTAGGTTATGATAACATTTCTGGTATCCCACCACATTTTAGTTCAGTCTTTCATAGAGACAGATTTCTAAATTCAAACCTGGTTTTCTAGGATATTAAGGTTTTTTTCCAAAGTAAATGAGGACAACATATTTCATTGAATAGGATATTTTCTTAGTTCATAAAAGCTGTTAATACTTACACATTTGGTGTGTACTCTTCTTATTCCAAGCCCCTCACAGAGAATAACACTTTGCTGATATAAGCTATTCACAGTGTGGTAGGGTCTATTTGTTACCACACCATAACATAGCTCATTTTGACTGTTACAATGGGAAGGAAGGGTGATGTGTTTGCCAGTTATAGAGACTCAGTATGGATCTGGTATAGAAATGACAGCACAGATGCTATAAAAGGCACAGTATGGGAGGGGGTCTAGGAACCTCTGAGGATGTTCCTGTGTTCTATGAGGACTATGTGAAAGATACCTGCAATCATCCTGCAGCTGGAAGCCAGCAGATAGAGAAGGAACACCAGGAAGATTGCCTAAATGATGAGCCAAGGCTGATAATCCTGAAAAACAAAACCCCTTCCTGTGTTTGCACAACAGATAGCCCCTGACATGTTTATATGATCCAAATGGGAGAAGGGGCTTCTCACCCCTCCTCTCTAGTCCTCTAAATGTATAGGTCATGGATTTCCTGGCCAAATTCGGCAGATGTGAGCTCACACTAGATTCATTTTCTCAAAAATATAAATAGATCTGACACTTCTTATGTACCACATGTATAAGAAACAATTCACATCTGACCAACATATAAAATAAATTATATCATTTAAAGTTAGCTTAGGCCATTTCAAGGAAAAGAAGCATACTTTAATCATTTAAGTACAAATGCTATCAATAAATCTCTTTCCAGTGATATAAAGAAAGCAAAGATCCAGGAGAAGAAAATTAAAAGGCACTGAGACCTTAATATCAGCCAAAGCCATACTAAATATGGCTAAGTTTTTCATTTAGACCTCACCCTAACCCTAAGTACAATATGCTCCAATTTATAATATAAATATCAGAAAACAGAGATGTTCAATAATTTGTTCAAGACTGAAAAACTACGAGGTATCAACTGCAGAATTCAAACTGACTCTAATCCATTTTTCTCATGTCTTTATCTTGCATCCTCCCTTTGGAAAATTGACTTTGGATTATACCTATCATCCTTCTGGTTCCCTGTGTTTTAATTCCTGCCCTTTTAGAAAAGTCTGCTATAGCTGGGCCTCCCTCATCTGAGACCAGAAGGTAGGCTGGTTGGAGGGAGGAACTTGACAAATATCACTTTTGTGGTGGGTTGCATCCAGGTCACACAACAGCTGGAAAGGTGAGGGTGGTAGAGTAGCTGGAAGGGATGCTGGTCAGATGTCCTGTGTCCTGAAAGGCAGTGTAGGAGCATCCTGTCATTCCAATACTGTTCTGAGCACTAGCAGGCCCTGAGTTGACAAGTCTACAGAAGGTCATGGGCCTCTGTGGGACCCATCATGTCCTCCCCCATGGATATGAATTAGAAAACTCACTTTCACGGTCGACCTTGTTTTGAAATCTAAAGAGGATGAAGAGATTAAAAACAACTAAGCCAGAGACAGACAAAAATGTTGATACTATGTGTTCCATGAGACTTCAAAGAGAGGCAACTGGGAAATCATTCATTTACCTTAATTCTTTTGACATCAAGATCTTTCCTTTCTGCCCTTCCCCCACCACCTGAACCCTTTATTTCCTAGTTGAAAATTCTCATGTGTCATGTCACCTTCTTCAAATCTTTCACAAAGCAATCACATGTCAGAATTAGGCTCCATGTTCTAAAACTGTCAAAACAAATTTCAATGATTAAGTGCTGTGGATTACTCTTGCTAGTTTCTAAAACTGATATGAAAGATACAGTTTAATTAGAAGTTAGAAATCGAAGCCACTGGTACCACCAAGATATTTACCAAATCCAAAATCTCTATAAAGCTCCAAACTAATTCTGAGAGGGGGGAAAAAAAGTTAAATTATATCTAAAGACAGCAAGCTTGTTAAATAACAGCCACATCTAATTTCATTGAATTTGAGTTGAAATTTTGCCCTAAGGCACTCCAGGGTAACTCAGCCAAGACATCTCTGACAAAGGTCACCTAGAAGAGAATCTTTTATTTGCTTTTTCTCTTTAGATGTTAATAAACTCTATTTAATTACACAGTTATTGGTGTGATTTTGACCCTGGAGCTTTTCATTAGTATGATAGTGACTATTACTTTTTTACCACCAACGCTTACCTAGGAATCTATGGTAAATTATCCGGCTTTCTGTTTTGCATAACTACCAAACAAAGCCCAAGAAGTCATAATTCTTTATCCAAACTGACAACTGTTTTCTGTTTCTTGAAATTTGTCCAGGAAATGCTGCCTTGCCTACTCAATGTTCAAATCCTATGTCTGCTTTTAGCCAAGACATCTCATTTTAGCACAAGAAAGGAAGTCAAGCAAACATCAGAACAAGCCAGCCTTGGAGCTTAATTTTCATTTTCACACATTTCATCCACTCTCCTGGCTCTTGGTGTCAGCAGGGAGTAATCTCACCTATGGAAAGAAGGCAGCACCCTGACTGTGCTAGCAAATTGTAGGGAAATGAAAAGGCTCCATGATTTCTGAGTTGTATCCTTCATTCCACAAGAAATAATGAAGAGCTTCCTTTTCTCCAACATATCATCCTATTCACTCAAATGGACAGTCACACTGTAGCTTGGGAGGAGATGGGCTCCTCTTCACCTGCCACACCCGTTGGTACCTCTCTGTGATGCATCCTTCATCAGCCTCAAGAACTGCAGTCCTGTGCCATGTCCAGCTATAATAGATAGGGAGCTATCTATTATTCTCCATTTAGAACATCTTTCGGGAAATGGTATTATCTCAGTCACTAAGCTGAAAGCTGCTTAAAGCTATTTTTTTCAGAGATATTTATTCACAGTTTCATGTACCCTTCATTCAGTTTGCTTAATTTTTTTCTTTTTTGCAGATTCAGGCACAATTACAGAACTACAAACCGTTGTAACATCCCTTCTATGACTAGGAAAATGAAGGGGTCCCACTGGACAAGAAAGAGGGACAAGAAAGAGAGAGCAATAAGAGGATGCGTGTGATCAAACTATATTTTATACATGCACAAAAATATCATAGTCAAATCGGTTATATTTTTTTAAGTGAGAGAACAGAAATTCCCCTTTAGAAAATGAACTGCAATTTTTGCCTAATGTATTTTTTATTTTTGTATATATATGTATATAATGTTAGGGTAGATCAAAATGTTATTTTTTCTCCTTTCTATAATGTTTCATTGGTGGTAAATTCTACTTTTTTTTTCCACCAGCAAAACACCACTCAAATACCTGAATACGATCTGGTGATAGGAAATATACCTTTGGTAATAGTGAACTCATTTATTCTTCCAGAACAAATTAGTAACTATGTCCTACATTACAGGGATCTCCCAGAGTCACTTAGGAAGATGCTAGAATAATCTTTCTATGTAGATTATTAGAAAAGTCATGTGCTAGAATAACAGCACTCTGGTAATAATTCTGTTTTACAGTACCTAATCCTAAAGATATGTATGCTGAAAATGGTTCCTAAAAGACCTAAAAGGAAATATTCCATTATATATATACATATATATTCATTGTTCTCAAGTAGTTGTACAAAGGGATTTTAATTCAGTGGATCAGTTTATGACTGCAATGCATCTTGATCAATGTCACTATTCCCATTATTCTCCTACATCTCTCCCAACCAACTCCATGCATACCTTCAAGTTACTTGATTCTATCCAAACATGTAATATTTTAATATAGCCCAGAAAAGGAAAGATGGAGGCAATGAAGAAAAAGAAGGTAAGGACACAAGCCAGTGCACCTATTTTCTGAGTCCCTGTAGAGAGAGAGGGAGTGAGCTGGGATGCAGAAAGGTTTCTTTAGAGTCCACTATGAACGAATGACTCAATAACTACACTCAAGGACTGTCTGTCTTCAGTGTGCTTGAGCATTTGAAGGAAGAGCCTCATCTTTGTGTGGTAGCATCCTCAGCATCAGCCACATGACCTGTGTCACAGAATTCCATTGTTCACGTGCTTCCATGGGTAGCTGTGCATAACCCCACATTGCTCTTATAATTTGAGCCATTAGATAGGACCACTGAGTTAGCAGTTTAAGATAAAATTGTTCCCAGGGTTTTTGCTGGTTTATTTTTCCTCTATGCAAACTTGAAAAAAGAAAGATCATTATTAGTAGCATTTGATTTCACCCTGTTTTAAATATTTACAGATACTTAACTCTTAGATACCTTTGACATTCCAATGGAGTTAAACTACATAAACATTCCTTTGGGGGCTTTTATTCAGATAGTAAAAACTACCAGAGGAATGTGAGTTAAACCTGATTTCCAAATGAGATATCCTGCAGCAACTGAAATATCCTGTGTGCTTATTATCTGCTGTAAAGTACACTTTACCCCAGGGAATCTTCTGTGAGAGGAAAATTAAAACCTAGCAGCCCATTTTAAAGCCCATTAAGTCATTAGGTGGCTCTTGAGTCTGTGTGAGTCTGTGTGCCTTGTTTTCCTGGGTCTATGAGCCTTATTTTCCTCATGGGCTATGGAGAATGGTGTGCCCTCCCCAGTGAGAAAAGCAGTAGGCAGACTCCTAGGACACATGTGTTCATGTAGAAGACTCTCAAGTTCAGATCTGTCAGTCAACTCCTTCCACTTGTGAAAAGAAAACAGAGTGAAGGTTGAAACCCCGCATCCTTGCTGCTTTCAGAAATCATATAACCCACCTAGTCCCAATGATGAGATGGATCATTCTAGACCAATACATTTTAAATGTTAGGATTAGAAAACTATTTGGGTTGATAACTGCCTCAGATGGAAAGAATGTCTTTTAAAAAAAAAAAATTTCCAGACATTCAATGGTGCCAGACAATGTGAGTACACTCTTAGACTAGGAGTTTAAGTTCCTCATATTTTCTCACTGTCAATTCTTTTTCTTGTTTTCTATCTGGTGCTAGTGCTGGGGCTTGAACTCAGGACCCCGTGCATTTGCTTGTCTTCTTCTTATTATTATTATTACTACTACTATTATTATTATTCAAGGCTAACATGATACCATTTGAGCCATACCTGCATTTCCAATTTTATGATAGTCAATTGGAGATGAGTCTTATGTACTTTTCTGGTCTCGTTGGCTTCTAATTATGATCCTCAGATCTCAGACTCATGTGTAGCTAGGGTTACAAGTGTGAGCCACCAGCACCTCATCTGAGTACCTCTTTCTGGTGGACCAGTTGCTTCTTTATTCATCAGTCACTTGCCTTTCCATTTGCTGACTTATTTCAGTTAGCATAACAGTGTGCCCAAGATATGAGTCGTGCTTGGTCACAGTCAGTCAAGGCTATGGCTTTCCTGTTTGGCAGTATTTGGTCTACAAGAGAGCTTGTAAACCCAGCCCTGATGAGGGAATTCTAGTGGCAGGAGAATGGGGAAAAGTTTTTCTCCTTTTTAAGGGTCAGGAGTGGTATATGTACAGCAATCTTCACTTTCAGCTCCAACACATTGATTCTTTTTATTTTTTGTAAAGGTGATGTACAAAGGAGTTACAGTTACATGAGAAAGATAATGAGTACATTTCTCCCAATTCCCCTCCCACTCCAGCCCCCTCCCCCAAGTTGTAAAGTTCATTTCCAACACAGTGTCTTATGAGTATCACTGTTGCATTGGTTCACCCTTTGCCCTTTGTCTCACTATTTCTGTGATTCCCCTTCCTGTCCCCAAACCAGATAAACTTATGTACGATACAAAGGGTACTAAAATAAAAAATAGTGACAACAGGGGGTAAGCCAAAGGGGGGGGGAGAAAAAAGAAATAACTGCATACAGTATACTAAGGAGAAAAAAAACATATAAAACCCTCTTGTTTCCATATCTAAAATATACTTAGAGCTCAAAAATTTAAACCTCCCAAAAACAAGCCCTCAAGGAAACAACCAGCCCATTAATGAATGGGCTAAAGACTGAAAGAAAGACTTCTCAAAAGAAGAAGCAAGAATGGCCAACAGACACATGAAGAAATGTTCTACATCTCTGGCCATAAAAGAAATGCAAATCAAAACACATTAAGATTCCACCTCACTCCAGTCAGAATGGCATTATGAAGAGAACTAGCAATAACAGATGCTGGTGGGGATATGGCCAAAAGGGAACCCTGCTACACTGTTGGTGGGAGTGTAAACTTGTTCATCCACTTTGGAAAGCAGTATGGAGGTTCATCAAAAGACTAAACACAGAGCTCCCCTATGACCCAGCAATACCACTCTTGGGCATTTACCCAAATGATCACAAACAAAGCCACACTAAAGCTACCAGCACAACTATGTTGATTACAGAATTATTTACCATAGCCAAGACATGGAATCAACCCAGATGCTCCTCAGTGGATGAATGGATCAAGAAAATGTGGTATATATACACAATGGAATTCTGTGCTTCCATCAGAAAAATTGGCATCGCCCCATTCATAAGAAAATAGAGGGTCTCATATCTAAAATATACTTGGAACTCAAAAAATTAAACCACCCAACAACAAATCCTCAAAGAAACAACTGTCCAATAAATAAGTGGGCGAAAGACTTGAAGAGAAACTTCTCTGAAGAAGAAAGAAGGAAGGCCAATAGACACATGAAGAAATGCTCAACCTCCCTAGCCATAAAAGAAATGCAAATCAAAACAACATTGAGATACCACCTCACCCCAGTTAGAATGGCTATAATCAAGAACTCTAACAACAACAGATGCTGGAGGGGATGTGGACAGAAGGGAACCTTACTTCATTGTTGGTGGGAGTGTAAACTTGTTCAACCACTTTGGAAAGCAGTATGGAGGTTCCTGAAAAGACTTCACATAGATCTCCCCTATGACCCAGCAATCCCACTTTTGGGCATTTACCCAAATGTTTGCAAACAAGATCACACTAAAGCTACCAGCACAACTATGTTTATTGCAGCATTATTTACCATAACTAAGATATGGAACCAACCTAGATGTCCCTCAGTAGATGAATGGATCAAGAAAATGTGGTATATATACACAATAGAATTCTATGCCTCCATCAGAAAGAATGACATTGCCCCATTTGTTAGGAAATGGAAAGGCTTGGAAAAAATTATATTAAGTGAAATAAGCCAAGCCCAAAGAAACATAGGTCCCATGGTTTCCCTTATTTGCAATATCTAGTAAATGTATGAGTCAAGCAGAAAAGGTCAGATAATGTGATGTTAGGAAAATGAACCCTTAGATATGTATTTAAATGTTTTTTTTTCTTTCATGCATTTGTTTCTAACTCATTTATAAGATTATTTCTTTGTTGCTTTGTATGTTCCTCCTCCACAGTATAACCCCTGCTTTCACTATATTTGATGTCGGTATAATTTGTGGAGGAGATGGGGAAAAACAAGTTGTTTAAGGATACAGGTGGACCTGTTGCAACTATGAGAAGTACAAGGTGTCATGTCAAAAACGAGCTTTACAATGTCGGTGCGGGGGGGGGGGGAGGTTGGGGGGGGCGGGGGGAGGCTGGGAAGGGATGTGAAGGGTAAACAAAGGAGGAGGCTGCAATGCTTGATAAGAAATGTACTCATTATCTTGCCCATGTAATTTTAACCCCTCTGTACAGTATGTTCACAAAAAATTAAAATTAAAATTAAAAAAAAAAGAAAATAGAAAGACTTGGAAAAAAATCATTAAGTGAAGTAAGCCAGGCCCAGAGAAACAGGATGCCTGGTTTCCGTCATTTGTAATAATTAATATATGTCTAGGCTACTTCTACCAGAGGATCACAATATCTCAATAGCTATATATATGTATATATATATATATATATATATATATATATATATGAGCTTATAAAATGATACTAATTGAAATGAACTACAAGATATGGAAACACTGATTCTTAATTTGAGTGCTGTCATTTGATACCTGGTGTCTTCGAAGCCATCTTGAGACCCCCAGGAACAATAACACTAAAGTAGACCGACAGAGAGGAAAGACTGATGGAAGGAGCTAGACTCTTAAGGACATTTTGAAGTCCCACCCTGAGATTATGCTTCCTCCAGATTAATTTTTTCCACAGTCAAATAATAACATCTGTAATCATTGATATCATATTACTGATCTTCTCTATTGTTTCATTATGGAAAAACTGTAATTTAATATTGTTTATAAGAACTTGTCAGCTTTGAGATAATATTAGGAAGAGGTTTCACTTTCTTGAGTCTCTCTTCTGTCCTTGAGATTTTTTTCTCCTCTTTTTGAACTTCATTTTATCATCCTTCTTTTCAACTCTAGAAACTCTAGAAATTTCTGTATAGTAATGCCTATAAGCTGCCTTATCTTCATACCAGTTATTAACTTAAACTGCTTTCTGCCTTATCTATGATTAACAAGATAGGGGAAGCTGTTCAAGGTTAGGGGAAAAAAAATGAAATGTTTTCAGTTTAAGTCCTGAATGGTTTCTCAAGGCTGAGTATTTGAACTTTATGCAGGGGAAGTGAAGAAGAGGAAGGGGAACAGGAAGAAGAGGGGAGAAACTAATGATTCATTTTGTCCATCTCACTTTGCATATTGCTCCCAGATGAATCTTCCTGTGTTGTGGCCTGTGGCACCCCAGGCTCTAGTTTAGAAAGCCTATCATCCTGCTGTGTCTCCCAGGTGAGGCTCTAACCATTTTCTTAGCAGATGGTATCTTCCACATCTAGGTCCAGTTTGCCTTTCCAACTCCAGTCCCTATAGTTGTCCTGATCTACACAATGGGAAACTTTTGCCCAGTTGGCTGTGTTCATTTGCCTTTGAAGGATTAATGCAAACATTGGCCAGCCAGGTCGACCAAGTCAGATGTAGGGAGAGCTGGAGCTTGCTGCCTGCTTCAATTACCTTGGCATACTGGGGAAAGTCGTTCTTCCTGTTAAAAGGTAGGCGGGCTGTGTTCAACAATCTTCACTTCCAGCTCCAACACCTTGATTCCTACTTGAAGTAGAAGCTGGGAACTACCAAGATTTCCTTATTTGGGGAGATAGTTGTATATGAAGTTTTCTAAGGAGATACCATGGAAACTCAGTGTCCCTTCTTCTCCAGGATCTAGACCCCTGCTGGCTTGGTAACACAGCTATTGTGATCATTTTAGCTGACTTTTGTTAGTCCATTGGTTGTATCTAATTACTTGGCATTTTGGTTCAGGCATCCTCAGGATTCTAACTCTAAATTCACCTTGGGTTATGATAGGATTAGTGTATAATTTTTACTTTGGTGCCCTATCACAATGATATATTTATCTTTCTATCATTCTGTAGTTATCCATTTATCATTTGTCAAAAAATGTTTTTTAAAAAAAAACAATCAAGCTTTTGGATTCAGGAATCATTAGAATCAATTTGACTTCCTTTGCAGTTAGAAAATGAATTTTAAATTATTCATGTTAACATCCTCCAGATAAATTGAACTTTTAGAGTATTTAAGAGTGTTTAAGAAAAGCTTAGTAAAGTCAGTTTTATACATTAATGGATTCCACTTTCCAACTATTAATTTCACATCAACCATTAGTTTTGACTTGTGTAGCCATCTGATCAGCAATTTCAAGAATCATTAATGTTAATGAAGAAAGAAGTAAACCTTTGGAATTTTAACATTAAGAGAACTTTTTCATCCTTTGTATCTGTCTATATAACTCACTAGATATCGAGATTGTCATATCTCACCTCTAATACTGGATAAGGTAGTTTAAAAAACAAAACAAAACATCTTTTGAAGTATATGCATAAACTTATAAGAAAGCAGGACATGTCCTCCCCCCCCCCCAGAGAAAAAGTGAGCTACCATTACCCTCAATCTTAGTGCCTTATAGAGCTAGAGGTCATATCACTAATAACACAAAATGTCACATAATGACATTGACCAATGTGCCACATATGCAAAAGTGGGTCCATAGAGTATAACAGATCTGAAATATTCCCATGGCCTAGTGATGTCTTGGCCATCATAATGTCATAGCACACCTCACTTGAGAGTTTAGGGGTTGCTTGGGTGGTGATAAATGTTGGGATGTATATGAACAAAGGTACTCCTCACAGTGAAGTGTCACATATTCAATTATGAACAACACTTGCTCATAACTATTGCTGGCTTATGTGTTTACCATACCATATTTGTTTTCAATGCTTTAGAGTGTATTCCTACTTACAAAATGAGGTTGCAGTGAAACCATGTGCTGTGGGAAGCTAGTGGCAGCTTCATGCATCATGGTTTATGGCTTTTCTTGGTTGCACTGAGAGGCCATGCTTTAGGAGACCCTATGAAGTTCCCATTGCCACAACATCAACCAATAATGCATTTCTGTTTCAAGAGTCTTCATTGGTAAGTACCACATGACTGTAGACTTGGAATTTCACTCCTACTTGGGATGTGAAAAGCCACAAAAGAATGTTACCCACCCCCCAACAAAAAGAAAATGATGCATCACGTACAAAATCAGAACTTTCCTTGAACTCCCCAGAGAGCCAAAGTCACAAGGCAAGAAGGAAATAATTCCAAAGAAGGAAAGCATTCCTAACAAGTTCCAGGATACTGAGCACTTCATCATTGACAAAGTATGGGGGGAGGAGGAAGAAGAGCTGGCAAAGTGTGGTTAAATAAAATAATTCCTCCTCCTCCTCCTCCTCCTCCTCCTCCTCCTCCTCCTCCTCCTCCTCCTCCTCCTCCTCCTCCTCCTCCTCCTCCTCCTCCTCCTCCTCCTCCTCCTCCTCCTCCTCCTCCTCCTTCTCTCTTTACTCCCTCTTCCTCTGTCTCTTCCCTTTGTACCAGTCCTGGGACTTGAACTCATGACCTGAGTGCAGAGTACTCTGCCACTTGAGCCACAACTCCAGTTCTGGCTTTTTGCTTATTAATTGGAGATAAGTCCTGAGGATTTTCGTGCTTGGGCTGGCTGCAAATTGCAATCCTCACATCTCAGCCTTTTGAGTAGCTAAGATCACAAGCATGAGCCACAGTGCCCAGCTTGACTTTTTTAAAACATAAATTCAATTCTTTTTTTTCCAGTCATGGGTCTTGAACTCAGGACCTGGGCACTGTTCCTGAGCTTCTTTGCTTAAGGCTAGCACTCACCACTTGAGCCCCAGCTCCACTTCTTGCTTTTTCTGTCTATGTGATACTGAGGAATCAAACCCAGGGCTTCATGCATGCTAGGCAAGCAGTCACATTCCCAGCCCAATAAATTTAATTCTTAAAAGCTAATTATGTGCTCCCATCGCATCTCAGTTTAGAATGAGAGCCCTAGATAAAAGTAAAATCCATACACACCCCACATTTCTCTCTGTGGTCTCCACTGGGTATTTTTGAGAAAGATTGAAGCAGGGCAGAAGGGTGGAAAGAGTCCTTTTTGTTGATACAAGATGCAGAAAGAGGCAACAGCTACTGTGCTGTAATACATTTCTAATGAAAAGAAGAAGCCTTCAGCCATTAGGAGAAAAGGCAGCAAATTCTCTAGGGTAGAGGATGGAAGTGAAAATCCTGTGCCCCTGGGGAGAGTCAGTAAAATTCTTTTGGGTCAGAATGCTACATTGATTGAGAGCTAAGCTCTACTACCCGTGACCTACAGGCAGGAACCCATTCAGATAAGAAGACCCAAGCATGTATAGTCCAGCTGCCCAGGTGCATGTGATGCTAGACAGTGGGTTGAGAAGGAACAGAAATAAAACATCCATCATGAAGAGTAAAGAATTGTAAGAGAGAATCAAGAGCATCCTAAAGGAATAATAGGCCATAAAATAGTATCCAATAGACTAAAAAATGCTTAAAATATTAAAATTATATCTAGTTCTGCTGATAAGCAGCAGAATAAATTCATACTGAAACAGCAGAAGAAAGAATTGGTGTGGTGGAAAGTAACTTGCTTACACTAGAGCAGAGAGCAATACATAAATGGAAAATATGGAAGAAAGCTTAAACACTGACTGAAAAGACCAGCTTCACTGAGGTCCCACAAGGAAAGATTAAGCAATATTTAACGAGATGATGACTCTTTTCCAAAATTAGAAAAAGACAAAGCTCTTTCGATTCAAGGAGGCCAGTGAAGCCAGGCCTCAGTGGCTCATCCCTGTAATCCTACTTGGGAGACTGAGATCTGGAGCATCATAGCTTTTAGCCAGCCCAGGCAGAAACCAAAAAAAAAGTTCTCAAGATCTCTTCTCAGCTCACAGCTGTGTACAGAGGATGTGTCCTCCTAACTATGACAGCAAGCCCCCAATAGGTGGATTCAAGTCCAGTTATGTGCCTGGTTAGGACAAAAGATCCTATTTCAAACATAATCAGCACAAGGAAGGCCTGGGGGCAAGAACATCTGTCTCGCAGGCATGAGGTCCTGAATTCAAACCCCAGTACTGCCAAGACCAAAAAAAAAAAAAAAAGCAAAAGAAGACAAATGAGTACTGAGCATAAATGCATAAAACAAAGAAATAAAAATATTCACATTTAGACACTATAGGAAAAATATTAGATCTGTAAAATGGGAGAAATCTCCTAAAAGCAATAAAAAGGATACTGTAACTAGATTAATAGTGGACTCTATTGACAAGACAACTTGTCCAAGCATGATGGATTAGTACCTTCAAATAGATTAAAGGAAGTTGTCAGCTTGAATTTTATACAAAGCCAATTTGTATTCCAAATGAAAGACAAAATGGAGACATTTACAGACAAAAAGTGAAAAAGGTTACTTAGAAACCCTCATAAGCAAACTTATAAAACATGACTTAAGAAGAAGAATGCAAAAGCAAGATTTAAAGTACAAAGGAGAATTTTGAGTTTACAAAAACAGTGGAGTAAGTGATGTGGATGGGGAACAGGTTCTGGTGGCTCATGCCTGTAATCCTAGCTACTCAGGAGGCTTAGATCTGAGGATCATGGTTTGAAGCCAGCTGGGGCAGGAAAATACATACAACACTTATCTCCACTTAAGCATTAAAAAAAAAGCCAGAAGTGAAGTTTTGGCTGAGGTGGTAGAGCACTAGCCTTGATCAAAAATGTTCAGAGACAATGCCCAGCCTCAGAGTTCAAGCCCTAGGACTGGAAAAAAATAATAAAGTGGGGACAGGGAGAGGCAAACTTAAATGACACTGACAATGTAAACCCGCAGTAATAATAGCTAATTTCTGGTATTTTGAAACATGACTGAATAAAACACAAGAAAGAAGAGTATAAAAGTATGATAACTGAAGGCAAAACAGCTTCTGATCAGAAAGGTAGAGAGAACACTGGGATATTATCTATGTATTATGGAACCCGAGGTGGTGTGGTGGTAGAAAACAGGCGAGTATCTCATGCTGGCATGCTTATAGGTCCCAAGGTCTCTTTGAAGGCAGCACTTCTGATCCCAGGCAGGAGACTCATTTGTATTAGGGACCCACTGCCATTTGAGAGGACTCTTTGGATGATTCTAGGTCCTCACAGAGCATTCTACAAAAAAGTCATCCTGAAGAACAACCATTCTTTACAAATTTAGATCTCTTCACTACCTATGCCTTCTTTACCTTCCCGCCCATCCAGTGTCAGCCTTGATAGAGTAAAGGGCTCCTGGGTATTCTGCTTGGGAACCTTAGGTAAAAGTGTTATTGTAGGAGAATATTTGCCCATCCTTGGATGCTCCAGAACCCAAACCCCAAACTGAACACAGAATTTGTTAGATGAGAAGAAAAAATTCTCATACGTATCCCAAGCCTTTTTTTCTTCTTTTTGTCTTTATTTTCCCTGCCATTGATGTAAACATGGAGAGCTAAGGTGGTTCTTCTTTGATGACGTAGATTATTTCATTTTTGAACATTCATATATTGTGGGTACCTGTGTTTTATTCTCAGTATGTCAAAGTCAGTTCTGATTCCCAAGTATCGTTTACTAGAAAGGGAACTACTTCATAGCAAACATTTAAAAACTACCATGAGTAAATTTGATCTTAAAATGTGATAGCCAATAACATATAAATGGACAGAGGAGTCATATACATTGATAAAAGAAGGGCAGATGTCAATATCATATCAACTTAAGGCAAATAACAAGCCAACAATTAAAGGTTGTTCTGTTACTGTGTATGGAAAGAATCATTGCAAATGAATTAGAAGAATATTGATAAATCAATTAAGGGGCACTATAGTACACCTATTAAGCACTCAGTCTGTGGTTACTGCTGACTTCAGATCTAGATCCTGCCATTTGCGTGTGTTGTTGAGCAAGGTCCTAAACTACCACATTCCTCTTAGAGTTAGAATATGTAACACAGAAATAATGGAAATGATTGTTCACAGTGTAATGTAGAGAGGAATATCATATACAAACAACTCAGTGAAATCATGGAGACTTAGTATTTGCTAATTTGACAAATAATATAAATAAGAAATTTACAAAAGAAGAGATATAAGTGATTTATAAACGAACATAAAAAGTTTAATCCCACAGGGTGTCAAGTAAGTTTTAGTATTCCAATAGGATACCATTTTTCCTGGTAAATTTGAATTTAAAAGTCTGTTCTAATGCAAATCAAAACACCCAGATTCTGCCTCAGCATCCCCACATACACACCAGAAAACAAACCACATGGCGGTGAGGAGGTAAGGGAAAAGGAATCTTCATATCCTGTTGGTGGGAATATAAATTAGTACAACTACTATGGAAATCTATATAGAGATTCCAGAAAAAAAAATACTATATTATCCTACTATACCACTCCTGGGCATATATCTGAAGGAATGTTGGTTAACATAAAGACAAGATACCTACACATGTAGTTTACTATTCAGAATAGCTAAGACATAGAATAATCCCACCTATCCCTCTATCAAGAAACAAAGAATGGGGCTGGGAATGGGGCTTGGTGGTAGAGTGCTTGCCTAGCATGCTGAAGCCTTGGGTTTGATTCCATATAAACAGAATGAGCCACAAGTAGCACTGTGAGGTAGAGTGCTAGCCTTGAGCAAACGAAGCTCAGGGACAGTGCCCAAGCCCTGAGTTGAAGCCCCAGAACTGGCCAAAAAAGAAAAAAGAAAGAATGTATAAAGAGTGCAGAAAAATGGATGAAACCAGAGGTCATCATGTTAAGCAAATTAAATCAGATGGAGAAAGATGATATATTTTCTCTCATATGATGAATTTATAAGTGATGAGAATGCAAAGTAGGTTCTATTTGGGGATGGGTTTCAGCAGGAGAGGAAAGGGAAAAAGGAACAAAACCAAGAATGAATATGGTTGAAATACTCTAAACAGATGTATAAGAATTGAACAATGAAACCTACTGAAATTGTTCTAAGATGAGAAAAGGAAATGAGAGGGAAAAGATAGAAGAGAATTTGATCCTGATACATTGTATGCATTTATGGAAAAAAATTACAGTAAAATCCCTTTATACAACTAATATATGCTAACAGAAACGGAACATGCTCTAATATATATCAGTACATGTTCCAATATGTGCATGTTTTATTCTCCATTTTGAAAAGTCCTAGAATAAATATAAATTGATCTTCTGGGAGCATTATTTATGTATAATACACAATTCTAGAACCCTCTAGAAGTGTGCAGCTGGGGCCCTGCTGTTGACCTTTTCAATCCAGCCTAAGAAAATAAACAGGCAGGCATATATAGATTTATGTGCAAGGATTTTTTACCCCATTGCAATTTTCAAACAGCAAAACCTATGAACATCTTATCACTTCAATCAACAGAGGAATAATATAATACATTCTTTTAGATTCATGCAGTGGAATTTTTATTTAGCCATTAAAGGTGATATTAACATGGGGAAATATTCATACAAAAGGAGTGTTATTCTCACCAACTTAAATAGTAAAAGATACTCATTTGTAAAATTATGCAATATGGAAATATTAAATAAAATAGGCACTTGTAATTTTAATACCCAAGATAGGTACTTTACAGACTTGAACAATGTTTTACATGAATGTTCAGACTCCTACAAAAAGTAAACTGCTAATAGCAAACTGTGAAACTGCTAATCCACACACAGAGAAAAAAAAGACAATAAAAGCATTAAGATACTTATTCATGGTGGTTGAAATATGATTGATTATTTTGCTTCTTTTTAAAATGTCAACAAGCCTACAAGAAGTGTGAATTACTTCATAAAAAATTAAAATAGCAAATACTATGAATGACTTTTGCTACTTACATATATTTCTTGTAGTGCTTTGACTATGAAGTGTAAAAAAATGGACAATATTCCTTTCACCAAATGAGAAAAATCTCTCATTAATCACTTAGCCATCTACCTCTTAATGAAGACATGTAAATGCATATGCAAATGAGCAGAAATTCTATTATGAGACAGTGACAAGTGGCTCTACAAAACAGAAGGTAATGATAGAGTTTGAAAAATAGGAAGGCAGAGGAAGGTTAGCAATAGTGGAGGATTTTTATAATCTGATAGTCTAACAACAATAAAGTAAGATCACAAACAGCAGTAAGAAATGAACTCTAGCTGTGGTACTGTGACACAGAGTGTAACAGAATGGGGATCTAGAAACCAATATGACAATGAAAATGTATAAAGTTGTAATATTCTTCATAAGTCTTGCCTGTCTATCATATTCAAATGCTTGACAAATTTAATCAATCTTATCTATGTCTAACCCTGGGGCATTTTATTCAATATCACACATTTGATCAAAACTGAGAAAGATCACTTCAACATTCACAAATTTTGTCTACACAATTACACACTTCCACACTGAGTAAACGCAATGTCTCTCAATATTGTTAGCTTTCAATAGTCAGAAGTTTCATGCCACAAGAGGGTCTGATGCACTAATGTTCTTGCATATAATTTTCCCAAGGAGAATTGGAACTAGGTTTATAGAAAACCAAATTCATTGGATAGGGTAAAAAAAAAATATCAGACAGCATCTCATTGTGTTGATCCAGTTTCTGCTCTTTGAGTGGAAAATCAGGACAGCCTGCTGTCTTTAAATGGCTTGGGAACCCAGAACAAAAATAAACAGTTGCATTCTATGAACATTTTTGGAATTCTATTTTATGAAAGGTTCTTGGGGTAAGCGAGAGAGATACAAAAGCCACACTGCCCTCCAGAGTTTTTCAATTGCACGAGAAAGCCAGGAGGAAGACAATTGCAAAATATGGCAGAATTTATTGAAGTGCTGGATTCGTGGTATACGTAAGGGAAGAAATTAAGTGACGGTTTCCTAGAAAGGGTCTGTGACTGTTATTAAAGTGATCATAGACCTTGTTACTAGAAGCATGGCCCATGAACTAGCAGTTCAGCATCACCCACCAGGTTGGCAGGAATGCAAACCCTTACCTTACCCCAAACCTCCTGAATCAGCCATGCTCGGCCAGGGGATGGCTCAGAATCAATGCTAATAGTGCTGTGGGTCATATGTATGGACAATCAAGTTCAAGAAGCAGCTCTGCTCTGATATGCATGTGCTGTGATACAAAAGGGCAGGATCTTCTCTTTTGCTTATGATAAACCTTTATTTTTTATTTTTTTTTTCGCTTGTGGGGCTTGAACTCAAGGCCTGGGTGCTGTCCCTCAGCTCTTCAGCTCAAGGCTAGAGTTCCACCACTTGAGCCACAGCACCGCTTCTGGCTTTTTCTGCTTATGTGGTGCTGAGGAATCAAACCCATGGCCTCATGCATGCAAGGCAAGCACTCTACCACTGAGCCCTCTTCCTAGCCCAATGATAAACTTTAAATAACACGTATTTAAATAAATGACTGTGCATGTTCATCAAAGAAAAATGTAGAAAATGTGGAAGCATCAAAAAGTATTATTCCATTGTATTAATATATTGGTTACAGAGAGAGAATGGGAAACATTTGTTTGAACAATATATATTAACAAATGCAATTGTATAAGATATGCATATGTATGAGATAGATAGGAGATACATATGAGAAATATATAGGAGATATAAAGAAGTTAGATATGATATGTAGAAGAATAAAAATAGCCTATAAATAATGTGTTTGTATATGAGTGTATATGTACATATATATGTACATAGAAAGACAGATGAGAGTGATTTATTACAAACCATTGGCTCACACTATTGTAAAAACTGGTACGTCTCAGACTTGCATGACAGGGCAGCTTGCTAGAGATACAGAAAGTTTGAGCTGATGATGGTTTAGTTTCATTCTGAAACCAGCAGACTTCAGACCCAGGAAAAGTTAATGTTTCAGTTCAAATCTGAAGGCAGAAAAGAAATCTGATAATGCAGTCTAAAGGCTATTAAAAAGCATTTTCTTATCCTCAAAGGAAGGTCTGCATTATTGTTTAATTTAGGCCTTCAACTGATTGTATGTGGCCCATCCACATTAGGGAAGGCAATCAGTCTGGTGATTTAAATGTTAATCTCATCCCCCCTCAATGAAATAACCAGAATAATATTTGTTCCTATATCTGGGGCCCTTTAGCCCTACCACGTTGCATGAAACTAACCATCACACTCAAATTTAGTGCTAGGAACATTGAAGTTGAGGTAATTTGCACATTTCAACTTCAGCCCTGGGAATTTATGTGGATACAGATGAAACCTTTGGGCATGAATAATCAACTAAAATACCCTTTGGCCACTTGAATGTGGCCATAATTGGAAGTTCCAATTCTCCTTGGGACAGTTATATGCAAGAAGATCCCCTTCAGAGCCTCTTGTGCTATACAATCCAGGTACATTCACCTGGATTCCACCTCTTTCTATCTAAGCTGAGGGGTTCATCTTCATATATTCAGAACACGTAGAAGTTGAGGGTTTTGGTGTTTTTTCCCCCAAAGCAATTTTTTCTGCTTTGGTGTGAAATATTTTCCTGGCATAAACATCACCCTTCAACCCCCTCTGAGCTGAAAATCCCATTTCTAATCTTCTTTCTGATTGAGAAATGATAGAGTAGATTTTCTGGGGAACATCTGCCTGACTGACAGATGCCTGCCCTTGTGGGAATGGCCCTAAAATAAATGCATACTGTCTGTACTTATTCATCCAGTTCTATATTTAAAAAATCATAGCATGGACTAAAAATCCAAAGAAAGAGTACTCCTCTGTTGATTAGCAGATTAGCGTCCTAATAGTGCATTCCACTTTCTTATATCAGAATGTCTGTGGTTACACAGTCATAGGAGAGATCTTGACAAGAACTGAATACCTTATTTTCCCTTGATGACCAGAGATAGACCTGGAAAAAATCATAAAGCAACATTAAATCTTACCACTCATAGCCAGCCTCTTCAATAGTATTGTTTGTTTTCTGAATTCCCTCTGTGCTCTCAGTGGACAGCCCAGTCAGAAGCTAAACTCATACTTACCTCTCAACACTCAGGCCTGGTACTGAGATTTCAACACAATGCCTAGGTAAGTGCTTTACCACCTGAGCCATGCCTCTAGTCCTTTTTTCTGTAGTTCTTTATCAGATAGGGTTCATGTTTTTTTCCCAGGGCTGATCCTCATACCTATGAGTCGTGTATAATTGGGAATACAGACATGCACGCCATATCCTGCTTCCCATTGACTGAAATACACACCTTAAAAACTTTTTGTCCCAGGTTTGACTTGAACCATGACCATCCTGATCTCCACTTCTCGAGTACCTGGGATTACAAGTGTGACTCACCATTCCAGGCCCAATGATCTTAATATTCACTCACACAGATGATATAGTGGGGGTGGTAGGTAAAGATAAAAATTGCTTTTGCATCAGATCATTGTCCTTCTAGACTGGAAACGTTGGTGTCAACACACTATCCTTTGCCCTAATGAACAAAAGAAACAAAAATTCCCCACATGACTTCTATGCATTGGAAACTCTTTGTATCTGGTATTTCCTTCAGTCCTCACAAACTCTGCAATTAGGGGTTGTTAACTCCATCTTAAAGGTAAGGGAATTTAAGCTTAAATAACTCAAACTTACAATACCAGGCTAGGTGAAATTGGATTGACTCCACAGATACATATTAACGTTGTTCAGAATCACTTCTTCCTGGTTTACAAACAATCTAGGACATTTGTAAATGGCTCCATTATGCTTTATGCA
Organism: Dipodomys merriami; assembly: GCF_024711535.1. Taxonomy (NCBI): domain Eukaryota; kingdom Metazoa; phylum Chordata; class Mammalia; order Rodentia; family Heteromyidae; genus Dipodomys; species Dipodomys merriami. Next base: position 7,534,125 of record NW_027206068.1, on the reverse strand, counting down.
TCAAGAGATTGATCCTGCTATTGTTTGTGAGCTTTCCTTCATGCCCATTTATTCTCCCTCCTTAAAGAAAAAGATTGTTCTGTTTTGTGATTGGATCTCTAGCTGATACAGAGGAAGACATAAAAATATTGATTCAGATTTTCTGGGCGCAGGGGTCAAGAATATTTTCAGTAAGTTGTGTAGTTAAGAATAGGATGAGTTCTGAGAAATGTGTCACAAGTGATTTCCCCATTGTATGGAATTCACCATGTGTGCTACATGAACTCCACCCATCTAGGTCAATCCCTAGACTTGGCCTCTTCGCGACTTGATAGACTATGCCTATGGCTGCTGCCCAAGTAACAGGCGAGTCAACTTTATTTCTATGTGTAGGAGTGTACTCTAAGCTCTGATAACATTTACAGGATATGTTACATAAACCTGTAACAGTGACCTTTGATTGTTATCAAGTCTCATGCATGATTCATAATTCCACATGCTGTGCTATTATCTGCTAAGATTTCTTTTACCAACAACATCACAACATGAGTAACGGGTTGTGCTGCAACATCATTGGAGCTGGGAGTTTCCTACTAATCCTATGGTATTCTTCTCTTCTATGTAGCCTGTGATCAACCGACATATCTGAGAAAAATTAGGTAAGGGGTAACAAGTTTGACAAGAAATGTACTTACTACCATATTGATGCAACTATAACCCCTTTGTACATTACCTCAACAATAACATTTAAAAATGCAAAAACAAACTACAGCAGCAAAAACAAACAAACCAGGCATATCTGCTTGGAAAACTTGGGACCAAGAAAATGTCCATTACAGAAAAATTAACTTTTTGTCTAAAAAAACAGACAGAACAACAGACATGACCAGCACAGATGAAAGCTATATGATTTCTCCCTGAGGGATCATTCTCATAGTTGAAAGCGTTGGCCCAGTTGGAGCAGTTATAGAAAAGACTGTTTCCTTCATATCTGAATTCTCAGGCAGAGCATTCTGCCTGACATATGGTAAGGCTGGAGAAGCATTGCTGAGTCCATTAACCAATGCAGGAATAAACGAACAGTTAACGAAGAATAAGCCATCAGATAGATGCCTTTTTTAAAAAAACACATTTTGGTAGTTAAAAAGCATCAAGCCCAGTTTAACTCCCCTCCCCACCAAAAACATGAAAAACAATCTCACTCCACATTTTTGCCCAGAGAAGACTTAAACTTCCCTTCACTTTAGTTTACCCAAGATTTCTCTTAGGACAGCAAGCAAAGAAAAAGAAAAACATTTTGAAATCTTTAATGTCAGCAAACAAAGCCAGAAGGCAAAATATGCCGAAGAAAGTATATTGGACTATTTTCTAAACTCTGGAATTTTATTTTGTTGTTGATGCTGGTGGGTTTTTTTGTTTGTTTGTTTTTTAGAAAAGCTTTGTGAGAGACTGGTGGCTCATGCTTGCAATCCTAGCTACTCAGGAGGTTGAGATCTAAGGATCATGGTTTGAAGACAGCCAGGAAAAGAAAATCCTGGAGACATAACTCCAATTAATCAGCAACAAGCTGGGAGTAGAGGTGTGTCTGGAGTGTCAGCCTTAAGTGGGAAAAAAGGGGGGGGGGCAAACAAATGAGAACTAAAACCCCTGAATTTAAGCTCCAATTACAGGCACAGAAAAACAGAGAGAAAAAGAGAGAGGGAGCATCATCTATGCCTCTCATTAGCTAAGGAGCGTGTGTGTGTGTGTGTGTGTGTGTGTGTGTGTGTGTGTGTGTGTGTGTGTGTGTGTGTGTGTGTGTGTGTGTGTGTGTGCCTCCCAAGCCAAGTGGCCATAGAGGAAATCAGTTTACAACCTCTGGACCTCTCTGTATAGCTCAGTGACAAAATGCAGAAGTACCTGTGTTTCAGTTTTGTATGTTGCCACTAGGGGTCCTCAGCAGCAGGCGATCTGCACTGGGAATTTGGTAGCTGAGGAAGCCTCTCTTTGTCTGCGCCCCAGGTGTGGACACCTCTTTGTTTAGAGGCAGGGCTATAGTACCTGGGCTTCTGGCTTACCATGTCCGAGCTGTCTGCTCACCTTCCCAGGAATGCAAGCTTTTAGCTTCTGGTTCTCCTTATGTTACCTCTGCAGGGGCTTTTTTTTTTCTTTTCTCAAACAGAACTAGGTATCTTTGTATTCGAAATAGGGCTTGATCTGCAAAGGGAAATAGTTCTCCAAATGACAAAGAGAATATTGACATTGAGAAATTGATGGCCAAGAGGGTACCTTTCAGGCTACAGTACAGTACTTGCCATAAAATATTTAAAACTACTTGACAGATAACTCCACTATTCTCCTGTGAATGCTGGCCATTGGATTAATCTTGAAAGTAAGGAATATTTCATTCTGTGGTTAGCACAGGGGAAGAGAATGACCTTCACTAAGAAATACTCCAAAGTATCTGAGAGAGTACAGCTCCAATCACCACAACACTTTCTCCCCGAGGTATGTTCTTGTCTGCTTTTAAACTTTAAAGCAACACTAAAACAAAATAAACAAATTACAGTTACGGAGGAGCTACCCTGTAAACAATAAATTACCTGAGTTGTAGCAGGTGGTGGTGGGCATAGGGGACAGGATGGGGATGATCAATATTTGCTCTATCAAAATGTATTTCTTGGGCTGGGAATGTGGCTTAGTGGTAGAGTGCTTGCCTAGCGTGTATGAAGCCCTGGGTTTGATTCTTCAGTACCACATAAACAGAAAAAGCCACAAGTGGCTCTGTGGCTCAAGAGGTAGAGTGCAAGCCTTGAGCAAAAGAAGCTCAGGAACAGTGCCCAGGTCCTGAGTTCAAACCCCAGGACTGGCAAAAAAAAATCGTATTCTTTTGTTTTCTCCAATTCAGTTCTTCAGGTTCACAGTAAAGAAAGTGTTCTGATGTGCTGAGAGGCCTATCAGACTTCTTGGTTGTCTATTCACTTCCTTTATTTATTTATTTTATTTATTGGTTCCAGTATTGTGATTTGAACTCAGGACCTCACACTCTCACTTGGCTTTTTTACTCAAGGTTGGCACTCTACCACTTGGACCACAGCTTTCAGCTTTTGGGTGATTAATTAAAGACAAAAGTTCAGGGACTTTCCTGCCCAGTTTGGCTTTGAACACAGATCTCAAACTCCTATGTAGCTAGAATTAATAGCGTGAGCCAAGAGCACCATCAACTTCCTTTTATGCTGTGTATCTCATGTTGCTAGTCTTGTTGCTCATTGGTCACACCTATTGGAGTGTAAAAAAATGGGCATATGTGAAAATCATTTAGGAAGTCATTAGTTCCTTAGAACATTTATTCAGCAAATATCTACTGATGGCCTATTGTGTACAGAGCATGGTAGAGAAAAAGGGCTGAACTCCCAGGGATAAAATGGGCAGCAAAATTAACATTAAAATAAGAAAGAACAAGCTGGGCACTCAGCTCCTGTATTCCTAGCTACTTGGGAAGCTGAAATCTGAGGATCGTGGTTTGAAGCCAGCCTGGATAGGAGACTCATCCAAGAGTCCAGTTATCCACACACAAAATATTTGGGAGTGGAGTTGTGGTATAGGGATACTACCCAGGCCCTGGAGTCAAGCCACAAGACTGCACAGAAGTGGAAGACAATAAAAAAGACAAAGCAGAGATCTACCAATGGGGATCAGAAGAACTGGAGTTATTTCTTGGAAAGCTAGCAGTCCTCTGCCTTGGACTCCAAGAAGTTTCACCAGAAAAGGGCCTTTCTTAGATGCCACAGATAGGATGAGCAGCAGGAAAGGTCTAGGCAGAGATCAGTGCTTCCAATTTTAAGAAGCTCAGGGCAAAAGGAAAAAAAAAAAGCTTAGTTTAAACTGGGCATTGGTGGATCACACCTGTAATCTTAGCTACTCAGGAGACTGAGATCTGAGGATCTTGGTTCAAAGACAGCCTGGTCAGAAAAATCCTTGAGATTGGGATTGGGGGGGAGGGGGGAGGCTGGGAAGGGACGTGAAGGGTAAACAAAAGGAGGAGGCTGCAATGCTTGTTAAGAAATGTATGCATTATCCTGCCCATGTAATTGTAACCCCTCTGTACAGTATGTTCACAAATAAAATAAAATAAAATAAAAAAAGAAAAATCCTTGAGACGTTTGCCTCTAAATAACTACCCAAAACTATGGAGCTATGGATCAAGTAGTACAGTGCAAATCTTGAGCAAAAAAGCTAAGGAAGAATGCTCAGGCCCCGAATTAAGCACTAGTACCAGCACACCCATAAAAACAAAACAAAACAAAACCCCACAAAAGAGAATAAAATAAACCTCACAGGAATTAATAAAAGAAATGAATTAATATTATTATTATATATGGAGGAATACTTCAGAAGGTCCACCAGCAGGTTCCTCAGCCTACAGTAGTGGGTTAGCATTTTGTTTCAGCCCCTGCCTGATAATTTATGACCTAGAAATATTTTGTGAGGAATTGTGAATCCCTAGGATTCTGAATGGAAGAAAGATGATTGTGAACAACTATGCCTGCAGAGTTTTCTCCATTGGTAATGCTTTAACAAATCCAAATGATCCATCAACTTTCAAATTTCAGTTCAGAATCTGGAACTATATGTTGTTCTTCTAAATAATGGGCTTCTGTGTGACCATCTGTCATCTCTTACTACAGGCTGGGCCTTGCTGTATGCATCTCCATCTTTCCCTACTGTTGTACAATACAGGGTGGTGTGGAATTGATGATTTCATAACAAGTTGTCCCTCTGTCCCTTCATCTATCAATTTGGGATCTTTAAAAACAATCCATTTCTATTTTTCAATACGATTGTCCAAACTGCAGAAAAAGGGGCTGACATTTTTCTGCAAGACCTCAGAAGTAAACAATTAAATCTATCACCTATGGTTCAATTTACGACAAAACTTAAGAACTTTTGGTTAAAGAGGAAGTCTTTCTTCAGTAGAAGACGTCACTGTGATTAGTTATCTTCAGGCACAGAGGAGGAAATAAAATTGTTCAAACTTTAGCTTCCATCAATCAAGTGAACAACTTACAATCATTTGTGGAATACAAATGATTTCTTCCAGTTACATTGTGGCCACGCATGCATTATCATGTTTAATCTACATTTTCCGTACTTCCGTTGCAGTTGGAGAAACTGAGGCTCGGGGAGTCTTATTTGTTCAAGGTCTCATAGCTAACAAGTAACAAGACCAGAGGAGGAATCAGGTGTTATCTTCTCCAAAGCCCGTCTGGTTCCCTACCATCACAATTTTGTTAGTTGACACGACTGGAGGAATACACAGATTACTAATCAGACAAGGAAAATGCTGCCTTCCACCAAAAGGACTCTGGGGGAAAGGAAGTTCCATCCTGACAGAGGGGTGGTCAAGGGCATGATGGGTACCTGTCCCTGAAGGGTCTCAGTTGAGGCTGTGTTCAGGCTGCCTTCCAAACACAAAAGAATAATGGGTGAGAGTGGAGGACATTGTGTGTGCTGGATCTTCTTGTACCAGGCAGGGCTGGTTTGAGGCCGAAACAAATGACAGCCAGGAAGACATAGTCTAGTGTGACTTAAGAGTGCTCACAAGCTTTTAAATCTTTAGCAAGCCATATTATTTAAAAAGAAAAAAAAAAAACATGGCCTTATTGGGAAGTCACACTGGGCTGGCATCCTGGAGAGAATTCTAAGAAAACACACACAACAGTTTAAATCAACTAGAAAATGTGACATGAGTGCATATTGTGATTATTTAGCATTTATTATTCACTCTGTGTTAGGTGCTTGACGGATGTGGAGCCCCGCCCCCCACCCCCACACCTCCAGACCTGCTGCGACTCCTGTGTCATTCCTGATAATTTTTTAATGGACTATATCCTTTTAACATGTTTTTCAAAATTGAACTACCCCCAATGTGAACACTTTCCATTTTGCGATATGTAATGAGAGTACTTTCATCCCTTTAATGTTTGCTTTTTCCTTTGATCTAACAATTTCTGTTCAAATTTCACAGTTTTCTGTTGCTTCAAGGATTGAAAGAACCGATTACCCCGCTGGGAGCGTGAAACTGACTTAAAAAAACATACCTACACGATATTTCCTTCCAGTGAAATTAATTTAGGTTTAAATACAGGAGGAAGGTCCACACCTTGTACTTCCAATGACTTTTTCTCCCACACCTGAGAGGTTTCTTAAGCTGAAAGGTGAACAGCAGGACCTGCTGCCAAGTCTTCTGCCTTTTGTGAGGCTCCTGCAAGGCCTAGCCAAAGAAGAACCTTTCTCTGACACCCTGCTTTGTGCAGGCCAGATGCCACCTTTGGAACATCTCTATTTCTTTGAAGGCCGGCCTCAGAAGCCCAGGGGAGTTGCTGGGCACTGTCCATGGCTGAGGTACTTAAGCTTAGCTCGATTTCCTTCCACCTTGTGTGGGACAGGGGTCAGCAGCTCGCTCTCCAGCAACAAAGGGCAATTTGGAGGGGAGTAAAAGGGGGCACGCCTCAGCCTCCCTGGCCTGCAGGACCCCATTCTCCCTAGCACTGTGTACTGTATATTTAGTGGCCTAGTCTTTGCTCTCTGGATGCCCCACCCCTGCTGTTTCTCTGCTCCAGAGCCCAGTGGGGCGCGGCCCGTGCCTCTATCTCTCCCCTACCAGCCCCCCCCCCACCCCCAACCCTCCCCATCCTCTGTAAAATTTGGGAGCAGCTTTGGATCCTGAGAACTAAGCTCGGTTCCTCGACACCCGCCCCCCCCCCACACTCCCCAGTGGTCTTTCTAGTATCTCGAAACCCTTTCCCCGGCCAGACTATCCTCGCCCAGCAGTCGGCAGCCAGCCCCCTCCAGTCCCAGTCCCCGGGTCTCAGGAGCTGTCAAGCCCGCGGCAGCTGAACCAGCCCCCCGATCGCCCGCGTCTCCTCTCCTTCCTTTGTGTGCGCGGGAGCGGAGTTGGGGCGGAGTGGGGCGGGGGGGGGGGAGAGAAGGGGGAGGTCGCTCTGTCTGTCTGTCTCCCGCCGCCTTTGCCCCCGCGGCTCCAAGTGCGGCCGAGGAGGCGGGAACCCAGGGAAGGGTGCGGGGAGCCTGGTGGGGGCGGCGCAGGGTCGCCCGGGCGCTCTGGGTCCCAGCCGCGCACTGTAAAGCGCGCAGGGCAGTGGGACCCGGCTCGGAGCCACCATCCCGCAGCTCCGGAGCCCCCCCAGGGCTCCCCAGCTACCCCGCGACACCGGGAGAAAAGCGGGTAAAGGCGCGGAGAGGGACGGAAACCACAAATAAATAGCGGCGGCTGTAGCGCGTCATCTGGCGGAGCAGGAAGTGCAGGCAGAGTCCGGGAGGCTGGTGCTTTCGGCGCGTCCCCAGGACTTTGCCATGGGCTGGGGGCCGCGGAGGCTGCGAGCTGCGGGGCGAGGGCAGGGACCGCGGCGCCCGCACCGAGGCTGAGCCATCAGCGACGCGCGGGGCGCACGGAGATGGCCGCGTCCAGCAACTCCAGCCTGTCCGGCTCCTCCGTGTCCTCTGGTGAGTTTTCCAGCCCGTCGGGCGCCGGGGCTGCTGCCCGGGTCTGGCTCTCCGGGATGGAGAGAGAGCCTACCTGTGGCCATCCCGTACGCTGGCTGGGAGCGGGGCCGGCGTCCGGTGTGACACTTGTTTGGTTTGCCAGCACTTGGGGGTCCGCAGCACCTCCGCGCCTGACATCTGACAGCGCAGAGGTGGGAGAGCGGTGGCGCCCTTGGTGTGCAGACGTGGGGGTTCTGGGGCTTGGGGCGCAGCGGGGTGAGCGGGGTGAGCGAGGTAGGTTTGCACTTTCAGGCTCAGCTGGCGCTGAGCCCGGCTGGGTGAGGAAGGTCAGGGCAACACTGGGCGCCCCGAAATTCGGTGGTGCCACACGCCTGTTACCCTGGATCCCTAAACCCAGAGCCGAGGGAACGCAAACCCTAGCTTCTTGCAGACTTGGTTTTCTTTGTTTGTTTCAGAAATTAGCTGTGTGGAGACACTCGCTCGGGGCATGGGTTTCAGATAGCAATAATAAGATTGCGCCTGCTCTCCTGGTCCCTATTGAAGTGGGTTAGGAGAAGGGAGGTCGAGCCTAGTCTTTGACTCTTGCACGTTTACAAGTGTGTGTGTGTGTGTGTGTGTGTGTGTGTGTGCTTGTGTGCGTGTGTGTGCGCGCGCGCGTGCGTGCGCGTGTATCTGTGTGTGAGGTTTTCCTACGTGGCTCTTTAGACATTTCCTTACAATACTCTGTAATTTTACTTTCAAGGCATGCATTTATGCATTTGTTTTCCCTTTTAAGTGTGGCTGAACCAAAGGAAGGCTGCTTTCAGCTTTTCTATGGTTGGGGAGCCAGTCTAATTTGAGGGGGAAAATTGATAATGAATCCGAAGGAGTAGGAATCAATAGAAGCAGCCCCACCGGTTTCTGAGTATGACAGGTTTCTAATCAGAATGAAGCATTAGGCAGAATTCCTCTACCTCTCTGGTCATTGAAAACTTTAATGGCAAACCCTGCAGGGGTAACAGATAAGACATTTTAGTGTAGTATATGGTATTCAAGGGTCAGGAAAGGACTTGAAGTCCTAATAGAAATGCTCAATATATGATTATTGTATTATGTCCTATTGTATTTTTTATTATTCTCTAAACATTAAACTTCAAGGAAGAAATAGCATGTGCGTGACATGAGACAGCAAACAAGACTTAAAGGGAGCCACCATCTATGATGTGTGACTAATTAAATTATACACGCAAGTTGAATTTGACTAAGGTGAGATAGGTGGCACAAGGTGGCCACTTGAAAGCCATGTGCTATCTTATCTGGCAGGGTTTAGTTCCAGGGAAATAACGCTTCTGTTTTTGGTCACTGCCGTCTAATAATAATATAAAAAGGTGTTGGTTAGGTGTTCAATATAGTTTAAGTTACTGGTCAAAGCAGCCATTGGGGCCCGAACACTCACATCTTATTAAGAGCAGCAACAAGTTGACCGCTGGTGGTTTTAATTCTGAGAACTCAGCAAATGCTACAGCTTATTTTTAGTACCCTCAAACCACTGCTGCTGCTGCTTTTCAATTCATTTTGGTTGACTAACATTGAATTTAAAATACATGGGCATATGCTTATCCATCTCAGAAAATTGCCTACTCAATGAACTGGTGGGGGGGGGGGGAGAGGTGGCAAAGGGAAAGAAGAATTTGGAGAAAGGACAAGGAAACAAAACTATCATGTGATTTACTGGTGGCATAAATGACAGCTACTGTGGCATCAGAATTTTCAGATGTTGATAAGGCTTAAGAAATGTCATTGAAAACCCTAATTCAGTTTTGGGAAAAATACATTGGTTTACAGCAGCACAGTATAAGATTCAGAGGTTGGCAGTTGCTTTGCAAGTAAGGAAAGGATACTTATGATGATTCTCTTTCCTGCTTTAAGTACTGCTGGTTTTTTTAATCCTATGGGGAGGAGGGAAATTGCACAAAAGCTGAAATTCAGAACATGGGCCGAGATGTATTATTTCTTGTGAATCAACCTGACCTGTGAGCTTGTATTGCCTAGTTAACCAATTAATCCAGTACTTTGTCTTGAAAAAGATGGAACTATGCTTCTTTGTAACCACACTTATCATTGTGTGATTGTGTGGGTCATGAATAATTCAGATGATACAAGCAATTCACACCTGTGAGAGGTGTTGGGCAGGCAAGAATAGAGCCTGTATCTTTCTTTCATTTTTTTTTCTTTTTCTTTTGTGGCAGCTGGGTTCTCTCAAGCAAAGGCCAGAATCTGAGAAATTAAGGGATCAATTGGGTTGTAGTCATGGCTCAGTTGGTAGAGCATTAGCCAATGAGTAAAAATGTCTGGTACCAAGTTCAAGTTCCAGTCTTGGATCAAAAAAGAAAGAAAGAAAGAAAGATAGAAAGGAAGAAAGAAAGAAAAAAAGAAAGAAAGAAAGAAAGAGAAAGAAAGAAAAAGAGAGAGCAAAGGGACTCCATCAACTCATTAATCATCATTTTCAAGGATTTGCTATGTATCAGGCTGTGAGTTACAAGTCTCATCTTCAAAAAGTTTGAGAAAGGTAATTCTAGGATTCCTTCTAACTCTGAAGTTCTGAGATCACTGTATTTGAGTTCTAGCTCCACCTTTAACAGCTGGATATCTTGGGGTGAATTACTTAATTTCTTGAGCCTTAATTTTCCCATCTGTGACTACAGAATGCTAATAGTAAGAGCACTTCATGGGATTTTTTTAATTGTGTGGACTCAGTGATATAATGGTCTAGAATATTTAGCATGGGCTGGTAGTTTATAAGCGCTTGGTGCAAGATAACCTTTCATCTTTAAGGGGTGAAGAACCTGCTTATTGGTTCAATCTCTAAGCGCAGAAATAAGTCCAACACACATAAAAGCTTCCTCCATCACTTGCTGAATTTGATCCTGAGTTTGGGCCTTCATTAAACAAGCATTTATTGAATAGGTTCCAGGTTGCAGATATGGTTCTGAGTGTTTGGACTGGGAAGGCAAATGGCAAACCCACAAGTAGTGGCAGATATGGGCAAGCACAAAACAACCTGAATCCCAGCTTAATCAAATGAACTGTGTGGAAGAATATATAGGGGAAATGGAGCAATTACTTCAGTTTGGAAAAGACAGTGGGAGATGACATGAATTGGGCCTTTAAAAAACTGAGAAGCTGTTAAGGGCTCTAGGCCCAGCTACTAGGAAGGCAGAAATGTGGAAAACCACAGTTTGAGGCCAGTCTAAGCAAAAAAGGTAGGTATACCCTCTCTCAACCAATAAGTGGGTATAGGGGCATGTGCCTGTGGTTCTAGCTACAATAGGAGGCTCTAGGAGGATCACAGTCTCTGTTGTCCTGGGTAGAAATATGAGAAAATACCTAAAGAAATAGTCAAAACAGAACGGAGTGGGGATAGGGCTCAAGCAGTAAGCACCTGCCTAACAAGCATGAGGCTCAGAACCCAGAACCATCCCTCAGCTTCCAGAAGTAGGATATTAAGAATACAATAGTTGCTGGGCACAGGTGGCTCACACCTGTAATCCTAGCTACTCAGGAGGCTGAGATCTGAGGACTGTGGTTCAAAGCCAGCCCAGGCAGGAAAGTCCATGAGATTCTTATCTCCAATTAATCACCAGAAAACTGAAGTGGCATTGTGGCTTAAGTGGTAGAGCGATTGCCTTGAGCTGAAGAGCTGAGGGATAGCACCCAGGCCCTGAGTTCAAGCCCCATAACTGACAAAAAAAAAAAATGCCGATAGAAGGAAAAGCCTGAGATGGGGAACTTCATGCCCTTCTTTCCCCTTTCTTGAAGTTCCTAATCCTGTGCCTCCTGGGGTGCTGTTCTCTGAACCCTCATACCTATTAGCCCATCAACATAATGACACACAGTGGTTGCCTGTTACTACTGCTTTTGGTTTGTAGCAGTGGCTTTGATGGATCAGTTTTGAAAACCCTCAGGTTTGTCTAGGGCAATGGAGCCCTAGAATAGGAGCAGTTGATTTCTGTAGGATTCAGCATTTGGAGAGGGGAGCCAATTGGGGTAAAACCTCTCATGGAGGAACAGCTTCAGGGGGTTAAGTTTGGTTGTGTTTGCATAAAGATTCAACTGTAATAAATTACTCAGCCTTAAGCTCAAAGTTCTGTGATTTTCCTGAGAATAGCCTTTTACTTGCTGCTGTTTAACTATATCCCCCAAATGTGTTGCTTATTCTGTGTTAGCAACTCAGACACAACAAGCAAAATAACCAGGTTAACATTAATTTAAAAATATATTTTTTTTCCTGAGAACTCCTCAGAAATTTACTTCTGGAATATTCAATTCTGTGTACAGGAAATTGCCATGTCTTTGTTTTAATGATAACTACTGGTAATTACATTTCCCACTCACCTAGATTGGTGGGAAGGTTTGATTACTTTTATATTGTAAATCACACAGAAAAAAAATCCGTATCCTTAAGCGTTTAATCTAGCCTGTGGTACTTGATTGTGTTCAGAAATAAACAATGACTGATATGCAAAGCAGTTTTCTTAATAATCATAGGTTGCATTTGCTTTGGTAATTGAAATAGAACTTTTTGCATATTAGTAATATGATTGCCTAGTGGATCATTTCACAGTTGAGAAAAAATTCAGCCCAAGCTAAGTAATAAATAAATAATTTTCCAGTAATTGAACAAGGTAAAATATTCAATATTAAAGAGATCCTCTTTGGATAAGAAGTTAAAATTTTGAGAACCTAAGTACATGGCATTATAAAAATGAAGTGAACATAAGTTTTAGATAAAAGTACAAATGGATAAAGGTAAAAATCTCTATCCTGTGCAGTCACCTAGACCTAAATTGGGAAAAGAACCTGAATGGACTGAAGTATTTATATATATGGATTTTCTGCAGCAACGTTGTATGTCAGATAGTTGATGTGATTTTCTGCTGTGACACTGAGACTGACTTTGGAAGTGATAAACAGGATTTTTTTCTTATTCATTACTAGGAGCTCATGACCTGTGACATATATAACCGGCCTTCCACATTCCTAGATACAGGGGAAAAACTGAGCTGTAGTCATTCTGGCAAGATGTACATATGTGCAATTAGACACTGTATGGATCCAACATCATAAAATAGGATGTCATTATTACTGAACTAGACATTTACACTGAGAGGTCTTTATTGAGACCTTTGGATTTTTTTTTAAATGTCTTCTTGGATATCCAATTATGTGTGAAAAATTGCTTTGCCTCTGTTTTCATGATAATTCTGGGTAATTACCTTGTTTTGGTCACCTAGATTGGCAAGGAAGTTTGATTATCTGTTTTATTGTAAATACTATGCACAAAAATTGTAATGGAAAAAAAATCACAAGTAAAAATACTGCCAAGCAAACATAACTCAAGAGAGAAATCATTCAGGTGCGGAACATTTGTCCTATTTTTTTTCTGGTGGATCTTTCCACTTCTCATGATCAGCCTTCATTGTGCATTTGAGGAAACTTGATCTAGAATCTTCCTCATAAGGACTATCTTCTGAAGTATATTTGCTATTAATCTTGAATGTCCCCCAAAAGCCATATGGTAAAGGCTTAGTCGCAGTTGATCATCTGTGGAGTTGTTGAGAGGTAGAATTTTTAGGAGCTGAGGTTAATGAAGGACAAGTCTTTGGAGATATTGGGACCCTGATATTCCCTCTCTCTCTCTCTGTCTCTCTATCTCTCTCTCTCTGCTTCCTGGCCACCATGAGGTAAACAGACTCAGACTTCTACCATGTGTTCTCTGCCAAAATAGTCTTCTGATCAAGCTAACTATGAACTGAAATATCTGAAAATATGAACCAAAATAAATCTTTGCTTTATAAAGTTCATTTGTTTCAGATATTTCCGCCCCCCCCAGTGGTAGCAAAGCGAACACAGTATTGTATATTGTATGTAGAGGAGGGACACATAAATTTGCCAGTTCTCGCTTCTAACTTTATGAAGTATATGGATGACTCTGTTCACTGTTCAACTTTTGAAGAATGTGAATACCAGGATGTGAATATTTTCTGAGGTCAGTTTGTGTGTTAGCAGGACTATGTATTCTCTGAGCTGCCACTTGGGGCCTGACCCAAGAACTGGCCCAGCTGAGGACCATCTGTTGCTCAGTAGGATCTCCTATTCCTACCCAATGGCAAAAATAACTGAAATAATAACTGAAAAATAATTGAAATAATAAGTGGGAAAGAATAATTGAAACAATTTTGTTTGGAAAACCTATACAGGAGCCGTGTTACATTGGCATGATTTAGAAAAGAGTTTTTGCCAGAAGAGCAAGAATTCTGCTGAGAGAGCTATAGGTGAAGAAATATGGGCCTACACCAAACAGGCAAAAAATTAATAGCATTCAGCTAATACCTACCTGTCATTTATCTGGAATGTCATTTGGTTTTCAAAATCTTTACTTTCTCTAGTTGTTTTCTTCCCTCCCTCCTTCCTTCTTTTTTCCTTTTCCTTTTTTCACCTTCTGTTTTTGTCAGATTCCTATTTCGAGATGTTTATATAAATACTAACATTTGGTTTATTTTGCTGTTTTTTTTTTTCCTACACTAATTGGCCTGGGCATCTGCCTCCTCTCCTTCCATTTGGCATGTGGGAAAGGAAGCTGGTATTCTGTCTGTCACTTGGGTTTGGGTCAGAGGGTCAAATGGATGTGTGTCCCTGGTGCAGGATCTTTGGTGTAACAGAACACAATGCTGTGTCTCAAAGTAACAAGTGGAGAAGTTTATTTAAAACCTCAGTGCATAGAGGAAACCAGCCTGTGTTAGGAATGTGCTGACTGCACAGGCAGCCAGATGGGTCAAAAATGTCTGTGACTGTCCACTGAGATCTGAAGCTCAAGTCCTGGGATAGGAGCATTGCCAAGTGTGAGGAAAAAACTTCCAATTCTGCATCAGGGAGCACCAGCTACCAGCTGCTCATGCTAATAACCTATGCTCCTCTTCTTTCACAAGTAATCATCACATTTGTGAGGACTAATCTTTGAATTTAGCCTGTACAGTATGGTCTTTCAAGAGAATTGGTTGCGGGACCATGGGTCCCTAAGCTCACCCTTTCACAATGTAATATCAGTGGCATTAAGAATTATTTTTAATCAACCAATAAGTCCTCTAATAAATACAAAATAGACTGAGTAGGCTTAGAGAGAGGCAGGACTTTTCATTATGTAAGTAAGAACATCAGGGCCCAAGGAACTCAAGACTATACAGTACCCCTCAGCCCTCAGCCAGGTCATGGTGGTATTAGAGACAAGGCCCAAGCTCCCAAAACATCAATTCTACACACACACACACACACACACACACACACACACACACACACACACGCACGCACACACACACACACACACACACACACACACACACACACACACACACACACACACACACACCTTCCTGCTGCAGCATCCTGAGAGACTTTCTTGCAGACTTGCTGTCATGGAGGCTGTTCTGTTTAATTATTTAAGACTTTCAAAGAAGTTATGAAGTGCTTTGTATTTTAAATGAGCTTTGGATCTGGAAGCTGTTGTTTGTATGGAGTCACAAAGACCTAAGTAAACCAGGCCTACCCCAACTGATATATATAGCTCTGTTGACCACAATACGGCTAGCCATATGTGGCTACTTAACGTTGAGTGAAAAAAAATCAATTCCTCAGTTTCTCTAAGGACAATGACATTCTTTATAAGTACAGACTAACTAGATCCTACTATAATAAACTACATAGATATAAAACATTATCATTGGCTAAAAAATGTATTGGCTAGAATTGGTATAGTTTTGAAAGAAGGATATAACTAATGCAGATTAGCAAACTTGGGTTAGGAAGTTTGATCAAATATCTTTCCATTTCTCTGGTTGCTTTGTAGGTTGCATTTCAGTAATTTTGCAAACTGGCTTTAAAAAGAGTATTTTCCTCATAATTTTGAGGTAAACTGTGAAATTGTGGCTGGAGTATATGTTGGTAAGAATAATTAAAATGTCTGTAAAATTCCTCCAGTTCTGAGGTTTGATTCAAGTTTTTAAAAATCGTCTGTCGATTGATGGTAACTCAATTTCTTTTTGAAATATATCCACAATAGGGTTTAGTTTCACCCTCAAAAAGGAAAAAATGCCCATGTCCAGAAAAAAGTTTGGATTTTTTTCATTACCTCTTTTCCAAAAACTCATAAAGAAAATAGGAAAATTGTGAATGTGTGGACTGAGGTTGCTAATGGCATATCCAAGGCATGTTATTTAAGAGATTTTCTACTAACCTGGCCATCAGCAAGCAGCTAGGCTAGAAATATTTTTGCTTCTCCAAAAGACCACTTATGGGGCAATGCAAATACATTGGTTTTTTAGAAAATCAAGTTAGCTTTTGGAATTTTAGGCTCATCCAGTTGGGAAAAAATGCATGCAAATAAGTTTCAGGATCGCAACAGTTCCTAAGAAAAGGAAGTAGTTCTTTTGGAACTTCTGTTTACCACCTTCAAATGCAGCAAAAGTAGAAAGGTATCTTTAAAGTAAGAAGCAATTTCCAAGAAAGACATGAATGTTGAAGCCACTGGAATGAGCTGTGGCATGAAGTGCTTGTTCTTTATTGACAGGAACTCAGAGCATAGATTTAGGGCAATAGGAATCAAGAATCACTGGGGTGATAATATTATACAATTCTTTTCTCACTGGAGGCCCAGTTTCTGTATTTCTTTAGGCCTGTCATTGCCCTCTGAACCCTCATAACACTATCTGGGCTTCCAGGAAAAATAGCATAGCACTTCTCTGGTATTTTTTTCAGTTAATGCCCCACTAACAATGTAAAATGATCTTTATTAAATGATTTTTAGTTCTAAGCTATAAACCCAAGAAATATAGCATGTTAGAAAAACAAAGAAACAGGAAGCAAGAATATGGCTTTGAGGTAAATTTTCTATAGCATCTATCGCACAATAAGAGCTATGGCATTTTCCTATAAGGATCTAATTCTCAAGGCCAAGACCTGCCCTTCTCTGTCCAATACAGAAGCAATACATGAATATTGGCCCTTGAAACATGGCCCTTCCAAACTGAGGTGTGTAGCAAGTATAAAATACATAGAGTTCAAAGCTAGTACAAGCAAAAATACTTCAAACATAGTGCAAAAGTAGTACAAAGATAGTACATACAAAAAAGTAAAATATCTTATTAATGATTTCTAGAATACGTCAAAATGATAATACTTAGGTCAGATAAAATATTTTAGGCATTGATTGCACATGCGTACTTAAAATGCTTAATATAGTTAGTAGAATATTTGAAACAATGTATTTGGCTTCTGTTTTGTACTGGGCAGCACTGATGTGAATGGGTCCAGTAAGAATACACCAGCCTTGCCGGGCGCTGGTGGCTCACGCCTGTAATCCTAGCTACTCAGGAGGCTGAGATCTGAGGATCGCGGTTCAAAGCCAGCCTGGGCAAGGAGAGACCGTGAGACTCCTATCTCCAATAAACCACCAGAAAACCGGAAGTGGCGCTGTAGCTCAAGTGGTAGAGCGCTCGCCTTGAGCTGAAGAGCTGAGGGACAGCACCCAGGCCCAGAGTTCAAGCCCCACCACCGACAAAAAAAAAAAAAAAAAATACACCAGCCTTCATTGCATAATATATAGCACACAATTGCTGTCTTGTGCCCAGTGGCTTCCGCAGATGGGTACAATCCTGAGTACTTCCAACCCAGGAAGCACCTACCAAAGCAGTGAACCCAATTCTCAAGCCTTGATTTTAAACCTAAACATTGAGATGCATTTTTTCCAGGAGGGTCAGGTTGGGACATTAGTTAGGTTCTTGTTTAGACAGGTTTTGCTTTTTGCTTTGTTTGTGATATGCTATGACTCTGGACTTTAGCTATTTACATGTTAGATTTATGTACAGTTTTTTCTGCCAAAGAAACTCTATTCGTCACATATTAAAGATAAACTAGTCTGAAATATTTCAGGCAAATATTTAGTCAAATTCTCTGCCTTTATAGTTTAGCATTCTAAAAATTATGTCTATGCATATTTATGCATATATACACATAATACATATTATATTCTTTTAAAAACATACATACACACCTATACATGTACCTATGCATATATGTACATTTTTTTCCTCTGTTAAAAAAATGAAAGCTTGCCGGGCACTGGTGGCTCACGCCTGTAATCCTAGCTACTCAGGAGGCTGAGATCTGAGGATGGCGGTTCAAAGCCAGCCTGGGCAGGAAAGTTCATGAGACTCCTATCTCCAATAATCCATTAGAAAACCAGAAGTGGCGCCTTGGCTCAAGTGATAGAGCACTCACCTTGAGCTGAAGAGCGCAAGGACAGCGCCCAAGCCCACAGTTCAAGCCCCATGACTGACAAAAAACAAACAAACAAACAAAAAACCTCTGAAATACTATGAAGTTGGAAAGAGGCTGAGGAAATGGAGAAGCACGTTTTTTCTACTTGTATAGATAAGAGAAGACCCTTTCCTGGTAGTCTTTTGGATGAGGTGTCCTATCATAAATCTGTATGTGTGTATTCACATATATTTGTGAATAGGTCTGTGTAGTTGTTTCTACATATGTTTATATAGAGAGTATAAATGGATTCTATTTCAGACACATATTGCTTCTAACCAAATTTATATCATAAATAAGTTAATATAAAGGGAAATGAAAAGTTCAACCTAGAATTACTTTTAGTAATGATATAATTCACAAGGGATTATACTAATGATATGAAGATATTAATGTACATAATTTGGCTGCCTTACATTGATTAAATTGCTTATTCAAATTAACCTTGCTATATAAAACGAGTATTTTGTTTTGTAGTGCTTGTTGTCTTAGATAGCACTGAGGATGTTAATTGTGTTTATTAGGTTAAAAAATACAATTTTACTGGCTTTTATTTATAAAGAGTATGTAATAGCTTTTTACACTATTTGCTTTCTGGTTGAAGCCTGGTTGGTTTAAGCCTAGTGTTCTCTTTGCCTTCTCCCCCATGATCAGGGCCTAGGGTTGAAAGTACTCAATTATCAGGACACAAGAGTTAATTTCTCTATGACATTAGTATGCTCTAGGACTGAACTTTGGCCATATGAGAACCCTATGCTTGTTTTATACAGCTAAATCCATATGCCTTTATTCTAAATGTGAACTCTTCCTTTGGAGGGGGGTGGAGGCGAGCTATGGGTAGGGGATTTGTCAGCTCTGCTGAAATAATTAAGTTTAAGATTAGGAGGAACCACAGCAAATCCTAAGCAATTACACATGTAAGACACAATTTGGAGTTAGAATGCTATTTGTCCTAGGAACATGATGATTGCCACAGTACTTACTTGCTTCTGTCTTCTAACTCCCGTCACAGCACTAAGAGTATTTTGTAAAAATGCACAGCAGCCTTTCAGGGAAGCGATGCCCTGCAGACATCTTCTTTTCATAAATAGCTGAGTGTAAATCTGTCACTCAGGAGTTCCTGAAAACATGTCTGACTCCATCTGGAGTGTCAGCTGTGTTCCTCCTTATAGTAATGAGTTCTATCCATTATTTTACCCATAGAGTGAATTGACATTTCTTTCTATGGATTTAAATTTAACTTGATGAAACTTGTTTTTCATATCCATTCCTGGGATTTGTAAATAAAAGTAAATTCATGAATCATGGACTTTAGGTGTGGCATTATGTGACAAATACAGAAGTTAGGGACACAGCCTGAGTTCTAGAACCATTTGTCTCTGTTAACCTGGACCTCCCTTATGTTCCATTTTATCTTATATAAAATGGGCTAATAAAACTAGTTGTGAGAACAAATAGGTATGTATATACAAATCAGACTTGAAAACTGAAAAGTTGTGAAAACATAAAACAAAAAAATTCTCTGGTCCCAGGAAGTCCCATTCTGATAAGATGCTTTATAAGTTCCCTTCCAGAGTTACAAGTGATCAATCAGAGCTCTTGATTTTACAAGATAAGCAGACAAATTTATCTCTAGTACATTACCTTGCTCTTCTCCAACATCCATTTCCAAACCTTGTAGTGTAATTGAAGCAGTTTAGAATTTCTGTCTCTTGTATGAGAGGCCAGTGATCAGGCTGCATTTCCAATGACATTTTATTTTGGATGATTCTAGAGAACATCACTAGCTATGTTTACTCATCCAAAAGAGTTGCTCCTTTAAAAATTAAATTCATGGAATATTCAATGCAGATTTTCCTCAATTTATACTGGGGTTACATCTAAATAAGTTCATTTAAAATATTCAAAGTTATAAATGTAGCTCACAGAGCTAACCTACTGAACATCATAGCTTAACAATATAGGTTTGTTGTTAGTCTATCTGTTAACACCCTCTCTTTCCCCAGAATTTACTGTATACATTGCTAGCCCAGGAAAAGATCAAAATTCAAAATATAGCTCTTGTGGAACATTCACTGTCCCTCAGTCCAAGACTGTCTTTAGACATCAAAGGGTATATGTGATAGACATGTTATGAAGTATGCAAGGCAAGCGCTCTACCACTGAGCCACCTTCCCAGCCCCATGAAGTATTATGTAGAATATAGACATGTTATGAAGGAAGTTGTGAAGCATTGTGCTACTGTATAATCACAGGGGAATAAGAACATTATCTAGACTTGCACCTTCCTTTGTGTTCTCTACTTTCTCATCTTCTTTCATTCATTTCTTCCAAAGATAACCACGTCCAAAGAGAACCTTTCTTCCAAAGATAACAATCTGCTATTCCTTTGCCTTACTTTTTATGACATTGTGTGTGTGTGTGTGTGTGTGTGTGTGTGTGTGTGTGTGTGTCCTTGAGCTTGAACTCAGAGCCTGGGCACTGTCCCTGAGCTTCTTTTGCTCAAGGCTAGCACTCTTGAGCCACAGCATTATTTACAGCATTTTGGTAGTTAATTTGAAATAAGAGTCTCACACTGTCCTGTCCAGGCTGGTTTCAAATCACAGTCCTCAGATTTCAGCATCCTGAGTAGCTAGGACTGTAGGTAAGAGCCCCCAGCACTCAACTTCTTTTTTTGGTAATTTTATTATTTAGGCTAGAAGCATGGTGCAAGTGGTAGTATCCATCATAAGAAAGTAAGCAGAATGATCACAAGGATGCTGAATTCAAGTCCAGGTATAGGCACACACACACACACACACACACACACACACACACACACACACACACACACACACACACACACACACACACACACACACACACACACACACACACGCAAGCATATATCACTAAAACACACTCCACAAAGGTATCTATTTACTCCACGAAGATAGCTAATTTTATCTGTGCAATTCTGAGGCTTCAATGCCTCAGTCCTTGTCTGCAGCAAGGACACAGTAACTAGATGCTTAATAAATGAATGTTTATCATAAAAGCCCTTGGAGTTCCCTCCTTTATGTCTAGAATAATCTTATTGAGCAGAAAAGCTCAAAAGTTATGATGCTAAGGGAAATGAACCCCAAGATATGGACACAAGAGGTCTTTCTTTGTGGTTGTTTTTAATGTACTAAGTGATTTTTTTTAATGTTCTCCCCCCTATGTCACTGTATTTGATTTTG
Organism: Dipodomys merriami; assembly: GCF_024711535.1. NCBI lineage: Eukaryota > Metazoa > Chordata > Mammalia > Rodentia > Heteromyidae > Dipodomys > Dipodomys merriami. The sequence continues at coordinate 7,513,072 of NW_027206068.1, read as the reverse complement.
GTATTCTGCATCTTGTATATATATTTATCTAATTTGGGGAGGGGAAGGGGAGTAGCAAAATGCTGAAACAAGGATTCAGGATGACCCATTGCAACAATGACACTCACAAGACACTCTGTTGAAAATGAGCTTTAAAACTTGGGAGGAGGGATAGGAAAGGATAGTAGGAGAAAAACAAAGGAGGGGGTAATAATGCTTGACAAGAAATGTACTCATTATTACTCATGTAACTGTAACCCCTCTATACAGCATCTTTACAATAAAATTTTTTTTTTTTTTTATCGGTTGTGGAGCCTGAACTGTGGGCCTGGGCGCTGTCCCTCAGCTCTTCAGCTCAAGGCTAGCACTCTACCACTTGAGCCACAGCGCCACTGGTGGCCTTTTTCTGCTTATGTGGCGTTGAGGAATGGAACCCAGAGCTTCATGTATGCAAGGCAAGCACTCTACCACTGAGCCACCTTCCCAGCCCTAAAATATTTTTTTAAAGCCCTTGGATTTCCCTCCTTTATGTCTCATTTACCAATAAGGTACGGACTACATCATCTATTCACAGTAGCCTCAGTGGTTTTTCCAAATTTTTTCATTTTTTTAAGAAAGTTTGATTATTAATTATTTATACAAAGAGTTTACAATTCTATATATCAGGTGGTGAGTACAATGCATTTGATCAGTTCTATCCTTTCCATTGTTCTCCCCAATTTCCCTTCTCACCCCTATTGTCAAGTTACAAAATTCAAATGTTATATAATATACATTGGATATAATAACTGCATTTTCACACTCTTGCTCCCTCTATTCTTGTCTCCCACTCACTGGACCGCTGCTTCCTGGTATGCATTTTGATAAATAGTTCATTAGTTGTTCGAAGGAGTTATACCATTGAGAAAATTACTATTTTTTACTTCATAATATAGCTAGGTGAGGTGGCTCATGCCAATAATCTTAGCGTTCAGGAGGTTGAGATCTGAGGATCCAAGTTCTAAGACAGACTTGCCAGGAAAGTCCATGAGACTTTTGTCTCCAATTAACCACCAACATTTCAGAAGTAGAGATGTGGCTGAAGTGGTAGTGTCAGCTTTGAGCAAAAGTGCTATGTGATCATCCCCAGGCCAGAATTCAAGCCCCAGTACCAAAATAAAAAATTCATAATAAAGTCATTACACATTCATGTCTATGTATACATATATATATGTATATATATACACACACACACATACAAATATACATGTAATTATTTTTGCTTAGTGACAATAGACTCCCAACAAAATCAAGCTCTCTTTTCTGAATAAGAATGTTTTAATTATCTGCAGCTCAAGCACACATTTCAGAATTAGGTAGTTGGACACATAAGCAACCTCAGTATAAAGCTCAGCATGGAGCATGCTATATTTGTATACAGGGATAAATCTGGAGAACACTATGCTAAGTGCTAGAAGCATGCACAAAAGATCAAATAGTGTGTGATGCTGCTAATCCTGGAAACAGAAAGTTGATTAGCTGTTTTCTTGGATTAAGAGGGTAAGAGGAAAAATGGGGAATGACCACTAATGGGTACGCATTTCTTCTTGGAGGAGTAAAATTATGCTAAATTTGTTTGTAGTAATGGTGGTACATATCTGTGATTACACTAAAGGTAGTAAAACTGTTCATTTTTAAGCAGGTGAATTGCAGTATCTTTTCAATTATATTTTATTAAAGCCATTAGTTTTTTGTTGGGTTGGGTTTTTTTTTGTTTGTTTGTTTTTTGTTTTTGTTGGTCGTGGGGCCTGAACTCTGAGCCTGGTCACTGTCCTTCAGCTTTTCAGCTCAAAGCTATCACTCTACCACTTGAGCCACAGCTCCTTTTCCAGCTTTTTCTGCTTATGTAGTGCTGCGGAATCAAACCCAGTGCCTCATGCATGCAAGGTAAGCACTGTACCACTGAGCCACCTTCCCAGCCCAAGCAATTAGTTTTTTAAATGCCCAAAGTAGACACAGTAAGAATGAGAAGGTGAAATACTTACAAGGAAAGTTCAAAAAAGAAAATCCAAAGATTAAATCCATACTGAATAGGATGCAATATTTCTGTCATTAATCACATTTCAATCCATATTTACTGGTGACTTCTTACATTTTTATTATTATCATTAAATAGTTGTTAAAAGTTGCTTCATTCAGCAAATCAGTTTATAAGTACAATACATCATAATTAATGTGACCCCTTCCATTATTTGTATCCATCTTTCCTAACCCCTCCCATGCCCTCAGGTTATTTGGTAACTTGGTAACTTTTAAGTCACTGGTAACTTTGTCAGTACATGTGGTCCCTTCTTTTCCCAATTTTACTTCCATATTTTTCTCCTTTTATTTTTTTCTTCTGCCAGCCCCTAATCTCCTCATATGACCCTACAGAGACTTATTTTCTCTGGCTATTTCATAGGTAGCTCTTAGAAAAATTCCTTCTTCCTGTGCCCGCTAAAATCTATGGAGCCCCCCTTCCACTAATAAATGAGGAAGAGCAGCAGGTCTCTTCTGATGCTGGTTTAAGCAATTGGTGCATGTCTTAAGATGTTTATCCAGATTTCTAAGCCCTGATCACAACTTTTATGCCTTTAAGGAAGAATGTGGGTCATCCAGGAACCAAGTGTCCTCCCTGTATTCCTGGTGTCCTGGACTATTATTAATACAGCGATGCATCTGCTGCCACCTTCTGATGCCCCACTAGACAATGCCTGTGCAGATGTTTTCAAGGTTATCTTCTACTGGGTCTTTTTGTTGTTTCTATCAAAGAGCGAGCACCTTTTGAACATACGAGATCACAGTACTGTACTATAAATACTTTGTTAGAAAGATTAAAATATTACACATGTAGAGCTGTCTCAGATAGTCTAACAGAATGTACTTTTATAAAACCTGAACAAGAATGCATTTGATCAGATCAGATCTCAAACGCAAATTATTCTGAATAAGACCATTTCCAGACCCACACACAATATACTCTAATGACTCCAATTAATAAGCTTCTTTTAAGCCCTGCTGGTTTTGAGTGTCAGGCTGTGGCCTGTTTCTAGTGACTCCATTAGCAAGATATTATTTTTGCCAGCGAGAGTAAGATCTGACAGTGGTGAGAAGCTAATGGCGGTAAAGACCAGAGTCCTTGGGGAGCAGCGTACCTGGGTAGCCACTTTCTTGGGCAAGTGATCATCTTTAGTGGCCTGAGTTTGTAGAATTGCCTACTGTCTTTCAAGTTGTCCATGGCCTGTCCTTCTTCTTCTCTCCATAGGACAACTGTGATTGACAAGCTCATGAAACACAGATACATGTCTAGTCTTGGAAATATGAAGGCAGAACAAGAACTGGAACTTCTCTCTCAGTTCTGTGATTAAGGCCTCATTCAGATGATGCAGTCTAGGGGAACTGATTCATTTCTCTGCCCATTTAAAATTAAATAAAATAAAAGGCAGGGAGTGTCTAAGGTAAACAAAGTAAGCTTATTTTTTAAATTTTTTTGTCAGTCCTAGTGGTTGAACTCAGGGTTTGGGCACTGCTTCTGCTCAAGGCTAGCACTCTACCACTTGAATCACAACCACCTCCAGCCTTTTCTGTTTATGTGGTACTAGAGGAATTGAACCCAGGGCTTCATGCATGCTAGGCAAGCACTCTACCACTAAGCCACCTTCCCAGCCCAAAGTAAGTATTTTTGAAAGTAAAAGGAAAGCTGTGAAAGTAGGGACACTCTCCTTCAGGGGAGGGGCCTCAGAGAAGAGTCAGGCCGAATCCTTTCCGAAGGCAGTTTTATAATACAGGATTTCTCCCACATCTCCTCCCCTGAGCTTTGCACTGATGGCTTGATGGCTTGTGCATGCACAGCTTGGGCTCTTCCAGTCAGTTGAGGGAGCACCCAGACCATGACAGGAAGAAGAAATGCTTAAGGAAGAGGAAGCATTTGAGCAGGAGCCTGAGGAGCAAGTACCACGATGTTAGCTGCCATGTGTTACATCTACCACTTTTTATTCCTATCTACCTAATAGTTCTTCTTTCTCTCAGAGCGCATTTTTCTGGCATATAGAGGAGGAAGTGAGAATGGGCTACAGTGGACTCATTGTTCTGGCTCCTCCCTCAGGTGAGGCTTGGCTTCCCCTAAGTCCACTATAACAAAAGCACACTTGGAGTAGGTATCCTGCCTTGTGCTGGCTTCTGCTACTGATCTAACACCTTACTCCATGGAGAACCTTTATGTATTGACCTTCTTACTTTCTAATGGCACAGACAGTAGTATATCAAACAAAAGAATCACTCTTCCTTGGACTTGCTGTTAATTGTACATTTCTCATGCTAACACAAACAAGTACGACTTATTCATAACGTCTCCACGTCCTAACCAGGATGCAATCATTGTATGGATTGGAAAGCTTCTGATGCCAATACAGAAAATTCTACATGAAGTGCTGGACAGGTTATTTCTTCTACCACAAAATCTTGCTTTGCCTCTTTTTTATTTTCCCTCCTTGGTAAGTGGGCTTTGTCTTCACTTTCCTTATAGTTTCCTTATATATACAATATACAGTTTCCTTATATATACAACAACAGTCTTGGCATTATACTTTGAATCAGAAAAGAAACAACTTCTTCCTCCAAGTTTTGCAGAAGATAAGGAAACTTTCTCAGAATAATCTTTCTCTCCAGCAAATGTATCCTTCCCTCATTGGCTACAGTTTTGTAACATGTTAAGAGGTAAACCAGTCAAAAGAATAAGAGTCTTGTGATACACTTAGTACAGTCATGATCTCTTTATGAAAGAAGGCTGCATCAGCCTGTCCTGAAGAGTTGGGGGCATCTGGACAGAACAGAGTTCTGTTAAGGAGGAATCAATATGCTGGTTGCTGGTGGCTCATACCTGTAATCCTAACTACTCAGGAGATTGAGATCTGAGGATCATAATTGGAAGCCTGACTGGCAGGAAAGTCCATTAGACTCTTACCTCCAATTAAGTACCCAAAAAGCTGGAAGTAGAGCTGTGGCTCAAGTGGTAGAGCATTAGCCTTGAGCAACCCCCTTCCCCCCAAAAAAAACCTCAGACAGCACCCACATCTGGAGTTCAAGCCTCAGCACTAACATAAAAATAAAATTAAATAAATAAAAATAAAATAATTTTTTAAAGGAGGAACCAAGAATGTCTTCTATAGTTAGGACACCACAAAAACAGTTCTAAGATTCATGTCCTCACCTGGAGAAAGGGCTTTTAATATTATATTTGAATTACTGTAACCATATAATAAAATTACTTTCTGAAAAGGTGGTTACTACTTCTTACCAAATTAAGGAAGTGAGAGTCTTTACTCTTGATTCATTAGTTCTTAGTGCTTTATGGCTTGAGGTAACTTTATTCATGGATGGTTAGAGAAAAACATAGATTCATTAATTTTAAGATATGGATTTTTTTTGTTCTCATAAACAGGACAGTGAGGGTTAAATGTTTTGATTCTTGACAGACTAATAGCGCAGGGCATGACATAGTTAGAATTGTATTATTAGAAAGTAAGGGAATAATAGTGGATGACTCCACCACTCCTGGTTGCTATGGCAAAGAGTTTTTAAGGCACTGATTTTTGAGAAAAATAGTGATCATTAGCAGCTCTTTGTTTTTAAAACACAGATCCCTGCAAATTGTCAAGGCTTGAATGGAATAGATGATTGACACTTAATTGGGAAGAAAATCTCAGATTATTTCCAGAGAGAAGAAAAGTGGCAGGATTTTTTTGGAGAGCAAGTTCGTACTTTTCATTTTTAGATCAGGCTAGAGTGTGCAGAGATCACTGGATGAGTCATGATAGGAGCTAAGTCCATGTTAGCTCTATCTCAGCATTTACTTTTTGAGTAGCCTGGGGCAAATGTCATTATAGTTTTGTAACTTTGATGCTCATTTTTAGAATTATTAGGTTAGACAGGATCATCTGTAAGGGTTTTTAATGGTTTTCCAACTTTGCCTATTTCCTTCTGCCAATTTATGGTACAATTTATTTAAGTATGCTCTCTTGGGGGGAACCACTCATATCTACATATTCTTCAAACAGGAATTATAATGGGCATCATTTAATCTAGGTACCTAGTCTGTAATATACAGAGTATGGTTGGGTGGATATTATGTATTTGCTTTTCAGTCTTTCCTCTAAGCAAGCATGGAGATAGCCCAAATAGACTCCAGGACAATGCCAATACAAGCTTCTTGGAATGCGACCCACACTAATACATATATTTTGTATAATAGTCCAATACATACCTCCTGACACAAAATACTCCATGCATACACACATAATTCACCCCATGTATATTTGGTGAACATTTGCCTTGTCCTTGGTGCTCAGTGAACAAAGCAAACAAAAGTTCTGGATCAAATATAGATAGATAACAAAAGAAGTTATTTATCATTTATATATGTCGCTTCACCTACACACTATAAAATCACTGCAATATATCAGAGGGGAATAAGCCATGGGGAAAAATTACATGGGAAGAATAGTAGAAAATGCTAGGGTTAGAGAATTTTAAACTCTGTGCTTAGGAGAGGTGTTGCTGAAAAAGAGTGAGGTGACTGTTGTGAAAAGATGTTCAGTATGTAGAAGAAGATATAGGGAGACACTCCAGGCAGGGAATGGCAGGACTGAGCTCACGTGAGCATGTGCCTGGGGCTCCAGGAACAGAAACATAGCCAGTGGGTTTGGAATGGGAATGAGGAAGAACTGGGCCATCATAAAGACTTTGTCTTCTGAAGAGTTCTAGATAGGTGGCCCCTGGATGGGGGAAAGTCATGATATGACTTAGTTTTTAACAGACACTTTCTGATTATTATATTGAGCATAAACTAGACAAAAATACTGTGCATCACCACAAACACATAATCACATATATGCATACACATGGAGAAACACAAGTTGTACTAATAATACTTTGTGTGTCTGGTGTGCTCTGATAGTATCTTTCCTACCATATTTGTAATCGTTCATTTGAAAATCCACATACTGATTTCAGGACTTGCTATAAGGCAGTGAGTAGCATTTTGGGAACTGACTATATACAAATTGGACTAGAACCCTAAAGATACATTAAATCCAGTTTCCTTGCTGAAGGCCTGACTGTGGTAGATGCTACTTATGAAGGCCTTATAGTTATATAATAGTTTTGAAGTGCTTTCTTTAGTTTTAAACTTGTTACTTAGTAACCCCATTTTACTGAGTTTTTAAAAAAGTTAAACTTGCTACCCTATTTATCAGGCTGTTATTCTCAATTGGCATTTTAAATAATTTTCCTATAGAACATTTCAAATATATTTGAAAAGTATAGCAGATCTCTCATCAGTCTATTTCAACAGTATAAATGTAAATAAGTCTAGTCTTATTTATATTTCATCCCTGTTTCCTAATTTATTTTGAAGCAAATCGGGCTGGACATCATTTAATGCTTAAATATTTCAGTTAGTGTTTCAAAAAAAATACTCCATCAAAAAAAGATGCCAAATGACTGTAATCTTGTGTGTGCACAATACAAGGTTATTGCTTAATAATTCCCTGCTCTTCAGTTGATTAGCAATGTCTTCTGTCACTGATGTTAGAAGGGAAACATATGACCTCCATGGAATAAAGCTATCTTCCTGTTTTCTTTTTTTTCTGTTTCTGGAGATGATGTTTCTGAGGGACTTGATGAAGAGCTGTTTTTCTCATATATCAGTTTAATCCTATTCTTCATTTCTTCATATATATATATATATATATTCTTTTTATCAGTACGAGGTTTTGAACTCAGGGCCTCACACTTGTTCAGCTTGCTTGGTTTGTTTGCTCAGCTGTTACTTGATCATTTAATCTATGCCTCTTGCACTGCTTTTTTTTGCCAGTTATTTTGGAGATGGGGGTTATTTTCTGCTGGGGGTAGCTTTGTGAACCTCTGGATCTCAGCCTCCTGATAAGCTTGGATGATAGATATGAGTCAGCAGTGTTTGAATGTTTCCAGCTTCTATCTGTAGTTTTCTATGGCTTTTGACTAATCAATAATAAATACCTTACAGAACGCTTGCATTCTTATTCATTTCTGTATCACCCAGTGACATGGATCCAGGCCCAGCAGGAGCCCTCATACTTTCTGTAAATACTTTGCTTCCTTTTCTTCGCAGAAGTTGGAATAACCTCTCCTCTAGTTCTGGCCTATCACTTCCTCTTGGCCATATGTTGCAATTGGATTAAAACCTAAGTTTTCCGAAAAGCCTCATCCCTCCCAGGATCAAAAGGCTTTCTGAACCAGTTTTGCCTCTGCTAGGAACCTTCAAGTCAATCTCAGCTCTTACTTCTTCCCTCCCCCCCCCCCCCACCTTCTCTTATACACTATTTTCCCCAGTCAGCCCTGGCTGTTCATCTGACCTCATCACCAACAACTAATTCTTGGCCAGAGACTAATTTGATATAGCTGATGTAAACATCATCATGTCTGAGCATATTTAATTGTTATCATTTCAGAGAGAAGTAGACATTACTACGTTTGAAAATATGGCATATACTAATGCACTATTGATTATTTCTTAATTAAATTTCCCAAGTGTGTGAAATTATCTGAGAGGTAGCAATACCCTAGGTGTATCCTTCTCTCCCTTTCTTTATCCTTGTTTCCTTCTCTTTTCCCAAATATTGAATACATAGTTGTGTGTGTGTGTGTGTGTGTGTGTGTGTGTGTGTGTGTGTGTGTGTGCATGTGTGTGCATGCTAGTAGTGGGACTTGAACTCAGGACTTCATCCTCTTGCTTGGATTTTTGTGCTCAAGGCTGGCTGGCACTCTACCACTTGGGCCACACCTCCACTTCTGATTTTTTTAGTGGTTAATTGGAAGTAAGAGTCTCATAAATGTTTACACCCAGGCTGGCTTTGAACCTCCATTGTCAGATTTCAGCTTTCTGAATAACTAGGATATAATCATAAGCAACCAGTGCCGGACAAATGCTTACTTTAGTGCTAGCCTTTCTTGCCTCCAGGGACTTAAAGAAACATGAAGCTTTCTGCTTTTGACTCTCTAGTCAGTGTCTGTCTCCAGTAGACTGACTCAACAAAGGCAAGGACCCTGTAGCTACCAACTCCTAGGAGAAAAACTACCACATCATAGCTTATGAACAATTAATTTGGGATGAAAACAATGAGTGAAGGCATGAACCTCCGTGTAAAGAGATCACAGCTGAGGAGTGGATGCAGACTTCGAGAAAGTTGATAGAACTTGCAAAATCATCATCAGTCATACCCACTTTTAATTTGCAATCTTCCCTTAAATTGCTACTGATTCAGAGTGTTTGAGTTCTCATGGATATCAGTGAAAGTTCTACCTAAAGCCCCTTACAAATGGTGGTGGTGTAGACATGTCTCCTAGGATCGGCTGGAAGGGGAGATGACTGTCTACCTCATTTTTCCTGGCATAGGTAGCAGGTCACACCCACTTTGTCATTCTCTCTAGTTCTTTCTGCAAATGTCACAGAGTTGGGAGGCCTCCAAGATGTTCCAATAAAGAGTCTTCTTTAACTTGGTGCCAGTTGTAATTCTGAACCAAGAGGGAAGCCTTTTGGAAACCAGAACTTAAGTCTATTCTGTTTCTTTTCTTCTTAGTCACAATTTTATGTTTGTGCTATGCCAGGAGACATTTACTTCTGGTTAAACAGGAATTAAAAGTACTCACTGCTGCCTTTCCAGGGTAAGTATTTGCTCTTAGGAAAAGTAGCTATTTTGTGTGTGTGTGTGTGTGTGTGTGTGTGTGTGTGTGTGTTTGTGTGTGTTTGTGTGTGTATGTGTGTGTGTGAGAGAGAGAGAGAGAGAGAGAGACAGAGACAGAGAATTCTGTTTTTTAACAAAGATTCAATTCTCAGGGGAAAGAAATCTGTAGGACAAAATATTAACTATGCCCTTTTTGTTTTTCTTAAAATGATTTCTTCTTCCTCCTGAAGTGATTGATTCTGAATATGAAAGAGTTCAGACTAGATATGATAGTTATATATAATTAATTTTATTATGTAAGCCATTTTTTTCATAAATTTCTGGATGGAGTTTGTAACTAAGCCTAAGGAATTCTCCAGGTGTAATGAGTATCAAGCTAGAATCAAAATCTCAGTCTGAAAAGTGGTTATTTTTAGGGAGCTAGAACTTCACGCACACTCTCTCTCTCACATTCTCTCTCTCTCTCTCTCTCTCTCTCTCTCTCTCTCTCTCTCTCTCTCTCTCTCTCTCTCTCTCTCTCTCCATAATATTTTAGTTGCTAAATGGGTCCATGCAGAATTTCCTCAAAATTAAAAATGTAAGAGGAAGAGGAAATTACAATTAATAGCCTTAAATTCCAATTAATCTCTCAAATAGTGATTAATTTCCAGAGACACAGAAACTCTGCAGTATATCTGAGAGAAAAGAAAAGACAATTAGAACTGGGGAAATTGGTAGAGGACACTCTTGTAAGTAGAAATCCCATCAGGATTGAAAACTGAACTAGGGTTGACATAATAGACAAGGCTGGAAACCTGCCAAGGACTTCTCCATTTTCCTGCCTCTTCTCATCTCCCTCTGTTAACGGGTGCAAATATGCTCATTTTGAAGACCACTGGCTAGGTATCCTAAAACTATCTATTGTCTCTTTGTGGAAGTCTTCAGAAAAAATCTCTTATCAAATTACCTTTTCTTCTTTGGCAGAGTTTTGACTGCTACTCTCCTTTGTGCTTGCAACTTCTCTAACAGTCATCAGTGAGCTGGTTCAAGTCTTTGCTAGTTCAAGACAGAATATGAGCCTGGTGATGGTAACTCACACCTGGAATCCTAGCTGTTCAGGAGACTGAGATATAAGGATCTCTGCTTAAAGCTAGTCTGGGCTGAGTCTCTTATCTCTAGTTAACCAGTAAAATGCCAGAAGTAGAGCTATGGCTGAAGTATCAGCCTTGAGCAAAATGCTAAGAAATATGTTACATTCTAACACTATAAATATAGCCTTGAAATTACAAAGATACATTGAGATGTCATTTTTTTTTCATTTTAAACCCAAAATAATACTACAAAAAATTTTTATGCATATATTGAGGATTGGTGAGATCACAACGAGAGGGAAAATAGCATGTGTCATAGATCTGGCTATATACTTTAACATGCAAGAGCTAAGGTCATGTGATTGGGGAGATGCAATATTTGAAGTCTTAATTACATGGTCATACAGGTGATATTCGACTTTCACTGTAGCAGGGCTCTGAACTGCTCTTTCTTTCTAACTCCTAACGGCGCTATTAGCAGGATAATCCTTCAGAGAATGAGGAATAAACATCATAGTCCCTTGAATGTCTAAATATATGCAGCCTTTTATGGAAGTAATGTGAAGTGAAGTGAACTAACAGTTCACGGTCAGCTGTAAAACTTAACTTTCAGGATGATTTGTCCAGCTATACTGACCTAGAAACCAAATAAGCAGTTTGGAAAATCTGGTTTGTGCATATAATTATTTTTATATTATCTCAGGCTGTGCCTGCAAAGAGCAAACCACAGTAGTTATCTGACCTATTGCTCTACCATGGTCATTTCTTCAAGACAGTAATTATGTAGGACTCAGCATGTTTTCAACTAAGCGTAAGTGGAACATTCCTTCATGTAGATAGTTCTGTCTATGTGGAAATGACTTAAGTACTGCTTATCAGTCTGTCAATATGAACGGAAAAGAAACCTTAAATTGTGATGGTGCTAACAGAGACACAGAAACCGTTTCGGTGTCTGAGAAAGAAGGGCCACTGTGGAAATACAATCACTTGGCACACGTGTCAGTTGAAACTGGCTAGAAAGTTGTGATGTATCAGATCTTTTAATTAAGATAGAAAAATCAGTCTTCCAGATGAAAGGATCCTAACAATGCCTTTCATGTGAATATAAATATTTAGTTGGAATATTGTCTACAGGATGTCTTTAAGGCCCTCAAGTCCTTTGTGTTTACTGTTTTTAATCCTGGTTCTACTTAAGTAGCTTAGAGCAAATAAGTGATTTCCTTTAGTGTTTTCATGCTTCTAAATGTATGTGAGTAAAAGCTATGAGTCTGAGAATTTGCCATCTCAGCATCAGCCCTTGGGCAGCAAGCACACCAGAAGGCAGTGAATGGGAATGTGGTAAATTTCCTGAATGAGAATTAGTGCCTCTGAGAAGAAGATGTCTATCTCTTCCTTTATTTGATAGAACAGATCTAAAAGCAATGTAATCAGAACACCTTGAATGGCTTATCATGAGAGACAACTGGATTTGTAATCAGAAGATAATAACTTTTGTTTAAAAATATAAACTATAATGGGCATTGGTGGCTCACATCTGTAATCCTAGCTACTTAGGAAGCTGAGATCTGAGAATTGTCGTTTGAAGCCAGCCTGGGCGGGAAAATCCATAAAATTCTTACCTACAATTAACAATCAAAAAGCTGAAAGTAAAACTGTGGTTCAAGTGGTAAAGCACTAGTCCAGGGACGTGGCTAGGACAAAGGAAGGAAGGAAGGAAGAAAGGAAGGAAGGAAGGGAGAGAGGGAGGGAGGGAGGGAGGGAGGGAGGAAGGGAGGGAGGGAGGGAGGGAGGGAGGGAGGGAGGGAGGGAGGGAGGGAGGGAGGAAGGGAGGGAGGGAGGGAAGGAAAGAATAGAGAAAGAAAGAGAAAGAACGATCAAAAGAAAGAAAGACAGAAAGAAAGAAGGAAAGAAAGAAAGAAAGAGAAAGGAAGGAAGGAAGAGAAAGGAAGGAAGAAAAGAAAGAAAGAAAGAGAGAAAGAGAGAGAGAAAGAAAGGGCGAGCTTGTGTTGGGCTGGGGTTGTAGATCCATGGTAGAATGCTTGCCTAGCATATCAAAGGACCTGGGTTCAGTCCCCACCATCTATTCTCCTTCCCCACAAACATGATATTGTCTGGCAGAGTTCAAATGGATTTAGCCATAATTTTAACTCTTCATCTTATATTAAAGACAGTTCAAAGGAAGCAATCTATTAGAATTAATTACAAACCTGTGAAGGGCCCCAGGTGATTTTAGTCTTATTTAGGACTATGTCATCTCCTCCCGTTTCCCCATCCTCCACAACTCCTGCTCTCAGCTTCTGATTTTGCTTCTCAAGTTTGTAGCCATAATGCTAGATGACAGAGGTCATGTTCAGTGAAGGTAGCACATTGGAGTGGTGGAGTCATACGAGATCTATGTTTAAAGGCTATATCCTATTAAAAGTTAGATTTTTAATTAAAACAAGAAATTTAGGCTGTTTTCAGAGAATGCAGGCTCTGTTAGAGAATGGTCAGTGCTTTTATTTTTTTTTTAAGGTCAACCACTTTATTCACTTCCACTAAACAAAATCATATAGTTGGTGACAATACAGATCCTTCATGTCTGATTTAATTACTACAAACTTAGCAACTTAAAAGAACAAATCTTCATCTTCCAGTCCAAGTCTGGCTTAGTTGGGTTCTCTGATGTAGCATCTCATTAACATTCATCAATATGACAGCTGGTTGAGTTCTCATCTGCAGACTCAAGTGGAGGAAGACCTATTTCCAAGCTCATTCATATTGTTGGTAGAATCCATTTCTTTCTGGTTATGGGAATGAGCACTTCAGAGACTTGTTTTGTTTTTTTTTTGTCCATTGGGGGGCTTGAACTCTGGCCCTGGGTGCTGTCCCTGAGTTCTTCAGCTCAAGGTGAGCTCTCTACCATGTGAGCCACAGCGTCACTTCTGGTTTTCTGGTGGTTAATTGGAGGTTTTCTTCGTTAATTGGAGTCTCATGGACTTTGCTGCCAGGGCTGGCTTTGAACTGCGATCTTCAACCTCCTGAGTAGCTAGGATCACAGGAGTTAGCCACCTGCACCCAGCAGACTGTTTGTTTTGGAGACTGGTAGCCCACAGGCTGCCCTCAGCATCCACAGGTTGCTTGTACTTTCCTGCCATCTGTTTCTTTCCATAAACAGGAGAGAACATGAATTACATCTTCAAGGCCACTATGAATATGAGAGAGTCTTATATGTAACATACTCATGAAATTGATAATGAATTTTCTTTGCTATATTTCATTGATTAGAAACAAATCACAAGTTCGATATACATGTAGAGGAACAGTGCTTTTATTTTATTTGGTAGTTGGTATTGGGATTTGAACTCTGGGTCTTGCACTTGCTATGTAGATGTTCTACCTCTTGATACACTGCCAGTCCTGATTAGTGCTTTGTAAGTCTGAATCCTCAGAGATGGCAATTGAAAATGCAATGGCTCTGGCAGAATGCCAGATCTAAAAAATGAGAATGTCCTAGATGTAAGCCTACTGAGTTATTCTGATTAAAATACAATACATGCATATGTGAAATACCATGGTGAAATCCCTTGGTACAATTAACATATCCGAAAAGAATGAATGACAGGAATGTCATTCATTTGGGGCTGAGTATCAGCAGGGGAGGGGGAGTGAATGGAGAGGGTGAATGAGAGTGAATATGATCAAAGCACTTTATGTGCATGCATAAAAGTGGAACAATGAACCTGTTGGAATTGTTTTAAAAGGTAAGGGAGAAAGGATAAGGAGGTGTGATACAGGGGGTGAAATTGACAGGGGGCATACATTGTATGTATGTATGGAAATATCACAATAAAATACTTATACAACTAAGTATTCTAATAAAATTCTTTACATAGAAAGAATCCTCACAGTACAAATATTTTTTTTCTGTGTTTGTTGAATGCACAAAAGTGTTTGTTTCTAACCCCACTGTTTAAGAAGTAATTTCAGGAGAGAAAATCAGCAGCTAAGAGCTCAGGGGCCATTGTATGGCCAATGGTATGACTCTAGTCACATCGTGCTTTTTTGGTCTCAGGTTTGTGTTGTTGTTGTTGTTTGTTTTTTATTTCCAATCCTGGGGATTGAAGTTGGGAATTTGCATATGCTAGGCAAGTGCTCTACTTGTGAATGACAACCTCCACCCTATCTCAGTCTTAAGTATCTGCAAAAGCTATGGAAATTTTTTTTAATTTTAATTTTAATTTTTTGTGAACATACTGTACAGAGGGGTTACAATTACATGGACAAGATAATGAGTACATTTCTTATTAAACATTGCAGCCTCCTCCTTTGTTTACCCTTCACATCCCTTCCCAGCCTCCCCCCCCCCCCCCCCCCCCCCGCACCAAAGTTGTAAAGTTCGTTTTCGACATGACAATTTGTACTTCTCATTGTTGCAACGGGTCCACCTGTATCCTTAAATGACTTGTTTTTCCCACCCTTAGATATGTATTTAAATGTTTTTTTCTTTAATGCATCTGTTTCTAACTCATTTATAAGATTATTTCTTTGTTGCTTTGTTTGTCCCTCCCCCACAGTATAACCCCTGCTTTCACTGTATTTGATGTCGGTATAGTTTGTGGAAGCTATGGAAATTTTACTTTCTGACTTTACCCAAAAATTGTGAGAAACTGAGATGACCTGTAATGACTAATCCTTGTGGGGATTTAAAGGTAACAAAGAGCCTGGAATGGTGGCTCGTGCCTGTAATCTTAGCCTGAGATCTGAGGATCTCTACTCAAGTGGCCAAGCATCAGCCTCGAGTGGAAAAAGCAAAGGAACACACACACACACATACACACACACACACACACACACACACACACACACACACTTTCTGCATATTTTTCTCATTTTCTATTTATACTAATCTGTTCGTTGGTAAAGTGGTATTAAAATGCAAGGTGTAATTTTATATGGTAAGTGCCTGTATACTTTTATTTGTTATATGCCCTATGCCATAAGCAGATTCCAATTCAGGCAGTGGGTAATCACATTTTGCTCATTCTTCTTGGCCTTAGTTATAAAGGAGTGGAGAAAATGATTCATAATGAGTAAAACATATATCATCTGCTGGAGATAGAAAATAAGGCAAAAAGCAGATTTCCATTCTGGAGAATTTATTTGGGCCTTGGAAGCAATTTAAAATGGCTACTCCCTCTGTTGGCAATTTGTAGCCTGCCTGAGTTGACACCTCCACTTTTGATCATAGCAGGATTGCTTGTAGTTGTAAGGAATTAGGAAATCCTAGGCCCTGGAATACTGAAACTCCTTATAGGTTCAGAGCAGACAAAATGATGTGGTCTTCTTTCCTGATTGTCATTACATGCTTCACAAATTATTGAAATCCATCCCTAATTTGTTTGAATCAAGAGCTAGGGGAATAGAAGGACCTGCCTGTAATCCCAGAGTTTGGAGGCTGAGGCAGAAAGATTGTGAATTTAAGGCCAGCCTGAACTAGATAGCAAGACTGTGTCTCAAATGAAAAAAATAAAGAAGAAAAGGTGGGGGGAATGAAAAAGATGGACTGTTAGGATCAGAGTATTGTCCTGCTAAATCTGGGCATAATAAATTAGTCTAGAAAGATTTGTAAGTTATCAAATAAATAGACTTTAATATAGTTGTTTGGCTTATGTATAACTATGAATTAGTCTAAGCAAAATATTATACAAAACAGTTTAGTTTCCAGAGTACCAAAGTATGAAAAATTCTTTGTGTGTGTGCACATGTGTGTGTATTTGTATGTGCAATATCATGCTTTCTACTTTTCCATGTGTATGGGGATGCATATTTGTATGTTTAGAGAAAAATATACAGAGATTCTCTGTAAAATAGAGTTTGAGTCTATCCAGCCTCCGTATTGTAGTTCAACATCTCTCTTGGCTTTCTATCCTGTTTTTATGTGTTGTGGAAAATCGAATCCAGAGGATATCAACTGAAACTTGTTATCCTTGCTACAAGTGAGAGGTACCAACAACTAGAGCTGACCATCTGCTGGAGGCTATATGAGACCCATTTTGAGGATTTACCCCTAATCACATTGGAAAAGGTGACTTTCTCATTGGGTGCATTTCTGATTATCCAGAGGGTTTTAGAGTCACTGAGCTTTCATGTAGTTAAAACATTATTCTAAAACTGGGCACAGGTGGCTCACACCATAATCTTAGCTACTGAGGAGGCTGAGATCTGAGGATCACAGTTCAAAGCCAGCCCGGGCAGTCTGTAAGACTCTTATCTCTAATTAACTACCAAAAGAAGCCAGAAATGGAACTGTAATTCAAAAGAAGCTCCGGGACAGCGCCCAGACCCTGGGTTCAAACCTCAGGACCTGAACATGTATACCACCACCACCACTACCACCACACCGCTGACAACAATAACAACAAAACATTATTCTGAGATGTGTCATACAAGCCACAGGATTAGGCCTTTATTAATAAAACTCCCCAAATGGTGTTTTGAATGTGTCATTCCACTGGAAAAGATAAATAGGATGGAATTAAATGAACACAGAAAGATTACTTATCTTATAATTAAGAACATTGTAGAAGAATGAAATTTGAATTTATAGCAGTTTTCTGAG
Source organism: Dipodomys merriami (assembly GCF_024711535.1). Lineage (NCBI taxonomy): Eukaryota > Metazoa > Chordata > Mammalia > Rodentia > Heteromyidae > Dipodomys > Dipodomys merriami. Next base: position 7,495,682 of record NW_027206068.1, on the reverse strand, counting down.
CTGCTTAGGGAAACATTAAATCATTTTCCTTTTAAAAAATATCTTTTGAGACAAATTCTCTGTGGGGAGGAAAAATAGAACAATAAGCTGTCTTTTCTCAATTGATTGTCTGTAGCATTCCAAATGATTTGAAAAATGAAGGGAAATTTAGCATTTTAAAGTGATCTCTCAGAAGTCTTATTATGACTGGGGAAAAAATGAACTAAACTTCTAAAGTGTTTGTACTTTTTGGAAACTTCCATGATGTAAGTAATGTAGATAAGTCTGGGCATAGAACAGCCCATTGATAATAGTGATGCATAAAACAGGCATGAGTCACTTAATTTTTTTTGAGTTACTTAATTTTTATAGTTACCTGAAAAGACACACAATTAACTTGAACTTTTTTTAGAGGGCAGTACTGGGATTTGAACTCATGGCTTGGTTAGGCAAGTGCTCTGTTACTTAAGCCATAACTCCAGCAGCCCATTAATATGACTTCTTTTGGAGGAGTGGGGTACTAGGGATTGAACTCAGGGCCTATATATTTTAAAATCTTGGTAAACTGGCATATGTTTGTAAATACAGAAATATGACTGAAAAGCTCTGACTTGTGCTATGGAAATACATCAATTTGTACGAGTAAGAATCAAATGTTTAGCAATTCAATGAACAAAGTCATACTATGGCAGGTCTTTTTGAGTTTTCTTTGGAATTATCATGGTGATATTAATTTTTCTCTTAATTTCTTAATATGTGTTCAAAGTAACTGACATAGGATATTTTTAATATGTTTTTGATAACTATTAGTTTGGTTTGATTTGTTTTGTGGTGCTAGTAGGAGCCAGACTCTTGTGAATGTTAAGCAAAATAAATAGATTTTGATGACCATTTGTTTCTTTGTTTCCTTTTATTTTAGACAAGTTTCTTATTTTTCCCATCTACAAAATTCAGAATGAAAAGGCTACTCAAAGCTGTGAAGCATAATGAAGGTGTTCATACTTCCAGAAGGAAGTTAAAATGAACACACATATAATTTCCATCACTGGTGTGATTTTATCAAAGGAGCTGAGTGCACATCTATAATCCTAGTTACTCATCAGGCTGAGATCTGAAGTTGTGGTACAAAAACAGCCTAGCTAGAAAAGTCTCAGGGATTCTATTTCTAATTAACTAGCATAAATACTGGGCTGGAGGTGGGGCTCTAGTGGTAGAATGCCAGCTTTGAGCACAAAAGCTTTCGAACAAAAGGGGCAGACCCTGAGTTCAAGCTCCAGTGCTGGCACCAATAAGCAAACCAATATATAAATAAATGAGTGGAGTAATACAGGCTCCTAGAATCAAGCCATTCGAGAGGTATGGTGAGGCAGAACTTGATATTACTATTTTGTTAGAATTGTATAGGACTGCACTACTTCCATAATTTAGTACCACTGCAGAGTAGGACCGTGCTTTGGGAGTTAACAGATCTTGTTCTCCTTAGGACTCCCATTTCAACAGCAGTGTACTCTCTTGGCAGTGCCTTTCCAGCTTCTAGAGGGAAGGTCTCTATACTTTAATGGACACTGTAGCCCAAATCAAACCATCTACATTTCCATTTTTGGACTTGATCATTTTCCCATCTTAGTGATTTCCTTTCTGTCATTAGCTACCTGTATTCTATGTAGTTTTTCTTGGTTCCTTAGTGATAGGTGCACTGATTTATTTGATTAGGCATTGTCTGCTGTTCAGCATTGCCACTTCTTGTGGTTAAAGCACCCAATTTTCTTATGAGTTCATGTCTGTTCAACCTAAGTCTGGTGGGCAGTTTATGGCCCTCCCCCCAATCAGAGCCTCAGAGGTAAGAACTGTAAAGGAGCACAAGCTCACTGGAACCAGCAGCTATTTGCTCTAAGTTTTGCTTGTCAGGTTTCATCTTAATGATGTTTAGCTCATGGGCTTTTAGTTACACTAGTTCTTTGGCCCCTTTAGTTTAAATTAAAGTGGGGCTTCTGAAATCTGTTACTTGGAACAGAAAAAAAATTATACACTAGAGTATATATAGTTCAAGTTTAGAAGAAGGTCATTTTACTGTTGCTTTGTGTCTAGTATTCCTAATATAAACAATGGTTGGAAAACCTTCATATGCACAGAGATGCTAGCATCCAAAAAGCTTATTGTGATATGTTGCACAAAAATGCTTCAAACTGTGCAAGAAGTCTTCAGTTCTTTCTATTTCCTAAGTTCTAAATAGGATATTAAATTACTCAAAATCAAACTACTTAAAGTCAAGATAGCTACATTTCATTGCTTCTGATACACAGAGAAGTTAATATAACGCACACATGTATACACACAAACACACACAGTCTCACCCTCTGTGTCTTCAGGTTGTATGTCTGTAAAATCCAACCAACCATGAATTGCAAATATTCAGGAAAATGCATTTGTAGTGCACATGTACAGACTTTTTTCCATTCTTATGATTTCCTAAGAAATAGGGAGGAACTATTTGCATAGCAATCTTGTATCCAAGATTGTAAGTAATCTCAAGCTGACTTAAATTATATAGGAACATGTGCACACATTATGTGGGCATATTCTATCATTTTACACAAGAGATTTGAGAATTGACAGACTTTGGTATCTGCAGGATATTCTGGAACCAATCCCTCACAGATATTGAAAGGTACCTGGATATGTGCCTATACATAAATACATAAACATTCTTAGTATGAATATCCATCACACACATATTTGCATATGTTACATCTTTAGAATGACTGGGCCAACAATTATTGATACGTTTCACTTATTAAATTAAAACACCCACGGCCTTCCCATTGGGCAATATCAGGAAATAAATCCACCATGGCAGAGAATTTGTTGTGATCAAAGTCCAAGATGATTTGGCTGCAGGCACAGTCATAAAGGGGGGTTGTTTGTCTGCTCTGACCCATGGCTTTAAGGAGGCCAGTCCACCCACCAGCCTCAGGGCGGGGTGCCAGAGCAAATGTGCCTCTGGCCCTGTAGCCCCATCTCCTTCCTGAACTCCTGTTTCACGCCCACTCTTCCTTTTGCTCCCACTCTCTTCCACTTCAGCCTCATTTCCCAGCACTGTACTCTCCTTTCTGGCCCATGAACTCAAGCTTTAACCCTTAAAGCTCCACAGGATATAGTGTGCCAGTCTTGATCCTTCACCTGGTTTATTCTTGATCTTCTCCTGGGGGGCTGTGTCTGTCTTCTTAGGCAGTATGTTGAGGAAGAAGGCTGAGATGGAAGAGAAGCAGCTAGATTCACACAACTTTACCTTATCTAAAAATGCATCCCTCTATAGCAGACAAGATGAAGTCGAGCATATGGCACATGTTGCCTAGTGTGGCATATTGTAATATTACACACTTGGATTACAAAGTCTGGATATTTCAGCCATAAACATATGTAAACATTTTTATATTTTGCTAAGAAGGGAAAAAAGCCCCTTATGATGTATTATTCTAATTGGCTGTTTATGAAGATCAATTAATTCTATTCCCAGGTTCTAGACAGAAAGAATGGCCTGACTCTGCTGACAGGCTACTCAACTGTAACAGAAAGATGATGCTATTTTTCATTTGGCTTGATTGTCACCATTTGCTGCAGCTGTGTTTTATAGATTACAATTTCAGAACTGGAAGGAACCCTTAGATGAGGAATAGGAAAACTATAGCCTATTGCCAAATCTAGCTTGCACCTATTATAAAGAAAGTTTCATCAGATCCCAGCCAAGCATACTCACATATGTGTTGTCTATGATTGCTTCTAACAGAGTTGAGGACTGTGAAGGTGAACTTATGACTTATGGCCCTTATCTGGCCCTTATAGAGAACATTTGCCAACTTTGATTTAGCAGACTAAGAATATTTGTCTCTTTTCTGGATTGCTTGTATTTTCTTCACTCCTAAAATAACTTTTCCCAATTAGAAAATGTTTCTAGGATTGAACATTATATTGACTACCTGTTTCCCATTGGCTAAACAAAACTCCTTTGGGTAAGATAACCCAAATATTTTATAACATAGTGAAACTCCGTTGCTTTTCTTCTATTTTCAGTTCATTTGTTTCAGCTGCTCAGTGGAAGATTTTCATATATATAATATAACATATTATATATATGAAATGTCAGCCAGGTTCCAGTGGCTCACACTCAGCTATGATAATTGTTGTAATCAGAGCAAGTCAGGAGGCGGAGATCTGAGGATTGTGGTTCAAACCAGCCTGGGCAGGAACGTTCATGAGACACTTATCTCCAGTTAACCAGAATCAAAGATGAAAATGGAGATATGATTCAAGTGGTAGAGTGCTAGTTTTTAGTTAAAATTAGTTTAAGTTAAGATTCAGTTAAAATTAAATTAAATTAAAATTAAGTTAAAATTAGCTAAGGGACATCAGTGCATTAGGCCCTGAGTTCAAGTCCAGTAAACCTCCCCACAACACACACACACAAAATGTCAAATGGCCTGATATGTGCTTCTTTTCTTCCATATGGTAATATCCATCTTCATTAACATTTTCTTACCGTGAAATGTTTCTTGTGGCTTTACTTCAAAGCCTTTTTTAATTCCCTCTACGGGAAATTGTTTATTTGTACTTGGAACTGGACATTGTACTCTGATAATATTTACCTATTACAAAGTGCATCCAGGTGTACAGTTGGATTGCGTCTCAAAATATCTTGTGAGACTGTGTTTTTATTAGGCCCATCTTGCAGATGAGAGTAAGTACTTTTATCAGGCCCACATTACAGATGAGGCTATGTGGTTATCTGGCTTATGATCACACAGCCAGGAAGAGATAAACTTTTTTTTTTCCCAGCGAACTGCACTGCCAAATGTGCTTGGTAAAGTCTGGAAGCAGGACCTGTCACAGTTCCAGTCAGCTCTATTGCATGTGTGTAGCCCAGGACTATGCTTACTATAGGGAAAATTGTATAGCTACTGGCTTAAATTTAGCCCAACATTGGTTACAGAGTGAGACCTTGGTTCTCGAAACACTACTGAATTATTGTTACTAGGTTGTAGCAGCCATGGCAAGAAGGTTATACGTTACCAGAAGAACTGGAAGACAGTGTGTTTAAATTAAAACTCCATCCCTAGTAGGAGAAAAGATGTATGCATATGGAGAGGAGAATGTTCAGTGTCATCATCTATCTTTTCTGTGGCTTTAAAAATCAGCCCATCGGGGCTGGGAAGGTGGCTCAGTGGTAGAGCATGCCTTGCATGCTCAAGGCCCTGGGTTCGATTCCTCAGCACCACATAAGCAAAACGAAAAAGCCAGAAGTGGCGCTGTGGCTCAAGTGGTAGAGTGCTAGCCTTGAGCTGAAGAGCTGAGGGACAGCGTCCAGGCCGAGAGTTCAGGCCCCATGACCGGACCCAAAATAAATAAATAAATAAAAATCAGCCCATCCCCGGCTAATTCCACATTGTGCATTTGTTTCTCCTGATCTACTGGATGTACTAGTCTAATTTGCTAAAATTGCTTGTATTTTGAGTCTACCTGAAGATTTTCTTTCTTGTACTCTTTTTCTTACCACCATTTGATGTGAAGATAAACTTTTCTTGGTCATTAATGAAAATATTAAGAAAAACAAACTTGGCAGGGCTGAGAGTGTGGCTTAGTGGTAGAGTACTTACCTAGCATGCATGAAGCCCTGGGTTCAATTCCTCAGTACTACATAAACAGAAAAAGCCGTAAGTGGCTCTGTGGCTCAAGTGGTAGAGTGCAAAAGAAGCAAAAGAAGCTCAGGGACAAGTTTAAGTCCCAAAACTGGCAAAAACGAAAAAGAAAAAGAAACGTGGCAAAGCACAAGGGCAGCATTAAACAGTGCTGTGTAGGTTTTTTTTGGGTTCTTTTTCATTTTTATGTGCCAATCCTGAGCACTGTCCCTTTGTTCTTCTCACAGAAGGCTAGCTAGTACTCTACCACTCCAGCCACAGCTCTACTGCTGGCATTTTGGTGGTTAACTGGAGATTGGCATCTCATGGACTTTTCCTGCCTGGGCTGGATTTGAACTGTCAGATTTTAGCTCCTTGAGTATCTAGGATTACAGGTATGAACCACCAGTGCCAGCTCAAATTATAGTTCCAATGCTTTCCTTAGCACTTCAGGTTATTGATTGTTGTGTAGAAGAGACAACTTGAACATTATGCATTTTTAGTTAAACAGAACATTTCTTTTTCTGTTAGTAGGTTATTTGTTCATTTTTAATCTCCATACACAATCACAATTCCTGAATAAATGGATCATCTCATTAATTGAAATGTTTCTTATTGTCTGTATTCAGGTTATTGAGGTTTATCCTCAGATTTAGTTCTATTGATAATATTTTTTGGTAGTTCATCAATGCTTGAAGCATAAACCACCTTTCCTAATGCAAATGTCAGCACTTTCCCTCTACCTCAGTGTCTTTGTTTCTGAGTCATAGAACTGCTGGCAATTGTGGAAGGGACAGAAATGGGTCTGACTTCTGAGACCATCCATCCCCACCCCCGCTGCAGGCTGTGATTGTGAGAGGTCAGTGAGAAAATTTATTTTTGGATTTGTCAACAGACTTGTAAACCTGGGACATTTTATGAGGACATATTAGGAGACAATAGATTCAGGACCTTGCTGTCATTTTTATAGTCACCATTTGAGTCAAATGGGACCTGAAGACTTTTTTTTCCTTTTCTTACTCTTTCTTCAGTCTTCCTGTCAATTCTCCTTTAAAAAAAAAAATAGATTCCTCTATATTTCTCTAGCCTTTCTCAGGTTTCATGGCAGCCTCTATCCTCATCTTGTCAGATTTCCTGCCATCCTTTTATTTCCATGGCCAGGAAGGCTTACTGAATCCCTCTCTAGTCACAGCTGCTGCTTCTTTGAGAAACAATATAATATACCTTACTGCGCTCTCTTCTTTCTTTTCTCTTTTTCCTATAGGGTTGAATTCAATGGGTGCAATTTCCACACTGAGGAAGCAGTCACCTTATATTTCGTAGACTTAATTTCATCCTAGCAATTTCAAACTTAACAATAAGATGAATGACATGACATCTCAGAGCCCAGGAGGATCTTTTGCACAGGGTTGGGGTTTGTATGAGGCCGTTCCTGTCCATCTGAGGAGATGGTAAATGCCCTCTGTGTGCATAACTCAGAGCTGGTCAGTGTTCATTGAATGCAGGATGAATTCAATTTTATCAGCTTCTCTTTCTAAACTGCTATTTATCCTCCCTGTGACAACTTTAGTTACTTTTATTACACATTATTTTAAAGGACAATGACTAGTCATTGATTGTTTGCATTGAATTATTCTCCTGTGTCTATAATACAATCCACTCTTTTTTTTAAACATTCCTGAATAGGACTTGTTAATCTTAATTTTCTTATCTTATTTTTAGCTGCAAAGGTCACACTATTTCTACCATTTATATTATTTTTGTTTACTCAATTAGTATTAAGATTTGTTTAGTGCCTCTCAAGTTTATATTAAAGAACAAACTAACATAGATTCAGACCTCATTTTCCAGAGTGCCACCAACCCAGTTATATGACCTAGGTAAGAAAGCATTTTGTACCTCATTTTCTTTTCCCTAAAGTGGGTCTTATAATTTGGGTGCCAGTGTCTCACATCTGCAATTCTAGCTATACAGTAGGGTAATATCTAAGGGTCCTGGTTTGAAGCCAGCTCAGGCAAACAAATCTGAGAAACTCTTATCTACAGTTAACCAGCGAGAAAAAACCAGAAGTGAGCTATGACTCAAATTGTAGAGTTCTAGCATTGAGTGAAAAAAACAAAGCAAGAGTAGAATGCATTGAGATCAAGCCCCAGTATCAACACACACACACACACACATATACATAAAGAACGAAAGAAAGAATGAAAGAAGAAAAGAAAGAAGGAAAAGAAAGAATAATGCCACCTGACTCCTAGAGTAGACATACTGCAAAATGAGTTAAATCATATAATTTGCTTATAATTGTGCCTGATTCATATAGTATATGCTTAATAAGGGCTACTATTAATGACTTTATTGTCTTCAGAACTAAGTATATCTTCACAATCTCAGCCTGGGAATGTGGCTCAGTGGTAGAGTGCTTGCCTAGCATGCATGAAGCCATGGGTTTGATTCCCCAGCAACAAAAAACAACAACAACAAATCAAAATCTCTTGCAAAATCACACAACAAAAATAGATGCTCAAAGAATCAGTTAAGAATCATTTAAGTAGTCAGATGCAGCGGTTCATGCCTGTAATCATAGCCACTCAGGAGCCTGAGATCTGAGGTTCGTAGTTCAGAGACAGCCTGAGTAGGAAAGTCAGTGAGATCCTTATCTCCAGTTAATCACAGAAAAAGTCAGGAGTGATGCTCAAGTGGTACAGTGCTAGCTTTGAGCAGCAGGACCATAGTTCAAGGCCCAGGACTGGCAAAACAAAAACAAAAACAAAACCCATCATTTAAATGATTATAGGAAGCAGAATAATGCCCCTCCTTCAGATGTCTACCAGCGAAATTCTATTACAATCCAAGATGGCGTTAAGGTTGCAGGTGGCATTGAGATTTCTCTCTCTCTCTTTCTTTCTTTCTTTCTTTCTTTCTTTCTTTCTTTCTTTCTTTCTTTCTTTCTTTCTTTCTTTCTCTCTCTTTCTTTCTTTCTTTCTTTCTTTCTTTCTTTCTTTCTTTCTTTCTTTCTTTCTTTCTTTCTTTCTTTCTTTCTTTCTTTCTTCCTTTTATTTGTTGGTCATGGGGCTTGAACTCTGGGTCTGATGGCTGTCCCTCAGCTCTTTAGCTCAAGGCTGGCTCTCTACCACTTAAACCACAGTGCTACTTCTGGTTTTCTGGTGGTTTATTGGAGATAAGAGTCTTGTGGAATTACTTGCCCAGGCCAGCTTTGAACTATGATCCTCAGATCTCAGCCTCCAGATTACAGGTGTGAGCCAATGGTGCCTGGAGAATTGAGATTTCTATTGGCTGATTTTGATATGGGAGATTAGTCTGGATAGTCCTGTTGGATTCAAAGTATTCACAAAGATCCTTGAAATGAGCCTGTGCCATAGGAATTCAAACTGAAGTAGACCCGACCAGCCTTGAAGATGGAGGGGACCCTGAGACAAGGACTTTGGGTAGTCTTGTTGGAAACTGGAAAAGGAATGGAAATGGATTTTCTGTTCCGTACAGTCTCCAGAAGAATGTGGCCCTGCTGACAACAGTGGATGTCAGCCCACTGAGACTCATTATTTCAGCTCTGTGATCTCCAGAACTGCTCTATAATAAATGTATGTTATTAAAGGCAAAGAAGAAAAAAAAGAAAAGCATGTGGTAATTTGTTAGAGCAGTGTGACTTTAATAGAATGACTAGCTGACTGATTTAAAAGATTAATCACTTGGGATCATAATATCAAAGAAAAGACAAGTTCTAGACAACTGATATGATTCCATTAACTCATCCAGTAAGTAGTGATCTAAGGCCAAGAAAATCAGGCATGTTACTGGGGAAATTAGATGCCAATTATTAAGAACCTGGCAATGATAAAGAACTAAACTGAGCTTAGTTCTGAAGAGCTTGCAGTCTTCACCTGCTCTCTATTGGAATGTCCCTTGGAGACACAGTTGATGTGTTGTAGTCCCTGGGAACTTCCTAATGTGTGGGCTTATCTGATCTTGCCTTGAAAGTAAGCTCTCACTAGAATCCTCTAGGTTAGAAGAGCAACATGAACCTGAGAGATTTCTTTTCTTCTTCCTTCCTTTCCTTCCCTCCCTCTCTCTCTCCCCCTCCCTCCCTTCTTTCTTTCCTCCCTTCATTCTTTCCTTCCTTCCTTCCTTCTTTCTTTCTTTTCTTTCTTTCTTTCTTTCCTTCCTTCCTTCCTTCCTTCCTTCCTTCCTTCCTTCCTTCCTTCCTTCTTCCTTTCTTTCTTTCTTTCCTTTCTCTCTCTCTCCTTCCTTTCTTCCTTCTTTCTCCTTCTTCTCCATCTAGTATACTAGGATTTGGACTGAGGGCCTTCCACTTGAGCTACTTTTACAGCACTTTTTGGTTTTTAATTTATTTTTTCCTTCAGAGAGGGTATTGAGTTTTGCCCGTGGCCAAACTCAGGTAGATTCTCCTACTCGTGCCTGTATATAGCTGGAACCACACTCAAGTATTTTAATCCATGCCTGACATGTTGGTGGAGATGGGGCCTTGCTTTTTGTCTGGCCTGGCCTTGAACTATGATCCTTCTGCTCTCTGTCTTCCAAGTAGCTGTGATTTACATATACAAGCTACCAAGCTCCATGAAAGAGTAGGATATCTTTGAGAAGATTAAAAAACAAATAAGAAACATATCTTGGATCTAGTGAGTAATACTTGCCCTTATTTTGAACTTCTCTTTTACTGTATCCAGTCAGTTCTTCAAAATTTTCCCTAAACAGTATGCTCACAAACTGGCATGTTGAACTGAAACCCCAGTATTTAAGGGATGATGTGTTATAGATTATCAGCTCAGACGGTTAGAAGCGCATCTTTGTGGCTCAGTATATATACTTGATGTGCTAGTAACTTAGCATTTCTCATGGACCTCTGGACAGAGCTCACTGTGGCCATTTGTAGGATCATATCTTCAGTGTCAACTAGGAGCAGCTACTATATGAGTTATGATTTCTCATATGATTTCAAGATCATCTACCTGAGCACAATGCTAGTTAGCATTTGTTAATGGACTTGGTATGGGGCCTCTAACAGAAGGGGCCTGTATTAGTTTCCTGATGCTCTTATAACAAATTATCACCAACTTAATGGATGAGCATAACCCACCACAAACATACTATCATAGAGGATGAGAATTTTAAACTGTATTCCTTCTTCTTCCTTGACTCTCCCAGGTTTTAGAAGGTGACTGTGTTTTTTGGGTATCACTATGGCTTCCCTAGTCACATCTTCTTTTCTCTCCCAACATCCTCCTTTTCCCTTAAAAAGATTTCTGTGATTTCATTAGGCTTATCCCTGGAATTCAAGGCAATCTTAAATCCTTAACCCTCTATAACATCACATGAAGTTGACATATTCAAAGGGTCCAGGATCAGAATGTGGTTATCTCTGTAGCCCATTACAGGTGTCAAGGGGAACAGCATCTACATAGCTCAAGTGGTTTATTTGCACAATGAGTTTGAATCAAGGCCTCAGTCCCATCCAGTTTTGAAACCTGACAGAACTTTATAACCCCATTATGACTCATTTTCTTTATAATATATGCAATAGGTAATGTTCAATGTGATTAGGATTACCAACATCTAATCTTGCACTTGGCTTTTTGGAAGGTTGGTAGAAGGCAGATTTCTGGGCCCTGTGCCTTGTCTTTGCAGGTCTGTAAATTCCTCCTAGGATTCCTGACTGTTCCAGTAACCCTCCAGCATTGCCTTTTAAAGTATGCGTCACACTGCATTTTTTTGACAAATATGATAGGATTGTTAACATGCATCTGTCTAAAACTGTTCTGAGCATATTCCCTTATAGTTTTGTTAAGAGTCATCATGGAACTTAATGTGTGTGTGTTTTTCCCCCCCAGATAAATGAAAGTTTGATGGAAAGAAAGCAGGGGTAGATGAGTGGGATGATGTAGATCTCAATGAAGCCGGAGACTTTGCCAAAAACTTCCCTGGGGTCCTTTCTGCCCAACAGTTTGTACTTTTCAGGCTGAAGCAGGGAATAACTTGGAGTGTAAGGCTAAGCCTGAAGGCAGAATCAGTTCTGAGCCAGCAATTTTGGCAATGTGGTCTCCGGACCAGACAAATGGGGGTTCCTGAGCCAGAGGGGTATAAGATACAAAGAGGAGATATGTAGTACAAAGAAGAGGGTTGAATAGTATACAGTGCAGAGTGGACAAATTTTATACAAGCAAAATGCTCACTCAGTGTCTTTTGTGCATGCTTCTGAGCACTAGGATAGACTCCAAGAGGACCTGGCCTGGTGTTTCCTACTGCACTGCACAACAGGATTTGAATCATTTTAATCCCTTTCACTCACACTGACATCCATCCTTTAATAAACCTAAAACTAATTTAATGCTCTCAGGTAAGACTGTATTTTCATTTTCATTAATATTTCAGATTAAAATATTGGTAGTTACTATACAGAGATATAGAAAAATGCATATTTCCACTTGAGCCACACATCTAGTTCTGGCTTTTTTTTTGGTTGATTAATTGGAGGTCAGAGTCTCTCATATTTGTCTGCCTGTGACGGCCTTGAGCCTTGATCCTAAGATCTCAGCCTCCTGAGTAGCTAGGATTGTAGCTGTGAGCCACTGGGGTGTGGCTTCACATGTATTTATTGATCATCAAAGATGTGCCAAGGATTTTCTACGCATTAAAGAAATGGAAGTTAATAAAGCACATGAGAGAACTGTCTTCAAGGGGCTTGTGTTCTAGCTGGGAGTGACAGATCATAAACAAAATGAAGGGAAACTTAGAGAAGGAAAATAGAGCAAAGGTGGGAATATAAAAATTAGGAAGGATTGAACTTGTGGTAGACTACTGAGATGTTGAAGGTTTCCTGAGATGTTGATTTCTTTGTAAAGTATAAAAGCAATGAGAGGACTAGTTAGCAGATGGCTAGGGAAATAACGAACAAGGTTGTACTCAGCAAGTAATAGACGCTGAAGTGGGAACATAGACAGACAGACAGACAGATATGGATAGACAAACAGTTGGCGTTAGAGCTATCCAGATATCTAGACCTAGATCTACCAAAAAAAAAAAAAAAGATCAGTTTCATATTTCCTAAAGAAACCATCACTTCTGGACTTCATTTTGTTCTGTCCATCATAATATCTCCCAACCTTGGCCTGAGATAATAGTACGATAGAGCTTGGGCCTAGCATATGTGAGAGGCCCCAGAGTCAATCCCTAGCACCTCAAAAAATATAAAAATAAAAGGTTAAAAAATAAATAAGTTAGCTCCCGATCCTCGGCATCAGGACTTTTCCTCACATTCTGGTTTGAGTCTTCGGTTTTCATCTCCTCACATCTATCTATGCCTCGATTCTTTTGCTCATCAGAGCCCAACTAACCAGCTCAGCAGCACAGTCCCAGGTAGGGATAGTAATTGTGGGGAGTGTGTTGAATTGCAGATCACATTCCCTACTTAAAGAGGGCAGCTGCTCCCCGTCTCAAGCAGTTACCAGAGGATGATGTCTCTTGTATTCAGCTCTTCTAACATTTAAGCTAGAAAGATAAAACTTTTAATGCATGATCTTCTCATTTTTTAAAAAAACTTCATAGCTAACTCAAACATTTTGCTTAGCTGTGGGCCAAGTTAAAAAAAATCTGGGGCCTATATCCAGGCCACAGGCAGTCAGCCTTTGACCACCAATGACCCTGTTGGATGGACTAACCAGTGGAGTTTGGGGTTTGGCACTTGGACAACACCTCTTGGCTTTTCCATGTTGTTTTCCCCCAATGCAGTCTGAGAGCATGAGCTGCCTGTCATGGGGGTACACTGTCCCCTGGTCCCCAAACCCCTGCTTCTTTGAAAAGGATAAGGAACTAACCCCAGTCACTTTCTGAAGAGAGTTTGGTGCCTTGATCTCCTTTACCAGTTCCTGTCTAGGATTGCATCCACTGTAAAGGCAGAATGAGTATTGATCCAGTCTCCAATGAGCCAGGAAGGGGCTATTGAACCAGCACCTCTGTCTTAAAAGCTTGATGGTGAAAGAGATTGCAAACTAGTAGTTTAGCAACATTTAGAGTGGGAAAGTGAGTCTCAGGAGCAGGTACAAGGAACTATATTTTTCTAATAATTATATATTGAACATCTGGTAGGTGCCAATCTTTTTGCTGCATTGTATACAGAAAAAAAATTCAGTCAACTCGTCAGAGATTCATAGCCTCATAGAGGAGACAGATATGAACAGGAACAAATTATAGAAATGTGGAAGGGAAAGCAGTATGGAAATGCCACAGAACAAAAGCTGTGTGTGTGTGTGTGTGTGTGTGTGTGTGTGTGTGTGTGTGTGCGTGCGTGTGTGTGTGTGTGTGTGTGCATGCCCGCATACATATGTACTTTTGAGGTCCTAGAGGTGTACCTCAGTGTCAGAATATGTGATCAGAATGCGTAATAGCCTGGGCTTGAAACCTAGTATCGCTCATAGACTTTTGAGGCAATGATTGCTCAGCTGAGGATTGAACAATGAATGAAGGGGGACCTACCATAGGACAGAGCCTCTGGCAATGTGGAGATGTGAGAAAAAGCAAACTCAGTGGAAGATGAGTGACACAAGTTAGGAGTGAGTGCCACGGTCTAAGTTTTAGAGGAACTTGTTCTGAAAAAGGAAGAAGGCTCTAGTATCTTCCCATCTGCATGACAGGACAATGTCCCAGGCATCATCTTACTTTAATAGGTAAAACAAAAAAGAAAAAATAAATACAACTAAGGAAGGAAAAATCCCCTTTTTAGTCCTAAAGCTTATCCTGTGAAGAAATTTAGAAAGTCTGAAGTAAGTTTTATTGGTTACCTACAGATTCTAGCTGTACATGTAGGACATGGGACATTATAATGAATCCCAGGTTTTATTATTTTATTTTATGCTTTTGCTGGTCCTGGAGCTTGAGCCCATGGTCTGGGTACTATCCCTGAGGTTTGCACTCAATCTAGCCCTCCACCATTTGAACCACAGCTCCACCTCTGGTGTCTTGGTGCTTACTTGGAGACAGGAGTCTCACATACTGTCCTCCTTGTGCTGGCTCTAAACTTCAATCCTCAGACCTCAGCCTCCTGAATAGCTAGTGTTACAGGTGTAAGCCATGAGTGCCCAGCTTAATTCTCATCACCTGTGGTGTTGGACATTGTCTGGGAGATGAAGCAGGGCTCTAAATCCAGATGCAGTCATAGAAATCACTTAATGCTCCAAAGCCACGCTGTGATCCCAGAACTATCTCATTCTCTGAGTGGCTTGGTATATCTCTGGTGTGACACCTTGCAGGTTGCTTCCATTGTATGTGTCTCTCTTCTTCCATATTGCTCAGTCTACCTTGTGGTAGTTCTCACTGAGACCTCATATGGCGGATAGCAAACTGCCAGCTACCAGCTACTGTGCTGTGGTGTGTACACAGACTCATTTTCTTGGCATTGTTGGCAGTAAAATAATTTACAAATCATCAGAGGTCCTGCCCTCTTTCAAATGTGTGGTGTTGGGAGAGACAGAAGAGAATGGTGAAAGGGGTAACATTGATCAAAATGCATTGTACTCACAAACTGACATGTTCAATTGAAATTCCTTTGTACAACTACTTAAAGATAGCAGGTAAATTTTTTAAAGGCAGTGGGAAATGCACATTTAATAATGGCTGCCCTCTGCATCTTGCTGGCTTTGACAGCATTTCCATATTTATAAGAAATAGTATGGACCATGGCAGCATCTTTTAAGGCTTGTTTTGGTGAATGGGCTTCCAGTACATTAGATTGTATTTTTTTTCTAGAATACTAGATGGCTATCTTCAGATCGAAAGACTCTTTAAATAAAATGCATATCCATTATGTCTAAAAAGCATTTCAATTTCTTTTTTATGTTAATTTATATTCGTTTAGAGCAGTCTTGGATAAAAGAAAATATTTGAATGCTGAAATTCCACAGCTACAATGATTTTTTGTTGTTGTTGTTTGTTTTGATGGCACTGTCTTGAGCTCAGGGCCTGCACACTGACCCTTAGCTTATTCACTCAAGGCTGGAGTTTCAATTGAACCATAGCTCCACTTCTGGCTTTGTTTGGGATGGTTAATAGGAGATAAGAACCTCAAGGACTTTCCTGAATGGGCAGATTGAAACCATGATCCTCAGATCTCAGCCTCCTGAGAAGCAAGTTTACAGTTACCATTAACTGAGCTTTTTAATAATAGTCTGGAAAAATCTGCTGTACTTTTTTTTCCTTATTGAAAGAAAATAAAGGGAATAAAAAGAAAGTAAAGGTAAAGTAAAGAAAGGAAAAGGTGGGGCTGGGAAGGTGGCTCAGTGGTGGAGCGCTTGCCTTGCGTACATGAGGCCCTGGGTTTGATTCCTCAGCACCACATAAGCAAAAAGAAAAAAGCCGGAAGTGGCACTGTGGCTCAAGTGGTAGAGTGCTAGCCTTGAGCAAAAGAGCTAAGGGACAGCGCCCAGGCTCAGAGTTCAGGCTCCACGACTGGACCCTCCCCCCCCCCCAAAAAAAAAAAAAAGAAAGGAAAAGGTTCAGATCATAATTCTCTGAGGAAAGCCATAATTGTGGTTCTCAAGGAGAATGCTTGCCTTTGAATTCCATATCAGCTTTTAAAAAAACGAGTTTCAAACTTTTCACACATATTAGAAAATAGTCCTACACTTAGGAAACAGGTTCATTTTTCTTGTCTTCATTGTCTACATAAGTAACAAGCTTGAAAATAAATGACACTTCACTTTGTGAAACTTCAAAATATACTGATTTTGTGCTTTCTCTGAGGTAACACCAAAACCAAAAAAAGCAAGCTTTCAAAAATGTGTTAGTTCTCGGGCTGGGAAGGTGGCTCAGTGGTAGAGCGCTTGCCTTGCATGCCTGAGGCCCTGGGTTTGATTCCTCAGTACCACATAAGCAAAAAGAAAAAAGCTGGAAGTGGCGCTGTGGCTCAAGTGGTAGAGCGCTAGCCTTGAGCTGAAGAGCTGAGGGACAGCGCTCAGGCCCAGAGTTCAGGCCCTAAAACCGGACCCCCTCCCCAAAAATGTGTTAGTTCTCTTATTTATGTTGGGATGCTTTGTTTTATGTACAACAAATTTCATTTCTGGCAGTTGGCATCCAATTTGAACTATCTTTGGGCAGCCTTTAGATCATAAGTTTAACCACAAAAGCTGCTCATAAGTCAGAATGTCCTAAGATATATCATTTAAGACACATGTACATACATACATACATACATACACACAAACACACATACATATACCACAAACTCTTCTTTGTGTGTGGGGGTGGGGGGTGGGGAGGTGTATCTGTTTGTCCTAGGGCTTGAACTCAGAACCTGGTTGTTATCCCTGAGTTGTTTTTTTTTTTTTTTTTTGCTGAAGACTAGTGCTCTACCACTTCAATCACAGCTTTATTCATGGCTTTTTGGTGTTTTATTGGAAATAAGAGTTTCCTGGACTTTTCTGCCTGGATTGGCTTTGAACTGTGATTCTCAGATCTCGGCCTCTTGAGTAGCTAGGATTATAGGTATGAGCCATTGCCAGCGGGTAGAACTCTTCTTTTTTGAAAGAGATTCTATGACAATACAGTATTTTGGAAAAATAAATAAAACATTTTATATAACAATGTCTCAATTTGCCTACTTTTTAAAATTCAGATTTTTACAAACCAGTTTGCTATGAAGCAGTGTTTTTGTATACATAAGCAGGGACATATTCTAACTTTGTGAATATTATATAGTTTTTAATTAGAAAAACTCTAATATACTTCAGAAATCAACCTGTAAAATATGAACAGGTAGGTGTTATGATTCATTAGAGTAGAACAAGCTAGAATAGAGAGACAAGATGGATTCACTAATGCTCCAGGTGTAGGGGAAAGAAAATCCCAGATTCCCATGTTTATTTCTAACATTCTTGCCAATATATCCTTACAACCTCAAATTACATAATTTAAGTAAGTCCAAAGTTAATTGCAGTTCATAATGATTGTAAAGTTATTTATAGATGCCAAAGCCTGCCAAAGACTAACTACCACTAGTCAAGGATCTGGCAGATCTGAACATTCAGTGCCTCTCCTTTGAAAAAGAAACTGCCCTGTGAAACAGCACACTGGATTGTTCTATTGTTAACACCAAGGAGGGAACTTCCTGATTTTTTTTCTTCATTTTTCACTTAGTGGTTTCCAAAGTAAAAAGGAAACATTGAGTGGTGCTTAACTTTAAGTTTATTGGCAAAAATAGGATTTCTTTTTTCACACCCACTTTCCCCTTTCCCTACCATCATTTTAAGAGCTATGGGTCCTTATGCTCTTGAACTCTCATTTCCGAGTTTGGGATTTCCCCTGCTCCTTTCAGTTGTAATTCTGATATAGAAGAAAAACTGTTGGGGAGAGAAGGCTAGCATAGAGAACAGAGGTGGCTGTGGTTAACCACCCTTATTGGTGAGATACAAAACTCTGAGGCCTTGGACACAGTTCACTGCCCACAGAAGGATGCACTAACCAAGATATCTTGGAAGTCACCCTTGAGAGTGACTGAATCCTCTCCAACAATTTCTGCTTCTCTATAAGAATTTCAAAGCAAGCATTTTTATATTCTGGCATCGAGGTTGAGGGCAAGAGGGCTGTTTGACTTCCAAGGCTCAGCTTTGATACCATCTATTGTTAGAAACTCATTGTATTAAGGATCGTGAATCTGGGTGGATATTTATTTGGAAGATCTGATAGATTGGATATGTCTGCCTTGAGTGAAGCAGATGCAAAAGGTGTACTTGCCGCATATTGTCATCTCTCTTGTACGGAGGCTATATATTTTCACTGATCACTGTGAAAGAAACTAGAGGTTTCATTCAATTCTGCCCATAAGAGCAGTGTGACCTTGAGTAAGTTAGTTTCACATGGCCTTGGTTCCCTAGTTTTTAGAACATATCTTCCCTCTATAGGAAGCCTCCAGGTCTCAAGTTCTGTTATCCAGGCATGTCAGTATGATTACCCATTATTCATGAGAGAATTACTAAATCTATATATTGACCTTTATGTCTCTCTCTGTCTGACCCTATACTACTTTTCAGGCCCTGACTTCCATTTCCAACACATTTATCCCTTGTTTCTAACTAATGCATCTCACTTTCTTGTGTTAATCTATTTTCTTAATTGGAAACTTTTCTACATGCAATGCCTTGTACCATTCCCTTGTCTCTGATTATTACACTCTGGTCCTTGTATGTTCCTTAGACTCTGAACTTCACAGTGCTTCTCCCCTTATGAAACTTCATATGGAGGTTAGGGCTTGTGTTTGTACCATGCTACATTTCTTGCATCCTTTGTTGTCTAAGCAGGATAACAAAATGTAGTAAACATTTTTTTAAGGAGGGAAAAAAAGAGCAAGTGACAATAATAAAAACAAAGTGACACAAAGATTTATTTCAGTCCACATATATTTTGTACTTATTGAATCTGGGTACAATGGAATGGCAGATATTTTGGAGGGAACAAGAGGAGAAAATAATCTCTGTCTTCAAAGAGTTTATGGCATGCTAATAATACTAATAAATAATAATTCATGTATTTACTGAATATTGTTTATTGCATCTTTTCTACACATTCAACTTTCTTAGAACAAATTCGTAAAGCATTGCCATTTTTATGTACTGATGATGAAACTGAGATTCAGAGAGTTTAAGGACCTTGCCCAAAGCCACAAAGCTTGGTAAGTAGATGCATGGCTTCAGAACCTGATCTGCTTCCAGTAGTGGCACTGTTTCCCCAGAGAGAGCATATGACAGGACAGGAAGCTCCTTTGACATTCTCATCACTTTTCATTTCCAAGCTGTTAGGTTTGCTCTTCAGGCCACTTGGAATCCTCCCCAGTTTTACATGTCTCAGCTGTGGAAGTATATCTTGTGTTTCAAACACATATCTGGTGTCCTTGAAGATTTTGCTGTTTCCTTCTTGCAACTGGGACTCTGATAGGGACTCTGATATTGTGGACTGTACTCATATGTATGAAATAAATACATTAATGCCAAGGTAATCTCTTCTTCCATTCAGATGGTTCGAGGGTTAGGTGGGAAAATTAAGCAGAGCGTTACATTCTATCTAACAGACATCTACAGAACTCTTGGCAAAGCCTTGGTAATACATAAGACGTTTTCCTAGTGCTGAATAACTTTCCCCTGTATTGTAGGAGAAGCTGTGGTTACACTTGCGGATGATGTGGGGTTTACATTGCAGAAAGAATTACTACTTGCCTTAGGCAGAAGCAAAGAGGTTCTCCAAACTCTCTTGTCCTGTTCCTGGTGCTAGTCCACACAGCCCAGGGGATGGGGAGGAAATGAGCCCTGGCTCAGACAGGCAGTCTCAGAAGGAACTTACATACTAGAGCTGCTAAAGCAGAAGAGGCTTCTGGAGGAGCATCATGGCTTCTTCCCCGCATGTTCCCAGGAGTGAAGCATTAAGGTGACTGCCACTTATTTCTCATTATTCTGGAGGCTGGTAATGGCTAGCATCCTTGTAGATGGCTGTCTACTCATTCTAGCCTTGGATAGTAGAAGAGCTGAGGATACATTTGGGGGATCTCTTTCCTGAAGGCACTAATTCAGTGACTGCGCTCTACACCCTATGAACTCATTGTTGACCAAAGACGCCTTCTCCTAGTACCATCACTCCACTACCATGGGCGCTGTGATGCCAGCGTATGAGCTTTAGTGCCATGCTCATTGTATGGGTTGCAATGGAGGTTTGTGCTTAACCCTGTTGAGAGGGAACACAGGAAGACAGGATCCGTCAAGCCTAGAGATGTTAGAGAATATTTCAAGGAAGTGGTGACATCTTTTGCTGGACTTGACAGATGAATAGGATCTTCCCAGGTTAAGAAGAAGGTGGGCACTCCAGGAGAAAATACAGAAATACAGAGGTCAGAGCAGAGAAAACACGTTGTTATAACTCGAGCACAGGGACTGAAAGCATGCAATAGTCATAGCCACGCATTTTCAATTTTCTGCTTCAACTATGGATGATACTTCTGCAATACTCGCAGGGAGATAAGAACAGACACAGCCAGGCTGTGGTTGCTTCTTTGAGTCCCCTTCATCCTTTATGAAAGGAACACTGAAGCAAGGACCCATTTGTCCTGTGACCATGTGCTTCCCCAGCCCGCTGCCCAGAGGCAGCCTGACCTGCTTTCTGGGCTCAGCTGGCCAGCAGGCTTCAGTAGGCTGGCTGCTGTTCTGAGAAACTGTGAGGGCATCCTATATAGAGACCACCTTGCTACCCAGGCATTATATGGTGCCTGCTCAGTGGTCCAGTTTGTTTGTTCAGCCTGTTTGTTATAGAAACCAAAACTGAAGCAAACAAAAAGGCGTACTGTGCCTGATCATGCATCAGGAGACCTGACCTTCTCATAGCCAGTTTTGACCTTCATCGTATCACAGCCTGATTCACTGGGACAGGAGCAATGACACTGCTCTATTGTTTCCTCTTCCCGCTTTCCCTTTGTATGGCTTTGCACTCCAATTAAACCAAAACAAAGCAAAACAAAAATCTAACAAAACCCCTGATCCTCACTGTTCTTTGTCCTCAGGTGGTAAATGTTATACTCTGTATTCTCAGTAAAGACATGATTTTTTAGAGAAAGAATTATTGTGTTGAAGCCATGTGTTTTCTGCCTCACAGGGGCTGGCCTGACCAGCAGAGTTTTGAGAGTGCAGTGAAAGACAAGGCAGCTAGCAATGGGCCAGATGGGGGTTTGGAAACTGTCTGGGGCTTGAGATGTAGAACACTCCCATTTCAGTAAAGTGTGGTCTTTTGAATTTGATTCTCTGGCAGGTGATGAAGGAAGTTTGTCTAAGCATCTGAAATGTAAAATCCAGAAGCTTGGGGTTGGCATGCTGGGGCAGGGGGTGGGGGGTGGAGTGGGGAGAAGTAGAGACACTGTTATCAGACCAGGGTGTTGAGCCCTCAGCTCGCCACCTAGTACTCAGATCTACCCTCAACAGCTTTCATTTCTTTCTTCTGCACTGCTGATATTAGGACCTTGGTTCATGCTGAGCATCTCACCCAGACTGCTGTTATAGGCCTGGTGATGAATCCTCTGCCTGGAGTCTTTTCTCTTTGACAGTATTGGAAATTGGATTTAGGGCCTTGCTTTTTCTTGGCAGGTACTTTACCAATTGAGTCAGGCATCCAGGCCCCTTTTTGCATTGGTTGTTTTCTCTTGTCTTCTTTCATCTCATCTCATCTTCTTTCTTCTCCTTTACTCTCTTTCACTTCTGCTTTCTTTTCTTTTGTACCAGTACTGGGCTTGAACACAGAGCCTGGGTACTATCTGTTAGCTTTTTTGGTCAAGGCTGGTTCTTGACCACTTGAGCTACAGCTCAACTTCCAGCTATGATAAGAGTCTTGTGTACTTTTATGTCATTGTTGGCTTCAAACCTCAATCTTCAGAATTAACCTCCTAAGTAGCTAGGATTACAGGCATGAGCCATTAGAGTACCCAATACATTGGCTATATTTTTGAGATAGTCACTCATTTTCTGCCAGGCCAACACCTGGTATATGCACTTGTAAACTTGTGCTTCTGTCAGTGGAAATGATAAATGCACACTATTGAGACTAGCCATTGTGTTTTTCCTGTGGCTGAGATAATAGTCATGTATCAGTTCACCCAGACATTGGTTGAGATGCAGTGTCACAAAAGTTTTTATGTCCAAGTTGGTCTTGAACTGCGATCCTGATCTTTATCTCTTTAGTAGCTAGGATTACAGGCTTGAGCCACTGTAAATGGTTCTGCCTGGAGTCCTTTCTGTTGGTTATGCCTTCTGGACCATTGTTAGATGTCTTTCCTTGAGATATGGTTCTAATCACATTAGTCCCACACCCTCAAGCCTGGCATTTCTAGGTTTCATTTAGCATCTTAGTGTATTGGATCTGTTCCGTATATTCCCACTCTCATCTCTGCTCAGTGCTTCTAAAATCTGAGCCCTCATAAGAAGCATCAGGGCAGCGTCTTTAAGTATATAAAGCCCCAGGGTCCACTCCAGGACATCTTAGTAAATGTGGGGCTATAATCTGAATGTTTCATGTTTTACACTTTGGCCACATGACTGTGGATGAGGCCAGATTGGAATCCAGTGCCTTTTTTTTTTTTTTTTTTTTTTTTTTGCCATTCCTGTACACTGGTGTGCTTCTCCCATCACCAGAAATGTTGTCTCTAAGCTCTAGTTTAGATGCCTGTTTCTTCTTGAGGAGGGAGGTCTGTGATTCTAGCAGTCAAAAATGGTTTTGGAGTGGTTGGAGTATCGCATCTAGTGCTAGCCTAGGATGTTTAATACTCAGACTTCAACCCAACATAGCGTCAAAGAAATACTATCGTAACAAAAATTTCTTCTTCAATATCTTTCACTTTTTTCTCCACTTGATTTTAACTTCCTTGAGTGTAGGCAGTTTGCTTTTCTCATTCATATCTATTTTAGAGCTTCCAAGAAACCAACATATACTTACCAGCTACTCCAATGTGAAAGGCATTAAATAATCTAGTCAAAGAAAAAATATACAGATATTACATTTATGTTTGCAATATTTTATATCTCTGAGAAAAAATGGGAAGGTTTCTCAGAAATGGTAGTGATATGGATATCAATGACTAATTACATTTTCATAAACTTACAGATGTGACTGTAAATAAGGAGCTCTTGTAGTTGTAAAATCATATATAACAATGATCTTTTCTTCCACTTTCCTGTCTGAAGAGAATGCAAGACTTTATGAATGTTTCTGTAATGTCAATACCTTACCAACTTAACCTTATTCAAACTAACCTTGTTCAGCATATGATTCATCTGCAACTATTTTGTCTGTCATATTTGTATTTATTTATCAGCAGACACATCAGTTAGCTCAGGTTTCTGTTAACAGTTACAGTATTATGGTAGTCTTGGAGATGAAAGAAACTAATCAAGACTAAGTCATTTATAGCTGTTACACAGCAGCACCTGTATTGATACAGTCTCATTTTTAATATCCTTTCATCTGTATTACAAAAATGGAATTATACATCCATCATCAAAATTAGATAGGAGATTTACTGGATCAGAAGGTATCTTCTTTCTAATCCTTAAATGACCAAGAGGTTCTAGTATGATAATTCTTTAAGAGAATTAAAATTCCTTTTCATCTTGAAATGTTACACACAGGAGATTAACTTACTTACTTTACCAATGTAAAGAACACCTGACTCAGGGAATCAGAGATACCACTCGGATGTAAAAATGTAAGGAAGACTTGCAAGAATTAATGAGAATGTGAAAGTACTTTATAAATAATTGATTATTTTACACTAGGAGCTCAAATTTCCTGTTGAATCTTGACTATGTTTTGTGTTGGTTTATGTCTAGTAGCATAAGTGGATTATCTGATTTTTTTACTATTTATAGTTGTCAATTAAATAATTCATAATAAATTAAGCAATTGTAAATTATTGGCAAGGATGCCAACCTTGAATAAAATGCTAAAAATCACGGGTATTTGTTATGTCTTCACTGTGTAAAATACTTTGCATAGGACCATGACTTAAAATAAGGTGACTTCCCCTAATAACATCACTTTTTAAAGATTGCTGTAAGGAGGAGAATTATATATTGCAACTAACATGGTAAGTACTAAATAAGTAAATGCTAGGTAGTGTTTCCAGGTAACTTACTGTAGGTATGAATATTTCAAGACTTCCGAGAGAATGATTTGAAACAATCCAGACACATTAGTAATGTTTGGGTAAACAGCGATTTCATTCTCTCCCTAGCACAGTGTTCTAAGATTAAGATGAAGACAAATGTGTTGGTACATGTAAACTATGAATGTTTATTTTCAACTATGGAAGAGAAGCCAAATATGAAACTAATAAGTTATTCATCATAGAAACAGAGCCTAATTATATACAATTCAAGTTAATGTTAAAATTTCAAGCAACTAAAATTAAGATGACAAGGTCAATTGCCTGATCAAACAATTAAAGATTTATTAGTGTTTTAAGAGTCTTTAATATTCGTTCATCTCAAGGGTTGTACATGCTGTAAATGCAGCAATGGATTAAACACAGTATCTTCGACCCCAAACAGTTTCAGAGAGACTGCGGATGGTGTGAAGACTTTGCCACTGGGGTAAATAGAAGGATGAACCTTCTTCAAATTAATGCCCACCCAGGACCTCAGTAAGTGATCTTATTATGAGAGAAAAGTGTCAGGAGTTAATCCTAAGGGGAAAAAATGAGAAATGATGCCTTAGCAGATGTAATTAGTTAAGATGAGATCATGCTGGATTAGGGTGGTCCCTGAATCCAATATGACTGATGTCTTTACAAGAAGAGGAAAGACCTAGCCAGACAGAGGATAGAAGGCCATGGGAAGATGGAGCCAGAGATTGTAATGATGATGCCACTGGCCAAGTAGTGCCAAGAGGTGTTGATAGCCAACAGAAAGAAGTTAGGAGAGGCATGAAAGAATGCTTCCCTAGAGAAACTAGATTAGAGGAACTGGATCATCTGACACTTTGTGCACATTTTTCTTAGCATATATTAAATGTAGAAAGTTGTATGCATGTTGTGGTGTTTCTATATACATGTAAAAAATAACAACAAACACCAGTCAAGAGATGGGGGAAAAGGGACCCTCATACACTGCTATTTGTTGTCTTGATGATAGTGAATAAGAAAGGATTTCAGTGATGTTTGGATTTGCATGCCCTTTATGGCTAAGGATATCCATCACTTCTTGATGTATTTCTTTGATATTTATACTTCTCTTCAAAATTATTTAATTCATTTGCCAATTTTAATTAGAACATTTATTCTTGATATGTTTAATTTTTTTGGAGCTCTTGATATTTTGTGTTCGTACTAAGGCTTAAACTCAAGCATTTCACATTCTTGCCCAGCTTGTCTGTTTGTAGTTAGGATTCTATCACTTGAGCAATGCCTCCAGTATAGCATTTCACTGATTATTTGGAGGTAGTGAAGTCTCTCAGACTTCTCTTCCTGGGCTGGATTTGAACTTTTATCATCTGATCTCAGCCTCTTCAATAATAGGAGTATAGACATTGGTTGCTGGCAAGCTCAATGAATTCTGAATAATTATCTTTCATCTGATGAGTAACTGGAAAACGTTTTTATTTGATGATGCTAATTGTTTCTTTTGCTGTGAAGAAGCTTTACAATTTGATGTAAACCAATTTTTCAATTCCTGTTCTTATTTTCTGAGCAACTTGGGTTTCTATACAGAAAAGTATTACACAAAAATATATATCTTGAAGGGATTCTCCTTTTTTTTCCTCTAGCAGATTTGAAGTTTCCAGTCTTACATTAAGAGGATTGACTCAGTTGGAATTGAGTTTTGCACAGGGGAAGAGATAGAGATTGAGTTTCAGTGTCCTAGAAGAGACTATTTTCTCCGATGTTGGGCTTTGGAGCCTTTGTCAAAAATCCCGTGGGTGCAGCTGTGTGCCCTTATTTCTGGATCATCTGTTCTCTTCCATTAATGTATATGTCTGTTTTCATGTGAGGACCATGCTGTATTTGTTACTATGATTCTGTAGTATAATCTGGTCAGATTATCTGTGATCCCTTCAGCATAGCTTTATAGACTCTAGATTTCAAGTCTTTTGTGTCTCATGCATTTTAGGATTCATTTTTCTATTTCAATGAAGAATGACATTATGATTTGGATGGAGATAATATCAAATATATAGATTATATTCAGTAGTATGGCCATTTTTATAATATTAATTTTTTCAATTCATAAACACAGAAAGTCATTCCTTCTAATGTATTTTTCAATTTTATTTTCTTCCGTGTTTTATAGTATAGTGGTCTTTCTCCTTTTGTTAGGTTTATTGATAGTTATTTAATATTTTGGCACTATTGTAAATGGGATTTTTAAAAGTCCGTTTCCTTCGCCCTTTTTTTTGGGGGGGGGTGGGGGGTTAGTTTAAGTGTTTCAGCTTGTTTATCTTTCCAAAGACCAAAGTTTTTGTTTCACTGATTTTTTTGTAGTGTTCTTTAAGTCCCCATTTTATTAATTCTTGCGTCAACATTATTTCTTTGCATCTACTGCTTTTAGGTTAGCTTATTATTTATTTTTAATTTCTGTGATTTATTAATGTAGGCACATCTGGCTCTAAAAATTTTCCTTTTTTAATGTGTTCCAAAATTTGTGATAAATTGTGTTTTCTTTTTTTTTTTGGTCCGGTCGTGGGGCCTGAACTCTGGGCCTGGGTGCTGTCCCTCAGCTCTTCAGCTCAAGGCTAGCACTCTACCACTTGAGGCACAGCACCACTTCTGGCTTTTTTCTTTTTTACTTATGTGGTGCTGAGGAATCGAACCCAGGGCCTCATGCATGCAAGGCAAGCGCTCTACCACTGAGCCACCTTCCCAGCCCCAAATTGTGTTTTCATTCTTGTATGCTTTTAGGAATTTTATTTCCTCCCTTATTCCATAAATGACTCACTGATTGTACAAAAGTAACGTGTTAGTGGTTTCTCTTGTTATTATTTTCTAGTTTCATAACATTGATGTCTCATATACAGGAAGTTAGCTCAATTTTTTTGTGTATGTTAAGATTGCTTTGTTTCCTAAATTATGATCTATTCAGGAGAAAGTTCTATGATCTTCTATGAACATGTATTCTGTGGTGTTGAGTGGAATGTTCTGTCAATGTCTTTTATTGATCTATAGTGTCAGTTAACTCTGTTTCCTTGTTAATTTTTGTTCTATTTGACTTATCTATTGTTAAGAGTTTGGTATTAGAGCTTTTTGGGTATCTTGAGCTTTTATGTCTAGTTCTGTTTCCTTTTAGAAAGTGGGTATACTGGCATTTGGTTCATTTATGTTTGCAACAGTTAAATCCTCCTGATGAGTTATCCACTTTACCAATATGAAGCAACTTTCTTTGTATCTTCTGGTTAACTTTGGTTTGAAGTCTGCTTTGTCAGATTATTCTTGTTTGCTTTTGGGCTGCCTTTGCTTGGAAAATTGTTTTGCATCTTTTCATGTTTGCCAGGTTTCTGTTTGACAGTGAGGTGCATTTCTTTTAACAACTGATTCAATCTTATTTTATAATACTGTCAATCTAACTTGATCAGAGAATTAAGAATATTAGCTTTATAATTATTATTGAATATATATAGTAATTCCAGCCATTTGGATGTTTTTGTGGTGTTTGATTTATTTCTTCTCTTCATTTGCTTATCTAATTGTCTAGTGAATTTTAATTTTTTCTATACTTTCATAATTGAGTTTATTTACTTTTCTATGTGTAGCAATCTTTGAGTATCTACCCCAATGCTGGTCCAGTTGTTATAAATTACCCTATTAGTTGTTTTTTGTTTATCACAAGAGGTTTTTATTTCTTCTTTAATTGTGGCTCATGATTTTTCTGGTAAAGTAATCTAGGTTTGCAGTTTTTCCTTTCAGAGCTTGAAATACATCATTCTGTGCCTACATTGCTTTGAAGGTTTCTGTTAAGAAATCTGATGCTGTTCTGATGGATCTGCATACATATAGGTGACACATCTCCCTTATTGCTTTCACTATCCTCCCATCTTTCTAATTAATACTTTAATTATCATATGATCTGGAGAAATTCTATTCTTGTGTGTCTGTTTGTAGTCCTAAAGGATCTCTGTGCCTGAATGGATGTCTGTCCAATATTTGGGAAATTTCCCGCTATTATTGTGTTTAATATCTCCCTTTGCCTTTAGCTTGTATCACTTCTCTTTTATATATACCTAGGATTTGTACCTTGGTCTTTTAAGGCAATTACAGAGTTCTAGTTCTTGCATTTTCCATTTGTGCTTCTTTATTCATTTTTCTTTATCTTAATCTGATTTTTTTCTTTACTATATTTATATTATTGTCAAGTCCTGACATTCTGTCTTCCAATTGATCCAGTTTTCTGGAACACGCTTCAATTGAATTGTTTTATTTGATGTAAAGTGCCTTATGTTCTTAGAATTTAAATTTGATTTTTTTAAAGATTTTCCTATCTTTATTGAATTTCTTCTTCATGACTTTCATTGTCTTCCTTATGTTATTTGGCTCTTTATTTGTATTATCTTAGATCTCATTTAGTTGTTTGTTTGTGTTTGATTTTTATTGAGGTACTTATGTCTTTTTTATATTTTTTTTCTTTTTTATATTTTTTAAAGAAAGAAACATGAACATTTATTTATATGAAACAACTTTCCCAAAATTCATGTTCACTCCTGAAGAAATATTGTCTAGAAAAATGAGGTGACTACCAGAGCAAACAAAACATACAAATAAAAGTACCATACACATGTTGTGTATTCCTTCATCTCGTTGATCATTCTTATTATCTTTTTGAACTCAAAAATTTGAAATGTATTTCCCTTTACTGTACAGATCCTCTGTTCTGTGATTATTGGCTTTTTCTTTTCTTTTCTTTTCTTTTTTTTAGCTAGTCTGAGAGCTTGAACTCTGGGCCTGGATACTGTCCCTGAGCTTCTTTTGCTCATGGTTACTGTTCTTGTCACTTGGGCCACACTGGCTTTTTCTTTGATTAATTGGAAATAAGTGTCATAGACTTTCCTACCTGGGCTGGCTTTGAAATACAGCGGGGGGCGGGGAAGGGGTAGTGAGGATGAGCTAATGGATGCCTCTTGCCAGAAACAAAGCAAAATAGAACAAGAACAAGAACAGCAATAATGAGCTGATAGAGAGATAGAGAAGATCCAATTGCACTTCCATGAAGTGGTCCTAGATCTGCCTGAAAAGGTTTTCATTTTGTTTCTTTAGAGATTTAAAGTTTGATGTTTTAAAATTTTCTCTAGCTAGCAGCTTTCTAGTATTTCATTGATACTTTCCCCTGGATTACTAATATGTCAACTTTTCCTTGAAGCAACATACTTGAGGTTTTGTTTCTGGTTCATAGAGACACAGGAAAGTTGCTCATGTCAGCAATCTGCCATCTTCCAAAATCTTATCTTGCACCTTGATTGCAGACATCTTGCTTCTAGACATAGAACAATGAAGTTCTACTATTCTAAGGCCATTGATCTGTACTTCTTTATCATGGCAGCCTAGAAAATTAATACAACCACCTGTAACAGATGTACTTTTATATATAGGTATATCCTTTTTATCATTAATGTGGGCATAATAAAACATGACACACAAGGTTATATATAATTGCATGCATAAAATGTTGTAGTACCAATGTTTGCTAGATGCTGATTAGATTGGTTGATATGGTTATGTTTTAAGTTATGTTCTGTGGCATCAAAATATACTTTAAGTCATCTTCAGATGGCATAATACCTAACACAAGTATGTAACTAGTATTATAATTAGTTATGATTTAATTCCAAGGTGAAAGGTCTGTATAGCACTGATAGAATTTTTTTTCACAATAATTTTCTTATCTGTGATTGGTTGCATCCACAAGTGTGGAATCCACAGATGTAGATGACTATTTAGTGCTTGATACTAGCAGATGCTAAATGATTTCACTATTTCTTTTCTCACTGACACTAAGCTCAATGAAGACAGGAAGTGAGTCTGTTACATAACAAAGATCTGTGAAAGAGCTAGTGTATACTTGGCATTGAGATCCTTGAAATGTGAAGGAATAAGTGAGACAGGTAGTGTTTGTGCAAATGTAAGGTATGCTCAAAGTAACTCAGATTTGGCATTTTCTCAAGTGAGATTTAGTGCATGTATCTGAAGCACCTTCTGTAAATAGGTGGCAGGGACACTCTACATTGAAGGATAAAAATGAAGGCAAAAGGACAAGAAGTTGTTTTGATCAATGTTGTTAGTTGCATTTATCTGAAGGCACAAATAAGTTCAAATAGAAATATTTAATTACAATTTATTAAAGCCTTTAGAAAGCTTTACTCTCATCATTAAAAAAAAATCAGGAATCATTGCCGGGCACTGGTGGCTCACACCTGTAATCCTAGCTACTGGGGAGGTTGAGATCTGAGGATCACAGTTCAAAGCCAGCCTGGGCAGGAAAGTCCTGAGACTCTTATCTCTAATTAATGACCAGAAAACCAGAAGTGGCACTGTGGTTCAAAGTGGTAGAGTGCTAGCCTTGAGCTGAAGAGCTCAGGGACAAGGGCCCAGGCCTAGTTTTCAAACCCCATGTCTGACTCCCCCCCCCCCAAAAAAAAGGAATCAAACATGAGAACTTCTGTCCATAGATGTCCCAAACAAATCAAATCACACACACACACACACACACACACACACACACACACACACACACACACACACACACACACACAATACACACACCAGATGTATAAGAAGAACCAGTCCTTCTGTACAATCATTGCTTGACTCTCCCTTCAAGGCTCATGTTAACGTGTTTGCTTGTAAGAGCTGAGATCACTTTCAGCCTGCAAGGAAGCCTAGGAAATGTAGTTTTAGACTTCCAGGAAGATTTACCTAAAGGAGACTGGTCAGGGTGCTTAGCCAGTGAATGTAGTATGCAACAGAGAAGTCATTCTGAACAACTATTCAGTTGTCCTGCTCAGGCACCTTACAGGGCCCAGAGGTATGAGGCCACAGGGAAAACTCTATGATTAGAGGAACAGAGTGCAGACTAGGCCAACAGCCCTCTGAAACATGCACCCAGGGATAGATAGAGTGGGGGCTATGATGCAGAAAGCCAGAGAGCAGAGGATAAAGAGGTTTGGAAGTGGTGGTCTCTAGCCATACATAGATAAAAGACCAGATTCTGCATTTTCAGTTTCCTGGTCACTGTCCCAGGTGCTCAGCTTTGGAGTGGCTCTAGCCTGGATCAGCAAGCACACCTCACAGCCCAGCCAGCAGGGAAAGGTAGAAAAGGAGATGCTCATGTGGCAGTTGTGCGCTATGCCTCACATGGTCAGCTCTTCATGACCTTTCATCACATCCTAAACTGGAATAGGAGAAGGAATGGTTATGAAGCAAGGAGAGAGAATCTCCATGATACTCTGTTCTAGCCTCCCAGACATGAGGTTGAAGGAGTAATCTGAGGGCTTTTCATAAATTAGAAAAAAAATACCTTGAATGAGGATGTTATTTTCCTTTCTCTTCTGTCCTTTTGTCTTTCTTTTCAACTTAAGTTGGTGTTTTATAGACTGGGTGAAATAGACATAAGAAAAAGTGAGCAATTAGTTGCAATGGATCTTGCAGACAGCCAAGATGGCAAGCTGCATAATTCAACCTTAGAAAGGATCTTTTATAAGAGAGAACAAACAGCGTGATTTATCCCCACCCCTTTACCTTTTATATATTCTTTCCCAAAGGCAATTGTGGAGAATTTGACTGATTTACAGATATTATTTCTTTCTTTACAGGCTGGATTCAGAGCCCTTCAGTCTGGTATACCTTGTGTAGAGATAGACTCTAAATGCAACTCATGGAATGCAAAAAAAAAAAAAAAAACATGTTTCCTAGGAACTGATTCTGTTTAATGCCATTAAAGGCAATAAGAAGTTACTAAGCCTTTTACTGGAACTGCCTTCCAAATGCAACCTAATCCAATTCATCCCTCTTTCAGCATGGAAGTTCCTGACAGCTCCAGCTGACATTTCTCAGAGCAGTTTGGCTGGTCACAGGCTCTGTTCCTTTCTTCCTCCTCTTTTCTTCATGTTGACATTTTGGTGTGATGTTACAGGGAGCTGTAACCTTTGTGTTCAGTCAGTACAGACACAGTGAGGTGTTGCTGGGTCATATGCTTGATTTTAATATCAAGGATGTGTCAAGTGCTAGGCTTCAGTGACTCATTCTCATATGGTTTTAATGATTCTTTTTGATTGAAAAATGTTCATCCCCAAGAAGAAAAGAGTTGCACATGAAAATTGAAAAGGAGGAAAACAAACCTCATTTTAATTCTTTCAACTTGAGCTTGATTACAATATTTTAACTTTCCCTTTATGTTGTTTTAGTTTGTATTAATTGTACAAAGTGGCTTTACTGTGATATTTCTATGCATGTTTTATATATATATATATATATATATATATATATATATAATTGTACTTTGATCAAACTCTCACCTCTAATTATTCTCCCATACCCCTTTTCCTCCACTACTTAACAATGAGTTTCATTATGCTGCTATTTTTACACACACACACACACACACACACACACATACAAACACACACACAGACTTTGATCAATTTTTCCCCTCAGTCACCCTTCTTTTACAATCATGTCATGTTATTATTTTCAGGTCAAGATCTTGCACATGAACAAACATGTGTGACATTTGTCTTCCTGAACCTGAGTCTGGCTTGTTTTGCTCAACATGATCTCTAATCCCATCTATTTTTTGTAAGAGACATAATCATGTTCTTTTTCACTCTATTGTGAATATGTACTACACTTGCATTATGGTCTTAATGTATGTAATGGAACATGTCTATAGATGATCTCCTTATTTCTGATCTTACTACAAAACAATACTGGAAAGCTGAAGGTAGGATTTTTTTTTCCATTCCTCAGTGTCTTCCTCTGGAAGCTGGTATTCCTGGATCATTTGTCCAAGGAATTATTTTTTAATATAGATCTGTTCAGTGTAAACTATAGCTGATTGGGCTATGTCTGACACCAGTGTTCATAAGATCTTTTGAGGGTTGTCTGTGTAAGCTCAGGGACCGGAGAACATGGGACATCCAAGGAGCCACTCCCAAAGCAGACATCTGCCCCATGCAGGTCTACTGATAGGATTTTTTATCATCCAAAGTCATTTTATTAGTAAGGAGTTTTAGCTGTAAATTGCTGTTTTCATTTGTAAAATGAACCCAGAACCCTGCACATGATACCATCAGGGGGTCCAAGCTACTCAGAAAAGTGAAGTAAGCCAAGCCCAAAGAAACATAGGTCCCACAGTTTCCCTTATTTGCAATAACTAGTACATGCATAGGACAAACAGAAAAGGTCAAAAGGCAACACCTCTGCCCCCTGTCCCTGTACTCAGCTATACTGGCTATGCCTGCACTTTACCATCACCTCATCTTTTTCCTTTTCCACTTTTCTCCAATCTCAGCATCTAGATTGTAGTGATGAACACAAAGAACCTGTGGTATTAAAACTGACAGGATGCTTTTGTACCCAACCCAATGTCTTCTGGTAACCTATAAGGAAATGGTAAACCCCAGAGGGATTGATTTCCTACCTTGCATGCTGTTGGGCTTTCCATTTTGCTAGCATTTTGTTGCCAATTTTCCATCATCCTATATCTGGGTTTTCCTCCTACTTTGTGTGTCCTTCAAAAGTTTGGAGAAGTCAGGTGCTGGAGGTACACACCTGTAATCCTAAGCTACTCAGAGGCTGAGATCTGAGGGCTACAATTCAAAGCCAGCCCAAGCAGATAAAATTGAGAGAATCTTATCTCCAACTAACCAGCTAAAATCTGGAAGCAGATGTGTGACTCAACTGGTAAAGCACCAGCTTTGAGCAAGAGCATGAATCCTTGAGTTCAAATCCTAATACCAACACAAAAAGAAAAAGAGTTTAGAGTTTATTTTCTGTTAATTCCGTTAATGAATCCTGTTTATTCTGGATCCCACAATTGTTATTTCTTCATGTATGCAGTGGTTTCTTCCAATAGCAGAGAAGAACAGTTTTGTTTCACTTTGACAACAGGGAATATCATTTAGAAAAAAAAATCACCACTTTAATAAGCCACTTTGTAATTGCATTCAACTTTCCTCAAACACTGTGACTTTTATTGTTTGTATATGAATTATCTCCCAAAGACTTGGTCACCAGCTGGTGGTACTAAGAGATGACTGGCTTATAAGGGAATTGATTTCACTGGTGGGTTCATCTACTCAAGAGTTCACACTGAAGGCCTTTAAGGAGATAGGGCCTAGTTGGAAGCAGTAGGTCAATGAGACCATGTCCATAATCTCATTGGCAGATATATCTTGCTCTGGCCCCTTCCTGTCTTTTTCTGTCTCTCTTCCTCCTAGCCATCATGAGGTGAACAGCCCTATTCTATTGTTCCCTCTCCACTATGATGTTCTACCTCGGCAAAGACCCACAGAAGTAGAGCCCAGCAACCCTGGACTAAACCCTCTGAAACTGTAACCAAAATAGATCTCTCCTTCCAATTGTTTCAGCAACTTAAAATCTGATATAAGGGAGAAATTTAAATATCATTTTTAATTCATATAATGAATTGAGTTTTTAAAGTTTTCTTCTGTGTATGGTGATACTGGGGCTTGAACTCAGGACCTGGGCACTGTCCATTAGATTTTTCACTAAAGGGTAGTGTGATATTACTTGAACCAGGGCTCCATTTCTGGCATTTTGGTGAATTGGGGATGAGTCTCATGGACTTTTCTGCCTGGGCTGGCTTCAAACCATGATTGTTTGATATCAGCCTCCCAAGTAGCAAGGATTACAGACATGAGCCATTAGCATCTGGTTGAATTTTTAATGGGGCCAATTCTAGAGGAAACTCTGAAGGCAATGATAATTTCCTTTCCAATCCCATATCCATCCAACTAGTCATCAATCAGTAGATGTCTTTAGTCAAGAATCTTCAGGAGCACTCTCCATTAAGCTGGCTACTTTTTCTTTGCTTTATATTATTCTCCAAACAACATTTTGCATAATAGAGAAGGAAACTTAAGCCCAGAGAAGTTTAATTAGTTGCTTAAAGCATACACATAGCTTACTTAATGACAAACATGAGATCTGGCATTTTACTGTAGCCATAGTGTCCCTAACTTGGCCAAACTCTATTACTTCTAACTTTGCTAGTATTATAGCATCACTCATGTTGTTCTCAAACTCATTGAAGGAAGTTTTGGGTCACCACTTTTTTCAAAGTTCTATGGCTTTGTGCTACAAAGTTGTTTCCACGTTTCCCCTCTTATAACAGTCCTACTTACCACATAAGGCTCTCTTTCTTCTTAAGGGCCCCATTACTCACATTTTCCATTATAGATATCCAACTTGCTTTAGTAATTTTCTCTCAGAAAATGAATCATCAGAGCCAAGGGCTTTGTCTTACATTAGCATCTTTATAGTCTTTGGTCTTAACCTGGTCACGTACTTACTTTGAATTACAAAAATGTTTGGCCAGGACACATTGCTACAACTACCCTGAATAAATAGCATAGACTGGTCAGAGGCCACCTAATGTAAGGACTTAGAAAAGAGGCAGATTCATACTGCTTTGGTGATTGTTTACAGACTCTGCCTTCCTGGAAGAGCATGCTACACATCACTATACACAAGGCTTTTCAGATCAGATCATATGAAATTGGAGATGGCTGACTTTGTGGTGCTCATAAATATCCATCTACAGACAATCAAATCAAAACTGCTCTTGTGTTAGTTCTGTAACTGCACATTTGTTAGTTCTATAAAAGCTCGGATAAAATTCTCAATGATGGCATCACACACCAACTCCAAAGTAATTTATATCAGCGAGGATGTGAAGATGATGTGCTCTGAAAACTGTTAGTTAATTCAAAGAGACCAGAAAATATTGATCATTTATATGAAGAATTTAATTAAAGTGCTTCATAATACATGGGCACAAAAGATCAGTATTCAAAGTACCCTATGTGATATGTGATTGTGAATATGTCAGTGTCAGTTATATGTAAGTACCATTTAACTATTTCCTCTCAGGCCTTAAGAGTTTGTATAGGGAAGTGGCGCTATAGCTCAAGTGGTAGAGCGCTCGCCTTGAGCTGAAGAGCTGAGGGACAGCGCCCAGGCCCAGAGTTCAAGCCCCACGACCGACAAAAAAAAAAAAAAAAAAAAAGAGTTTGTATAGTAAAACCAACCAAAAGCTTTTCCTTTATCTCTTTTTTATGAGAAAATGGACAGCCGCTTTAAATTTGGTCTCTTTATGCTTATGTATAAACACTGTTGTTAAAAATCAGATAAAGACATTGCCTTCAGGGTCAAATAACCCAGTAGGGAAGTGCGACAGCTATTCTTGCTGCAAAACAATTCTAAAATTAAATGGCATAAAAGACACTTTATTAGGTGCTATCCGTCAAACATTCCAGAAGGGCTCAGAGAAGATAAGTTTGTTTGATTCTGTGATGTCTGGGGACTTGCCTATGAAGACTAGGAGGTCAGCTAGAATCCTGTAATTGTGTCTGCACACTAACTCTAGGCTTCCTCTTAGCATGGCACCCTTGCAGGCTTTAAGCAAACACATTCAGGTGAACAAAGTATGTTACCTTCTTGCAATCTGGTCTTTTTCTGATGACTGACCATCCTTCCTTCTTGTCACCTTCTTTTGATAACAGAGATCTGTTCAGATTTAAGGAGAAGGGATACAGACTCACTTCTTCTTGGAGAAGTGTCGGCATCATGTATAGAAAATCATGTGGAATGGGAAATATTATAACCATTTTGGGAACATACAATCTGCCCCCCAGAGAACTTTGGCAGGTCTGGTGCAACAGTAAATGAGGATAGAAAACCAGGAGAAACTCACAGCAGAAGAGCTATAAAGTGCTCATCTTGACAGCTACGCAGGTTGTGTGTGGACACAGAGGAGTTGCAGAGCAAGGACATCTGGGTAGGTAATGAGGAGAACCAGGTGTAGAAGCACAGAGAAATGTGCAATGGGATGAAGGTGTGGGATCATGGAGAAGGATGGGGCTCTCTTTTGGCGTCTGGATGTCTGAAGAAGTATGCCCTGTGTAAAAATAAGAACAGAGGCAGACAGGTATATAAAGAAAAGGGAACAAAGTGCAGAGAGGGAGGCCTGAGCAGCTGTTTATGCTTGTCCTTACAGTCTCTAAAATCCCAGATCCACAGCCCATTCTGATACATTCATTACTTTGTCCTCCCCAAACCCCACGAAACCTCTCTGCCACCGTGGCCTCTTTGTGATTATCCTCATGGATATTTCCATTTAAGTCTAACTCTTCCTCCCTAGGCTTCTCCTATAGATTCTCCCTGTTATGCATGTTTGCTGCTCCCCAAGGTCTCCTTCTTGTCTATTGTACCTACTTTCTCTGCATCCAGTGTGTGACAGTGAGCTTCTGGTGGACTTGGACTCTGTAATAGGCTATGCAAATTTTGTGAACATGTGTGGGGAAATAAGAATTCCCAGGAGATGCTCTACAGCTTCCTCAGATTCTCCAAGTTGTTTCTGAATCAAGAGAAACCAACGGTTAAGATGTCCACGTTCAGGGCTGGGAAGGTGGTTCAGTGGTAGAGCACTTGCCTTGCATGCCTGAGGCCCTGGGTTCAATTCCTCAGCACCACATAAGCAAAAAGAAAAAAGCCGGAAGTGGAGCTATGGCTCAAATGGTAGAGTGCTAGCCTTGAGCTGAAGAGCTGAGGGAGAGCGCCCAGGCCCAGAGTTCAGGCCCCACGACTGGACACTCCCCCCCAGAGTTCAGGCCCCACGACTGGACACTCCCCCCCCCCAAAAAAGAAAAAAGATGTCCACTTTCTTCATAGTCTTTCCATGGTGCCAAAGTTCATGTGCAGCCCAAATAACTCAGTGAAACTACAGGATCACTCCCTGGGTGAAAGAGCTTTTTAGAGAAAGTTGATGACCAAAAATTGGCCCTAAACCAACTGACTCACAGTTCTGAGCGTGGGATCCAGACATGCTACTTGTTAAAAACTATGTAGGAGACGCTAATGTGAAGCCAGGGCTTATGATCAACTGCACGAGTCACATTTTCTTGGTGTCATTGTATAGGTTTGATAAAATCCCGAGGGTACAAGAGATATTTGGAATTAGTGTTATATAGAACACTGATATGCCGAATACATAGGACTTTCAATACATTTCAAAGAAAGTATTAAACTCTTCTCATTATAAAATAACCCTGTGGGTAACACTATTTTCTCTTTCCTGGGTTGGCACAAGTTATATTACCTTAAAGAAAGTTAAATGATATTAGGATTAGACTATCAAATTAGATGACTAATTCTGTTCTTTTTAAGTTAATGGAAAGAAAATTAAATATAATTGTTTACTTTGTGTTGACTTTATTCAACTTCCTAAACTTCTTTCTTGCCTAATTTTTTAAAAAAATTTTGCCTATAAATAAAACCTCCTGGGCTGAGAAGGTGGCTTAGTGGTAGAATGCTCTCCTTGCATGCATGAGGCCCTGGGTTCAATTCCTCAGCACCACATAAGCAGAAAAAGCCGGAAGTGAAGCTATGGCTCAAATGGTAGAGTGCTAACCTTGAGCTAAAGAGCTGAGGGACAGCACCCAGGCCCAGAGTTCTGGTGCCATGACCAGCAAAAAAACAACAAAAACAAAATAAATAAAACTTCCTTACTAAGAAAAAAGGCTAGTTTTAAGCCATAAAATGGACAAGGTTCTCATATCTAAAATATACCATGAACTCAAAAAATTAAATCCCCCAAAAACAAATCTTCAAAGAAAGAACTGCCCAATAAATAAGTGGGCTAATGACTTAAAGAGAAACTTCTCTGAAGAGGAAAGAAGGATGGCCAATAGACACATGAAGAAATGCTCAACCTCCCTAGCCATAAAAGAAATGCAAATCAAAACAGCATTGAGATACCACCTCACTCCAGTTAGAATGGCTAAAATCAAGAACTCTAATAACAACAGATGCTGGAGGGGATGTGGACAGAAGGGAAACTTACTGCATTGTTGGTGGGAGTGTAAACTTGTTCAACCACTTTGGAAAGTAGTATGGAGATTCCTCAAAAGACTCCACATAGAGCTCCCCTATGACCCAGCAATCCCACTTTTGGGCATTTACCCAAATGCTTACAAACAAGACCACACTAAAGCTACTAGCACGACTAGGTTTATTGTAGTACTATTTACTATAGGTAACATATGGAACCAACCCAGATGCCCCTTAGTAGATGAATGGATCAAGAAAATGTGGTATATATACATAATGGAGTTCTATGCCTCCATCAGAAAGAATGACATTGCCCCATTTGTTAGGAAATGGAAAGACTTGGAAAAAATTATATTAAGTGAAGTAAGCCATGTCCAAAGAAACATAGGTCCTATGGTTTCCCTTATTTGCAATATCTAGTTTATGTCTGAGTCAAGCAGAAAAGGTCAGATAAGGTGATGTTAGGGAAATGAGCCCTAGATATGTATTCAAATGTTTTTTTTTCTTTCATGCGATTGTTTCTAACACATTTATAAGATTATTTCTTTGTTGCTTTGTATGTCCCTCCCCCACAGTATAACACCTGCTTTCACTGTATTTGATGTCGGTATAATTTGTGGAGGGGAAGGGAAAAAAACAAATCGTTTAAATAGGGATATAGGTGGACCCATTGCAACAATGAGCTGTACAAAGCGTTATGTTGAAAAATGAACTTTACAACTTTGGTGGGGGGGGGAGGATGGAATGGGGGTGTGGGGGGTGGGCAGGGATGGGAAGGGGAAACAAAGGAGGAGGCTGCAATGCTTGACAAGAAATGTATGCATTATCTTGCCCATGTAATTGTAACCCCTCTGTACCGTAGTTTCACAATAAAAAAAAGAAAAAAGAAAAAAGGCTAGTTTTGAATGGATTTAGAGTTTCAGTTTTGGAGCTGGAAAAGGGTTCTGAGATGGATCACATGCAACTGTTGTGTAACAGTGTGATTGTATGCCACTGAACAGCACACTGAACAATTATCATCCATGACAGTAAAATATATGGTGTTTGTACCTTGCAACAATGTGAAACGATAACAAAACATTTTAAAACTAAAAAGAAGTCGCATCTTTGCATGTGAGTAAGAATGAGCAGAAAGAAACTCATATACTCTAGATAGGAATGTCAACTAATGCTACCTTTATGGAAAATGGTATAGCGGTTCCTCAAGAAACAAACAAACAAAAAAATAGGAATTATCATGTGACCTGCTGTTCCACTCTTGGGAATTTATCTGAGGGATAGATGCCAACAGACTGTCGAGGTACTGTATAATGCTGTTTATAACAGCACTAATTTGCATTAAGCCAAATGATGGAATTCCAAAGGACTTGACATCCAAACTTGAATCAGAGTCAGATCGGAGGTTGAAAAATAGCCCATGGTGATGTACTTTAAGAAACAGGGGATGATGCACATTAGAGGCACATTGACAGCTACTCTAGTTTCCGCCATGTCCCATGCACAATCCATGCTGCTACCCTGAATCCTTCAACTCCTCTTTACTCTCCAAGTAACTTTGTGGCCTCCCCACTTCCACAAGGGATTTCTTGTTCTTCTATCTATCTCTGTTCTCTGATTACTCCTCAGATTTGTGAGCTAATGTCCTATAAGAAGACACAATTTCACTTGCTCTTCGGACTCAGACTGGCCAAACACACTATCATTCATGAAACCTTTTGAAGCTTTGATTTCTTCTGCATGGACTTCTCCTTACACTCTCTGGCTTTGAGACAAGGCCTCCCTGACACACAGCAAGCTCTGAAGGAGCTATAATACAGCTTTGCAAATTTCTTAGATGATATGAATGGGCCTGGGGAATGTCATCCCCATCAGCCATGGAACCAGATCTTCTAGCACAGAGTCTCCATTACTCCCTTTAAGACATCTTGAAAACCTGCCACAATTATCCTTTGGACAGGAGCAGATAAATTGCTACTGAGTCCTTCTCCCTGTTAAAGATGGAAAGGCCAGATCACTATATATTCGTATTTATAAAGATTTCATATCTTTTCTTTCCTTTTGGTACTTTCCTTCTTATCTTAAACCCACCCACCCCTCTGCTCTAGGATCACTGACCTTTTTCATCCATTTCAAGAAGCACCTGAGACCTTCTCCTGTGTTTTTATGTAGCAAACGTGATGTCACCCAACATTATACTGTATAGTTCTCTGGGACATGTACCAATGATTTTTCAAGAGACATAAAAGGCAACAACTTTCCCACAAGGGGAACTTGAGGAGAATGTCCCCAAAACACAGAACAAGGCACTGGTTAGTCACATTTTTTGTTGTTTTTTTTAGTTTTTAGTATCTCTGGTGTCCATAATGTGGGTTGTCAGTTTGTCCCTATTATGGAAATTTGATGTTTACAGCCTGGATGAAGTTTACATAGAATTTGTGTATTCTTCATGCAGTAGTAGAACCTTCCCAACAGTTCTGGATGAGGTTGGTTCTACAACTTTCCATGTGCACTTGCCAGGATCACTGGAGGTGAGTGTTGGCTCATACTTTATTTGGATGACCCTCTTCCAGACAGGACAGCCAAATCAGTTTCTGCTGATAACTAATCAGATTTTTTTAACAGTCTCCACTTTGACAAGGTGAATAGGGCGGCAGCTTTGGGTATTGATTTCTGTTGGAAGAGGCCTTTTCTAGGCCTAAAGCTGGATATGGAATTTTGTGCTGATACTTTTATTCTCTGTATCCAGCATTTTTTTCTATATATATTATGAGAAAAGTCCTTTGGACATCTTGTTTTTGTTTTTGTTTTTTAATTTTCC
The DNA here is from genome assembly GCF_024711535.1 of Dipodomys merriami. NCBI lineage: Eukaryota > Metazoa > Chordata > Mammalia > Rodentia > Heteromyidae > Dipodomys > Dipodomys merriami. The sequence goes on along the minus strand of NW_027206068.1, from coordinate 7,453,618 downwards.
AGTTGAAACCCTGGAACTAAAGGTTGAGGAGAAAATCATTAATTTTTAGCATATGTGGCTGACACATAAAATGTCATTCATTTTAGATAGGAGGAAGTATAGATTATTTGATAGTATATCTGCCATTTAAGTGTTTTTTTTTTCATTTTCACATTTCATGCCATTTAAAAACCAGCTACCAGCCATAACTAAAGAGAATGAAAAAAATATTTCTCCATGCATTTCACTTTCTGTTCATCTTTGCATTTGGAAGATAATAGTCTTAAGGTGGCTTTGAAGATAATAATAGAGGTGAGAATACACAGATGCTCCTGCACCAATCCCCACAAAAGGCTTTTCCAGATGTGGAATGCCAGGGGGAGTCCATCTGGCTTGGATCATTGACAGCTGCCAGCCTGTCATCTTTGCTGTTCAATTGGAACTGGGGTCGCAGAAGGAAACACAACAGCTGGGTTGCTGGATGCCAAGACCATTCACACGGCACAGAGCATCTCCCCATGGCTCTCTCCAGTGGCCTTTCCCCTACAGCAGAGGATGCTGCTCCAGGAAGGGAGAGGAGCCGGATATGTGAGAAAAAATGCCTTGATCTGCTTGACTAAGGCACAGTTGGATAATAGGGATCTTTTTATTGAATCAGCTTTAGCATTCTATTTTTAAATTCTTTTAGAATTCAGACTTTAAGATGAGATAGGGAAATAAAATAAAGATTGCGAATGTCAGAGGAAACAAACACAACCCCCTTTTAAAAGGGACCTATAACTGAAATAGCTCCTCTCATCTTTACTCTTTAGCCTCCTCTTGCTCTTCTTCCTCTTTTTTTGTTATGGTTTGCTTGGTTGGTTGCTTGGTTAGTCAGTTGTGACACAGTTTCTCACCATGTAGTTCAGGCTGGACTTGAACTCTCAAATCTCCTGACTCTAGCTCCTGAGTGCTGGGAATATAGACATGCTCAGGCCATACTTCAAACCATCTGACGAGCTTTCTTATCTTCTCATTTACTGTTATCAGGTGAGCTACTGCTCTCTATCCGACCTCAAAGCTTGTTTTGGAGATCAGAAAAATTGCTTAGTGCCACCTTTCCTGTAAGACTCATTTGAATGAAATATAGAGATGCATTAGGAAACAATCCCTGGCAAATGTGTGTGTGTGTGTGTGTGTGTGTGTGTGTGTGTGTGTGTGTATACATATATACATATATATTCCAATTCTCTTTGTTTTTGCATTCAATTGTGGCCTAAATCATAAATGCTCTCTGATAATAACAATAACATCATTTGTTAATTACTTTTTTATGTTGTGCCAGTCCTGGGGCTGGAACTCATGGCCTGGGAGCTATCTCTGAGCACTGGAGATAAGAGTCTAACAGACTTTTCTTTCTGGGCTGGCTTCAAATCACCACCTTCAACTCTCAACCAGGTGTGAGCCGCTAGTAACTGCCAAATCCAGAGCTCCCTGCTTTACAGGCATTATTTTATATATTCCTTAAGATTGCCTTCCTGAGTGCTCAGTTCCCACAGCTAGAACTCAGGTTCCCAGCCTAGCATGCTCTGCTGGGAAGGGCTGTGCATTTCTCTGTAAGCTGTTTTCCAAATGAAAGAACTGAATTTACCATTTTTATTCATTTAGATCCTTTAAAATGGTCTAAAATTTGGGGTTGGGAAGGTGGCTCAGTGGTAGAGCCTTGCATGCATGAGGCCCTGGGTTCGATTCCTCAACACCACATAAGCAAAAAGGAAAAAAAGCCGGAAGTGGCGCTGTGGCTCAAGTGGTAGAGCGCTAGCCTTGAGCTGAAGAGCTGAGGGACAGTGCCCAGGCCCAGAGTTCAGGCCCCCCCCCAAAAAAAAAGGTCTAAAATTTTTATCAGCTATTTGGTAGGAACTTATTTTCTTATCTTTAATAAACATATATATAAACATATCAGTTTATGAATACAATGCCTCTTGATCAGTGTCACCCCCTTCATCATGCTCACCCATCTTCTCCAACTCTGTGTAATCCCTCAGATTACCTGGGTCCATATACACATTCAGCATTATAAACTAAGTGTCACAGAATACAGACTGTAGTGATTGAATGGGTAAAAAAGAGAGGGCCCAGGAAAGTTGATTGGGGGAGAAAGTTCATGAGTTTGAGAAAAAGTCCCTTTTTCTCACAACAGTGATTTTTGTCATATGTATTTATATTTATAAATATCATCTTTTACTTTACATGCAGGTAATTCTTGAAAGGCATCTTAAAATAATTAGTAGGATTTTTAGGTCCCTAGTGAAGATAGCTTGAAACTAATTATTCTGCCAATCTTTATAAAGAGAAGAGGAGAGGCTAAGCGTGTGACAAGTTCCAGGAACCCAAGCGTTGGCCAAACAGAAGTGATTATACTTGCAGTTCAGATGGAAGTGGTAAGAGGGAGGTAAGGAGAGAGGGGACTTGGGTAAAACACCTTCAAAAAATGGTTTCACCTCCAGCTCCCCTTTTCCTCTTCCCTTCCTTTGGTCAAATGCATTTGACCATGGCTAAGGTAGGTCCCTGACCAACTCTAATGGCCACGTAGACAAGTTCCACCAGTTATTTTGTATATCTAATAAAAGCCTTCAAGTTGTTTGCTCTTGATCATGCTAAAAAAAAAAAAAACCAGATAATGATGAACCTTGTTTCCCTGGTAGCTCTTGTAATGCAAAGTTTTATGTTTCTGGTGTGTATCTCCAGACTGTGCAATTTAGAAAAGATCTAGGGTCTTTCCATTTCTCCAAAGCACTCTGCGCTCTGTGTGTCTTTGGCCAGAGCCTCAGATGGACCTAGGAGGAATTCACCAATTCCCTTGGTAGGAAATCCTGTTCTTGGAAGTGGTGCTGTGGCTCAAGCGGTAGAGCACTTGCCTTGAGCTGAAGAGCTGAGGGACAGCGCCCAGGCCCAGAGTTCAAGCCCAGCGACCAGCAAAAAAAAAAAAAAAAAAAAAAAAAGAAAGAAAAAAAGGAAATCCTGTTCTTTTTCCCAAACTTACAACTGAATTTGAAGTTAAAAAATAACATCTTGCAAAGAGAGTGATTTGCAGAATCAATTCTTATGCTTCAGACATTGATTATGTGGTGTTGGAAGTTATTTAGGGCTTTTGTTTCTCTGATTTCTTATGCGGCTTTGCATTTTCTCATATTTTCACTGCCTCTAACAAAGGAGTCTTCCTTCTTTCCTTTTTTCCTTCCTTCCTTCTTTCCTCATTTATTTTTTCCCCTTCCTTTCTCCTCTTTTTTTGTGTGCTAGTCCTGGTTCTTGAACTCGGGGTCTAGGCACTTTCCCTGAGCTTTATTTTTATTCAAGGCTCATGCGTGAGCCATAGCTCCCTTTCTGGCATTTTAGTGGTTAATTGGAGCTAAAAGTCTAATGGACTTTCTTGCCTGGGCTGGCTTTGAATTGTTGACTCAGATCTGAGCCTCCTGAGTAACTAGGATTATAGGTGCAAGCCACTGGTGCTCAGCTTTCTCTTCTTTTCTTGAGACAAGATATTGCTATTAGCCTCGGCTGTCCTGGAACTTGCATTTCAACTGCTTTAGATTTCCCAGTGCTTACAAGCATGTGCCACCATACCCAGCTTGGGAAATAATTTTATTTATCTTTTCTCTTTTCCTACAAGTGTTTAAGAGGAACTTAGAGAGACTGAATGATTGTGGGGAGGGGGTATGGATTAAATTGACATCAACACTTTACTGTGAGTGCAGAAGAAAGGATTTCTGTTTTGTTTTTTAAAAAAATATTGAGGTTCCAGGCACTTGAAAGAACACGGCTCTGTCTGTGGATTGATGTCAGTCATGTAAATATGAAGGAAGTGATGTGATCGCTATCCTGATATCCACTGATGGGCTGGCAGCTCCTGCACCCACCACAGACATAAGGCTTTCTTCACAGTTTTGAAATCCCAGGTTCAGGATTGTTTCTAAGACTCTGGGTCAGAATGTCTTCCTCTTATTGTGAGCACACAGAAGCCCATCTCCGCTGATCAAGGCCAGGCTTCTACTGTGCATGTGGACTGTGCCTGACTGACACTGAGGGAAACTAGTCTTGTTGCCTCGCCTGCCTGGGAAAATAAGCAACTGTGAATCCAGGAATCAAAGTCGCAACAGAATAAAAACAACTCGACAGAATTGGTATTAGATGATAAGATTATAAGATCTTTAGAGAGCCATGCTCACCGCAGAGTGATGAACCGAGAGCGATTACTGCTGGCAGTTGGGCAGGAATACTTCTTCTCCTGGGTAAGAACGTTACCAAATTCTCCTAAGTCAGTGGTTCCCAAACTTTTGGGGATCAGGACTTCCTAGTTGTCTTATTATAATGATAGAGGACATAATTTTATACATTTCATATTGATCAATATTTATTATGATAGAAATTAAAGCATTTTTAAAATTCATAAATAATTTATTTCAAACAATATGCTAACCTAAATTCTTTTTATTTAATATAGCATTTTCCAAAATAATGACTGAGGATAGTGTCATTATTCTACATTGTACAAACCTCCTATGAGTTTGGCTTAATGGAAGATGGTTGGATTTCATACCTGCTTTTGTATCCTGTCTGTGGTGGTACTATATCCTGCATTTTCTGGAAAGCTCCATTATGAATTTGAGAGAGAAAGTGAATGAACAAGTCAAATTGCATCTAGTATTGTTATAAAAGTAGTTTCCATGTCTTACAAACCTTATGAAGTTCTCAGATTCCCATTGTTCCCAGCTCATATTTTGCTAATTACTTCATTAGGTACAATTCTCTCCCTGCTCCAATTTTACGTCTTGGCCAACTTGCATGGTACCATTTCTTCATTAGCAGAAATTGAGCATGTTGAGCCAAGCAAATACTTTTACTTGGCTTTTGGTGCATGCATCATACATATGGACCTTCCAAAATCATCCCAGAGACAAGCTAGAGTAAGACTAGCATGGCATGTGCAACTGAGATTTTTGGCCAAGCTCTTAATGTGAGGACCAACAAACAAGATAATCTAGAACATGACAGACCTCTTTCCATACTTTGCAACATGTGAACAGCAAATTTCATGTGCTGTACCTCACATGGACAACACATACGTTTTCCCCATTCCAAATTCATTCTGAGTTTCCTGTTTCCAGGGTCAAGACCAGCTGACATGTACTACTCAGATGGCCAACAACAGAACTCTCAATTCATCTACTCTTTGATGGATGCTGACTTATCCCAATCTCTTCTGACTTCTTTTTTTTCCCCTACACTAATCGAGGCCAAGGCTGAGCTAAGACAACAAAAAGATGAGCACGAAAAGGAATCACTGGCTGTAAGGATTGTAGGCCTGTTCTACTCAGTGCCAGACTTTGCCGGCTGGAGAGAATGACAGAGGATACAGCCAGTTCGTCTGCGGCTAACACACAGATCAAAGAAAGGCTGCTCACAAACCAAACCAAACAAAAACACATTTTGATGTTGTTCTAGCATAGGAACATCATTTTTAATGTGGCTAAGAAAATATTCTGCTTTGTTCTCTGTCCTTTGGGAAAACTCCATGCATCAGCTGTGACTTCCCCATTGCTATTAAGGACAATTGCTGCAAAAAAGAAAATTAACATATAAACAGGACGTTTTTATAGAGAGGGGAGCTAGAGATCACATTGAGGAGGGAAAGGAGCAAATGAGTGGGGTGTGTGTGTGTGTGTGTGTGTGTGTGTGTGTGTGTGTGTGTGTGCATGTGTGTGACAGAGAGAAACAGAAATAGAGACAGAGAGAGAGGGAGAGAGATAGTACATATATGACATGGAGGTATAGGTCAGAGACTTGTGTCCCACAGCAATCAAAGTCCCCTAGATCTCGTCTGTTTCCCACCACTATCAGGCAATCAGTACTCCATAGGAGAATGGAAAGCCAGTGTTTGGTGTGTCAACCCTGTGTCCATCTTGACTGCTCCCCTTCTCTGGGTCTCTGCTTTCTCATCTATTAGCTTTTTCCTCTTAGAATGACAACAGTAGTTACATCATAGGGTTTTTTTTAATGGAAAAGTAACATTGGTAAGAGCTTCTTGAAACAGCTTTTTATAATGAACAAAAAGCACAGAACAAGTACTACGCATTATTATATTCTTACTTGCATCTCCAAAACTTGTAATCTGCAAAGTTGAAGTTTCCAGGTTGGTTCAGGATTAAGTTAGAGAATATGTAATCAAGCTTAGGAGAAAATATCAAGGATGTACTATTAATAGTGATATATCAGATTTGGGGGTCAAGTGAAAAAAAAAGTAATTTTATATAGTATTTTCTTGAGTAAGACATGAGTACTGCGCTGTTTAGAAATCAGGGCAGTTATTTCTAAATAAATAAGTGTATAAGAGCAACCAGAGCAGATACAACCTTATAATCACAGCTATAAAAACAAAGGCTGGTATGTATGGACTCTATCTCTACCAGCACAGGGCTGGATACTTGAAATGTACAACATTGTCCTTCTCTCTATCACAGCCAAAAGAGGCTAGTATCCGCCCTACTTTTCAAGAGAGTGAGATCACTCGGTGTGGCTCAGGTTGAATGCTGGCCAGGCAAGCATTGACCTGACCCTGAGACAGGCTAGTTCTGGAGTTTGTAATATTCACCTATGTATTGCACTTTTAGTCCAGACACAGGTGGGAGTGGGCTGTATCCAAGTGGGAGCTCAAAACCTGACAATGTCTGCAGTTGACAGAATAGAGTATTGTTTTTGTTTTTGTTTTCTTTTAGGGAAGATAAAAAATGTAATGTGTTATGCAATGTGTTATTGGGGGGAGAAGGTGGCTGCTCATTTGGTGAGTGATCTAGCAACTCAAGGACTTAAGCAAAAAATAATTATTACAAGGAGAGTGGTCAGGGATTCTAAGACTCTCCAAGTGAGAAAAGGTAAGGAGGAGACTAGGACAGAAATCCACACAGAGGTTCTGAAAATCATAAAGAAGAGGTAGCACAGGATGTAGCCAAAAGAGGGGCCACAGGGCAATGCCAAACCTTCCCAAGAGAGGAGACCCTTTTTTTTTTAGTTAATTAGAGGTCTTCCTGAAGAGAGGCCTGGATAGTCCAGGCCCCAGCAAGCATAGCTGGCTCTTTCTACAGAGCTTGTATAACCAAGTGCAGAAATGTACCAAGATGCCAGGTAGAGCTGTGGAGATATCTATATTTGAATCACAATTCTGCCATTTACCAGCTATGTGGTAGTGAAAGTACTTACTACTCCAAATTTTCATAGGGTTGTTACAAGGATTTTTCTTATTTAAGACAGAGAAAGGAAGAGGAGGCAAATACACTTCTGATATTCAATGTATATATCTATATAGGGAACAATCTACATATATATGTATTTTGTAATATTCAATGCTCATTGAAAGTTTCAGGTAACTTGAAGGGATGGGTGGGATTGGGAGCATGGGGAAGAATAATGGAAAACGTGACACTGATCAAGCTGCATTATAATTATAAATAGATATATTGAATTGAAACTCCTTTGTACAACTACTTAGAGATAATTTAAAAAATTAAAATTAAGAACAGAAAACAAATTACAAAGTTGAGTGTGGTGGTATAAGCCTGTAGTCTCAGCACTCAGGATGCTGAAGCAAAAGGATTTGGAGTTCAAGGCCAGCATTTTAGCAAATGAACGAACAGACAGGAAGGCAGACGGACAGACAACCCTGCACCAAAATAAATGGCATGTAATTAAGTTATTCATCCAATTGTAAATCCCTAGAAAATGAAAACCATTATTGTCACTGGTAATTATTATAATTGGATTTTCACATTTTCTAGTAGCTTGACCATTAGTTATTTTCAGACATTATATATCATGCCAGCACTGTGGTCAGAAAGGAGCCTGTATGGAGTCAAGCCTTGTTCATTATACGTGCATGGTCTATGTACTGGATGGGATCAGTCAAGCTTCTCAGCTTAATCCTTCTAGCATGCAAGCAGGAGACAGGCACCTAAGGTCCTGCTCCTGGCTCAGCTGAGAAATTTCGTGGTTTACCACTTCCTGGTGTGGTAGGTTACAAACCTCTGACAGGGTTCATAAACTCTAGTCATGCATCTAAAAGGCCACATGTATGCACCAGACAGGAAAGCTCACTACCTCTGAAAAAGACCCAGGCTTGTGGCTGTCAGACACAGGGACCACCCTCCCTGCACAATGCAGATCATTAGCTGAGCAAGGAACCCCAGCACACCCTTCCCTTATTAATTGAATGGTTGAGGCACAGGTATTGTTAGAGCATCTTTCGGCACCAGATTGTCTGCTCAAGGGAGAAGTCTCCTTGTGTTACTAATTTTACAAGAAGATGTCAAACTCAGACTAGCCTAGAGGTGGGGTAAACATGGACAGTAAGCAAGTGTCTTTAGTGCAGCTAAACAATTGGCAGGATTTGGTGTTTGGTATTAAAGTCTCTAACAAAAATTCAGCAGGAGCTGTCAGATCTAGTAGGGAGTGACCCAGAATGTGAGCAGGACATACATAAATGAATGAGCCAGTTTGGGTTCCTATAAAACTTGATTTACAAAATCAAGTGGCTGGGTAGCCAAATTAGCTTGCGATCGCAGAGTTTGCCAGGGACTGATCAAGGCAGAGAGCTTATTTGCTGGTTGTATCCCATGGTCAGTAAGATAAGAATGCATCTTGCTGCTGTTTCTGCTCTGAATCTGCTGCCTTCTGTGCCTTGGGAGAGCCCAGAGCCCTCCATTCCCTCCGAGCATCCACTTACTGCAGGCTCAGCAGTCCTAGTGACTGAGCTGATGACCTCCTTTTTGTTCCTGTTTCTGTTCTCTGCTTGGCTGGAAATCCTACCGTAAGCCACCGCCTGTTTGGGGGAAGGTGGTCACTCTGGCTTTCTGGTCCTCTCCTATGAGGAATTAAAATGACCCCCTCCCTTAGTCTTGGCCACCAGCCCAGTCATCTGTAATTAGAAAGATTAGCTGGACCACAGGCTGCCACCTGTTAGATAAAGAGCATGGCCCTTTCATGAGCATCCCTCCCCTTCCTGGCTGTCTCTGAAGCGTGTCTCCCTAGAACTAGCTCTAGGGAACCTCAACCCTCTGGGCTTTGCCCAGGCCCTTCTTCCTTGTCATGCTAGTTGACCCTTGCTTGTTGTTTGCTGATAGCTTGAATGATAGAATCATTTTCACTAAAGAATTTTAGATTATCAATTTATATATATATATAATATATAAATTGATAATCAGATAGATAGATAGATAGATAGATAGATAGATAGATAGATAGATAGATAGATAGATATTGCCAGTCCTTGGGGCTTGAACTCTGGGTTGGGGCGCTGTCCCTGAGTTTCTTTTGCTCAAGGTTAGCACTCTACTACTTGAACCACAGCAAAACTTTTGGCTTTTTTCCTATGATTAACTGGCAATAAGAGTCTCATGGACTTTTCTGCTTGAGCTGGTTTAGAACCGCGGTCCTCAGATCTCAGCCTCCTTAGTAGCTAGGATTATAGGCATGAGCCACTTGTGTCTGGCTCAGTTTTCTTTTATGGAATATTAATGTGGTATTCCTGAAGTTATGGGTTGTGATTGTTTACAAAGTCAAGAGGACAACCAGGAAATAAAACTGTTGAATTGTTCGTGTTGGTTGGAATTATATCCTAGCCCCCTAAAATGTAGAAATCAAAGCAGGTTTTCCCATCTGCCCTTACAATGTCAGCTGTCTTTGATGATGAAGTTAGGGTACCACAAAAATGCTAGGCTGGAAGAAAACTTAGACTATAGGTGGCATTTACGATAGTAATAGTTCATCTGCTGTCTATTTATTTATTTTAATTAACAAGATGATGTACAGAGGGGTTTCAGTTACATAAGTAAGGTAATGAGTACAAAGATGACTTGCTACGGGGAGGGGGGAGGAATGGGAGAGATGGGGGAGGGAAGGGATAGTGGGAAGAAAACAAAGGAGGGGTAACAGGAAATGTACTCATTACCTTACTCATGTAACTGTAACCCCTCTGTACAGCATCGTTACAATAAAATATTTTTTAAGTAGATGATTTGCTACAGACATTAGAGTGACTCTGGTCAGTAGGTATTTATTGGGACTCTAGTTTGGTTCAGGTGTCAGAACCAGAGAAGTTGTATAAACAAGTAAATACAAGAAGGTACCAAAATTACTACAATAGAGGTATGTACTCAACTCCCATCCTCAGAAGCAAAAGCTTGAAGTTTTGAGGATTTCTCCTTCTTTCTCTCTCATTCCTTTCCCTTTCTTTCTTTCTTTCTTTCTTTCTTTCTTTCTTTCTTTCTTTCTTTCTTCTTTCCTTCCTTCCTTCCTTCCTTCCTTCATTTCTCTCCTTTCTTTCTTTCTTTCTTTCTTTCTTTCTTTCTTTCTTTCTTTCTTTCTTTCTTTCTTTCTCTCTTTCTTTCTTTCTCTCTTTCTCTCTTTCTTTTTCTTTCTTTCTTTCTTTCTTTCTTTTCTGTGCTGAATCTGGGACTAGAACTCAAAGCTTGGGTGCTGTCCCTGATCTTTTGTAGGCTGGTGCTCTACCACTTGAGCCACAGTTCCACTCCATTTCTGTTGTTGTTGTTGCTTAATTGGAGGTAAGTGTCTCATGTAGTTTCCTGACTGGACTGGCTTGAAACCTCAATCCTTAAATCCCCACCTTCTGAGTAGTTTGGATTACTGGTGTGAGCCACCAACGCCCAGCTTGGGGATCTTTCTCAAATGACATGATTGGTAACCTTATGGGAATGGACCTCTCCAGCCTGATAACAAAGAAAGGCACTTCTGGGTTAGGACCAGTTTGTCAAAGGTAGGCCTGTGGCATGACAGTCTTATTGGAACATGTGGCTCCTGGTAGGGGACAGGGATGAGTTGAGTCTGGACAGTGACTGAGACACACCAATGGAAAACTCTTAGAGGGTTGTAAAATGCAGCCACATTTCTGTTTCCAGAAGATGATCTTAAAGCAATAGGATCTTGAATTGGGGAGGGGGGGTGGGTAAGTGGATGGAGGAGGTAATACCCTACTGAGAAGCTATTATAAAAGTAAAGCGTTCCCCCATCCAAGAAGTAAAAGCTAGGATAGAAGGGACAGCTAGGACAAAAATTGATTGGATATGAAAGGTGAGAGGGGAGGTGTTTTTTTTTTTTAATGACTAACAGTACAGAAGAAGGTTGGGAGGAACATGAATTGAGTTTGAGTCATCTTAGAAACAAAGAGACAGAGTTACCTATTAAATTGTCAGTAATATAGGATAAGAGAAAAGAGAAGGAATTGGAGGTAAAAATGAAATACAGGTGGTAATAAAATACAGGGAAATAAGTTAGTTAATTCAGAGAGTGTATGAGAAGGGAGGACATGGGAGGGAAGGGCATAGAAGGAAAAGAAAAAAGGAAAGGGAAAGGGACATAGGGAGGGAGAAGGGGAGAAAACCCAGAAAATACCTGCATTTAAGGAAAAGAGACTGGAGAAAAACCAACCACGCATACAAAGTTTCTGGATTGCAGGACCTACAAGACGCATCAACCACTAAATGATCTACAGAATATTTTAAGCAGCCTAGGAACATTGACCCTTATTCCTTCCATTCAGGCTGCCTCACTTCATTCATTGGTTCCTTTATTGATTTATTCAATGAATAGTTCACTAAGCACAGAATAGCCTACCAGGCACTGGCATAGACATAGTTCTTCTCTGTTCTTCTGTCAACAGCTTAGCAGAGAGCATAGATGTCCAGAAATATAGTAGCAAACAGAGGTTTTCATGAGAACAAGCTGTGATTGTGAATTTAGTGATTAGGTATGTCATGGCCCAGCCTCAGCCTAGACATTGTTATAAAAATGAAAAAGGATTATAGAAGTTGTGACATTATCAGAGACATTTATAGGATTATAGTTTATAAATATCATTATACACACCATCTAACTGAATAGTTATTGCCGACAATGCTCTTGAAAATTGCCTGTTCTTATTAAGCGATATATTCAGGTAGTTTGAAAATCAAAATTCATGAAATGGCAGCACAAGTCTCCTTTCTAGCCCATTTCTTGTCCCTAGTCTCTTTTCCCAAAGAACATTTTGACCAGAAGCTAGTGCCTGTAATCCTCCAGATCTCAGCTTGAGGCCAGCTCTCGACAGAAAAGTTGGCTAGACTCCATTCAAATAAACAGCTAAATGCAGGGATGGAGATGTGGCTCAAGAGGTAGAATGCCAGTCTAGTTTACAAATAATACTCTGTGCATGCATTCCTTTATTCTTTTGAAAGATGTAGTACAGTTTTTACTTATACAACCTCCCTTTTATGGACATTAGGTTATTTCTAATATTCAGCTATTTTAAACAGTGCTGCATCATTTCACACATATGTCAATGCATTGGTAGGATAGATCTCTAGGAATTACTCCATCAAAAGGAATGAATGTGCACACATAATTTTAATGGTTAGTGCCAAGTTTATCTCCATAGTGATTTTACACTCCTACTGGCAAGTTCTCCATGTTTATGAAGACTGTAGGAAGTGAAGTATCTTTATATAATGTTTTTTATTGTGAAAATACAGTTACATGAGCAAGGTAATGAGTACATTTCTTATCAAGCATTGTTTCCTCCTTTGTTTTTCCCCTACCATCCCTTCCCTCCCACCTCCACAACTACACTCTCCCTCTCACCCCCCATCTATATTGCAAAGTTCGTTTTTCAACATCTCATTGTTGCAATGGGTCCACCTGTATCCCTATTTAAACATTTTGTTTTTACCCTTCCCCTCCCCAACTTATACCCAGATCAAATACAATGAAAACAGGGGTTATACCATGGGAGAGGGACATACAAAGCAAAAAAAAAAAAAAAATCACATGGTACCTTATAAATACATTAAAAACAATGGCAAGCAAGAAAAAAAAACATTTGTGTCCCTATCTTGAGGTTCATTTCACTCAACTTCATCTTATCTGGTCATATGGTTTCCCTTATTTGCAATAACTAGTATATGTCTAGGACAAGCGGAAGTAAAGTGTCTTTAAGACACCATTGTGAGCTGAGGGGTCTTATTGGACGAGATCTTATCTTCCTTCCTCCTAACCAGCAGCTCTTCTGCCTGCTGCCCACACTGAGAAGTGGCAGTTTCTTGTCAGAAGAATCCCCTCAAGGGCCTATCCAAATGTTTGCCTCTTCGAGATAGTTAAACAAGAGAGAGGCTTCTAAGTGTGATGTCCTTGGGGTTGGTATTGCTTCTTGAGCATCAGCGCCCATGACACAACCTATATTGTTCTTGAATACAGTGCAAATTGGACAGTATCCGCTGATAGGGCTGCTGCTTCAGCAGTTGGGTGCGGGTAGCCAAAGTGGGGGAAGGCTAGGACTCCTCAGCCTCTTCCACAAACAATGGGTCATGTTGACTCAGCAGAGACATGGCAGAACAGGTCAGGATGGGAACGATGACCTCATCTGGGTTTCGGCCGGCACTAACCATGTAACTGGTAGTGCATGTCGGCTCATTTGTCTGTCTGTACAAGCCATCTCGTGAGGATGGAACTCATCGCTTCCTGATTCTGTTTGTTTTGAAAACGCTGTTTCACCTTGGAGTTTGGTAGGAGGTAGAGGAACAAATGCTAATTGGGTGGCTCTAGGATTGCCCCATATTGACGCAGCTTCTCAATTCAACTCAGCAGATTGCTACTCAGGAAATTTCAAGAAATTTCTATTGAGTGCCTGCGATGCACAGGGCACAGTGCAGAAGTGTATCCAACTGAATGTTTCTGTACTGTCAGTTGTAAGGGCCATTTCCAGCCACTTTGGTAGAGGGAGTCGCTCCTACACTGCCCATTGCTAGCCGTTCTTTTCTTTCCATTGCCAAGCTGACCTGATTCACTACGTTAAAAATGAGTTCTTAAAAAATGTGTCTGAAAATGAGTTGTTATAAAATGAATAATGTTTGAACTATACAGGGGGATTTTTCTACTGAAGGGAAATTCTGATGCTAAATTGTTTGAGAGGTAAAACATTACTTTCTGATTTATCTCCTTGGTCAAGGACAATTTTTACCTAAAGGGAAAATAAGTCAGAATTTAATAGCTTTAGGAATCTGAAGCAATATCGAACCCAGACTTGAGAAGTATTTTCCAGAACCTAGGAACAATGAACATCATGTAGGTGACAATGGGGCTTTGGTGGTCTGAGGAAAGCCTTCGTGTCACCTGTGACAAGGCCCAAGATGGCAAATCAATCTTCCAGGATGGAAAATGAGAATCATGAGAGAAAGAAGAAGAAAACTTTCAGCCAAAGGAGAGACAACAGCAGGTGGTTGGCACCCAAAGTGGCAGAGGAATTAAAGCCATGTAGTCAAAGTGGCAGCACAGAGGAGAATTGAAGAGGAAACAGAAGCTACCTCTCCATGAAGCCAGGGACCTGACCCACTTTCATGTTTCCTATCTGAGAGCAGATTGACTCAGGATGTATGACCTCTGCCAAATTGTCATTCCTCATGCTGCCATGTGTTTGCTCCTAACAAGGCCTTACGACTCTCCTGGAGAGCCTATCTGGGCCTGGGTTACTGTTCCAAAGGCTTTGTATAATAACTCATTTAACCCCTTGAAAACTCCTTAAGGAGTAATTATTCCTATTTTATAGACAAACTGGGTTCAAAGAACTTGAGTAGCTCACTCAAGGACAGAGACTATGAGTGGGAAGTCCAACCATGCTTGGCAGAATTTTCCCATGATGCCTAAGATTCCAGCCCCTTACATTGAGACCTTCTAGATTACCTTCCTCTTCGGTGTGGACAAAACTTAAAAAGATGTTGAACGATCACTTTCCTCGTTAGGTTATATTACATGGCAAGGAGGAAGATATTTTGCATATAGTAAGAAAGATGGCCCTGCATCTTGTATATACACTTCTCTAGTTTGGGGAGGTGAAGGGAAAAAACAAAATACTTAAATAGGGATACAGGTTGACCCATTGTAACAATGAGATGTACAAGACACTATGTTGAAAATGAACTTTACAGCTTGTGTGTGGGGAGAGGCATAGTTGTAGAGGTGGGAGGGAAGGGATGTCAGGGGAAAAACAAAGGAGGAGGCAACAATGCTTGATAGGAAATGAACTCATTACTTTGCTCATATAACCCCTCTGTACAGTATTTTTACAATAAAAAACGTACAAAAAAAAGAAGAAAGATGGCCCCATCAATTGATGTTGGAATCTAAAGAGAAGCTCCCCTAAGTGGGCTTGGCATGATCAGATGAGTTCTTTAAAAGAGAGCCTGGACCTTTCCTAGTGAAAGAGACTTAGATTGGAGTATTCTTCTACTGACCTCAAAGATCCAACAGCCATCCTGCGAGTAGCCTAGGGAGACAGCTATGTGACTAGAACCTGAGAGTGGCCTTCAGGAGCTGAGAAATGAATTCTGCCATCTGGTGAGTTTGGAAAAGGACTCTTGAGCTTAAACTACATCTTTATTTCAGCTTGAGAATTGTGAGCAGCAAGCCAGCTCAGCCATGCCTGCACTGGGTGCATAGATCTCTTTTAAAAGACCACTAAGTTTATGGTAACTTGCTACAGGACAGTACACTATACGAATACACAGACCCATGCCTCAGAATTTATATGTCATATACTTTCACATGCTAACTCTAACAAATCACTTCATCATCACTAAATCCAGGGAGAACTGGGTACAAGGAAGATTTCCCAGTCCGGGGTCTTCATATAACATTTCCTTCACAGCAGAAGCCCACAGTGTGAACACAATCGGGAAATTTCTCTGCTTGTAAAAAAAAAAAGAAAAGAAAAGAAAAAGAAAAAAAAACCACAAGCAGGAAGTTGTGTCACAATGAAGCTCAACTCTTTCAGTTGCATCTTTTCCTCTTCCTCTTGAGGAACTGAGCTTGAGAACCACTAATCTGGTCCAACCCATCTCATCTTTAAAGTTTCCTCTGCAACATCCTTCCACTTTTCTGTCCTTGATGTTTCATTCTTTGAAAGTATTTCTTTGTAATTTAGCCCTCTGTAGCTCCTGCCATCGGATTTAGCGTCAGTCATCTGGTTCACAGAGCAAATGGAACCATCTTTGGCAGAACAATTTATCACATCCTCAAAAATAGCTCCCATGTTCCATTCAAGACACACTAGACATATCCTTGTCCTCATAGGAGTTTCGAATCCTTTCTTTCTTGCTGAATTTTATGTTGCCCATGTTTCTTTCAGAGTAAGGTCAGGAACTGAGTACAAAACTCTTAGTGTTGACTGTGTCATGTGAAATACGGCAAGGGTGGCATCAGCCTCAGAGTAAATATTCTTTTGCCTTGATGCAATGTGAGACCATATTTGCCTTTTTGCAGCCACACTGGAGTATTATCTCACACTACACAGTCAATCAAATGCCCTTCATTTTGCACAAATAACTAATAAGATATGTCTTCACAGCCAGGTACTTGTGTGTATTTCCTTTATCCTGAACACAGCTTAATACAGAGCAATTTATGTCTAGTAGAGATATAGGACATAGCTGTAGGATTCTGTCCATGTCACTTACTAATATTGCTTTGCTGATTAGCATCACCTTAACTCTCAGTTTGGTAAGCATACTATAAATGTCCTCATTGGACAGAATTTGAGAGCTGGACAAGGCTAAAGTGAGAGTTCTCTGGCACCATGCAGTTGACCTCTTCTTAGTGTCTGGGTCTTTCAAACTGATTAAAATCTAGCTGGCTATATCATCCAAAGGCAGTCGCCTAGCTCATACAGGTGTTATCAGAAGCTGGGAACTATGTCCTAGAGTTTTGGTCCAATTTGGTTGGACCTCCCAAAGGGCCACAGGAGCTTCTCCCAAAGGCTTACAAAAGCTTCAGAGCCCATCTTCTCCAGGAGATTTGCTCCTCCACTTCCTCGTTCCCCTTTTCTTTTTCTTTTTTCTCATTCATACTCTCCTGGGAAAACATAAAGTGTATTTCAGAATGAAACAATGAAATTTTTTTTACTTCTGGCATTTTGCTAGTTAATTGGTGATAAAAGTCTCTTGGATATTTTCCTCCTGAGCTGGCTTTGAAACATGATTTTCACCAGCACCTGGAGAAAACACGAACCTTCATGTACCAAAAAGACTGCGGTAAATGTCCTCTTGGTTTCAGAGAGAAGTCTGCAATGGGTGTCACTGGAAGCAGAGGAGAGGTTAACACGAAAAGCAGGACAAGGTGTGGGAGGGGGAATGGGTAAGATCTACATGGGAAGGATTGTGCCTGGCCAATCAGCACATTAGATTATCTCATATTTGGTTCAAGCTGGGAAAGGCAGAGAAATTTTTGGGTCTAAGACAGAGAACCTTGTCTTTTTTTTCCAGTGAGTTTGGAGCTATCAGGTTTTAGTGCTTAGCTGTTTCAGCTCTCTTATTCTCAGGGAGGTGGAATTAGGAAACTGGTACCAATGCAGAGGAACTAGGGGAAGAGGAACCACATTGAATTCTAGGCACAGGAGAAGACAGTGAGGAAAGAGCCCTTGGGTTTGAATTATTCTGCCATTTACTTATAATGTTGCTTGGGACAAATTTGTCCCTGTGCCTCAGTTTCTCATCTATAAGATGAGAAATTGCCGGTAAGATGGGAATTATTATAAACTACTCATGAAGATGTAGTGACAACCAGAGTAATGGGAAAGGCCAAGAACAGGTCCTGAACATTGGATAATCCCTATACAAGTGTCAACCTTACTTTGGTTTCTATATCAAGCCATGCCTAAAATAAAACCCCTTCTTGACTTTTTTCAGGTCTATACCAGCCAATTTAGGTTGTGCTTTAAATTTAGTGAAATCAAACTCTTACTCTGTTGTTTTTTTTTAATTTTTATCTCTCTTAAAGGCACTATAATATAAAAAAATCTAAAATTACATATTGTTTTTCTGAATGTTATCTGATGAGAAACATGATCTTGGAACAGAATGATTCCCTCTCTTTACCTTTTGGTTTGTAGTTGGACATAGACATTTTGACATTAACATTTAAAAAATATTGTGCATACAAGCTAGAGATGCAAGGGCTCATGCTTGTAATCCAAGTTACTATAGATACAGAAATTGGAAGGAACATAGTTCAAGCCCAGCTTTAACAAGAAATCACAAGACCCCTATTTCAACCAATAAAAAGCTGGGCATGATGCTATGGATCTGTCTTTCTAGCTATTGGGGAGTAGAAACAGGAGAAACACAACCATGAGGCTGGCCTGAGCCATAAAGTAAGATCTTATTTGGAAAATACAACAAAAGCAAAAAGGGATGGAGATGAAGCTCAAGTAGTAGAGTGCCTGATGGGAAAGTATAAGGCCCTGAGTTCAAAGCCTAGTACTACAAACAAACAAACAAAGCCAGGCAAGTCCATAAGCATTGCAACTAGGCTTTCATAGAAAGCCTAGTTTATCTCTGATCATGCAGTAAAAATTAATATAAAATGAATCAAAATAAACATTAAATACACATTTTTAAATACATACAGCAGAGGAGGAAAGGCAGAGTAGGCTGAGGCTGTGGGTGAGGAAAAGCGCAGGGGAAGCCCTGGGAACCTGTGCTGGGTTCAGCACGTGATTCTGGACTATTCCATTCTGCTTGGCTTCCTAGAGTATAGAACAAGCAGGGTGGAAGCTGAAGCTTCCTCTTTATTGTGCATTTGAAATGTGTGGGAGCTTTCTGAAGCACCTGCACTAACACAAGTAAATCTCTTCTATGGTTGGAATGATAAAGAAATGTAACTCTTAATAAGACTGTCTGTCTGTGATTGCTTTGGAATGTATACTATGTATTTGAAGTCCTCACTCCCTTTATGTTCTATGAGGATTTTTGCTGTCTCTTTTTCCTCTTTTTTTTTTCTTCTTCCCTGAGTCCTCACTGTCCTTAAGAATCAACACGGAGTTTGGCCATTGTAGCTGAGACCCTCCACAGAGGCCCTAGTTAGCTCTAATTAGCAGAAAACATGCAGAGGGGAACAATAAGGGAAAAGAATAGACAACAAATATGAAGCTGGAGAAAACAGAGACAAAGAGATGGTGACAAAGCTGGAAGCTTTGTATGGGTGGGTGGGGGGATGGAGTGGGTATAGGACTCTTGTAGTTTTCTTAGCATGGAAAGCCAGCCTGGTGTGGCGTTGGAGTGGGCACTCAGGGCTTTGCAAAGTGATTAGTGAAGGGACAAGGGATGGATAGATTAGCATGAGCATTTGGCTGCCTGTGGAGTCACTTCATCCTGCCAACGCCACCAGCCCAGGGACAGTGGAGAAAGAAAAATCACAAGAGAAAACTCAGAATACTCATGTACCAGCGCAAAATGCATTTCTACTGTTCAGGCGACAATGTCTGAAGCATTGAATGAGGGACAATGTGCCATTTTGAGAAAACAATGAAGTTGCATGAACTCAAAGCAGTTGCATTTATTTTTTCTTGAAAACCCTGGTGTTTATTTGCCAGTAAACATTCATTTCATGCCTCGCTATTTGGCTTTTAGGTTGGACTTAATTAAAAAAGCTGTAGTATCTTTGAGTCCAATTTCCTCTTTTCACGGAGCATCTGTCCCTGACAGCTTGTGTGAGGCTTTGGCCACTTGTTGAGGCCGAGGCCGGAGGAGGAAATGACAGAGGAGAGGCGAGGTGGACATACGCCTCTTGTTGGAAGTGGCAGTCCTCAATTCTGCATGGGCCAGTCACGTGCTTGAGGGCTTCATGGTTTAAGCAAGGCAACAGATGTCTCCAAGAGGGGTGCTGGCAGCCTGGCAGTGGCCAGCAGGACTGCAGGTTGGGTATGAGCACATACCCTCCACACTAGTGGAGGAGAGAGCCATACATACTTTTGCCCTCTATTCAGAAGTGGGAAATAAGCCAAAATTAAATAAGAGCAAATTCTAGAACTGAACAGAGACTGAAGGCAGGAGAAAATACATTATCTTGGAAGGGTGGAGAAGAGTTTAACTGTAATCAAACATGCCTATTGCTTGCTATGTTCAAATAAATGGCCCAAATGTTTAAGTCAGTCCAGGCTAGGCTTTGCCTTTGGATACAGCAGTGCTTTGCTTTGCAAAATGTAACCACTTGGTTTACCCACATATATGGAGGTTTGGTTCTGCACATATACCTGGGAAAGAGAACTGAGGCTTTCTGCTTTTAGATCTCTCAGCCACTGTAATAACTAACCTGTACTTCATCTGTGATCAAATAATTGAGTTTGTGCAAGCTCTTACCAATGGGGTAATCTACTTTTCATTTGATGTTTTTACTGTTATTTCTAAAGTGGCTTGTTTGACCTTTAATGTATTAGAACTTTGTTCTTTGGGACCTTCATTCCTAAGTCAAAAGAGTCTTTGTAAATTGCCTTGTCCTTCTATTAGGCTTTATTCCTGACATTATCAGGAAGTTCCCTAAGGTGCTCTTCCCTCTTCTTCTCCTCTCCCCGGCCCCCCAACCTGGGGCTTGAACTCAAGGCCTGGGTGCTGTCCCTGAGCCTCTTTGTGCTCAAGGCTAGCTCTCTACCACTTGAGCCACAGCACCACTTCTGGCTTTTTAAGTAGTTTATTAGAGATAAAAATTTCACAGGAACCTTTCTGCCTGGGCTGGCTTCAAACCATGATCCTCAGATCTCAGCCTCCTGAGTAGCTAGGATCTAGACGTGATCCACTTAACTGCTCAACTGCTTTTTATTTTTATAGCACCAGGCCTATATGACTAAATATGTGCTGGCTTTGTGGTCTCTTTCTGGAGCTTTACATTTCTCTACCCTGTGTGTCCATATCTGACAACACCCCCAGATGTTCTGTCTACTTCTGTACTCTGGACAGCTACTGTTTCTTTTATGCAAAGGAGACAAGTCTCATGACACCTCTTAGCATCAGCTTCTATGGAAGCTTTGTTTCCTGTGGCTGTGGAAGATACTGCATTAGGCTTTGCATTGATTTCTGAAGGATAGAGTGAATGTGGCTTCTGAGAAGATTGCCACAAATCCATGGAAGAAGGCCATCACTGGGCCATATTAGGGCTTAAAATTAAAACAACCACATACCTAGAAAGCCAGCAAGGTCAAGAAAAATAGGGCTGTATTTGGCCAGGCAATTTTACCTGAGATTTTCTTGCTACCATAAATGATATTTAGCAAGTTTTACTGACAGCTTTCCTATTACAAGCAATAAGATGATGTTTATCAACAAATTGAAGCAAAGTATGGATTAGGAGAAAGTACAGATTGCCTACAAATGCTAAATTTAGAAGGACTTGCAAAAATCCTATGATGTTTATGCTTTTAATTTTTGTTTATGCACATGCACATAAAGGAATGATTTTTTATAAAAAGGTGGTTAGCATATTTATATTAATTTTACTCCAAAATCTATTAGGAACATCTTTCCACATTTCTGAGTATTTGACATCATTTCGATTTTCTGTACATAGCTCTATTATATGAATGACACTTTGTTAAAAAAATACAGTCACCTATTGTTAGACATTATAATTGGTTCCAGTTCTTTAAAATAAACTCTGTTATGATGAGCACTCTTCCAACTATATCTTTCTGCATCATTGATTATACTTTAGTATTAAATCCTAGAAATTTAATTATATGGTCAATACTTCCTATGGCATTTGTAGGATCTACTTTGTGAGCCCATTTTTATTTTACATTTTACTTTATATTTCTGTTAATGTATACTAAATATATAAAGGGACTTCACTGTGATATTTCCATACACTTGAATCCCCTTTATAAAGCACAGAACATTCAGGAGGCAAACATTAGCAGTTAATGCTTCTGAAATAAAATGCAAGGCAGAGAAAGAGAGAATTCAGTCCTCTATTTTCTGGGAGGTCTTACATAATTTATCCCTTGCTATGAATTTGAAAAGAAAGAGTCTCTGATCTATTTTGTTTCAAGTACTAACTCTTAGAAATGTTTAAAGTAACATCTTGAATCACCAGGGATGGATGTTTTTTTTTTAATAAGGACATTTTTTTACTATGATACACAGATTTGTATACTTGGTCTACAAGAGTATCTTAAATGTAATCATGGTTGGCCAATGAAGAAGACAGACAGGGTAGTTCCTACTCTATACTGAATAGAGATGCACGTTTTTGGTCTGCTGAGGAGAGTTGCTGTAAAATGCAGACAAATAGTATTTCACTGGAGAATAGAAAATACTTAGAGAAGCCAGAGTGCTTTGAGGCAACCTTTCAATCCATTTATCAAAAGAGCTCATAATGGAACTCTCAATTCAAGGGAGGTCAAACACTAATAAATACTGAGAAAAGAAAGTTAAAAGGACATCAAGTTAATATTTTACTATCCTTTCTTTGATCTTGGAAAGCTTGAAATATTTTTCCGCACTAATTTTGTGATTTATTGATTTCTTCCTGCCAATTGGCTTATTGGAACAGACACAGATGCCATGCTTTTAACTACAGCTCACAGCTTCCACTTCTATAGCACTTTACAATGCCAATTCATTTTTA
The DNA here is from genome assembly GCF_024711535.1 of Dipodomys merriami. Lineage (NCBI taxonomy): Eukaryota > Metazoa > Chordata > Mammalia > Rodentia > Heteromyidae > Dipodomys > Dipodomys merriami. Next base: position 7,431,175 of record NW_027206068.1, on the reverse strand, counting down.
TGTATTTGCTGGCATCACTTATTGATATGGGCATGGTTCTGGAATAATCTTTGCTAGTTAAAAACTGGATCATCATCAGTAAATGTTATCGATTTGGGTTTCAAGGCTGTAACATCTCTTGCTTGATTGTAGTGTGTGTGTGTGTGTGTGTGTGTGTGTGTGTGTGTGTGTGTGTGTGTGTGTGTGTGTGTGTGTGTGTGTGTGTGTGTGTGTGTGTACTGGGGCTTAAACTCAGGGCCCATTGGCTTTTGCTCAAGGCTGTGCTCTAGCACTGAGGCATATGTCTACTTCCAGCATTTGCTGCTGGTCTCAGATTTTTCTACCCATGAACTATGACCCTCAGATCTCAGTCTTTTGAGTAGGTAAGATTACAGGTATGGGATATCAGCATGCAGCTTGCATTGGTTTTCTACTATTCTAGTGTCTGAAAAAGGAAATATCTCTATGTTGACTGAAGAGATCTCTTCATCATCTAGCTGGTCTCCACTCTCAGTCCATTCTGAACCTACAAGAGAGAAAGATTTCCTCAGTGGAAGCCCGGTCATGTCATACTGCCCCCATGTTCACTAAGTCTTCATTCTTCCCACTTGTGTCCTTCACCCCCAACTCCTCTATCACCAGCTTTGTTTCTCTACCGGATCCATTCCTATATGCTTTCTGTTCTCTCTTTTGGGGGGAACAAGGACAAAATCATACTTCTTTCTTAACAGTATTCTCTCTTCCAACAATCGCTTCCTTTTTCTGTTACATTTAACAAACCTGTCAGTTCTTCTACTCTTCCTTGAACTCACTAGGGTCAGGTTTGGCCTATTACATCACCTACACTTTCTTACCTTCACCAGTGGTATTAAGAGCAAAGATCCATTCTCAGGCTTGCCTTCTCAACTTCATTGTCGAATAACTTTCCTTTTTCTATGAACCACAGTGTATTCATTGTCCTCCTCCTGCTCAGGCTTCTGGTTATAGCTACATCTCTGTCCTTACATTCTACTCCTCTCCTTCCTCATTCAGAGGGAAAGACCTTTCCCGCTTTCCAATTGGCCCATGATGTTAGCTGTATTTCAGAGTCTCTGCACTTTCTATTTTCTTCACCACGTATACTGTCCTCAGATAATCTGCATGGCTCTCAACCTCTCTCTGCTTGCAAATATTTATTTAAATGACAGACATACTACTTTACATCTTTCTGAAATTATTCTGCACACAGAATGTCAATTTTTGCTTCACTGACATCTAAGACTGAGGTTCTAAATATAATGTTGCATTTATACCATGTCAGTTCTTTAGCAGCAACTGCATAGGAGTTTCAGGAATCAAAAAAGATAGCTAAACTTTGCAGCCCAGGCTAAGGGTGTGGCCCAGTACTTGAATATGTGTTTTGCATACATGAGGCTTGGAGTTCTTTCCCTAGCACCAAATACACAGAAACTGGAAGTCAACCCATTCATGGACAATGAGGCCATGTTTCTGTCTAGAAGCAATGACAAACCCCAGTGATATTTGGCTACTTACTCATATTTGTCAGCGAGTCTTATAGTTCTTGAGAACTATAAGTGAGCCCCAAATAAACAAGATACTAACAAATGCTGCTCTGGCCATGTGGTGGTATTATCACATGTGCCAGCAGAGGGGATTAGGCAAATTGGCACTGGGCCTCAAGTCAGCAGGAGCTTGTGGGAGGATTCACTGGTGTCAGAGAGCTGGACTCTAGCCACTAAGCTATTCCTGAATACCATAGGCTAAAACTAGTCCAGGCTAAAGAAACATGCTCTGATGCTGAGAAATCATTGGGCAGGATTTCCTTAGAAGAGGGGAGAAAGGTCTGATCAAGGGCAATCACCTTTAAAAGAATTCTAGCCATCTTAAATGTGTCTTATTAAATATATGCTAACATGCTTTATTTGGGAGGATTCCCTATGATGTTGGGTGGATGATGTACACCTTATGAGTGCTATCAGAGATGTGCACAGTCCAGAGGAGAGAGAAAAAGCCTCTAGGAGAGCATTTCCCTAACAGACTGCCTCTTGTAGCCTGCAGGTGTTTGTACACCATGGGGCTGGGTTCCTTCCTTCCTATTCTGTGTGTGTGTGTGTGTGTGTGTGTGTGTGTGTGTGTGTTGGTGCTGGAGCTTGAACTCAGGACCTCATAGTTCTGCTTGGTTTTTTCACCAAGGCTGGGTGCTCTACCATTTGAGCCATGCCTCCACTTCATGATTTTTACTGGTTAACTGGAAATAAGCATCTCACAGGCTGGCTTCAAACCTTAAACATCAGATCTCAGTCTCCTAAGTAGCTATGATTATAGACAGGAGCCACTAGTATCCATCTTTCTTCCCATTTTCTAATTGTAAAAGATGCTTCTTCCTATTGGTTTATATTATTCCATTGAGAAAGGGGTATACAAAAGAGGTAAGTTGCTCTAAGTCTATTTAACAGTACCAGGAGATAGAAGTAAAAGCAGATATTTAATGAACTTGTTATAAATTGACTTAAAGAGCGACTTTCTACAGGCAAATGCTCCTTGGGAACTGCTACTAGCCTGAGTCGATGCATAGTTGCCTGTATGACAGGATCCTGGCTTGAGGGCAGATTTATATGTGACAGTGAGACAGAACCAGAAAGATACACTATTGACAGCTCTGCTGGATACAAAAGGGAATCTGTCCTAAGGAACATTATTAGTGTTGATCCAATGTGACTGTTGTCCGGAGAGCACACTCACTTTTAAGTCTGCCCTGATACATTAGCAGAACCTTCTGCAGACCAAAGTAAGGACATGAGTTGGGCTGAGCTTCAGCTTTGTCTCTGTGATTGTTTTACATTCCTCATCCAGCAACATTCTGCCAGCTCTTGATTTTACTATGCTCATATATCTTAAAGAGAGCAGGACTGCCACCTTTTTCAGAGATCTTAAGGTAGTAAAGAACAGCTACAGACATAGCTATGGATAGCACAGTATGTAAATGTGTATGTATATATATGCATATGTATATGTATATATGTATGTAAATAATGTATACATATGTATAACTATCATTGTACATACATCAAAATTGATTTCTTGTAATAGTAACAAAATTATGAAACAAGGTGACTGGTATCCATTGATGGTCCTATATTTCACTGAACTTCTGGTTGGTAAAGGCATGGAGGATTGAGAGAGATACACAGTAACTGATATGGGAGTGGAAAGTGACAAGTGCCAAACACTTGAATCTCTCCAGGACAGTACACACAGAGGCATGGGAATCAGAGAAGTCTCCATGGATGAGGCAGCATTGGATTGGGCCATGGGAATGGGTAAATTTGGAGGAGAAAAGGGTTCCAAACAGAGGAAAGAGCTTAGAGGGATGACCTCAGGTCAGGAACTCAGAACGAACTAAGTGGGAATAGATACATGAACCCAGAGGAACTCAGTACACTGAAACTGGAAAACATGATTGGGTTCACATTTTGCAAGCTCTTAATTTCAAGATGATGACTGGGCGCTTCATATAGAAACAATGGTAAGCAGTTTGTAGGAGAGATGAGGCAAGGGAGAGTATGGCCAACATATTTGTTGGAATCTTCAAAATAAGCTAGGACATTTCAGAGAAAGGGGTAATGGAGAGGAGGATAAAGCAAGAAAGACTCTGAAAGCTCTCTGAATTAACCTAAAAAGAAACTTGAGAAAGCAGGTGAGCTGGAACAGATGGTAAGGAGAGACTCAGGTGGTCTGTTGGAGTGTCGTTCTGAACCTGTGATGCTGGCTTCTGAATGGACAATCTTAGGAGAACACTGCCCTTTTATATTCGTTTGTAATTTCAAGTGATGATGTTATCTACTTTTAATTGTGATTTTAAAGCCAAAGCCAGGCATCAGTGGCTTTATGCCTATAATCCTGCTACTCAGGAGGATCTGAGGATCACGGTTTGAAACCAGCCCTGGCAGAAAAGCCCTTAAGACTCATATCTCCAATAAACTACTCAGAGAAAGCCAGAAGTGGCACTGCACAAGGAGGCTTAGGGACAGTGCCCAGGCCGAATTTAAGCCCCAGGACCATCAGGCTGCCAAAGTTGCAGCATAATACTTTGAGCCAACAAATGATATAATGGTAAAATTGGTAAAGCTGGTTAAAAAGTAGTAATTTATTTTTCAGACTTGCAGAGTTGTCTTGGTTACTCAAAACACCAAAGGAAGATTACAGAGGAAACAGATAAATAAGGGGTGATTATTTGAATAACAAAGAGAATCTTTTCCATGCACTTTTCTCCAGGCATTCTTTAGACAGCAAGTATACCTAATTCTTACCCATTTATTTGCAGGCATTTGATAAAATACTGGAAAGTTTATCTCATAAAACATGATATCCCTGCATACTGCCTCTTATTTTTTTAAATGCTGCTATGTACGCAGTAACCGTAACATAAAAGTTCTAAAAAAAACGGAATGACTATATTTATTTTCTGCTCGTAAATTTTGAGAATTAAAACTGTTTTGTTATACATATACTAATAAACAAGCTTAAAACTTGACAATTGCTTTGATTACTATTGTTTTCATAATCTTAACAAGTGGAGAATCCAGAAATTCTTTTTTTTTTTTTTTTTTTTGGGTCCGGTCCTGGGGCCTGAACTCTGGGCCTGGGCGCTGTCCCTCAGCTCTTCAGCTCAAGGCTAGCACTCTACCACTTGAGCCACAGCGCCACTTCCGGCTTTTTTCTTTTTGCTTATGTGGTGCTGAGGAATCGAACCCAGGGCCTTGAGCATGCAAGTCAAGCGCTCTACCACTGAGCCACCTTCCCAGCCCCGAGAGTCCAGAAATTCTTTCATCAAGTTTTCTTTAAAATCTTGAGATAAGGAAAACTTTTGTAATACCATCTCAGAAAACCCTAACAATGGTTTCCTTTACAAATCCTTACAAGAAGTAAATTTAATCATTGTGTTTTGAACAGTTCCCAGTTTTCTTCTATAGAATGCTTTAAAAATTACTGTATATGACACAAAAGAAACCAGGGCCCTTAACAGATATTTGTACACAAATGTTCATAGCAACATTATCCACAGAAACCAAAAGATGGAAGCAGCCCATCACTGACAGATGTATAAATAAACAAGGGTGATATACCTCTATATCTAGTATTTTAACTCAACTGGGATCTAAATACTGCACAGAGTAGAGAGCTTTCCCCTGAGACAAAGCCTCAGCGGCTTCTAAACTCTAAGTGATGGAAACTTCCACCTTCATGTCTTACCCTTCTCTATAAGGAAAACCCAGAACACTGAAAGTAGCTCCAGTTCTGGACTCAGAGAACTGAGCCTGAGGCTCCCTTATCCAGACAGCCTAGACAAGTGTCTTAAACTTGCTGTGCTCTATCTTGTTACATGACTTGCCCAACTGGGTCTCAAAGAATTCTCATTTATTTATTTATTTATTTATTTATTTATTTATTTATTTATTTATTTATGTAATTGTGAAAATAGTGTACAGAGGGGTTACAATTACATGGGAAAGATAATGAGTACATTTCTTATCAAGCATTGTAGCCTCCTCCTTTGTTTCCCCTTTCCATCCCATTCTCCCTCCGCCACCCAGTCCTCCCCCGCCACCAAAGTTGTAAAGTTCGTTTTTGACATAACGACTTGTACATCTCATTGTTGCAATGGGTCCACCTGTATCCCTATTTAAACGATTTGTTTTTCCCCTTCCCTTCCACAAATTATACCGACATCAAAAGCAGGGGTTCAAAGAATTCTCTTATTTGCAATAATTAGTATACATCTAGGATAATCTTAGCAGATGAGCAAAATAGCTCAATAGCTATGTACATATGACCATATAAGATGATGCTAAGTGAAATGAACTCCAAGACATGGACACAAGAAGTTTTCCTTTGTTGTTATTTTTAAGGTATTATGTGATTTTTTTTGTTTCTTTTGTATGTTCTTCCCCCTATGGTATATCCCTGTTGTCACTGTATTTGATTTTGGTACCGTGGTATTTGTTTATTTGAATTAGGGAAGGGAAGGGACACAACAGAATGGTGAGACAAAGGACAAGGGAGAAACCAATGCAACAGCGATATACGCATGGCAATATGTTGGAAATGATCTGTACAACTTGGGAGAGGTGGGAAGGAAATTAGGAGAAAAATGAGGGAAGGGGTAACAAGTTTGACAAGAAATGTACTTATTACTTACTTATGTAACTGTAACCCCTCTGTCTGAACATCACCTTGACAAAGAAAGGAAGAAAGAAAGAAAGAAAAGAAAGAAAGAAAGAAAGAAAGAAAGAAAGAAAGAAAGAAAGAAAGAAAGAAAGAAAGAAAGAAGAGAGAGAAATGAAGGAAGGAAGGAAGAAAGAAAGAAAGAAAGAAAGAAAGAAAGAAAGAAAGAAAGAAAGAAAGAAGAGAGAGAAATGAAGGAAGGAAGGAAGGAAGGAAGAAAGAAAGAAAGAAAGAAAGAAAGAAAGAAAGAAAGAAAGAAAGAAAGAAAGAAAGAAAGAAAGAAAGAAAGAAAGAGAGAATTCTTTGGGAGTGAGAATTTTAATACACAACACAAAAGAAAATGATCATCACCATTGCCCTAACTTTACTCCTCAAATAGGTCCGTATCTGAGTTTTCAGTCTAAGAAATTCATTGATGGAAATCCCAATGGAAATTTGTCTTTCTGTTATTTTTACTGAATCCATCTGACAACCTTAGCTAGAATGGAAGACTAGGAGGTGAAATACCATCCTACCTACCCACCTGGAGCACCAGAATTTTTCTGGGATGAAATTTCTTCTGGGAAAACTTGGACAAAGCCTGAGGAAACCTGAGATCATAAAAGGGAGGACTCCAAGGGTAAGGACAATGGCATATTCCAAACTGGCCACACTGGCTTTCATTTGTCGATAAGCCTACAGTTGAACAGAGTAGTGTTTCAGTGTTCAAAATACATTAACAACTTACCATTTTAGCCATGTCTCTGTGTATGCTTTAATACAGTAACATTGTTGTTCCATCATTATTGCCAACCATGGCCAGAACTTTTCCATCTTCCCAGCTGATCCTCCATTCCTATTCAATTTTAACTTTTCACTCTCTAGTCTCTGACCATCATCCATCTATTTTTTGGTTTTTGTCCCTATGAATTTGACTACCCTGAATATTTCAAATAAGTGAAACTATAGACTATTCTTTTGTGTATGTTGTATTTTATTTACCAGCTATTTAAGGTTCATCTGTGTTGTAGCACATTATAGAATTTCATTCTTCTTTCAAGCTGAATGAATGAGGCACACACACACACACACACACACACACACACACACACACACATATACACACACACAGAGCACACACACCACACATAAAATATTACAATTATTCAACTCATGTTGTCCAAATCCGTGTCCAACCCTCTTCTAGGTTCCTCTGGGTAGCAAGGATTTCCCCCTGTGCTTCCCATCAGAGCACAGGCTGTCTTCATATTGCTGTCAAGTGTGGACATTGTCATCTATCAACTGTACCCTTTTCATTGCTTTTTTAAGTTATTGCCATGTTTACCCATAGTCCCATAGCCAGAGAGGCTCAAAGTCTGGCATTATCTGATTTCCTATCATGATACCCTTGATATAGATAGATCGTTTCTTTTTTTGAACATTTTTTATTGTAAAATGCTGTACAGAGGGGTTACAGTTACATGAGCAAGATAATGAGTACATTTCCTATTGCCAGAAAGAAATTTAGTAACCATTTAGTCCATTCTGTGTCAGCTTTGGGACTCATGGAAATCCTCCTGCAACTGTCATAGTCCTTTTCCCAAGCACTTGGGACTTTCTTGCCATCTCTTTATTAAAACAAGTGTATTTCTTGGTTCCTGTCCCATATTCATTTTCCCTTGCTACCTGTGGGCTCTACTATTCATAAGACTGTGAGAGTCCTGTCTGGAGATATGTGGTTCTGCTAGTTTTTCCAGCCTTCTTCAGAGCTTAGGTTTACATGATATCCATTATTTATTTTTTAAATGCCAGAGCCCAGTATTTTGAAACAGAATCGATTTTTTTCTTTTTTTCTGCTGTTGTACTGGGTCATCCCTTTTCTCTAACATGGTGAATGCAAGTCATCCTAGCTGACAGAACACATTAGAGACACTGGATACAGGGACAAAGTACAAAGCAAACACAAAAGCCAGTGAGGTTATTGCTTCAAAATATTCAATAATTCCAATGTTCAAAGCCATGGTTTAACAGAAGTTCAGGGAAAAAAGTAGAGGACATCAATTAGAGAAAGAATAGAACCAAATTTGCAGATAGTTAAAACCTGAATCTTTGATGTCCTCAGGAGATTTCGGATGTGAAGCATGGTTGAGATTTAAGAAACTGAAAATGGCTAAGGAAGGCAGTAATAAAAACCATATTCACAGAGTCTTAGCAGAACTGCACATATAAAAAGAGATGATCCTTCCTAACAGAGCATGAAACAGTGTTAACTATGATCAAGTGAATAATTACTGCCATAAGTCATCTGTCTTGGGTAACTAGCATTTTATTTTAATTTGGAGCAAGGTGGAATATTCCTATACAGCACTGTTGCAGTGGTACTATTTGGGCCAGGCATGTAGCTCAGTATAGTGTAGTGTGCTTGCCTAGCATGCACAAAGCCCTGGGTTTTATCCCTAGCACCACAATAAAACAATAAAAAAGTAAATGAAATGGGTAAAATAAAATATTGAAGAGGAACTATTTCATTCAATCTCATAACCATTGGGTTACATAACTATTGGGCAAAAGTTTGAATACATGTCCATAACCTGGTTTAATGACTCAATGCCCATACTCAATTTAGAGACAAGTGGTATGCTCTAATCTCCAGAACAGAAAGTATAGAGTGTGCCTGCCTTTTTCTTCAAGCCCAGGAAGGTTTTTTAGAGAGCTTAAAAAATATCATAGTTCTGTACAGCATCTTTTTCTAATATATATATATATATATATATATATATATATTAGTAAAAATGTTGTACAAGAGGGTATATAGTTACATGAGTAGGGTAATGCGTACATTTTGTAGCAAGCATTGTTACCTCTTCCTTTGTTTCCCCCAATCATCATTTCCCTCCCTACTTCCCCAACTCTTCCCACCCCTACCCACCCCAACATCGTAAAGTTCGTTTTCAACATAATGTCCTATACATGTCGTCATCACAATGGGTCAGCCTGCATCCCCATTTAAGTGTTCTGCAATATCCCTTTCCTTCCCCAAATTACAAAAATGTATATACAAGATGCAGAACACTGGCATCAAATCCAGTGAAAACAAGGGTTATACTGTGGGGAAAGAAGATAAAAAAGAATCACATAGTGCATTGTAAGTAAATTAAAAACACTAGCAAGAAAGGAAATCCACTTGTGTCCCTGTCTTGAGGTACATTTTGCTTAACATTATCTCATGTGGTCATATGTATAGCCCTTGACCTTCTCTGCTTGTCCTAGACATATACTAGTCATTGCAAATAAGGGAAACCATGGGGCCTGTGTTTCTTTGGGCCTGGCTTACTTCACTTAATATAATTTTTTCCACAGCTGTCCATTTCCTAACAAATGAGGCAATGTCATTCTTTCTGATGGAGGCATATATATATGAATTCTATGCTTCCATCACATTTTCTTGATCCATTCATATACTGAGGGGCATCTGGGTTGGTTCCATATCTTAGCTATGATAAATAATGGTGCAATAAACATGGTTGTGCTGGTAGCTTTGGTATGCCCTTGTTTGTGATAGTTTGGGTAAATGCCCAAAAGTGGGATTGTGTACGCATCTTTACAATAAAATAAAATTTAAAAATTGAAACTTAAATATATATATATATGTTTATATATATATATATATATATATATATGTATGTATATGTATATCCTTTGCATTTTGAGGAACCTGGTGGTCTGGGGCCTGACTGACTCTGGCCAAGCTAAAAGGAAGGTTGCTCTGAGATTTCTGCCTTGAAAACTGACTAGATGACTACAATGTGTTAGAGAAGAAGATGTGGCTATTATGATTCAGTTTGCTATGACCCATATGTACACCAGGCCTCAGAGCCAACACCACAGAGTCAACTTAGATCCTGGGGAGCCATTCAGCGGGACAATGGTTCCAGAAAGAGGGCGTGGCCTCAATTTCTAGCAGCTGAAGAAAGAATTCTAAGCCACCAGCATTTGCCTGTGCAGAGGATACTGCAGGTTGTCTCTCCCTGGCGAGGTCAAGGTTGAGGGTTCTTTAGGGAAGCCATGGGATCTACCTAGAAGTGAAAAATGAGTTTTAGATGCTGTAGGAGCAGCATACACCTGGGAAGCATTCTCCAGAGAAGGCTGACCTTGCTTGGCTGGACAGGGAGGAAGGATAGTGGGAAAGAGATGGAAACAAGTTCTCTTAACTCATGCAACTGACGTGAAGCAGAGCAGCTTGAGAACTGGGAGAAGCTGTGACTTTAAAACTGGCTTAAAGATGTTGCTCAGGGTAACATGAATGAAGCCATTTGTTCAACATACAGCATCCAAAATAAATAAATAAATAAAATAAAAATAGAGCCAGCTGGGTGCCAATGGCAGTTAGGAGGCTCAGATCAGAGGATTGAGGTTCCAAGCCAGCCTGCGCAGACAAATCCAAGAGAGTCTTATCTCTGATTAACTAACAAAAAGCTGGAAGTGGAGCTGTGGCTCAAGTGGTAAAGCACCAGTCTTGAGTATGAGGCCCTGAGTTCATGCCCCAGAACTGGCACAAAATAACTAACTAAATAAGGTAAAAATAAAATAAAAATTATTTCACTAAATTTCTTTAAGTCAGGAAAGAATTGACCTAAGTTTAACAGGATAGTGGAACATAAAAATAAAGTCTTTGCTTATTCCAAATAGTAACTACATATTTCACATATATTATAAGAGAATGTCCTTATTATGGAGATTTTGCTATGTCAGGCAACCAAGATAGAGATGAGGAATTGAAGTTGCACAGAAAGAACATTTTTTACCTACTATTCACTGTCTATATCCTCAAACCACAAAAAAAGGCATTCAGCACCTAGCATTTCAATAAGAATAGTTTCTAGTATGACAAAGATGTATTTTTCTAGTTTTGCTACATACTCTGATTTTTTTTTTACAAAAGCTGTGATTTGTAAGAAAAATATGCACTGTATCTTGCACGCATGATAAAACAGTTGACTTAATAGCTAGGTAATTTTAAGAGACTGAATAATTGAAGCAATTTGGTCTGCATTGTGAAGAATGAAAAGTCTGGTAGTTTTCTTGTGAAAACTACATGGGCTGCTTAGAATGTAACACTCGGGTCTCAATTTTATTCTTGTAGTTAAGAAAGAACATTCATCATTGTATGTCCATCTCTCTTCCCTATCCTTGTATCTTTCTTTTTCTTCCTCCTTTCTTTTCTACTCTTCTCTCCACTTCTTTTCTTCCTTCTCCTTTTCTTCCTCTCCTTCTTTCTCTTTTTAGCATCTCTGTCCCTCTGTCCCTCCTCTACATTTTAAAACCTTTTTAGACACATACTTATTTGAACTTTTTTTCGCTTTGCATGTTAGATTTCTGTGTTTCCTATCTAGGATGCTTACTTCTGGGTGGATAAAAGGCAGAATTAGTGTCAGACAGATTTTTCAGAAAGCCCCCAGTACTGTGATTTGTATGGTAAGCCCCCTTTTGAGTTGCTATCAAGCTAATGTGAGAGTACTCATTGATTTAGTCAAGAGCACTCAGTGTAGTCCAATAAATCTTGAGACCCTTAAACCAGTTGAGTCTTTAGAAGCAGACTTGAAGGCATCAACGCAATGCTTTATCAGTTTCCTGGGAGCATATTACATGCTTTAAACATTTAGGCAAGATGAGCATTTCCTGAGAAGTTTATTATTAGTAACTTGTGAAAAAGAAAGGACTGGAATTACACAAAAGAAATGCTTTGATTGGCAACTTGCTTAACAGATAATAAAGTCGATCTACAAAACAGCAAATACGGAAGGACAGGTAGTAATGAGAAGACAAGGTTCCTTTCTGATATATCACCTAGAACGGTATCCACTAGACAGGGAATGAGGATTCTCTGAGAGGAGGTTAAGTGGCAGGAAAGGGGGATTTCAACTCCTAAAACAAAGAGTAAGGGTGAAGCAGATGCTAAATTAATGGCCATGTCCTTTATTGGTGACAGATTCAGCCTCCAAGATAAATGTCTGGGGATTTTTTACAGTGATTTTTCTAGAGAGATTTCATTATTGTTTATTTGTTTGTTTTGTTTGTACTGAGGTGAGCATGAGCATGCACTCATGTGTGTGTGTGTGTGTGTGTGTGTGTGTGTGTGTGTGTCTGAGAGAGAGAGAGAGAGAGAGAGAGAGAGAGAGAGAGAGAGAGAGAGAGCATGTGTGTTCGTGCTGCAGTACTGGAGCTTCGTCACTCAGGGATGGAACTCTTCCACTCAAGTCACAGTACCAATTGCAGTTTCTTCCTTTTTAAAAAAAAATCTTTATTAAACAGAGAGGTTACAATTACATAAGTCAGGCAAAGAGTACATTTCCTTTTGGACAATGTAACCTCTTCCCTCACTTTCAGCTTTTTGCTGGTAAATTGGAGATACGAGTTTCGGTGACTCTCTGCCCTGGCTGGCTTCAAATCATGATCTTTAGATCTCAGCCTCCTGAGCATCTAGGATTATAGGAGTGAACCATGGGTACCTGGCTCTGTACTGAGGTGCTTTTATGGTTGTTGTTTCTGGTTTTTGGTTTGGGGTTTTGTTTGTTGTTGTTGTTTTTAACTTCGGGGTTTCATGTTTGCTTGCTCAGCTTGTTTAACTGGTGATCGGCCACTTGAATCATGTCTTTAATCCAGCTTTTGTGCTGATTATTGAAGATGGACTCTTGTCCATCCACTCTCATGTGGATTTTTCTGCCCAGGCTAACTTTGACCTTCAATCTTCCAAATTTCAGCCTCATGAGTATCTAGCAGTATAGGCATGAGGCACCTGAATAACTATTTGTCTATAATTTAGCTTACAGATTACAATATAACCCAGTAGAATCAATATATGAAATTGCTACACATGCCTCTGTCCCCATAACTCTGTCTTTAATTGATAATATTCGAATGAAATTAAGCCTGCTTAAATGGAGTTGCTTTGGGTAATTTATATTCTGCAGAGTTGCCCAATTCATGTCTTCTAACACAATTGTGAATATTTTCCTCCAAAGATGTGAAATATATATTAAAAAAACCCTCTCTATATTTTAGATGTAACCAGTAATATCCAAGCCTCCTTAAGCTTGAAGGTATAATTTTCTGATATCTTTCAAATGGACAATAGAAACTCCAGTTTGGGGACAGATGAATGGAGGTCATATCTAGATACATCCTAGTGATTTTCACTGCCTCCTTTCTGTCAAATCCTTTGCTGAACCTAAGGAACAAAGATTTAAAAAAACTCATTTTTCTGTAAATCTAACATTTCTCAGTCAAGGATTACTTCTGGTTTTTCTGTAATCTCATTTCAAAAAACTAATAAAATTATAATTATTACTTATAAGTAACTACACAATGAATTCAACTTGTTTTAGGGGAAATTGTACTGTCATTTTTACATATCATATTCCAAATATTAATTTGGAGAAGAAGGAATAAGAGGAGTCTATGAATGATAAGATTGGTTAAAAATGCTTTACGACGCCTCAATATTTCACCAATGGCATTTCTATTGTTCTGGGCACAATAATGTCTGCTTATCCAAAGATATTTTCATTCCAGTCCCAGGAGCCTGTGAAGCTGTCCTTCTGTGGCAAGAGGGAGTTAAATTCACTGGTGGAATTGGGGTTGCTTATCAGCTGACCTCAGTATGCGCAAATTGTTCTGGATTATTATCTGGATGGGCCCAGTGTAATCACAGACATCTTCTTAAATGGAAAAGAAAAAGAAGAGAGCCAGAGACTGATGCTGCTGGTTTGTGAAGACAGAGGAAGAGTCCATAAGGCAAAGATGCTGAGAAGTGTCAAGAACCCGAAAAAACGAAAAGGAAACAAATTATTTCATAGGGCTTTTATAAATTATCTAGCCTTGTCATAGCCCAGCTTCTTTTGAACTTCTGGTCTCAAGACCTTCAGATTATATATATATATGGCGTTGGTCCTGGGGTCCTGTCATTGTCCCAGAGCATTTTTTTTGCTCAAGGCTAGTGTTGAATCACTTAAGTCACAGCTCCACCTCTGGCTGTTTGGTGCTTAATTGGAGAGAAGAGTCTCAAGGACTTTCCTGCTTGAACTGGCTTTGAACTCTAGTCCTCAGACCTCAGGCTCTTGAGTAGCTAAGATTATAGCTACTGTGTTGTTTTAAGTCACTAAATTTGTGCTAATTTGTTACAACAGCAAGAGTGTCAGTGTATTTAGCATTGTATTCTTCAGATTTGGGCAATTTCAAATGAACCAGTTAATAGTATATACTTGCTATCCTGGCATATAGATAGCTTTGGAGGGAACTGGAAAATCATGAATGGGTAAAATAAATTCAGACTTCTTACACTGGTCTTCAAGTACCTACATTCTCTTTCATTTCTGTCTCTCAACCTTATCCCAAACTCTTTCTCTACTCTTTAATCACTTGGCTCCAACACCCATCTGCCATTCCATTCTTCGGACTTTCTGCCTTGCCTTTGGCTCACACTGTTTCTACTTTCTTTGTGCCCTTGATCCAGATTTTCCCAGACTGAGGACTTCCATCCCTTAAGGTCATATTTTATTCAAGTTATTCTAAGTGCTGTTACATACAGATCCGAATCTCGGATGTTTAAAACAATGGTACCATTTGTTCCTGAGGTCACAATCTAATGTGTGTGTGTGTGTGTGTGTGTGTGTGTGTGTGTGTGTGTGTGTGTGTGTGTGTGTATGTGTGTGTGTGTGTGTGTGTGTGTGTGTTAGAGATTGGAGATAGAAATCAAGACTGGTATATCTCACATGGTCACCAAGCCATTCCATTTCATGACATTTCTATCCCCTCGACCCTTCTCAGAATCTTCAGGAAACTCGTGTGTATTCACCTGTACTATGGATTGAATATGAAATGTCTGTCATAGGCTCGTGTATTGAAAACTTGGCCTCCATCTGATGATACTATGTTGGGAGGAGGTAGAAACTTGAGGAACGGAGAACTAACTGGAGAAGTAGGCCACTGAGAGTGTGTCTCTGCTGGCTGTCCCCTGCCCCCAGTCCCTTCCTTCTCTCTGCTTTCTGTCCACCATAAGGTGATGAGCCTTTTCCACATGCTGCCCGAGTGCCTGGGGCCAAACAACTATGGACTGAACTTGGAAGTGAGCCAAAACAAAAGCTTTCCTTCCTCAAGTCGTTTCTCAGAGTTTTTAATCACCTTTTATGTACAAGTACAACTGATATACTTGATGATACACAGGGAATGTGTGGAGGATTGCTTACACCAAGCCTGGTTGAGAAATACCACTTATGCTCACATTGCATATGAGCACACCCAAGTGCAGAGCAGCTGAACGTACAGTCTTCCTGAGGGCCCAGGAAGAATGGATAATAGGGCTGTTCTGCCTGCTCACTGGAGATGCTCCCTGGACCACCATGCTCAGATAACTTATTTATTTTTTCCTTATCATTTTACATTCATTTATTTGCCTGTTTCTGTTTTTCTTTCCCCAACACAAGAGCTTCATAGGGACAGAAACTTGTCTGTTTTGTTCAGGACCAGGACAAATTTGGCAACACCATGTCCAGCATAGAGCATATTTCCCGTCAGTAAAAATGTGTGATGGGTAGATGATTGAATGATCCAACAGGACATTTAGTACTACAGCAAAGATAGCAAATACATTACAGTCTTCATGATAATAAGTTGTTTTGTTTTGTTTTGTTTTGTTTGTCAGTCATGGAGTCTGAATTCTGGGCCTGGGCACTGTCCCTCAGCTCTTCAACTCAAGGTTAGCAGCGCTCTACCACTTGAGCCACAGAGCCACTTCTGGCCTTTTCTGCTTATGTGGTGCTGAGGAATCAAACCCAAGGCCTCATGCATGCAAAGCAAGCACTACTACGAGCCACCTTCCAGCCCCCATGGTAATAAGTTTTAAGAAGCAACTAAAAGTTATATTAGGAATTGAAAAGGATGGAATTGGGCTTAGATACTAAAATATATTTGGAATACTGTTGCTTAAGTGTTAGAACTTGAGTGCTGTCCTCCAAGAAAGACAACTGGGAGGAGCCACAATTTCCTTCCTTTGGGTTGATTCATTTTACTCTTTTATTTCTGAATGGAGTACAGATTCCTTTAGACACCTTCCCCCACTCTATTTACACGATGACCACATGCTGGTGGTGGCCTGAGTGACAGCATGCTATCACGCTTAACTATGTTTTCTATCTTGCTTCTCCTTTCCCTTTCATTATCCTTTCTGCTGTAACATATTCAATCAACATGGGGCAAGAAGATGTGCCCAAGAAGTAAGCTTCAATCCCAGGATGAGGTATAAAGGGGTACCCGAGAGGCCTAGTGGAATCCCCGTTTTTGGAATCCCAGCTCCCTGGGTATGAGGATGATCAGATATTTTGCTGTGGCCTCCTCTCCTAGAGATGCAGTCAGTCAGGAGGTGACAATCATAGCCTGTCCTGGCTCCTGCATTGATTCTGATGGCCCAGACGCTGCCGCATGTAGAAAGGTGAGGACCTAAGTACCTGAAGTGCCTGTTCATTGGAATCCCTGACCAAGCAGAATTCCTCTACCTCCTAGGGGTCTCTCTTATACAGCTCATGACAGTTCCTAAGCAGCGGGACCAAAGAACTGTGGCAGTGTTGGTTTTTATGAAGAATATCTCGAGCAAGCTGGATGCATGGCTCTTGTTCTCTTACTTCCCTCCTTGCCGTGGTATCGTGTAGAACACTAAAACCAAGGGTGTGTGTAAAGTTTTATCAGCAGGAATGCTTAGCAATAGGAACAAATGGAAACAAATGTTCGCAGAAATGAGTAGATAAAAATAAATTATGATACATCCGCAGAGTAAAATACTTGAAGCTATTAAAATTGATCATGTTGAAGAGCATTAAATGCCATGTAATTGTGTTCACATTTATTTTTGAAAACCTAGGCTGTAAAACAGTGGATACCATATGATTTTTGTAATTAAACTAGGTAATAAATATAATTACATGAATGGTAAAAAGTATAAATATTAAAATGGAGTGGTTGTTATAGTAAATGACATTATAGGTTATTTTTCTTGTCTTTAGTGCCCAATGATTGTTTTCAAGCTTTTTATAATGAACATGTATTTCTTTTGAAAAGGGATATAGAAAGCTAAAATGTTATTATACAGATGGATGACAGTTTTAGTTCAGGCTGCTATAACAAAAATATCATCAGCTGGGTAGTTATAAGAAATGGAAACTTGTTTCTTGTAACTCTGGGGGCTGGAATAACTGAGATCAAAGGTCTAGCAGATATGATGTCTGATGGTTCATAAAACGTTTCCTTATCAAAGTTGGTTCCAACTTTACCATCCCTCCCTCAGGAACTGTGGACTAAACAAACCTCTTTTCATTATAAATTGCTCAGTCTCAATTATTCTGTTAGAGCAATATAAAACAAACTAAGAAGAGAACCTATGTCCCATGGCTTCCCTTATTTGCAATAACTAGTATATGTCTGGGACAAGCAGAAAAAGTCAGATAAAATGACGTTAAGCGAAATGAAACCCAAGATAGGGACACAAGTGGTTTTTTTCTTTGTTGCTATTGTTTCTAATGTATTTATAAGATACCATGCGATTTTTTTTTTGCTTTGTATGTCCCTCTCCCATGGCATAACCCCTGTTTTCACTCTATTTGATGTTGGTATAATTTGGAGAGGGGAAGGGAAGAAACAAATTGTTTAAATAGGGATGCAGGTGGACCCGTTGCAACAATGAGTTGTATAAGACTCTGTGTCGAAAAATGAACTTTACAATTTAGGCGGGGGGGGGGGGGGTCGGGGGGCTGGGGAGTGTAGTTGAGGAGGTGGGAGGGCAGGGATGGTAAGGGAAAAATAAAGGAAGAAGCAACAATGCTTGATAAGAAATGTACTCATGACCTTGCTCGTGTAACTGTAACCCCTCTGTACAGTATTTTCACAATAAAAAAAATTATTTAAAAATAAAAGACTCAGCATAAAGGCCACAGGTTCTCTCAAAAATCTTTCCTTTCTATTCCCAGAAAAGTCCTCTTTCTTTTAAATGTTATTATGTAAACTTTAAAGATTTTCTATTCTTGGCCTTTATTATGTGCCAGGATCTGTATACATCCTTCATATCAACTCATACAGTCCTTGAAATGTGCCTGAGTGTTCTAGCCCCCTCTTACTGCTGAGAATACTATGGTAGAGAGAGTTTCAGTAACTTGTCATAGCATCACAGGTCAAAACTGGCAGAGTAACTTTCAAATCTACACAAGGTGGTCAGCATATATGCATTTTACTATTCATGCACTACTGCATTTTATCTTCCTCGGTCCTAATGTCTGTCTTTACCACCACATTGTAGAGGAAAGGTCATGTTTTACTTTTATCTGTATTTCTTTGACACCAACCTTTGGCTAGATTTATAGTCATTCCACAATAAGCATTGATTGAATGGTTCTTTCTGTAGCAAGTATTTATTGAGCACTTGTCATTTGATAGGCATTGTTTTAACCTCTGAAATTCATAAGGAGATAGATCAAAATCCCTGCCTGCGGTACTGGGGAGGGGATGACTTAGATTCTCGTGAAAATGTCCAGGGCAGTTTGAATGTATGGCTTAGGAATCATTCAGACATCATTTTTACATCTTCTATACATCCATGTTTCATTAAGTTATATCACAATTCTCTTGTTTTAAATGTTAAGCATAATTTCAGACAATTAAATTTGGAAAATTTATTTTAAAAATCTTTTATTTGTCATATCAGAGCTCTACAGTTTATCAAGTATAAGTAATCTGTTGACACATCAAGATTGCTTGATGCTTCTTGATTCCTTAGAATTTATTTCTGAAAATGTAATGTGCATCTGAAAATATAACCCTTCTCTAACTTTATATTCTTCCTTCTTATACCTTTTCAGCTCTTTTGTCCCTTTCCCCCTTTTGTTCCAGTACTAACTAGGGCTTGAACTCAGAGCATGGGCACTGTACTTTAGCTTTTTTGTTGGCACTCTACTGCTTGAGCCAGAGCTCCACATCTGGCTTTTTTAGTGGTTAATTGGAGATAAGGGTCTCATGGACTTTCCTGTCCCAGCTGGCTTCAAATTTCAATCCTCAAATCTCAGCATCCTGAGAAGCTTGGACTACAGGTGTAAGCTACGAGCGCCCAGTCTGTTTTCTCCCTATTCTATAACTCAATTTCACTGTTTCCTGCTGCTTCCTCCTTCATCTCTGCCTCCATTTCTTCTGAGTTTCCTTTCTCATACGTCTTTCCAAGTTTGCGTGTTTGAACAAAAGATCAGAACTCATAAAACACCATGTAGTTTTCGCTGTCAGGCTATAGATACAATGAGGCAGAATTAATCTGACCAAAACTGTATCACCAAGTAAAGAAGATTTAATTTGGAGTCAGAAAGAAAACAAAGAGGAGCTAACAATTTTTTACAGTCCAGAGAACCCTTACAGCATAGAAATGATTTTTGTTTTACTAATAACAAGCAGAGATCTAAAAGGATTGTCTAAAGTCACCTAAGTAATAAATAACATGTAGAAGGACACAGCTTTCTAAAACATGCTGCTGACCTAACAATTAAAAGAGAACCCTGGGGGCTGGGAAGGTGGCTCAGTGGTAGAGTGCCTGCCTTGCATGCCTGAGGCCCTGGGTTTGATTCCTCAGTACCACATAAGCAAAAAGAAAAAAGCCGGAAGTGGGGCTGTGGCTCAAGTGGTAGAACGTTAGCCTTGAGCTGAAGAGCTGAGGGACAGCGTCCAGACCCAGAGTTCAAGCCTCACAACCAACAAAACAAAAAGGAGAACCCTGTAAAAAAATCCATTGCTACTTGAAGAATGCATTTTCCTAGATTTCCATTTATTAAAATGAAATCCAGCTATTAGGAAACACTGCTCCCAAATAGAGGCATTATTTTAAAACAAATATTTTTACCAGAATAGAACTAAGTCATTATACTTGCAAAATGCCAGCTGAATAATGTACCACCACTAGATGCTATTTATTTTAACTCCTTGTACTCCAGTCTCCATGAATGGATGACACTTTTTTCTTAGGTACTATATTAAATACTGATGACCTCAGTAACCATAGCAGCTTCTGCATATATCCATGGTTTTCCCGAAATCTTGGGCAAGTATACAACTGAGATTTTTAAGGATATTAACTTTTGCTGTTTTATTTTCCTCAAAAGCTTAAAAAAATACATAGTCACCAGCTCTATGTCCAATGAGTTCCCTTGGTTCTTTAACTTCTTAAAGATGCTTCCATGAACCATCACACAAGTCACCAAAGCCATACCCTTCCCTCCTTCCTGGTTATCCTCAACTTCTGTCATATCTGTGCACCTGCTAGACTCATACTATACTCAGGGCTTTCCCTGTGAATAGGCTGTTCTGTTTTAAGAAGGATTAGAGGAGAGATGGCATCTAGATTAGACGGACAGTTCCCTTGGAATTGGGGTGCTTTGCCAAACCAGAAAGGATTAATCTTCCTAAAACCCAAATTGTCCATCCCTATATTGCTCCTGTTATATTTTAAATATACCACAGGCTCATTGTGTTGAACCCTTGGTCCCTAGAGAATGATTGGGAACTTTAAGAGTGGCCCCTAGCTGGAAGAAGCAGGTCATAAGGGAGCAGTGCTTAGTGGTGTCTGGTTCGCAGCCCATTCCTGAGTTTTTTGTCTGCTATGAGATATAAAGCTCCTCCACCAGGCTCCTACCACCCTTATGTTCTACCTAAGCATTTGTGACCCATTACTATGGACTGAGCCCTCTGAAATCATGGCCAAAAAAAATGCATCTTCCTTCCTTGAACTTATTTCTATCAGGTATTTGGTCATAGTTAAACAAAAGTGACAAATGCAGCGACTTTCAGTTCTCCCAAGAAAATATTTGATGTCTTTCTTGATTCTTGATCCTCCTCCTCCTCCTCCTCCTCCTCCTCCTCCTCCTCCTCCTCCTCCTCCTCCTCCTCTTCTTCTTCTTCTTCTTCTTCCTCTTCTTCTTCTTCTTCTTCTTCTTCTTCTTCTTCTTCTTCTTCTTCTTCTTCTTCTTCTTCTTCTTCTTCTTCTTCTTCTTCTTCTTCTTCTTCTCCTTCTTCATGTTTCTGACGTATTTCTCTCTAGGTCAGGGGTGGGGTCTTATGGTAGTCTATATGATGTGGTAACTCACCATGGGGCGCATCTTTTTATGAAATTTACATGATGCAAAAAGGAATTCAGACTCATAGATGCTGAGTTTCTATACAGCAAGTACTATTCTCTAATTTATCATAGAGTTATTCATTCCTAAGGTAATATTGTGAATATTACCTAAGGTAATGTTCATATTGTGAATATTACCTTAGGATTGTATAATCTAGTAATTCTACTTATGGGTTTCTATCCAAAAGACATAAAGACAAGTCTTAAAGAGATATTTGCACCCACATGTTCATAGGCAGTATCATTCACAACACCCAAAAGGTAGGTGTGACTTAAGTGTTGAATGGCAGATAAACTGTATTACATAGGAATATTGTTCAGCTTTAAAAAAGGGGAAAGATTTGGGCACATGCAACAGCATGGATGAACTATGAGGACATCATGCTCAATAAAACCAGCTAATAAACAAGGGAAAACACTATTAGATATAGGTGGCGCATGCCTGTAATCCTAGTGACTTAGGAGGAGAGGTTCATAGTTCAAAGACAGCCCAGGCTGGAAAAGTTGTCAGATTCTTATCTACAATTTCTCTCTCTCTCTCTCTCTCTCTCTCTCTCTCTCTCTCTCTCTCTCTCTCTCTCTCTCTCTCTCTCTCTCTCTCTCTCTCTCTCTCTCTCTCTCTCTCTCCCTCTCTCTCTCTCTCTCTCTTTCCCTCTCTCTCTCTGTCTCTCTCTCTATCACTCACACACACACACACAGAGGACAGAGAGAGGGGGAGGGGAGAGAGAAAGAGAGGGTGGGGGTTAGAGAGAGAGAGAGAGAGAGAGAGAGAGAGAGAGAGAGAGAGAGAGAGAGAGAGAGAGAATATCACAGGATCCCGGTTAGATGAGGTGGCTAGGGTAGAATAATTTACAAATACAGATTTAGAATTGTGGTTTTTCAGAGACTGATGGAGTGGTGAATGGATAACTATTATTTTAATGGGCATAGTTTTAGTTCTGCAAGAGGAAAATAGTTAAAGTTGTAAAACATTTTAAATTTATCTAACATTAAATGGCAGTCATTTCTATGTTGTGTGCATCTAGTCACAATTGCAAATAAAATTTAAAGAAATAATTTAAGAATGATTAGAAAGTCTAATCACCACACTAACAAAAAATGCAATAATTTACCAGTAAAAAATTCAAATAATTAAGTAAAAAAACAAATATTTCTCAGTGATCACTATGTATAAAAACCTTTTTCCTGAGAGCCAAGAAGGGTAATAAAGATAAATACAGCATGCTTTGTGTCCCAGAGGAGAGATGGGTATAGTCTGAGCAATGAGATGTGCACAGAACGTTAATTCAGTCAAAATTCTAAGATGCTATAAAGCTTGTAATGCAAGAGAGAGAGAGAGAGAGAGAGAGAGAGAGAGAGAGAGAGAGAGAGAGAGAGAGAGAGCCCTCAAGATGAAAATTTCAAATGAACTGGAAAGCAAACTAGAAATATTCTTTTAAGTTACCTATACTTCCATGGAAAGGTAACTAATTAAATTTTTCACTGCCATTTACTTATTAATGAATTGGCAGTACTCAGATGTGAATTCAAGGCATAATGTTGGCCAGACAAGTATTCTACCACCTGAACCATGTTCCCACCTTTGTTTTAGTTTCTCAGATAGGTGCCCTTGCCTTTTACCCTCAGCTAGATTTATACCACAGTCTTCCTACCTCTATCTACAGGTATGTACCACTATAGCTCTCTATTCTGGGATAGAAACATTGCTGATATCCCCTCTCCAAAGTGTCATCTCATGAAATCATCATTATGGGATGCTTTTGGCAATGACTGCCAAGTGCCACCAAACCCCTCAGAACAATTCCAAAGTCAAAATATTAGCATGCTCAATATAGCATACATCACCTTACTGAGTATTCAATTATAAAAAATACTACATAATCTCCTGAATTTTTGTGAAATTATAATTTGTATCATGTTTCTAGGGGGAAAAAAGCCATACATTTATTTCTGGAATTTTTAATTACCTCTGAAACAAAAGGTATGTCTTTGTTTCTAGATGCTTCTATCACATGGATCTTCTTGCAGTTTGTTATGAATGCATTACCTCCTGATTATTATATCTAAGCAACAGGATATGCTGAAATCACTTGGACAAGCTTGCTTGTTTTGATGGGTTCCATCTTTGTCAGTAATGGCAGGCTAGTGCTGACAGGAAGCTGACTGCTGAATCATAGGAATCCTAACCTCAGATTGAAGGTGAAAATGATTCCTTCAGGGAGCAATGTACAGGTGCAGGCTTCAGAATGAAGCTGATAAGAGATGACATTATATTAGGAGATTACAGAAATAGGATCACCTTAAATTAAGCTCCCTGAATGAATAAAACAGGCCTATAAACTCTGAGACTCATCTCAGTCTTGTAAAATGCCTGGCACAACAGAATTTCTGGAAACGTGTCAAATAGATAATATTTCAAAATGAAGTATTCTGATAAGGAAGGGATATGTTTGAGGATAATCATTGATAATTCTTTGAATTTCACACATAGTTTTTCACCTCTCACTTGTGCTAGACATAAAAATATTCTTACTTAGGCATCTTACCTGCTAATGAGAAACACGGGTAATTTTTTTCTTAATTGTCAAAATGCTAAGAAGGAAAGATGAAGCATTTAGGGGCTTCAAAGATAATGGCAGCATGGACCAAATATGAATTATGAAGTCTCTAAGTATTAGAACACACAAAAGATGATGGTATTTCTCACGATTCAGATCACAAAAACAAACAAACAAAAATCATGAGCCTGCAAGTGAACCTGGGTTTTTAGCTTGGTCACTTACTCATTTGGCAAATTAGCCCATCCTGAACTCAGCACACAGCTGTTAAATGTGCAGGCTGGACATAAGTTCCAAATCTCTTTCGCTCTAAAATTCTGCAAACATCAATGTTACTTTGATGATCTGAGACACCTATCAGGATCTTGCTATTCCCTGGAGCTACCAGCAAAAAGCCAATTACATTTGGCACTCTATATCTGTGGGATTGCATTTGTAGATTCTACACCAGCCAAGGTCTGAAAATGGTTTTAAAAAAATACATTTATAATAAACATTCATAGGCCCTACTCCCTAAATAATACAGTTTAGGGAACAACTATTTATATTATACTAGGTGTTATAAATGATCTAGAGAATGGTGTAGGTTATATGAAAGACTTCACAACTTTACATAAGTGACATGAGAGTCCTTGGATTTGACATCTATGGGGATTCCTGGAACAAACTCCTGTGGGTGCCAAGGGAGAACTATACTATTAAACACATTTTATTTAAGCTTTTTTTGGTCACTTATCACTTGCACAAATAGGAATTTTTTTCCTTACATGTATATGTCTACACAGACATACACATTTATCATAGTAAAACCAGGACTTAAATTTCATATTGCTTAGTAAAACCAAAACTTAAATTGTTTAGCATTTGTAAAACTGCCGTACTTTGTAATCATTTTCTGCTATAATTTCAGGAAAGGCAATTTGATTCTCCTCATTGGAGATAAGTACAGGGAGAGAACAATTTATATGAGTTGATTATGGTGCATTTTACTACAATTTTGTCGTGAAGAAGCTCGGTTGGAATCACACATTCACTATGACACCTATTTTCTGACACAATTCAGCATCACACAGGTCCCTTAGAAATTGTCAGAGGGAATGTAATTATCCAAAATGCTGAGATTACTTAGTGTAAATTAGCCTGCATGTCATGGATCCACAGCATCTTTATACTGAAACAAGTTTCCAAGCAAAGTGGAAGGCAGCCTGGGCTACTTCTTCTAGTGTGGTATCTAACTTAATAGACTCTATATAAGGAAATATGATTATTTTCTTGCAGCCATACTTGGGTTATACTTTTATTAACTTGCCAAAGAAAATAGCTGAGCCTTCATAGGGTGGAGTTCCTCCAGGCAGCCTTGGTATATTCTTCTCTTTTGGGGGTTGGGGTAAGGGCAGAATCACATGGTCTTTGAAACCCAAAAAGCAATCATTTACTCTGCTGATAAATTGTTTTGTTGCTATTAAAAGGGGTGTAGGTAGCCAGAAACTAGGTTTCAGTTTGGCCATTGTACTGGAGATCTGGGAAAACTGGCTGTTCTTTTGAATTTCTGAACAATAATAATTTGTTTAAGACATTTGCACAATCAGGATAACAAACATATCTTGATAAGAAAGGCTTGCAGTAGTGGCAGAACATCTACAGAAGGGCCACTGTACAATGATGAGCACAGTTATGTTTAAATTAAATTAAATGGGCACCAAGATATCAAAGTAGATAAGGAAGGAGGAGGTAATTGAAATAGCCTGAGGCATAGCATTGGAAATATTCATAAATCCTGCCAACTTAAGTCCTTTGGTACTGTAAACTATTTTACTAATGATTTCACCAAATGAGACAAATCAGCACATATGTCAGCATATATAATTGCTAACAAATTATCTGTGTATATGCACTGTGGAATTAAAGTGTGTTTCTTAGGTCCTTATTACTTCTAAGTGTGATCAGTGGACTGGCCACCTTCTGCATCCAGGGAAATTGAAAGGAACACAAAGACTTCAGGCATTATTTGAAACCTACTGAATCAGTCTCATCTACTTTCCCTTCAAGCACCGTCATTTCATTCTTAGGTTGAATAATACTCTATTGTATGTATGTTCCACATTCTCTTTATCCAGTCCGGGATTGTTGGGAACCTAGACTGGTTCAATATTTTTGTGGCTATTGGTGCTAGTGCTACAGTATGTCTCTGTATGCTGATTTACATTCCTTTGGGCTTATGTCCAAGAGTGATATATAGCAAAATGATATAGCAGGATTTCATTTTAATTTCTTGACAAATGTTTATACTAAAGGAGTGCTAATGCCCACAGCATCCTCATCAGCACTTGTTTGTTTTCTTGATGATAACTATTCAGAGTAGGAGAAGGGAGAGGACATCTTGGTTTTGTGTGTGTGTGCTTTTTGTTTTTTGAGTGATTTTTTTATGCCTGAAGTTGGGTTTGACTCATAGTCTCAAGCTCTTGTTTGACTTTTTGCTCAAAGCTAACACAATATTACTTGAACCATACATTCATTTCTGGCTTTTTGCTGGTTAATTGAAGATAAGAGTCTGTATAACTTTGTTCTGCCTGGGCTGGCTTTGAACTGTGTGTGACCTTCAGATCTCGGCTCCTGAGTAGTTAGGATTACTGGTATAAGCCACTGGCTCTCAGCTGAGAGCATCATGTTAAGTAAGATAAGCCAAGCTCAGAAGGACAAATATTATATGCTTCACGCATATGCAGAATCTAGACCTAAAAATAATAATAATGAGCCATGACTATAAAGGGGGACTGTTTGGAGGAGAATCAGTGGATGGGAGGTAGGGGGAGAGCAAAAGGAGATGAAGAGGAGTAAATAATATAGAAGAATATTTTTATGAATATATGAAAATGATGATGAAATCCACTAAAATCTCTTTTAAAGGAAAAGGGAGAGGATTAAGAAAGAGTAACATAGTGGTGGTAAATTTAATCAAAGTGCATTGCATGTATGTCAATATCACATTAAAATATCTTTGTACAATTAATATTACACTAATATAAAATTTTTAAAGAAGACCTACTGAATCAGGCTCTGCAATTAAAGTCTCAAGATGATACATACACACACATATATGTATGTACATTTATGAAACACTACCATAAGACTCCTGTAACATTGATTTCTCATTTGACAATAATTTTGGAGCTCCTTCTATAGCCAGACATTGAATTAGATTAAGAATGAAAAATAGTTACAATAATGATAAGACATGGTCCTTGCCCTTAAGAAACTTGAAACAATATACCATATGACTTTCTTTGTTTCTTTTTGTGTTTCTCCCCCACAATATAACCCTGTTTTTCACTGTAGTTGATGTCGGTGCCTTGCATCTTGTATATACACTTCTCTAATTTGAGGAGGGGAAGGGAAAAAACAAAATGCTTAAATAGGGATACAGGTTGACCCATTGTAACAATGAGATGTACAAGACACTGTGTTGAAAAATGAACTGTACAGCTTCGGCAAGGGGTGGGAGTGGGGATAGTTGTGGAGGTGGGAGGGAAAAGAGGGTAGGGGAAAAACAAAGGAGGAGGGAACAAGGCTGGATAGGAAATGTACTCATGACCTTGCTCACGTAACTGTAACCCCTCTGTACAGTACTTTACCAAAAAGAGTGTACAAAAAAAGAAATCTGAAACAGAAGCCAAACAATTACAGAGACATAATTAGAGTTGGAGTTGGTGGTATTTGTGCTTGTCTATGGGATGGTTGCCTCTGTGGGAATACAGAAGCTGCTACAGTGGCAATGTCCTGGGGCCCATGAGCATGGTACTGGGCTTACAGCTGATTAGCCATATAAATAGAACATATCTAGCTTTAACACGTTCAGTTTGGAGCCAGCTGTGGAGTGTTCAGGTGGAAATGTCTACCAGGAAGTTGGATCCCAGAGCAAAGGTCAACAAATTATATTTGCATGGACTAAATCTTACCCTTGAATTCTTTTTGCAAATAAAATTTTCATATGCTATTTGGCTGCTTCTACACTGGGAGGGTAGAGCTGAGTAGGTACAAACATGGTAGGTACAAAACATGGAGTGCATGGTTTGGAGGCTCCTATTTGGAGACTTATGGAGAGGTCTTGATTATAGATACCTACATGAGTTCATAAGCTGTGGGGGCAGGTGAGCCCACACTGGTAAGATGCATCATGGGAGGAGAAAAGGGCAAGGTCTGCTCTCCAAGAGACACTGTTTTTCAGACTCTTTTCATGTCGCAGGAAGCTACTCTGGACAATTCAAAAATCAGTTTTTCTTGATTTTTTTTTTTGCAGTAGTTATTTGTTCTTATTTTTTTTCTTTTCCTCTTGGCACTTGCAAATTTATTAAGCCAAGAAACTTGCACTAGTTCTGTGAACCATTCTGTGTGTAATTCATAACACTAATAATTTAGCACCCTCTGAATGGTTACCAAAAATCCCTTATGAGTTACATAATAGTTTGAGCCTCATAAAAGAGATGAGTATCATCTTCCTATGAAATGAGAGCATAAATTAATTTCTGCATAGATGTGTTTAGCTTGATTTCTATGGGTACAGAGGCACTTCAGGTTCCTGTAAGCCTCTGTTTCCTTAATACAGTGTCAGAGCAGTGCCAGCTACAAACTAATCTTTCTTTTGCTTCATCTGGGTGTGAAGGAGGGCTGGAAGGAAGTGGGAAACATGACAGTAAACAGTGATTTAATGCATAAAATGGAACCAGGGATATAAAATCTGTACAATCAATGCCATTTGATGCCAGGCACTGGTGGCTCACGTCTGTAATCTCAGCTACCCAGAAAGCTGAGAATTGAAGACTGCAATTTAAAACCAGTCTTTACATACAAATCTAAGTGACTCTTATCTCCAAGTAACCAGCAATAAAGTAGAAGTGGCAGTGCTCGGCAAGTGGTAGAGTACCAGCCTTGAGAAAAAAAAAATGGAAGTGGTGCTGTGGCTCAAGTGGTAGAGCGCTAACCTTGAGCTGAAGAGCTGAGGGACAGCGCCCAGGCCGAGTTCAAGACCCACAACCCACCAAAAAAAAAAAAAGTACATTGTAGAGAAAAAAAATCACACAATACAAAACAAAAACAAAAGAGCACAAGGCTCTGAGTTCAAGTTCCCTAGAGGTCTTTATGCATACATGGTTGTCTTGGAATTGGTATCAGTTCTTAGTTCTCCTTTGCCAGAAAACCAGTGCACACAATGTTAACTACTGGATTGTCAGGTGAGTGCAAACGGTCTCTGAACATGGAGGTAGCAAGGCTACAGGGCAAAGTCAGTTTGTACTTGTTCCATGGGGCAGAAATTCAACTGCCATCCTACTTTTACACCAGCACAAAGGTGTTCTTTGTAGGCTTTGGTGCCAGGCATGGTGTGTGGTGCTTCTCAGACATCCTGTAATTTCACATCCTTATGGACACAGTTCAGATATAAAGGGCTGCCAAAAGTGTTGATTTAGAATGAATGCAAGGTTCTTTTGCTGAGCAACTCCAATAACTCTTGATAAACCTATGAGAGATAACAGTACATTAGCCTAAGATTGCCTCACCAGATTAGAGGTGCCAGGTCTGAATTCCACTTCCATAATGCCACTTTAATTCCAGCATTTCTGTCCTTTTTTGTGAATGCCTGAAGCTGCCTGTCTGTAGTCTGGCTAGGTGGGGGAAGGGGGGTGTGTCTGGCAGAGCCCTGACCCTATTTTGTTTATTCTGGAACTGAGTGGCACGGAACCCTTTGTACCATCTCCTTCTTGGAGGGTGAATAGGCCAGTGTTGCAATGCCTAGTTCCTTTGTGCAGCCTCCCCTCCCCCACCAGCCCTGATCCCATCTTTTGGTCACATCTTAGATGTCTGACTGTCCACTAGAGGGCGAAAGTGAGGATTGATGAGTGTGATGGTGGTGGATATATGGAGAGAAACCCAGCACTCACACAGCCACTCATGAAGCCTCCCAGCTCCCCTGAGAGATAAGTACAATGGATTTTTCTATTAAAAATGAATCAATGAGAGCAGGAGGGTGAGGGAGGGTGGATGAGGTTAAAGAAGTTGAATAATTTGTCCCACCTGTCAAAGCTAGAAAGTGACACAGCTGAGTCTGAACCAGACTAGAACTCTTCACCATCGTGCTAATTGACACCATGAACTTCACACAAGGGTGATTTGAATCCCAGGGCTACCAAACTGCCTCCTGATGTTTGTAGTCTCTGCCCGAGGGAAACCACCTGTCACTTCTTATCCCCCAGGCTTCAGACACACTGCTGACTTAGGACAATAGACTTTGCACTTCTGAAAAACAAGGGCATCCTTACAAAGAGACTTTTGGCTAGCATCCTCACCAATTTGTGTTATAGACGTTTTCTGCTGCTTTATTATTCAAAAATTCTCTTTATGGAAAGAGAACATGTGATGAAAATATTAAACACCAAAACCAGCAGAGCCACATCTAGGATAAAGTATCTTTTCTTGCTAGCCTCTAACAGCCTGTTGGGGCCCAGATTCTAATTGTAATTAATGACTGTTCCTAGTCTACTCTGAAACTGTCTGGCCAGGCCTAGATGCTCATTTCCCTAGAAAGCCTCTTCCTGCCTTTCTTGCTTGCTTGCTCCCAGTGCTCAGAGTAGCTACTCCAGACTGAGCGAAGACCTTCCTGTTGGGTGTTCCTTATTTAGACCTCTCCTTCCACCTTCAAGCATATGCTCCACCGTTCACTTCACATTCTATCTGGCAGGTAAATATGCTGTGTACCTACAGACAATAATCTTGTCTCCACGTCTCCTAAATACTAGAAGCTAAAAGTCTCTTCAACCTAGACCCCATGCTGGAAGCAATTGCATAAAATTCTCCTTTATAAGAGAGTCAAAGGTGATGTGTGTGTGTGTGTGTGTGTGTGTGTGTGTGTGTGTGTGTGTGTGTGTGTGTGTGTGTGTGCACGCCCCAGTTCTGGAGCTTCAGATCAGGGACTCTTACCTTCACATGTCTTTCCCTCAAGGCTGGCATTCTACCACTTGAGCCACAGCTCTACTTTCTGGCTTTTTACTGGTTAATGCCAGGTATAGTCTATTGGACTTTCCTGCTCAGACTGGCTTTAAATTGAGATCCTTAGAACTCAGGCTCCTGGGTAGCTGAGATTAGGCATGAGCCACCAGCACCTGGCAAAGAAGTGGCTTCTTCAAACACATTTCTTTAGTCTGTGATCCCTGAAACCATTATATCTTCTATAAAACAGTCTTAGGAAGATTTTGGTAGATGGTTAGCAATTCTGGTGCAGAGACTTTGGGAAAAATACCTAATTTTTTTCCCTACATATCATTTATTTGGCCAGGTATCAGTGGTTCATGCCTGTAACACTAGCTACTCAGTAGGCTTGGATTTCAGGATCACAGTTCAAAACTAACCAGGCAGAATAAGTAAAAAGACTGCTTTTCCCAGTTAACTAGTAAAAATCCAGAATTGAGGTGTGGATCAAGTGTAGAGCATCAGTCCTAAGCAAAAAAGCCGAAGGAAGCATTGTGGCCCTGAGTTAAATCCCTAGTACCAGCTCAAAAGAAAGAAAGAAATTAGATTACTAGTTTTCTGTGTACTTCCTGTGTGCATGCTCTCCTAATAGCATCCCCAAGGTGTGAGCAACCCAAGATCTCGCTGCAGGTCAATAAATAGGGTATAAGCTGATTTCAACCATTGTACTAAAAGGTTTGCATTCTAAGTGTAGTGATAAATGGAGGCTGACACAAAGCACAGCCCACAGGCTAGGCCTGGGATGTGTTTCATGTCAGATGAACTGATGTGCTTCACAGATGAACTGATCTCTTCCTCACCACTGTCTTCTATGGGAGAATACACCTTTATGATTCCTGTGTTATATATGGAAAAACCAGACACAGAACAATTGTCCAACTTGTCCAGATCACACAGCTGTTAGGTGGCTGTGACTGGAACCCAGACAGTTTTCATTTCAAAACCTCTGCTTCTATGATTTTTTTCTCTACCTTCTGACACCCAGAGAAGGAAGGCTGACCACTTTGTTTGTAGATTTTATGGATTAGTTGTAGAGCAGGTGCTTGCCATTTTAATTTAAGGCATGCTGTGTTAAGTACCACAGTAGAAACATAAAATAGAATGCTTGTAAGTCCTGTGTATTTTCATGGTAAGGTAAAAGCCATTTTGGATCTGCTTTCCATCCTAGGGAATTATCACCCCCTCCGATAATGGAAGAAAATGAGGTAGAATGAGATGAAGGACCTAGAAGCTGTCTTTTCCTTGTCAGTCACCATTAATAAGGGTCAAATGACTCTCTTGGCGTTTCCTGTGAGTTCTGTTTGTCTGCACCAGCAGGGCTGCCTTCTCTGGAACCAAAAGTTTAAATCTAGTCTTTGATTACTGCTTCATACTGAGTATTGTGTGTTGACGGAAGTGGGAAGGTGGCTTTCACCGATTACAACAGAGAAATGATAAACAACTAGGTCACAATCTCCAGACCCCATGACAGAACTGCTTCTGCCAAGTCTCCCTGAGTCTTTGCAGCCACAAAATGGGGGCAAAATGAAACTTGCTTCCTCTTCCTCCTCCTCCTCACCTAGTGGGAGTATTGTGAAGATAAAAAGCAATAATTGGTGTGAAAATGCCCTGAGCTCCATAGATGAAAGCTCTCTATAATCCTAGCATCTCATTAGAATGCCTTTATTGGGATTTCAGTACAGTTCAGTGGCTCTTCATACTGCCAGTATGAAGCCCTAGGTCTTTATTCCAGAAGAGCAGTGTGTGCTGGAGATATAATCCAAGTCTGGAACAGTAGGAGGAAGGGCATGGTCCCTTCGGGAAGCATGGTCTAGCCATCCTGACACACTTCTGTGTTGGGAATATCCTGCCTCCTGAAGCAGCAATTTGAGAGGTGTTTTCTCATAGGAATTCTGATTCCATGTCTCTTCTGCTTTGGACTATACACAACACACTTGGCCCTTTATTTGAAAATATACACCACATTCACCAAGATATGTTGCTTACTGTGTCTTCCACAGGAATGAGAGAGCAAAAGGGAAATTGTTAGGAAGATAAGGATAAAAAAAATGATGGAGAGGACACATTTGTTATTCATGTTCCAGTAGTTCCTTAGGCTTCTGCTTACATGCTTCCTCTTCTAATAATGCTGTGTGGTCCTACTCAAACACTTCTTCCCACAATGCCCTAGGTGCCTGCTCAACCAATGGCAAGAACTGGGTGACCCGTACAAGCTATTAAGCAATCAGCACAAAGCTAACGGGAGGAGATATTGGAGGAGCTCTGTGTACTCCTTTCGGACCCCTATTCAGATAGCTTTTTCAGGGTTTTCCTTTCACTTTCAAACAAACTTAATTCTGCTCACCTTAAACAATTTCCTTCCTTCTCTCTCTATTTTCTCCTCCCAAGGGAAGGGATGACATGGTTCAAAAAGAAATGTACTCATTTCCTGGCTTATGTAACTAGAATCCCTCTGTACATCACCTCTAGAATAACAAGAAAATATATTTTTGTGGGGAAAAAAACCCAAAAAAACCTTCCTGCCTTTTAATTCTTTAATGCTAGAGTGAATGAATTCATTCCCCTGGGCAGCATCAGGAAGTTCTAGTTCCCTTCCACATATTTAATCCTTCCTTATTGTCTTAGCATATGGCCTATCCCAGGGAATCCAACTAAAACAGCCATCTACCTTTTTCTGATAACAGAGCCTAAGAATACAGTTTCCTGGTGGCCTTGCCATATTTTAACTGCCATAGAAGTTACATGGAATAAAATCTCTTTATCCACATCATGAGTACTACTTCTAGGTTGTATCTTTCCAACATTGGCAGTGATTTTTTTGTAAGATTCTTGGCAAAAAAGTTACATTTATCTCTTACAAATTAAAATTTTTTGAATTTTGTTCTATGCTATTGAGACTTTTTTTGTCACTCATAGGTCTTGAACTCAGGGCTTGGAAGCTGTCCCTGAGCTCTTTTTGCTTAAGACTAGAGCTTTACCACTTTGAACCACAGCACCACTTCTGGTTTTCTGGTAGTTTAATGGAGATAGGAGTCTCACAGACTTTCCTTCTCTGGCTGGCTTTGAACTGTGATCCTCAGATCTCAGCCTCCTGAATAGCTAAAACTACAGGCTTGAGCCACTAGCACATAGCCAGATATTTTTAAATACACATTTTTCTATCTAATATATTATTTATGCATTCAGGTGGTAATCCAGACTATTAAGCTTTTATTCCAAAAAGCTTACTTCCTGTATATGTAATGAAGTTTTAAGTCAGTACTTTGTACATGGAAAGTTTTGATAAGAATACTGTTTTGAGTTAAATATTTTATGAAATAAAGCCAAGGGCATTTTTTTCTGTCAACTAATTTATGCTCTTGGTAATCATCAGTAATCAAGTGATTCATTTATCTAATTCTCCTGGTTTCTATCTTGTGTTTTGTAGTCATGTAGAGTCCTTATTGCCTGTCCTTGTCTGATCTTTCAATTCTGTGGCTTTTCCTGAAAACAAGCAAACAAAAAAGAAAGAAAGAAGGAAAGCAAGTAAGCAAGCAAGCAAGCAAGCAAGCAAGCAAGCAAGCAAGCAAGAAAGAAAGAAAGAAAGAAAGAAAGAAAGAAAGAAAGAAAGAAAGAAAGAAAGAAAGAAAGAAAGAAAGAAAGAAAGAGGGTAGGATGGTTTGTGTTATCTTTAGGGAAGCTGGTGTTAGTTCCTAAAATACTACCATGCTTTGATTCCTTTTGCAGTCCATCCCACAATTTGTGAGCTCAGCTTGTAGCTCAACTTTATCTTCAAAAAATCTCTTTTTCTCCTTTTAATAATACTGATACATTTACTTAATTCCTTGCTCCTGGCCTCACACTGTGAATTGTGTCTCTCTCCGTGGTGGTTTTCCCAGCAAGCTGCCCATCTTATCCGAAGACTCAAGCAGGTATGAGATTTAAATTCATTTGAAGGGGAAGGTGGTATGATTTTCTTCAGCTCATCACACCTTGGGCTCTGTTTTCTTTTTTGTGTAATTTTTGTTTTGTTCTTGCTGTCCAAAGGGTATTCATTTTGGCAAAGAAGTCAGTGGCAACTGGAAGGGAATTTTGCCCTCCGTAGTAGCCAGGTGACAGTAGCCAGCTTTCTTCCTCTCATTCCACCAGATTCTTTTAAATGCCACTTTCACTCTTTAGATGACTATTATTAAAATGCCAATAGCTCTAAGAAGTACTTTGAAGCATAAAATAACCAATGAAATGCCAGCATCTTTGCAATACCTGCCTTCTAAAACAACTGAGGTATTTTCGGTGGTGGGGCTTGATTTTAGAGGAAGGCACCTTGAATTTCTGGCTGCCTGGAGACATTTTATGCCCTCAGGATATTCTATCTGTTGCCACTGAGCAGAAAAGATCCATCCTGGGGTCTTTTTTTGGTGGGATAGAAGAGTATAGCAGAAAGAAACAGGGACGAGGAGTGAAAGATGCTAGACTATGTTTCTAAAGAGGCCCTGCAACCTCTGTGTACTTCTTTGTAAAATTTCAAATCATTCATAAGTTCTTGTGACTATGTGATATTTTATCTCCATCTTATCTCATCTTTGCCATTACATTGATTCTGGGTCCTATCAGCAACTGCATCCACTCTCTGGGACTTGGTTTCTCCTATTTCAAAGGAAGGTAAATGTTGATTCCTTCTGTGGTTTCTAAATGAGCAGAGGCTTTACAGGAACCTGGGAGAGGCAGGATGGGGTGAACAGAAGGGATATTTTGTTCTTTCTTTCCCTTTTCAACCAGAGCCACTTAAAATGTACCTATTGGTTTCTTCATAAGACCAGCTCTTTCTTCTTCTGTTTATTCTGCTGCTTTAGGTTTGCCTCCTAATAGACTGTATCTTCATACCTGTCCATCTAATACCATAGGTAACTCTGAGACTCCATCTAGCTAAAAAATTTTGATAGTCATCTTGAGAGTAGGAATCAGGACCTGCCATTCTATCCCCATGACCCTTCACAAAGCCTGAAGTATAATAGATGTTGTCCAACAAATGTTAATTGAACAAGTATGTAATGGCAATTATTATTACTGAGCTCTTATTCATTTTTTTTTTGGTAGGTGAGTTCAATCCTTAAGTGAAACAAGATTATGTCTCCTTTTATAGATGCAGCCATGGAAGTAGTCAGGCTTGAGTCAGATAGAGGCAATCTAAGAGATCCCAGCTGCTTCCTCACCTTGTGTTTGTTGGAGGCGGGGGTGATCGTTTCTGTCCATTAAGGTCAGAGGTGAGGAAGCTGGAAATCAAGGGCAGCAGAAGGAGGAGTATTCATGTGGATAGGGCCTTAAGAGATAAGAAGGACAATTCACGGCATCTGAGAA
The DNA here is from genome assembly GCF_024711535.1 of Dipodomys merriami. Taxonomy (NCBI): domain Eukaryota; kingdom Metazoa; phylum Chordata; class Mammalia; order Rodentia; family Heteromyidae; genus Dipodomys; species Dipodomys merriami. Next base: position 7,394,887 of record NW_027206068.1, on the reverse strand, counting down.
GGTGAAGTTGAAGGTCTATTCCATATATTTGTTCCCAGACCAGCAACATGAGTATCACCTTGGAACCTTTGAGAAATTCAAGAGTCTAGAAGTCTATGTTTAATAAGCCCTTGACTCCCAGGGATTCTGCTATGTGCTAGTATCCCAGAAATACTACCAGACAGCAACTTCAGTGACTCACATGGTCCTGCTGAAGAGCGATGAATTTTCTGATTATCTTCCTGTTATAGTAAAAGTTTAAAATGCTCACCAACAGTTAACTCTAGGCTATTTTAAGTATAGGGCTGAACAAAGATACCTGATTGATCCAAGCGTTTCTTAGTAGCATTTCTTCTTCTACCTTCCATGTTGGGTGTAACCTGAGGCCCATCACTTAACTTGTGATTCTCTGCCAGTACAAAGATGCCTCACTCCTGAATTGAGACAGCCAGACAAATGTATAATTAGTGGTTGGGAAGCATCTGGAGCTCAGAGCACCATATAAATACTGCAGGATAATAACCATGTTATGGACGTAAATACCACCTACAACTTGACACATTTAAAATTTCTTTCCTGAATTACAAAGTTTAAGGTTAATTTAACAGTTTCATATTTGCCCTTATTTTTATTCATTTTGCAGCCTGGTATTTCTTAGTTCTTTCTTCAATCTTCCAGAAGAAAATAAATACATCCAAAAGGAAAACTTTCAAAAATAATGATCTCCTGAAAACAACAACAATAAATACCTCTCCAGAACATAATGTTTGATAGACACAAATGCTGAAGAAATCTGAGCAGAAAAGTGAGAGTTACTTATAGCTACAGAGGGCATCGGTTCCTGTAATAACCCTGGACCTTTGAGATTTCAAGCTTTGAATCTTTAAAGTGAGTTCATGGGGAATGCATCTTCTTTTTGCTCTGCTTTGTAATAAGGAGTCCCTTTTCTATCTGCAGTCTGAGAAGTCTGAATAGTATTTTCTGCATGGTCATTTGGCATTCAACTTCAGCAAAGTACTTCCTCTTTTAGGCAAGACCGTATGCCCCATGTGTATTCTTGTTGAGGTTAGATTTGTATGTGTACTTGCCAGGTCCATTTTCCTCTAGTGCAAAACCTTTTTCTCCCTTAAATTGTTTTATTTTGTTTTTGTTTTTGTGTGGATACTAGGGATTTAACTCAGGGACAGAACACTCTCCTTTAGCTTTTTTACTCAAGGATGGTACTCTAACATTTATGCCATATACCTCCACTTCTGGCTTTTCGCTGGCTAATTGGAGATAAGAGTCTCTTGGATTTGTTTGCCCTGGCTGGCTTCAAACTGGCATTCTCAGATTAGAGGTACAAATCCCCAGTACCTTGATTTCCCCCTTAGCTGAATGGTCAAAAAAATGACCCAGATTTAGCCCAGCAAAAGCCTTTGAGTTTGATTCTGGCCAAATATTTATAGAGAATACAAATATGGATAATCAAAAAAGAGACTTCTATAACAGCAATGTGGTATGGAGAAAAAATTTTAAATGCTAAATAACCATAGTTTTCATTTTTATGTTATGACTTTAATATTGGTATATAATTACTGCAGAGGGAAAAAATCCTCCATCCTTTTATTACTATTCCTGACATTTTAAATTATACACTATTACTGAGTTAAAAAGGAGGAAAGTAGGAAGGAAGGAAGGAAGGAAGGAAGGAAGGAAGGAAGGAAGGAAGGAAGGAAGGAAGGAAAGAAGGAAGGAAGGAAGGAAGGAAGGAAGGAAGGAAAGAACAGCAATCATCGTTACCCTGAATCAACATATTAATTTATAAACTGAGTCTCAAGTAAGCAGGCTTGTTTCTCCTTGTGCCTTATGCTGGAGGTCAAACGCTCACACAGCCTAAAATAACAAGTTGAGACATGTTTTCATCATTGGAAATAAAGAAGTCTGCCATCTGCTAATGAAAAGGAAAGTTTTGCCATCTATCTAACAGCTGCTGTCATTTCTGAAGGAACATCTCCAAATTCTTCAGAAGACTTTCTTTATATGCATGACAGCTCAAAACCACTGGGTACAATCCATGGATTACACAGTATGCAGAAGCCATGCACACACTGAGAAGGACAAGCAGAATCTTTTTAGTAGTTGTTTCAATTTTACTACTCTCTCGGGTTGTTCATTACAGCCTGAAAAGTGTTTCCTTTTCAAGCCCAATTAGGTTCAAATAAATAGAACAACAGACTGTAAGAGAAAAGGGAGGAGGGAGGAGAGATTCTGGCCCCCAGTTTCTAGAGTACCAGCTGAATCAAGAGCAGTTTCAGCTTTCACAGAGTTTAAGGGATTTGCTAGGCACTACAATGAAATAAAACAGTAATATATCTGGCAAATTGCAAGGGTTGACAAGTTAAAAGGAAGACTTGAAGTTCTCCTGGTCCTCCATACTGGCATTAAGCCTTTAGATAAGGCAAGAAAAATTGTCAGCCACTGGAATAAGCTTGCTCTTCAGTGTGGCACATTGTCCCAGACAGAGAAACATTCTCATTTTGAGGGACACCTATCTTTCCAGACCCTGTCTCATTGGGTGTAAATTATTTGTTTGAAACTTTCTGAAATTGCTCTACAATCAATAGGAAAAAAGTGCCAAAAGAGAATCTTTCATTTCTCTGAAAGCTGGCTATTCTTGCGCGCGCGTGCGCACGTGTGTTTGTGTGTGTGTGTGTGTGTGTGTGTGTGTGTGTGTGTGTGTGTGTGTGTTCCTGCCCATACTAGGGTATAAACACTGAGGTTTTTTTGCTCAAGGCTGGTGCTCTGCCATTTGAGCAACCACTCCACTTCCAGCTTTTTGGGGGATAGTTAAAGATATGAGTCTTACAGACTTCCTACATAGGCTGGCTTTGAACTAGGATCCTCAGATCTCAGCTTCCTGAGTAGTTCAGATTACAGGTACGAGCCATCAATACGCAGCTAAAGCTGGCTAAAAGCCTGAACTCTGGGCTGGGAGCTGTCCTTGGGCTCTGTTTGTTCAAGGCTAGCACCCTACCACTTGAGGCACAGCACTACTTGTTTTTTCTGTGATTAATTGGAGATAAGCGTCTCATGGACTTTCCTGGCCAGGATGGCTTTGACCCGATATCCTCAGATCTCAGTCTTCTGAGTAGCTAGGATTATGGGCATGAGCCACCAGCACACAGCATGCTGGCTATTTTTTAATAGTGTATACTTCCTACCACATTAATAAACTATGTAATTATATAAGACTCTAGATGTTCACACACAGTGAGACCAATGGAGGATATTCTTAGGAGAAGAACACAAAGAAGCAATGCCTATGTGCATCTGATCATATAAAACACTATCAAAATGAACTCTAGGAATGGAATCAAGAGATTTTTTTCATTGTTATTTTTGTTTCCTTTTTGTCATGTTTGTTCATTTATCTGTCTTTGGGAGAATAAGGGAGGGACCAAGGGTAAACTCTGTATTTACAGAGTGGTACGCACTAGATACTATGTTGAAAATGAACTATATGATTTGTGGGTGGGGATGGGAGGGAAAAACTGGGAGAGAGTGAGAGAAGGGTTATATTGTCCAAAAAGAAATGTACTCTTCCCTTGACTTATGTAACTGTAACTCCTTTATAATAACTAAAAAAGAAAAAGTAATAAGTGCATTTAGTCATTGTTTAGATGTTCCTAAAGCTTTTTCCTTTTATATTGAGCCATAGACTCCACAATAAAGAATGAAGGCTTCATTGAATTAAATAATTTAAAAAATTCCTTTTGCAATTTGTAAAACAAGAAGTATTGCTTTTCAGAAAAGGAATATTTTTCGTAGGAAATCAGATGGAAGTTTCTGTGTTTCCTCTTTGATAAACTCCAAAAATTGTTGTAGGGACAATTAATTTCTTACCATATGATACTTTCAATTGCTCATAATTCTTTATATGCTCAAGTCTGATCAGATTATAGACTACTTGAATGTAGGAATCATACTGTCTACATTTCCTTATTTCTCAAATTGTCTAAATCAGTGTCTTGTTAGGGCTTGTTAAAAGATTTCCTATTGCATTTATTTATACTGAATGATCCAACTCATTTCATATTAAAACAGCATATTCTACCTCCATGTGTTTTAATATATTTTGAGAGGTCTTATGTTTGGAAGTCTGGCCTTATATTTGGGGGAGAGGCAGTACTGGTGTTTTTTAATATATATTTTATTGTAAAAATACTGTACTGAGGGGTTACAGTTACATGAGTAAGATAATGAGTACATTTCCCATTGAGCATTGTTACCCCCTCCTTTGTTTTCCCCTACCATCCCTTCCCTCTCCCCCTCCCCATCTTCTCCTTTCCTCCCCTCAAAGCTGTAAAGTTCATTTTCAACATAGTGTCTTGTACATCTCATTGTTACAATGGGTCAACCTGTATCCTCATTTCAGCATTTTGTTATTTCCCTTCCCCTCCCCAGATTAGAAAAATCTATATACAAGATATAGGACACCAGAATCAAATACAGTGATGACAGGGCGTTTACCATGGGGGAAGAACATACAAAAGAAACAAAATGATCACACAGTACATTATAAGTACATTAAAAACAACAACAACAAAGATAAAAACCTCCTGTGTCCCTATCTTGGGGTTCATTTTGCTTAACATCATCTTATGTAGTCATAGGTACATAGCTTTTGAGCTTTTCTGCTTATCCTAGACAAACACTAGTTATTAAATTCAGGGCCTTGTGCTTGCTAAGCAGGCTCTCTTGCTCTGTTTATTTGTTTGTTTGTGTTTAGTTAGTTTTCAGATAGGGCCTCTCTTCCTGACCAGGAATGTATTTTCTTCAAAATCCACTTATGTAGGCTTCCTATATATCCAGGATAACAAGTATGTGCAACTAGGCTCTGTTCTCAGTTGATAAGGGGTCTCCAGAACTTTTCTGCCTGGGCTGTCTTCCTGCCTTGAACTGCCATCCTCCTAATTTCAACCTCCTAATTTAGGATTCCAGGCATGAGCCACTGACACTCAACTCAACAATATATTCTCAAAGTGACCTGGTCTCATTCACCACAGTGTCTCATAGTAAAGGGCTTCAGTATTAGCTCAGGATGAATAACATAGTCTGGTGTTATACCTGACAGGTCACCTTTGAACCAGTGCTAATGGATTGAATGGGCTCATACAATATGCAGGTCAGATGAGGCCATTGCTGTGTGAGTATGATTGGGAATTGTAACTGCTCAGAATCTTCCATATTTGAAGAATACAAGAGAGAATACTTCTTATAATTAGTACTTACTCACTTATTACAGTTAATAAAGAATTAATGGAGATGGTCTTTCTGAAATGTGCTTTTGAAATTCAATTTTGCTTCCTGGTTGACCTTCATGGGGCAAATTCATGATCTTGGCTGTAATGAATGTGTGTGTGTGTGTGTGTGTGTGTGTGTGTGTGTGTGTGTGTGTGTGTGCCAGAAAAACAAAAAAAATTATTCAGTAGTTAAACCATATAATTTAAATTCCTAGAAATCCTGTCATTGCAGATTTGCAGCATGCATATAATATGAAGAAAAGAAATATAATTTTGAGGCCTTTGCTATACCCAGAACACATCACAGCAGAGTAAAAAGAAGATATTGGTGATGTTAATTTTATTTTTAGAACAAGCTAGGGTGTAGATGAAAGTCTCTTTATATACATTGAGCCAATGTAGTTGTTGATTACAGATGTGAAATTATACAGTATGTATATGCAGCAAGAATGAATGTTTATTCATATTCCAAATTTAGCATTCCACATTTATAGGCTGCAGTTGGAAGTGAATTTGCCTTGGTTGGTAGGCCAAACTATGGAAGTGTTTCCATGCTGCCTTCCCCAATTTGCACAGTATGTTTGACTCTAGTTTACAAAATGTGTTTAAAATCATTGCAAAAATAATCTACCATAGTCATGTGCAGATCTTGTTTTGATCTTTGCTATAATGACAGAGGCCATTTGTTGCCAAGGTCCAGCAAGGAATAGGAAACAAAGTCTGCTAGGATGTTAAAGAGATTTGGGTGCAGGATCTGTTGACAGAAGTAAGCAGATCAAGAGAACCAAGAGATTCTGAGACATCTGGTGGATGCCAACAGTGGGAATTCATTTGTCCCCATAGCCTGACAGAGCAAAGGATGGCATTGTTCCAATGAATCTGGGGAAAAGAGAGAGACATGAAGAAGCAGGTGAGACAGTGGGCATCATGGAAGGCTATATATACTGCCTGGGTTGCAGAACCCAGGCAGGTGAGAAGAGAAGGATAAATACTTTAGCATCTTTCTCCCTGCCCTTCAGTTTCCTGTTTATGTCTCCCATTGAAGGAAGCCAACTTGAGGTCAGGGAGTCAACTCTAGTGCACTTTTAGAGGTTATCCAGTGCCTGTATGAAGAGGCCTATAGAAAAGCAGAAAGCACCTCACTATAGAGAATTTCTTCCCTTCAAAGTCTGAACATTACAACACAGTGATTTCCCCTCCCCCCAATGGATTGAAAGGGATACTGGGGCACCAGGGACAGATTTTTTAAAATATTTTTATTGTAAAGATACAGTACGATAGCAAGAAAGAAAAAAACCATTTGTGTCCCTATCTTGGGGTTCATTTCACTTAACTTCATCTTATCTGGTCATATGTACATAGCTTTTGACCTTTGCTGCTTGTCCTAGACATGTACTAGTTATTGCAAATAAGGGAAACCATAGGACCTATGTTTCTTTGGGCCTGGCTTACTTCACCTAATATAATATTTTCCAAGTCTTTCTATTTCCTAACAAATGGGACAATGCCATTCTTTCTGATGGAGGCATAGAATTCGTGTGTGTGTGTGTGTGTGTGTGTGTGTGTGTGTGTGTGTGTGTGTGTGTGTGTGTGTGTGTGTGTGTGTGTGTGTGTGTGTCACATTTTCTTGATCCATTCATCTCCTGAGGGCATCTGGATTGGTTCCATATCTTAGCTATGGTAAATAATGCTTCAGTAAACATAGTTGTGCTGGTATCTTTCGTATGGTCTTGTTTGTGATCATGTGGGTAAATGCCCAAAAGTGGGATTGCTGGGTCATACGGGAGCTCTATGTGGAGTCTTTTGAGGAACCTCCATACTGCTTTCCAAAGTGTTTTTTTTCCTTCTTGCTATTGTTTTTAACGTATTTATAAGGTACCATGTGATTTTTTTTGTTGCTTTGTATGTTCCTACCCCACAGTATAACCCCTGTTTTTACTGTATTTGGTGTCTATAATTTGGGGAGGGAAAGGGAAAAAACAAAATGCTTAAATAGGGATACAGGTTGACCCATTGTAACAATGAGATGTACAAGACACTATGTTGAACAAACTTTACAATTTGGGGGGTGGGGGTGGAGGGTGTAGTTGTGGAGGTGGGAGGGAAGGGATGGTAGGGGAAAAACAAAGGAGGAGGCAACAATGCTTGATAGGAAATGCACTCATGACCTTGCTCATGTAACTGTAACCCCTCTATACAGTATTTTCACAATAAAAAACTTACTGAAAAAAGAATAAAATTTAGCAAAGAGACATAAAAAACAGATACAGAGGGGTTACAGTTACACCAGTAAGGTAATGAGTACATTTCCTATGGAACACTGTTACCCCCTTCTTTGTTTTTCCCCTACAATCCCTTCCCTTCCCACCTCCCTAACTCCTCCCCTCCTCCAAAGTTGTAAAGTTCATTTCCAACATAGTGTCTTGTACTCTATGCCTCCATCAGAAAGAATGATACCACCCCATTTGTTAGGAAATGGAAAGACTTGGAAAAAGTTATATTAAGTGACGTAAGCCAGACGGAAAGAAACATAGGTCCCATGGTTTCCCTTATTTGCAATAACTAGTATACATCTAGGATAATCTTACCAGACAAGCAGAAAAGGTCAAAACCCATGTTCCTATGACCATATAAAATGATTCAAAGCAAAATGAACCCCAAGAGGTTTTTTTTCTGTGTCGCTCTTGTTTTTAATATTCTATGTGATTGTTTTTTGTTTCTTTTGTATGTTCTTCCCCCATGGTATAACCCCTGTTGTCACTGTATTTGACTCTGGTGCCCTGCATTTGTATATAGATTTTTCTAATCTGGGGAGGGGAAGGGAAATAACAAAATGCTGAAATGAAGATACAGGTTGACCCATTGTAACAAATAGATGTACAGGGGTAGATTTTTTTAAAGGGAAAATGAAATGTCCCTTTAAAAAATCAGAATTTGGGTGGAGGTTTGCCTGTGTAATCTGAAAAAAAATACTTATAATATCATTCTATCAATAAGAAGAAGAAAATAGCCAGGTGCTGGTGGCTCATGCCTGTGATCCTAGCTACTCAGGAGGCTGAGATGTGAGGATCAAGGTTCAAAGACAGCCTAGGCAGGAAAGTCTGTGAGACTCTTATGTCTAATTAACCACCAAAAAACCAGAAGTGGCACTGTGGTTCAAGTGGTAGAGTTTTCTCCTTGAGCTCAAGAGCACAGGGACATCACCCAGGCCCAGAGTTCAAGCCCCATGACCAACAAGAAACAAAACAGAGAAAATAAATGATCCTCCCTGGGGAGTGGTAGTCAAGAATTCTTGCAGCAGAGAGAGACGGGCCAACTTCGACCCAAACTGTGGCTGTTACCAGATTTGCTTTGTGAGGCCACTTTCTCTCTAAATCTTTGTTTTACAGAAGCCATCTTTAGATTAGGCTTCCCCTTGGGATTCTTGGGAGGCTGAAATGGAACGATCGTTGTTAAGTGCTTGACTTGGGGCTGAGTCAACACTTTAAATGGAACTCCTTATGGCTAATACAAGCTGCGGAAAGGAAAGGAAAAGCTCAGATCAGCTATGGTCATTTCTTGGAAGATGGCCCTGCCATCTTCCAATTGGAGGAGTCAGGTAGGAAGTATTTATGTTCATTAAAAGAGAACGTGATCTGCAGTACACTGAGAAGCACTTTGTTCCCTGTAGTATCAGAATGCCAAAAACTGGATAAAGTTATAAGGAAAAAAGAATTATTTCAGCTCACACTGCTCAAGACAGGAAGATGCATTAGCATCTGCTGGTGAAATCCTCATGCTGCTTCAGTACATGGCAAAAAAGAATGGTAGTAAGTTATGCAGAAGGGGCAAACATGGTCATGAATCCAGTCCTATAAGATCCAGAAGTTGCTCATTCATGAAAATCACTAATCCATAAGAAAGTCATTCATCCAACACTGTCACATTGGGACGACATCACATGAGTTTCAGGAAAGATAAACCACCCTCAGAGCCTGGCAAGAACCAGCGCTCTCCCCTCTGTCTTACAGCTGAATGAGAAGGTTGCTCATCTCCCTGATGTCTGCGACTTATGGGGATGCAAAGTGGGAATTAGAGAAGGCAACTAAAGAAGAATGGGGTCTTAGGTTCCTAGCACAACAGGGCTGGACCGAGGTATACAGAACCACATTGGATCAGACAAGAATCCTTTTGATCCTGAGTTCCTATATGTGTGTGTGCCAATCTGAGGCCTGGCCGCTGTCCCTGAGCTTTTTGCTCAAAGCCAGCATGTTACCACTTGAGCCACAGCTCATTACTGTTTTATTTTCTACATAGATAATTCAAGATAAGGTTGTCACAGACTTTCCTGCCTGGGCTGGCTTTGAACTACAATCCTTATTTTTCAGTCTCCTGAGTACCCAGGATTACATCCATGCCTGGCTTTGGGTTCCTGTTCCTTACCACTGTCCCACATCAGAAATCATGGAAGTTTGACCCTATACTAATTGCTTTCTGCCTCCCTAGCTTAATCTGAGGAAGGTTTCTTAAAGTCCTGTTCAGAACCTTATCCTGGGGGAAAAAACACTCATTGGAGAGTTGAATTAATGAGCTGGAGAAAGATACACTGCTAAGAGCAGATCAGGAAAAATTAAGGTCCCCTGAAGGAGATAAGAAAGGATCCAATAAAAGAAGTCTGGCTGAACATTGAATCCTTTTAAGTTATCCCATTCTATTCATATAGTTTAGTGTTTTCCTTTCTGTGCTGGTACTGGGGCTTGAACTCAGGGCTGGCATTGAAGACCCAATATCAGCACAAAAGAAAAAGGAAAAAAGGAGAAAAAAAAGCATTGTGCTATGAAGTCTAGCAATCTGTGATATTTTGAACATCATCTGTCCTTAGATCATTAGTAGACTTTGCTGTTCTAATATGACATAGATTACATCTGAAAAGCCACATGACAGAAAAAAATTACATCTCACAGTTGTGTTCTCCCTATACAAGATGAAGATAGAAATTTTTGATAGAAAAGAAGGATATTCTTAGGAGAGGGACAGAAAGGCACAATACCTATGTGCATCTGATTATATAAAATAATATTTATCAAAATGAACTCTAGGAAATAGAAATGATGTTTTAGTTTGTTGCTGTTTTGCTTTCTTTCCTTTTTGTCTTGTTTGTTCACCATTTCTGTTCCCCCTGTTGCCCTCCCAAAGACAGATAAACTGACAGAGAGTGAACAAATGTAGCAGTGGTACTCACTAGTCATGTGAAAATGAACTATACAACTTGTTAGTAGGGATGGGGAGGGAAAACGTGGGGGAGAGTGAGGGAAGGGGTGACATTGTTCAAAAAGAAATGTACTCTGTCTGACTTTTATAACTGTAACCCCTCTGTTTGTCATCTTTATCATAACAATAAAAATGCATGAAAAAGTTTAAAATTTTTGGTAGATAATATGATAAAAAATCACAAAGCCACCATGGTCCCTAGTGCTGGTGTATCATGCCTGTAATCCTAGATACTGGGAAAGCTGAGATCTGAGGATCACAGTTCAAAGCCTGCGCAGGCAGAAAAGTCCTCATGAGATTCTTATTTCCAATTAACCACTCAAAAACCAAAGTGGCACTGTGGTTCAAGTGACAGAGCACTAGCCTGGAGCACAAAGAGGCTCAAGTACAGGCTCAAGTACTCCCAGGCAGAGTTCAAACCCCACAACTGACACACACACACACAAACACACACACACACACACACACACACACACACACACACACACACACACACAAAATGGTGAGAAATTAGAAATACTCTTCTTCCCATAGGTCTATTTGGAAAGAAAACATTTAGAAAATGTCCATCAGATTCCATGCTTGTCATATCTCTGTCCCCTAAGTGTCAGGGGTAGGGTCAAAAGACCAGAACACAGATTCAGAGATGCCTTCCTACATGGATAGCCAATGGCCACGGGTGTGTCTCCATGTGTAGTTTCTAAGACATCATGGATATCTGGAATGAGTCACTTGTTGAGTGCCAGGGACAAGTTTGTCTCATCAGAGCATATCTTTAGAATAAGTTGAATTTAATAGCTTTGGTGACATGAAATGCATTTTAGAAAGAGATCTAAAATTCTGTAGTAAACCTTTCAGTAGTGGTCAAGAACTGAGGGTACCTTCTTTCCAGAACCATCTAATTCAGTGAAGCAGTGCTCACAGATATGGAGTCACTCATGCATTCTCTACTATTGCAGGCTTGAGGAGAAAAAAAAAAACTATTGCAATAGAACAGATTACTCTTGGAAACAGCTGATTCCTGTAGAGGTTGCCTATGGAAAACAAAAAGATAGCTCTTGCTCAAAGCCGAATGTCTTGCCATCACCTTCCTTTGGTATATGTAATCTGTGGTCTGTTAGCGTCCAGAGTGGAACGCTCACTTCCCACCAGAGGGCACACAGCTATGGGCATGGAAAGTTCCCAGCAAATGCATCTTCCTTGGACCCAGACACTGGAGATCCAGAACCTTTCACTGCCTACTTTAAAGACAGTCTACCTAGTTAGTCTGCCTGCTGCTTTTGCTCTTTTTCTTTTCCACTTTTTGGGTTTTGACAGCCATATTATGGCCTTGCTAGTTCATAGTCTGTTTTGACTTGCAGGTGACAAGGCACTTTGCAAATCCTGCACGGGGTGGGGGGGGACTTCCAACAATCTGGTCTGCCTTTTCTAGTCAGCTCTGTTGGCTGTGATTGGCTAATCATGTCCACATTGTGAGAAGTGGAAACCTTTGAGCTCCATCAAGCCTTGCACAGGAAATGTAATCTTGATGGCTGGTACAGACATCTCTAAGGACAATTGAAGCATTTTCCTCCTTTTTGATAGTGGTCACTCAGGGGATTGTTAGAACAAGCATTTATTGAGTACCTGGTGTGTACTTAGCAATCAGCTCTGCCTTGGAAACTGCTGAATGGAATAAAGCCACAGGGGATGAATGAGGTTTGGGGGACAAATCAACCGATCTACTTAGGGTGGCTTCCATCAGGATTCACACATAACTGTCACTTCTCCGAGAACCACAGGACACTGGCTAGGAGTAGACATGACAGACTTCTGCCTCAAACAGCAAAAGCTAACAGGCCATCTGTCTCAGAGACAGCAAGCAGCAGATTTCTCTTGAAGCTGTTCTCCAGAACCATCTCCTAGCCCTCTAAAAGATGGTTCACAACCTCTGTTGCAAGTTTACCCGGCCCCTGGGTGTATTTGCTTTGCAATACAGGCAGGGCAAAGTGGCCTGAGTGGAGAATCCTAGCAGAAATGGTTAAGTAGTCTTTGCAAAAAAAAAAGAAAATCCTCCTTTATCAAAATGCCTAAGGTACAAACCAAAGTCTCCTTTCTTCTTGGAATGTGCAACAATACAAAACAAAATGCCATCCTTTAGCTTCTTGTTTTCTTTCTGTCCTTATAGCACATCACCTGGCAAGTTCTTCATCCTTTACTTCCCAATGCTCCCAGGGTAGCCTCTGAGAAGTCTTTCCAGTTGCCTGCTCACTTAGTTCTGCTAGGGACCTGCCTCTGGCCTTCAGATGCCCTCAGCAACGGTGCATCCCAGGAATTATCTTCAACCCTAGGCCTTCTAGAAATGGAAGCTACCTGAGAGAACAGGTATTGTGAGCTCTATGTACCCAATGCCTAGGTTGGAATCAGGAGTAGAGTGATGGGTAAATGTTTATTAGATAGCCAAATTGGAAAATGAGCCAGTGATCTGCGATAAAAGCACAGGTGTGTAAATGCACAATTGCTCCTCAGGACAATGGCGCAGAATATAGATAAACAGAGGCTACCTCCACAGACGGCCTCAGACAAGACTTGACTATAAAGGAAAGGCTTGTTTTAATATTTGGTTTTGGCTTCTGGTTCGGGAAGCAGGCAGTTTCACATGCTGCGATTAGGAAGACAAATGTCCCACTGTGCAAACAGCAAGAGGATATGATTCTGTCATCACATGTGGTGCAGCTGCCCCAGCCGTATGAAGACATTCAGCACCAAGATAACAGCAGGGGACAATGTGCTGGGAGTGGGGGAGGGGTGTCTATACTTCTAGCTCTCTCATGCAATGCAAATAATTTCTCCTGCGGAAGTCATTGAGGTCACTTGTTGCTTGTCTTCTTCTTAACCCTTTAATTAGCGATCCACTGATGCTTTGGCCTGGCCTGCCATGGATAACAGGAAGGCTTTCCTTCCTGCACACATTTGCTCCAGTGCTTGGCACCAAAAGTGATAAATGCATGCTCATGTGGAGTCTAATGCTGAGCTTTCCATTAGCATCTTGTAGGTCAGGTTGCTCATGAGGATACCTGTCCCTGCTGAGACTTAGCCCTCCTTCCTCCTCATCACAGACACTTCCTGTGCTGGTTTTGCTGCTTCGTGGTATGACTGATGAGGAGTCTGAAGTGTTGCCTGTGTGTGTGATTGCAAACTTTAGAAATGTTTCTCGGTAAGAAGTTATTTTTGAAGCAAGTGATAACAAAACCACAAAGCTGAAACCCAGAAGCAAAGCTAAGCTCGCTGTGTCCTAGGGATGCAGGAGACTTCTTATCTCAGAGCCAACTTGTCACTCAGTCAGTGGGCTGGGCCCCATCTATCTTTATTTGTCTTACTCTAATAGGCCAGAAATCCATTGGTTAGAGAAGACTTAACAAACCTGTAGAGAGTCCCAATAACGGGTTTAGCTTTGTGAATTAAATGTATTTAACTCTCATGTTAACATCAGCTAGATCAACCTTCCCAAAATGGCCACTGGGTAACATAAGATTGGCTATCTTTTTTTTTTTAATGGGATACAAATAGGCCTCAGGTTTCATAAGGGCCTTGGGTTTCATATCTGAGAAATGGAATAATTCTACCTGTTGGAAAATCCAGTGTGATCATGTGATAAAGTTCTGGGATATGGCAGGGCCCAGCATGAGAGACAGCATATTAAAACAGAAAAATCATGGTTTTCACGTTAAAGAGAGCTAGGATTAAATACTCAGCCCTATGACTTACTAACATTATGATCTCATGGTCCTCCAATTAACTCATCTATACCATAGGACTAACAAGCTTGTTTAAACTTGTTATGATTATTAAGTAAGACATGGCATGTGGAATATCCAACAATATACAAAAGTTTAAAATGTTTATTTAATCAATTTGTATATTATTTTAAACATGGCTTTAAAATGTATATATTACTGAATTAATAGATTTAATGTTATGAGTAACCATCAGATCATCTCATTTAGATCACTAAGAGTTTATATTTGTGCCAGTCACTGGTGGTTCACACCTGTAATCTTAGCTACTCAGGAAGCTGAGATCTGAGAATCTCGGTTAAAGGCCAGACCAGTCAGCAAAAATCTTATTTCAAATTAAACCCTAAAAAGCTGGAAGTGAAGCTACAGCATGAGTGGTCAAGTACCAGCCTTGAGCAAAAAGCTAAGCCTTGAGTTCAAGCCCCAATACCAGCATAGGTACTAGGCCTCTCTCTCTCTCTCTCTTTTTTTTTTTTTGTCAGTCGTGGGGCTTAAATTCTGGCCAAGGCACGGTCCCTGAGCTCTTTTGCTCAAAGCTGGTACTCTACCACTTTGACCTACAGAGCCACTTCTAGTGTTCTGGAAGTTAATTGGAGGTAAGAGTCTCACAGACTCTCTTGCCTGGGCTGGTTTTGAACCACCATCCTCAGATCTCAGCCTCCTGAGTAGCTAGGATTACAGGCGTGAGACACTGGTGCCCAGCAAACATTCCTGGTCTCAACAAACAGAAATCAAACTTAACAGAGCAGGCAGAGGCAAAAGTGGTGCTTTTGTTATCAAGTACAGTCAGGAAGGCTATTGGCAGGGCAAGTCTGTTACCACTAAGACTCAGAACTAAACAGGCTTACCTGTTCCTTAGATACTCTAGTGCTAACTCACCAAGAAAGCAACCCCTCAGCAGAAAACAGTACTCCCAAACTGAGCCCAAAACCAAGAACCAAATCACTTCCATCTCCTAAAACACCTACTAGACTCATGCAGTGTCTTTGAGTTCTCTTTCTTTCAAGGCCAGTAGTGAGGAAGACTTCTAACTCTATCTTTCCTGTAGCGTATTTCTCAGCACATGCATGAAGCCACTGAGCTGTTCTATGACATTCAGCACATTCTTTTGTTCCCCCCCCCCCAAGAAGTCTAGCTTCACCAGAACCAAAGGAGTCAGCATGAAACTTTTTAGTGTGGGGTCACACTAAAGCGTCCAGACAGAGGGACTCAGCAGGAGAATGCAGGGCTCAGTAACTGAAAATTTGGAACACTGGGGAGCCTTCCACAAGGGCATGAAGCCCAAACTTCAGACAAGGAAACTGATCCAAGCATCAACAACTCAAGCCTGTAATCCTAGCTATTCAGGAGACAGAGATCTGAGGATCAGGGTTCAAAGTCAGCCTGGGAACAAAAGGCTGTGAGACATATCCAATTAACCATCAAAAAGCTGGAAGAGGATGTGTGGTGGAGAATCAGCCTTGAGCACAAAAAGCTAAAGGAAAGGCCTTGACCTCAAGCCCAGTACAGGCAAAAAAAGAGAAAAGGACTGAATGAAAGAAAGAAAGAAAGAAAGAAAGAAAGAAAGAAAGAAAGAAAGAAAGAAAGAAAGAAAGAAAGAAGGAAAGAAAGAAGGAAAGAAAGAAAGAAAGAAGGAAGGAAAGAAGGAAGGAAAGAAGGGAAGGAGAAAGGGAGGAAGGAAGGAAAGGAGGAGGGAAGGAAGGGAGAAAGGGAAGGATGGAGGGGGAATGGAGTGAGGGAAAGAGGGAGAGGGAGGGAGGGAGAGAGAGAAAGAGAACAAGGAAAAAAAAGAAAGAAAGAAAGAAAGAAAGAAAGAAAGAAAGAAAGAAAGAAAGAAAGAAAGAAAGAAAGAAAGAAAGAAAGAAAGAAAAGAAGGAAGGGAGAAAGAAGGAAAGAAAGAAAGAAAACTGAGGCCCTCATCTGGGGTTAAGGTTCAGGTACTAACAAGTAACCCCTTAGACAAGCCAACCCCGATATCACCTGTGACTCCATCATTAGAACTCTTTCCTTCACGGGTAGAGGTGGAGTCAGTGAGTGTCAGACAGACAAGCTCGCCAATTCTATTTTCAGCCTATAAGTCAAACAGTGATCTGGCAAACGTGGGCCCCAGTGAGTGAGTGGTTGCTGACATGCCTCTTCTTGATATGAATTACTACAATTACATTAGCCACACCAATTGTTATGAACAGTACTGGCTGTGAGAAATGACGGTGCTCAATCCCACAGTCCATGTGTCTCCAGACCTGGAGGGACCTAACCAGCCAGACCTGGGCATAGCTATTGAATCCTCACACAGAGAGTTTTTGAGCAAGAACAAGGAGGGACGAAGGGAAGGAAGAAAAGGTGGGAGGCAGGAAAGGAGAGCAGGAAGAAGTGAGCCAGCAGGGAAGAATGGGGAGAGAAAGATGGATTTTTGTAAGATTTCATGATTTTGTTCTAAACGATTGTAGAAAATTGAATAACGTCCTGAGTTTTTCTACTTCTCTAGTACTATTTCTACCAATGTTCAAATTGGGTTATATCATTGCAGCCGACCTGAAATAAGAAAGAAATGAACATTTTACTTTAGCTTCCGCACCACTGCTTCCCCCTGGGGAATAAGGCCAAGGGAAGAAAAAAAATCAATAGGCTCTGAAGCAAAAACACATTCGGATTTGAATTCTACTTTTGCACTAGACACATGACCTTGGGAAAAATGATTTAATCCCTTTGAGATCCATTTTCCTCCTCTCTGGGAGATAAAAGTGCTTACCCTTAGGGAGCACTGCTTTGTGCTGCCTTAGCCTGCAAACTTTGCTATGGCCTTTGTTTCATGTTGTCTCTTCTTCCTGCTGGACGGAAGGCCCCTTGAAAGGGGACCCGTTTGCATTACTCAGGACAACATCTCTTTTTCTGTTTTTGTTTTTGTTTTCTTTTTTTCTAGTCTTGGAGCTTGAATTCAAGATTGGAGAACTGTGCCTGAGCTTTTTTTTGCTTAAGGCTCTACTGCTTGAGCCACAGCTCCACTTCTGCTTTTTTGCTGGTTCATTGGAGATAAGAGTTTCATGGCCTTTCCTGCCTGGGCTAGCTTCAAACCGGAATCTTCCGATTTCAGTCTTCTGAGTGGCTAGGATTACAACCAAGGACCACCAGCATCAGGATCTCATGGTTTTAACTTTGTGATGTAGCACAAATCTTGGCCCACAAGTATCTACTGAAAGGTGGATGGATGAATCCATAGATGGATGGATAGTGAATGGGTAGGGGATAGATGGATGACTGGATAAATGAATGAGTGAATGGATATGTGGGTGAATGGCTTGATGTGTGGATGATGGGTGAAGGGGTAAATGGGTAGATGAGTAGAGAAAGATAGGTGGAGAGAGAGAGATGATTCAAAAATTTGTACATGATCAAGATTTTATGTATATATATATTATATATATGTATATATACATATATATGTATATATATTATATATATAATTTTTTGTTTGGATGAGATATCTCACTTTTCCTTATACTTCAGAATGATTTGGCTTTGACAAGAATATGGGAAAAATTCTTTCTCTGCTTGCCAGTAGAAACAGTGCCATGACCATGATTTATGAGCTACTTTTGTGAGAACACATTGCCACAACTATCATATATCTGAAGAGACATTGACTCTCGCAATGAACACAAAACATGTCGAGGACATTATAACAGGAGGGAAAGACAGCAGCTCTTCCAAATGGCTGGCAGTGCTGGAGAGCTGCAGGAGGTGTGTCAAGACTGTCTCTTTCTCTGAGAGCTAACCACTTCAGGAAGAAGATGAATGAAGGAATAATTGCCAAGAAATAATTAAGTAAAATAGTCTCTGTCTTCACGTCTAATTTTTCTCTGCACTGTGTCACTTCCTATCTTATGATGTGAGGACTGAGCATGTGGCCAGGGGCCTAGTCCCCAACATGTAGGCAGTACTTATTAAAGGAATGAATGAGCTGGTATTTTATTTTGTTTCCTAACTGATTCCTTGTGGTTCAGTTCTGCCTTTTACCTTTCTATCTACACTCCTGTCTTGTGCAATATCTTGCACCAAGTAGCCATAAGCTCTAGGTAAATATTTGTCAGATGAATAAATGAATGCCCAGGAGGATTCCTGGAGGAAAGCCAGGAAGACATTCCTCTGATGAGAAGAATTTGTAAAGAGGCAGCAAGTGTGGGGAGGGAAAAATGTAGGCTCAAAGGAAGCAGTTGTGAGATTGTCTCGAAAGAAATCACAGAGGAGGAAATCATCCGTGAAGAAAGTAGGAGAAATCTACCTTTTGTATGGCCTTTGAGCCAGTAATTAGTGAGGGGACCTGGGAGTGAGCCCTGTGGCAAAGGTCGGGTGGGTAATCAACAAGTTGTTGCCTTTGCTTGTCTCCCTCTTCTTGCTAGGCCTTCCATGTATGGATTCTATTTCATCCCTTTCTGTTTATCTTCAGTGTCACTTGACTGCAACTTTTACCCATACTCCATTGCAAGATCACTGAAACCCCCTTATTGCTGTAGCAGTGAGTCCTTTTTCTGCTTATCTCACTAGAGCAGATACTGACACTACTGCCGACTTCCCCTTTCCAAATGACTTGTGCTTTGCCCCCCACATCACCTCATCTTCTGGCTTCTCTCCTATCTTGCCAGTCTCTGCGTGTTTTCTTCTTCTCATGCCTTACGTGTTGGTGCTCCTCCAAGACTCTACAAAGGCCTATTGCTTTGCTCTAAGCATAAATTGTCTGGCATAAGCCCCATCTCAAGGTCTGTGGATACTCTCTGTGTATGGAGCTTCCCTCCTTGAACTCCAGTCCAGGTCTCTTTTCCTGACTTCAGGCCTCTCAGACTTGTTCACCTGACTCTCCCATCATTGTCTCTGTCCAAGTAGGAAGGCTAAGGACATCACCATCTTCCAATCCTTCTTCTTCTCTGGTCTGCTTGTTTCTACCAATGGAATCACCCTCTGTCCAGCGGCTGAGGCCAAATGCCATTCATATACTTCCTGCCCAGTAGAAATCACTTCTTTCTTCTTCTCTACTCAGATCAAATGCATCAAAAGATCTCAGTTCTATAGATCTGCTATTCTATGTCCTTTCAAATCCATCCCTTTTCCTCCATTTCCACCGTACCATTGAAATTCACATCATTTGTGTCTCCTACCTTGGCTACTAACCAGCTCTGTGATTGGTCTTACCTCCTATTATTTTTTTCTCCCTCTCCCATCTTCTCTTCCTCTGATCCACTATGAGAGGTATGATCTTTCTAAAATATAGCCTAGATCCCATGTTCTTTCCACCTACCTGTCTTCTTCCCTCTAGCACAATGATAGTCCTTTAGTATGACTTTAAATCTTTAATTATCTGACTCCAACATACTTCTTTAAGTTGATCGTTAGCCACTTGAGAACTTACACCCTCCACACTATCATCTCTTACAACTAGAAGTATGAACTACTTTTAGCTCTTAATGTCATGTTCTGTCTTGGCTCTATCCATGGCAGACACAGACCAAGGTCTGTGTTCCTCAAGCCCGCTTGTCCATAGGGCGTGCTCTGATACCAGAAGGTACTCATTTACCTCTTTGTCATTGGGAACCTTAGGCCTTGCTGTGAGATTTCACTAACAGCTCTTAAAAGAGTCCTGGACAAGGCTACTGAGATCAGAGGGCTTAATGTAGAAGGGCATTATTCCCCCAGGCCGCTTTCAGAAATCCTGCCACTGTGGCTCTTCTTAGACCCATTCTTGCTGTGTCACAACTGCTTATTGGCATTCCTGTGGCTGAGGAGCCATAGGACCTTTTGAGTGTTTGGCCTTTCATCTATTCAGCACTTTATTAAGTATACCCTGTGCCCTGGTATACAGCAGTCATTGTGCTGTTTGGACCCAGCAGAGGAGATCTGTTGAGTCTGTCACATCCTTCCACCTGTGGCTCTTCCGTGTGCTCTGGCTTGGGGCTGTGTCCTTGAGAAGAAGTATTTACCTACAGACACTATCCAATTGCCAGTCCACCCGCCTGAGAGGCACACCCTTTGCTAAACTCACAAAGGGTACCTGATAGGCTAACGCTGACCCAGAGAACAGAGAACAAACACATAAATCAGGCTCTTGAGCCAGGTTCTGTGACTCATGCCTGTAATCTTAGTGACTCAGGAGGCTGAGTTCTGGTAGAAAAATCTTCAGTCTCTAAAATAGGGAACCAAAAACTTGGCTGAAAGCATTGCTCAAGCAGTAAAATGTCAGCCATTAGTAAACAAACTGAGCAATTTCAAGGTCCTTAATTCCAATCCTGATATCTTTTTCTTACCCTGAAAACAAAACAAAACGTGAGGTTTTTCTCTCACAGTCCTGCCTGCCTAGCATAGAAAAGCAACGTATATACCAATAAACAAAATCTATAAACCCAGAGCAAAACAAACAAACAAAAACTCCAGAGAGCAAAAAGACTCTGCCAGGAATTGAAGAGTCTCTGGGAAAACCCTTTGCTTGGATAGCCTAAGAAGAACTCTGAGTTAATCAGGGATGGGAGGAGGGTGATCATAAGCCCTCTAAGGCAGGACTGGTCTGGATCGATTCAAGTATCAAAACAAAGTCCAGAGAGGTTAAGGTATAAGGAGATAAACAGGAAGAGCGGGGCAATAGTGGCCAGGAGCCAGACTTTACAGATCTTCCCAAACCTTCTCTGCCTGTTTGTTCACTGTGGCATGCCCAATGCCTAGCTCATTGTATTGATTCTCTGAACATCAGCCAGATGGAGCATCTCACCATGTTTCTGTCTACAGAGAAAGCCGCCCAGAACAGATGCTCTGTGTGGACTCAGTGCCCTCTAGTGACCACAGACAGCAGCCCGAGGCCCTTTTGAGGATTCATTGGCTTCAGATCATCTCTGTATAACCTTGTCCAGAGTGGGGACCTCCCAAATTTCAACCAAGTACCTGGAATCAGTCTTTTTTACTACTCTCTGTAAGAAGGACTTAGAGATACAAAAGCCCTGATATGAGAGCTATAGTCAGATGCGAATGAAGCCTTTGTCTGTGATGCAAGCAGAGTTGAGGGAGAATAACATGGACATCAGGTTTTTCAGGACAAGGACCTAGTCCTGATGGTAAGATTATCAAGAAAGCTCTGAAACACCTCACACCTCAATGTTTTATAGCACTGAAGAAAGTGTCTAGGAGGACTCACAACCTGGTCCTGGCACCAGTTAGTTGGCTGGGGTATCCTGGCAAGACTGTAACCCAGGGTGCCAGCTCAAGCTCACGCACACTTGTGAAGATTGAGAGCAATGTGTCTCAGCCACATCCCCCTCCTGCTGTTGTTTGCTTTCATTTGGAACCCAACCCATTTGGGGCCTATTAAGTTAATCACCCTACAAATCCTCAACTGTCATCTCATTGTGAGGCTGTTCCATGCCTGGTTGAAAAACCTGTTTTTACCCAACTTCCTTAGAAAAGGCCCGATGCAGCTCTTTTGCAAATATGTGTGGCAATAAATCCAAAGTGACCACAGACATGGCAATTCTGGGAAGAGGATAGCAGAGGAGAGACCCAACTCCCGTACCCTTTACTAATGCAATGGAGGCAGTTTTACTTGAAATACTCCAAGGGACAATTGTCTCTGACTTTCTTGGTAGATCGTTCTGTATTCCAGTGACTCTTTTACTTCTCTCGCTTTCCAAAACCCTGCACATAGGTTTCTATTGATCTCGTTCCCCTCCACTGAGCCAAGAGAAGGGGCTGGCTCGACTAGGTGTTTGCAGGTGTTTTCTCTTCACTTGTGGCTTACCCAAGTGGACCACCTGTGTTCTTTAGAGTTTCCTCATTAATCAGCCTTGCATTCCTTCACACTTGCTCCTCAGGTGGTTGCATCCAATCATATTTCTGGAGCTAAAAGTATCTGGAAGAGGTATGGGTGTGTGTGTGTGTGTGTGTGTGTGTGTGTGTGTGTGTGTGTGTGTGTGTGTGTGTGTGTGTGTGTGTGTGTGTGTGTGTAATGGAATTTTACTCATGTGTCAGAAAGAATAATATTAAGTCATTTGCAGGAAATTGGATGGATCTAGAAAAAAAAGTTAAGTGAAGTAAGCCAAGCTCCGAGAGACAAATGACATGTTTTCTCTCATATATGGAAGTCAGATCTAATATACAAACATAAAAGGTAACATATACAGAGTTTTCTTCATATAAACCAAGTGAATTGACTAAAGAATGGTATACTTAGAGGAGGATTAAGCAGTACAACGCCTCTGAACAACTAACAGTTTAACAAAATGAATACCAGGAACCTGAAACATGTTTGTTGGGAGAGGAAAGGGAGGAGGGCAGACAAACAGCAAGAAGAGTAGGCAGATACAGTCATTATATTCAATATATGCATGTGTGACATCGGACCATGGAATTTGAGAACAAGGATGGGATTGGGAGAGATGGGAGAGAATGATGTAAGGAGTGACAATGATCAAGACGCATTGTTCTCATAATCTGACTTCTTGAATTGAAACCCCTTTGTACAACTACTTAAAGTAAAACAAATTAATTAAACAAAATAACAGTACCCGGAGCATTGCATGTCACCATTTGCTATGTGCACATACATGTCATCTCATCTGTGGATTTTCAAGCTGAGTTATAAAGACATCACAAATTAAGATTATACCAATCATAGCTGCTGTTGGAGGGTGTAAAGAGATAGGCATTCTTTTTTTTTTTTTTGGGGTCCGGTCATGGGGCCTGAACTCTGGGCCTGGGCACTGTCCCTCAGCTCTTCAGCTCAAGGCTAGCACTCTACCACTTGAGCCACAGCGCCACTTCTGGCTTTTTTCTTTTTGCTTATGTGGTGCTGAGGAATCGAACCCAGGGCCTCATGCATGCAAGGCAAGAACTCTACCACTGAGCCACCTTCCCAGCCCTGAGATAGGCATTCTTGCATTGTTCACAGTTCTAGTTGAACATGATAACAACAAAAGCTTTTAACCACAAAAGCAAAACTACACAAATCCTTCACTCATCTGAGTTCAACTTCCTTGAACCTATGCTATACTTAGAATATACTACTACAGCATTATTGAGAGTAGCCAAAAGTTGAAAATAGCCTAAAGGTCTGTCCGTTCAAAATTATTACACATATAAATAAATCACATTTTTATTAACTAATATGATAGAAGATGAAGCTGCAGTTAAGCAAGCAAAGATCTGTGACTGCTGATATGGACAGTTGCTTAAGACATAGTATTACATATGAAAAAGCAGATCACGAGACAGTATATATGAGACAATTTTGTACATTTTTATTCTAGCTATTCACAAAGCAAAATCTGTAAGAATCCATACAACTCTCTTAATGGTGGTTTTCTTCCCTGGGGTAGGAGACTTGCTAAAGTTTGTTGCTTTTTCTTTTTCTTTTTTAAGCACTGGGGTTTGAACTCAGCAATTCAGTTCCTTTTTGCTTTAGTCATTTTTACCCCCCTCAGGGCTTTTTTTGCTCAGGGCCAGCTTTATATTGAGATTCCCCCAACTTCTGCCTCCTTTGATGCTGGGATTACAAGCAGGTGCCCAGGTGTTTTTCTAACACTTGCTTGGCTGGCCTCAGACTACCACCATGCTATTTCCATCTCCCAAGAAGCTATGATTGCAAGCATAAACTAACACACTTGGTCCTACACTTATTAGACTTTTCCTGTCTTGCAACATTAAGTATATATTGCTCTCAAGTTTATTGAAATCACTGCAGATATTACATTATTTTTGCTAAGCTTTTGATCTTGAAGGATGACTTTTTGTGACATGCTCTTAATTGCCCCATTGTCCCCTCAGGCTAAGTCACTGAAGAATTATCTCTGGGTTCATCCCAGAATTCTTTATTTTCCCAAAGACCAGAACGGCAGGCCCCATTTTTCAAAAGTTTTGTTACATTAACACAGAAGGTTTCTCAAAGCTGCTCTCAAGTTCCAACCTGAATTTCTGAGTCCTTTTAACCAGTTTTCTTTTTGTTTGTTTGTTTACTTTTTTGGTTGAGATTCTTTATGGGTGATTTTGTTAGAATGGTCTTATTACCTATCATGATGATGCTTATGTCACTTCCTAAGTATCTATATCTTTATATCTTTCCCCCTCTTCTTTCCCTCTTAATTGAGGGGCTATACTCACCTCCCAGCCTTCTTAGAACCACTTATTAATGTTCATTTCACAGACTGTTAAAAAGAGGGCCCAAGCAGCAGGCATAGCCTTTCTCTGAAGAAGCAATTGTCTCCTTTTCCTTTAGCACTTTGCTCTTGCTGAGTGAAAGTTACACAGGCTGCATGAGCTGCAATCAGGAATATGTTACACCAGATTATCTTCAAAGTGATGACTTACTTAGTATGTAAATTAGTAAATAAATCAGCTGAATGCTGGTGGAAAACACTTGTAATCATAACTACTCAGGAGGCTAAGATGTGGAGGATCATATTTCAAGACCAGGCTGGACAGAAAAATCTGAGAAATTCTATCTTCAAAATAACCAACAGCCTGTTAAGGTTGGACCCAGGGCTCAGGTAGTAAAGTCTCAGCAAAGCAAGCAAGCTCAGTGAATGCATCATGATGCCTTGAACTCAAGCCATAGTACTGGCAAAAACAAAACAAAACACTGGCCAGCTAAATATGGTAGCATGTACCTTCAATCCCAGCTATGCAAGCAGTATGGGTTAGAGGACTGTGGTCTGAGGCTAGCTTTGGGCAAAATATGAGACCCTATCCTAAAAGTAACTCCAACTACAAGGATATGGGAGCAAATCCCATATGGGAGAATGGCTCAAGTGATAGAGCATCTGCCCAGGAAGCTAAGGTCTTGAGTTAAAATCCCAATACCACTAAGAAATAAATATATCTAGCACTATTATTTATTAGGATATACATATATTTCTAATATACATTATATAATATATTATGCAGACAATTTTATATCTAATATTCTAATATATTACATTAATATATTACATATATACATATATATATATATAAAATAGTGCTGGTCCTGGGTTTAAACAGAGGCTGGATGCTGTCCTTGAGCTTTTTTTTTTTTTACTTGAGATTAGTGCTCTTCCACTTGAGCCACAGCCCTACTCTGGCTCTTTTAGTAGTTGATTGGAGGTAAGGGTGTCACAGACTTTCCTGCCTTTGAACTGCCATCCTCAGTCTGAGTAAGTAGGATTACAGGCATGAGCTGCTGGCATCCAGGCTTTCATATTTTATGCAGATAATATGAAAGAAAATAACTGGTACAGGTAAGAAATTTTAAAAAGATATAGAGTACACAATGCTGTATGTTGGGTACTATTCTTATCCTCATTTAATAAATTAAGAAACTGAGGCATAGAAAGGTAAGGCAACTTGCCTGAGATCACATAGCTAGTAACAGGGCAGAGCTAGTGTTGAACAGTCTTGCTCCAAACTACTATTGTCATATATATGATTGTTCTTTATCCATCTTTCCTAGCTGTGTGCTCAGATTCATGGTTACTCACAGAACAGCATCAATACTGTGTTCATATACACAGACATGTTTGTGCAGTGTTCAATGACAACCATAGGCCAGATTCTTGTGAATAAAACTGTGGAGTCATCAGACACCAGTGATTCACACCTATAATCCTAGCTACTCAGGAGACAGTTCTGAGGACCAGAATTCAAAGCCATCCCAGGCAGGAAAGCCCTCAGACTCTTATCTCTAATTAACCAGCAAAAAACTAGAAGTAGAGTTGCAGGTCATGTTATAGAGTATCAGTCTTAAGCATAAAAGCTAAAGGATAGTCCCCAGGCCCTGAGTTGAAGCCCCAGTACTGGCATGAAAATGAAGGAATGAATGAAGAAGTTAATTAGTTAGTTAATTAATTAATTGCTGCATCAAAGACTGGCACTTTTTTATATAGATAGGCATGAGTGAATTTTTTTTTTTGGGGGGGGGTCCAGTAATGGGGCCTGAACTCTGGACCTAGGCGTTGTCCCTCAGCTCTTCAGCTCAAGGCTAGTACTCTACCACTTGAGCCACAGCGCCACTTCTGGCTTTATTTTTTTCTGCTTATGTGGTGCTGAGGAATCGAACCCAGGGCCTCATGCTTGCAAGGCAAGCGCTCTACCACTAAGCTACCTTCCCAGCCCCATGAGTGAATATTTTTAAGCAATGTATATTCTAAACCTCTTTGATGTTTGCAATTATTGTTTCTTTCTAAAAATAACATTATTATTTTCTAAATGTGATAGTTTTTTTTCTTGTACATTTTTTAATTCAGAGCTTCTATTTCTATATTCTTTTCCTTTCTGCAGCTTGATGCTTATCCTAGCATCAGCATTTCTAGCTCCCTGAGTCCCATGGACTCTCTTTCATGGGGGTAGTTCATAGATGGGTAATGACTATTTTCCCCTCTAGTAAGAATGAAGTCATATATCTATTACATGTTTTTTGTGTGTGTTTATTTTGTGCCAGCACTGGATCTTGAACATGGGTCCTAAGCATTGTCCTTTAGTTTTTTTGCTCCTGGCCAGTGCTCTATCATTTGAGTCCCAGCTTTGGATTTTTGCTGGTTAATTAGAGATAAATGTCTCATAGACTTTCCTGCTCAGGCTGGCTGGGAACTGTGATCCTCACATTTCAACCTCCTGAGTAGCTAGGATTTATAGGTCCCAGCCATCAGCACCTGGTTTGATTTGATGTTCTTGATTTCCACATTTGGGGAAGGCACTTAGTTATTCTGCATTGTATTTCTCTTTGCCAAGTGATGAAAAGTGAACTGCATGCCCTTGAATACCTCCTCCAGGTTTTAAATGAAAGTATCATACTATTCAAGAGTGAAATAGGTGAAAAGTGTTGTGTGAAATTGCTGCAAATAGTATGTGAGTTGGACAGTGCAGGAGAGAGTTAAAGACTTGGTTGGACATATATTAAAAGTATTGTGTGCTCTGTCCCTTGACCACAGCCTCCAAACAGTGTGCCTTGTTGGTTTGTGAAGCATGTCTCAAAGGCCAAGGTAATTATAGTCGTTCTACTGAAGCATGGAAAATGGCCTCTCAATTTGAATTCTTTCATGGGAAGAAAAACCCTCCATGACAACAGCACTGGAGCTTAATGATAAACTCTAGATCTAGGAGGCAAGAACAGAGATAGACAATGGCTATAGTTAAGAGAGCAAAGACAAGAGCACAGGCCACCCAAGAGGAATGGCAATTCAGCAAGACCAGTACAGCCACCTTACGGGGCTTCATCCAGAGGCTGCTATTTGTTTGGAGTTATCTGGTGAAGGTGACATGCATTCTCTTACTTAATCCCTACAGGACCCTCGGCAATAGACAGAACCTACTTGGTCTTATTCTTAAAAAACCTTAATAACGACTGTGTAAGGTGGCTCACTCCTATGATACTAGCTGCTTGGGAGGTTGAAGTGAGGGGATCATTTTTCAAGGTCAAGTAAGCATAAAAGCTCCATTTCAGTCAATTACTAGGCACAGTGGTATGGGTTTGTCATTCCAGCAATGAAGGAAAACATAAATAGGAAGAACATTATCTAAGCCAGTTCAGGCACCAAAGCAGGACTCTACCTTGAAAATAACTAACATAAAAAGGGACTGGCATAGTGGCTTCTGTTGTAGGACATCTGCTTAACAAACATGATACTTTGAGTTCAAACCCAAGTATGGCCAAAATAATCCAAATAATCTATTTCAAGATGCTTAGTAATAGTTGTCCAAGGAAGGCCTTGAACTCATGGGAATTTATTAAGTAATTTATTTAACATGTTTTAACTTTTTAATACTTGTTACATGCCATATTCCCTTTTAAAAGATTGGTGATATGGAAGTAAATGAAGCAAAATCCTATTTTTATGAAGCTTGATAAATAGTAGATCAAACAGTCATAACAGCTGGGCACCAGTGAGGCATACCCGTAGTCCTAGCCTACACAGGGGGCTAATGATCCTGGATCAAAGTAAGCCCAGTGAGGAAGCACTGAGATGCTTATCTCCAGTTAAGAACCAAAAACAAGGGGGGAAAAGCCAGAAGTGGAGCTATAGTTCAAGTGGTAGAGTGCTAGCCTTGAGCAACAAAGCTCAGAGACAATGCCCAGGCCCTGGGCTGGCATAACAGCAATAGTTTTTAAAAAGCAGTCGTAACAAATGAATAAATCAATAAATAATTTCAGATAGTCATAGAAGCAATGAAGAAGGACTAAAATAGAGGGAAAGCCATTTAGTTTGTGCAAGGCTGATAGGGAAAGCTCCTGGGAAGGAACATTTGGGCTGAGCCCTGTATGATGAAGTAAGTGAGGCAAATCAAGATATGTTGGGGGAGCATTTTACATGGGGAGCCCATTTCCTTTGTGAGCCCACAGTAGCTAAGGCTAGGGACTTGGAAGCACATGGTTTGTCTGGGGAATAGAGGGGGGAAACACTGTGGCTAGATAAAATATGGGAAAGGGAAAATTGCATGGAGTGAGAAGGGTAGGCAGACTTCAGAGGATGCAAATCCCCATGGGTGGGAAAATATCCATACTGGAGGTACTGGAGGAATTTGCACAAGAATGCTACCATCGCTGGTTTCTAAAGGCAACTTTCTTGGCCTCTGCATCAAGTGGCCTACAGGGAGCAAATGGAAAGGGAGATTTTATGGAGCATGCAGGGAGACCAGCATGAAGGTGGCGGTAAGGACCAATGCTTCTGAGAAAAGAAAATTGAGTTTTTTCTCAGAACAAAACTGAAATGGACAGTGAGGGGCCATCTAATGTAAGTTTCTGATATTAGGTAAGAAATCTTAGCAGATCCATGCTGAGCCTGGACTGTATTTAAAGACGTGTGTAAAAGGTCACCTCCTCTGTTTTGGAACCTCCCCTCAATGTGCTAAGGTACTAAACAATGTTGGCCACTTCTAGGAGGATAGGTTGTACTTGGCTCACAAAACAAATCTCATGTGAAATCTCAGGCAGACATTGCAGCGTGTAAAGATGGTGTCTCAGGAATTTACATGCCTGTGTAATGTGCTCTGTGTGTGTATGTATGTGTGCAAGAGTGCATGTTGATCTTTATTTATCATTGAAAATACATTTTTAAAGATACCATTTAGGAAAAGAAAGAGGGAACTGTTAGGTAGCTAGGAATGAAAAATGTGGACATAATATGTGGCAGGTAAAATGTCTCAGGCTTCTGATCAAATACTTTATCTTCCCATAACTCTGTGAATTCACACTCAAATGTTCCTTTCTCCAATGAGGCTCTGGATGTTCACTTAACCAGTGAAAACAGTTGGGGCAGCACACTCAACCAATGAAACAGGTTGGGGCAGTGCACACACAAGCCATCCAGCAGTCAGCGGAAAAACCCAAAGGATATGGGAAGAACTGCGGGGGGTGAGAGGACCCCCGTGGACTCCTCTTTAGTGGTTTCCTTTCACTTTCAAATAAACTTTCTCCATCTGCTTTAAACACTTCCCTTTCTTTTAATTCTTCAATGGGCAGAGAAAACAAATCTGTACCCCTAGAGACCATCACTATCACATATTAACATCTAGGACCTGGCTTTAGCAAAACAGCCTGGGATGAATGGCTCTAGAATTTCATTTTCAAACTCACCAGGTTGATTTTTTTTATTTGAATGATTTTTATAACCAAAAACTCCTGTTTCCCATTAAAATTGGCTCACATAACATAGAAGACGAAATTGTTAGTTCAAATATCACTACTATAAAATTGTGTTCACTTACTCTAACTCAAGTATTGAGTTAATGGCCATATTTATTCAGCAATCTGAACTTGAATAGCAATACAAGCCACTCACAATGCACCATATTTATCTATGGGCCTATGTGGTTGAAATGTAAAAAATGGCCTTTATAGAGCTTTGGCTGAATGCTGTCATATGTGAACCCAGAGAGTGAGATATTATTTGTAAAATAATTTAAGCTATGCAGTGAATAAGATTGGGGAGGAAGTTTGCCACTTTTGAGTTAGTTTTAATTTACACATGTCATCCTTGTTTCTCAGAGAGAAAAGTGTCCCTGAACCGTTTTCCTGCATCAGATAGAAAAGTTCTAACAAAACAGGAGGCACAGGATAGGGGTCCCAGATAAAGACAGGCTTTGCCTTGTCTGGAAGTGGCAGAGACCCAGTAGTTTCCTTCTACTAAATTAGAGAACTCGAGGTTCCCCAGATTCATACTGTGTAATTTGGGAAAAGAACTCCCCTTGCTACCTAGGTAAGAATATATATATCCAAAGCTGTAAACCATGACATGGAAACTAAACATAGAACTTCACTGTATTATAATTATACCATTCTTGGGCATTTATCCAAGATTACAAGTCAGGATACAGTAAAGACATTTATACACAGTGTCTGTTGCTGTATATTTACTATAGACAACTTGTGGAAACATCCAGATGTCTTTCAATGTTGGATGTATCTAGCAAACTCCATACAGATATAGATATGAATATAGATATAGATACAGATATAGATTAATATGGATATAAATATAGATATGCCTATATCTATGTCAATACAGATCTATAAAAATATAGATACATACAAACATATATATATACATATATCTATGTATGTATTTATAGTTATATAGTCATATATGTGAATTTTACTCACCCATCAGGAAGATTATCATTTGCAGGGAAACAGATGGACCTGGAAAAAATTATGTTAAGTGAACTAAGTCAGGTTCAAAGAGGAAAAGGATTCTTGTTTTCTCTCTTTTGCAAAAGTCAGATCCAAATTATAAATTTATATGCAAACATACATATGCACATATCCACAAACATATCAACTAAAGCATAATATATACAGGGAAGATTCCAATGGTAAAACTCCTTTGAACAACTAACATATAGCTTAACAAAATGAATACCAAGAACCTGGGACTTGTGGTATCAAAAAGGGATCAAAGAGAGGGAGTGGATGAGTGGGAAGAGGAAGGGTGGGTAAATATAGTCATCTTCAATGTATATATGTGAAAACAGAGCTAGGAAATTTGAGGGGCTGGGTGGTGTTGGGAGAGATGGGAGAATGAAGGAAGGATGACATTGAGCAAATGCACTGTACTCACAAACATGTTGAACCAAAATCCATTTCCACAACCACTTAAGGATAATAAAACCAAATTAAAAATATCTGTGACATGGGATGTTTCTAATAACTACATGGAGTAAGTTTAGTTGTTAGCATTAGCTTGGTTGAGTGAACCGAACCAGCAGACTTCCTTCCCTGAGCTGTTTTCTAGAGTGATGAATAACAGTTTCGTCCTCTCCCTTTTATTATAACACTATTACTCTGACACTTCTGATTGTTGAGAGGTTATTTTGGATATTTCTGGATATTTGGTTATTTCTGGATACTTTCTAAGTCACACATTGGAGTGAAATAATGTGATTCCAATTGAACCATCATTATCCTTGCTGCCAGGCTCCACGCATTAGACGTTTTGTGGGCTGGGTTGGTTGACATTCCATATTAATTTTACATACTTGCACTTCTAATTTCCCCATCAAATCATAATAAATGGGCTAAAGATCTGATTGAAAAATGTGAGATAAATGAGGTTTATTATGCCAGGTTGAGTAAATACTATTTGAAGAGGTTACTAGAGGGAACAATCAAGTAAATTGCTTTAAAAAAAACTTTTTTTTTTTTTTTGCTTTACGGGGCTATGTAAAATTGATTGAGCAATTGATTCTGTCATAGAAAGTGATCTGAAGAAAGTGAGGTTCAGTCTACAAGGTTTCCAGGCACATTCTTCTCCTCCTGCCTGGAACTGTAACCTAAATGAGCAGAGTCCCCTGGGGTGGAAAGCAGTGTTGCTGACAGACTTTTGCTCTCACCCCCAGGAAACACAAATGTTGACAGTTTGACAAACATGCTGACTGAATGATTTCTTTCTTTCTTTTTTTGTTTGTTCTAGATGCTGAAGAATACCAGCCTCCAATATGGAAATCATACCGTGAGTATTTGAAATAAAACTTTCTCCAGTGGTGGGGAGCTGGATTCCTTCTGGGTGTGTTCCATATGGCCACTCCTCCCTGCAAACACCCCTGAGCCTTTCTTGTCCACTATGGAAAGATAACATTGAAGATGATGTATTTGGCACCTCTCCCCTGATCAAGGCCTCTGAGAACCTGCTACCACGGATCCACCTCCAGGATGCTAGAGAGGGGAGGTAGATGTACCTTCTGCTTGGGACTTTATTTTTATTAGGTTTTAGCACAGTTGATCAGCGAAGATGAACGTATTCATGTCCATTAATTATGCTCTCGGCTGATCATCAAAGGCTATATTATTATGCAGTGTCACACTATGTTGTGTTAGTATCACATAACATCATATGATCTGAAAATGAACAGAGAGTATTTGGTCTCTAAAGGTGAGTCCTGTGAAGCAGATTCATGTCTGAGCATGAGCCTCACAGTACAGCTCTCATAAAGGAAGGCAACAGCCATCCCCTCACTCGCTCTCTCTCTCTCTTTTTGGTATTGTATGTGTGGTGCACTACTTCTCCATCAAGAGAGGGAGGACTGTTGTAGGATGGTGACCCACCACACCAAGCATCAGAGGGGCAATGGCTCATCCAGGGTCCATTGCTAGGCATCAAGAAGAATCATTATGCTCAGCACTGTTGACGCTGCAACTGTTGTTACTGTCCTCTGAGAATCTGCCTTATCCCATCACTGGACTAAGCCACTGCATCTCAGATTCTCACCACAGTCCTACTAGATGGACACCAATGTCATCTCCAACTTACATAGACAAAACCATGGCTCAGGAAGGCAAGATAATTTGGCAAAAGCTTCACAAAAAGTGGCTCATGGAATCCAAAGAAAAGTCTGACTCACAGCTTTCTGGCCTCTAAGACTTTTTTCTATCTATTTAAACATTCATATAGGTATCTATCAATGTGTTTATCTATCTCTCTATCATCTACCTTTCTACTATCTGTCTGTCTAGCTATCTGCAATTTGTAGTCATGTGTTGAATGATGACTTTAACCAACAATGGATCAGGCATATGGTCATATAAACCACAAGATCTGGGTAGGTATGTAGTAAGCTTTACCATCAAAATGTGTTAAGTACATTCTGTGATGTTTGCACAACTCTGAAGTCACCTAGCAATACATATACCTGTTGACAAATGGTGTTTCTTAGAATATAGGCTTTCTTTAAATAATGCTTGTCTGTATATATGTAATATCCACATATATACATACGGTACATACATAAATCTGATCATATTGGTTATAAAGGCAGTTCAAAGCTATATTCATAAAATGAGCATTAGCTAGGCACTAGTGTTGCATGTCTGTAATCCTAGCTACTCAGGAGGCTGTGATCTGAGTGTCACAGTTTGAAGCCAGCCCAGGCAGGAAAGTCCATGAGACTTTTATCTTCAGGTAATTCCCCAAAAGCCAGAAATGGAGCTGTGGCTCAAGTGGTAGAAGAACAAAAAGCTCATGGACAGCACCCAAACCCTGAGTTCAAGCCCCAAGACTAGCACAGGAAAAAAATTAAAGAAATACATATATGGCTGAGAATACAACTTCCCCATAATCCACACACCTCGCATTCTAGCTCTCCCACCCTGCTTCCCAACGTTGACCTCTGTCTGCTTCTTTTTTTGTAAAAGTGTTACACAAAAGTGTTACAGTTACATAAGTCACATCATGAGCACATTTCTTTTTGAACACTGTGTTTTTTTAAGGCATACCCTTCCTATGATTTAAAAAAAAATATTGACCCATTGTAACAATGAGATGGACAAGACACTATGTTGAAAACGAACTTTACAACTTTGCCAGGGAGGGGGGAAGAGTTGGAGAGGTGGGGAAGGAAGGGATGGTAGGGGAAAAACAAAGGAGGAGACAACAATGCTCGATAAAAAAATGTACTCATTACCTTGCTCATGTAACCGTAATCCCTCTGTACACTATTTTTACAATAAAAAAGGTTTTTAAAAAAGAGCCATAAGTGGAATTGTGGCTCAAGTGGAGCTGTGGTTCAAATGATAGAGCAAGAGCCAGCCTTGAGGAAAAAAAATAAAAACACTTCTGAGTTAAAAAAAAATAATAGTGACGACTCAGGCACTTTCTTGTTACTTGGTTTTGTCCAAATGGTTTTATACTATAGTTAGTGTTCTTCCTTCCCTTCCCTGCTTCATAAGCATCCATTGCCTGTCTCTCCACGAAGCCCAGCAGAGGCATTTCGTCCTTTATTACAGGAGTCTGTTCTTCCATCTGTGAAATAAAGGATCATGCTGGGTCTCTAAGGGGGCCCTTGGAGTCTAGTGTTCTGCCTTCTCATCTTCGATTTTGATTTTAAAAGGCAGTGCTAATGACTTAGTAATTGGATGTTTTTGTTTGTTTGTTTCTTAATGGAGTGTGAAGTGCTCTGACAGTAAATCAACAAAATATCTGTAGTGAGAGGTCCTGTATATTCCGTGACTTACTGTGCCTTGCACACAGCCTTGCACACATTAATGACCCAATAAATATTTGTTGAACAAATGCCACTGCTGGGAGCTTTACTGAAGCCAAAGATGGCATTGGCTCAAATTCATCTCGGTTTTTTTTCTAAGTGACCTTGGGCCACTCAATCTCTCTCTTAAAAGCACTTTTATCTCCTAAGCAAGCTAGAAAGAACATTGCTAATTACATGTCCACAGTATCAATTTAACCCCAGTGTACTGTGGTTAAATTTGATTTCTGGATCTAAATTATGCTTTTAAATTTACTCTAGAATCATAAAACCTTACTTGAAAAAGGGATTGTTAGGCCATTTAATACAACCTTAACAGCATTTATAAAACCTTTCTTTATTACACACAACTAGCAGCTATTCAGACTAAGGGCCTCAAGAGATGAGAATCTTAAAATATGAGACCATTGTCTTATCTACAACATCTCAATATGTTGATCAAAGCTCTACAGATTACCACTAAGAAAGAACTCTCTTTTGTTTATCTTAGACCAGGAGTTTTCGTTTTTTGTTTTCTAGTTTGGTTGTATCTCAAATATTTTTATCAGGGTCTTATTCAAGATGAGCATCTATATTCAAGATTAACATCCATTTGCTCTTTCAGTAAATAGTTTCTGAATGTCAAGAGATTCAATATTAGGAACCAACAGTGAATAAAATGTAGTCCATATGTATATGCAGATTTTCATGAGCTACTTCTAAAATCCCAAAGATACTTAAACTGTAACAGGTTTTTTTTTTTTCAGAAATTCCATCAAAGCCCTCAGAATATCACATTTGTTATGTTTTAAATAATCTTCTCATAAATACATTCTGAATCCTAGGATTCACAAAGCTCTTCTATTTGTAATGCTAACATGACAAAATGTCTTTGGGGAGATTAGTTTTATATGTTGATACTAAACTCATTAACATGTCATTTATAGAACCCATATTCTTCCATCACACACTGTTTTCTTAATTGCAGGAAACAGTATAACTAATATAGTTCCAGGACACAATTACTTTTATTATCATATAGGACTTGGCTTAACATTAATGATTTGTGATTATTGTTATGGCATAGAGGCATTTTTTCGCTTCTATCAAGTATAATTGGCCATTACTTTGCTTTATTTGGTATTTTGAAGAATGTTGGTCCTAATTCTGTCATTATTCCTAAAACAAAATCTATTTCTAAGAGCTGTATTTAAATTTTATTGTTAACTTCAGTAATTTTGTTACAAGTAACAGTGCATTCAATCACATCAGTTAATTTAATCTGCAAGTTTAGAGGGAACTGGCTTTAGGTATGACATTTTCTCTCTCAAATAACTTTACCACAACAGTGTGAATATCTCTTTTTTCTTCTCTGCCTTTCCTGTTATTGTGTATGTGGTCATAAGGAGGCAAACCCAGGGCCTCATGCATGTTAGGCAAGCATTATACCAGTAAGCCACAATCCCAGCCCTCCTGCTTTATTCTTAACATGTCTTCTATGCCATTCCCAAATAGGTACCAACAACAGCAGGACTATTGCTTTCTCTTTCAAGAGCAGCCAACAGAGATTAAGTGCCAGCTCTAACTGAAATGGGTTTCCTTACTCTATTACCATGCTCAGGGAGTTGATACCTGTTAACTTTACTAAACTGCTCAGGACCTATTGCTGGAACTCAGGGAAGGATCATGTC
Source organism: Dipodomys merriami (assembly GCF_024711535.1). NCBI lineage: Eukaryota > Metazoa > Chordata > Mammalia > Rodentia > Heteromyidae > Dipodomys > Dipodomys merriami. Next base: position 7,358,449 of record NW_027206068.1, on the reverse strand, counting down.
TATCCAACTCATGGGACTAAAGACTTTTAAGTAATACTGGAATAAGAAAGGCAACTACAGACTTAGGATAAGAAGCTCTTCCAATGTTATATATAATGCAGAGCACATTATGTATGTATCATTCAACAGGTGAATATGAAGTCTCTGCCTTAAGCCAGACAATTGCTACGAGTTGTAAGGCCAGTAGGATGTCTAAAGGATTTATGATCTCACACTATGGTCCTCAGTTCCTTCCTTTTCCATTTTTTTCATAGTAGCTAATGCTATCAATTACTGAGATATTGTCTTCGAATAGTCTTATGCCACTGTATCTGCAGCTAATTCTCATCTCTCGAGACCAAACCCTAAATTATGGTTAAGAAAGTCACCGAGAAAGTGATGATTCAATGTCCTAAAAAAAAAAAGTGCTCACATCTGGAACTTTAAGCCAAAACAGTATAAACTGTTTGTTCCAACCATATAGCTTCAAAAGCCAGCCATCATGGGTATACTCTGAAAGATTTTCTTTTTCAAGAGAGTGAATGTCAATTCATTTCAGCTACGGATGTGCTATGGCTGACAGCTGTCCCAGGAGCCTTTCCCTGTGCTGCAGATCAAGTGGTCATAGCTTGTGACTGTTTTTCCAAATAGGACTTTGGAGCCTTGAAGATCTTGAGTTGCAGATTTTCTGTATTAGAATCACCCATGTGAAATGTATCTGACCCATATCTTGGTATTGGAAAATTGAGATCATGACTGGTCAAACTCCAAAGGTTTTCTTTTTGATGGTATTAGGTTTAAACTCAGGGCTTCATGCTTGCTACTAGGTGCTCTACCATTTGAGCCATACTTCCAGCCCCTCAGAGGTTTCTGTGTGTGTGTGTGTGTGCATGTGTGTGCACGTGCATGTTCATGTGTGCATGCATGCTGTAATGGAGCTTATACTCGGGGCCTCATGTTCTCACTTGGCTCTTTCCTCATGGCTCTACCACTTGAGCCAGACCAAAGTTTTTTGTTTTACTTTTTCAAGGCATATATATGCCTGGATCCCTGGTATGAGGCTCCATAAACCCTTTCCTTTATCACAATGCGACTGGGCAATAGGATAAGGGAATTTAAAGATGACATCCTGTTAGTAAGACAGAGCTGAAGGGGGAGTTGGCGCAAGGTTCTATCATTCCATGCTCACACCTGTGAGGTTTTTTTTCCCTGAGAAATGGAAAGGCATAAACAGGGAGCAAAGTGGTACTGGCTCAGTGTCACTGCCACGTGGCTGGACTCAGCTCCTGGACCCACATGCTCTCTGTAGAGAGAAGTGGTCTGCAGGAGTGGGATTCACTACCACCCAGGCCATGGCCCTCCTCTGTCATCCACAGGAGTGATTGCCTCTGTTTGCAGAGGAGGGTGGATCAAGTTTTCCTAATGAAGAAAAAGCATATTTGATTTCTCAACCTATCTTGGGAATCTGGCAGTCTCAGTCTCCACTTCCACATTCTTGGATGACCATAACCTCTACCAGCTACAGCAGCTAACAGCTTGCTACCGTGCAAAAATATGTTCTGTGTTGTTGTAGCCAGCCATGGAGTGCCTGTTTCATTTTGCCATTGCTCTGCTCACAGAACCACCCAAAGAGTGACATCCACTGCTGTGTTTTCTTTCTGAAATATGTTTGTTGAATGAAGAAAATTCAAGAAGTGACATTTTCAGATTATGTGACATGCCTCAGTTACATTAGATTTACCTCAGAGATTTTTTTCCCCTCACACAGGTGTTTGTTTTGTTTTAGCTCATTCTGAACATGATGGGCAAACTCTTGCTATAAGCTAAGATAGGAAATTGGGCTTTGTTATTTTGTTTGGCTTCCATTGCAATTGGTTGCCATCTCATTATCTGCGCAGACGGACACACAACCCAGATGGCAAACAGGCTTCTAGCCCTATTTGCCAATTTCTCTTTCTTGGAACAGCACAGAGAAACAGACACTCAATTAATGATGCCTACTACTGAGGGATGAGGCAGGCAAGGTGGCTTCCCTGATTTCTTGGGCTTCCTGTTCCAAGTCATCGCTGGTGGTCTTTTACCAGTTACGTGGTTGGTGTATCTCTCTCTTTATCAAAGTTCAGAGGGTACTCAGAAGAAAGAGCTGTGAGATTTAGGCTGTTTACCCAGCAAAGAACTGTCCAGAAGCGTTCCCTTGCCTGCATTCTTCATTTTTATCCATGGCTTCTCAATCTCTTTGCCTCTTAGTGCCCTCCCTCACACTGTCGTTGGTCAAGCCCTGTCAGTCTTCCTGTACAATCAACTATCTTCTCATCTGCACTCCCAGAATAGCGCCTTCACCCACACAATCTCTGTCATGTACAAGTTAAATGTTGTTCTCTTTCACCTTGTTGTCTACAAGGGTCTTCCTGTTCCATGGCTTCTTCCACAAGACAGAGGATAGTGCCCCCCCACTTAGGGATGTACATTAGAATCTTTGGAAAACAATATAGTTGTCCTGCTGGAGTGGCAGAGTGGGCATCTCCAAGGATAGAGTCTGGGAATCTGTATTTCATAGACAGTTCTCAAAGATGCTGTTTGGCTCTAGGGCAAGCAGTTCACCTGGAGCCGTTCCGCCATCGACTTTAGAGAAGCAGGGATGAGGCTGAAACATCTAGGCTGTGAGAGGTCTGATGATCCAAGCTTTGAATCTTGATTTTGGCCCATGGCTTCTGTGACCGCGATGGCACCTACAGCCATCTTCCCTGCTCTATCAGTACAGGAGAATAAGTTTCCATGGAAGATTAAGCCAGCAGAGTCATATAAGGTGTCTGGCATATAACGTCTAAGTTCCCAGTAGCCACATCCTTTGTAGTGCTGTTCCAAAACTGACTCCTGAGGGCAGGCCACTTCCTCCTCACAGAAGACTGAAGAATGCTTTTACTCTACTCCTTAGCCTGACTTCCTGTGGCCTCTCACGCATTATGCCCCCAGCACAGCTACCACTGTGGCCTCCCACCAGCACATCATTTCCTTTTCCTGCTGCCACACTTCCTTCCGCTGCCATCCTCTGTCTACTGTAGTTATAAAAACTCTCCTGGAGGAGAGCTCTATTCCCCTCCCCACAGGCAGCCATTCTGACCAGCTGAGGTGGCTGAGCAGCTACCTACTTTTCCCTTGTTAAAGCTCATGTCCAGCTGGACTTTGTGTCTATAAGCATAGCTTCCTCCCAGGATTAGGGTCTCCTCAAAGGCACAGATTGTGAGCCATGAGCCATGAGCTATATAGCCCATTCCATCGGGCTTTGTTATTTTGTTTGTCTTCCAGTGAGTGGCCATCTCATTACCTACATAGACAGACACACAACCCAGAGGCAAGCAGGTATCTACTAAATGTCAAGAACTATTGCAGGTGCTAGAGACTCTGCACTAGCAAGGTCCCTGGCCTTGTAGAAATCACACTGTAGTCAAAGGAGTCATATGCAAAAATAATCAATAGTTTTACTTATTGCTGTCATTCATAGTGATGAGTACTGTGAAGAAAAATACAGCAGGAAAAGGGAGCAGAATGATGGATAGAATTCTATACAGGAAACTCGGGGAAGGCTTCCCTGGAGAGAACGGGTTTAAGTAGAGACAGGAAACAAAGCAGTGAATTAGCCATAGGACTAACTTTCCAATTGCAAAGAACCTGAGGCACAGGAACAATAAACTAGGGCTCTGGAAGATAAAGGTTACAGTTTAGGCTAGGGACAAATAGTTAATACTCTCTGCACTTCTTCCTCATCTGAAAAACCAGAGCTATGATGCCACCAAGTTGTTGGTTTTTTTCTGAGTTCTTCAGAAGACTTAATAAAGTATTGTTCCTGAAATGTGACAGACACTTAGACTGAGTATGCTGTTCTCTTCTTCTCTATTCCATTTCTCCCAATTCATCCTCGCAGCCTCCACCTAATGCTGACTGTGGTGTCTGCATATAGCAGATGCTCACATATTTGCTGGTATGAATTGCAAAGGAGCATTAAGCTAAAAATGCTTCCTTTCTTATAACAGGGACACTTCGGTTTTTTTCCTCCATTAAAAATAGTGTTTACAAAGCCATCCCACCCAAGCCCCCATATAACTGTTGGCTTCCAGAGGCATTGACAATGAGAAGAAAAGGAATCTGTGAATATAGATTCTGCAATTCCACTTGCATCTAAAGCTGTAACTCTAGAAGCTGCTGTTTTGTTTGGTTCCCATTCTATTCTGTAACAGCAGCAACCTAGTGCTAAAAAGCAGCACAGAAGCATGGGGAATGACTCAAAAGGAACAAAGGAACTCAAGCAGCCTCCCTGAAGCAGTCCTGAGAGACCCCTGGAAATTGGTCTCTCCCTCACTACCCGTTCATCCTCACGCTTCCTCTCCTCTTAGCATCCTTCTCTCCCGGTGTCTCTCATAATATCTTTTTACTTTAATAGGCAATGCATATGTTTGGCTCATATGCAGTAGAATAAAATATACATAGAGGACTCTCTTCTACTCTTAGTTTCTCTTTCTTTTCATCCCTGGAAATAGTTGATTTTATTACTTTATTGTTCTTTTGAGAGTTTTCACAGATATAAACAAAAATGAATACATACATGTTATTATTTTACAGACTCAAAATGAATGTATGCTCTCTCACACACACACTCTCTTTCCCCATGTGTGTGTGTATGTGTGTGTGTGTATATAAAAGTGTCCCTTGGTATCATAGGGAATTGGTTCCAAGAACTTATGACCTGAAGATATCGAAATTTATGGATGCTCAAGTTCCTTATACAAAATAGTTTTTGTATATCAACAACATCTATCTATATACACATTCTTCTTTAAATAATTTTGAGATTATTTACAAATCTAATATAATATAAATGCTATGGAAATAGTTGTTATACTGTTCTATTGTTTAAAAATAAGAAGAAAAAATTCTACATGGTTAGTACAGATGATTTTTTCCCTAATATCTTTAAACAATGACTAGTGAAATACATGGATGTGAAATATGTGGCCAACTGCAGGCTGTTTACTTGCTTTCTGTATTGAACCAACTCCTGGATATCATCCTATGGCAGTGTGAGAGTCTGAATAATTACTGTTGAGAGCATGATATCCCCTGGAAGATGTACATAATTACTTAACTATTCCAGCCCAACAGGCATTGGTAACCTATTATCTTAATAGGTGGCACCTCACCAGCTCCAGATTTACTATATACTTCCTAAAGGACTTCTAACTTGTAAATCTCACCCGAAAATGGACATGATTCTTACAATAGAAGCAATGGTTTTATTTGTAGTAATATCCACAGCACTTCAATAAGTTCTGAGGCTACAAAACTAAGCAAAATAAAACATGATCCCATTCCTCATATTAGGGCCCTACATATATTGGGAAAGATAAATAATTTTTATAACTCACACCAATCACTTCAGAATTATAATAGAACAATCTGTAGGAAGAAAAATGCAAGAATTGTAGAATAATAGAAGGGTGATGTATTGTGTTGCAGTGTGAGAAAGGTCAAGACAAACTTTTGAGCAAAATTGGTAATTGAACTCATGATACTGAGAGGTTGAGCATTAGAGTTAGGAAGGGAGGAAAAGAAGATACCATAGAGAAAGGGATCCAAAGCCCTGAGATTAAATGGAGCTCTGTGCACTTGGGAAAGGAGTTGTTCAGCACAGAGTGTGAAATATTAAGTGTAGAAGTAGCCAAAGGTAAGACTATTTAGGGCATTATAAGAGACTTTGGTCTTTATTTAACAACATTGTGAGGCCACAGAAGCCTGGAAGCCAGGGAGAAATATGAATTGGTTGACATTTAAAACAATCACCCTTGCTACAAGGCAGAGAACAGGCAGGGCAGGATATAAGAATCTCAAGCTTGGAGTCAGCTAGTGGTGTTATTGAATACATGTAAGAGCCTTTTAAAGAGCAAATTGAGACACCTAATGGCAAGTTGACCATGTAAGTGTCAGAGGAAAATTCTAGAATACTGGCTAGAAAAATCAAATGATTAGTGGCTCCTTTGCTGATAATCAAGATTCTAAAAGAGGTCTAGATGTGGGCAAACAGATCCTGAGGTCAACTTCTAAAGGATTTGTTTGAGGTCCTTTTGAGTAACTATAGAGGAACCTTTGGGCAGTTGGCCATACAGCTTGGGGCTTAGAGAAGGATTCAGAGCACCAATGCAAGTCTTTTCAACTAAGTGTTGGATGCAGAGGAAAGAGTCCTTAGAAGCAGGAAAGAGAATGAGACTTGGAGAGGGTTAATGATAAGCCCTATGTATGTCCTATGACCAGTGGACAAGCAGATGGGGCATAGGCAAAACAGGCACAGGAGGGAAAAAGGCAAACATGAGGGAAACTAAGAAAGGGAAACACCTTGGAAGTCGATGGAATGCACAATACAAGCTCAATTAACCCCTGCCCAGGTCCATCTCCTGTTCACAAAAGCCCCTCCGTCCTCTCCCCCTCCCATTTTTCATACACCGGTATATTGACATCTGCAGGCTCCTTTTCTAAGGGAAGACAGATGTTTAGGGGCCACTTATTTTAGCCCTCTGTCATTTTTTATGTTCTTCTGAGCAAAAGGGCTGTATTGCATGCTCCTGTGCTTTCCTGTGTGTGCACCATTATCCTAAAGTGTCATCCTTCATGAGGGCAACACACGTTAGAAATGTGACACATTACAATGCCCACCTGTAAGAGACTTAGATACTATGCTAACCTGGGGAGTCTGCACTTAAATTAGGCGAGATAATGACATGCTAAGCTGAAGGCCTCAGACAGCCATGATAGCAAGATACATTCCTTCACTTCCGTATCTTTCTAAGTGTCTGCCCACAATTAAACTTCCTTTATGTTATTTTTAGGTCTAACAATAAATCATAAAAATTGTGCTTATCTTGTTCCATTTAATAGAAAGATTTTTATGTGTTTATTTATTTATTTTTATGCCAGACCCAGGGCTTGAACTCAGGTTTTTTTGGGGGGAGGATTTGGCTCAAAGCTAACGTTCTAGTGGTAGTGTTCTACTGCTTGAGCAGTTCCACTTCTGACTTTTTTAGTGGATAACTGGAGAGGAGTCTCATGGACTTTCCTGTTCCGGCTGGCTTCAAACAGTGCTCCTCATGTTTTAGCCTCCTGAGTGGCTAGGATTATAGGTATAAGCCATTAGCACCCAGCTTAGGTCCACTAGTTGTCACCTTTTGATTCATTTACTATTCTAAAATTAGGTATTTTCTTTACAAGATTCTGAAGATATAATCAAACTGTTTTGTTTCAAACTATTTTCATAGAAGCAGAATCCAAGGGTATTGGCATATAGGTAGCTTTTCCCTACAAGTAATCAGAGCTAGAGTGTGTGGTTCAGAGGTAAGAGTAATTAACCAGCATGTATGAGGCCCTGTATTTTTTCCCAGATACCATAACAACAACACTCACCAGAGAGAGAAGGGGAGAGAGAAAGAGAGAGAGAGAGAGAGAGAGAGAGAGAAGAGAGAGAGAGAGAGAGAGAGAGAGAGAGAGAGAGAGAGAGAGGAAGGGAAGGAGGGAGGGAGAGAGGAAAGAAAGGAGAGGGAGAGAGAATCACACATTGAAAAATGACCACAAATAACAGTCCTACTAAAGCAGGTTAGAAGAGACTTGCCATCTGAAAGGGTTGAGGAAAATAATGAATGACAGCTGGGTACTGGTGGCCCACAACTGTAATCCTAGCTACTCAGGAGGCTGAGATCTGAAAAGATCATGATTTGAAGCCAGCCCAAGCAGGAAAATCTGTAAGACTCTTACCTCTAACAAACTACTCAGAAAAAGCCAGAAGTGGGGCCATGACTAAAGTGGTAGAGTGCTAGCCTTGAGCCAAAGAAGTTCAGGGACAATGCTCATGCTCCTGAGTTCAAGCCCAGGACACACACACACACACACACACACACACACACACACACACACACACACACACACACACACACACACACACACACAATGACAATGGTGGAGATGAACTTTACAACTTGGGGTGGGGGGCATTGGGAAGGAGGGAAAGTAGGAGAAAAATGAGGGAGGAGTAACAATATTTGACAAGAAATGTACTCACTACCTTAAGTGTATAACTGTAACCTCTCTGCCCATCACTTTGACAATAAAGGTAAATTTTAAAAAAAAACAGACAATGGATGAGTAGTAGCCAAATAGATGGAGGTGAGGGGCAGGGGAACAATTTGGTGCTTCCTGTTTCATTCGCTCCCAGAAACCCTCGATTTTGCATATACCTGCCTTGTTCTTTTCCTGCCTATCTAGAGACACTACCATTAATTTCAGGGATTCTATCATAGGGTCTTATTACTCAGATACTCACAAGTAAAATTGCATCTCTAAGGTAGTCAAAAGAATTTTAGCTATATCTAGTCTTCCAAGAAAGTCATACAATGAACAATGCCAATAACAATTATGAAACTAAATTGACATTATAAGAATAAAAAAATCAGTTTTTCCAGTTTATATTCATGATGACTAATTTCCATATAAATGATCTGGCTTTAGCCAATCTTAAAAAAATGTGCCTGTGTGCTCTTTCTCTTTCCTTCTGTCCCTCTTTCCCTCCATCCTCTCTCTCTCTCTCTCTCTCTCTCTCTCTCTCTCTCTCTCTCTCTCTCTCTCTCTCTCTCTCTCTCTCTCTCTCTTTATAGCTGCAGTTCTGAAGATGACTGTAAGTGGAAATATTTAGTTGTCTGAACACATTCACCTGTGTTGCAGTTTTCTAATTATAATATTCATTTATTTTCTCTTTTTTCCCTGGCAGTGTATCAGTTGCAGCAAGAGGCACCTCGTCCCAAGAGGATAATTTGTCCTCGGGAGGTCAGTATCCAGCTACATCCCACACACTTTGTCAAATGTGATAAATTGTCAGCATTGTTGATAATATCGGAAGGATTTCAGGTTTCCTGGGAGTTGATTTCTATTAATGTTTGTTAGAGTGTCACCCAATTTAACATCTTTTTAATCTGTATTTTAAAAGACATGTTATTTTTAAAATGCTGACAAGTTAATATAGAATCAGAAGTCTCACATCTGTAAACATTGCAGAGATAATTTGAACAGCCTTTGAAAACTCTAAAAAATGTACATTCTGTTCACTTTTTGCTGTTGTTACTATTATTGTTTATATTCTTTATGCACCTGATTATGAAATGTTTCTAGCTGATGAAGTACAGAGAACAATAAGCATTTGCATATTGCCAGCACCTATAGTTAATAAAGGTTTATGATTTGTCATATTTACATAACATTTATAAAATAATATACCTTTCGTGGAATGTTTATATTTTTAGTCTTAGAGAGATCTGTAAAAATTAATCAACTTGGACTGGGAATGGTGGCTTATACACAAGTTGGACATTGGTTCTAAGCCAATCTAGTCAAAAACGTTGTGAGACCCTATATGAAAAATGTACTGAAGCAAAAAGCAAGCCTAGGGGCATTGTTCAAATAGCAGAATACCTATTTAGCAACCTCAAGGACTTGAGTTCAAACCCTGGTCACCCCCAAAAGGACAACACAATGATAACAACAGACCAGCAAATTGTGATAGCCCATTCCTTTGGCTCCAGCTACTGGAGAGCCTGGGGTAACAGGATGAAGATCTAAGGATCAAAGCAAAAGACTCATACTTGAAAAATAAGCTAAAAGCAAAAAGACTATGGACATGGCTCAAGTGGTAGGAGTGCTTCTCCAGCAAACATACGTCTTAGTTCAATACCTAGGTCTGCCAAAAAACATACATAAATGTCCAATATTATAGATATGCATATATATTTAGGTACACTCATAAAAATTCTGACCAGCCTATAGAAGTTTTACCTGTTATCATTCATGAATCAGTTCTCAAACCACCAGGTGGTTTGAAAGATCTGAAAGGTAAAACTAAGGCTGCATTTTCTATTATTATTCTGACCAATTTTTTAATAGCCACAGTCATATCCTTCAACCCCAATGCCCATGAGTCTTTGCTGCTCTTTATTATTACTTTGATTAACTATAGAGTAGCAGACAGCTTTGAATGGGTAGTCTCGGCTCCATCAAAGGGGAAGGCTGCAACGCCAACTCTCCTATGACTTAATCTTAATCATCAGTACTTCCTGAGCCTGATTTTGAACCTATTTCTAAAATAGGATTAGTAAACTTTGTTCCTAAAACTTTTACTTTTCTACAAGGGTACTAAAATTCATCAAGTAATTTTATTTTTTTCAAATTTTAAATTGTGATTAAGTGGTTACATAATTTCCCAAATTTCACAGTATTGTGGGATAGTGATGCTCAGTTAAAGTCACAAACACATTCTAACTTTCCTGGAGCAAACTATCTATCGTAGTCTATAACATTTATGAGTTCTATGAGCTTTGTGATAGAGTTATTTCTTCCACGTTGGGTGGTATGTACATTTCTTTTGTTTTGCATAGCATCAGCTGTTCCCTCTTTCCCACTTGTTCCCTCCCCTCCCATCACTGCCATTAAATTGCTTAGTTCATTTTGGTCAATGTCCAGTGTAGCTGATGGGTCCCACTATTACATGTTTTTCCCTGATTCCCTCTAGTTCTGTGTTGTCTTCCTGGTTCCCCTCTGGTGTACACATATATACCATACATGTGATCAGCAGCATGGGGTCATGTGATCAGCAGCATGGGGTTATTTAGTAGTGATTCGACCAGATGAGTGGAAGTCCTTTGTTTTTTAAGTTCTGTTAATTTTGTCATATCACCTAACATTGTGGATTTAACATCCACTTATAAGGGAGACCATGTACCATTTGTCTCTTTGCTCTTGGCTTACCTCACTCAACATGATTTCTTCTAGCTCCATCCATTTCCCTGCAAATGCCATTATTTTGTCATTTCTAATGGCTGCATAATATTCCATTGTGTATAGATACCACAATTTTTTGATCCATTCATCTGTGGTAGGACATCTGGGTTGTTTCCATGTTCTGACTATTGTGAACAGTGCTGCAATAAACATGGAGGTGCATGTATCTTTGTATACTGGTTCCTGTTGTTCAGATAGATGCCTAGAACTGGTATGACTGGGTCATAAGGGAGGTCAATATTTAGCTTTCTGAGGACCCTCCAGACTGCTTTCCAAAGTGGTTGTGTAAGTGTACATTCCCACCAGCAGTGTAATAAGGTTCCTCTTTCTCCACATCCCCTCCAGCATTTGTCGTTGGCTGACTTGAGGATGTGGGCCATTCTGACTGGGGTAAGGTGGTGTCTCAGGGTTGTCTTTATTTGCATTTCCTTCACAACCAGGGATGGTGAACATTTCCCAATGTGTTTCTTTGCCATTTTTTTCTCTTCTGAGAAGTCTCTCTTTAGTTTCCTTTGCCCATTTAGTAATTGGTTTGTTAGGTTTGGGAGGGATTAGTTTCTTGAGTTCCCTGTATATACAGGATGTTAACCCCTTGTCTGATATATTTCTGGTAAATATTTTTTTCCCAATAGTTGGTTGTCTTTCTAGCTTGGTTGTGATAGCTTTAGCTGTGCAGAAGCTTTTTATTTTATGGTAGTCCCATTTGTCAAGTTTCTCTCCAATTTGTTGTGACCCTGGGACTCTGTTCAGGAAGTTCCTTCCTGTGCCTATTAGTTCAAGTGTCTCTCCTACTCTGTCCTGCAGTAGTTTCAGAGATTCAGGTTTAATGTTAAGGTCTTTAATCCATTTTGAGTTGATGTTGGTGCATGGTAATAGGCTGGGCTCCACTTTTAGTTTTCTGCATGTGGCCGCCCAGTTTTCCCAGCACCAGTGGTTGAAGAGGCTGTGTTTCTTCCATTGTATGTCTTTGGCTCCTTTGTCAAATATCAGCTGGCTGTAGGCCTGTGGATTTATCTCTGGATCTTCTATTCTATTCCATTGGTCTTCGGGTCTGTTTTTGTGCCAGTACCATGCTGTCTTTCATCAAGTAATTTTAATTCAGAGTAGACTGGACCTTTTCATACCTGGATTATCACTGAAGAGGAATAGATACTTAGTGATTATGTTAAAAGAACAGAATAAGTTCCAATTTATTTGGTAGTTTTATCTTGACATTAACTCATTTTTTTCAAATAATTAAAATAGGCTAAATATATGTATTTATCTGAAATAAGGTTTTTTTTTCCAGTGAGACTGACAAAAGAAGTTACTAAAAGATTTTTCACTCTTACTTTTTATTTAGTGTTTCCACCAGAAAAATTATCAATACACATAAGGATATGAGATTTCAGGTCTCTCAAGGAAATGAGTATTTGTAAAAAGAGTGTAACTAGGAACTCTATGTAGAGGTATTAACAAAAGTTCTCTAGGCAAGTTTAAGCTCCAGAGCTTGCAATCCAAGGAAACAACCAACAGTCCTTCATTTGTTCATCTATTTTGCTAACTTTGATGGAATGGTTGCTTTGTTTTATCATTCAGAGGTAGGGTAACTTTTTCTTTGCCAAGGGCCATTTGGATGTTTATAACCTCAAACATGGGTTATGCAAAATCATCAATACAGGCCTACAGCCATAGGCAAACAATGAGAAGCATATAAGAACCATATGTAAGTCTCTTTCCAGGTACTAAATGATTTTTGTGGGCTTTATTTGGCTGATGGCCAGGCTTCCTCACACCTGGATTTAGATGTTAGAAATGTAGCAAACAACTTGGCCATTGTCATTTTGAATGTCATAATAAAAGAAAACAAAACTGAAATGTAAATGAATGTATACTTAAGGTTTTATTTCTGTGAGGGTTGGGGAGGGGAGGAAGGAAGGGAGTCTGGGGGAGGGAGAGAAGAGTATGTGTGTAGAAAGAATCTCGTTGAATCTTTTTGTTCCTCAAACTCTTTGTCCTTTGTAATAGTAGCAGAGTGGATGGATTGATTAAGATTCTCTTCATAGAAACCCTTCCTTAGGGTCAAGTGAAGCGCTTTAGACATCCAGGGATGAAGGTCTATCATGTATTTAACTCTGCATGGCCATCATTCTCTGTTATCATCAAATAACATGCTGCATGTACAGCTTTTCCTCCCCTTTGTCTGTCTTTTAAACAAAGCAACCAAGCTTTTAACCTTTCTACCTTTACCAATTTGACACATTAAGAAGTGATGCATGGTTGATGCTTGATCCATAGGTAGTTGACCTCTAGAAACTCCGTCTCCCGTTTCTTTCACAAAACCTTATATGAACAGAATATTCATGGGCTCCACTTCCTCAGCAGGAAGCATCAGGTCCATCCAGCCAGGCAGGTGTCAGGTGACAAAGGGTCAACTTTGCCGGAGGAACAGGTGCAGCTTAGAGAAGTGCCAGCAAGTGCAGCCTGGGTTCACGTTGTTCTCCACCGTGATGTTAACTGCAAGTGATTCCTGCTTAAATTGCTGTGCCCCCTAGGACTTGGCCATCTGCCAGCAGAGCTGCTACCTCCTCTTGGATTCTGGGGAAAGCACTGCTCCAGTTGCAGATGGCATTTAGGCAAATGCCTAACACACCAGCCTGCTCAGGGTTCAGACTTAATGAGGACAGAAAGCTTTCCCATTCAAACATGTGGGCAGATAGATTAATGCTTTATTAGGACTTACACAAAGCAATATGCTACTCTTTTGAACAGTGAATTATGATTCCTTTTGTTTGAGTGCCAGTGATCAGGCCTTGAACTCAGGGCCTGGGCACTGTCTGCTCAAGGTTGGCCCTCTACCACTTAAGGCACACCTCTACTGGCTTTTTGCTGGTTAATTGGAGATAAGAATCTCACAAATTTTCCTGCCTGGGTAAGCTTTGAACCATGGTCTTCAGATCTCAGCTTCCCGAGTAGCTAGGATTCCAGGTATGAGCCATTGGTATACTATTAAATTACGATTTTTAAAAATGATTTTTTCTGGCTCCACTCTTCTCTTAGCTCCTATGACTCCACATCGTCTGGGGCATTCAGGCTGGGTGACTGCAGCATCCTCATGCAGTGTTGTCCCTGTCATGGCTTGCACCTTCCTAGATTGTAGGCCTCCAAGGGTAGAATCCTCAAGTTCACAGGATCAGTGACCATGCTAGTGCTCCAAGTGAATTTTGCAGTGACAAGAGATAGGAAACAAGGTTACTCTCAGCTAAAGCCACAGGCCAACTTAATTGAATAACTGATTGCAAAACACAAATACCAATCACCTAATAGACTCCACTGAGGAGCTAGTTGACACAAAGGTACAGACTAACTCTACAAGCAAAACTCAAAGACGTAGTATTCCCAGGAAGGAAGGGAGGTCAGCTGCAAGGTCATCTTGGACTGATGGTGACCTCTTGCCCTATCGCCTTCTGGTGGTGTGACTTAGAGCCACTTATTCTCCCAGAGGGAAGAAGGTTGAATCTGAGCATAAACATCTGCTTTGCAAGGTTGCTATCAATGTATTAAGGCCTCCCACATCATGGATATTCAATTGATGTATATGATTCAGGGAGGATTTAGAAACTGTGAAGAATAGACTCTGAGACAGTTACTGGGGACATCTGAGGGATGATAATGTTTTTTGAATGTGATAGTAAAGTGGCAGTAATAAAGAAGAGAGTAAGATGCCCTGATCAGAAATTAAACCACCAGGCAAAAAGATACAGAGAATGAGGAACAGAAGGTGCAAGCAGCTGAACAATGACCCTAGCTCCAATTAAACCAGGTGGGGTCAGCCATGGAAATAACAGTTCATTGCTTTCTTGAGATTCATCACTGTAAATTAATATTTATGGAGCTGCTCTAACACCTGGCAGTCTACAAACATTTCTTAAGTGCTCCTTGCCAAGACATTCAAAACAATTTCCAATATGCAGAATTCTCACTTGCCCTTTTGTCAATTATCTATCACTTACCTCATGAGCATGGATTAATTACCAAATGTATGCCTGGATGATCTGCAAGGCTCTGTGCAGAATATTGATTTTTTTAATCTGTTTCTCTAGTTAGGATTTCTCTGCTGGGCTCCCAACATGTCTGTCCATTTGTCCACCTGGTGTTTGTTGATTGATAGCCCACAAGTCAGATGAGCTTAACATTCCAAAGAGACCATCCAGTAGCACCTCACTTCATAAACAAGGGCTTCTTTTTCCCACCCTTTCTCTTCTATCTTTAGCAGGTGTCAGATCAATATATATCTTGCACATACCCCAGATTCTCTGCATAACTAGGCTTCAGACCCAATAATATCCCATGCAAATTGGGATATTTGGACACTCTGTCATATTATCATATTTATTTTGTCTATAGTACAGTAATCTCATCTTGTCTCCAAAGGATATATGCCAAAACATTCTGTGGATGCCTGAAACAGCAGAGAGTTTGTATATGTATCGTGTGTACCTGTGACAAATTTTAACTTACCAACTAGACACAGGAAAAGATTAACAACAGCTAATAATAAAATTAAACAATAGAACAATATTGATGTATTATAATATGAGTTATTTCAAATTTAAGAATTTTTTATCTCTACACTTTCCTAGTTAACATTTTCAGACCATGATTGACCATGGGTAATTGAAATCAAAAGAAGAAAAAGCAGAGCTGGGAGTGGGGCTGCTGTATGTAATACACTCTTTAAATATACTTTGTAAAGTATTCTTGCATAATTATTCTTTGTGTATCTTTCTGTAGGACAATGCATATTGCAGAAACTTCATCAATCTTAATCATAAGTACATGCCTGGCACTGAGCATAACCGAGCAACAGTTATAATCACTAACTACAGCTCAAAAATCATGAAAAGGGGATACGTAAAGAATTCAGAATCCACAAACTACTGCTAATAGCAGATCAAATTTACTAGATGCTGTTATTAGGGCAGTGAATTGGAGTTTGGCAGTGGTTAACGTCCTTGCACACAGACTAATAATTTTTCCTGGAAGAGTCCAAGTTTCTTTATGGGTTTTCTAAAAGGCAAAAATGTCAAGATTTGCTCGCATGACTAATTTAAAGTCAAATTCCACTAGAATTACCTAAAGGATACAGCAAATAAGCAGAATTCTTTTGTGGTTGTAAGTGATTCAGTGCCATTTGTCTTCTTTTGACATTGCTATAGTTAATATGGGAATACAAAAAGCAATTCCAAAAAAGGGAAATGAAATTACATACTATCATTTTAAATTGTTCTTCATTTTATACAACTTCATTTCCCTTCTCCCTTGTGTAGACAGAACAATCTATTTGAGAAACAGTTTGACACAAAAATAGATTGTGGAGCTAAGGTTTCCAGTCTTTTTGATCAGAATCTCTATTATCATAGTTAGACAATGTATAGGTGACAATGGGTCAATCTTTTGCATTGTACCTCACTGCCTTATTTAGCCTTCTAGTAAACTGTATTCATTTTTAAAAATTCTACTGCATATTTATATTCCTTCCCACTTTTTGTGCATTTTCTTTAGTTTTTTCTTTTTTCTAAGTATCTATCCATTTTGTCTTTTTAATATTTTTTGAAAATTTTTCTTTAATGCCTACAAAAGCTTTTCAAGTTTGTTGTTGTTGTTTTTTTTTTAAAAAAAATTACACCCAGGTTTCACAGTTTTGTGGCTTTAGGCATTTGTCTTGGCTTAGGCATGTTTGGGAGATGTTTAAAAGCCATGATGATTGGCCAGATCTTTCTCAGCATGTTCAATACATCTTAAACCAGAGATTTAAAGTAAATTCACAGGGGTATTTTATTATCCCACCGTACTTTTACTTTCTTTTATTCACTGAAAACAAATGTTTTCAAACAAAGTGCATTTGGTGGAACATGAAAATTCTGTAAATTCATGATAGTCAAAATATGTCTCTGAAGTCTTGTGAATGATTCTACAAGACACAAACAACAATAAATATTATTACCCTTTAATTGACTTTATGTGTAGTAATAATCAAAACACTGTTTCTACCCTGATAAGAAAGATTTCCATTCTTTTTATCCTCAACTTTTTCCACTGGTCTGTCTATTCCTTGTAATATTGATACAACCAAGAACAAAAGGCTTTCATATTACTAATGCACTTGGCCTTTTTTATTAATAAGTTTTCTTTATTGTGAAAAATACTGTATAGAAGGGTTACAATTACATGAGCAAGGTAATGAGCACATTTCTTATCAAGCATTTTTGCCTCTTCCTTGGCCTTTTTTTTAGATGCAATTTTGTTCTGACCTATAAGCTTCAATTGTTTCTTCTATAGTATAGGATCCAGGGAACTTTTATGTTAGAAAAAAATGATACCTGACTTGTTTTTTTCTCCCTGAAAGTTAATGTGCACATGCGAACACTTATGTGTGTATGTGTGTGTGTGCACACATGCATGTGTGCATGCACACATGTGTTCGCTGGTTCTGGAGCTTAACTTAAGGACTGGTGCTTTCTTTTGCTTTTTGGCTTAAGGCTGGCCTTCTACCACTTGATCTGCACCTTCACTTCCAGCTTTTTTTCTGTTTAATTGGAAGTGAGTTTCTTGGTTTTCTCTACGAGGGCTAGCAGCTTAGAACCAAGATCCTCAGATCTCAGCTTTCTAAGTAATTAGAATTAGAGGCATGAGGCACTGGTGCTAGGAGGAAAAGACTTTTTGTTTTGGTTGGTCATGGGGCTTGAACTCTGGGCGCTATCCCTCAGTTCTTCAGCTCAAGGCAAGTGCTCTACCACTTGAGCCACAGCGCCACTTCTGGTTTTCTTTTTTTGTAATTTATTTATTTATTTATTTATTAATTTATTAATTTATTTTTATTGTGAGAATACCATACAGAGAAGTTATAATTACATGGGTTTTCTGAGTGGTTTATTGGAGATGAGAGTCTCAAGGAGTTTTCTGCCCAGGCTAGCTTTGAACAGCGATCCTCAGGTCTGTGTGAGCCAATGGTGCCCGGTGTGAAATAAAAATTTTTAAATATTTTTTATTTTATTTTATTTATTTATTTTTTTTTGGTCCGGTCATGAGGCCTGAACTCTGGGCCTGGGCACTGTCCCTCAGCTCTTTTGCTCAAGGCTAGTGCTCTACCACTTGAGCCACAGCACCACTTCTGGCTTTTTTCTTTTTTCTTATGTGGTGCTGAGGAATCGAACCCAGAGCTTCATGCATGCAAGGCAAGCACTCTACCACTAAGCCACCTTCCCAGCCCCATTAAATATTTTTAAATAAAAATTTCTTATTGAAAAAGTATTTGATCTACCAAAATATGTACTTCTTCAAACAAGAAAAGAAGGAAAGAATTCATTCTTCTTGGAAAATGTTGACTTTCTGAAAAAGTACAGAGCCTGTGCACCTAGAATATACACAGATATTTCTAAAATGAATTCATATGTGATTGTCCAGGGCTCCAGAAGCTTATTTTCTGTTGGACTCAGAACTCAAACCCAAAGGAAAAACAGGAGTGTGGATAGAGAACCACTAAGGAATAATACACAGCTGAAACTTAGGAGCAGGTGAAAATGGAATAAAGAAAATATAGCGATTAAGCAATGAGAAATAATGAGGTGGAGTTTTCTGAGAAGACTCTTTAATCTCACTACATATGTATTCCTTATAGTTACAATCACTAAAGATAGAATACTATGTTGTGTGGTTGGTTCATGGTTTATGAAAAACAGAAAATCAGAAGCATCATGTTCATTCTCCCAGTTGCCCTTCACTAGCTCATTCTTCATGGATGGAGTGGGAGTGGATGAGCCACACTGTGACGGAGCAGCGATGAAGGACCATGCTATTTGGAAGGCCAACCTTATATGCCACGTCTATGATCGGAATATCTCCTTCTAAACCCATACTGAGGGGCTGGGAAGGTGGCTCAGTGGTAGAGCGCTTGCCTTGCATGCATGAGGCCCTGGGTTCGATTTCTCAGCACCACATAAGCAAAGAGAAAAAAGCCGGAAGTGGTGCTGTGGCTCAAGTGGTAGAGTGCTAGCCTTGAGCTGAAGAGCTGAGGGACAGCGCCCAGGCCCAGAGTTCGGGCCCCACGACCGGACCCAAAAAAAAAAAAATGTAAACCCATACTGAAAGTTAATCGCCCTTATATCAGCATTGAGAATGGCGATTGGATCATGGGGATCACCCCTTATGGATGGATTAATACTGTAATCCATGGTGTAGGCTTAGTTATCACAATAATGGATGGATGAGGCCCAGTTTTCTTTCCTTCCTCTTTCTCACACATGCTTACATAGCTTTCCAACAAATCATGGCACAACCCCAAGACCCCTCTGCACCAGATGCCAAGTCTAGGCTCTTAAACTTCCCACCTCCAGAACCATGAACCAAGTGAATGTGCATTGATAGAAAATACTGTTTTATTCTAGTAGAAGAAAATATGTGCAGACACCATCCAAACAGACAGCAAATATTACCCCTTCGCAGAAATTGCTCCTATAACAGCCCATAGTATGTCTTTCTGCCTCAGAAGTCATTCTAATAAGATTTCTAATGTGGCCAGGGCTACTGGGAAAAGGAGCAGGTACAGTACGACAGGCCATGACATGGATTTTAAAACATACTTCAAGATTTTACTCCCTTGGTTAAACTGTAACTGAGAAATAGTGCTGATAAAGGCGGGTTATACTTGGCCCTGGATGAACAATGTCTCCTGGGGAAATGGGACCTACCTTACAAATACTAAGAAGCTTGAAAAACAGCCTCTAACCTTGACTCTATCAGAAAAAAATGTAGATGGTGCAGTGTCAGACAGTTCCAATTTGAATATGACCACCCTAAGTGAGATAACCTATTTGCTTGTCATCCTCTTTTTAATAGTAAGAACATGCAGTACCTGTGCTCCGTGCATGAGTTAACAGCTTGTGCTATTCTCTGTAGACCTCCCCTGGGGATTGTTCTCCTTCTCATTTTAGAAAGGAAATGAGACAAGCACCACAAGAGAGATGAAGGCAGTATTCTAACCCAGACATTCCAAATCCAGGATTGAGCTTCTAACTCAATGCTTCTCAAACTGTGATCTCAGAACCAGTGTCCACAGCATTACCTGGAAACATCAGAAATGCATATTGTTTGGCCCATCACAGACCTGCTGAATGACAGACTCCAAAGATGAGGTCCAGCAATCTATGCTTTAACCAGTTCAGCAAGGACTCCTGATGCTTAACTCTAGTGCGAGGACTACTGTTCTAACAACTGTTCTTGCTCCTTTGTGCTTTCTATCATGTCCTTCCCTTTGTTGTAGAGAGACAATCACAATTTTTGCCTCCTGATGGCTGATGGCCTTGCTCTAGACTTCTCATGGATTCAAAGTAGATGTCAAGTGACCCTGTATCCTTCTTTATGTATCTAGAATATTTTCACATAGAACTGACTTTGCTACCCTTTAAAAAGTTGCTTTTGTGCCTAGCTTTCCAATAGTCTCTCATGTTGCAGAGACCAAATATGAATCATTGTAAGAGTGTGATCATCACCTACTTTAGCATGATACCCTACCTCTACCTTCACCTCTTTTCTGATATTAATATTTGTATGACCAACTCACAAAACTATTCAAATTCGATTCTTATAAGATGATTCATGTGTATAAATTTATACTCAAGGTATACTATTATGAACACCAACATTTTGCATATATGTTAACTATTTCCCTTATTTGTGCTATGCACAGGTAATTCTTCCAGGATTTCTTATGTGTAAAGTGGACTTTAGCATTACAACAAGTAATAAATTCACTAGTATTATGTTAAGAATAGTTTGGATTGCACTTCTGTTTCCCATGGTGCTAGCTTCTTTACTCACCTTATTATCTTTGTGCTTAGTGAGCATGTCTCATTTCAGGATTTAAGGTGGCTAATTTACTAAGAAGAGTGAGTCGTCAGCTGGCATTCTCCCACTCCTGCCTCCCTGCCTCAGTCTACCTCTCCTCTGTTGTTGCCTGGCTAATGCTGACAAAACCATTGGAAATCTATCACCTTTGGCCATGTTCTTTAACAAATCACAATCTTACTTCATATCAGCTCTACTAAGTACACTGTATCTCCCTGTATCTTCCAGGCTTTGCTTTAGTGATGGTATCTCTTTCTTCCTCCTTATTTATATGGTTTGTGTCAGCTCCCTGTCTACCATGGAAGGAAATTAAATAGGCTTGGCACAGCCTGACAAAGGTATATTGGTTGCCACCCAGCATCTTGTGTCCTTCTAGGTAATTATACATTGATTGTGTGATGAATTGTTCCTGTCTCTTCCTGGGTATACCTAAGAGTCTGTACTTACACTTTGCTGAGTATCCCTTCGCTCCTCTGTGGTCCTCTAGGTTCTCCAGGTCCTCATGGCCTCTCAAAGACTGTGCTTAATCCTGTCTCCTCCATACCTCTCAATTCAAGGATGTAAGTCAGACTCCTACTTGTTTCAGTAGTTTAAGTTGTTTAAAAATATAATTCAAGCCAGGCACTGGTGGCTCCACCTGTAATCCTAGCTACTCAAGAGTCTGAGATCTGAGGATTACAGTTTTAAGCTAGCCTAGGCAGGAAACTTTTATCTCCATTTAGCCACCAAAAAACTGGAAGTGGATCTGCTAAAGTGGTAGAGTACTAGCCTTCAGCAAAAATGTTCAGGGACTGTGCTCAGGCCTTGAGTTCAAGTCCCAGGACAGGTACAGACACAAGTACACACAGAAATATATATATGTATGTATGTAAATATACATATGTATATATACATATGTATGTATGTATGTATGTATATATATATATATATATATATATATATATATATTTCAGCTGGGCACTTTTGGCTCATTCCTGTCACCCTAGCTACTAAGGAGGCTGAGATATGAGGATTGCAGTTTGAAGCCAGCCCAGACAAAAGAATGCATTTCATTCTTAGATCCCATATAATTGCATAAAGCCAGAAGTGGAACTGTAGCTCAAATAATAGAATGAAGAGTACAAGGTCCTGAATTCAAGCCCCAGTACTGGCATATACGAAACAATCAAATAAATGAAAATAGAATTCAACCATTTTCTGCCTGAGTTCACTGTGATTTTCTAGGTTGGCATCAAAATAGGATGACTTAAAAATTAAATGACTCTTAAATGGCACTAGTGGCTTGTGTCTACAGTCCTAGCTACTCAGAATATTGAGGATTGCCCTTCAAAGCCAGCCCCAGCAGAAAAGTTCCTGATACTCCTATTCTCCAATTAACCACCTAAAAGCCAGAAGTAGAGCTGTGGCTCAAGGGGTAGAGTGTAAGCCTTGAGCAAAAGAGCTCAGAGATAGCACCCAGGCTCTGAGTTCAAGCCCTAGGACTAGCAACACACACACACACACACACACACACACACACACACACACACACACACACACACACACACACACACCAAAATTAATGACTCTCCACACAGTGGGTGCAGTGAATGAAGAGGCATGATCTCTATTAAACAATAAGTCCTAGTAGGTGGAGGCAAGTTTTATATTTTGAGCTAATTGTATCATAGTTTTGAGAACAGACTCACATTTTTTAGCCTGCAAGAGGCACTTATAAAACCACAGCCTGTGAACTATGTTTGTAATAAAGTTTCTTGAAATACAACAGTGCCCATTCCTCTCTGAATGAGCTGAGTCCTTGGGACAGAGACTATTGTTCCACGAAGTCTGTACCATTTGCTCTTTCCCAAAAAGTTTGCTGGCCACTAATTTTGTACTAAAAGTTACTTTGAAGAAGGAGCTAATAAAGCACTTAGAAATGGGCTTGGCATGTATATATTGGAATTATCGTGCTTTCGTTTGTACACCTGCCAAATACCTTGTGAGTGGAAAAAAAGAATGTTACAGCTTGGTGCTTTTGACAAAAAGTTTATTCTAGACCATTCAATGAAACAACTTGGCCTTGATCTTTAGCACATGTAAGTTGCAGAGGCCAAGATAGTCATACGAAGCAACTTTTACCCTTGTTCTCACTGTGACTTCCTCCCTTGTAGCCTGTGAGACATGGCGGCCTGTTGGAACAGGTGGCACAGCGCCCCTCACAGGGAGTGGGGTGAATGAAGAAGTTCCTTGGTAATAACTGTGAGCATGGAACAACACTCATTTTCTTTCAAGATCAAAGTTGGTGTCCCCCTCCTATGAAAGCTGACATATCATCGGATTCTGACCAAAGATTTGCATGTGGTGTTTGGAGGGAACAGTGTTATGTCTTCAACACAAAAAGACATTTTTAAAAAGCAGGACTCATGAGTGGTAAACAGATGGACAATGAACAAATAGATATACCATAAAGTAATGTAGACTCTAGGTGGTATGTATAGGAGTGTATCTACACTCCTATATAGAATGATATTTCAGTCTTTCTTATATTCTACAAGTATATTAAAATATTACATGGGTAGATAAGTTTTCCACAACTGCTGAGATGTGGAGAAAATTCATTTTCTTTGTTGTTGTTGTTGTGAGGCTTGAACTTGGCCTGAGCACTGTCCCTGGGCTCTTCAGTTCAAGGTGAGTGCTCTACTATTTGAGCCACAGCACCACTTCGGTTTTCTGGTGGTTAATTGGTAAGAGTCTCTTGGACTTTCTTGCCCAGGTTGGCTTTGAATCGCAATCCTCAGATTTCAATCTTCTGAGTAGCTAAGATTATAGATGTGAGCCATTAATACCCAGTGTGTCAATTTCTTTTAAATTTAGAGATGACATAAACCTTTGGCCTTCCAGTCCTACTCTGAGGGAGCTATCCCAAAGAAATAAAGGCCTGAGCAAGGTTGGAAATAATACTCAGTGAACACCCAGCCCAACAATAGACAATCTTGTTTCTGTTCCAATAATCTATCTGTGCCATACTGGTTGTTAAATATTTTAATGCAGCCTTTGGATGTATAAGTAAAATTTCAGTATGTGAAAAAAGTCATACTAAAATATAAAAAGAAAAACTTAAAGTGTGATTGTGTAAGGAGAACAAGGTTGGGAACAAAGGCATTTCTTGGTTGCAGAACCCTGCCAGGAAGAGCGACACGGCGGCTGGGATCCTGTAACAGAGCTTTGCTCAGGAATCCAGTGTGGAATGAAGGATGTGGGAGGGAAGAATGGGCAGAGCAGGGATGCACAGGCATGAATGAGGCGCTTTCACACTTGTACGTGTACACACCATGTTGAGAATCATTATGGAAGGGGTTTCTATTTTACAAATTAGATATTTTGTAAAACAATAGAAAGCAGGTTTCCTGACTTAATGGCATAAATTTGATATAGAGAAATGAGTATTGGATCTGAAATTAGGGACTGGGTTTCAACTTTGACTCAGTGATTGGTTCTACTGTTATGAGAATAAAGCTACCCCCTCTGAGTTGCAGCTTCTTTGTCTATAAGGCTCTGGACAGGGTGTAGCACACTTGCAACCTTAAGTTACTCTTCCAGTGAAATAGGACTGCATTTCAAGTCCTGCCACAGGAAAACATTAGAGACCTTATCTAAGAAATGAGCTTGGTACCAGACACCAACCTGTAATCCCAGCTACTTTGGAAGTGAAGGTGGGAGGGTCATATGGACCAAATCCAGCCCTGGAAAAGCTGGAGATTTTTTTTAATTAAAAAAAAAGCCAAAACACACAGAGCTGGGGCTATAACTCAAGTGGTAGAATGCTTTCCTAGGAGGCTCAAGTCTCTGGGTTTAAACAAGACAGGAAGGAGAGAGGAAGAAATACCACAAGGATTTGTATCTATCTGTAAGATAGATACAAAGGAGAATGTTGGTGTAGTTTGAAAGCCTGAGAAACAAAGGTGCTGATTCTAGTTCAGATCCATAGACCCAAGAACCAGGAACTGAACACAGGAGAACTCAGGAATGTAAGGAGAGAGAGATGGAGACACAGAGACAGAAACAGAAACAGAGAGAGAGGCACATATATAGAGACACAGAGAGAAAGAATAAAAACAATTTCCTCTACCTTTTTGTTTTACCAGACCCTCAACAGTTTCCATACTGCTTTATGAGTCTCTCAATTTCAAATGTGGATCTCTTTTAGAAACATTTCCACAGATACAACTAGAAACAATATTTAATTTGCTATCTAGGAAGCCTGTGGTCCAGTTAAGTTGACAGAAAAATTAATCATGAAAACACACAAGAAAAATATATGGTATCTCAGATGGTGATATTATAGATGAGGAATAAAACAAGTCAGAAAAGAGAGTTATACCAAGAAGAGATGACATTTTTAAGTAGAGTTGTCTGGAGAAGTCCTGCTGAGTTATGTAAGTTTGATCATCTGACAGTGGAGGAAATAATGTTATGTGACCAGCAAGGTGATAAAAACTCACTGAGAAAAATAGATTGGAAGATGTAAAATCTCTGACAGGAGACAAGTAAAGACTATTCCAGTGGTCCAGGTAAATAGACAACACATTGGCCATATGAAGAAATGGACCCATTTCAAGAGCAATTAAACAGTATTTACCATGGAATAAATTGACATGAGGATAGGAGAGGGAAGATTCTGGACGTCATTATCTAGCATAGGTCCTGGGTTGGGCCATTCACAGGTATGAAAAGTAAAGGAGGGTGAGTCATCCGAGGTTATGAAAACGTTTTCCTGTTCAAGTATTTACCCAAGGTCCCCAAAATGGACATCTTTAGGGATCTTACCATTTTGAAAATCAACATAACTACTACTACAGAAGCAGTGTGCTTTGTTTGGTTGGTTTTTGCTTACTTTTTTAATTAAGTTTTTTTATTGTGAAAATACTGTACAGAGGGGTTACAGTTATATGAGCAAGGTAATGAGTACATTTCTTATCCAGCATTGTTGTCTCCTTTGTTTTTCCCCTACCATCCCTTCCCTCCCACCTCCTCAGATACACCACCCCCTCCCCCCACCTAATTATAAAGTTCGATTTTCAACATAGCATCTTGTACATCTCATTGTTGCAATGGGTCAATCTGTATCCCTATTTAAACACTTGTTTTTTCCCTTCCCCTCCTCAAATTATGTCAACATCAAATACAGTGAAAACAGGGGTTACACCATGGGGGAGGGACATACAAAGCAACAACAAAAAAATCACATGGTACCTTATGAATATGTTAGAAACAATAGCAAGGAAGAAAAGACCACTTGTGTACCTATCTTGGGGTTCATTTCACTTAACGTCATCTTATCTGACCTTTTCTGCTTGTCCCAGGCATATACTAGTTATTGCAAATAAGGGAAACCATGGGACCTATATTTCTTTGGGCCTGGCTTACTTCACTTAATATAATTTTTTCCAAGTCTTTTCATTTCCTAACAAATGGGGCAATGTCATTCTTTCTGATGGAGCTGTAGAATTCCATTGTGTGTGTGTGTGTGTGTGTGTGTATACATATATATATACACGTATATATATGTATATATATATATATATATATATATATATATATATATCACATTTTCTTGATCCATTCATCTACAGAGGGGCATCTGGGTTGGTTCCATCTCTTAGCTATGGTAAATAATGCTTCAGTAAACATAGTTGTGCTGGTAGCTTTAGTATGGTCCTGTTTGTGATCATTTGGATAAATGCCCCCAAAGTGGGATTGCTGGGTCATAGGGGAGCTCTATGTGGAGTCTTTTGAGGAACCTCCTTACTACTTTCCAAAGTGGTTGAAATCCCACATCAACAACTCCTCAAAGAAACAACTGTCCAATAAATAAGTGGGTTAAAGACTTAAAGACAAACTTCTTTGAAGAGGAAATAAGAATGGCCAAATAGACACATGAAGAAATGCTCAGCCTCTCTAGCCATAAAAGAAATGCAAGTCAAAACAGCATTGAGATTCCACCTCACCCCAGTTAGAATGGCTATAATCAAGAAATCTAATATCAACAGATGCTGAAGGGGACGTGGCCAGAAGGGAACCCTACTACATTGTTGGTGGGAGTGTATACTTTTATTTTTTACTATTAGTTAATTACCCATTGTCCAGACAATTCTTTCTGCTTAGTGTAGAAGATTATGGACATTGGAACCAACTATAATCGGATGTTGGTTTGGACCTTACTCTAAACCTTTCCATGATACTGAAGTAATGTCATGATAGAGGCCTTACTGGGCTCATTAATAAATGGGAAAACAGCCACTACCTAACCTACTTTCAATGAGAATTAAAGCACCCACAGTGGAGGAATTGTTAAAAATCTCCTCTACTCTCTTGTCTAAGCCCTTCCCTTAGGGCAGGGTCAGAGTCCCTCGTCTGACAAGAAGAAGATGGAACTTAAGAGGGTGTATCTGGATATAGATACCCTTCCATTACTTTTCAAGTCTAAATATAAATAAATTGGGCATTTTATCTTCTTCCTTTATGATGTTTCTTTTGTATAATAGCTTATCTAATGGTGTCTAAGAAATCAGGGATTCTGGACAGACATTCAGACAACACTTTAACCACTCATCTTCAGCATATGCTATACCTAAGGGGCTGTGAGTGATTGAGTTCTGTTTCCAACCCAGTGCCCAGGGCAGAGTTTCAAAGCA
This sequence comes from Dipodomys merriami, assembly GCF_024711535.1. Classification (NCBI taxonomy): domain Eukaryota; kingdom Metazoa; phylum Chordata; class Mammalia; order Rodentia; family Heteromyidae; genus Dipodomys; species Dipodomys merriami. The sequence goes on along the minus strand of NW_027206068.1, from coordinate 7,331,045 downwards.
GCGTGCCATGAGGCATGGCGTCCCAGAGTTGAGAACAACCGATGTATCCCTTTGCATGTATGCATAGCACAGCTGCTTACTTCCAAGAAATTATTAAAATAATTTTCATTCGTTTTTTCTTCCTTTCTACAGTTTACATGGTTGAAATCTTATCCAAGCAAGGAGTGAGGATAATCACCACTTTCATTAACATTTTTCTCTTTTGCATTTTGTATTCCTCTGACCTATTCTCTTGGTTAGCTGATGGTACTTCACGAGTGTCATCTTTTCTTTAAATTGCTTTTACAAATGGCCAGTGTTACCAAAACCAAACACTTTCTATCATATTTTTATTCCATTTCACTTTATTTACTTATTTGTTGTGTATTTACATTTTGGTTAGGTTTTATTTTCTTTGCTTTTGTGTGTGTGTTGGGGGAGGGCATGTATTTGTGTGCATGTCCTAGGTCTTGAACTCAGTACTGTGGTACTGTCCTTGAGCTATTTTACTCAAGACTAACATTCTATCACTTGAGCCACAGCTGCACTTCTGGTTTTGGAGTGGTTAATTGGGAATAAGAGTCTTACAAACTCTCTTTCCCAGGATGGCTTTGAATTGAGGAGTATAGGTGTGAGTCATCAGCAGTTGGCTGGTTAATATTTTGTTTTTGCTTTTTCTTAGCAAACTTCCTTGGGAAATACTCAGGAGTTAAGTCCTCTTATTCTAAAACCAGATTTCTCACTATTGACATTTTAGGTGGAATGATTCTTCGGAGGCCATCCTGTGAATTGTAGGATGCATAGCGTAGCTGCATAACCCTCTTGCTACTCACTCATGCAGAGTAGTCAAAACTATTTCTAACCTTTCCTGGTTTCTCAAAGGTAAAGGAAGCAAAATCACTTAGCTCCAATTTAGGAACCACTTGTCTAAAGAAAGATCTTTCCTTTTTCAGTATGCCCTAATATTACCATTGATTTTTTAAAAATCAGGTTTCCTGGGAAGAAAATATTGGTGTATATTTATAGACTTTAACAAAGCCATCAATGACCATGTAAGGAGATTTATTACAGAAACAGGGCATAGTAAATTTTTATAACACATTCTGATTAAGAACAAAAAGAATTTACATATCGCTGCTTTGTCACATTTCTAGAATCTTTCTAGAATCATTAAAGAAATGCCATGAGGAGGCAAAAATAAAGATTAGATTCCTGATGGAAAGAAAATGGGGGATTTTGATGTTTGTTCCATTTTTATTCTATATTATGTGCTTTGACTATAAGAATTTACATATCAGTACTTTAATTTTTTTAACAGAGAGCTTCCAATTAGATCTTTCTAATTACAAAGGAGACATATATATATATATGTATATATATATATATATATATATATATATATATATATATATATATATAGTGTGTATAAAATGGTCCCAGTATCACCAGTATTAATCCTCCACATCAAAATACTTTTCTCTCTCACCTGCAGCTCTCTCTGCAGCTCAGAGAATTTGGGATACTGTAGCTGCCTTGTATAAAAGGTTGCTACAGTTGGTTTTTAAATTGCTAGTGTTAAGTAAAAACAATATAAACCAGCTGCTGAGGGATTATAAAAGCTTTGCTTTTTCAATAATTGGAAACCTTGTTTACAGAGGATTCACAATATTCTTCAAATGCCTTTGTGTAGAAAATAAAGAAACTTGTGTTTATCTAAGCAATGATAATCTGACTACAAAGCAAACTCATTTAAGGATTATGTCCCATGTCTCACTGTGCAGCTGTCATTGACTTCTTTCACACTTCACAAAATTCTAAGAGTTTTCCGTGTAAATGAAAAGAATAACTTGGGGGAATAAACCATGTAGTTTTAGAACAAATATACTTTTAAGTCACAAGGAAAAGATTTGAGAGACTTAAAAAATATCAATTCAAAAGGTATCGATTCAAAAATTTCATTCTTTCTTGATTCAGATAATTTCAAAAAGATTTTAAGGTGTTCCTCCCTGGAAAATAATTAAAAATCACTCAGATAATGCAATTTTAGCTAACCTGCAGAATTTTGAGAGACAAAACTGGCACCCACATTGATTGGTCTCAGCCAGGCCTGAGGATATACAACTGAAATCCTAGCTACTTTTGAGGAGGAGACAACTGGACTTTGAGTTTGAGGACAACATTGGCCAACGTAACTAGATCCTGTAGCAAAAGCAAAATCTAAAGCTGGGTGTTGGTGGCTCACATCTGTCATCCTAGTTCCTCAGAAGGCTGAGATCTGAGGATCACAGTTTGAAGCCAGCCCAGGAAGAAGAGTCCATGGGACTCTGATCTCCAATGAACCACCAAAAATATCAAAAGTGGAGTTGTGGCTCAAATAATAGAGTGCCAGCCTTGAATAAAAAAGATCAGGGAGAGAACAAGGCCTTGAGTTCAAGCCCCAGTATGTACACACACACACACACACACACACACACACACACACACACACACACACACACACACACACACACACACACACACACACACACACACACACACACACACACACCATATTTTTGTAACAGTGTTAATTAAAACTGAGAGAAATGAGATGCAAAAATATTTAATAACCTACTTAGGGTCACATAGCAGTTGGATTGATGATAAGCAAGGATCTATACCTATATGCTTTATTCTGCAAACGTTTAATGACCAAGACACACTCGGCTTTCTGAATAGTATCTGAATATTTGCTCTAATGACTCATGAAAAGTGTTAGCAAGATCTTTTCCCGGGGAATGGGAGGTGAGGGAGTGTAGTTGAGATGGGAGGGAAGGGATGGATGGCAGGGGAAAAACAAAGGAGGAGGCAACAATGCTTGATAAGAAATGATACTGTGCTAGGAAGGTGGCTCAGTGGTAGAGTGTTTGTCTTACATGCATGAGGCCCTGGGTTCGATTCCTCAGTACCACATAAGCAAAAAGAAAAAAGCTGGAAGTGGCACTGTGGCTCAAGTGGTAGAGCGCTAGCCTTGAGCTGAAGAGCTGAAGGACAGCGCCCAGGCCTAGAGTTCAGGCCCCACGACCGGACCCAAAAATAAAAAAATAAAAAAATTTTAAAAAGAAATAATACTTTGCTCATGTAACTGTAACCCCTCTGCACAGTATTTTCACAATAAAAAACTTATTTAAAAAGATCTTAGTTAAAAATCTACTATACTAAGTTCTTATGTGTGTAGCAGCTTCTCAGACCTTGATGTGTTTGTGGGTCCTTTTGGAGATGAAGAGTGGAGCCACAGGCTGCTAAACTTGTATGGCACCTAGCAGCTTGTGAAGGGCCAGCTTCCCTCAAATCTCAAAGTTCTCCTAATTGGCTGTAAGTTTAAACCCTACTATTTCCCTACCATTCCTAGAGAGAGCAACCCTTCAGGCTTTGGTAAACCTGAGGACACCACAACTCAGATCTAATTAGGAAATAACTTTCAGATATCTAGTAAAAAAAATTTCATTATTATTTTTTATTTCAGTACCTGCTCAGCATGCCAGAATAATATGATTCCCATTCTATTCTTCTGTGGACTACACAAATACATATATACTCATTACTCCATTCAATGTTAAACAGTTAGGTAATTGGTTCTTACGTGTTTTATGTTATGCAAAAAAATCCTTACTACCTTGATAGATGGTTTAGGAGCATATTAGTAGCATTTACTTTAAAAATGAACTATTCTTTTTCCAGGTAAAGGAGTGGAAAATAGGCTCACCTCGTTTTGTAAGAATGCATGAGGTTCCCAGAGCAAATGTGCCTCTGCATACACTGTGCCAAACAATGTGGGAGAGTTCTTGGGAAAACAATGATGAGGAAAACAAAACAGCAGAAAACTCACGGAAAGCAAGGTAGACATGGTGGCTCGTGGCTGTCATCGGGCTGGCTGCAGGCATGAGGATAGCTAACTTGGACTCCTTAGCAAGACCCTGTCTCCGAATCAAAACCCAAAACTTTATAGGGTAGTCAGAGAAGAAAGTATCAAACAAATATTTGACATTTTGTCTGAGTGTTTTCTAACAGATTGGGCTAAGGAGAATCTAAGGACTCAGCAAAGAATGGGCCTGCTCTCCCTTCAACACAGAAGAGGCTTCTCTGGTACCGATTGTAACTAGGGCTCACTAAAATACCGGTTTTCCAGGCACTGTTGCAAGTACATTACATGTATTTCTTCATTTGACTATTACAACAACCAGATGAGGCAGGGAACACTTATTATTCTGTGTGTGTGTGTGTGTGTGTGTGTGTGTGTGTGTGTGTGTGTGTGTGTGTGTGTGTGTGTGTGTGTGTGTGTGTGTGTGTGTGTGTGTGTGTCTGGGGCTTGAACTCAGGGACTTGTGCTTTCCTATACTCTCTCTTGGCTTTTGAGCCACTTCCAGTTTTTTTGTTGGTTAATTGAAGATTAAAAATCTCACCAACTTTTCTGCCGGGGGTTGGCTTCTAACAACAGTCCTCTGATCTCAGCCTTCTGAATAGTTAGGATTATAGGCATGAACCACCAGGTCCTAGCTTATTTCCATTTTAAAGAGTAAGAAATGGAGGAACATAGAAATCAGTAATGTGCTTAAGGACACACAGATCTGGCCTCAAAGATAGGTGGTCTGAGTTTCAGAGCTTGTTCTTCAACAGCAGGCGATCTGCCTCTTTTGAATGAGAATCCATGACCTTAATATATTTTTTAAAATGATGACATCATGGAGGGAACACAATTAAGGAACTACAGATAATTTGGGTTACTGGAGCATAAGATGACCACGGGGTGAGGAGGCCAGGGGCTGGAAGCCATAACATTTGTGATGGCTTCACATCTGTAGGAACACATTATGTGGATAGTATGAAGAAGACTGAAGAGGATCAGCGTCATCCTTAGTAGTCGCAGTACTAACAATGTGAGTATAAAGTCAGCAAACAAGTCTTATTTAATACATGTAATCTTTCCCTTGGAATCTTTGGAGGACTGGTTCCAGGATGTCTGTCAGATACCAAAATTTGAATATACTCAAGTCTCTTCTATGGAACAGTGTAGTATTTGCATGTAGCCTACCCAGGTCTCAGCATTTTTTATCTCATACTAGATATCTTACAAAATCTATTACCCATACACTTCATTCATGTGGACTCAGGCCAGTTCTTGGCAAAAAGCAAATTTGGGGTTTTGCTAATACTTTCTATCTTCAGTTGGTTGAATGTAAAGATATAAAATTGAAGGACTGGGCAAGCCCATTATGTACTGCATGAGCATGAATCTGCAGTTATAGAATTGAAGGCTATGGAGGGCTCACTGTGTATTACAATAGCATGATCTCTTTCATTTGGGAATCTTGGAAAGCTTTTCTTTTACTTCATCAAGTTTCCATTGCTCAGAGCTTATTGAGAATGCATCTACCAAAATACCCTCAGAACAAATCGCAATGGAAATCTTATGCCTCTTCTATCTCAAATGTCTAGTTTGATCACTTAACCTTGTTCACTGGGTTGACTCTGAATGCCTGATTGCTTAAATAACATCTCCCAAGTCCATTGTCAAAAAAACAAATACATACTGAAGAGTTATAGTTTGAATGAGAAGACAATACTTTCAAAAGGGCATCTGCAAGGATATTCAAAAGAATGGGCAATATATCTTAATGCAGTTCCAGTTTTAATGCAGCTTTAATCACTGGAGACAACATCTGCCATATCTGTCCACCTTGAGGGATTAGTCTTACTATAGATAATTATCTAGAATTAAATATTCACCTATCTTTAAAAAAAAAACCAGCCACTGTTTTCATGGTCATCTACAGGTGCCTTGGGAAGGATCTATTTCATGTGGCCTTTCACTGATATAATGAGAAGTGTTCCTTTTTGGACCATTTAGATCATATAAAGGCCTAGGATTAGAAGATCTAGCCATTTACCCTCAAATATCTGTGTTTTTCTGAAAGGAAATTAAAAGATGGGGTTCTTTCCCTTCTTGGGAGCCAGAACACTAATTCCCAAGAGCAAGTGAGCAGAGCTGATATTTAATAGCTCTAGTCTCAGCAGCCAGGTTCACCAAGGAGGCTCCTGGGTCTATCCTAGGACTTTTTAAATTTATTTTAATTTATTTATTTATTTATTTTGTCAGTTGTGGGGCTTGAACTCTGGGCTTGAGCACTGTCTCTTATCTCTTTGGCTCAAGGCAAGCGCTACCGCTTGAGCAACAGTGCCACTTCTGGTATTCTGAGTGGTTTATTGGAGATAAGAGTCTCATGGCCTTTCCTGTCTGGGCTGGCTTTGAACTGTGATCCTTAGATCTCAGCCTCCTGAGTAGCTAGGATTACAGGTGTGAGCCACCAGCACCCAGCTATCCTGGGACTTTTTTGATAGTGCTAGGAAGCTCCAGAAACAACTTTCATTCATGTGTGATAGGATACATCTTCTCCCTTCCTGATTTCATATGACTATCTAAAGTAGTCCTTCAGTTCACAGAGAGTCACAGATAAAATTCTTAAAAGGGATGCAAGAACTTTGGAGCTGTCTTACTTTTTAATTAACAACAGTTCTTCTGGCTCAGCTGCATGACCATTAGACACTGAAATTTAGTGCTACTGCTTCTTTAAAAGTGATAACAGCTCTGGATCTCACAAGTGGACCTCAAGAATCATTGGTGGCTGAACGAGCTGTGCTTGGGAAAAGAGGGATTTGGGTTCTGTAAGGCATTGATGACTCACACTGGAGAGGTTACCAGGTACTCCAGGGGGGTACCTTGTCCCCAAGACCTTAGCTCACTTGGTTTGATCTGGATCCAAGTATCCAATAGTATCCCACTTGAAGACGTGTGAATATTCTATGGCTTTTTATTCTTCAGAAGCATTTAACTTAAAAATTGAGCTCCTAACTAGTTTAAAGCTCAGTGAGGAGGAGGAGTGATGGAGACTATGTTTAGACTCTTGTGCATGAAAAAATTAGAAAAAAGAAATGTAATAATCATAGCCATTCTCTCTCTTTAACATTAACAAAGTAAACTATATTTTATGCAATGCCTACTGTGACAAGCAATGGAAAAGACATGGACTCAGATTGTCTCCAGTAGCTTGGCCCAGTGTGAGTAATGATCATAGTCAGCTACATCTTCCATTCTTGCTCTCTCTTACATCGAACTCTCCAGATTTAGAGCTGGATTTAAATAGTTTGAATACCTGTCTGTACCAGTAGTGGGTTCCTTTTGTTCTGGTCCTATTCTATATACATTTTGCCCCACGTAGCACAGTACTCTCGTGTGTGTGTGTGTGTGTGTGTGTGTGTGTGTGTGTGTGTGTGTGTGTGTGTGTGGTGTGTGTGTGTGTGTGTGTGTGTGTGTGTGTGTGTGTGTAGGCCTTGGGGCTGAACTCAGGGCCTAGGCACTGTCCTGAGCTTTTGCTCAAGGCTAATGCCCTACCACTTGAGCCACAGCTCCACTTCTGGCTTTTTGGTAGTTAGTTGGAGATAAGAATTTTACAGACTTTCTTGCTCAGGCTGGCTTTGAACCATGAACCTCAGACCTCAGCCTCCTGAGTAGCTAGGATTACAGGTGTGAGCCACCGGCATCCGGCTACGCTCATCTTCTAGTAGTCTCTTACCCAAGAGATTTGTCCTTCAACTGGACCAAAGTTTCCACTATGCAGGATCTTATTTGGTGAACTCTAAGTCACCATAAAATATCCATATTTAGGCAGCTGTTAGATTTCTCCTTGTTTTCTTTCCTACCTGTTACAAGTGCAGAACCCCCTGAGCACCCTGTAGCCGTGTCCTTCCTGCCCCTGTGAGGTCATTACTGCTTGAGCAGCTGAGCAAAAAGCCCTGAACCTAATACATATTTTATATATAGCTTTATGATTGATGAATGAACTGAAAGTAATTATTGTCTTGTTAAAGAGTCATTTAAATCCAACATTTATTAACCACTTACCTTCATGTCAAGAGTGAGTAGTTGGCTTTCTGTACTGTGCTGCCCATCTAGGAACTTAATTACCCTTCCACTTTTGGAAAAATGAGAGGATGAGAAAAAAGAACAAGGTTGAGGGTTACATCCAGATTTTTCAAATGCTAAAAAGAGAAGTATAAAAATAAAATTGTGCTCTCATTGGGCACCAGTGGCTCAGGCCTGTAATCTTAGATATCAGAAGGCTGAGATCTGAGGATCAAGGTTCAAAACCAGCCCAGGCAGGAAATTCCATGAGTCTCCTATCTCCGAGTCACCATCCAAATGTCAGAAGTGGAGCTATGGCTCAAGTAATAGAGTGCCAACTTTGAGCAAAAATGCTAAAGGACAGTGTCCAGGCCCTGAGTTAGAGCTCTAGTATGAGTGAGTGCACATGTGCACGCGCGCATGCATGCACACATACACCCCCACACACACACACACAATTGTCCTTCCATAGAGGGAATAATATCAAATTTTGGTGTATTACCTTCCAAGAAGAAAGAGTGATTGTACCATTTTATCTAGTCTACCATTGACTTTTCTGGTTCTATATTTCTTGCATAATTCAATCGTTTTGCAGTTGAACACCAACAGTATCATAAAAATAAGCAAGAACTTTGAAAGCCAATAGAATGATATAAATGAAATAACAAAATGTTCAGCTCATATTTTAAAGCTTACTGATTTGTAGAGCAACAGTACACATTATTTATAGAAAAGACCTCATATAGACAATCTGCACTTCTGTTAATGATGTTATTTAAATCTTCCTACACAAAGTCACTGATCAGGCTCCAAATCTTGAAGATGGATAGTTATGAATGCCCTCTTGGTTGAATGCTCTTTATGTGTAAAGCGCATAGAGGAGTGAACACATATTTGATTGTTGATAATTAGTTTTGTGCCAACTAGGCCTGTCCCAGCAGAGTTGTGAGTATGGTACTCAGAGCTCTAGGCCTGAGCTTTTCTCCTCTTCATAGTGACCTGTTGTCTGCTCAAATACCCTGCATCCTTTGGAGGGTGAAGGTAGGGCAGGAAACTGCCTGCAGGGAATCTTGAAATCCCACCACTGTCTGTGAGCCCTGCTGAGAAAACACTTTTGACTGTTGACAGAAAGAACTATAGACAAAATAGCTACCAGGCCCATGGAAAAAGATAAACTTATTCCTGTATGTACAACCATCAATAAAATGTACAACTTTATGTAACACAACTATATTTTGAGTGTCCCTTGCATGAGAGTAACAGAAAGAAAGCCAATTATGACAATCATTTATTTCTTACCAACTCCAACACCTTAAACATCAGAAAACAAAGCACTCCTATGAAAGTAGATTACCAACATGCGATCAAGATCTAAAATGATTACTGATCAAAATCTAAAATGATTACCCTAAGGCTGAAGTTGTGGTTGAAATCTTCTCTGGAAGGTGTATAAATTTTAAAGCCTTAAATCTTATCTTCTATATAATATACCTCTGCTGTCAATAAATTTCAGCCCATTAGCCATTTGTTAAAAAAAGCATGTTATAATAATTTTGTTTGAATGGAGATCAAATTAAGCCTATTTTGTTTTTAATCCACGTGTACTCCTTATTTGTTTTACAAATGCATAACGAAACAATTTAATGAAGATTGAAATAAATGCTTATGTTTTATTCATACAAGAAATGAATGAAGCCTTATCTTTACAAATTCCTTAATAATAAAATAAGCAGTACTTTGTTTCCTCTGAAAATTCGTTTTGTAGGCAATTAGTTTAGAAAGGAAGTGAGCCTAATGAGAAGAAAAAGGTACCAACTCTAGCTCACCTTACCCAAGACAGTGGAATGTATTGATTAATTTCATAGCTTCACAGATCTCTAATGTATAGTAAAATCACAACTGGGACTTTAACCTTGTTTAGTTGAATAGAATTTTTATGTAGCTGATTTGAATTCAAATGCATTATTAATCTTTTTCTTCTTTTTAATGTAGGTGGAAAACAGACCAAAATATTATGGAAGAGAGTATGTATTATACTATTTTTTGTTTTAACAATCTAATAAGTAGTCACTTTGTGTGTCATATCAATATTTAAAATTCTCTAATTTATGGTCTTCATCATATGTCCATTGTGTAAGAGTTTAGTAAGAAGAATAAGAGCAATCAGATTCCTTTGTATTGAATTTTCTTTACAACACTCGGGTGCATGATTTCCATTAAGGTGGCAGGGAAAGTGGTTCATGCTACAATTCTTTCCACAAAAGCTGTTTCCAAGTACCTCACAAGTATTTGAAATGTAAGACAGTGTTTTTCATAATGAGGGCTTTCTGTGAGCATTTCACTTCACTGTATACCTTGATACAATATAAACATTTGGTTTGTTGAAATCCACACACTGTAACTGAATTCCTGATTTTCATATACTCTATGTTCTCAGTAGCCAGGGAAGACATTCCATTTCCATACAGTCTTATTTTTTTTAAAAAGGTAGTTTCTCCTGACTTGGATATATGTACACATTGCTTTACTACATTCATTAGTATTTATCCTCTTTTTCCCTATTTTCTAATTAATGCCAGCTCTTGTTTTGCTTTATTTGCTCAGGCACCTTACTACCACGCAAATATGTGTGACCATAAAATAATTTGTGGTCTGAGTGTGGTTGTAAAGCCCCTCACCAGAGGGAGAATTAGTGTACAAGTCATTCTTTTACCCAGAGCCAACCTGGTAGCAAAGCCTCTTTAAAGTCCACCTACCAAGTTCCCGCAGCCAATACCAACCTTGTTCATTTCATTCTCTTTCCCAACAGAGTCACTCACATCATGATTAATGACCCTCTTAGTGGACACAGCCCAGTGCTCCTTCCTCATTGCCACAGCTGCATTTCAGAGCCTCCCTTTCCAGGGCTTTGGGAATTCAGCATCCCTATGAGTACCTACCCAGGATTGTGGATAGGTACCCTCTTTCCAAGCCCATGTCCCTAAAGTCTGGTATATATTGTAATATGGCTTCCAGTCTCAATATACTGCTCAGGTTTTGCTTGAAAGTAGCATAATTAATACTATTTTTAAAAAAATAATGAAAACCTATCATATACACTTGACACATGGATCCTAAATGCTATTGTATTCATTGTGCACTTTCTTTTTGCATAAAAATTTGGTTGAATAACCTTTCAGTTCTTATTTTCCAGTCCCCAGTTCTAGAAAATAAAAAGACCAAGGAAACATTTTTTTAACCACACAAGGAACACTTTGTTTTAGAAGCAAATAAATTTAGAGCCTTCTGATTTCATGTTTCTTCTTAAATTTATTTATTTCAGGGCTTTTTTTTCTACTGTAAAAGTATTACATGCTGGCTTTAGAATTGGAAATGCATTTCTTGTGAATGAAGCACACTATTGACAATGGATAACTTAGGGGGAAATTACTTAAATTTTTTTATTTTTTTACTTCTTTGTACTTTTAGATATTTGAATTTTTTCCCCCAGTCCGGAAGCTTGAACTCAGGGCCTGGGCACCATCCTGAGCCTCTTTTTGTTCAAGGCTAGTGCTCTACCACATGAGCCAAAGTGCCACTTCCTAAATATTTGATACATGAATTTTGAGTATTGCTTTTGCAGATAGATGTTACATTTAGTTTTTAAATCTAATAATACCTGCTAACTCAGATCATATCAGAAAGGAAGATAGTTAAAGACATCTCATCCTTACCCCTCAGAGAAAAATCATCATTCCTTCGTTAACTGTTTCTTTCTGGTACATCATATCATATATGTACACCACAGATATTCTGACTTTCCTAAAGCCATGCATCAGGGAATGAGGAGCTACTGACTGGATGTTAAGGTATACAAATTGTTACATTCTTTTGAGTAAGTGAACTTAGTTCTTGGCCTCCAATGTGCTGGCTGGTGATCACATATACTTTCCAATTCAAGAGGTTATAGTTAGCTACTTTCACATTAAACTCCTGTTTCCTTTTCTTCAGTTCTGTCCCACAGAAATGACTGGTAATAAGAAGCCAGGCTCCGGAGTGTGCTGCTTGTGTGCCTTATCCTTCTGTGCTGGCCTCTGCTTTGCTTTGGCCCATTGTCAAGCATGTTCTGGACATCTCAATCTGCATCTGACAACAGCTTTTGTCCTTTTTGACGATGAATTGGGCAACATTCCACAATCCTCCCTCTTACCTTCCAACAATCTCTCTCTCACACACACACACCTGCATGTCTACTTGCAAGCATCTTTGCCCACAACATTACCCAGCCCTCCTACCCTGGTTCAGGAAGCATGGCATGGTTGGCAAGGCCCAGGGCAGTCCTTCCCTCTGTTTCAAGAGCCTTATAATGGATGTGCAAGCTTTATTTTCACACATTCTATATGGGCCCACTTAGATCCAATGAGCTGGCTTCTGCCCAAACCCACTGTGAAGACACTCTTCCTTAAAGACGGAGGTCTCCTTATGGACAGTAAGGTCCCTATTATGTCTCAGTATTCATCCTTTCTCCAGGAAAACACAGCTCCTAGACATCCAGGTCATGGCTCCTGAGATTCACAAAGCCAATTTTAGAACTCAAAGACAGTCAGAATATTTGTGATATATATATATATATTTATATACACAAATATATACACACACATATATAGATATCATGTGATGTACTACCTCACTCCCTAGAACAAGAACATTGACATGGAAGGTATATATATCATTCATATATATGTGCATGCACATATATATGAATGAATAACAATTTAACATTATATCAATATGTCATTATTTTAGATATACCTATATGAAGGTATAGATATATGTATTAAATATTTCATATTCCAATATCATGTTGGACATTTTTATTTTTAAAATATGGTTCTGTCTTACTTTTCCTCTATCTTAATCTTGATATTCCTGGGGTATGAAAAAATTTAAAAACTTGTCTAATGGCTTCTTGTTTTCCTTCCCTTTCTTTTCTTTTTCTTTTTTACTATAAGACATTGTACTTTTTTTTTTTTTACTATCTTTAAGTAGTTCTGCAAAGGGGTTACACGTCAACATGTCAGTTTATGAGTACAATGCATCTTTATCAATATCATCCCCTTTAGCTCTCCTCTTCTCCTTCTTCCAAGAAAGTAAAGACATTTTTTTCTTGGTCTAGAAAATTCCTTCTTGGATTAATTCTCCAAGATTTGGTAATCCTGGAAGGAAAGTGCTGATCAATTCTCAGGAACCTGTCCTTGGGCAGTGGCCTTACTCCCTAGCAGCTCATCTTCCTCTAAAACACTGATTGATCAAACCTTTCTATTAATAGTGATGAACAGCAATCCTTGTTCAAGGGCAGCAGGGAAGTGGTCTGGGGCCTGCTTGACCCAGTTTCCACTGCCCTCTGCCTCCCTGGTGGCCATAGGCTACAGAATGAACCTAAGCAAGGACCTAAGGAGGTCCTAGCTGTCCCTGGCCAAGATGAAGCCCTCCCCGACATGCGTGCCACGTTTCCTATATGCATGTGTGTTGACGTTATTCATGGTAGAAAAAGAAGATATATATTTTTTAAATTAAAAAATAGAAGATAGTATCTTTTCTAGACCTATCCCTTCAGCAATTGCTCTCAAAACATTAGTGACTGGAAGAATGTGGATTACAGCCAGCTTTCCTTTCCAGAGAATGAGCCTCTGAAATGAATAGCGTCTTGCACCTGAAGCAAGCAGGTTACTGATCAATAGGTGTTCATTTGCAATCAGGATAATACATAGTTCTCTGCATTTGAGCTGGGAGATAAATTGGTAATTGTTCTTTTTTTTTTTTTTTAAGATGCCATAAACTGGCTTTTTTTATTTGGACTTCCATTTTCATCTTGAGAGCAAAGATAATAGTAGAAAGGCAGGTGAAAATTGGGTGTTCTTGTGTTTGCTTATTTGAGTAGTAGCTGTGGGGGGGGGAAAGGCGGGGGGGAGGGGGGGGCGGGAAGGCCCAGGGGTCTTAGAGATGTGCAATACTCAGGTCCTTCTTCATCCAGAGGGGGCTGTAGATTCAGAGTGAACCCGTCATCTTTTTTAGCCTAGCTTTTTGGGGGCCACCTTATACATGATCTGTTCCAAGCAATGCTGGTCTTGTTTCCCCAGGTTTCATGGGATTATCTCCCGGGAGCAGGCTGATGAGCTTCTGGGAGGTGTGGAGGGTGCCTACATCCTTCGGGAAAGCCAACGCCAGCCAGGATGTTACACGCTAGCGCTAAGGTGAGCTGAGTTTCACTCACTGTTTGTATGAGTTTGAAGGTGGCTTTGCTGCTTTCCCCTGCCATCCCTGAGTTGGGCAGAGGCCTGAGTGTGCTGGAAATCTGACTTTACCCATAATCCACTGCTGTGGGCCCAGGAAGGCATTGCTACTGCTTCACAAGAGGCCCTCAAGCCACGGTCATTCACGTTGGCCTGTGAGGCTGCAAAGCCTTACAAGTGCCAACCCCTGACCTATCTCTGTGTGTTTGCATCCAACTGGGATGAGGCCTATTGCTGGTGTGTTCGAAGCGGGCCTTCGTCCTGAGCACCAAATCCACCTCCTTAGGTTTGAAGACAAGCAACTCCGGGAGTTGTCATCCTCCATAAAGCTGAAGAAAGATGTAAAGTGGTGGGGTGCAGCTCTGTAGTGGCTATGGGTTATGGCCAGGATGCCATCAAAGAATACTTCAAATGTGAACAATGAACAAATAAAAAGTGGGCTCATTAGGAAACTGACTTGCTCACATTTTTCCTACTTTATTTTTGAGATTTTTATTAGCATATTTTGATTGTGCTAGAGGGATTTAGATGACATACCACTACACGCATGCAATGTACTCCTCTCGAAATCATGCCTTTCATAAGTTTCTCACTTTAAAAATCTGTGACAAAATATACATATATTTTGTATATTTATATAGGTACATATTTGTATATTTACCTACATGTATATTGATACCCATCCATATAAATACACATACTAGGTATCATTTTACCCTATTTAAGGGTAAACTCAGGCCCAAAAGCACATTGTGTTATCTCACTAGCTTCTCTCTATTCCCAGAGCTTTTCATCATCCCAAGCAGAAACTCAGTACCCATAGACAATCCTTCCCCCTCTGATATTTAAAACACTAGCAGCATATTGGAGAGTTTATATAGTTCCTGGGCTGCAGGTCTTATCAGGTTATTACTTGTAGACATGGGCTGTGTTCATTGTGGCACAGTTCATTGGAAAATTACCTGGAAGCTCATTGTTCCTCCACCTGTTTCTGCCTGAAATATGGAGCTAGCTGACAGAGCCACACCTCTGCCTCCTTCCCAGCAACCATCATTCCACAAGGGCTTCACCTCATCTTGTAAGTGTGTGCCTAGCATAACCTATTGGGACTTGCTTGTGCACAGTTTTCTTTCAGGTATCATCTTCATCCCAAGCTCATCCTGATGGCAGGCATGATGCAGCATGCCAACAAGCCTGTATAACAGGATTCTCCTGGGCCTTTAACCAACATCACAACAATTTATTTAGGTACTTACTTATTTCAAGCTCCCGTACTGGAGCTCGAGCTCAGGGCCTAGTCACTGTCGCTCACCTTTTCCACCAAGGCTGACATTCTACCACTTGAGCCTTAGCTCCACTTCTGGTTTTGGGGTGGTTTGTTAGAGATAAGAGGCTCATGGGCTTTCCTACCAGCTGTCTTGGAGTCATGATCCTCAGATTTTATCTCCTAATTAGCTAGGATTACAGGCATAAGCTCAATACTTGGTCATCATAAGTATATAAAAGCATTTTATCTATACCATTTCCATACGCTCATCCAGTATTTTATGTCATTTGATTCCTAACATAGTCCTAGTAAGGTTTGTGACAGATGTCTAATAATCAGATTGTCTGCTAGCAGGTCATTTCCTGGTAATAGAAGACCTTTTTCCATAAAGGGAATGAGGTAGCTTCACAGAACAGCTAGCAAATGGTATGTGCACACTATTGATATTATGGCCTTTGAAAGAAGCTTCTCAAGTTTTAACTGGAGGTCTCTAGAATGTATCTTTTTTGGGGGGCCTGAACTCTGGGCCTGGATGCTGTCCCTCAGCTCTTCAGCTCAAGGCTAGCACTCTACCACTTGAGCCACAGCGCCACTTCCGGCTTTTTTCTTTTTGCTTATATGGTGCTGAGGAATCGAACCCAGGGCCTCAGGCATGCAAAGCAAGTGCTCTACCACTGAGCCACCTTCCCAGCCCTCTAGTATCTTAAATGTATCTTAAATGATGCAAAGATGAGGCCATACTTCAAATGCTGTGTAGTACTCTAGGTATACAAAGTACTTTCCTCTCTTTCCAGCAAATGAGCATCAGGAGCTGGTACCCTAGGTAGGGATCCAAGCAGGTGCTATGACATGAAAAACTAAGGACTACAGGGAGTAGTCAGGACCAAAAAATAGAGGACCCTGGAGTGATATTGCTGGCATGCCAACAATGATGGCACACTAACTAAGCACACCTCCGATGTCTCTCTTCCGCCTTGACCGAGGTGGCAGGAATATGTTATGTTCTCATGATGGCCAAAGATGTAATTAATAAGGAAACATCAGGGTCAATGGTGGTGTCATGAATTACACAAGTTCTTGTCAGGCCCCATTAAAAATTTTATAGGTACAGTATTTATATATCAGGAGCAACCATCAGACTTTTCAATTGAGAAATGTTACAACTCAATGGCCAGGGTGACTTACAGGATCAGATGACCCCAAATGACTACTTGGGATTACATTTGCCTTTCTAGCTTGTAACCTCCAACTTTTCATGCGTCCACTTTAAAACAGGAATAGTATCTCTACCCAGCTTGGAAGATTTCTAAGATACTGAGTGTGCAGACCTTAGGCCTGTACCAGGCACAGGCCTCAGAGCTGATGTTACTGTTCCTCAGTATGCTAACCCTTTATTTTATCCTGGGCAGGTTTGGAAATCAGACCTTAAACTACCGGCTCTTCCACGATGGGAAGCATTTCGTAGGCGAGAAGAGGTTTGAATCCATTCATGATCTGGTGACAGATGGCTTGATAACGTTGTACATAGAAACAAAAGCTGCTGAATACATTTCCAAAATGACAACTAACCCCATCTATGAACACATTGGATATGCAACCCTACTCAGAGAAAAAGTATCCAGAAGGCTGAGCAGGTCGAAAAATGAATCAAGGAAAGCAAGTGTCACCAATGAAGAACACACACCCGTGGAAAAGGTGAGTTGTGTGGGAGAGACAGCCTCTGTTGTTTGAGTAGGTACTGAAAAAGAAGGTGGTCAGACCTAGATGTGATTTGCCAAATGCTGGAGTACTTCCATCTGCACTTAAAGAACTCTAGAACTTGGAGGCTAAAAATAACTTCAGAGATCTCCAGTCCAAATCCCTCATTTTACACATGAAGATACTAGGACCCAGAAATGAAATTGGTTTATCCACACACATATGGTCAGAGCTAGGAGTTGGACAAACAATCATTTGTGAGTTTGTTTGGAATTCGAAAGGAAAAACACTCCATTCATGTTAAATGGGGAGCCAGTCTGATGAACCACGTTTGAGTTGCCATCTGAGGCATTGCTGGCTCCATTTCTAGTTCTGTTCAGCCCAGCCAAATGCAAGACCTTTGTGTTTGCCTCTCACGGGGATGGGTGACTGTCTGTGGCCATGGGCCAGCCAAGTCTTGTAGATGATCTAACCTAGATGAATTATTGACAGATATGGAAGCATAATAGCTATGGCAATTATGCCTATCTCTGGAAGACTTAGAGAGGCTGACCTTTGCCCCACCCCAAAGCATCATCATACCTCACCAGAGATTCAAACATTCCCAAGTGACTGATTATGCAACCTGAATGTGTTGTGGTGATCTGAATTTCTTCCCCACTACATTTCTGCTTATTTGAAAGGCACCACGGTTTGCTAGCAGATTTTATATGCTTTTTGGGGGGCACCCCTTTGCCTGGTACTATTTTGCACTGAAAGAAACTGACAGCCAGCCACACCAGCAGGCCCCACTGAAGCTGTACTGAACCCAGCTTCTAAACCAACCTAGAACTGAGACAGACATAATAAGGGAACAGACAGGATGGTGAGCACTGCTCCTTCTGGTGGTTGCTAATCTTTAATTAAACCACTGCAGACCCCCTGTTGTCCAGAGTTGATGCAAACCAAAGGAACCTCAGGCTGATTGATCACCAATGGTGGAAACTCACCCAGAAGCCCTGAAATAGATAGGCTGGAGAGCCGCAATGTGGTCCTATTGCAGGGGTGGGGGGAATTAATTTAGTAATATAGCATCAGAGACAAGGAGAGCCTTCTCCAAAAGTACATCAGTTGAGCAGCTGGCTCATGAAAAAATAATGTGACTTTTAAAAATAACTGGTATTTCCGCAGCACAGCAGAATTATATGTATTCTTTTACAAATAATTGATTGGGGAAACTGTGAAGCATTTACATTTAACATGAGAAAGAGCAAGAAGGGGAGACAGAGACAGAGATAAAGACAGAGACACAGAGTCTCAAGTCTCAACTTTCAGTTTGTATTCAAGAATAGAGCTATTTCTTTGCCTGCGCATAAAATCTGTTCAAGAGTAATTTAGAATAGAAAATCTGGAAGCTGATCTTCTTAGCATGACAAATCAGAAGATTAATTGTAAAATAAATTTCTGAAGTGCTGTTTATATTTCTGAGCCAGACAGTAGTACCACCAAAAAGACAGTCTGTCACAAATGTCAAGCCACACAATAGGACACATCAAGGAAAAGAAAGAGGAGAAAAGATGGCCTGTCTTACCTGTGTGAGGGATGAGGATATAGATCCTGAATATCAGAACTGTTATTTCTCAATCCTTATTTTCCTTCAGAATTGTAGTTTGGTCAATGGAAGCTGATATTTCTGAATAATATCCTGATTTTAAAACTAGCACAACAGAATGTGTCATTTCCTATGGATATTTGTATTTTTTTCTTAAAAATAAATCTGGAAAATGAAAAATCAGATTATTAATCCCCGTGAATAAGTCAATCCTTTTTACCTTTTGAGGAAAAGGTAAATATTGAAAGAAGATGTCCAAACTCAGTAGGTGTCATGATGGACAGGTGTCAGTGGTGTGGATTTTCTTGGACAATAATGATGTGATGATTGCTTTTTGGGGGGAATGCTCTGGACATAGGCTGGTCACTTGCTGGCAACCACTCATTTTGTTAGTCGTTGGTAAAGTAACCTGGTAGGAATCTATCCATTTCATTCTGTCCTGTATTGACAAGTAGGATTATTAAAAGTCTCAGTCTTGCCAGTGATTCCATTTCCCTTAAGGGCAGGTCAGTGTCCTGTTGCCATGGAGTCAGAGAATAGAAAAGACACAGCGGAAACTTGAATGGATTGACTGGGAAGAGCCTGGGGTACTTGTCTGCTTCGCTCATGGCATGTCTTGAGGGTGTTAATGAGTGAAATAGTTAGGTTTCCCAATGTTTTTTCAAATCTAAACGTGACACCATTTCCATCTGCAAAGTATTCAAATGTTGCTCACCCATTTATCTGATTGATAATTTCCAAATTAATCCAGAAAGACTATGTTATCTAAGCATATTAATGACACTAATTGGCAAAAAGGTATGAGGTACCACATTAGATTTTAATCGTTTCCAGATTTGTCATCTGTCAATATGGTAGCTGTGAGCTTGATTTTAGTAACTGTAGATGAGGTTTGGAAATAGAAAGGATGCAAAGAAAGAAAGTTGCATTGGCTTAGCTAATGACAATCTGTTCCCTTGCTGATTCTGATTTAATGGGTCTTTAAAACACTGAAATATAAAAGGGTCACTATTCACTGCCTTTAATTAGAATATCATGACCACTGCAATTTCTTATAGGAAGTATATTTTAGAATTTATTCCATGGGTGGATTATGTCCTACTGACCTTCAAAAAAGACCCTGTATACCATTTAAGAAAAACAAGAGGATTCAACATTAGCTCAGACATCTATAGTTCATAAACAGATTTCCCAAAGGTAAAGTAAGGCCTCTTTTCACCCTCAGAGAAAGTGTGCCAGGTTCATAGGAATCACCATTACCAGTGTCAACTGCCTGTTATCTTACGCTATGTGAAAAGCTAAGCTTGGGACAAACACAGTTACAGACCAGCTCAGGCAGAAGAGTCTGCAGCACTCCATCCCAGTAGAAGGAAGCTGGATGTAGTAGTGTGTACCTGTCACCCCAGCAACTACAGGAAGCCTAAAATAGGCAGGTTGTGGTCCAGACATGCAAATAACCAGTGGAAAAACAGGGGTAATAAGGTTGTGGCACCGTAGTATTCTGCCTGCCCAATAAACTCAAGGCCTTGAGTTCAAACCCCATTAATGCCAAAAAAATTTTTTTTATTTGTTTGTTTGTTTATTTATTTATTTTGTTGGTCGTGGGGCCTGAACTGTGGGTCTTGGCACTGTCCCTCAGCTCTTCAGCTCAAAGCTAGCACTCTACCATTTGAGACAAAGCACCACTTCTGGCCTTTTCTGCTTATGTGGTGCTGAGGAATCGAACCCAGGGCCTCATGCGTGCAAGGCATGAACTCCACTACTGAGCCACCTTCCCAGCCCCCCCAAAAAAAATTTTAAGTAAAGGAAAAAAGAAGGATATACAAGTTGAGTATTGCTTATCCAAAATATTTGAGTCTGGGCATGTTTTCACATTGTTGTTTTTTTTAATTTCAGAATTTTTGCATAGATCTTACTGGTTGTGCATGCATTATCTGTATGCCTGAATTCTAAAATGCTTCACAATTTAATTTTATTCTGAAAGTTTTGTATTTCAATATAATACAGCTTTCATATTTCTGGGCTAAGCATGCTCAAGCTGTGTCATATCGATTCATCCAAATGCCTATTATATCAGAACTCTTAGGCGACCTCCATGCAAGTGCAGGAAAAGAGCGAGACCTTCAAGTGGGCTCATAGGGAGAATGAAAAGACAACTTGTCAACAGAATGTATGATTGTCGCATTCATGGAAATTACTAGAAAAATAACTTTACGTATTTTTCTTATCAAGTTATACCATATACTTTGAGGTTTACCAGGGCCAATACCATTAGTTGCCTACGGGAGATGGAGTGGGCTTGAGTAAATGTGGGAAAGAGAGTATTTTCCTGTTCCTATTTGATACTCTATGAATTTTGAACCACGACCTATGCAGTATCTCTTCAAAACTTAAATAAGGAAAACATACTTATTATGAGTTAAATTCAGATGTGTTCAAGATCCGACTAAAACCTTTTCTGTAATCTATTTCTGTGCTGGAGGCATGGCTCAACCAGTACAGCATCTTGCCTAGTGAAGGGTAAGGCCCTGAATTCAAACCCCAGTACTTGCTAAAAAAAGAAAAATGTGGTAAGGAAGGGATAGAAGGAGAAAAAAAAGAAGGTAACAATGCTCCACAAGAAATGGACTCATTGCCTTACTCATGTAACTGTAACCCCTCTGTACAACATCTTTACAATAAAATGAAGGAAAGTGTATATGCAGTGTCACAGACACAGAGAAGTAGAAAGAGAAGGAGGGAGGTAGGGAGAGAAAGTCAGAGAGAGGGAAAGAAAACAATTCCCATACTGTTTTTTTTATATCCTTTCTCTTTGGCCCCTTCCCAGTGATCACATCGCCATTTTTCTTTTATTTCCACACCCCAGATGGTTCCCAGTGGGTATATGTTTAGCAGACTTTTACTAAGAGTAGAGGATCATTATACAGCACAGGGGAGAAATGGCCAGATAGATAGCACACCGTGACTGTCCCTGCATCACTTACAATCCCACAACCCACGCACACGTTCCCCAGCTGAGCTCCCCTGGGACCCTCTCCAGCCTTCTCCCACATTCCCCACCCACATTTCTTTTCTCAAGCTGCTGGGAAACCCATCCCCAGATCCCTCTGGTTCTGATACCAGTGAGGAAACAGTCTTAGGTTTCCATTCTTCTTACTACTGGGAACCCAAGGAGAGCTGCTTTTGGTTGCTGGAAAGACATGTCATTTAATAGACTTTCCCTCAGCACAAGGGAACTTTTTCAGACAGCAATGACTTCTCCCTTCCTTCCCTTTTATAAAATAATTATTTGCTACCATTCCAGCAGCCTTTCTTTTGGTCCAGGGTGATCTTTCATTGTTTCCTTCTCGGTTTCCTCCTAGACTCAATTGGTCTATCTAAATACCTTTGTATGGGGGAATGATACTGCATGTTGTGTGCCTGCATAGTCCTAGCATGGGAAACAATGCCATGACAAGCGATGAACAGCCCTGGCCACGGAAGCAGGTTGCAGCCATCCTGTGAGCCTCTCCCCAGCCCCCACACAATGGCTGGTGCCTCCTGGTACATCTGCTCAGAAGAGTGTTGCTCTTGTTTTAATCTTGGCACAGTGCTGATTTGCTTTGTGTACAGGACAAAGTTAAAATTCTTCAGCATGACAGTTGCAGGCTGTTGGGTCTTAGGCCCCTGGAAAGTAGAACCTGAGACCAGAGCTTGGAACAGATGGTTATTTCTGGCTAGTATCCAAGGAAACAAGAGAGAAAGGTCCAGGTCTGGGACATTAGAAAAGGTGAAGAGAGAAGATAGTATGAGTGTGCATCATTGACTTGGTGACAAGCCATGTAGAACTCTTTCTGGAAGGACCTGACGTCAGGTCCTTCTTGTCCCTTGTTAGCTGAAAGATGCCTACGAGCCCTCAAATTCCTCCCATTTCTTGGATGCTCCCCGTGGGAGAGACTGGTGGGTGCCACCTGCATCACAGCATAAAGTGAAAGCGGTACTTCAAGGACTTGGGCAGTCAAGCTGCCAGGAAAGCCCAGAGCCTCAGCACAGCCGAGGTCCAAGACAAGCAGGAGGTCATGAAGGAGGCTCAGGGAATGACAGAAGAGCACCTTAGCCTGTGCAGTAGGGGCCCACTTTTCCAAGCATTTCCCTAGCTGTTTCCTCCCTCAATACTCTCAGCCTGAAATATTTTCCTCTTCCTGTTATCTGAGGATTTCTGGTCACCCTTTGGGGCCCAACAGAGCCACTTTTCTCTTTCATAAGGGTGTTGAGACTCACCTCCTTTCCCACAGATACCCCAGCATTTGGCACATAAGCTGTGCTGATTCAGCACACTGTATGCTCAATAACTGTTTACCTCATTGTCCCCTAAGGGACCAGAAACAATGGCCCTTCCCTGAAGGCTGATTAGAAATGCACCTTTGGGTGCTAGGCACTGGTGGCTCATACCTGTAATCTTATCTACTCAGGAGCCCAAGATCTGAGGATTGTGGTTCAAAGCAAGCCCGGGCAGGAAAGTTCATGAAAACTCTTATTTCCACTAAGTTAATCAGAAAAAGTGGGAAGTGATGTTATGGCTCAAGTGGTAGAGCTCTAGTCTTGAGCAAAAGAAGCTCAAGAACAGAGCCCAGGTCCTAAATTCAAGCTCCAGGGCTGGCACCAAAGAGAGAGAGAGAGAGAGAAAGAGAGAGAGAGAGAGAGAGAGAGAGAGAGAGAGAGAGAGAGAGAGAGAGAGAGAGAGAGAGAGAGAGAGAGAGAGAGAAAAGGAAGGATGGAAGGAAGGAAGGAAGGAAGGAAGGAAGGAAGGAAGGAAGGAAGGAAGGAAGGAAGGAAACAAGGAAGGAAACAAGGAAGGAAGGAAGGAAGGAAGGAAACGAAAGAAAAAAAGCACCTTTGGGACTGAATCTTAGAACTGCTGGATTGGGTCCTCCCTGGCATGTGGGTTTCATAAACGTGGATGTTTCTTACATAAATCCAGTCTGGGTTGATGACAGAGCCTGTGCCTTTCCTAGACGTACTCCTGATTCTACAACCCAGCATATCAGTGGGTTCACTTGAAAGCACTTGTGCAATGAAACATGGGTGGATTGCTTTCAATAGGGAACCGCTCCAAATTCATCCTAAGGAGCAAATACATCCAGGACATGTCAGTGTCTCTGAGGCCCTTTTCTCGGCACAAGCTCTTTCCTCCACTGGCTGAAATCTGGTCATGTGCTCAACGTAGCATTGTGAGAAGCTGGAGCCTGGAGGAGAAGGGGCCTTGGAGACCATTGGAGCTACCCCTTTGTTCTATAGAACACGTAAGTGATGCACCCAGCTCAACAGCAGGCCCAGCTCAATAGCACAAAGAATATTGCAAAGGCATCTAGGGCGCTCAGATAGAAAGAGAGGCCTTAATGTGACCCCTACTTAGAAGTTACCTTCGAGTTCAGATTTGTGAGGCTCAGAAATTCAATTCTGTGATTCCTGTGTGAATTACTGGGAAGCAAATGGTGAATTCATACACGGCCTCAGTGTGGAAAGCTCCCAGCAGGGTCCTGACAGGATGAAAAACACATTCCACTGGGATTCTGGAAAAGACTTATTCAACAATGGAGCTTTCCCTGGGTCTGGCAAAAGCAGGAGTGTTCACCACCCCAGTGTTCAAGGGACCACGGAAGGCAGAAGGGTTCTTGGAGTTTCAGAAAGGCTGAAATAGGGGCTCCGAGAGTCGATCAGGTGTGCAACCTTGAACTATTGTGACACCCAGGTACAGAGAGAAATCCCTCGACTTCCTTCATCCCACCCCTCTTGTCTTCTGCTTCTACTTCCCACTGGCCAAACTCAACAGAAACCACTGAGTAGTCTATAAGACAGGCTCCCTACTGGGGCAGAGGTGAACTGGGGAGGGAAGATGCAGCAGAGGTTAGCTAATGCAAGGTGTGAATGCAACACAGCTTCAGGCATTCAGCTATTCTACTGCTGTGTTAGTGCAATTCTCATTACCTATATAAGGTTAATGGAGTTCAGAAGCCAAGTGGGCATTGGTGTCCATGATGTGATAGCCTTTTCCCTGGCTGTGTCCCACAATCATATGCTGTGGAGAGGATTTTGGTCCTGGAGGATGGAGAAGCTTTGTGTCTTCTTAAGATAAAAAATATAGTATTGCCCTTCACTAAGCAGAGGTACCGTATTCATTTTCAGAGCCTAAATCCTTAATGTAATTGATGAGGTGAAAAAGATAGGCTCATGTACCTGCTAGTTTTTCCTAGGAGTTGAGGATAAATGAAGATGAGCATGACTTAGCTAGTAAGAGTGGCAGAGGCAGTAATCACTGTGGTCATCCATCTTCTCACCGATAGTCATAAAATAGAATGGGATAGGACGCTGCAAGAATGGATTCAAACTTTGCTTCCATTTGCTCTTGAAACTAGGTTTTGCTAAAGATTATTTCATATCAGAATCCCCGACTGATATGTCCAGTAAGATCTGATTTGTGGGAATCATACCTAATTTAGTTGGTTCAGTTCTCAAGCCTGATACAGGATAAAAACACTCTGAGAGATTAAAAAGAAAATAGCCTGTGCTCAGTCAGATCTTCTGACCTATTGAATCTGTCTTCACTGGTGAAATTCAAGTGTATTTCTAGGCTCCGCAGGTGATTCGGCAGTAGAGCCAGAGGCTAAGAACCTGGTCACCAGACATTCCACAGCAGATACCTTTCCCACCTTCCACTTCCCTTTCATATTCTAAGATTCTCATGCTCTAATTTAGATGCTGGCATTCCTTGTTTGACTCTTCATACACAAAGAAAAAAGGTCAGGATGTTTCAGATGGCCTCTTGTGGTTGTGGGTAGCTGAGCTTGTGCAGGGATTCGCTTAGGTCCTTTCCCCTAGATTGATTGGCTAAATATTTAATGATGAGGAATAATTAACTACAGTAAGGTTAAGAGAATTCAATGGAGGAATAAGGAAAAGTTGGTCTCTTCCTTAGGGCCCAGTTCAAGGGACTGTGACTATCACCCTTGGCTGCCCACTGGAATTTACTGGGGAGTATAAAATACAAACAGAAAACATGCCTGGACCCCACCCTCAGAATCCCAGATTTGACTACTTCATATAAGAAGTCCTGAGCATCTGGACTTTGGAAGCTCCAGGTGAGCCTGATGGTACAGCTGAGGTCGAGACTAACTAGAAATATGAATTTGATCCTCCTGTCCACTGAGTTGACATTTTATCAGTGTCCCTTTTCACTAATGACTATCAGTGTTCTCAGCTTAGAGTTTTACAGGTACAAAAAGAAACATCTACCCAATACATTTAGCATGTGTTGATTTAATACAGGCCAAACCATGGAAGAAAAAGCAGGTGCCCCACTTGTTAGGAAATGGAAAGACTTGGAAAAAATGATATTAAGTGAAGTAAGCCAAGCCCAAAGAAACATAGGTCCCATGGTTTCCCTTATTTGCAATAACTAGTATATGTATGAGTCAAGCAGAAAAGGTCAGATAAGTTGATGTTAGGGAAATGAACCCCAAGATAAGGACTCAATTTTTTTTTCTTTCTTACGATTGTTTCTAACATATTTATAAGATAATTTCTTTGTTGCTTTGTATGTCCCTCCCCCACGGTATAACCCCTGCTTTCACTGTATTTGATGTTGGTATAATTTGTGGAGGGAAAGGGAAAAAACAAATCGTTTACAGGGTTACAGGTGGACCCATTGCAACAATGAGATGTACAAGTCGTTATGTTGAAAAATGAACTTTACAACTTTGGTGGGGGGGGGAAGGTGGGGAGGGAGGAGATAGAAGGGATGGGAAGGGGAAACAAAGGAGGAGGCAATAATACTTGGTAAGAAATGTACTCATTACCTTGCCCATGTAATTGTAACCCATCTGTACGGTAGTTTCACAATAAAAAGAAAAAGAAAAAGCAGGTGGTAAGCCTGCTATTTTCTATACAACACTGCCCTCTAGTGGCTGACCAAAAAGTTACAGGTTGGTGAGACTCTAAGGACCAAGCCTAACAGATGTGAGAGTAACGAGCAAGAACAAATCTTCAGCCATGAGCTCATTGAATCATCCCATTGCCTGAGGTTTTATAGTACAGATCCAGCTGTGAAATTATTTGGAGGCGGCTGTTTTTGCAATTTGTGCTCATTCTCTGCAAAGATCTGCCACCCTGGATCACTTAAATGCAAAAATAATCTCAGACGTCTGATTCCCTGGAATTCTCACCCAGAGCTTCTCCTTCTGCCCAGGACCCCTTTGGAATCTTTGAACTTACTGAGGACTCCAGGGAGATTTCATTTATGTGCGTTATCCCTATTGATATTAGTGTATTAGTCATAGAGCTGAAAAAAAAAAACCACTTAATTCTTTTGGACATAAAAGTAGTAAACACAATAATAGTAACACATGACCATTAAGTGTTAGTGCAACTAACATATTTTGGTGAAAAATAACTGCTCTTTAAACTAAAAATATTATCCCAGCCCCAGTGGCTCAGCTGTAATTGTACCTACTCAGGAAACTGAGATCTGAGGATCAAGATTCAAAGCCAGCTCAGGCATTTAGCCTGATTAACCAGCAAAACCCTGGAAGTAAAGGTGTGGCTCAAGTGGTAGAGACCCTTCCTTGAGTAAAAAAGCTAAAGAAACCTGTTCCTGCCCTGATGGTAAGCCCCAGTATCCTCACAAAAGTTAATTAATTAATTTAACCAGAATATTTTTGTAAATCGCTTTAGTGGCTATATTCCCACATCTCCTCTTCTACTCATCCTGCGATGATATATATCATATAAGCTGTGACCCCACAGATTTGATTGTGGAGGAAAAAAATGAGAGACTTTGAAATACCTTTTGTAGATAAATGTGGGTTTTAAAAATATTTACTAGGACAAAATGTCACAAGTGACAGATTGTTAATGGTTATGTACAGTGCCACTCACTTCAAAAACCAATCAGTTAAATTAGTTTGGCATCATGTAAGGACCACGGGGTCCCCTAAACACTGGCGAATCACATTTTGAGAGCTGCTGCTTCTCCAGGCAGGCACTAATCAATGAAGTGCCCACCTTCCCCAGAAGCTAGTGTGTGTGCTTTCCCAAGGCAGTGTTTGAGAGTAATTACCTGCCACTTTTATCTCCTTTGACGGTGGGAGGTTAACGATGCTGTCACGTAGGGTTGCTACTCAGCCACCGTGACTGCAGACAGTGCAGTAAACACCACTCTGGTTCCATCTCACTGGGAGTTGGTCCTAGGTTTTGACCTCAGAGTTCCTTCCAATGGTTCTGAACAAGGGGGTGGGCAGCAGTAGTGAGCTCAGGGCCCCTGGCACTTGAAAATAGCTTTGTGGGTATTCCTGTTATCTACAGTTGTTCCCTCAGTATCCAGCTAGAATTGATTCCAGAAATCCCGCAGACAACAAAATCCACGGATGTTCAAGCCCTTATATGGTGGGATAGGATTTGCATACAGCCCACACACTTAAGAGTTTAAATCATCTCTGTTTAACATATCATAATTAAAAGGATGCCAATGCTGCATTGTTTGCAGAATTATGCCAAGAAAAAACATCATAAATGTTTAGAGCAGGTTTCTCTAGCATTTTGTTGTTGTTTGTGCTGGTACTGGGATTGGAAACTGTCCCTTAGCTTTTTCACTCAAGGCTGGTCACTCTGCCACTTGAGTCACAGATCTACTTCTGGGTTATTGCTAGTTAGAAAGAGTCTCATTAGACTGTTTTACTTGAGTCGGCTTCAAACCTCAATCTGCAGATGTTAGCTTCCTGAGTAGCTAGGACTACAGGCATGAGAACATATTTGATCCTTGCTTAGCCGATTCATGGACGCAAGACCTGCAACTATGGAAGGCTGAGCCGGTCTCACTCTTCTCCTCGTATAGGTAAAATCCTGAGGCCCAAAGCTCAAGCTAACAACAAACTTGTTAGATGAAGTAGTATTTTCTCTTCCTGGCCTAGCACAGGTGTTGCTTTCCTCCTGACTTTTGCAGTATTCTGCCACAATCCTTGTCTAATCAGACAAGGATTCACTTCTACAGTGAATAGTTGATTTTTTTTTTGCTGTCCAGAACATATATGCCATTTTCTGGGAATTGTACCCATATTCAACTCCCTTTCTCCACTCAGGTTAGATTCCAGAGGTAGATTATAATTCAAGGCCCACCAAGGTGATCACATTTCCCTGGCCACTGAGGTTTGTTCATAAGTAGATACATGAATACATCAGAGCCCATGAGACAACAGGTTTTCACCATGAGTTCTAGAAGAAAACCTTTTCGTCTCTATCTGCCTAGCTGGAGTCAACAGGAAGTAGCACCTAGGTTGTTGGGGATCTCCTCTTGAACCCGAGCCCTGAGGATGTGATGTGATGTGAGCCTCCTGTGGAGCTGTCCTTCACTCTACCACTTCTAGATGCTTCATTATTAGTTAACCTGGTGTGCTTTTGAGCAAGGTCAGTGAATGCTTACACTGAGTTGGAGTTGACTCTTCTGTCTTTGTAACTGAAAGTGTGACTTACTCTGCAGGCTAGCTATCACCCCCCTCTCTGCCACATACTCTGCTCATGTGACTGTCACCATCCCTGAGAAAGCTCAGCCCTCAAATTCAGGTTCATTTTTATGTTAATCAAATAATCCATAGTACACTTCTTTAAAACAATGACAAACTAGAAAAGGGATCATCGAATGATTACTACAGTAGACAGGAATATAGTGGTTAGGTTGCCAGACAGACAAGGAAAACAACTTGTGAAGCACATCCTCCTATTCTTTGTCTCCCACCTCTAAAGAAATATTTTTGAAGACCTCCTAATAACTAAATGAACTTAAATAAGATTAAAGCAATATGATAAAGAGTCATGCTTGGCACTGATGGCTCCTGCTACTCAGAAGGCTGAGCTCTGAGGATTCAGGTTTGAAGCTAACCTAGGCAGAAAAGTCTGTGTGACTCTTGTCGCCAATTAGCTACCAAAAAAACCAACAACAGAAATGGCTCTGTAGCTCAAGTGGTAGAGCAGTAGCTTTGAATGAAAAGGCAAAGGGACAGTGCCAGGGCCTAAAGTTCAAGCCCCAGTACCAGCACACACACACACACACACACACACACACACACACACACACACACACACACACACGAGTCTTAGTAAACATTGGTGAAAGTAGATTCTTTTCAATTCATGGTATTTCCAAGAAATCTTCCATTTAACAAAATGGAAACATGGCTCCATCTATAGCAAAGGCCTTGGATGGATATGAGACCTTGCAGGTAACCTGTAGAAAGAGGCCTGCAGGCCCTGAAGAACCAAAGGCCAAAGACCTTGTACGATTGTTAGCAATTGAACATCAGACTGAGTTTATGGGGAAATTTTCCTGATGAACTCTGGAAGGAAGATGGGTTTGGTTCCTTGAGTCACTCATTGACATTAACAAAAATCTAATAGCGCAGGCCAAACTGGAGCTTATTTGTTCTCATTGCCTTAGACACAGGTTTCAGAACTGGCTCTGCTCATTTCTCGATAATGACGAGTCTGGCTGGGGTTTATGATGATCATTTATAAGTGTCTTCATTGGTTTTGTTTTGCTTTATACATAATCTCTTTGAAGTTTCTAGAAAGTTAATATTTCACTTTGTTCTGACTCTCAATTTATGAACCTAATGAAGTCCAGCCATCTGAAGAATAAGTTAAAGTTACACATGCAATTTTTACTGCTTTCAAGTGGCTTGGGGGCTTAAATTATTTGAGAGATTCAGTCCATGTCACTTATAGCTGACATCTTTTTAATACCCAAGTTGAGAGCTAGAGAAAAGTCAGATCTAGAACTGTACACAACACACAATAGCTTTAACAACGTAAAGACAATTGTGTTTTTTTAACCACAGTTAAAACCAGGTGACAGCGCATGGTACACGAATCTGTGTTTTGCTCAGTTATGAATGATTTTTGGAAATTTATACCTACTTTTTCCCACCCCTAGAAAAAAATTTATGCTGTAGAGTATGTTATAGTGTTTAATCTATTTTTGAACCACATTATTTTAATCAGCCTCATAACAACCTGTAATTTTCCTCTTTTTACCAGAAAAGCAACAGAAAAACTAAGCCTTAGGGAAGACAGATTATTTCCTCAGAGTCTATATTACTAGTAACTTGCAGGTGGCATACCTATTAAGTAGAACCTGGATGGCCATCTGACTTTGAATTCACTGTCTGTCCTTTCCAGCATACTCACAAAGGACCCAGAGACTTGCTTTGTGCATACATTCATTTTCCCTCCAGGGAACTGAACCTGGAGAATCAGGCATACTTCGACCACATCTACTCCTTGAGCTACATTCCTACCCTTTAGATTAGTTTAGTTCCATTTTGTCTTAAGACAGGGTCTTGCTGATTCCCAGACTGGTCTTGAACTGTCAATTCCCCTAATTCATGGGTAGCTGCCATTACAGGTATACACCGCCATACTCAACTCTTTGTTCCTAATTTTAAGGCTTCTAAACAAAGCATTGCATTGGAAATGCTTTCCCTCCTCAGATATCAGCACTCATTTTTTTCTGTACTCTGATTCTGATCTTATGCCCCTAAAGATTCTCACGAAAGAATACATAGGGCACAAAGGACAAAGGGGAAACCTATGTAACAGTGATACTCACAACATGTTGAAAATAATCTGTACAACTTGGGTGGGGGAATTGGGAGGGGAGGGGAATGGGAAGAAAAATGAGTGAGGGGGTAAAAAGTTAGACCAGAAATGTGCTCACTACCTTACGCAACTGTAACCCTTCTGTACATCACTTTGACAATAAAATTACAATAAAAAAAAATCTATGGGAAAAAAGACTACATATGTTAAGGGAATTCTTTAAGAAGCATTTGTTGAGATAAACATGCCTACCTCTGTGATATCTAAAAGAAAAAGCCATGTACATTTTTAGCCTTGAGCTGTACAAGTTTAAAAGAATTCAACACTATTGTGAAGCTTTGAAAATCTGCATTAAACACCACAGTAACAGATTGGGGTGTGTGTCTCCAGCCACAAATGTGTGTCTCACTTTTTCAAATCATTATGGAATAAATTGGGAGAGGACATTGAACCCAAACCTATCCTAATAGATTAACATTGATTAGGCAATAGGTCTGACCCGGTGCTTTCTCTTTGGATCACCAAATCCAACTCTGGGATTATAAACCTGTATACATGGAGTGTTCAATTTGTTGGATTTTTTTCCCATCCAATAAATTAAATGCCAGGCGCCGGTGGCTCACACCTGTAATCCTGGCTACTCAGGAGGCTGAGATCTGAGGGTCACAGTTCAAAACCAGCCCAGACAAGAAAGTCAGTGAGACTCTTATCTTCAATTAAGCACTAAAAATGCCAGAAGTGGAGCTGGGGCTCAAGTGGTAGATTGCTAGCTCTGAGCAACAAAGCTCAGGGACAGCACCCAGGTCCTAAGTTCAAGCCCTAGGACAGACACACACACAAAAATTAACCAGGTTACAAGCTACAAAAAATTAATTGGGTGTCTACCATGTGCTAGGCTTTCTAGGGAATGGCTTTTGTTTGGTTGTACATTCTGTCCCCAATTTCACACCAACAGAGAGGCCCTGGGATCATGGTATTCCTGTCCCCTCAGCTGGCTAGCATTCTGGGATCCAACTTCTCCATTTTATAGTCTAGTGACTGTTTCCTTTGTTATGAAGAGCTTTTTACTTTAATTGCAATTCCATTCATCAGTCCTTCCATTTGTGCAGTTATTGATTATGCTTATATTTTTCAGTGTCTTCTCTGTTCTTTCCCATAGTAGTTCCAGTTTCAGGACTTACACTCAGATCTTTGAACCATTTTACATTGATAATAGTACGAAGAGAGAGAGATAGGGATCTAGTTTCAGTTTTCTACACATGTGTATCTAGTTTACCTAGCACCATTTGTTGAAGTGTATTTACCACTTCTATCAACATCATCTAGTTTTAAGTACATAGGCATATTGCTCTGCCTTCTATTCTCTTATATGGTGTCAGTACCATGTACTGTGTTATTGACATGGCTCCATAGTATATAGTTTTAAGACAGGTATTGTGTATTGTATTCCAACATTACTCCTTTTGCTGATTGTTTTGGCTATTAGAACTCTTTTCTATTTGCATATAAATTTTAGGTTTAATTTTTCTATCTCTGGGATTTTTGATGATGAATGCATTAAACACATAAATGGTTTCTGTTAGTATAGTCATTTTCACAATATTGATTCTGCTGCTCCATAAACATGGAAAGTCTTTTCATCTGGAAGGTCGTTTTCCTGGATTTCTTTCTTCAGTGATAAATCTTCTTTGTAGAAGTTTTTAACTTCATTGATTATTAGTGTTATTAATGATTAATTATCCCTAACTATCTATCTAACTTATATATGCCAGTACTGGGCTCTAAATAAATGAGCAGGAAACTCTCCCTTAGATTTTTCATTCAAGAGGCTTTGTACCACGTGAGCCATACCTCCATTTCTGGCCTTTTGCTTACATTAAAATGTTTGATTTAGGGACTGGGAAGGTGGCTCAGTGTTAGAGTGCTTGCCTTGCATGCATGAGGCCCTGAGTTCGATTCCTCAGCACCACATAAGCAAAAAAAAGAAAAAAGTAAGAAGTGGTGCTGTGGCTCAAGTGGTAGAGCGCTAGCCTTGAGCTGAAGAGCTGAGGGACAGCACCCAGGCCCAGAGTTCAGGCCCCATGACTGGACCAAAAAAAAAAAAAGATGTTTGATCTATTTGAACTGGTGTTTGTACATGGTAACATATTGGGGGACTAGTTTAGTCTTCTATATGTGGAAATAAGTTTTCCCAACACCATTTGTTGAAGAGGCTGTCTTTTTTTCCAATGTGTATTTTTGGCTCCTTTGTCACAAGTCCAATGGCTGTGGTTGTGTGGTTTTATTTTTGTTCCATTGGGCTTTGTGTCGGCTTTTGTAGGCTGTCTCTTCATTCTGAAAATTGTTTCCTTTGCTGTGCAGAAGCCTTGACATTTGAAGCATTTCTTTTGTCCATTCTTGCTCTTAGTGTGTGTTTATGAGAGAGAGCAAGTGGGGTGGGGGGGTAGGATACCGTTTTTATTATGAGTCTCTGTGTAATTTGAGGTCTGGTATTTTGATCACCGTGGCATTGCTCTTTTTGCTCAGAATTGCTTTGGTCTTTTTGTGCTTTCATATGATTTTCAGAATTGATTTTTCTATTTTTATGAAGAATGACATTAAAATGCTAATAAGGATTGTACTGAGTCTAAAAATCACTGCTGGTAGTATAATCATTTTCATCATATTAATAATGCTGCCATCCATGAACATGGGAGGTCTTTTTTCAAGGTTTTATTCACCTGTGTAAGACTTTTACAGTTCTCCTCATACAACATTCAAATGGTGTCTGCTGCTACCTGGATCCCAGTAGGAGGAAACAGGAAGCAACATACCAACTACATGCACAATAGAGGGTCGTGTGGCACGAGTGAGAAATAGAACTTTATTGACAGTAATCACTAAGGTTTGGGAATTTTCAGACACTTAAGCATATGTAGATATATATGTATATGTATATATATGTATATATGTGCATATGTATATATATGTTTACATACATATATATGTGTGTGTTTCTGTCAATAAAAGGGCTTTCTTTGAAAGTTCTAGAAAACTGTCCTCAATCACTCTCATTCTCCAATAGACCTTGAGCAATCTCAGAACATCTATGGCCAGATACACTGTTGTGTTATTTGATGTATATTCTACTTCTAATCTTATTGTAAGCAGGTGAAGCAGGTGGTAGGGGATTGTGGGGCTGGGGGGTGAGGAGAGGAAGGGATGTTATGGGGAAACCAAAGAGGAGGCTACAATGCTTGATAAGAAATGTACTATCTTGCCCATGTAATTGTAACCCCTCTGTATGGTATTTCCACAATAATAATAAAAATAAATAAATTACCATAGTTTACTTTCAAATAGACATAAATGTCTCCCTTAAAAGAAATTGCTTTAGACTGATGTGAGGAGAAAATCCCTGAAAATCTGTTGAACAATCTATGCATGGTATTTAATTGTTGATACTGTCTAGTTACTAAATGCATCATGTACCAGGTGCTGATGGCTAGCACTTGTAATCCTAGATATTTGAGGCTGAGGTCTGAGGATTGAAGTTTAAAACTAACCTGGGTAGAAAAGTCTGTGAGACTCCTATCTCTAATTAAATACCAAAAAGCTTGAAGTGGAGGTATGGCTCAACTGGTAAAGCATCAGTCTTGGGAAAAAAAGCCAAGCAAGTTTGAGATGTTGGGAGTTCAAAAGAGAGTATACATATACGATGAGAAAGGGTAATGTATGTTAGGACTTCAGATTTTTGTGCTAAACGTGTTGCCTTAAGGAATTTATTGGCTTTTGTGGTTTATAATAATTAACTATTATGGATTACTCACTTACAGTTACCAATGGTAGATTCAAAAGATCTATAAGGAAACATGCAGTTTGCATTTTCTTTGTACTTGTATAGAAAACCGACTGATAATTGGAGTTATTTCCCTTTAGTCACCAGGAATAGGAACATGATAGCAAAGGATTATTCCTTAATAAGGAAGTGGCCTGGGAACGAAACAAACTTACCAGACCAAAACAACTCTCACTTATTAAATCATAAGTCTGTGGTTCAGAAGCCCAAGAAAGCTCATCTAGTTTTGCTGCTCAGTGTGTCCTGTGGCACAACTTGGGTAAAGATTACTCTGGGTAGTTACATGGAAGTTCCAGGGAAAGATGCATTTCTATTTCCATTTAAGTTGTTGGCTGAGTTCAGTTCCTTGTAGTTTAGAGCTTCTCATATCCTTATGTAGCTATGAGCTGAGGACTAGGTTTTGCTGCTTCCTGCTCCCTGAATTGTTTCTCTCATACCCTCCTCTACCCCCATTCCACTCATCTTCCCCTCTACCAGTGGGGCACAGACCAATCTCCTATCTGAGTCTTTGTGACTTCTGCTGCCAGCCAAGGGAATACTCTCTAGCTTTAAAGGGCTCATGATTACCAATCCAGATAATCTTATTTTAAGATGTATTGGTTTGTATGCCTAAGGACATCTGAAAAATCACTTTTTTAATGCAACACCATCATGTCACATGACCTCATGTAACCTAAGCAGGGGAGGAAGGTAGCAGAGGTCAAACTGGGACTCTAGAATTCTTTAGTCTTTGACTAGTCTGCCACCTCTCTTCCATAGTTTTTGATAACTTCTTTCTATCTGTTTATTTCTGAACAGCTCTTGTCTTTGTCTTGAGAATATAACATTAGTTGTTTACCTGTGGGTCTGTTTTGAACAAACAAATCAGTAATATAAGTAGGGGATTTAAATATTTATTTAAGGTCAATAGGCAGTATAGCTAAGTAATTTATAGTAAAAGTTATGGAACTAGATTTGTAATTCAATATCAGATGAATAGCTTACTGTCTTTGGCCTTCAATTTTCTCATTTCCAAAATGAGAACTATAAAGGCAGGTATCTGCCAGGATTGATGTAAGGATAGAATGAGTCAATAAAAGCCCACTAGTGTTTATGTAGACTTGACTTAGGATAACCCCTATATGAGTTACTGTTTCAACTAGATGATTCTAGGTTCCAAAATACACAAATCATCACAATTTTAGTTGCTAAGTCCATTAAAGACATTTCACTCTTGCATGATGATAAGGGTGCAGGTATTTCTGGTGGGAAAACCATGAGGACACTCAGGATCCAAGAATACTGATATACTGTGTCTCTGTCTTTGAATCACTGGGTTTCCAAGTAAGATCTAAGGACCCTGAGACTATTTCAGACCGTGGCTACATGGCTACACTTTTCCCAAGTGTATAAATCTGAAGACTGCATTTTTCATATTCTCCAACCAAACCAATATAACAGGTCAGATACAGAGACAGATACAAAAACCAAACTGTTCTCGGTTAAATTAGACATAAACAGATTTTTTTAAATGTAAAATAATGTCCCTTTTATTTGTTTTTGCTTGGACCAATATGGTTAATTTTCATAAAAATAAACCAGATACATTAGAATGTAGGGCATATAATATCTGTATTTTTATCTTTTTAAGAATTAATAGTCTAAAGGTTTTATAGTAAGTATCTGTACATATAACACACAGGAAAAATGGTTAGAAGAAACATAAATAAGTTTAAGAGTATAAAGATATTTAAATCTAATACTTTGAAATGCAGAGATATAGTCTGGGGGATTTTTATATCCAGCTGACAGAGAAGTGTAGAAGGTCATGTCAGGGAGGTCAGGCCTGTGGCCATAATACACTACAGGGAATCTGGGGAATGTAATTGACTATTGCTCAAGAGAAAGTGGAAATGGGTGTGTCACCACCTCATAATAATCCCTAGAGTTGACTATTACCAAAAGTTTATTGACTTGCCCTAGGTGCACCTCAAGAATCTTGTCCAGGATTTTCCAAGAGCAATCATGTTTAGCTTCACATACACAAACAACCTTAAACATTTTTTTATGATTTTAACAAGCTTATTCTTTATCTCAGTTGTTTAGAACTTGGCAAGAACTTATCTAAAGTTACCTTTCATTTATCCGAAGAAGAGCTATCAGGGTTTTTTTTAAGAACCAGGTGATTAAACAATAAAAATGAAATGTTTCATAAACATTTGATTCCTTTCAAGGCAACAGCGAGGGATGGGAGGATCTGGCTGAGTGGCTCTATGTTCTGTTTTATCAATTTCTTGGTTTTGATTAGATTTTACTATGACATGCTTTTTTTTTTTTGCCAGTCATGGGGCCTGAACTCTGGCCCTGGGCACTGTCCCCCATCTCTTCAGCTCAAGGCTAGCACTCTACCACTTGAGCCACAATGCCACTTCCAGTTTTTTCTGCTTATGTGGTACTGAGGAATTAAACCCAGGGCCTCATGCATGCAAGGCAAGCACTCTACCACTGAGCCACCTTCCCAGCCCTACATGACTCTTTTTACTACCACATAACATTTACTTTATAAGTTGAGAAACTGATGACCTTAGGCAAGGTACATCACTGGTCCTCAGTCATATATATTTGGAGAAACATGTAAGAAACACATACTCTTTCTTTCTCTTTCTTGTACTCACCCACACACATACACATACACATACACACACACGCACACAAACATACATCAGGGTTTAGTTACAGAGAGCATATGAATGATTTTTATATGACTGAGACTTTTAGACCAAGATTTGGATGAGTCGATCATCTAGAGTAACATAAAATTATACAGTAGGAATTTTATTTTTAACTTTATTGTAACTAGATTAATTTTAGAAATTTATATTCAAATTTGGAAATGGATATCTAACAGTATGATATACTTTTGTGCTATGCATAGACTACGTCAAATATGAGAGACTCGTGTGTAATTAGTCCATTCTGTAGAGATTCATAACTGTGAATGCTTTCATATGTTGCTTGTGCTGTAGTTGACTGAATGTATACGAAGTGAGCAAGAAATGTAAACACATTGATCTTAGGAGAATAGATCTGCTTAAGGGTTCTTCACTTTATGAAATCATTTCCACAGTGCTTTAAGAGAAATAAGCCTTGCATAGGACACATAGCTTAGTATTCTCTTAGTGTATAATGGTAGGATTTTTTGTTGAGTTATAAAATCCAACCTAAAGTTTTCAATTACTAGACATTTATTGTTTCCCTTTTAAAAAAGGACAAAATGGGTTTAGAGGCAATGGTTTTTATTATGAACACAGGCTCTTCTCAATTTCTTCTACCCCTTACTGGTCTCACTAACCCGCTTTTCCCCCTGACTTGGCCCCCATGTGAAAAACAAGGTCACTGTGCCGTTTGATCTATCATATGTTAATACTCAAGGCAACAAGGGGCTTCTCTTTCTCCATTCCTCTATTCCAAGGAGAAAAACCTCTCCCCAGCATCCTTTCACCACATTTCATTGGCCAGTGCTGTGTCCCATGCTTCCCATAGATTAGCTGATGAAAAATGGCAGCAAGATGAAATGGCTTGGATCAATCTTGATTAGTTCTCTAGATCTGGACACACACACACACACACACACACACACACACACACACACACACACACACACACACACACACACACACACACACACACAAGCCAAGATCCTTTGGTAAATAAGAAAAGGAAAGTAGGTTTGAAGCAGAAGATTGTATCTTTCACAGAAGCAAATAGTATACATGGTAATGAGGTCCAAGCCCACCTCATTAAGTGGGATCAGAGTATATATAACTGCCCAGTTAAAATCAAAATGTGGTCTTCATTTACTCTTTATAATTTCCAGTTCTGAGCAATACTTTGAAATCCAAATTCAGTATAGAGGTAAATCTCTCCTTCCCTATTCTTTGCCATTTCACAAAGACAGTTGCCTGATGCCCACCACGGGACTATAATTGCTTTCATCTTTCTTCCTTCTTGTTTCCTAGAGGAGCATGAGTTCTTACCTGACTGGAACTAGCCTAAGATTGTGGCAGGGGCATTTGTAGGTTCTGAGGAAGGTGCCCTGCGGGACCTCTCTAAACACAGTTCCTGCAACAAGGTTAATAAACCCCAGTGAACATATAACTTATCTTCTAAACCAGACAGTGAAAGTGAGAGTGAGTGGAACAGTTGATGGCCATACTTTCACCAGACCAACAGTGGCGGATTGTTAGGAGCACCATCTGTGACAATTAAAAGAGAGCAGAGCCAAAGGGCCACCTGAGCAATGCACAGACTCCAGAAACCCCTCCTGTTCAGCGCCTTTCACAGTCACCTCCTCAGTCATTCTCTTACAAGGTTCCTTTGCCAAATGACTCTGATGACCCTAATTCGAACAACTCCTTAGATAACTCTGTCCCGTGTGGCCCACTTTTGGTCAGCAGGTGGCACTGAGTGAGTTGTAGCTCTTTTCTCTGACAGAGCTTCCCAGCAGAGCTTTCCATGCAGGTCTGCAGCATAGGACTGTCATGTAAGACTGCTCAGGTAGCATTGAAGTCCGCCAAATATCCTCCATTCCTGTAAGATTTAGGTGTTTGGGATTCAAGATGAATTTGTTAAAAGAATGTTCTCATGAGAGCTAGGCATGGTGGCTCATGTCTAGAATTCTAGCTACTTGGGAGGTGAAGATAGCAGGTATGATGCAGGACCAGTCCAAGGAAAAACTACTGGGACTCTATCTAAAAATATACATTATAAATCACGCATACCTATAAGCCCAGCAATGTGGAAGGCAAAAGTAGAACAATTACAGTCCAAGGCCAGTGGCAAGCAAAATTG
Organism: Dipodomys merriami; assembly: GCF_024711535.1. Lineage (NCBI taxonomy): Eukaryota > Metazoa > Chordata > Mammalia > Rodentia > Heteromyidae > Dipodomys > Dipodomys merriami. The sequence goes on along the minus strand of NW_027206068.1, from coordinate 7,291,007 downwards.
CAAGATCTAATCTTAAAAAATAAAACCGCCAGGCGCCGGTGGCTCATGCCTGTAATCCTAGCTACTGAGGAGGCTGAGATCTGAGATCTGAGCCAGCCCAGGCAGAAAAGTCTGTGAGACTCTTATCTCCAATTAACCACTAGAAAACCAGAAGTGGCGCTGTGGCTCAAGCGGTAGAGCTCTAGCCTTGAGCTGAAGAGTGCAGGGATAGCGCCCAAGCCCAGAGTTCAAGCCCTACAACCAACAAAAAATAAATAAATAAATAAAACCAAAAAGTTGGGGTGCCTAAGAAACATAAAGCCCTGATTTCACAATCTTAGTATTGATATAAATAACTATGTATATATGCATATGTATACGTATGTGTACATATCTGTGTATGTGTGCATACATATATGGTATATATGTGCATGTTGGTGTATATGTATATATACATGTATATATGTGTGTATATATCCATATGTGTGTGCACATCCTCATGAAGAAAAATATGTATGCATATCCTCATGAGTCCTTTTCCAGTGCTCAATAGCTTCGCCATCCTTAACTTGTTTCAGTGACTTGTGGTATGATAGGACTTTCACTGGTTCCTTTGACTCTCTGCCTTTCAGTGGTGTATATCACCACGCAATTCCATGCCTTTTGCTAAGGAGTAACAAGCAGTGATAAAACCCTGGCCCAGAAGCATGAACTATATGTTTTGATAAATACTATAGTGTCTCAAAAGGCAAATGCAGTTCTGCAGAGCTGCTAGGTCCTTCAACAAATGGCCCAGGCTTGTAAGTTTTCTAGTCTGCTGTTGACTGTTCTTTTCTTGCTGTCAGCAATGACCTCTAACCTTCACTTCACAATTTCCACAAATCCATTGTCTCACTCCCTTGGCCAGAGCAACTCCAAAAGAAATGAAGCTTTTTGAAGTTGGACATCTAAAACACCTAACCCAGAAATCTACATTTTACTTTCCCACTACACTATAACTACTGTCTCTTCTCTTCTGTGTCTCTCTGTCTCTGTCTCTGTCTCTTTCTCTCTGTCTCTGTCTCTCTCTCTCTTTCTCTTTCTCTCTGTCTCTGTCTCTCTCTGTCTGTCTCTCTCTCTGTTCTGTCTGTCTGTCTCTCTCTCTCTCTCTCTCTGTCTCTCTCTCTCTCACCCCCCCCCAACTTGGACAGTATCACTATTCCTTAAGTGGTAGGCAGGTACTCTACCTCTTAAGCCAGAGCTTCTGTTTTTGGCCGGTTCATTGGAGATAAGTGTCTTATAACTTTCCTACCTGGCCTAATTTCTAATCTTGATCCTCAGATCTCAGCTTCCTGAGTAGCTATAGGCATAAGCCACAGGTCTGGGGCAGTGTATCTCATTTCTTAGAGACTGCTACCCCATGCTTTTATTTTGTGTTTTGAATAGATGAAATTTGTTCAAATTTAACTCCCAAATTACTGAGCAAAATAATATCATAATATCTTACCTTAAATACAAACAGGCACCAGAATTTATTAAGCTCCTGTTTGTAATCATGCATCAGTGAATTCTTTCTGTTTCTTAATGTCTGAGTGAATGTTTAGGGTTCTCTGTGTGAGCATGTTTGCATTCATACCAGAATTAATCATTGTTATTGGTAAATATATATTGTAATAGAGACAGGTTTAGCTGTACCTATCAGTCATTTGATATTTTTATTCTGAAGAACAAAAGACAACAAATATGAGATCATTTTATAAAAGTGCCTGGAATATTTTGGATTCGGGATACATCATGGCTCATCCTGGTTTATCTTTTGTTGTTGTTTAGCTTGTAGTTAGGGTATTTTCAGCAGCTATCCCTGGCCATTTGGAATGTAATTATGTTTTCCCCTTGGGCTATAATTTGGCTGCTGCAACCAGAAGAAAGGAGTTTGTGTGGAATCAGAGTTGACAAGTGGGAGGCTGAAGTTCTGACATTTCCCTGTTGGCTGACAGCTCTGTAACTCCAAGTGTATAAAAAGACATTCCAGAAAATGCTTACCAGAAAAAAATTGCAGGACTTGCACAGATAAAGTTTTTTCCATCACAAGAATCAGCTTTTACTGGAACAATATTGTGAAAAATCTGTGTCTTCCTTACCCTGTTTAAGTCAGCAAATATTACTAAGCACCTCTAAAGCTGACTTCACAGTGCAGCATGTTGTGGAGGTGGATTTGTTTTAAGTACACTTTGGCAAAAATCGATGTGTACACAAAGAAGTAAAACTCAGTCGTATTTACCTTGTGCTCTGTTGGGATGTGGTCTGAAACCTATAAAGGGCTTTTAGGTGTTGAGGAAAGTCTTAGGAAATGGTAATGAGGTTTGAAAGGTGGGTAGAAATGGGCCAGAAGGGGCTAAAGGGAGCTGCAAGAAGCAAAGACATGGCAGTGGAAGGTCATAGATGATTTCTTTTGGTTTGTCCATAAATGTTCATTTACATTAAGGTGACTATACCACATGTGGATATTTTGGGGTGAAATAATACACACAGGTTTTCTATGTAACTTATTCATTTTTTATTTTTTTATTGTGAAAATACCATACAGAGGGGTTACAATTACATGGGCAAGATAATGAGTACATTTCTTATCAAGCATTGTAGCCTCCTCCATTGTTTCCCCTTCCCATCCCTTCCCATCCTCCCCCCACCCCCCCAATCCTCCCCGCTATCCCCCTTTCCCCCCCGCCCCGCACCAAAGTTGTTAAGTTCATTTTTCAACATAACGACTTGTACATCTCATTGTTGCAATGGGTCCACCTACTTGTAAACAGGAAGTATCTTGAACATACCTAAATATAAAGAAGTCAGAATCTCTCAGTTCTTGAGCCTTTCTTTGTTGGAAAATTCTTTTTTTTTTTTTTTTTAAATTTTATTTTATTTTATTTGAGAACATACTGTACAGAGGGGCAACAATTACATGGGCAGGATAATGCATACATTTCTTACCAAGCATTGCAGCCTCCTCCTTTGTTTACCCTTCACCTCCCTTCCCCGCCTCCCCCCTCCCCCCACCCAATTATACCCCCCTCCCCCCCCACACCGACATTGTAAAGCTGGTTTTGACATGACATTTTGTACTTCTCATTGTTGCAACAGGTCCACCTGAATCCTTAAACGACTTGTTTGTCCCCATCTCCTCCACATGTTATACTGACATCAAATATAGTGAAAGCAGGGGTTACACTGTGGGGGAGGAACATACAAAGCAACAAAGAAATAATCTTATAAATGCGTTAGAAACACATGCATGAAAGAAACGAAAACATTAAAATACATATTTAAGGGTTCATTTTCCTAACATCACATTATCTGACCTTTTCCGCTTGACTCATACCTATACTAGATATTGCAAATAAGGGAAACCATGGGACCTATGCTTCTTTGGGCCTGGCTTACTTCACTTAATATAATTTTTTCCAAACCTTTCCATTTCCTAACAAATGGGGAAATGTCATTCTTTCTGATGGAGGCATAGAATTCCATTGTGTATATATACCACATTTTCTTGATCCATTCATCTACTGAGGGGCATCTGGGTTGGTTCCATATCTTAGCTATGGTAAATAATGCTGCAATAAACATAGTTGTGCTGGTAGCTTTAGTGTGGTCTTGTTTGTAAACATTTGGGTAAATGCCCAAAAGTGGGATTGCTGGATCATAGGGGAGATCTATGTGAAGTCTTTTGAGGAACCTCCATACTGCTTTCCAAAGTGGTTGAACAAGTTTACATTCCCACCAACAATGAAGTAAGGTTCCTTTCTGTCCACATCCCCTCCAGCATCTGTTGTTGTTAGAGTTCTTGATTTTTGCTGTTCTAACTGGAGTGAGGTAATATCTCAATGTTGTTTTGATTTGCATTTCTTTTATGGCTAGGGATGTTGAACATTTCTTCATGTGTCTATTGGCCATCCTTCTTTCTTCTTCAGAGAAGCTTCTCTTTAAGTCTTTCGCCCACTTATTTATTGGGCAGTTGTTTCTTTGAGGATTTGTTGTTGGGTGGTTTAATTTTTTGAGTTCCAAGTATATTTTAGATATGAGACCCTTGTCCGTTGTATGGCTAGTAAAGATCTTCTCCCAATCGGTGGGCTTTCTATTGATCTTGCCAGCTATGTCATTTGCCCTGCAGAAGCTCTGCAATCTTATGCAATCCCATTTGTCCATCCTTTCTTTGATTTGTTGTGCTTCCGGGTCTCTATTCAGAAAATTTCGGCCTGAGCCAAGGAGACCTAGGGTTTCTCCTATTCTATCCTGTAATGTTTTCAGTGTGTCTGCTTTGAGTTCAAGGTCTTTGATCCATTTGGAGTTGATTCTGGTGCAGGGTGATATATAAGGATCTAGCTTTAGTTTTCTACATGTAGTTAACCAATTTTGCCAGCACCATTTACTGAAGAGGCTGTCTTTCTTCCATTCTATTGTTTTAGCGTCCTTATCGAAGATTAGATGGCTATAGGTCTGTAGGTTCATTTCTGGGTTTTCAATTCTATTCCATTGGTCCTGAGGTCTGTTCTTATGCCAATACCAAGCTGTTTTGATTACTATGGCTTTATAGTAGAGTTTGAAATTTGGTATTGATATTCCTCCAGCAGTGTTCTTTCCGTTGAGGAGCGTTTTTGCTATTCGGGGTCTTTTATTGTTCCATATGAATTTTTGGATTGCCTCTTCTATTTCCTTGAAGAATGAGGGTGGAATTTTGATAGGTATCGTGTTGAATTTGTAGATAGCCTTGGGAAGTATTGCCATTTTCACGATGTTAATCTTGCCAATCCAGGAGCATGGGAGGTTTTGCCATTTTTTAAGTTCTGTGTTGATTTCCTTTTTCAAGATTTTAAAGTTTTCATCATAGAGGTCCTTCACTTCTTTGGTTAAGTTAATTCCTAGGTATTTTATTTTTTGTGGGGCTATTACAAATGGAGTTGCTTTCCTAATTTCAGCCACACTTTTCTCATTGTTGGCATATAGAAAAGCCATTGATTTTTGGGGGTTAATTTTATAACCTGCTACTTTGCCAAAGTTTTGAATCAGCTTGAGTAATTTGGGAGTGGAGTCTATGGGATTCTTTAAATACAAGATCATGTCATCTGCAAAGAGGGAGAGTTTTATTTCTTCTTTCCCTATTTGGATCCCCTTTATGTCTGCATCTTGTCTTATTGCTGTAGCTAGGCATTCTAATACTAGATTGAAGAGAAGTGGAGAGAGTGGGCATCCTTGTCTTGTTCCTGAGTTAAGAGGAAATGGCTTTAGTTTTTCACCATTGAGTATAATGATGGCTGTAGGTTTGTCATATACAGCCTTTATTGTATTGAGGAATGTTCCATGGATTCCTAATTTTTCCAGAACCTTCATCATAAAGGGGTGTTGGATCTTGTCAAATGCTTTTTCTGCATCTATTGAGATAACCATGTGGTTCTTATTCTTGCTCCTGTTGATGTGATGAATAATATTAATTGCTTTGCGTATATTGAACCAGCTTTGCATCCCTGAAATGAATCCTGTTTGATCATGGTGTATGATTTTTTGGATGAATTGTTGAAGTCGATTGGCCAAAATTTTTTTGAGAAGTTTTGCATCAATGTTCATCAAAGAAATGGGTCTATAGTTCTCTTTCTTTGATGAGTCCCTGCCTGGTTTTGGGATGAGGGTTATGATGGCTTCATAGAATGTGTTCGGTAGTGAGCTTTCTCTTTCAATTTCATTGAAGAGTTGGAGGAGTATTGGTGTGAGCTCTGCTTTGAAGGCCTTGTAAAATTCCGCTGTAAAACCATCTGGTCCTGGACTTTTCTTAGCTGGGAGGTCTCTTATTGCTGTTTCTATTTCAATGCTTGATATGGGCCTATTAAGCTGGTTTAACTCATCTTGGTTCAGTTTTGGCATGTCAATATTTGCTAGGAAAAGGTCCATTTCTGTCAAGTTCTCAAACTTATTAGCATAAAGTTTTGAGAAGTATTCCCTTATAATGTTCTGAATCTTGGTTGTTTCCGTAGTGATGTTTCCATTCTCATCTCTGAGTTTATTAATTTGGGTGTGTTCTCTCCTTTTTCTGATAAGGTTTGCTAAGGGTCTGTCAATTTTGTTAAGTTTTTCGAAGAACCAACTCTTTGTTTTGTTGATTCTTTCTATAGTTTTTTTGGATTCTAATTCATTTAATTTTGATTATTTCTTTCCGTCTACTGGATTGGGGTTTATCTTGCTGCTCTTTTTCAAGGAGGTTTAGATGTGTCATTAAATTGTTAGTTTCTGATCTCTCCAATTTGTTGATGTAGGAGCTCAGAGCTATAAACTTGCCTCTGAGTACTGCCTTTGCTGTGTCCCAGAGGAGCTGGTAATTTGTGTGTTCATTTTTGTTGAATAGCATGAACATTTGAATTTCCTTTCTAATCTCTTCCATGACCCACTCATGAATCAGCAGTGTGTTGTTCAGCCTCCATGTGATACCGGACTTTCTTTGGTGGCTTTTGGTGTTGAGTTCTAATTTTATTCCCTTGTGGTCAGAGAGAATGCAAGGTATAACTTCAATGTTTCTGAATTTAGACAAGTTTGCTTTGTGGCCTAAAATGTGGTCTATTTTAGAAAACGTTCCATGTGCTGCTGAGAAGAACGTGTATTCTGATGCTGCTGGGTGAAATGTTCGGTAAATGTCTGTTAAGTCTAGTTGATCTATGCACCTGTTTAGATCTGCGGTTTCTCTGTTGAGTTTTTGCCGAGTTGATCTATCTAGTGGGGAGAGTGGTGTGTTAAAATCCCCAACAATTAATGTCTTTGGATCTATATGGGATTTGAGGGAAAGTAGTGTTTCTTTGATAAATTTGGGTGCTCCATTGTTTGGCGAATAGATATTTAGAATTGTAATATCCTCCTGAAGGAGAGATCCTTTAATTAGTATGTAGCGACCTTCTTTATCTCTTCTCATGAATTTTAATTTGAAGTCTATTTTATCTGATATTAGGATTGCAACTCCCGCCTGTTTATGAGGGCCGTTTGCTTGGTAGATTTTGTTCCAGCCTTTAACCTTGAAAATGTGTTTGTTTTTACGGGCAAGATGTGACTCCTGCAGGCAGCAGATAGAAGGGTCTTGTTTTTTAATCCAACTAGACAGCCTATGTCGATTAATTGGAGAGTTAGGTCCGTTAACGTTAAGAGATAGGACTGAGAGGTATTTGGGAGTTCCTGCCATGTTATCCACCTTCTTGGGGGCTGTGAAAACTGGGTTCTTCTTAAGGTTCTTGGATTCTCAGTTTGTGTGCAGTTTCTTGGCCTTTGTTGCGTTCTTGTTGGTTTTCTATGTGTAGGACATCTTTAAGAATCTTTTGCAGGGCTGGTTTGGTGGAGATGTATTGTTTCAATTTTTCTTTGCTATGGAAGGTTTTTATTTGGCCTTCAGTTATGAAGGAGAGTTTAGCTGGGTACAGTATTCTTGGTTGATAGTTGTTTGTTTTTAGGGCATGGCATACGTCATTCCAGGCTCTTCTTGCTTTGATTGTCTCTGCTGAGAAATCTGAGGTAATTCTAATTGGTTTCCTCTTATAGGTGATTAACCTTTTCTCCTTGACAGCTTTAAGGATCTTTTCCTTGGTCTGGGTTGATCCTGTGTGGATTATAATGTGACGGTGGGATGTCCTATTCTGGTCTGGTCTATTTGGGGTTCTAAAAGCTTCTTGTATCTGAATAGGCCTATCTTTTTGTATGTTTGGGAAGTTCTCTGCTAGGATCCTGTTAAACAAATTTCCTAGACCATTAACTTCTGTTTCTAGGTGCTCCTCTACACCCATTATCCTTAGATTGGGCCTTCTGATGGTGTCTTCCAGGTGTTGGATAGACCTATCATATTTCTTGGACTTGTCTTGGATGGTTGTATGTTCTTTCTCTATAATATCTAGGCTGTCTTCAATCCCTGAGATTCGATCTTCTGCATGGTCTAACCTGCTGTCAAGACTCTCTACTTTGTTTTTTATCTCTTTTCCTTCTAATTGGTCAGCTTTGATGGCTTCAAGTTCTTTGTTGAAGCTCTGTTTTAGGTCTTGTATGAATTTCTTTACTTCCTTAATTTGGTGTTCAGTGTTTGTTCTCAAATCACTTAGTTGATTGGTTATGGTTTCTTTGGACTCCCATTCCTTCTGTTGGGTTCCATTCAGCATTCCCTTTGTGGTCTCCCTGACTTCCTTCAGCTCTTTGTTAATGGATTCCATAAATGCCTTTAGTGATCTTTGTGTATTCTCTACCTGGTCTCTCAATTCCTGAATTACTCTTTGATTAGCTTCCTCCCGTCTGTGGGATTCCTGCAGTTCTCTTTCTTCCCGTTCGTGGGATTCCTGCAGCTCTCTTTGAGTGTTCTCTGCCTGCTCACGCCATTCCTCCCTTTCTCTTTGAGTATTCTCAAGTTGTTCACGCAAATCCTGTATCAGTTTTTGAGTAGCTTCCTCACGCTTATGATATTCCTGTATAAACTTCTGGGATGCCTCCTCTCTCTCCCTATCACGCTCATACAGAGTCCTTTGTACATTGTCAAACTTCTCATTTATCATGTTTGCTATTAGTGTTTGTAGAGCTATTTGGGAACTCTCCTCTGGATTATTCTTTATCTGTTCTAATCCCTGATTATCAAGCTTGGGAATTGAGATACCCGAATTTGCCATTTTTCTTGTGTTTTTCTGGCTTACTCGGCCCATTTGAGATGAAGATTGCACCAGTTTTGTGCTAGAACACTATCTTAAGGCAACCATCAACCAAAGTTTGCATTTGTACAGTCAATAGTCTACAGATACAATCTAGTTCAACAGATACATCTATTCAACATCAAACAACTATATGTTAAAGGACTTTGAACAGCAGAAAAAAATTTGGAAAACCAGAAATTATTAGGATTAGGGAGAGATGTGGGTAAAAAATAGGAATAGATTGGTGTGGGGAGGCACAGGGAGAGTTAACTATGTCCTAATCACAATGCAGGAAATGGGTTGGGTAGGATGCAAGTAGAGAGAGAGAGAAAAAGAAGAGACGGAAAGGGGAATAAAGAGAGACCAGAAAAAAAAATAGAAACGTAAAAATTAATGTTATTATAGAGGTTAAAAGACCGTCTATTTAGAGAGGAATGTGAATATGTTCAGAGAAGGGGAGGGACATAGAGGAGATGTGAAAAACTTTAAGGATGGGAAAGGGAGAAGAAAAGATCAGAAGTTCAGTAGAGCGATAAAAAACAAAAAGATAATTAAGAAAGAAAGAAAAAGAGAAAGAAGACAAGAAAAGAAAGGAAAACGCTCATTCACGTATTCCTAAAATAAAAATTATAAGATGAGAAAAAAAAAAGAAAGTTACTGGAAAACGATTATTTTTTCAGAAGAGGCAAAAATTAAAGATTAATAAAAGTTTTAGAAGGGAAAAAAAAATATATATATATATATATATATATATATATATATATATAAGGTAACAAAAAACAAGCAAAAAAAAAAAAAGAAAAGAAGAAGAAGAAAAAAAAAGTCTTTTGATTTTTTTTGGGGGGGGGGAGGAGTGGGAAGAATCCTGTATCTCCCTTTTGTCTGTAACCAGTCTCTTGTTGGAGTCTCTGGTCAGCTTGAGGTCCTGTGGCTTGATTGGTTTCTTAAGTCGGTTGGTTGGAAGAGGCAGAAAAATGCTCTGCTTTACCCAAGATTTTGAGATCCCCCTCCCAGGTTAGTTCTGGGAGGGTGATCTGCTTTGAGAATCACAAAAGAGGGGGATGTGGTGGTGAGGCTAGGTTCTGGGTAGAATTGAGGCCTTTCAACAAACAGTAGCTTTTCCCTGGGGCTATTTTGTGATAAAGCTCACAGCGCCCAGCCTGGAGCCATTCTCAGGGTTTCTGTTTTTCAATTGATTGTGGTGGCTGCTAGAGGGAGGGGCAGCCTCTGGCTCTGGTTACCCAGTGAGACAAGGCACTCCAATGGCTGGCGCCTGAGCTGGGTGACTTTTCCCTGGATGGAGCTGAGTCTGGCAGGTCACTTTGCCGTTAAGTTCTTGTGACCTGCTAAATGACTCGTTTTATTCCAAGGCCTGAGCTGGAGCTAGCAGCTCCTCTGAGCTTTGTCGGTATCCAAGATGGAGATCACCGGTGCTGGGGGGGAGGGGTGGCCTTCCCTCCTCTGCTCCCTGAGGAGTGAGGACGTCGGGCTTGTACTCACGCCGAGTCTTGGATCCTGGGTCGTCTCTGGTCTGCAAACAGCAGGATGAAGATGTTCGCTCCTTGTCGGTTCTTGTTGGTGTTGAGTAGAATCCGCTCGTCCACTGCGTCTGGCTCCTTCGTCCCCGACTCTCTGTGTCTCAGGTATGACCCCGCGGCGGTGGTCGCCACCGCGACCCTGCCGCCGCAGCGGCAGCTGATGTGTTTCCTTGGCTTCCCCTCTCTTGTCTAACTCTCTGTCCTGTGATGGCACACTTGGTGTGATTCTCTGGCTTAGGACTGTTCACTGGAACTCTAAAACTGCTTTCTATGATAGAGCTTGTTCAGATTCCAGCTTCTCCTCCGCCATCTTCCCGGAACTCCCTCCGGAAAATTCTTAATTACTGCTTCAACTGTATTGCTTGTAATGGATCTATTTAAGTGTTTTATATACTCCTCATTCAGTTTTGGTGATAGAAGTGCATCTAGAAATGCAAATATTTCCTCTAGATTTTCTAGTTCATTTTCATATACGTTTTTCTATTTCCCTCGTAATGTTTTTGGATTTTACTCATTTCTTGTGATATTACCATTTTCATCTCTACTTTCATTCTTCTCATTAAAGGTTTCTCTGTTTCACTTGTCTTTTCAAAGAATCATCTTTTTGTTTCATTGTTTGTGTGTGTGTGGTGTGTGTGTGTGTGTGTGTGTGTGTGTGTGTGTGTGTGTGTGTGTGTGTGTGTGTGTGTGTGTGTGTGTATGTGTGTGTGTATGTGTGTGTGCATGCATGCCAGTCCTGGGGCTTTAATTTAGGGCCTGGGCACTGTCTCTGAGCTTTTGGATCAAGGCTAATACTCTACCACTTGAGCCACAGCTCTATTTGTGGCTAATTGAAGAGTCTCACAGAGTTTCCTGCTCAGTCTGGCTACAATGGTCCTGAGATCTCAGCCTCAAGTAGTTAGGATTACAAGTGTGAGCCACCAGTACCCAGCTTCATTGATTCTTTATATAATTTTTCAGCCTCTCTCATTCATCTCTGTCCAAACTTTATTTATTTTTCTGTCTGAAAATTTTCAATATGGCTAGTTCTAGGAGCAGGAGGTGCTTCATTAGGCTAGTTATTTGAGATCTCTGTTTTTGTTTTATGTAGGCACACATAGTTATTAACTTTTCTCTTAACCTTACCTTTGTCATGTCCCAAAGATTCCGGTAGGCTGTATTTTCATTTTCATTGGATCACTGCTTGAGCTAAGGTTGTTGGTTTTGTTTTTGTTTTTTTTCTCCCCAAGCAGACCTCCAATCATAATCCTCCCATGTTTATCTCTCAAATAATTAAGATTGCCCATGTGGGCTACTACCATCTTGGCTGTTTACTTTCTTTGAATTCTTGAAATTTCTTTCCTCTGTTCCCATCCAGTTCATGTGGATTTCTCTTGTTTTAACAACATATGCCTTCTTACATCATAACCTCATTTTGCTGGTCCATTGAATAACCTTTGTTGGGAGTAATATGAGAAACAATTGTGTCCACAGTAGTACATTGTGGATATAATTGCTTTGCACTATTTAAAATATTCCAGATGTTGGAGATAAATTAACAGTATTTTAGTGCTACTGTATTTTTGGTAGTTTCACTGATTGGTCTATTGTCAAAAGCCTATTTACCTTCTCTCATAGAGCTCATGAATGTGGTTGTAGCCTCATTAATCTATTATTAGTTATAAAACAACAACAACAACAAAAAAAACCTGTTTGGCACTGGTGGCTCATGCTTGTAATCCTAGCTACTCAGGAGGCTGAGATCTGAAGTTCAAAGCTAGCCTGGGCAGGAAAGCCTGTGATACGCTGATCTCCAATTAACCACCAGAAAACTGGAAGTGGTGCTGTGACTCAAGTGGTAGAGCGCTAGCCTTGAGCTGTAGAGCTCAGGGACAGCGCCCAGGCTGAGTTCAAGCCCTATAACCCACCAAATAAATAAAAAAATAAAAATAATAAAAATAAAAACACAAAAAAACCCTACTGTTTCTTGAGACCCTACCACGATCTTGGAATATTCAGAGGGTTTTTCCTACAAAGAGTTTCTTTTATTTTATTTCTTTATTTCTCAATTTGGCAGTACTGAAGATTGACCTAATACCTTATACACACTAAACAACGGTTCTATCACTTGAGCAACTCCGATAGTTCTCTTCAAGATAAAGTTTCTCTAACATTGCCTGGACTAGCTTCAAACTAACTATTCTGTCTCTGCCTCTCAAATAGCTGAGATTACAAGCCTGTGCTACCACATTTGCCTTTTCTGTAATGCATTTCAAAGGAAATATGGGACTTTTTTAGTTGTAATGGAACAAAGCAGCAATGACATCTTGGAATATGAGATGTTCATCATCATAAACATGCCTATATATGCTATTGGAAAATAATACATGTGTAGAGCCATATGGAACAACCAATAGGTAAAAATCACAAATCAACCAGACATAATTGATATTTTGCACTTGGCATTCAGGGCATTTAGGATCGATCATCCTCTGCTTGCATTTAGTAAAATTATTTAACTGATGTCTCTGTTTCTCAACTCTACAATGCCTCTTCCCAGCTCAGAAGCTTTTTAAGTCATTTCTGGTTCTTCCCTTTCTGGAGTCCTCTTGCCAAGATCCCCCTATTCTTACTTCGTCTTGGGCTTTAAGACTTGGCTCCAATATCATGCTTTTAAGGTCTTCCTCAGTGGCCTGGCCTACCTTTGTCTGAGTTCTCTTTATTCACATCTACCTGAGAGTTTCTACTATTCAACTTCTTTGTCTTCAGTAATTAGGTTGCTTCTGTTCAGTAAGTGAACATAATTCTTGTGTATCTTGCCCTCAGCTTCATTTCTAATATCAAAAATAGGGTTCTGGTCATACTCAGAAGTATTTCTTGATTGAGTAAATTACAAGTACAAAGAAAAACAACCACTGCTGGTATTAAAATAAAACTCTCTATACTCACTAACAGTAACCTATATTTATCTAGCAAATTGTGTTTACCCTAGTAACTGCATATACATTATTTTGTTTGCTGTCACAACATGGGCTTTACTATCTTTACTCATATGAGGAAACTAGCATAAGAAGGTTAATTTGTGTTTTTAAATTCTACCTAGAAAGGAAAATCTGACTGTAGCTATCTGCTGGTGACATTGTCAGCATCATCTTTTAAGTAATGAAAGGATCTCAATATTTTTAGGATCAGAAATCTTTTCAAGTTGAATGCAATTCCAAATCCTGAAAAATAACATTACTTATTGTGATACCATGTAGCCAGGTTTAACTTTCATTGCTTAACTTATCAACAGTGTTTTATCCGGTATATCTCATAGGTAATATAGACTTAATACCTCCCCCAGAAACAAATATTCATTTAATACAAAATGTTTACAATTAAACCTTTAGTCATTGGCAAAAGGAAAGGTAAAAATGATCAGTAAAATGGGCTCAAATGCACACAAGATTTTCACCACTATTAAAGTAACATAAATCAAGCCTGGCACTGGTGGCTCTTGCCTAGAGTAGCTAATCTTAGCTACTCAAGAGGCTGACATCTAAGGATAGCAGTCAAAGCTAGCCTAGGAGGGAATGTTCATGAGGCTCTATCTCCAGTTTACCATTCCAAGGCTGGGCAGTAGAGCTGTGGCTCAAGTGGTAGAGTTCCAGTCTTGAGCAAGAAAGGTTAGAGATAATGCCAGGCCCTGAGTTCAATCCCCGGGACAGGTACACATACACACACACACACACACACAAACACACACACACACACACACACACACAAACACACACGAGAGAAAGAGAGACAGAGACAGAGACAGAGCAATACAAATCAGAAAGATTGAACAAAGAAAAAGAGGATGAAGGAATAAACAATGCAGAGGACTACTCAGCTCCTCCCATGGTATATGACCCATATCCATCCTCAATATTGAAAGAAATCTCATACCTTTCAGGGCCAATTGACTTTAATCATGGGAGCCAGGAGAATTCAATGGGACAGTGTGATCTCTTTGACAAGTGGTACTGGACAAGTGTCACTGCTTTACACCATAGGCAAAACTTAATTAAAAATGGATCAGCATAGCTACTCAGGAAATTGAGATCTGAGGATCATGGTTTGAAGCCAACCCTGGCCAGAAAGTCCATGAGACTCTTAGCTCCAAACACCAAAATGCTGGAAGTGGAGCTGTGGCTCAAATGGTACAATGTTAGACTTGAGCAAAAGCTCAGAGAAGTTGCCTGAGCCAACAACTTAAATATAAGTGAAAACTCAGAAGAAAACACTTCTAAAAGGAAACATAAAAAAAATCTTTAATAGTTTGTATCTGGCAATAAATTCTTAGATATGAAATCAAAGTATGAGGAACAATGAAAAATTAAACTAGAGGAAGTGGTGCTGTGGTTCAAGTGGTAGAGCTCTAGCCTTGAGCTGAAGAGCTGAGGGACAGCACTCAGGCCCAGAGTTCAAGCCCCATGACCGACAAAAAAAAAAAAAAAAAGAAAGAATGAAAGAAAAATTAAACTAGATTTTCTCAGATTTTTACAAATATATTAATCATAAGACCTTATCAATAAAATAAAAGAATAACTTGTCTGATGCACTACAATACTCACAAATCACATCTCTAATGAAAGTCTTGGTATTCAGACTACATAATACATTTTTATAAACAATAAAATGATTTATAATTCATTTTTCATCTTTAAGTGGTTATACCAGGGTATTTTGATTTAACTTGTCCACTTATGGACCCAGTGCTTCTTGATAAGAATATATAGAGATAGAGATAGAGACAGAGATAGAGATAGAAATTGTGATAGAGATAGAGATAGAGAGATATATGAGTCACATATATGAGTCAATTATCCTTTGAAAAGTATCCTGGTTGTTTCCATAACTTGGCTATTGGGAATAGTGTTACAATAATCAAGGGTATGTAATTGCCTTTGCAATATCCTGTCATGAACTCTTTTAAATAAATGCCTAGAATAAGTATCACTGCATCATAGTGTGCTCTTGCACTTAATTATTTGAGGAATCTCCATTCTAATTTTCATAACATTGCATTAGTTTACATTCTCTCCTACAGTATATTAGGGTCCCTCGCCAGCATTTGTTGTTCATACCCTTGATAATAGCCATTCTGACAGAGTGAGATGGAATTTCAATGTTGTTTTGATTTGCAATTCTTTTCTGGCCAGGGATTTTGAGCATTTATTCATATATTAATTTTCAACATGTACTTCTTTTTCTGAGAAGTATCTATTTAGCTTCTTTGTCCATTTATTAATCAATCACAATATTGTTCTTTGGGGTTTTAGTTTTTTAACTCTTCATACCTTCTGGTTATTAGACCCTTGTCAGGCATGTAGCTGGGAAAGGTCTTTTGCTCTGTAGGTTATCTTTTTACCTTAAAAACTATATCCTACTTTATGCACAGCTTTTAAGTTTCATGCAGTCTTATTTGTCAGTCATCTCTCCTATTTGCTTAGATCCTGGAATTCTACTTAGGAAATTTCTGCCTATTCAATTCAGACCAAGGAAAGCTGTCAAAGAGAAAAGATCAATCACCTATAAAGGGAAACCAGTTAGAACAACCTCAGATTTCTCAGCAGAGACGATCTATTCTCTTTGACCTAGTAATTGAAATAAGGAAGTCAAACAATCACCTTCACACAAATGCTTATAGCAGTACTATTCACAATAAACAAACCAAAACAGCCCAAATGCCCATAGCATATTAACGTCTGAACAAAATACAATGGAATATTGTTCAGCTGGAAAATAAAAGAAGTGAAATTCTGATACATTCTCCATGGAAGAATTATAAGCTGCAAAACTGCCCACTTTATGTCACTTCAATTTCATCTCTACCACAGAAAAAGAAAAGACAGTATCAGAAGCAAAACTAGGGACATTGCATGTAAGTTCCCATTCAGTTAAATTCTCATGACTCCACTGGGCACATCATGGTTTACAATCACCTATAAATTTATATTGGTGTGTGTGGGAGGGCAGAGGAGGACTTGCCAGCCAAGTAGGATTATACTGTTCTCTGTAGCGCTGAGTGCAACCTGATCTGGACAGTCTGGACCCTGGTTTTGCTGTTGTTCTTTCACAATGGCAGCTTGGCTGTCTGTTGCAGCTACCTTTGTCTAGCAATATTTGACAAGCTCTTTCAGTTCCACATTGTGTACGTAACAAAAGAATAGTCTGTAGATCACTAAATCATCCCATTCTTAGGGCTCAAAGAAGTTCCTTTCAACCTCCCATCACCCATGAGCCAGGTTTCAGTGTTTCAGCCTGGGCCATAGTTTGCTGCTGTGAAACCATTTCAGTGTTTGTAAGAGTGGCATACATCTATGTTATGATGTTATGTTTATATTCAGCTATAAATATATATTGAGAACATCCTCTTACTTGTTCCTAGAATAAACAGTATTGTCACTGATAATAGATATGTACCAGATCATTTCAAGACAGCAGTATGTTTTTCCTGTTATGCTCTTCTGTGTAAATTTGTACATTTATTCTAATTCTTACGATTGTCTCAATTAATCTCATGTCACTTTCAATTTTCATTAGCTGTCTAATTGAAATAAACTGAGTGATAAATAGGATTATTGATACAGAATTGAGAACTACTGAAATAGAAGAACACTATACATATATGTGTGTAGATATATGCATATTTTATTTATATATGTATATACACATGCAAATAAGCATATGTTTACATAAAACACAAACTCCCTAGCAAAAATTAAAAAGGAATGACAACAAAGTAGCTGTCTATATCATGAGGTTTTACATCAAATCCAACTGGATTTGGATAAAAAATATTTGATCATAAAATCTTGTCTGTATCAAACATATGCATGACATTTTTCTTTATTATTATTATTATTTCCTGAACAATGCAGGATAACAACTATTTATAGAGCACATGCATTTTATTAGGTAGTAAGGATAGAAATGATTTGATCTATATAGGAGATACGCATAGGTTATATGTAAATACTATTCCACTTTATATAAGGGACTTAAGCATCTTTCTATTTTATTGGAAAGGGGGTTCCAGAACCAGTCCCTATAGAAACTGGTTCATAACTATGTGTATCTGGCAGCACAGATGGTTATTCTGTGGTTATGAACAATCTAAAAATCTTATTTACCTTTTAGAGTAGTAAAGGTTTAGGTCATTTATGGGATGACTACAGCTCTACTGTGCATTATCCTCAGGACCCAGGACCCAGGATGAAGGAACAGTCTGAGATATGCTGGCCTCAGAAAAGAAGAAGAAGGGGAAAATATCATGGCAGAGCTTCACAGAAGTACTTAAAGCTCTGGTTCATAGTGGTTCATTGATTCATTTACCAAAGCAAGTTACACAGTCAGGACTAACAAGTACCCAGCCATAAAGTGTAACCTCCTTCAGAGAGAAATAGGAACCCATGGTTCCCGGATAAGTTTTTTAATTTGTTTTTTATTATCTTTAAGTCGTTGTACAAAGAAGTTCCCATTCTACAAAACAGTATATGAGTACAAAGTGTCTGACAACATTGTCACCCATCTCTCAACCCATCCCTTCTCTCACTTTGTTCTTCACAGGATTGTGGAATAGTGATACTTAGTTAGAGTCACACATTTTTAAGACATTTTAACTTTCACAAGGCAAATTGTCATTATCATGGTCTATACATTTTGTGAATTCTATGAGCTTTGACATTACAAGTTATTTTTTTCTACATCAGGTGATGTTTACATTTCTTTCCTTTTGCTTAGTGTGGGCTGTTCCCACTTATTCTGTTCCTCCTCCTGGCTTCCTTCTGTTGCATGAATATATCTACCATATATATGTTCTAGAACATGGAGTCATTTAGCAATGATATGACAAAATGGGTGGCTGCCCTTTGTTTCTTGAGTCCTGTCTGCCATACCTTCTTGTATTTTGGCTTTAGCATCCACATATCAGGGAGACCATGTGCCATTTGTCTCTTTGTTCCTGGCTTACTTCGCTCAAAATAATCTGCTCTAGTTCCATCCATTTCCCTGCAAATGCCATTATTTTGTCCTTTCTAATGGCTGCATAATATTCCATTGTATACAGGTACCACAATTTGTGGATCTACTCATCAGTACTGGGGCATCTGGGTTGTTTCCAAATCTTGGTTATTGTGAACAGTGCTGCAATAAACATGGAGGTGCATGTGTCTTTGTATGCTGGTTCCTGTTGCTCAGGGTAGATGCCTAGGAGTGGTGTGGCTGGGTCATAGGGGAGGTCTATATTTTGCCTTCTGAGGTATCTCCAGAGTGTTCTCCAAAGTGGTTGTATTAGTATACATTCCCACCAGCAATGCAGTAGGGTTCCTCTTTCTCCGCATCCCCTCTAGCATTTGCCATTGGCTGACTATAGGATGTGGGCCATTCTGACTGGGGTAAGGTGGTATTTCAGTGTTGTTTTTATTTGCATTTCCCTTACAGCCAGGGATGATGAACATTTCCTCATGTGTTTCTTTGTCATTTTTATCTCTTCTTCTGAGAAGTCTCTCTTTAGTTCCCTTACCCATTTCATGATTGGTTTTGGTTTGTTAGATTTGTGAGGGGTTAGTTTCTTGAGTTCCCTGTATATAATGAATATTAGACCTTGTCTGATATTTTGCTGGTAAATATTTTTTCCCAATTAGTTGGCTATCTTTCTAGTTTGGTTGCTATTTCTTTGTCTGTGCAGAAACTTTTTATTTTAAGGTAGTCCTATTTGTCCAGTCTCTCTCCAATTTGTTGTGACCCTGGGACTCTGTTCAGGAAGTTCCTGCCTGTGCCTATAAGTTCAAGTGTCTCTCCTACTCTGTCCTGCAGTAGTTTCAGAGTGTCAGGTTTGATGTTTGAATTGATGTTAGTGCATGGTGATAGGCTAGAGTCCACTTTCATTTTTCTGCATGTGGCCACCCAGTTTTCCCAGCACCAATAGTTGAAGAGGTTATGATTCTTCCATTGTATGTCTTTGGCTCCTTTGTCAAATATCAACTAACTGTACATATGCGGCTTTATTTCTGGGTTCTCTAGTCTGTTCCATTGGTTTTCGGGTCTCTTTTTGTACCAGTACCATGCTATCTTTGTTATAATGGCTCTATAGTAGAACTTGAAATTCAGTATTCCCTCCTGCGTTGTTTCTTTTGCCTAGAATTATTTTGGCTATTCTAGGTCTTTTGTTGTTCCATATGAACTTTTGGACTATTTTCTTTATTTCAGTAAAGTACATCATTGGGATTTTAATGGGAATTGCATTGAATGTGTGTATCAATTTTGGCAGTATAGCCATTTTCACTATATTAATTCTGCCTACCCAGGAACATGGGAGATCTTTCCATTTTCTGGTGTCCTCTATGATTCCTTTTTATAGGCTTTTATAGTTTTCATGAAATAGATCCTTTACATATTTGGTAAGGTTAATTCCTAGATACTTTTTTTTGAGGTTATTATGAATGGGGTTGTTTCCTTGATTTCTCTTTCTGCTTGTACATTGTTGGTGTACAGAAAGGTGACTGATTTGGGGGTTAATTTTGTATCCTGCTACTTTGCCAAAGTGGTTTATAAGCTCTAAGAGTTTGGGGATGGAGCCTTTGGGATCATTAAGGTATAAAATCATGTCATCTCCAAAAAGAGATAATTTAACTTCTTCTTTGATAAATTTTGCTTTGTTGAAGATGCCTATCCCAGGAATTTACTTATAAAGCAGTGTTTTATGGCTAGCAAATCCTGTGTCCTACTGGTTTCAGTAACCAACTACTGTATAACAAACTCTAAAGCATATTGGCTTATTAAGCACATTAAGCATTTACGTGTTGGTGATTCTTAGTGTTGGGCAGGTCTTTTAGAGATGACTTACCTCTCTTCCACATGTCTTTTGATTCTTAGTGTTGGGCAGGTCTTTTAGAGATGACTTACCTCTCTTCCACATGGCTTTTGTCTGGAGGATTCTGCTGGGTCTGAGAAATCAGTGAAATCTGCATTCACACACTTGACATCTGAGCTGTATAACTCAGCTGGCTGGGGCTCGTGGGGCCTTTTTCCTTCCCTTTAGAGTCTCTCATCCTCCAGGGCCTCCTGCTCTCTCTCCCCAGAACTTCTCTCTCCAGCAGAGTGTTTCAACTTCTTCACAATAAGAGGAGACTAATGAAACAGGGATGGGAGAATGCAGAGACTAGGATAGTGGAAACATGAAATATCTTTGAAATATATTTCATATCTTTAGGAAGTTAAGTAGAAAATAGAACATATAAAAACGTACAACTAAAACTTTTAGAAATGAAAAGAAAGTTAATGCCTAAAGAAAAATATAGACTCTGTGATTAACAGCAAATAAGAAATTTCTAGAAAAATAAGAAAAATTAAAGGCATAAATGAATCTAAAATGGATTTTCTTTAAGGAAAAGGTCCTCAGTTATATGTATGTCAAATTTATATGGTCCAGTGCACATTTAACTGGACTCCTTAAAGACATAAGAGAGAGAAGAGCAGTTGAAACATTCAAACAAATAATGGCTAGATTTTTTTTCCAAATTTAATGAAAACTATAACCCAAGAGATTCTCAACAGATCCCAAACACCAAAATCTATAGCAGACACAAGGTAATCAGAATGTTTTATGTCAGTGATTGGAAGGAAAGATTACAAAGGAAAATCAAGGGCTTTTCTATTATTTTGCAGAGACAAAAACAAACAATTTGAGAATTAAGAGGAACTGAAAATCTCTCCCAAACTAAGTTTTATTAGAATTATAGACATCCAAAATAACCTATGTACAAAAATTATTTTCTGTGTCAGGAACCCCAGTTTGAAAAAGGAATGATGAAGAACAATGAAGTTACCCTCAATCCACAGAAACAGTTCAAATTCATGTGTAGGGAACTAAGCTAAATTCCATTCTAAAGGCCTAGAATAGGAACACATAAGCTTTGTTTTGAAAATAAAGTTTTATTAGAACAAGCCATATCTATATATTTAACTATGGTTAGGGTATTTTCAGATTTATTATTCTTAAGTAGTTTTACAGAGGGGTTTCAATCCAACATGTCAGCTTACGCATTTTGATCATTCTTTTCTATTTTTATTTCCTTTTTTGTTTGTTGTGGGGTTTGAACACAGGGTCTGGGCACTATCCCTGGGCTCTTTTGCTCCAGGCTAGAGCTCTACCACTTTAAGCCACAGTGCCACTTGTAGTTTTTGAGTGGTTAATTGAAGGTAAGGGTCTCACTGGGACTTTTCTGCCCTGTCTGGCTTCCAACCATGATTGTCAGATCTCTGCCTCCTGAGTAGCTAGGACGACAGGAATGAGACACCAGCAACCAGCAGATGATCAATGCATTTTAATAGCATACTTGAGTAATCCTGGCAAGATATATGTAAGATGCCTATAAATCCTACAGTTTTCTCCTTATACCCACAGATTAATCAACCTCAGATCTAAAATCTTCGAAAAAACATTGCTGGTACAAACAAATCAGTATATCTTTGTTTAACATAGTGTTGACATTGTATTAGATGTTATGGGGAATACAAAGATGATTTAAAGTATTCAGAACACTGTGCATAGGTTTTTGGAAACACCATGGCATTTTATGTCATGGACGAGCATCTATGGAGTTTGAGAACTGTGGCGTTTCTGAAACCCACCTGAAGACACAGAGGGAGATGTGTACTTACTATTCGTACTATTCTTCACAGTGGTTGACCCTCAAACTAGCAAATGAAAGGAATGATTGCATTCAAAATCAATCACAACACTTCTTCCTCTCTCTGGTTTGCTGGGTAATAGTCAAGGGAGTAAGCTAAATAGTAAATTCTGACAAAAGCTGGGAAGGCCTTTTCTGTTTAAATAACAATAAAATTGGGGTAATTAGGAATGAAGGTGAAAATTGGAACAAGGTGGAGAAGATGGAGTGTATGTAGAAGTGCTGTTAAACAGTGTAAAACTTGGTTGCGTTATTTGTGGAGGCAAAACACCATACGTTTTCCATTTGTTCTGCATTTTGATTCTTAAAGAAAGCTGGCTTTGCCAATTTTTTTTTTATTTTTTATTTTTTTTGTGAACATACTGTACAGAGGGGTTACAATTACATGGGCAAGATAATGAGTGCATTTCTTATCAAGCATTGCAGCCTCCTCCTTTGTTTACCCTTCACATCCCTTCCCAGCCTCCCCCCATCCTCCCACCCAAACCCCCCCACCAAAGTTGTAAAGTTCGTTTTCGACAATACAGTTATCTATAGAATCTATATATGAAGTTAGATATATCTATATGCCCTTCTCCCACAACATACTGTATAACTAGTGTGCTTAGAGTAGTTAACTCTTTGTAAGCTAATAAAATTGTGAGTCACCCATTTATATCTTAATTTCTAATCATGTCAGTTATTGAAAGGGTATCTCC
The DNA here is from genome assembly GCF_024711535.1 of Dipodomys merriami. Taxonomy (NCBI): domain Eukaryota; kingdom Metazoa; phylum Chordata; class Mammalia; order Rodentia; family Heteromyidae; genus Dipodomys; species Dipodomys merriami. The sequence continues at coordinate 7,268,418 of NW_027206068.1, read as the reverse complement.
TTAGCCTGCTGATTTCTTTTGCCTTCTAAAGAAAGTGGGTGGAGAAATTAATTTAGACATTTCTTTGCAATAAAAAGAATTCATTAAAAAAACAAACAAACATGTAGGAAGCTCTGTAATGTGCTGAACATAATTCTACCCTGTAGTTGACTTGAATGTATATTGGGTGTGATTGATATCATAACAGTCACAATTGATGAACAGGCACTGGGCTGCAGGTATAGCTACGGTCCTATTATACAAGCAGCAATTCAGGTGCCCATGGCATGTAGAATTTTCCAGGCAAGTAAAGAGAAAAGGACTACAAGTGGCTGGAAATTTGATGTTTGTTCTAAGGAAACCCATTCTTGGGGGATCTTCCACTTCTATTCCTCTCCTTCCAGAGAAAATGATGAAAGGCTCGCCCCCATTTGGTGCCAATCAATATTTCATCCAGGATGAATACTGGATGTGGCAGTAGAAGAATATTTTGAAGGGAAGTAGAAAAGTTTATGTCTTATGAGTCACAAGTCTCCTTAATGAATATCAAGTAACCTGAGTGGGGAAAGGATCAAGTTAGCACTTAAGAAAGGGAGTGAGGATGGAAGGTTTACAAAATGTTGTTGTAGGTGAATAATTGCCACCCAAGGATGTCAGATACTAACCCTTATAGCCAGAAGTTGTAACTTTTAGTTGGAAATGTGGATTGTATAAATGTGATTACACTAAGAATTTTGTCCTCAATTATTCAGTAAACACTAACTACCATCGAAAATATCTTACTAAGGGATAAGTAGAAAACAGCCAGGCATAGACAAAGAAGTCCATGTAAACAGAGATTTGAGATCCTGGAGTAATGGAGCCATGAAGGCAAGAAATGCAGGTAGCCTGCAGAAGCCAGAAGAGGCACTGAACAGATGCATTTCTAGAACCTCTAGAGGGAGCATAGCTCTTGATTTCAGCCCAGAGAGACTGATTTATGGTCTCAAAAACTATAAACCAACAAGTTTGTTGGTTTAGCACATAGATTTATTAGTAATTTTTACAGCATTCACAAACCACTAATACACATGTATTTGTAAGATGAATTGTATATTGAACACATTATTGACAGCACCAATAAAGAAAGAGAACTAGAGAAAGAGGAAAGAAGGAAGGAAGGAAGGAAGGAAGGAAGGAAGGAAGGAAGGAAGGAAGGAAGGAAGGAAGGAAGGAAGGAAGGAAGGAAAGGAAGAAAGGAGGGAGGGAGGGAAGGAAGGAGGGAGGGAAGGAAGGAGGGAGGTAGGGAGGGAGGGAAGGAAGGGTCTCTTCCCATAACATTTCCTTTATCTATACAACTTAAGATGGATAGCAAATCATGTGAGTTACTGAACTGGAAGTGGTAGAGAGCTTGGAAAAGAGAGAATTTGCAAAGGAATTGTTAAGAACCTGGAAGGTGGGAACTTCCTGAAGCTTTAGATAACTAGGCAGAGATGCACGGATCACTCATCTCCCTTCTCTTTATTTCATTCACAACACATACATCTACTATCTGTAGTAATGTATGTCTTTGATCTTTATTTCTCCTTACATGAACATAAACTCCCTAAGGGCTGAGATTTTGTCTGTTAGTCTGTTTCCCAGCTGAGAACAGTATTTGGAAAACACTAAGTGCTCAAGACATAGTCACTCAGGACATAAATGAAATCAAGCAGATACAATATTTGATTAATGGTAAACTTATAATGATATTGGGACCCCAGCTGAAAGTGGAGAGCATGGAGGGTGTACCATTTTGAACTCCAGTACTTGCTACCAACTCCATGGTGAGATAGATGTTCAAGTTCATAACTTTTAGAAATTATATCTTAGTGTTGTTTTTCCATCCAGGGATTCAAAAACTAACATAATCAATGAAAAAGCTGTGAGAGTTTATTAATATTTTAAATGAAATTATACTTGCATTAATCACACCGTATTTTACCTCTAAAATCTTCATTGTGTGAAAAAGAGATACATAAATTTGATGGGCCATATTTATTCTAAATAGAGATAAATCTCCAGTCACATAAAATACTCATGTGATCCTGGGAGTCCAAGGTCTGAAAGTCTGAAGTTAGGATATGAGCTTAAGGAATCTTCTGCGTGGAGCCCATTGTTTTATAACCTAATTAAAATATCCAAGGAAAGAGAAACCCAGAAACGGAACTTTCTAAGTCTTTTTCTGGTGCTGTTTAGTGGTCACTAATGAGACATGGCTAAGGACTTTCTAAATTATGCATGCTTGCACACCTGAACCTGGCTAAGACATACTCTACCATAACTGCCACACCTCTGATGAAGGACAGCAGGACAAATAGAACATGTCTAACTAACAAGGGCTGGCTTTGTGGCCCTGAAGTCTGCACTGGATCAAAGTCCTACACTTAGAAATACTGCATTTGACTTGGTGCTCTGCTGCTCTCTGGTTGAAGTTCTTAACTTTCAAAAGGAGACAGAATATTTTTCAAAATGAGACACACATTCTCATTTTTCTAGGTTCCTGAAGACTATTTAGCCAGTACTGTGTGAGCAATATAGTACTTGGAATTTTTTAATTGAATTTTACTTTTAAATTTTTTTATTATCTTCAAGTAATTGTACAAAGGGGTTTCAATTGAACATATCGATGAAGGTGTGCAATGCATTTGGATCAGTGCCACCCCTTTCATTGTTCTCCTAACTTGGTTTTATTTCTTGTTCGTCTTGCTTTCATTGTGAAGACATGGCCTTCATTACTGTTCTTCAGGGCATGTCAAACCACCAGTTCACAGAGGACCTATGGTATATACCAAGGCTGGGATTCAGGTGAGGGAAGGAGGGACCTAGAGTTCAAAGGTATGGAAGACTTCACGCTCAGGGAACAATAGAGGGGTCAGCCCTTGAGGATGAGTCCCTTTAAATTTTGTATTTCATTGTTATCACCTCCTGTCTGCCTTGTAAGCTCCTATAGCACATCTACAAGTCTACCTGTACACCTGCATACCTGAATTACACCTATACTATACTTTCAAACATTTTCTATCATTGTGTATGTGCCTTGTTGGGAATTAGATTTTAATCGGTCAGATAAAGTGACACATAGCCAACCCTATTGACTTTTTCTCTGATTTTTTTTTTTGGATATCACTGAGTTTGAATTCAGGGTTTGCACCTGCGAGGCAAGCATTCTACCACTTGAGCCATACACCTTTCCTTTAATTATTTTCTCAATAGTGTTTACTCTTTAATATTTTTTCCCTAGTGCACAGTATTTATCCCTGGGCTGCCCTGGACCATGATTCTATCATTTCTGTTTCTCACACAGCCAAAATGACAGGAATATGCCACCATGCCAAGATTTTATTGGTTGAGATGTAGTATCTCAAAGTTTTTTCTTGGGCTGGGCTGGAACTGTGATCCTCCTAAATCTCTGACTTCCAACTAGCTAGGTTTACAAGTGTGATTGCCAGGCAATCTCAAGTTTCTTAGAAGTGTTTATTTGTTCAGTCTTTGTTAAAGGCAAATTACATTTCCCTTTTCTCTACAAGACTCAACATGGCTTGTGTCTGCTCTACTGTATATATAAATATAATTTGATCTAAAACTGAATTGTTAATTATATGAAACATTTTATAGGAAGAGTAAAAGAGTACAAGGTGCCCCAAACATTGTGGCCTACTTGAAAGAGCCATGTATGGAATTGGCAAGCCTAGTCCTATCTTAATTTCATTGCTGATTTCCTGGATGACCTCAAGTAATACTTCATATCTTCGTAGCCTCACTTTCCTCACCTAGAAAATGAGAATAATAAAGCTATGTCTCACATGGTACTGGAGGAGGCAAATTAATTAATGTGTCTGAACATGCTTTTCAAATGATAAAGTGCTAGCTGGTTAACAATAGTACTTACTGAGCTGTTAGAGGATAAGATGTGTTTATTCTAAGTTACTTCCTGTCTAATAAGGCTAGGAATACATTGAACCGTTTCACATCATCTGAGCTAGGCAATGGAACCCATCTTATTGAGGAAAAGAAGAAAATGACAAAGTTAGGGTCAGATAGTTAAGGAAGATAATAGGGTCTGCTAAGGCTGTGTCTCTGCTGAAGGGAGCTGTGTTTCAGGGAGGGACACACATCTACCACAGCTCCACTTCCAACCTCATTAGTCCCCCTTTTCATAAGCCAAGTATGTCTAATTTTGTTAGTCAGGAGATCATGAAAGTACATTAGTGCCAGGTAGTCTGCCAGGTATTTACAGGAGCCATCTGAGAATACAGGCTTTCAAGTAAGACCCAAGTACTGTTAGCACTCTAGGGATGATGCCACTGTTTCATAGGAGGAGGAGCATGGACCCATCCTTGCCAGCCATGAGAATTAAGTCCACCTCATAGCTCGTTAACCTGGCAATTAGGTATGAACATCTGGGGTCATTTCAGACAATCCTTCTTGTGATCAGGAGTACCATTAATTTTGGGAAATAGATCACGAGTGCTAACTCCATTGAAACTTAACTAGGTTATGCCAAAATGTATTGTTGGTTGGATCAGATCTGATAGTGATATTAAAAACTACCCAGGCAATTTAAATCTGACCATGAGTGAGCTTTCCTAAGAGGACTTTAAAAATTTCATTTGAACTCTTTGGTTTAAAATATGATGACTTTGATTAGAGGAATCTAACCAGCTCTGTGCCTCCTTTTCCATAATTGGTTTAAAAACTCATCCCATAATGACCTACACACTCTTCTTGACATTACTTCCTATCTCCGCCATGGCTTGAAACGTCAGTGTTATTCGAGCACCTCAGTGAATAAGGAATCTAGTTGTGGGGATCGGGGAGGAAGAATCCACTGACGTAGACCAATAATAATAGCACAATATAAAAATGTTTATGTTTCCCTAGAAACTTGATGGTGGAACAAATAATGTTATAAGTGACTTCAAAAAGGAGAGCTATATTACTATATGCTATATAACTATCTTATGATAAGTAAGACATTTGGGGACAAAGAAAGGAAGATGGGCATGCTAGGTAAAGAGCCCAGGGAATAGGGGTGTGTGATGTCAAGGAACAACATGTGTACGTGTTTAGAACCACATGTGGCACCAAAGTAGGCAAATATGAATAGTATTAGTAGTTGATATTAGGTATTCAAAGAATTTCAAATGCCCCGTACAATAGAATACAGTGTGGGAAGGTATGGAAATAAAACTGGAGATGTGGCTTGAGGTGGGGAGGGAGCGGCTTTGAATAGAGGGCTAAATGAGTTAGTCATTTGATGTACATTTTAGCCAATTTAACCATTAATGTCTTGGTGGGGATGGGTTGCAGAAACAACTCAACTGTCAGGGTTTTAAAGCATCTGTTCTCTAATCTGTGTTAACATGCCCATCACAGGATGACTGATTTTTTTTCTTGCAATATTGTTTGCTTTCTATGACTTAGACCCCAAATGATACCGAAATCTAACACTATTTTATTTCACTAGGCAACCATGTCACATGGCCATGCCAGATTTCAAACAGTCCAGGGAAATAATGATTACATGACTATGTTTATTTGCCAAAACTCATGTATCTATACGCAAAAAAATAAGAGAATTTTGTCTATCTAAACTATACACAAAAAATGTCTGACTTTTAAAATGGCCCTTACATTTTTAGGCATCCAGATTTCCCAAGTTATCATTTAAACAGGAATTTAAAATGTTACTCAAATCCTAAAAGCTAATTTTATGACTGTTTTTAGTGATGTCAAAAGCTATGCTAGGCTGCTAACAATTGGGAATAAATTCCTTCTGGGAAGAGATAGAGAATTCTGATATATAGCATTTGCCTATTTCCATGATGTAAATACTCCTACCATGGATGATTTTCAATCAATCATCAAAGTGACATCACTGAATTGAGCAGGGAAGAGAGGAACACTTGGAGCCAATTCCAGCATATGACTAATAATGTGACTGTACAAAAAGCAGCAAGATCAGGAGTGTTTCAAGATGTACCAGGGCTGCCTGCTCATAACATGGGACCAGTATAAGTTTTGCTTAAAATGTTCTAGGAGAGCTGAGAATGCAGCTCAGTGATAGAGCACTTGCCTAGAATGCTCTCAAAGACCTAGCCTTGAGCTGAAGAGCTGAGGGACAGTGCCCAGGCCCAGAGTTCACACTCAGGACGAAAGGAAGAAAGGAAGAAAGAAAGAAAGAAAGGAAGAAAGAAAGAAAGAAAGAAAGAAAGAAAGAAAGAAAGAAAGAAAGAAAGAAAGAAAGAAAGAAAGAAAAAAGAAAAAGAGAGAGAGAGAGAGAGGAAGGAAGGAAGGAAGGAAGGAAGGAAGGAAGGAAGGAAGGAAGGAAGGAAGGAAGGAAGGAAGGGAGGGAGGGAGGGAGGGAGGGAGGAAGGGAAAAGGAAATGTACTCATTGTCTTACTCATGTAACTGTAATCCCTCTGTACAGCGTCTTTACAATAAAATAAAATTTTTTAAAAATAAAAAAGAATGAGAACACTAAAAAAAATTTAAAAGACCTGAATTTAATGAAATGAAAAACAGACAAATATCAAATGGACAGGTAAATAAACAATAGACAAATACTAAAATGTTCTTGGAGCTTAGCATTAAAGTAATTAATCTTACCAAGTAAATGTAAAATGATTAAATTTTCTTACCAATTTACTAGTGATACAATACTATTACTAAACTGAACAGAATACTACAACTTTGAATTTGACCTGTATGTTTAAAAGGAGTTAATTTTACTGCATCTAAATTATACATCAAGCTAGGCACTGGTAGCCATGCCTGTAATCCCAGCTACTCAGGAGGCTGAGATCTGAGGATCTCAATTTGAAGCCAGCCCAAGCATGAAGTCCATGAGACTCTTATCTCCAGTAAACTACTCCAAAAAAAGCCAGAAGTGAAGCTATATCTCAAGTGTAGAGCACTAACCTTGAGCTAAAGAAGCTCAAGGCTCATAGTTCAAGACCTAGGAGTGGCAAAAATAAATAAATAAATAATACATGAACAATTCTAACTTAAAAACCTTTAAGATATTTTTTAATCAAAGTAATCTTGGCTCAGCTTTGAAAAATAATCTAGTAGAATCACAAGTTTAAAGTTAGGCAGAGCCTTAGAAATTGTCAGTAATGTTTCAGTTGAAGATACCCAGAGAGGTAAAAGACATGCATGAGGAAAAAATTATATTAAGTGAAGTAAGCCAGGCCCAAAGAAACATAGGCCCCCATGGTTTCCCTTATTTGCAATAACTAGTATATGTCTGAGACAAGCAGAAACTGTCAGATAAATTGATGTGAGGCAAAATGAACTCCAAGATAAGGACTCAAATGGTTTTTCTTTCTTGCTATTGTTCTAATGTATTTATAAGGTGACTTTTTTTGTTGCTTTGTATGTCCCTCCCCCACAGTATAACCCCTGTTTTCACTGTATTTGACGTTGGTATAATTTGTGGAGGGGAAGGGAAAAAACAAATCGTTTAAATAGGGATACAGGTGGACCCATTGCAACAATGAGATGTACAAGTTGTTATGTTGAAAAACAAACTTTACAACTTTGGGGGGGGGAGGGGCATGGGGAAAGGGCAGGGATGGTAAGAGGAAACGAGGAGGCAACAATGCTTGATAAGAAATGTACTCATTACCTTGCTCATGTAATTGTAGCCCCTCTGTACGGTATTTTCACAATAAAAACTTATTAATATTTTAAAAAAAAGACACGCTTGAACCCAAAGCCACCCCTCTGTTCCCCAGGTGGCAGGCCCGGAACCAGACCCCACGTCTCCTGACTCTACTTAGTATCAGCATGTGGTTTTTCCTCACCACGGCAGGAACTGAGGGCTTCCAGTGTTTTAATGTGTACCACTGTTCTCAGTTTACTTTCAGATATCCGTCCTACAAGCATTATTTTTCAAAGATCACAACACTTAGCCAAGCCATACCTGTGGTAAGCAAGTGTCAGGGCCAGCTGCTGAGGAGGGGCGGCAGGTGCTACTTGATAGCTACTGGATCCAAACCATGCATTCTAGCCTGGAGACGACAGGGGACAAGTGACACCTTGTCTGAGGACTCAGTTCATTCCAAGCCCACAGGAACCTGTTTCTGTGGGTACCCTGGCCCTTCACTGCCCAGCTCCTGACTTACTCCACATATTAGGAACACCAGCTTCGTGCTCAGAATATAGCCTCAAATTATTTTTCAATCTAAACCAAACTTTGGGCTATCTGAGAAGAGTTATCAGGAGAAGAAGTCCATTCTCAGGGTCTGAGGTTGGACTCAAAACCAATAACAACCCAAATCTCTTTAAAAAGGACTATTTGGTGGACAACCTAGACTTGTCCCCAGATATGTTTCAACCTTGTGTGACACTTCCCACTTTAAGGGATTTTTTTTTCTCCTTTCTCACTCCCACCTACTCTTTCTTTCTCATGAAGAATCATTTCAATGTCCCATTTTTAAGGATTCTCTTTGACCTTGGCCTTGGAGGTTCTGCCATTGGCTGTCAGAGTTTATTGCTTCTTCTATTTGCTCCAGAACACTTAGTAGCTATCTTTACTGTACATTCAGCACAGAGTGTTGTGGGATTATTTGTTTAGACACCTATCTCTTACACTACTGCAAATAGTTGCTTCTTGGAGAGTATGTCCATATGTTAGTTATATTTATTTTCCTGCACCCACTTTGTAGTGCCTGATATGGGGATGGTTGGGGGTATGAAAAGGGGATGAGAAGCAGGAGGAAGGGAGAAGGGAAAAGAAAGGGGAAGGAGAGAGGATAAGAGGGAAGGGGAAGAGAGAGGAGTAGAGGAGAGGCCCAATTGGGATTGACCACAAAGTCTCTAAGCAAAGAGACTGTGTAAGTTGTTTTGTAACAAACCTCAAGCCTTTAGTATACAGACATCACCAAGTCATACTTGTCTAACACAGACATTTTTGTATTTCCACCCAAACCTTGCCATTTTGATTTCTAGGTCTATAGCAGGGCCCAGCAATATTCTTTCATGCTTTGAGAAACACTGATCTTGTAGTTGCAGGAATGCCCCAGGTTCAGGCTCCAGCCCTTGAAGGTGCTTGTTTCTCATGAGGCACAGAGAGCTGGAAGCCTCTGGAAGAATTTGTCTTTTCCTGTTTGCCTCCCACCTTGCATGGGCCTCCTTTACATACAAAGTCCCTCATCCTTTGCACACAAACTCCAGTGGCAAAATCGACTTTTACATGCTTGATAAGAAATGTACTCATTACCTTGCTCATGTAACTGTAACCCCTCTGTACAGTATTTTCACAATAAAAAAAAAGTTATTTAAAAAATCGACTTTTACCAGTCGGTTAATTGATTCTTGTGGACTGTGGAGTGGGTATTAAGGGTCCTAGCTCAAGCCCTGTCCTGTGTGAGGCTCAGGACCTTAGGATGAAGTTCTTGGACTCAGACATTTCCAGTAGAAGCACAGCCCAAAGCCACTGACAGATCAAGCACTGGCTTACCTGAACACCATCCACCCCAGGCTGTCCACCTTGCTCTGGCCTCTACAGGAAACCAAGCCACAGACACCTGCACAGATGTCAGACACACAGAGCCAGGACACCGACCTGTGCCCTCTGAAGGGGTTGTGTTCTACCTTGTCTTCATCTCCAATCTTCTCTGCAAGCCCTGATGGAACTTAGAGCAATTTGACAAAGGCTGAGATGCCCCTGTGACACTCACTCTCATAACAAAGTATACTTGTTTCTCAGAAGACAATCATGCTCTTCCTACTTATTAAGTTACTGCAATTATACCCACGCAGGTCTAATTGATTTTAATTTTACTCTGAGGTTGCTCTGGGTTACAAGAGTGAATCTTTAACCTTGGAGAACTCTCACTTAGTACTGAAATGAGCATCCAAAACAGAAGTAATAATGAGTAGAAATGTAGCACCAAAAGGAGCAATTTATGAAGTACTTGGACATCCTAACTCCTATGTGTGCAGTTCTGATTCAGTACAAGGGAAGGGAGGCAGATTTCCTGGGAAGAAGTAGGGGAGAGACACACTGATGCTGAGGAACTTTGAAACTGTCCTGGGATCAAGCATTTTCCTTAAGGCTGAAGCTGTTTCACTGGGCAGGATCCAGAAGCCTCTGTTTATTCATCACCACATATTGTTAAAGTCTTACATATTAGTAAGCTAGAAATTTACAAATAAATCAGTTATTTCTTTTAATGACCTACTTTTTATTCTTATAGGCCTATTATCATTTTTATCAGTGTGAGGAGTTTTTATTATCTTTGTTTTTGTACAAAGGGATTACAATTTAACATGTGAGTGTTTGAATATAATGTATTTTGAATAATATCACCCCTTTTATCATTCTCCCCATCTCTCCCAACCCTATCCCTCCCCTCAATTCTACTAGCTCCATTTTAGATACATAGATAGATAGATAGATAGATAGATAGATAGATAGATAGATAGATAGATAGATAGATAGATAGACAGACAGACATACACACACATGCATATATATATATATATATATATATATATAACACAGAGAGAATATTATGGTTGCATTCTCCCATTCTTCTCTTTAGTCATCTACCCCTTCTCCCTTGACCTCACCACCACACATCCCTCAAATACCAGCTTCCTAGTATTCATTATGTTAGACTGTAAGTTAGTTGTTCAATGTTACATATTAGACTTCTTCCCTGCATATACTATACTTTAGTTGATACACTTGTGTAAACAGTTTCAGTGCGAATATCAATTGATCCTTTGTTAATATTTGAGAGAATCCATGCCCCTGTTTCAGTTTTGATATGTTTTTTTCACTTCTGTATCATTTCACATTGCCCTTGGACCACAAATAGAATGAGGTGCATCCATAGGCTATAAGTAGACATGTACATCATAAAATTAAAGCAGGGATCTCTGATATCTTCAGGTGGTGAAGTCTCTAGAACTATTGGGACATTTTGATTGCTGTGTGAATCTTTAAACAGTGAGACACAACTAGTGGAATTGAGCTTCTCAACAAATGAGAGTATACAAGTTGATATTCTCTCTCTCTCTCTCTCTCTCTCTCTCTCTCTCTCTCTCTCTCTCTCTCTCTCACACACACACACACACACACACACACACACACACACACACACACACACACACACACACACACCACTACCACCACCACCACCACCACCACCACCAATGTTAGTACCCCACATTTCTTCCCTAAATAGCTCTGCTATTATATATGATTATGTGATTATCTTAGCATCTTGGTTTCTGACTTCCTAAGGGCATCTGTATTCCTAACATTCTAGTTGGGCATTTAAATATGGGATGGGCTCCTAGCTAGTTCTTCCTTTTGGAACTGAGGAAATGGAGACCCAAATATATCAGATTGCTGGGCCAACATCACAGCAATGAGAAATGGTGCACGTGTAATAAGCAGGAGACATTTCAATCAAATCAAAATATTTATCAAATGGATGTCGCCTGTCAAGCTTCTCGCGTCCCTCAGGCCCTTGGCTGAATGAAAGTCTGCTTTCAGTTGGGTAAACACTGACTGAGATAAGGCATTTGATGCTGGCTTTTTTTTTGCCGATCTCATTCTCCAAGTTCTTTTTACTATTGATCCAGTTGTGTGACAGAATATCAGAATTCAGAAACAGGTGCAGTGCTCAGAATATGAAATTCAACCAGTTAAGAACATTGTGCCCTTGAACTTGACAGTGATTCCTTCACAAAGAAGTCTCTGGTGCCTTCGAATTAGGTTACACCCTTTCATGTGGGTTCAGGTTTTCTCAGGAATTCCACGGTGCTCTTTTCTCATATCAATGCTCCTTGGCAGGAGTGCAGAGGGTCAGGGGGTCAGCCTCTCCTCCACAAAAGACTTGGACAGGCTCAGGTTCACACAGCTTTTTTTTTTTAAAAAAAATTCTCAAATGTCTTTTCTGAGACTGATAGGTTTTGTTGAAGAATCATCGGATTCTTCTCCCCGGTATTATGATTATTTCCTACTAACCTGCCACTGAATTTCCTTCTCTCGCTGTCCTCCCCCCTGTAGTTTCCCATGTCATTTAGACTTTTCTTTTTCCACTGTGAGGCATGCAGCCTGAGAGGAATCAGGGTGAGATCATGGTGACAAGTGCTTTGAGTCTTTCCCAGGTCACCTCCTCTTCAGTTTCACAGGTGAGACCACATCTCTGTAGATACAGATAGAGCTTTGATTGCCTCAAGCCACAATACAACATCTATCTGGTAGATTGTGCAGTTGAGGAGACAATAAACTTCCATCTTTATGAGTCTGAAACCCTGATGTCTATTGCTTCTGTCTTAAAATTGGGGGTCACCTTTCCCTAGAAGGAGAGGTACTTACAGGCATCTGTCTGTCATTCCTCTATGTCTGCAGTCTCTAGAACATGCCTGAAGCCAAGACTCCCCTTCTCACCTGAGAAGTCTTCACTTCTCTTCCCTAGGCTGGATCCTAGGGTTGTGCTGGGGTATAAAAATTGCATGCTTGAAAATGAAATGAAACCTTTAGTACAACTAATTGATGTTAAGAAAATAGTAAACACACATACACACACACACACACACACACACACACACACACACACACACACACACACACACACACACAAAGGTCTTCTGAGGTGAGTTAGAGACTCTAGGAGCTTACTCAGCCTCCCCAGGACAGCCTGTTGCAGAAGTAGGATCTCTGCTGTCCACATTTGTCTTTCCTCCTTGTTATGCCAGGCTCAGGTACTCACTGAAGAAGGAACTTCCAGCAAACCTACTAGTGGTAGGAGAAGCTTCTAGAAAATTTCCTATCCTTACCACTCAAACTCAGGCAGCCAATGAGATAGCAAGCAGCAGAGGCAGAAGAGGACAGTGAAGAGGAGTAGAATGCAGAGTTTAGAATACAATTGACAAAATCCCCTGTCTACTACATTCCTCCTACCAACTTCTGCTCTTCTGCAACTAAGGCAACAGCCACACTTATTGTGACCTTTAGTGTTTCATTGAAGCAAATTTCCCTTATCATATGCACATTGTAATCATACATACAGATATGTATATATGTATGGCACACACACACACACACACACACACACACACACACACACACACACACATATATCTTTTAAAAATGTTGATGAATGGCTTCCTGTAGCCAGCATCCTGATTTAATTTATTTGGGGATATCATTAGATATCTGATTTTTTTAAAGCTCCCTGTGACACTGTAATATACAACAAAGTTTAAGAACCACTGCATAATTCACCAGATAATTCCTAGCATTCATGTTGGTGCTGCTGGAGAGAAAACAAAGAATGCCTTCTGGGAGACAAATTTATTTATTGGGGAGAAAAAAAATTTATTACATTTATTGAGCATATTTATTGTCATGGCCTGAGCTGGTGCCTTCCTGTGTATGACCTAGATTAACCTCACAAGAGTCCCTACAGGGCCATCCTAAAGGCAAAAATGCTCTTGTGATTGAAGTGCAAGCTGCCTGCGCCTTATATTCTATAGTTGTCTGCTTTCAGGTTTCTCCTCAGACAAAGAATGTTTCACATCTGCTGAGAAAGTGTGGGTTTTAAAATCTAAGGACCTACAGGAGAGTGTTGAAGAAGGCCAAGATCTGAAGTGCTCCTCCCATCTATATTAAACTAAAATAGTATATATGAACTTTGGAGCCACTATTGTTTTATGTTTTGTGGCCTCAGGCACTCTACTACTGAACTACTGTCCCAAGTATGGTGTGATCTCTTACTCTCTTGTCATCATCATTGGCAGTGGCACAATGCACAGTACACTGCTTAGGGATAATTATTGAAAATGGCTGTCAGCTTGTCAATATTATAAAGGGATTCTCCTTAAAGTCCCTGTGTGTTCATTTTCCCACAATTTTTTAATTTTTATTTTTTTATTGTGAAAATACTGTACAGAGGGGTTACAATTACATGGGCAAGATAACAAGTACATTTCTTATTAAGCATTGTAGCCTCCTCCTTTGTTTCCCCTTCCCATCCCTTCCCATCTTCCCCTTACCCCTTCACACAATCCTCCCTGCCCCCCCCCCCACCAAAGTTGTAAAGTTCGTTTTTGACATAACGACTTGTACATCTCATTGTTGCAATGGGTCCACCTGTATCCCTATTTAAACGACTTGTTTTTCCCCTTCCCCTCCACAAATTATACCGACATCAAATACAGTGAAAGCAGGGGTTATACCGTGGGGGAGGGACATACAAAACAACAAAGAAATAATCTTATAAATGTGTTAGAAACAATCGCATGAAAGAAATAAAAAACATTTGAATACATATCTTAGGGTTCATTTCCCTAACATCACCTTATCTGTCCTTTTCTGCTTGACTCAGACATATACTAGATATTGCAAATAAGAAAAACCATAGGACCTATGTTTCTTTGGGCCTGGCTTACTTCACTTAATATAATTTTTTCCAAGCCTTTCCATTTCCTAACAAATGGGGCAATGTCATTCTTTCTGATGGAGGCATAGAATTCCATTGTCCCACAATTTTTTTTTGCCTAGTTAGGTGCAGGGATTCTTTTAAAGTATGATGTTTCTTTGTATGTCCTGAGAAAGCATTAGCTCTGGTTCTAGTCCTGCCCTGCTACACTGAGCATTTGTACCTGAGCCGCATGCTTTCCTTCAAGGCTAAGAATGACTTACTTTAAATCATCTTGCTATCAGGGCTTTTGTTAAGAGTATTGGTAGTTCTTTAGCTTCCAAAATTTCTGTGACTTGTGATCAAAGTAAGAAAATACCTTGCACATACCAAATCACTTCCTCAGGCCTCAGTTTCCTTATCTATAAGATGAGAAGTTGCATAGATAGCTACTTAAAAACAGGAAATAGCCTTCTGCCGCTGTGTTGGTAAATGATTTAATCTGTTTTGTGTTGATGAATTAATGATAATTATTGATTCTGCTTCTCATGTGCAGTAACTAAAACCATATTCCTTCCTCTGTGTTTCTAGCCAAAATAATAAACTGCAGAAAAAATAGGTTTTAAGCAGCCTATCAATTATGTATTTCTAAGGAATTAGCCCTTAGTTTACTAGTTTATATATATACTCATTCAGAATGTTGTAAAATTCTCCATACTATGCTAAAGATTTAGACATGGTGAGGAGCAATTTAGAATTTAGGGTCATTGGAGCCAAAAGAAAATACATTCAGCTGGGTGCTGGTAATTCCACCTGCAATATCAGCTATTCAGGAGGCTGTGATCTAAGGTTAGCAGTTTGAAGCCAGCCTAAGCCAAAAGGTCCACAATATTCTTACTCCAATTAACCAGCAGAAACTCAGAAGTGGATGTCTGACTCAAGTGGTAGAACTCCAGCTTTGAGTGATAAAGCCAAGCAAAAGCTCCAGGTTCTGAGTTCAAGCTCCAATACCAGCACAAAATCAAAATAATGAAGAAAGAAAAAACAAATTCAGAATAGCTTTACCAACACAGACATAAGGGAAAGAAACTTCCTGGAGAAATGTCGGGAGGTCTAAGGAACAGGAAAGGATGATAGTGGTGAAAAAGATGAACAAAAAAGGATAATAAATGAAAGGGAATATACTCCGGGGACTCCTGAGTTTACAACTGTGGCTTCAGCTGACTAGAACTCCATACACACAAACATATACACTCAAAATTTATTCTATATAATAAGTCAAAGAATATGTATGGTTTCCAGTGATATGCCAGATATGAAGATTTGCTAAAGACTAAGAAGGACTTTATGTCTGAAACCCAGTGATGATGAACAACAATGGCTTGCATGTATCAAACTCCCTAGCTATAAATACTTCTCCTAGTCTAAGAATTACCTTGGGGTAAAAAAATGTGACCAGATCTGATTTGATTCTGGATGTCCATAGCCTAATATAGATCCTTACCCTTAGATGTTTACTTGATGCTGTTCTGACTTATTGATTGATTGGTTGGTTGGACAAATGAATGTGTGGATGGCTGAATAGGTGTGTAGATGGGTAGGTGGATGGGTGGGTGGATGGATGGATGGATAGAGAGGACATAAAGTGTGTAGGGTAGTCATTGATACATATAATAACTTGTAGCCATATATTTCTATTGCATAAGCATAAAATCTCTCATTTTCATGTACTCAACCATTTCTGTATGTTCATTTTAGCCAGGTAAACTATATTATTACTGCACATGGAAGAATGTTTTTGTCATAATAGAAAAAAAGATATCCATTGTTACACATGTTTTGTTTGTACAGAGAAAAAAATGGGCATGCAATCTACAAATCATTTTGTCACTATATGTAAGAGGGCTAAGTATCAGTCCCTTAAACATATAATTTGGCATAAACCAAATCATAAACAGATGTACTTGTTTCTCATTAATTTTTCACTTTGGAGTGGACAACAACAAAACTTGATTTGGATAATGTTGCTGAATACTGAATCACTTCAAAAATATATTGTATTATGGCTACTGTTTCCACTGAATCAGAAATGCAATGGGGATGTCCTGTGCCTGCTCTATCTTCTTTGAAGTCTTGTCTGGGAGACAAAAGCATAAGGGGCTTGATCTCTGGGGATTAGCGTCACTGTGGGTACTTAGGATGATATAACTTGCACACTGACCTCTGCTGGACTCCCTAGCAGAGTCCCTATGTGAGGGATATTTTTATGCAATTCATACATTCCCCAAACTTAGTGGCTGAACTTTTAATATGACCACTCTTGGCTTTAGTGCAAGGATTCAAAGAAAAATAAACAGAATAAGCTTCCTTATCTTTTGTGACCAACCAACCTCAGGTGTCACATAACATCACTCCCATCACCTTTGATTGGAGAAGTGTGTAAAATAGTTCCACAGCCATTTTTTAAGTCTTACCTCCCTCATTCTTAGAAACTAAATCCCAAATCTGATAAGAAGTCAGTCTTAAGTCATTTAAATACCCTTTGAGCATCACTGCATTGACATGTACTATTTACTTTTTGTGGGGGATTTGATCTCCCTCTTCCTCTTACATTTAGAATATGCTGACAACATGGTGACAAGGAACTCTGCCCTCCTTTACTGAATTTAATGCTTATTTCAGATGTGCTAATCTTGAGAGAGAAACCCTTGGCACCAGCTGGACTAGTAAGCAGGAGCTTTGATAATATGGCTACAAAACCTGCGTTAGGAAACCAGGCAAAACTGTAAGAGGATAATAACCTGCAGCCAGGCAAGCGTGCCCAAAGCAGCCACCTACAGCCAAGTGCCCTGCCCCTTGCTCTAATTCCTCCAATTAGCATCCTTCTCCTTCAGATGTTGGCTGCTAGCAGTCATGCTTTGGCCAGATTGCAACATTTTCTAGAAAGACTCTTAGCCAGTGGGAAAAGAGGGAAAGGAGTTTCCTGTGGATTCAGATTGTTTAAGACACGCCACTTGGGGCTGGGAAAAACTATTTCTTAGTCTCATCACAGGGTTTTGGTCAATAAGGTGGGTCCCATGCCAGGACTTTGGGTCAAGACCCAGAGATTTGGGTCACTGGCACCACATTGTTGATGAGGTCAAAATCTGGAATCCTAGGGTTCAAATGACACCTTGCTCTGTCCAGCAAGACATCAGAGCAACCCAAAGGAACCCACAAGAACCCGAGATGTGTCCCAGTTCTGCTGATGTACAGCCTGGGACCAAATGCCACAGGTGGTCCATCCTGTCCTCCTGCCTAACATGGAAATGCCTAAAAGTGCCCTTGTGCTTCTTTGACTCATGTTACCTTGTCCACTAGCCTTGATTGACTTCCCTATGGGAAAACAAGGATGAGGATAACCATCTCCAATCTTTCCAATGTCACCTAGGACCAATTGGCAGAACCAATCCCAGTCAGTCTTCTTGTGTGCGATTGTTTCAAATACACCAAGACCTTTAGCGCAGTTTACTAACAACCATAACTCATCTTTATTGAACCCTTACTGTGCTCTCCATTAGAAACTATATGGATTATCAGTTTAAATGAGTACAACAATCCTGAAGTTAGGTGCCAAATTTCCCAAATGCTACTAGTTAGTATTTATTTACATGTTTTTATGTGGTTAAGACAGGTAAATCTGGAAATAGTTTTTAAACAGTGATATAAATGGAAGTTCTGCACAACAATAGGTATTTGTAGAATTTCCAGACTAGATTATTATAGAAAAACAAGAGGTGACTAGATAGGTTAAGGGAAAAAATTTGAAGCGGGTCAGCACTAAATATTGTCCTATGAATAGTCTAAGAAGCATTTGGAAATAGATAGAGTCTAAACCATCCTGGTGGGATTTAGGATGACTATCTTTGAAAATGTGTGTGGTGACTCATGAAAGTAGCTATGGTTCATTCTTGGAAATGTGACATTTACTTCAAAACCCTTTAACAAGCCTATGACAGCATCCCAAGAGCAAGGAGCCTCATGTTCTTCTAATAGCCAGTCATACACCCGACATAGGAAACTCAGTGAGGATGTTAAGCCCGGGACGTGTCCCAGCTGAGAGACACCTTCTCTAAGAGGATGGGAGCCCTTTTCCTGAGCACAGACCTAGACAGAGCCCAGGACCAAAGCCACTAGCCATCCTGACCTTCCAGGGCCTGTGGAAACTATAATCTCTTGGTCTCCTAAATTTGCCTCTGAAAGCACATCCTTTTTGCCTTTTCTCCTTCCAAGATTATTAGAATATTTGGGGATGAAGTCCACGTTTGAAGGGTTTATACATTTTTAATGCAACCTCATGCCTCTAAATAATGAACTGGTTGTGATTAAAATACTTCCAGAATCTTAGCTTACTAATCATTTGATCAAATTAGAATGACCATGTGACTGGGAATTATGACAAATCAGAAAGAACTATTTTTCTTTATGTCGCAAAGTAAAGGTAGTCTGAAATTCAACACCTTTCTCACACTAAGCCTACTTTTAAAACAACTCCTACACAACCATAAAAGTTAGTTTATTCATTAAATTGTATATGTATATACACACATGTGAAATGGTGCTAAACATGAATCTGAGCAATATCCAACTTAAAACTTGAATTGCCCCTTATAAATTAAAATGCTCTTCCTTGTGAAATCTATAATTATTATACACATTTAACAAAGAAAATGAGCCCTACAGTTCACCCAGCTGAAAAGAAAGGGTAAAGCTAGAATTTTAACCCAGACAGACAGCTTAACTCCAGAGTGTTTACTGTTAACAAAGAATACTTAGCAAACAAAACCTTTTGCCATTTTTAGAATTTAATTGCCATTTCTATGACCATGATAAGCACGAAGCATTTTCAACTGAAATAGAAATAGCACACAGCCAACTACACATTACCTTCATACCAAACTCTTTAGGAGATTGCTGGAAACATTTGGTAATAGATACAAAAGTTAAAACAGAGTTGTGTTATTATTATAAAAGAGAATCCAAAAACAGAACGATAAAACTCTGAGTTATTTAAAATGCCTTCAAAATTATTATTGAAATATCACAAAAAGCTAAAACTCTCTCAGCTTTATTATAATTGAGATGTGATTTTATGGGTCTGGATAACCCTATTTGGAAAAAAATTCATATTATACAAATACAATGTTTACTATCTGGTTTTTATATCTTCTACCTTTTACAAAAATATATGGCTTTTATAGTAGACCTTCAGTTACTGTGGCTTAAGATTAAAATGTCTACAGGGATTTAACTAATATATAAATATACTTTATATATATTTATATAAAAATATATTATATATTTATATATTTAACCTATATATCCTTTAGGTTACATATATTTAGGTTTATATATATATATATATATATATATATAAATCTGGAGGCAGAATCACATGAAGTTCAATAGTATGAACTCTAGAAGCAGCTGATTCTGGATTCAAGTCTCCGTTCTTTGATCAGACAGTGGGAGCTTCATTAGCCTCCATATCTCATTTGTGAAATGGGCAGTGCTACCTGTGCCATGGGATTATTGTGTAGATTAAATGGAAATACAGTAAATGTGCTGGGTAGGATATGTACACAGTAGTTATTAAGAGGCGTTGTTGCCGAAATGAGTCTAACATTTTGTTTTAAGTGGTGGGGTCATGCGTGGAGACACATAGCTTCAAAGAGAACATGATGTCTTCAAAGAATGGCTCCTGGGTTGAGAGCCTTGTAAGAGCACTGGGGAGTAAAAAGGCACAGCTTGTGCCGTAGAGTGAGTTGTACGCCACACCTAAATAATTATCGAATCTAGAGAGCTGTGGTGCCCCCCCCCTTCCCCAGAGACAGAATGTGAACCAGACTCTTCACTCAAAATTTGGTTTGCTGATGGCATTGATGATGAGAAAATACCCAAAGGAAATGTGAAGCTATATTGTTCACCTAATGAAGCTTTCTGGGGAGGTGGGGGAAGAGCAGACTTCCCTGCAGATCCCAAACTGGATAAGGCGTGGCAGGAGAAACAAGAGACTTAGGGCTCCATGATGATTGGGAGGTGGATCCAAGTAATAGTTTCACACCAGCCACAGCTGCAAGGTTTGAATAGTCCACCAGCATCAGGGACAGAATGCCCTGGCCCTCTTTATTGACTGGAAAACTGCCAGCTGCCACACACTAAGAATAGAATCAGGCTCTTTATTCCATGAGCTATGGTTTTATGGTGGCCAAAGGGAACCCCAGTGGCTTTCTTCCTTTCTGAAAAGGAAAGTCAATCTTTATCAATTCCCCTCTCATCACAACTGTTGTTCTTGCTCTCTGCCTCACGGCTCTCTCACAAAGCACCTGCAGTCAGGATTTTCTGCATTGCACCTTGCAAACTGTTCATTTTTATGTTCCTAGAGCCTATTGTCATTCCCATCCTTTATAGTCCCTGTTAAACCTACCTGGTATCTCAACAGCAAGAACCACAGTTGATCATCTTTCCACATGGCTTCTAGGATGACAAATTTTCCTTCTGTTCTTCTTTGCCTTGTTCTTTCCAATTTCTTGACCTCTTAGTAATGAATCAGTCCTGCGCTTCTATTGTTCTTTGTCTGTACTCACTCTTTTTTTAATGTTTTTTTTTATTGTGAAAATACCATACAGAGGGGTTACAATCACATGAGCAAGGTAATGAGTACGTTTCTTATCAAGCATTGTTGCCTCCTCCTTTGTTTCCCCTTCCCATCCCTTTCCCATCTCCCCCCTCACCCCCCCCCCCCGCCACCAAAGTTGTAAAGTTCATTTTTCAACCTAATGACTTGTACATCTCATTGTTGCAATGGGTCCACCTGTATCCCTATTTATACCAACATCAAATACAGTGAAAACAGGGGTTATACAGTGGGGGGGGGGACATACAAAGCAACAAAAAAAATCACCTTAGAAATATGTTAGAAACAATAGCAAGAAAGAAAAAACCAGTTCCATACCAATAATAACACTATCCTCCCTTCCCTAGAGCTCCAGGGTCCTATACCTGACTGCTGTTGTGGAACACGCCTATAATCTCAGCTAGTGGGGTAGCTAAGATCATAGTATATGTTAATATGCTCAAACTGGGGGCCTGAAGTTCCCCACTACTGTCCTTTCCTGAGTTTTCATCTCTTTAGTGGAAACTATTTAGCTACTCAAGCCCAGAACCAAGCTGTTATTCTGGAGTTCTTGAGTACTTGAGGTCCAATTTCACAGTGATATCCAAAATCTAGGTTATCAGCATGACTCACCCCATGACTCCTGCTAAATGTCATTGTTCCTAAATGTCATCCTTCTGTGGTAGACTTCCTGACCTCCCTGGTTTAAATGTAACCTCGCTCACCATCTTTCACTGTCCTGTTGCTTTTTACTTTCATTATTCTTATTATTCTTAATATTGTGAAAATACCATACAGAGGGGTTACAATTACATGGGCAAGATAGTGAGTACATTTCTTATCAAGCTTAGCACTCATCACTTTCTAAAATAATAATTGTTTTTTGTCGGTCATGGGGTTTGAACTCTGGGCCTGAGTGCTGTCCCTCAGCTCTTCAGCTCAAGGCTAGAGCTCTACCACTTGAGCTATAGTGCCACTTTCTAAAATAATTCTTAAGGTGCTTATTAGCATCTTGTTTTTACTTCATACCTTCCAAGAGGGCAGACATCTTTCTCACCTATTTATTGAGGTTCCTCATTGTCCTAAAACAATTAGTGATATATAATACATGTGTGATAAATTATTTGCTGGAGGAAGGAGTGAGGAAGGAAGGAAAGGAAGGAAGGAAGGAAGGAAGGAAGGAAGGAAGGAAGGAAGGAAGGAAGGAAGGAAGGAAGGAAGGAAGGAAGGAAGGAAATAAGTAAAAAATATAATTTTCTTGTTTATTTTTTTATATTTTTTTGTGAACATACTGTACAGAGGGGTTACAATTACATGGGCAGTATAATGCGTACATTTCTTATCAAGCATTGCAGCCTCCTCCTTTGTTTACCCTTCACATCCCTTCCCAGCCTTCCCCCCCCACCCAATCCTCCCCCCCCCCACCAACGTTGTAAAGTTCGTTTTCGACATGACAACTTGTACTTCTCATTGTTGCAACAGGTCCACCTGTATCCTTAAACGACTTGTTTTTCCCCATCTCCTCCACAAGTTATACTGACATCAAATATAGTGAAAGCAGGGGTTATACTGTGGGGGAGGGACATACAAAGCAACAAAGAAATAATCTTATAAATGAGTTAGAAACAAATGCATGAAAGAAAAAAACATTAAAATACATATCTAAGGATTCATTTTCCTAACATCACATTATCTGACCTTTTCCGCTTGACTCATACATCTACTAGATATTGCAAATAAGGGAAATCATGGGACCTATGTTTCTTTGGGCCTGGCTTACTTCACTTAATATAATTTTTTCCAAGTTTTTCCATTTCCTAACAAATGGGGCAATGTCATTCTTTCTGATGGAGGCATAGAATTCCATTGTGTATATATACCACATTTTCTTGATCCATTCATCTACTGAGGGGCATCTGGGTTGGTTCCATATCTTAGCTATGGTAAATAATGCTGCAATAAACATAGTTGTGCTGGTAGCTTTAGTGTGGTCTTGTTTGTGAACATTTGGGTAAATGCCCAAAAGTGGGATTGCTGGGTCATAGGGGAGCTCTATGTGAAGTCTTTTGAGGAACCTCCATACTGCTTTCCAAAGTGGTTGAACAAGTTTACATTCCCACCAACAATGCAGGAGGGTTCCCTTCTGTCCACATCCCCTCCAGCATCTGTTGTTATTAGAGTTCTTGATTATAGCCATTCTAACTGGGGGGAGGTGGTATCTCAATGTTGTTTTGAGTTGCATTTCTTTTATGGCTAGGGATGTTGAGCATTTCTTCATGTGTCTATTGGCCATCCTTCTTTCTACTTCAGAGAAGTTTCTCTTTAAGTCTTTAGCCCACTTATGGGCAGTTGTTTCTTTGAGGATTTGTTGTTGGGGGATTTAATTTTTTGAGTTCCAAGTATATTTTAGATATGAGACCCTTGTCTGTTGTATGGCTAGTGAAGATCTTCTCCCAATCCGTGGGCTTTCTATAATTTTCTTGTTTATGAAAAGAATCAAGCCAGGCATTAGTGCCTCACACTGTAATCCCAGCTATTCAGGAGGCTGAGCTGTGAGGATTGCAGTTTTAAGCCAGCCTGGAGAGAAAAGTCTGTGAGAATCTTTTCTACAATAAAGTTCCAGCTTCTCAGAAAAAGCTGAAAGTGGTGATGTGGCTTAAGTGGTAGAGTGCTAGCCCTGAGCAAAGGAAGCTCAGAACAGAGCTCAGGCCCTAAGTTCAAGCTCCGGGACCAGCAGGATGGAGGGAGGGGGGGAGAATCAAGAGGGATGGGTGGGGCTGAGAGAATTGGGTGAGAATGATGACAGGGGTGGCATTGATCAAGAGATATTATTCTCACAAACTGAAATGTTGAATTGTAATCTTTTTGTACAAACACTTAAAAACAATAAAAAAATAAAGAGAAGAAAAAGAATCAAGGATGCTGTGTGTAGTGGCACACACTCTTAATCCTAGTTATTCAGGTAGCAAAGATCAGGAGATGCAATTCCAGGCCAGCACAGGCAAAATGTTAGCAAGACCCCATCTCAATCAATATGCTGGGTATGGTGCCTACAAAAAGTTACTAAAACAGAAAGGGCCAAGGTTGTGATTTAAGTCATTGACCATCTGCCTAATTAGTATGAGGCCCTGAGTGTGTGTGTGTGTGTGTGTGTGTGTGTCTGTGAGAGAGAGAGAGAGAGAGAGAGAGAGAGAGAGAGAGAGAGAGAGAGAGAGAGAGAGAGAGAGAGAGAGAGAGAGAGAGAGAGAGAGAGAGAGAGAGAGAAAGGTGGGGGAAGAGAGAACACTCTAAGGTCAAATTGAATGTGGTCATTTCAGTCTGAACTGTCTCTCCCTGTGACAGTCACACTTGGTGATCAGCATGACTCTTTCTTCCCAGAGCAGCAGTGGCTGTGGAGGAGCTGTGTCATTACACATATTCTGTTCCTTACAAGAAGGGACGGGCTTGGTGGTAGGTTGTTCTTCCAAACAGACAAATATGAAGTTCAGCTGTAGAGTCTGAAAAATCTCCGTCTATAGTCGGTCAGGAGCCCAAAGATAAACTTAGCTTCTATATTCACAGTTCTGAGCTCTCAGATCTCCCCAGAAGCTATATTGAGCAGTATCAGCTGCACAGCTGCAAATAGCATCAAGGGCTATTTTGTGTCGACTATTGTTCACTGTACAAAGCACAGTAGTAGGTCGAAGACTTTTTTTTATATTTTTGAAAAACTGTTCAATAGTCCTCTCTATTATTTACAACCTGGGGTGATTTATGTTGCTTTGAGGTTTTGCTTCCTACAAAGGTCCACCTTATTCCACCTGCTTACTAGGTAAGCCAGTGGGAAGTAGTTTGGAGGCTACTACTGGGGGCATTCTTCAGAAGTGTACAAATTGTCGTACTCTAACATGACAAGAAAATGAACTCTGGCAAATCTGTGACCTCCAGAAGAAATTTATCAGAATCAATTGTGAGCAGCAATAGCCAAAAGGGAGCAAGGGTTAATGGAATACATAGTCCTGGGTTCTACTACACAGCTGGTAAACATAAACCAGAAATTTGAGTATCATGATTTTTGTAATAAATCATGTGGGGCACTTCTTTGGTTCATCAGAAGACATTGACAGGCAATAAAAATACAAACCAAAGGAGATGAATTAGGAAAGTGAGAAGAGAATGACATAGAGAAGAAGGAAAACAGCTTTGGGTTTAGTAATAATTACTTCTCCCTTACTTTTTACCTGTTTCATTTTTTTCCTTTTTATTATTGTGCTAAGTAGTTGTACAAAGAAGTTGCCATTTAACAAAGCAGTATATGAATACAAGATATCTTGATCAACATCACCCTTTCAACGTTCTCACTCATCCCACCCTATTCACCCTTTCCTCACTTTTCTTAATTTTGTAGGATATACATTGAATTTTTGACTGTCTTCTTCCTGCTTTTCCCTTTCATTCATCTACCCTTTTCCCTTTGACCCCATGACATCCCTTTCAAGTACCTACTTCATGGTGTTTTATTTTGCTGAACTTTGATTTTGTCTAAGGAATTACATTATTTGAGGTCTCCCTTGAATCTACCACATTTCAATTGATACATTTGTATACACTTGCACATCACCCAACAAATTTCCCAAAAGTATTGCAAAGCCCATTTAAGGAACTCAAATAAATGTTGCATTCTCGTAAAGAAAAATTGGGGCTAGGAATGTGGCTTAGTGGTAGACTGCTTGCCTAGCATTCATGAAGTCCTGGGCTCGATTCCTCATACCCAATAAACAGAAAAGGCCAGAAGTGGCACTGTGGCTCGAGGGCTATTGTTGAGCAAAAGAAGCCGAGGGGCAGTACCCATACTGCCCAGGTAGATCAAGCCTTAGGACTGGCAAAAGAAAAGAAAAAAAATTTAAAATTTTAAGTTCAATAGTTAAGAAATGTGGCTGGGGCTTTTAGGGTTCTCATTTAATAATAATACTATGAGTAAAATAAAAAAATATTATCTACATAACAAACTCATGCAAAGAAAAACAACAAATTGTAAGCTACAATTGCATGATAAAACATATAAGATGCCTAATGTGCCCTAAATTTTTGTCTATGATGTGAACTATCTGTTTTTACATTAAAGCAGTTTGGGGTAAAACTCAGAAACAGCAAACCTATTAACATAAGTCTCAGTAAAACAGGCAGAGATATTACATGGCAAAATCTATAATAAGAGCATAGCAACAGAAATCATACCAGATTATTTATCATCTTTTTTTTTTTTTTTTTTTTTTTTTTGTCGGCCGTGGGGCTTGAACTCTGGGCCTGGGCGCTGTCCCTCAGCTCTTCAGCTCAAGGCGAGCGCTCTACCACTTGAGCTACAGCGCCACTTCCGGTTTTCTGGTGGTTTATTGGAGATAGGAGTCTCACGGTCTCTCCTGCCCGGGCTGGCTTTGAACCGCGATCCTCAGATCTCAGCCTCCTGAGTAGCTAGGATTACAGCCGTGAGCCACCAGCACCCGGCATTTATCATCTTTTAACCAAGGCACTTTTGCCCATTTTGGAGCCTACACAGGGCCTAGAACCTGAGTGAAGACTTGAGTAAAGTGGAGTGAATTCTAGGGACCATCCTTTGATAATGGCCATTTGTCCCAGCAGTATAATCAGAGTAGAAGTGGGACATGTCACGCTATCAGAGACGAAAGTCTCTCTCCCTAGGGCAGAACTTAGTTCCAGTGTGAACCAGGTCAGCCACCGATACTACAGGCTTATATGGACAGGAATAAAAGCAATATTGCACAATTTCAAATAGCACATGGGTAGAAAATATGCCAGGAACCACCCTGGCCTTTGTTCAGAAGTCACGGGAATGTGTCTCCAATTTAGCCACCTGCCTTTATTGTCTCCCTCCTCTTTTAGGCTTCATAACTACAAGCAAAGGAAATAGCAAAGTCTGTCAGGGCTATTCTTAGGAAGAACAAAGTAGATGGTTTTGTAGCAGAAGAAAGTGTTCAGCACACATAGGATTAAACAGGACAGGTTTAGTTGTGTTTATGCAAGAAAGCTACCCTTTCGATTATTATTTAGCAGTTTGGGTTGAATGAATATTTGACTTGGTTTTCCTACTTGCTAATAGGAAAGCAGGACACATCTAGAATACCACAACAAAATCCAGATTGGAAATACTCTTGAGTTTTTATGTTCCCTTCAAAGCCATTTTAGACCCTACATAGAACGATACATTTATTAGACAGTGAATTTATGTATTAGCATACAGCTGGTACACTCTTTTTCGAAGCATCAAGAATTTAAGTGTAACCCACAGAATGAAAATAAATGATAAAAATAGGTCCTTACTGCCATCCTGAATGAATGCCTACAGGTCATATCTATGTGTTTCGGATGCAAGCAGGTTTTTAGTTTCTATAACAAAATGCTTGAGAGAACTCTTAAAGAGGAATGTTTATTTTGGCTCACAGTTTCAGAGGTTTCAGTCCATGGTCAGTTAGACATGTCGCATTGGGATGACTGGCAAGGGAATTTATTGTCATAGAGAACATTTTTTTTTTTGGTTGGTCGTAGGGCTTTGAACTCTGGGCTTGGACGCTGTCCCCGCGTCTTCAGCTCAAGGCGAGCGCTCTACCGCTTGAGCCACAGTGCCACTTCCTGTCATAGAGAACATATGGTAGAAGAAAGCAGTTCATTTCATGGGAGCCAGGAAATAGGTCCTAATCAGGCTATTCTCCAATGACCTAACTTTCTCCCTTAGACCGCACCTCCTAACGGTTCAACTCCCTCCCAATTTGGCTTCAGGCTGGTCACCAACCTTTTAACACATGAATCTTTAGGAGACATTAATGTAATTTTCATATTAAGGTGTAATGTTTCATAGCTTTGGGAAAATATTTTGTAAATCCAGGTTATTTCTCTATCTTAGCCTCCGAGATCTGTGATGGGAAGTAATGGATTACAGACAAAAGAGATCATGGTGATTGAAGAACTGCTAAAAAAAAAAAAAAAGTGGGAGATGTATGTTTATTTTTCAAGAGAACTTTCCTGAGTGTCTAGCCAGAAATGGTATCAGGTTACTTGCGAGAGAGCTGGAATAAATACTATGGGTCTTTTTTAAAGGTGCTTTTCTTAAGTTTTGAAAGTTTGTTATTAGGGGAATGAACCCCAAGATAAGTATTCAAATTTTTTTTTCCTTTCATGCAATTGTTTCTAACATATTTACAAGATGATTTCTTTGTTGTTTTGTATGTCCCTCCCCATGGTATAACCCCTGCTTTCACTGTATTTGATGTTGGTATAATTTGTGGAGGGGAAGGAAAAAAACAAATCGTTTAACTAGGGATACAGGCGGACCCAATGCAACAATGAGATGTACAAGTCATTACGTCAAAAATGAACTTTACATCTTTGGCCGGTGGGGGGGAGAAAGGGGGAGATGGGAAGGGGAAACAAAGGAGGAGGCAACAATGCTTGATAAGAAATGTACTCATTATCTTGCCCATGTAATTGTAACTCCTCTATATGATATTCTCATAATAAAAAATTAAAAAAAGAAAAGGCATTTTTTTATGAACACAGAGGAAAAATGAGTCCTTGGGCTACTGATGTGCTATCGTGGAGTGCCCTAGATTTTTATGAAAGAACATCAGGAAGTCTGATTGTAACCCAGAGAACATACTTCAAATGTTTTCATCTATGGAATGAAAATAATGACACCTATTCTTCATAAAAGAAAGACATACTAAACACGTAATCCCTAAATACAGAGTACTACTTTCAGTATTCTTCTAGCTCAAAACCTAGGCCACCTAGGGACTTTGACTCTGGAGCTTACTCTTGATGTAGCCCCCCCACCCACCCAGTTTCTAGTATTTTCAGTTCCCAGAAATTGATCTTCTGGCCCAGAGAAGACTGCAAAGTGTGTGGCCCCTACATTTTATATATCAAAAGCTAACAGGAGTAAAC
Source organism: Dipodomys merriami (assembly GCF_024711535.1). NCBI lineage: Eukaryota > Metazoa > Chordata > Mammalia > Rodentia > Heteromyidae > Dipodomys > Dipodomys merriami. The sequence continues at coordinate 7,239,437 of NW_027206068.1, read as the reverse complement.
TGAATAGATAGTGACGGTAACAAGTCTCTGTAGTGATTTCCTGATCTTCAGATATTCTGTAGCAATGGTTACTCATTTATTTGACCTGTATATGACATGAGATTCCTAATTATGATGAAAGGCACATATAGTACCTGAGCTCATAAAGCCTACAAAGCTAGTGGGCTCCTAGTTCATAACTTCAAAATCATACCAATAGGAGCCTAGTTAAAAATTCTCAGTGTAACAGCAGAAAAGTTGAAAGAAAGGCCAGAAGAAGGAAGGAGCCTCTACAAAGGCCCATCAGCCATGGTATGAATTTTTATTTATAGATAAATAATCCATGAAGATTTTAATTGACATGATGGGTAGGGTGCTGTGAGCATGAAGAAAAATGTAATCACTCAGGGCCTAAGCACTGTCTCTGAGCTTACTTTGCTCAGGGCTAGAGCTCTACCATTTGAACCACACCTCCACTTCTGGCTTTTTGGGTTGTTAATTGGAAGATAGGTCTCATGGGCTTTCCTGCCAAGGCTGTTTATATACTACAAGCCTCATCTCTCAGCCTCCCGAGTAGCTAGAATTACAGGTGTGAGCCCCCAGCACCAGCATTGAGCATATTTTGTTTTGAGGGTGTTTTTTGGGGGGGGCAGTTAAAAGGAGGAGGTAGTGTTTGTCTATCTAGGTTGATTCTAATTATCAAAGTTGCAGCTCCAAGGATAAGTAGAAAGTATAAAACAAGGGTCCTCTACCAGCATCACCTGGAACTTATTACACATGTAGAGTCTTGGTTCTAGCCTGATATGGACTAAGGAACAACTCTGGGCACAGAAGCCTGTGTCCTATTAAGCTCATTGATAAGAGAAGTCAGCAACTATGCTCGCCCTTGGCTGTTTCTCCTGTGAAAAGAGGTGGGGGGGATTAAATGAGCTCCAAGTGTGCTCAGGACACTAAAAAATTACCATCTAAGCATTTAAGATAATAACTCCTTAACTATTTAAAATAATTTTTAGGGCTGGGAAAGTGGCTCAGTGGTAGAGTGCTTGCCTTGCATGCATGAAGCCCTGGGTTCAATTCCTCAGCACCACATAAGCAGAGAAAGCTGGAAATGGCACTTTGGCTTAAGTAGTAGAGCGCTAGCCTTGACCTGCAGAGCTGAGGGACTGCGCCCAGGCCCAGAGTTCAGGCCCCATGACCAACAAAAAAAATAATCATATCAGTTTTATATAATGGAGATGCCAAATATACAGAAAATGATAGTATAGTAGAAGAAAGTAAAGGTCAATGATAGTTTCTCCACCCAGAGTTAAATGTTCACATATCTTTAGCAGCTTGATGTGGGAGAGACATTTTGCTGTGCTTTCTCCTATTCTCTATGCGTGTCTAATTATAAAAGTGGAGATTAGATATGATTCTGCAGCTTATTTCTCACCTAACACTCCTTATTACATGTCATTTTTAAAATTTTTTATTGTAAAGATACTATACAGAAGGTTACAGTTACAAGAGCAAGGTAATGAGTACACTTCCTATTGAGCATTGTTACCCCCTCCATTGTTTTCCCCCTACCATCCCTTCCCTCCCTACCTTCCCCAAGGTTCATTTTTTTAAAATTGTGATTAAGTGATTACATAATTTCCCAAATTTCACAGTATTGTGGAATAATGATGCTCATTTAAAGTCACAAGTTCATTCTAACTTTCCTGGAGCAAATTGTCTATCACAGTCTATAACAAATAACGATGTACACATATACACCATACATGTGATCAGCAGCATGGGGATATTTAGTAGTGGTTCGACCAGAATTACATGTCATTTTAAACAATTTGGTTAATACATAATATGCCATGACATATTTATACCACAATTTATCTAAATTTTCCCCTATATTGAATGTTTTGGCTTTTTCTCATTTCTAGATGTTATTGTTTTGACTAATATCTCTATTTCTGTTTGTCAATATCGCTATGTCTATGCATACACACACACACACACACACACACACACACACACACACACACACACACAGAGTCTATTTAAACCTTTGTCTTAAGACGAGCTTAAAAGAATCCTACAAATAAAATTAGTGGCTGACTGCACTTGAACAGTTTAGTCTTTTGATATGTTGCCAAATTTCCCCCCAAGCAGAGGCCATTTTGCATAACCTTGAGCAAGATATTAGCAACTTCTCCTCACAACACCCTCTCTAGCATGAGTAATACTCATTTTCTTTTCATTCGTGGTCTTGGGGCATCAGGAGCCCAAAGTAGCAGGCTGGTAGTTGCAGACAGGTTTTAGCTTGGGTTGTCAACATCTAAGAGATATTCATACTGAAGACAGAGAAGTATGAGCGACCTGGGAATATAAACACTGGAGTTGGAATCATGAAAAGGACGGTGCAAGGGCTTATGAAGATATTTCCAACAAACCCTCCTTAAAATGCAGTGCCCAATTCACTTGAAGTCAGTGAAAGAATTGTAGATTGATGACAAAACAAAGCACCTTTTAGAAAATTCTACTAAATACTACTAATGCAGCTGTTGGTTCTGCCTAGAGGCTAAGAGGTCTTGCCAGAAGCCAGGTGGGAAGAGCCACCTGGTACTGGGTTATTAATATCAGAGCTGGTAGACAGGCAGGCCTCTTCCTGCTCCCATACCATTTTTTGGATAATGCACAGGCCCCATCTCTGTTTACCCTGGTCAACTCACTCATTAACCCAGCCTAAGGCTTGGGTCACCTCACATCATTTCTTCTTCTTGTTATCTGACGCTCATATTTAGGATCTTATTCAAAGAAAGGAAGGAGAGAAGTTAGAGGAATTAGAAAGCAGAATCCCAACCCTTGTAAATAAGAAAAAAAATAAGTACTGAGTTTATCGCATCATTTATTTTTAGTCTCGTGAGCTTTCCATGGCATCTTTAGTAGTGCCAGCTTCTGCAGGGGAGTCTGGGAGAGTAAAAGTGCCTCTTTACGAATAGGCTAGGAATAGTAATTGATACTTAACTACTGGATAATTTTAAATATCAGTATTATTGAAATGAGAGGTCACTTTGATAGATTTTACATATGCCCAGAAAAATTAAAAACAGATGTTTTTTTAAAAAAAAACTTTATACCAGTATGCTTTTTGTAGCAGTATTTCCAATAGGCAAAGGTGAAAAAGGCCAAAAGTCTATCACATGCTGAGTGAATCAACAAATCTTGTATATCTATACAATGAATTACTATTCATCAGGAAAAAGGAAAAAGTTATGATGAACATGATGACTTAAAAGAACCTTGAAACATAATGTAAAGTGGAAGAAACAGACACACAAAAATCCCATATTGTGTGGTTCTTAGGTAATAAATATTCACAATACCCTTAGTTTATATAGAGAAAAAAACCATGATTCTGGTTACCATGGGCTAGGGAGAAAAGGGGCTAAGGCGTGACTTCTTCTGGGCACAGGTGATCAATTTGAGCTGATGAAATGTTCTGAAACTAGACAGTGATAATGGTTGAAGAATATTGTGAATATACTAAATATAACCAGATTATAAGTGAACATGGGTATAATGGTAAATTTTATGTTATATGTATTTACCACAGTAGGTAATTAGATGTAGCTAATAGTGACACTTACCACCTGTACGACCTTATTATGGTTTGAGCTCTGTTTCCAGGCCTTCATCTGTAACCCAGAGGTAACTGCAACAGAGCTCACCTTGTAGCATTTTAAATCCTACCTGAGTCAAAATATTCAAGATGGTTAGCATAATATCTAGCACACAGTAATAGCACTATAAATATTTGTTATTAACGTAACTCAGTTACTCTCAACTAGAGGCACTGTTGCCTTCCAGGTAGCATTTGACCATATCTGGAGACAGTCCAAGAGATCACAGTTGGGGGCTCAATTGACATCTAGTAAGAAGAGGCAATTATTCAATGAACAGAACAGCCTCTGAAACAAGGAATAGTCTAGCTCAAATATCAGCAGTCCTTAGGAAAACCCCTAGTTTAAATAAAACATGTAGAGAAATATGCTTCATTTCATGAATGTATAGATAAAAGTAGGCCAGGTAAAATTTTCTGTGAGAACATCAGCAAAAGGACTGCATATCCACTGTGTATTGAGAATACTGCCTTTGACATTGTAGAGGATGTAAAGGGGACCAAGGAGCTGTTCTTGAGGGACTTAGATAAAGAAGAGCTCTGTGTGAGAGTGTGTTCTCAAAGAGGGAAGATTTTACCAAGAGATTCTTGTAATCATTTTTCTGTAATAAGAGGGTCACACCAGGTCACACTCAGTATTCACTGTCATGCCTATTCCAGTGCTAACAGCCCCTGTGGAAGACACCAGAGAACAGTGTGTGGTTCCTGCCCGTGGCTGAATGTATCTTGTGTTTGGGTGAATGCTATTGAATCAATATCTCAAAAAGAAATCACTGTCACCAGTAGATATAAAAATTACTTATTATAAGTAAAGGCACAGAAGTAAGAGAAAATACTAAATCTCTTGTATTCAACTACCCATATACAAAAACGAAAAAGAGATCCTCTGTTATTTAAAGAGTTAGTTTATCAGATCAGAAACTAATGTTATAGAGTTTTTCTAACAATGTGACTGGTCAACCATCAAAAAGTCTTTCTGAATTTGTTAACAGTGAAGTTTTCAAAAAAGATCTCATTTCTCAGCTCCATCTTTTTTTTTTTTTTACCTTCAGGCTTAAGCCTTTTCTAGGTATGCCAAGCCTCTGCTTAGTCCCTTTCAGGGTCAAAGTCAGGACTAAGGAGTCAAATGAAACCACCCAGAGGGCAAAACTTAGAAAGTTCAGGTATTTGGAAGTTGGTGTATGGGAAATGATGAACTGAGAATATAGTGGAAGACACATGCTGTATCCATCTTCTTCTAAACCTCTGGCTTCCTATGTATGTAAAGGCTTTCCAAGTATTCTGTGTGTGTATGCTGTTATTGGGGTTTGAACTCATTTGGTTTTTTTCTTATTTTTTTTTTTGTTGTTCAAGTCTGACATTCTATCACTTGATCTACAACTCCACTTGCAGATTTTTTGGCTGGTTACTTAGAGATAAGAGTCTCATGGACTTCTCTGTCTGGTCTAACTTTAAATCATGATGCTTAGATTTCAGCCTCCTGAGTAGTGAGGATTTCAGTGCCCAGCTCTTCCCAAGCATCTTACTTAGCTGCTACTAAGGAGAGGAATCTTATGAGATTCCATTTAGGAAGGAAACAAACTGAATTATGCATAGGCATGTCACAATGAGTTTGCTTGCCATGGGGAGAAAGACCTATTACCAATTGCTCTAATATAAGGCAGTGGTGGTATCAGAAATGTGTAGGTAAAATATTGTGATTTCCAAGGGTGAAGTTGGGTAGTTTGGGTGAAATGTAAACATGTAAAAATGGTGTTGAAATACTTTCCAGGACAGAGCAAACTATAAAGGGTGCAAGTTTACTATGTCAGAGATTTTTGTAAGATTTGTATAGGAAAATAAGGTAAGTGTATATACTGGGATAAGTTCATGAAAAAAAAAACCCACAATGCTAGGACATACTTAAGCCAGGAGAAGTATTAGCATATTCCAGGCAGAGAGGAAAGCATTGTGCACCTGTATTCTAAGGTAGGCTCTGAGTTACAGTGGGAGAAGAATTTGGGGAGACTTGACCAGTGTTTCAAATAAAACATGACAGATGTGATAGGACAGTGTTTAGAAATCAGATGCTACTTGAAGTTGTTTGGCATTATAGCACTGGCTCTGCATGACCTTGGGGACATTATTTAACTTCTCAGAGCCTCAATCTCTTCAGCCATTAAAAGGGATATAAAACCTTGGCCCTTGGAGCCATGTGCTGAAGATTACCTAAGTAAGTGCATTTAATGCATTCTGTGCATCATATGGCACAACATTAGCTATCATGTTCAACATAAAACTAGGCTGCCATTTATGATTGAAGATAACAAGATGGTATAGTGGAGAATAGATTTCTCATACACAAGGAAAGGATGGATCCTCTGTTACTCAGGTAGGTTGTTTGGAAGGGCATTAATGAGTTATGGAGCTATGTCTCATAGTAGATAGAATGAAATTTATGGACTATCTATATCCACAATGTTCCAGCCAGCTGCATTCTTCGTAGTTTGATCTTACCAACTGACATTAGCTGTAGTAAAGTCCACTAACAGATCAAGAGCACTCTCAAGACATTACACTTTCCCTACTTTTATTAGTGAAGAAATCTGAGAATAAAAGCAATCCATCAAATGAATAATGTTTTTACAAGCAGGAAAAGCTATTTGGATAGGCTGAGGCAAGATGAACAGAATGAGCATCAGAGTTGTTGGGAAGAAAAACAACTGTGATGTTGCAGTTTGAGTTAGGGAATTGTCTTTGTGGGAAATAAAAGGGAATTGTGGGAGGAAAGGGAGAAGCGGAAACATGGGCGTGATCCTAGCAAGACATACTGCCTCTTATTCTGTAACTGAACTGTAGAAGCCAGAGCTGAAGGGCTTTGCTCTTCTACAATGGCCTTATCCATGCTCAGGTGGTTCCAATTTAATATATGCATCAGAATAAAGATGGAGCTTTCAAGTACTGGCATAGATTTTTTTTAAGGGATGAAGCTTTATCCCTACAAGATTAAACAATCACTGGGGGTTTAAGGTCTAATCTGCTGGGGAGTTCAGCTGAGGACAGGGTTCAGAGACCCAGAATAATTGGATATAGCTTCCGACTTTGAACATCAGGGGTAACCCAGGTGTGTGTGTGTGTGTGTGTGTGTGTGTGTGTGTGTGTGTGTGTGTGTGTGTGTGTGTGTGTGTGTGTGTGTGTGTGTGTGTGTGTGTGTGTGTGTGTGTGTGTGTGTGACAGACAGAGATGTGCTCATAATTAAGAGGTTTTTCCTTTGCAATGATGTTGCCTTCCCCTGCTGCCTTCTTGGATCTTCAGTGGCTGAGTAGATATGGCTTCTGGGGGGTTGCTGCGCATATGAATGTGCACTATTGTTCCAGGCACATGCCAGCCTTAAGAAATAGCACAAAGCAGGCCCATCTCTATTGAGCAGCAAAGCCTCCTCCATCACTCAAACCAGCCCTTTCAGGTCACATGCCTGAGGCCTCTGCAGACAGGACACAGCTGCCTCAAATCTGCTGCCTAACATTAGCTGTGTGACTCAAAAGCACGGACAGTCCAGAGCTGCCCAGGATCCAAAAGGAAAACTAGAAAGATCTGAGATCCAAGCACTATGTTCTCCCAGGAACTGTGGCTGGAAAATGAGAAAAAATGTGCCATAGTTCGGAAATCGAAGCCAAGCAGGAAACGCCAAGAGCTGCTGGCTGTGGCGTTGGGGGTGAAGGTAGGGGTGAAAAGTGTCTTTCTTTGGCCCCCTCTCAAGATCTTTGCCTGTTCACAGATCTCCTCCCTGGTTCGAAGGGCCGCCCTCACACACAATGACAACCATTTCAACTATGAGAAGACACACAACTTCAAGGTAAGGTTCTGCATCCTTGCTTCTAGGGGTGCAGGGTGGGTGCAGGGTTGTGTGGCGTTTCCATCTGATCACTGGTGATAAAAGCAAGAGACAGCAATTGTTTTCCATATTTAGCTGCAAACTTAACCACTGTTGCTGTGCCTCAATTCAAACTGGAGGCCTTAGAAAGCAAATTGTTCCATGCTTTTGCCTGGAAACACCTACCTAAATATATGTATTAGGGAATCAGGTCTGCTTTATCTTCCTGTGTCCAGTGAAAGAAAAACAGGGCATGCCCAGTGAGTGGCATTCAGAGATGTTCTGAGGAAAAGCCTTGCAGTACTTTTCCACTCAGAAGAGCAGTAAGAACACTGCCATCTCTGAGCAAGTGAAAACATTGGCCGTTTACATTTTATGTTTTGTCTTTTGTTTTTACGACAGCTAGCTCACTCCCTTTGTTTCCATGCAGATAGTTGTGAAAGTAAATGGAGATTAGAGAATCCCCCCCAGGGGCTTCTGTGTGTAGTCTAGTTCAGGGGCAGCCTGGCCAAATGGGCCCTGCTCACCAGACCAAACAAAAAAGATAGGGAGACCTAGAGGGAATTTAAGTGGATTTTCTCACGTGTTATCTCCACTTTAGACCTGCTCTTGGAGATAGGATCTGCCCTTTTCATCCAAAAATTATGACCTGCTTCCTTGGCCCCATTGTGTAACATCAAAAGTGCTGGTAAGGCAGCTGATACCAACTTGCCCAGCTTGAGTCACTGGCAAGGGCAAGAGACAAGATGAAGTTAGAGACTCATCCAAGCAAATGCGCTGACAATTTGGACATGTGAAAGACTGGAGATGAAGGAGCTAGGAAGAAAAGAATAAGCAGAGGAAACAGTGGGAATGCCTTCTGTTAAACGCTCAGGTCCTTCAGGATCAGAAGCTTGAGTGATGGTTGGAATGAGATAACTCTTCAAAGTGATGAGGGAAACTGATTTTTCTCCTGCTGTTTTCCCCATCCTTCTATAAAACACACTTTCATATTAGACTTGTTCGTTTTCCTGTTTCAGTTTCTAGAAAGCAAGTTGCTTCAGGCATTTGCAAGCTATCCTTAAACTGCGGAATGAAATTATTCACCCCTGCACCTTAACATCAGGGTAAAGAATTAGGTTAAAATAGGATCTCTTCCATGCCAAGACTTGATATTTTTCCCATCACCAAACAGTTACATTTCTTACTTACAGCATAAAAAGTCATTTGTTTCCTCCTTCCTGTTTTCTATTTTCATCCTCATTAATTTTGGTTTTGCTTAAGAAAATATTTTTCTGACTTTTTGGCCAAAATGCCTGACTTTTGTATCCTGTGAATGTACTACCAAGTATGAAAGGGTGGATCTTCTTGGACTTGTAAACCTTTTCCTTCCTCTCAAAAATCAAAGTTAGTTTGGCTTTGCAGTACCCTTATAATTAAGCCCTTACCATACTGTTGTGTGAAATGATTCTGTATGTATCTACTGCACTTGAGTTGATGTCAAAAACACACAAGCAAATTTAGTTTATGTGTGATAACTTTCAAATCAATGTTAGTCTTTTTAATCCTCAATCTCTTAATGAGAAATTAATCTGTAGGACATTTTAAAACAAAAAAGCTAGTTGGGTCCTATTTCTTCAATTTGCTAGACTAAATATTTAACACTGAAAATATGTGATATATTAAATATTTGTCATTGAAACAGCAACTTTAAAAATGTTTACATAAGAATTCAGTCTTTACGCCATGTGACCTCTTATAACTTCCAACTATTGAAAGAAGAAAACACAGAGAATGGACAAGTTGTTTAAGAGGGATAAATAAATCAGACAGAAGCATGGCTCTTCCATGTTTTTAAACCAATAGCTTTGAAACTTAGCAGACCCTGGAGTAGCTATGGCTTTCAGTAGTACTGTGTGTGTCAATGTCCTTGAATGTGGCTGCTACCACTCTCTGTCATTCCTGTCCATTCTACCCTCACGTTCTTTCCCTCTCTTTGCCTCTAGCTATAAATGGAATCTTTGCATAGTCTTTAAAGACTAGTCTAAAGACAGGTTCATGCTATAAATACAGGTGTATGAGTTTAGGAACAAGCCACTCATAATCCATCTGCTTGGAATTTGTTTTTTTGTTTTTGTTTTTTGTCAGTCGTGGGGCTTGAACTCTGGGCCTGGGTGCTGTCCCTGCACTCTTCAGCTCAAGGCGAGTGCTCTACCACTTGAGCCACAGTACCACTTCCGATTTTCTAGCAGTTTATTAGAGATAAGAGTCTTACGGAATTTCCTGCCGGGGCTGGCTTTGAACTGTGATCCTCAGATCTCAGCCTCCTGAGTAGCTAGGATTATAAGCATAAGCCTCCAGCGCCCGGCTGGAATTTGTATTTTATGTGTCTGTTTTATATTGGCATATTATTGATGTTGACTTTGAATATTTTTATTGAAAAATTGCGGTTGTAATTCAGGTTACTTTTGATATTATATATAAAGCATAGAGTAAGTGTTCAGTAAAAAGAATTAATAATGCCATCTTCATGTTTATCAACTACTAGGCTTTGTTTACTCCTATTTACATTCTTTTCCAGTTTTTATTATTTTTAAGTAATTGTACAGAGGTGTTTCAAGTCTATAAGTACAGTGCATACTGATCAGTGTCTGTCTATAATCTTTTTTTGTCTATAATCTTTTTTTGTCTATAATCTTTACAGAGGTTCTAATCTGCCAGAGGAGCTTATTGTTTGATTCCATAATGAGATTCTTGGCCTATTCCCTCAAGTGAAGTTCTTCTCCCTTGCACTACCTAGCAACTTTTTCATGATGAATGAATAGATACTCACAACATTATATAGATTGGGAATCTGAAGTTCCTAGCCATTAATTTCTCCTAAGCATAGTGCTTATCTCCTGTGCTTGCTTTTCCAACAAAGTCTAGAAAAATTCAGAGGACAAAAGATTTGGTGGACAGATTATTTCTTGTAATCATTCTACACTTTGCAACTTTACACAATATTTGCTCATGAAAAGCCTGAATTTTCTAGGGCAAAGAAGCATTTGTTGAGGCGATGGTGAAATTAACAGACTCTAAAATGAAAATTGCCTGTCAAGAGCAAAATACATTAACTACATTCCTCTGCTAGCTAGGAGACTTTCTAATGGACCGTCCCAATGACCTCCGAATTACTTCAGGACAGAAAACTTTAAAGCCCCAATCACCTGGGTGACTGTCCTCTCTGCCCATCTTAGAACATGATGAGGTAGTGTAGCTGCACAGATGATGTCTGGGCCTGCTCCTCCTCATCTCTTTTTTTTTTTTTTTTTTTTTGTCGGCCGTGGGGCTTGAACTCTGGGCCTGGGCGCTGTCCCTCAGCTCTTCAGCTCAAGGCGAGCGCTCTACCACTTGAGCAACAGCGCCACTTCCGGTTTTCTGGTGGTTTATTGGAGATAGGAGTCTCACGGTCTCACGGCCTCTCCTGCCCGGGCTGGCTTTGAACCGCGATCCTCAGATCTCAGCCTCCTGAGTAGCTAGGATTACAGGCGTGAGCCACCAGCGCCCGGCTCCTCCTCATCTCTTAAGAGGGATGGTTTATCCCAGGTACCAGTGGCTGGTGCCTATAATCCTAGCTACTCAGGAAGCTGCAATCAGATGATGGAGGTTCAAAGCCAGCGTAGGTAGGAAAGTCTGTGAGACTCTTTTTTTTTGGGGGGGGGGTCCGGTTGTGGGGCCTGAACTCTGGGCCTGGGTGCTGTCCCTCAGCTCTTCAGCTCAAGCCTAGCACTCTACCACTTGAGTCACACACAGCGCCACTTCTGGCTTTTTTTCTTTTTGCTTATGTGGTGCTGAGGAATCGAACCTAGGGCCTCATGAATGCAAGGCAAGCACTCTACCACTGAGCCACCTTCCCAGCCCCTCTGTGAGACTCTTGATTCCAATTAACCATCAAAACAGCCAGAAGTAAAGGTGTGGCTTAAGTTGTAGAGCAACTTCTGCCTTGAGCAGAAAATGCTAAGGTACCATACCCAGGCCCTGAGTTCAAGCTCCAGTGCCAGCAGAAAACAAAACAGAAACAACAAAAGAATACATGTTAATCAGTTATCAGGTCTCTGGCACTTGGTAATGAGTATGAATTTGGTGTAACTTTTTTATTACTTTATTATTCATCCTATTTACATCTCTCACTTCTGTTGTTTATGCCTTTGGTTTTCTCTGTATATTTCTTGTTTTCTGCCCTCACATCTTCATGTTTCTCTTTCATCTTTTCTTGTTAAATAGACTTATCAGAATGAAATAAATCCTGATGACTAAATTCTTTTAATATCTATTAGCATGTAGGCAAATGGTTCTCATCTGTTTTAAAAATAGGTAAATGATTAAGATCGTTTTTTAGATTTAGGCTATTGTATGCATCTTTGCTTCAGCTTACGAAAAAGTTGTTTATGAGGACTGTCCTCATTTCCTAGCTTGGTCATAACCAATGGCCACATACTTGGTGGCTTAAAGCAACAGAAGTTTACCTTCCTGTAGTTTTGGAGTCCAGTAATAGGAAAGCAAGGCATGGACAGAAGGGAAGTCTCTGCTTGTTCTGCCACCCTTAACCAGGAAGCCACAAAGAGGAGTAGGAGCTCAGCTCAATCCTGCATAGAAAGAGGAAGGAACCTAACATATAGAGGAATGCAACTACATGAGAAAAGAGAGAGTCAGGTAGACCAGATGATGAGTAGCTGATGATGATCCAGGCATGGGAAACAGAGAACTCTGAGCAGCAGTTCTATTACCCTGCCCGCATCATTCTCAGGCTGACCAGTCTGCATGTGTCTGTATCACTCTCCCTCCTAGATTCACTCCTCCACCCCAGCTCTTCCAGGATACTCTTTCTCTCCACATGGAATAAAAATGGAGAGTAGAGGCCCACAATGTGTGAATGCCAACAGTCAAACACCCTATCCTCACTCTACCCAGTACTCCTGATTCTTCGGCTATCCTCTTTTCCTCTACCCTCTACCCCCCTGCTTTGCTTTTCTCCACAGTGATTCTCATCATGGTCAGATGTTTTTACATATCTGGTATCCTGCTTTCACATGATATGTAAGTCAGACTTTGTGTTATGGAGACTAAATACTTGACATAATCAACTTGAGAAAAAAAACATTAAAGCTCAATTTCAGAGTTGTTGTTTTTTTTGTTTTTTGTTTTTGTTTTTTGCCAGTCCTGGGCTTGAACTCTAGGTCTGGGCGCTGTCCCTCAGCTCTTCAGCTCAAGGCTAGCACTCTACCACTCGAGCCACAGCGCCACTTCTGGCTTTTTCTGCTTATGTGGTGCTGAGGAATCAAACCCAGGGCCTCATGCATGCAAGGCAAGCACTCTACCACTGAGCCACTTTCCCAGCCCCTCAGTTTCAGAGTTTTAATTCATGGTCTTTGGCTCCACTGATTCTGTGCCCATGATGAGACACAATATTATTGTGGTTCAAGAAAGTTACAGAAGCAGAGAGCAAGAATTCAGGAAATGGCCATGCCAAACTACCACTTGAAGATCACACACCTAACAACCTACTTCCTCCATGCAGGCCTCATCTTCCCTCTCTGTGTCCTTGCTATCCCTGCTTTTCTCTATTCTTCTCTTTCCTTCCCACTCTCCTTTTGCTGCAGTGGCCACTTCATTCCCTTGTGCAGTCTGGGCAGCAGCATCCTGTTCTCTCTCTTCATAGAAATATCTTAACTTAGCCCAGAATTTTCTCCAGAACAAGACTTATGATAAACTCTAGTGTACATATTTTAACACCAGCCACAATATCCCAATTCCAAATTCCCAGAAGGATCTGACTGGAACCAAGGTGCTGTCCTACTCAGGTGATGCTGGCCACAGATTTACGCCTGTAAACTGTGGAGCTACTGTGGGAGGCCTGGGAGTGGATACCTCCTGCATCTTTGTAAGGGAAAGGTCTTCTCTTGGGCAGGTCTCTCAAATGTATCAGCACTGATCTTTTTCCATGTGTCTTGAAGGTTCCTTACAACTTTACACCAGAGTTCTTTTTTTGGGGGGTGGTTCCGGTCGTGGGGCCTGAACTCTGGGCCTGGGCCCTGTCCCTCAGCTCTTCAGCTCAAGGCTAGTGCTCTACCACTTGAGCTACAGCACCACTTCCGGCTTTTTTCTTTTTGCTTATGTGGTGCTGAGGAATAGAACCCAGGGCCTCATGCATGCAAGGCAAGCACTCTACCACTGAGCCACCTTCCCAGCCACCAGAGTTCATTATTTTTGCCATTACGTTCTGTTTGAGGCAAACCATAAGTTACGTGGAGTACAGGTATTATTATTTTTATTATTATTAATATCAATTACTGTGAGCCCAGACATTTTGGAGTGAAGTTTGGATTTTCTGTCTTTCTGGGTTTAAGGAAGAGCCTCTGCCTCTAAGCTAGTCCTTCATCCAGTGTACTGTCACCATTTGTTATGTTGAAGCCTTAGAAACACTGGGAAACTAGTGAGATTCATTTTCAGCATCACACTCAGACCTCAGGCCTCAGCTGATTCTCCTGTCTGTTGGCTCATTCCACTGAATGTCCTCCCGAGACCTGCTGTCCCTTATTTCCAGACCTCAGCTCTTCCTCCACTTCATTCATTGCAGCTTTGCTGTCACTGATACACAATATACTTGATCTGAAACATCACTTGATTCCTGAGAAAGCTATTTAAGAAGTTGCTCAAAGTCTCTTTCCTTAGGTCTCTGTAAATCACTTACGATTTACGATTGCTCCACAGATGGCACCTGTGAGTCAGCTTTCTGTCACTGTGACAGAATAGGAGAGAAAAATCAACTTGAAAGGAGGAAAGGTTTATTTTTGGCTCACAGAAGTTTCATTCTATGGTTGCTTAATTCCATTGTTTTTGAGTCTGAAGTGTGGCAGAACATCATAGAAAGCATGGGGCAGAGCAAAGCCTGTTCATCTAATGGCCTCCATGGAGCAAAAAGAGGACCTGGAGTTCCTTGTGTGGCTTCTCTGAGTTTGTTGCTTCTTCTACCTTACTTTTGGAACACTTTGAACCTACCTTTACTCTGTGTCTAGTACACAGTGTTTTATGATTATTTGTTCAGATGCCTATCTACAAATATTTGCTCCTTGAAGCGAGTATCTCTGTATTAGTCATATTTAATTTCCTGCACCCACCTTTAGTGCCTGGTTCATGGGGCCAGGAAGAAAGGGTTGTGTGAGAGGTAGAGAGTAGGATGGGGAGACAGAAAAGGAAGAAGAAAGAGTGAAAAGAGAGAGAGAGAGATGGGGAAGAAGAGGAGGAAGAAAAGTAGGAGGAGGCCTCAAGTCCCCTGCTAGGTTGCATTTCCAGTTACCTAACTTCCTCTAACTATGCCCCTCCTCTGAACGTTTCCACCACTTCCCAATACTGCCTTTAGTTGGAACCAAGCCTTTATTGTATGATCTTTTAGGGAACACTTGAGAACCAAACACAAATAGTACATGCCTAATTTGAAAAGAGCTCGTTCATAAAATGACAGGTTAATTAATCTAGTAATTTTGTTTTAAATGGGTCTTTTCAAGACCAATCAGCATATTACTTTTATCCAAAGGAATCATATTCATGTCAGGGATTACAATCAAGAGTGGAGACACTTTTTGGAATAGAGACTCATGTACATGGGTGTCTGATCTGCTTACCAGGACCTAACTTAAAGTTTATAATTTGCTTTCTTGGCCAGCCTGATGACAAGACACTATCATAACTGTGCATAAACCCTTCACAACCTACAGAACCCATGAAAACAATGCTGCAATACACAGCTTGGGCTGCATACTAAGAAAGTGGCTTGTCCAGGTGACTTCACAAATGTCAATCAGAGTCCTGATCAACTGTTAACTCTACACCTGTTATTAATTTTATGTGAGTGATTTTTAGGACTACAGAACACACAATTCCAAGGACTGTTCTAAATGCCTGATTCTGGTATCTTTGTCTCAAGAAATACAGAAACCTATCTTTTATGTTTTGCTTGTAGGCATGGGAGTGAACACAGTTGGTCTTAGTGGAGCATTTTTTTAACATCCTAAGGAAAGGAAGCCATTGAGTCATTTATTCATTTACTGAGCAAATTCAGACAGAAGGTTAATTGTGTGCCAGGCAGCAGGAGGGTGGTGAGATGTGAGCCTTAACTCTTTCTCTGCTCAGGGGTTCATAGGCACAGTAGTTTGCTTTCAGGGAATATTTGGCAATGACCAGGGACATTTTTTTATATTATTACTGTTCTCACACCTAGGTGTGTTTCATTGACTTGTTGGAGAGGCAAAGGATGTAGATGGGCTAAACACCTTGCAATGTCTCAGCAACTAGTCCTCCAGTCCCTACATGGACAGCATTAAATGCAGAAACACTGTCCTAGACAATAGAGATCCCCAGGAAGTGTGTCTGTCTTTTGTTTTTCTTCTTTTTTCCTTACACTAAATACATTGTTAAATCAGCAGTTGCATTCTGTTATTATGACTCAAGAAGGTGGTTTTTTTATGTTGTTGTTCTTTTTTAGTCCAGCCTTTTCACATTTTATTAGAATAATATTGAAATCATGAATATTACACAAACATGAAAATAAACACAAAGGCAACTTTAAACATTTAGGAATTGAGTAGAAAGTATATATATACAATATGACTTTTAAATCCTGGTAACTTAAAACAAATAAGACTATGAGATTTTTAAGCAAGAATGGGCTCCAAGAACGTGATACTGATGACTTCTTGACAATGAGAGAAGGTAGAGCAAGAATATCTCACTTTATGCAATGAAATTCCCAAAATGTTTCATTGAGTTTTTTTTTTAGAAATTTAATCCTCCTTTTTTTTTTCCAACTCTGGGCTTGGGCACTATCCCTGTGCTCTTCAGCTCAAGGTGAGTACTCTACCACTTGAGCCACGGCACCACCTCTGGCTTTCTAGTGGTTTATTGGAGACAAGAATATCACAGACTTTTCTGCCCGGGCTGGCTTTGAACCATGATCCTCAGATCTCAGCCTCCTGAATAGCTAGGATGATAGGCGTGAGCCATCGTCGCCTGGCTAATCCTCCTTTGTTTTCATGTTATAGCCTTTTATTTGTCCAAATACTGTTGGGCTTGTTCATGTATCTTCCCAGCAGCTAGAGCAGTGCCCCTTGGTATTTCTGCTGTAAATTACTTGCATTCTGTTTCTTGATCTCAGTTTGACTGACCAAAGAAGTCTTCAGTTTTCAGTCTCCCAGAGATTCTAGCTGGAAACTTCTTTATGGAGTTGGTCAAAAACAGTTTTGGCTCTGTACTGGTGGCTCATACCTGTAATCCTAGCTACTCAGGAAGCTGAGATCAAAGGGTCCCAGTTCAAAGCCAGCCTGGGCAGAAAAGATCATGAGACTCTTATCTCTAATAAACTACCAAAAAGCTGATCACTAGCCTTGAACTAAGAAAAAATCTCAGGGACTGTGTCAAGGCCCTGAGTTTAAGCCTTACAAGCAGTGCACGTGTGCGTGTATGTGCGCACACGCGCGCACACACCCCCCCACACACACACACAAATGCCAGCATTGGCAAACAAGACTAAGTTATTGATCTTGTCTTAAGTTTTGCTGTAGAGCATCTCTTGAGTTCTACCTTTTTCTTTGTTTGTTTTGTTTTGTCTTGTTTAGTGTAGAAGAAAACACTACATTCATCCTGAAATAAGTCCATTGTATTCTTCTTACTCTTTTAAAAATTCATTTTTTAAATGAATACATTAATAATATGAAGGAGTTTCATAGAGTTTCATAATTCCATACATGTGTACAGTGTCTGCCAAACAAGTTCATGTACATGTATAATTGAATATGCATGATGCTTTCTTTATTCATCGATTGTTGGGCACTTTGACTGATTTTACAGTTTGGCTATTGTGGACAGAGCTACAGTACTCATGGTTATGTGAGGTATCTCTCTTATGCTTTGGTTTTCACTCCTTTAGATATATGCCCAAGAGTGGTATGATAAAGTCATAAGGTCAGTCTACTTTTAGTGCTTTGAGGACCCTCCGCCTGCTGACAGATAAACCCAAGGGTCTGTGGTTCATCTTGGGGAGCTCTGTCTTAGCATCCTGCTCTCTGGCAGCATCTGCTCAGCAGCTCTCACAGAGGGAAGCAAGTATCTCTGTTACAGAGTAAGTGATTCCATCCTGCTATCTTCTTACATCAGAAAAGGTTCACTTCGAGGTCAGTGTTCCATCTGATCGTGCAAGGATAGAAAGCCCCAAGTTTAATTTCTCACAAGTTAACTGTCACATGACTATGGGAAATACAGTAAATTATAGAAAAACCTTCAGCAGAAAAGGAGAGGCTTGTACTGTGCTACCTGAGACTATACTGTCTTCCTGCCCTCAGCAGACTGGGCAGAAGGCAGGCCTAGGCTAGACTGCCAAAACCCAATGGCTAATAGCTAGAAGTATGATCTCTAGGCCCCTCTTCCATGAATATAAAGTAGCCAAGAGACCTGCTTTCGGTCCCAAGAATACTGTTTTTGAAGTAAAACAAAAGAATCAAGTTCTCCCCTTCCCCTGCCACTTTTTTTTTTTAACTGATACTACTGGAGATTAAACTCAGGGCTTGGGCACTGTTCCTTGACTTTATTGCTCAAGGATACTTGGCCACTTGAACTCCATCTCTATTTCCAGCTTTTGGGTGGTTAATTGGAGATAAAAGTCTCACAGACTTCCCTGCCTGAGCTGGCTTTGAAACATGATCCTCAGAAGTGTGATTGCTGGGTCATAGGGGAGCTCTATGTGGAGTCTTTTGAGGAACCTTCATACTGCTTTCCAGAGTGACTGAACAAGTTTACATTCCCACAAACAGTGCAGTAGGGTTCCCTTTTAGCCACATCCCTTCCAACATCTGTTGTTATTAGATTTGATTGTAGCCATTCTAACTGGGGTGAGATGGAATCTCAATGTTGTTTTAATTTGCATTTCTTTTATGGCCAGAGAAGTTGAGCATTTCTTCATGTATCTATTGGCCATTCTTATTTCCTCTTCAGAGAAGTCTCTCTTTAAGTCTTTAGCCCACTTATTAATGGGATGGTTGTTTCTTTGAGGATTTGTTTTTGGAGGATTTAATTTTTTGAGTTCTAAGTATAGTTTAGATATGAGGCCCTTGTCTGTTGTATGGCTAGTGAAGATCTTCTCCCAGTCTGTGGGCTTTCTATTGATCTTACTAGCTATGTCCTTTGCTATGCAGAAGCTCTGCAGTTTCATGCAATCCCTTTTGTCCAACCTTTCTGGGTCTTTATTAAGAAAATTTTGGCCTGTGCCAAGGAGACCTAGGGTTTCTCCTATTTCTTCCTCTAATATTAGTTTTCAGGGTATCTGCTTTGACTTCGAGGTCTTTGGTCCATTTGGAGTTGATTCTGGTACAGGATGATAGATAAGGATCTAATTTGTTTTCTAAAACTAAAATTTAGTGTTTAGCCAATTTTGCTAGCACCATTTCTGAAGAGGTTGTCTTTCTTCCATTCTATTTTTTTAGCTCCCTTATTGAAGGTTAGGTGGCTATAGGTCGGCGGGTTCATTTCTGGGTCTTCAGTTCTATTCCATTGGTCCTCAGGTCTGTTCTTGTGCCAGTACCAAGCTGTTTTGATTACTATGGCTTTGTAGTAGAGTTTGAAGTCTGATATTCTTCCAGCTCTGTTCTTTCTGCTAGGGATTGTTTTTGCTATTCTGTGCATTTACCCAAATGATCACAAACAAGGCCATACTAAAGCTACCAGCACAACTATGTTTATCACAGCATTATTCACAATAGATAAGATATTGAACCAACCCAAATGCCCCTCAAGAAAATGTGGTATTTATATACAATGCAATTCTATGCTTCCATCATTTGATAGGAAATGGAAAGATTTGGGAAAAATCATAGTAAGTGAAAAAAGCCAGACCCAAAGAAATATAGGCCCATGGTTTCCCTCATTTGCAATAATTACTATACATCTAGGATAATTTTATCAGATGAGCAGAAAAGCTCAAAAGCTATATACATATGACCACATAAGATGATACTAAGTGAAATGACCCCCAAGATATGGACACAAGAGATCTTTCTTTGTCGTTGTTGTTTTTAAAGTGCTATGTGTTTTTCAGTTTTCTTTGTATGTTCTTCCCCCTGTGGCATATCCCCTGTTGTCATTGTACTTGATTTTGGTACCCTGCATCTTGTATATACATTTATATAATTTGGGGAGGGGAAAGAGAATAACAAAATGCTGAAACAAGAACATGGGATGACCCATTGCAACAACGATACCCACAAGACAGTATATTGGAAATGAACTTTACAAGTTTGGGTGGGGAGTAAGGGAGGTGGAGAAGGGAAGGGATAATGGGAGAACAGCAAGGAAGGGGGTAACAATGCTGGACAAGAAGTGTACTCATTGCCTTACTCATGTAACTGTAACCCTCTGTATAGTATCTTTACAATAAAATAAAATTTTTTAAAAAGAAACATGATCCTCAGATCTCAGGCTCCCAAGTAACTAGGAGTGAGCCACTGGTTCCTAACAAGTTCTGATTTTTAATATAAATAATAAAACTGATGATCTGATACAATATAGTTTTATTTGATATTCATGATTTTCAATCATTGTCCCAGGAGACATTTGGCATTGTCTGGAGACAACTGTGGTCTGTACCCATTGAAGGCTGCTACTGGCATGTAGTAGACACAGTCCAAAGATGCTGTAAAAAATATCCAAGAGTTCACAAATCAGCCACTCCACAAAACAAAACCAAACAAAAATCCTCCAGCACAAAATGTTAACAGTGACAGAGTCTAGAAATACTGATGTAAACTGATAAGAAGAAGCAAACATTCTCAACTGCAGCACATCACAAATAGCACTTGCCTCCAACCAGATTATGGACCAAGCTGATTGTACATTTGAGAGGTATCAACCCTCGCCCATCAAAACATGTTATAAAAATCACTAGAGACTACAGCCTTCCAGATTCAGCATATGAGAGATAAATAACATCCTGTTCATTTAGAACAGACCAAGTTGTTAGGGGCATGAGTGTTTGCTGCATGCCTGAGATTTGTCTTGACTATTCTTCTCACTCTTGTTTTCATTAAGTGACCATTCCTGGGCCATTTGTTAAAGGTACCTTATCTCTTGCAATACCATCTCTTTTTTTTTGTTTGTTTGTTTGGTGTAACTTTTGACTTCTAGGCAGACCCTGCCCAGTAGAATAGTCTTGGACAGACATTCTTCCTGTCTGGAGTATTTTCTTCCTGTCTGGGGTATTTTAGTTACTGCCCTAATGTTTACAAAAAAATTTTTTTTCTCTAAGAGATATTCTTGAAAATCAATAAACTTCAGAGAATCAAAAAGGCTAATCAGTGACTTTTTAAGATTAAGACATGGAGGTATTTTATTGAGATAGTAGATATAATAAGTCAACACCAACAACTTGTTCTCAGAGAACATCCACAGCCATCACAAGCAGCAGGTTGGCTAGAGATTGTCTTTGTAGATCCAGTAGACAAGTGAACAATATCTCAGCCGTGAAAACAAAACAGTGGCTTCTCCTCAAAAGGAAACTGGGCAGTGGGCCTAGAATAATGTTTAACTAACTGTACGTCCCCCCATTCCTATTGTGTTTTATTTCTGTGGAACTGTGTGGGGATAGTTGGGGTTATTTTCAAGTTGGAGATGTCAACCTGCATTTGTCTGGAAAAAGTAATTAAAGGCAATGGGATGCTTGTTGGGAAACAATGTGGATAGAATTAAGCAGAATGTTCATGTGTGGGGTTTTTAAAAAAATAAATATTGGACAAAATGGAATTTAAGAAAAATCTGTGATTTACTAGGCTAGCTTCTTGTCAATGTGCATTTTGTCAAAGCACTGTAAATATTGAAGCTACTCTCATCATTCCTGAATGTTGCATTTTCCCCCACTGTAGGGGTGTTTACATGAGGTAACTTTATCCATTGGAAAAGTTTTCAAGAATAGCATTGTATCACCCCTCTTTTTTGCACCAACCTGCAAGAAAAAGGATGTCTTTCATCGAAAACCTAGCCCATCACTGTCAGTTCTTGAAATGTTGTCCCCAAGTCATCTGTTCCCCAGTCAACCCTATTGCCTCCCCACTAACTCAACTTTCCAGTCTATGAACATCCATCCATCCTTCAAACTTTAGAAAGACTCCCCAACAACTCTTATCTACAGTTAACTAGCAGAAGAGGAGCTGTGGTTCAAGGGGAAAAACACTAGTCTTGAATTAAAAACTCAGGAATAGCACCTAAGCCCCAAGTTCAAGCCCCAGGACTGGCACCAAAAAAAAAAAACAAAGAAGGAGGAAAGAAAAAAGAAAGAGAGAAAGAAAGAAAGGAAGGAAGGAAGAAAGAAAAAGGAAGGAAGGAAGGAAGGAAGAAAGAAAGAAAGAAAGAAAGAAAGAAAGAAAGAAAGAAAGAAAGAAAGAAAGAAAGAAAGGAAGGAAGAAAGGAAGGAAGAAGAAAGTAAGAGAGGAAGGAAGGAAGAGAGGAAGAAAGAAAAAGAGAGAGAAAGAGAAAGAAAGAAAGAAAGAAAGAAAGAAAGAAGAAAGGAAAGAAAGAGGAAGGAAGAAAGGAAGGAAGGAAGAAAAAGAGAGAGAAAGAAAGAAAGAAAAAAAGAAAAGGAAAAAAAAGGTGTGTAAGCCTCCTTAAGCAGCATGGACATAGGCTGGTACTTGACCAGAATTCAACAAGTAGTGTAAAAAAAGAAGTACATGTAGAGAAAAAACAAAAACACAGGAAAAGAGGGATATAAATACTTCTACTAACTCATACTTCATAGCCTGAAAAAAGGCTTAAATGTATGAGTATTATCATGAAGGAAAGCACAAATTAACTGATTAAAATACCACTTAATGTTAGTATAAATCAACTATTATTTATTCTTTGTAATGAACTGTAAGGAACTTCCAGAAAGAATGAGACAAAATACAGATATGTTTTAAATAAGCATAGATAAATAAGAGGTAGGTTGTTGTAACAAGTTAAAAAAAAAAGGCCCTTACCTTTCTGGTTATACGATGAGGACATTATAAGGTAAGGCTTAGTAGAAAGAAGGTTAAGGAGAAAAACTGAAAGAGAATATTAAAAGCCAACTTTTCTTATTGACAATATTGTCCTTTTCAATCATATACTTATTAAATGACATTATAGGAACTGAACATTTCTTTTTGGTGTTAGTCCTGGGGCTTGAACTCAGACTTGGTTTGTGGTCAGTTTATGTAACCATTGCATTTGTTTATTTTTGCCAGGACTTTTTTTTTTTTTTTTTTGTCAGTTGTGAGGCTTGAACTCTGGGCCTGGGAGCTGTCCTTGTGCTCTTCAGCCCAACGCAAGCACTTTGCCCCTTGAGCCACAGCGCCACTTCTGGTTTTCTGGTGTTTAATTGGATAAAAGTCTCACAGACTTTCCTGCCCGGGCTGGCTTTGAACCGCAATCCTCAGATCTCAGCCTCCTAAGCAGCTAGGATTACAGGTGTGAGCCACTGGCGGCCAGCATCCAGGACTAATGCTTGTACTCAGAGCCTCATGTTCTTGTCTAGCTTTTTCTCTCAAGGTTATCACTTGAGCCACACCTGCATTTCTGGCTTTTGGCTCATTAGTTGAAGATAAGTTCCTCAGATCGGTCTGCTCAAACTGGCTTTGAAAAGCCAGGATCCTCAGATCTCAGTTTCCTGAGCTCCTGGCTCATTTGCTTTTTGTTGTTTGTTTTGTAGAGCTGGAGTTTGAATTTGAGGCCTTGTGCATTCTGGTTTACTAATTTGATTGGTTGTCTACCACTTAAGCCATGTCTCCATTACTGCCTTTTCCATCTATTTTGCTTCCTGATTAAATCTATATATCTGTCTCCTTTGTGTATTTTTAATTTATATATCCTGTTCTCCTTTGCTTTATATTCTCAAAATATTGTTATATTAATAATTAACTTAAAGTATTCAACAGTTACTTAATAGCTCTTCTACCATCCCTCACATTTTAAGGACCTTAGCATGCTTAAACTTTTCTCACCTTTAGTCTTTAATTTTTCACCCTTTTAACATCTAAAACAGTCTTCTGTGGAGAATGTTTTGTGCAGATAGGATTTGGTTATATTGACTCATATTTACAGTGTTCTTGTTCATTTTCAGGCTACAATGTTTGCTTCAATTAGAAGCATATTTCATATGTTATTGAGTGAGGACATAAAACTCCTGCATTTAAATGAAAGTATCTTTATTTTACCCTCCTCCAGAGTGATATTAGCTGACTATAAAAAATAGATTAGTGACATTTTAATCTGAACATTTTTGTGAAGTTATCTCATAATCTAGTGCCTTTGTGCTGAGAATTCTGCTTTTACCCTAACTGCTGTTGTTTTGGAATCAACATTTTTTTAAAATGGGTTTCCTTATCTTTTGGTATTTTTAATAGATATAGACTATTTTTAATTTATCTTTGATGAATAAAAATGTTTGATACTTGTTTAGCTCCTCAAAACATAAAGACTACATATCTTTTGTTAATTCTGTAAAATTTTAGCATGTTTTCTCCTTGAATGCATATATTCTCTAAACTTGACCATCTCTCACCTTCTCAGGATCATAATTCCTTTGATTATCTCCTCTTTCTTCTGTATCTCTAGGATCTTAATATGTCAATTCTAAAATAAGTCAATATGCCCTGATATCTCACATCTAAAGATAAAACAAACAAATGACAATCACCACCCCCTTCCTTTCACCCCATTGAGCTATCTTCTAGATGTTATAGCTAAACTTCCCAATTATTGTTTTGTTTCTTTGATCCTGGATTCTATCCTCACTAATTCAGTAAGACTATTCTTGCTAAAGTTGCCAGTGATTTCCACACATTTGAATCAATTATTTAGTACTTCATTAATTGGACCTTTTACCATTCAGTATGGTGGCCCATTCCTTCATGAAGTCATACTTCACCTTACCCATTGTCTTTTGAAATACTTTATTTTCTTGATTTTTCTATAGATATTGGAGCACTGAGGATATGGGGTTGAGCATCTTTGTTTTCTGCTCACTGTTGCTAATCGTTTTTATCTATTTATCCAATTTAAAATACCATGGTTATGGGTATTCCTCTAGCCACACAACTCCTCTGAGCCATCCAACTCCTGGGACACTCAGCTGAATATCCTAATAGCATTTAAACCTGGCTAACCCAAAGCTGACTCTTGAACTTCTTCCTAAAAGTGTGTTTAACTCAACAAACAATATGGCATATCCCTGGTTCTTAAGCTAGAAATCGGATTCATTTTTTTTTTATTGTGAAAATACTGTACAGAGGGGTTACAATTACATGGGCAAGATAGTGAGTACATTTCTTATCAAGCATTGTATCCTCCTCCTTTGTTTACCCTTCCCATCCCTTCCCATGCTTCCTCCCCACCCACCTAATCCTCCCCCCGCCCCAAGTTGTAAAGTTCGTTTTTGACATAACAACTTGTATTTCTCATTGTTGCAACAGGTCCACCTGTATCCTTATTTAAACGACTTGTTTTTCCCCTTCCCCTCCACAAATTATAACATCAAATACAGTGAAAGCAGGGGTTATACTATGGGGGAGGGACATACAAAGCAACAAAGAAATAATCTTATAATTGCGTTAGAAACAAATGCATGAAGGAAAAAAAACATTTAAAATACATATCTTAGGGTTTATTTTCCTAACATCACCTTATCTGACCTTTTCTGCTTGACTCAGACATATACTAGATATTGCAAATAAGGGAAATCATGGGTCATATGTTTCTTTGGGCTTGGCTTACTTCACTTAATATAATTTTTTCCAAATCTTTCCATTTCCTAACAAATGGGACAGTGTCATTCTTTCTGATGCAGGCATAGAATTCCATTGTGTATATATACCACATTTTCTTGATCCATTTATCTACTGAGGGGCATCTGGGTTGGTTCCATATCTTAGCTATGGTAAATAATGCTGCAATAAACATAGTTGTGCTGGTAGCTTTAGTATGGTCTTGTTTGTGAACATTTGGGTAAATGCCCAAAAGTGGGACTGCTGGGTCATAGGGGAGCTCTATGTGGAGTCTTTTGAGGAACTTCCATACTACTTTCCAAAGTGGTTGAACAAGTTTACACTCCCACCAACAATGCAGTAAGGTTCCCTTCTGTCCACATCCCCTCCAGCATCTGTTGTTAGTAGAGTTCTTGATTTTTGCCATTCTAACTGGGGTGAGGTGGTATCTCAATGTTGTTTTGATTTGCATTTCTTTTATGGCTAGGGAGGTTCAAAAGTTCTTTTTTTTTGGGGGGGGGGTCCGGTCGTGGGGCCTGAACTCTGGGCCTGGGCACTGCCCGGATTCATTTTTTTATTTCTGTCTTCTTCCAATACTCACATTTGTTCTATTATCAGGTTGTGTAATTCTTTTTTTGTAAATACTTTTAGAGGGGTTACAATTACATAAGCAAGATAACATTTCTTATCAAGCATTGTTGCCTCCTCCTTTGTTTTTCCCCTACTATCCCTTTTTTCCCACCTCCTCAACTAAACTCCCCCTGCCCTGCCTAAATTGTAAAGTTTTTTTTTTTGACATAGTGTCTTGTGCATCTCATTGCAATGGGTCAACCTGTATCCTTAGTTAAAAATTTGTTTTTTCCCTTCCACTCCCCAAATTATACCAACATCAAATACAGTGAAAACAGGGGTTATACTATGGTACCTTATAAATACATGGTACCTTATAAATACATTAGAAACAATAGCAAGAAAGTAAAAAAACACTTGTGTCCCTTTCTTAGGGTTCATTTTGCTTAACATCATCTTCTCTGACCTTTTCTGTGGATGTACAAGACACAATGTTGAAAATGAACTTTACAACTTCTGGGGCGGGGGGCGGGGAGGGAGGAATTGGGGAAGTGGGGCAGGAAGGGATGATAGGGCAAAACCAAAGGAGGAGGTAACAACACTGGATAGGAAATGTGCTCATTACCTTACTCATGTACCTGTAACCCTCTAGACATAAAATACTGTAATGAGCACATTTTTTCTCTATAGAGGGGTTACAGTTACATGAGTGAGGTAATGAACACATTTCCTAATACTGTAAAAAGGAGTTACAATTACATGAGTATATTTCCTATCAAGCATTGTTACCTCCTCCTTTGGTTTTTCCCTATCATCCCTTCCCACCCCACCTCCTCAACTCCCCCACCCCCAAGTTGTAAAGTTCATTTTCAACGTAGTGTCTCGTACATCTCATTCTTACAATAGGTCAACCTACACCCTTATTTCAGCATTTTGTTATTTCCCTTCCCCTCCCCAAATTAGAAAAATGTATATACAAGATTCAGCACACTGGAATCAAATACAAAGGGTTATACCATAGGAGAGGGACATACAAAAGAAACAAAAAAAATCACATGGTACATTATAAGTATGTTAAAAACAACAGCAAGAAAGATAAAAACCACTTGTGTCTCTATCTTGGGGTTCATTTTGCTTAGCATCATCTTATATGGTCATATGTTCATAGCTTTTGAGCTTTTCTGCTTTGTCCTACACATATACTAAATATTTTTTTTTTTTCTTTTTGGGTCCGGTCATGGGGCCTGAACTCTGGGCCTGGACGCTGTCCCTCAGCTCTTCAGCTCAAGGCTAGCTCTCTACCACTTGAGCCACAGCACCACTTCCGGCTTTTTTCTTTTTGCTTATGTGGTGCTGAGGAATCGAACCCAGGGCCTCAGGCATGCAAGGCAAGCGCTCTACCACTGAGCCACCTTCCCAGCCCCTAAATATTTTTTTTTAAGAAGGGAAACCATGGGACCTATGTTTCTTTGGGCCTGGCTTGCTTTGCTTGCTTTACTTAATATAATTTTTTCCAAGTCTTTCCATTTCCTGACAAATTGGAGCAGTGTCATTCTTTCTGATGTATATATATATATATATATATATATATATATATATATATATATATATATATATATATATATATATATAACATTTTCTTGATCCATTCATCTATTGAGGGGTATCTTGGTTGGTTCCATATCTTAGCTATGGTAAATAAGGCTGTAATAAACATAGTCGTTTGAGACAGAAGGGATACTTGGAACCGATTCTAGGAACTAATGCCTAGGTGGTATAATCTTTCATAAATTGAACAGACTAGGGAGAGGTGGTGGAAGGTAGAACCTACCTAGTTGGAGGCAGTGGATGGCTGTATGCACATTGTGGACCACTTCCTGTACTTCTCTCTGCTTCCTGGCTACCTTGAGGTGAGTAGCTTTCCTTCACTATGCCTTGCCGCCATGATGTTTCTGCTTTGCCACAGGTAGAAATGAAGCCAGTGGGCTATGGACTGAGACTTCTAAAACAATGAGTCAAGATAAATCTTTTCTCTTTTAAATTGTTTTCTTCTGGTGTTCTGTCACAGTGACAAAGAATACTAACACAGTCACCTACTTCTTAGGGGAGAATTGCTAGTGTAGCATACCTTAACACAGGCTCATTTAGTACTGCATCTTCCTACTTATGCCCTTAGGGAAAAGAGACCCTCACGCCTCAGCTTTGGGGTCAATGTAATGCAGACTATATTCCTTCACTCTGCCCACCCTTTGTGTCTGTTACACTAGCACAGGGCTTGAGCCCTGTGACCTGAATCCAGGGCTCTGATCATCACTAACAAGCTTCACAATTAGGTGGGAGACTCTCAGATAAAATGACAGGCTTCTCACAGATCTGTGACATGTTGTGGGTGCCAGGGTTAGTGGACAATCTTCAGACTGCTTCTTTGTTTACCACCCAGTACAAGCTAAGCCGTGGTACTAGTCCTGTGGGGAATAGATTCACCACTGTCCTAGGAGGGTTGGGGTGGTGGATGTGGGCAATGGTTTGCAACGTTACTGCAAAGCTGAAGACGAAGATGGTTATGTTCAAATGTTATAAAGCTTACTTCTTTGAATCATATACAGCCAATTTTCTTGAATAAAAGCCACCAAAGTTCCTGCAAAAAAAAAAAAAAACATAGTCACGCTGGTAGCTTTAGTATAGCCTTGTTTGTGATCATTTGGGTAACTGCCCAAAAGTGGGATTGCTGGGTCATAGGGAGCTCTATGTGGAGTCTTTTGAGGAACCTCCATACTGCTTTCCTAAGTGGTTGAACAAGTTTATATTCACATCAACAATGCAGTAGGGTTCCCTTTTGGCCACATTCTCTCCAGTATCTGTTGTTATCAGGTTTCTTAATTATAGCCATTCTAACTGGGGTGAGGTAGAATCTCAATGTTGTCTTGATTTGCATTTCTTTTATGGCTAGTGAAGTTGAGCATTTCTTCATGCACTTATTGGCCATTCTTATTTCCTCTTCAGAGAAGTTTCTCTTTAAGTCTTAAGCCCACTTATTAATCGGGCAGTTGTTTCTTTGAGAATTTGTTGTATGGCTAGTAAAGATCTTCTCCCAGTCCATGGGCTTTGTATTGATCTTGCTAGCTATGTTCTTTGCCATGCAACCAACCTTTTGTCCAACCTTTCTTTGATTTGTTGTGTTTTCTTAATAAAGACCCAGGTTGTGTAATTCTATATTCAAAATGCACCTCACATTTATTCCCTTGCCCTCTCATCCTGGTCTCAGTCTCTGTTCTGTCTCAAGGATCTTCTACATGGTTTCTAAATCTATTCCACTATTAGCACACTCCCATCCTTTTAACATGGTGGTCAAAATAAATGAATAAATAAAGGAACTTTCTGTAGGACTTAGATTAGAACCAAACACATATTCATCCATAAAGCATTCAAGGTCTTTAGGACTTCCTCTTTCCTATGTTGATCCTTATCTCAATTTCTGTACCTCTCACTCTGCATCTTCTGACAGCCCTGGCCTTCCGTTGGGCAATCAAGATCTTTTGTTCCTGCAAGGCCTCTGTTCATTCCTTCTGTTGGAATGTTGGCTCCCCTTTTTCTGTACAAAACTGGCTCTTCTCTTCCCTCAGGACACCATCCTATAGATTCCTCACTGATCATCATGGGTAACAGTGGGCCCTCTAAATCCCGATCTTTTTTTCTTCTGTATCCCTCTTCATACCATGTTTTGATGTAGTTTACATGACGTTTTACACTTAACTGATCTTGCCATTTCAACAGTATATCAATAATCCACTTTATTGCCAAAACTAGCCAGCAACTTTAGTGTTTCTAGTAAAGCATTCATTATGAGTGAATTTGGGAAATGTTCAACTGTTAGTAGGACATTTTACAAAGAGTTTTTCTTTCATACTAAGATCAGTTTTAATAGGCCTCAATGAATCATGGCATTTAGCCTATGAAAATGTAAGTACTCCTCAGCATAGATTCTCTGTATTCTTACAAGGAACACATTGTATGTGTTGAGACATACCCTTGCAGAATACGTCTCTGTTTAAGTAGAAAACAATTTTGAAAGATTTGTTTCCTTGTTTTTCAAAACACAAATAGTATTATGGGCAAATTTCAAATCATAAACTGAAATGCAAAACATAATTATAGTTCACTGCATTGCATGAATTACTTTTTCTTTTACTTATTAATTTTATCTCATTGTTTTTACTTACTTGTAAATTCCATATGACATCTACCCATTACTAATGTGTATGAATAATTAAAGAGATCCATGTGATATTATTTTCTCTCAAATAGAGCTCTAATGAGTATCCTCCAAACTGTGACCCATACTTTTTTATTAAATAAAAGTAGTCTATTAAAATATGGTCTGCATTTCTTTTATTTTTATATGCCTTAGATAATTGACAATTTTCATTTGGAAAAAACTCAGAACCTTTTCATATGTGCCCCTAATAGACTTACCTGTGATGGTTTTTGGCTTATCATGGCCCCATTTACTTGCCTCTGCTTCTTGAAGTCTTTACTGACAGAGGACAACTATTTTTATTTTGTATTGTTTCTGTTTTAACTTATGACATAATATATGAGTCTGTTACAAGAGGAACTGTAGCTAAAGTCTGAGATAAAGATTATCCCTACTTTGAGATTTTTGAGCTATTTAACAACTGACTAACACATAAGCAGATATTTCATTGGCTGATGCCTGAGTCATCCTGTACTTTGGCCAACCAGGAATGATTCCCAACTTATGTGAAAACCACACCATGGCCTGCTGAATATAGGCTCTGTGTGTGGGGAAAGTGATTCCACAGACCCTATTCATAGCCTGCATTTTCAGACTATTCTTTCTTTCTTTTCTTTTCTTTTTTTTTTGGAAGTGGCTCAAAGTTTTGGAACTTTTCAATTGTCCCATAATCATGTCTTATTTATACCTGGCTGGATATTCTATAGATAGCCGGAGTAACTTTAGTCAAAAGGACATGGTAATTGACTTGTGCCTTCCAGAACTTGCTGTGCTAAATGCAGGTCAGGTTATCTTGGGTATGAGCACACAGTGCCTTGTTTTGGGTGAAGAGTCTCATTTCTTACCTGATAGAATGGCCCTTGATCTTACTGTTTCTCCACATTCCTTTCTGCCTTGGTAGCTCAGTGGAGGATTTCAAAGATCAAAGGACATCTCTGTTTTCTCCAGGTCCATTTGTAACTCTGCTCACTGGAAGAACAAGGTCCAGCCAGGGACGACTCTTGCTGATCCCATTGTTTCCCAAGATCATCCATGTGTTACATTCAAGGCCACCTGCCCCTAGATAAGTGAATCTCTGATACTATTTTTTTTTCTTTTGTTTCACAGGTCCATACATTCCGAGGCCCTCACTGGTGTGAATATTGTGCCAATTTCATGTGGGGGCTGATTGCCCAAGGAGTCCGCTGCTCAGGTAGACACAAAACTTTCTTTCTCCTTCTCTACTTATGTGTACTACCACCTCTCCAGAGCTGGAAAGTATGTCCACATGAACTCAAAAGTCTTAATTTATGGAGTGTTTAAAGCCTCTCTTGTGCAAGTAAAGAAAATTTATCAAGCAACTGTGTTTCTTTAAGACCTATCTGACTCCCCAGATGGTCAGTAGTCTTTAAGGTGAATATAATTAGTTCTACTGGGACTGTATAAATCAAAAAGCTGTGCTTGTTTTCTATTCGATCTTACTAGAAAGGCAGGACATAAACCAAGTAATAATACTAGTGAGCATTTGCCATAGACACTAGGCTCAGCATTTGCCATTTATCATACCATTTCCCATCACCAAAGACCTTAGGGAAGATGCAATTATCTCCCATTAAATGAAAAAGGAAATGAGTCTTAGAAACAATTGTTAATTGCTTTCTGGCCACATAGTAAGTGGTAGAACAGGAAAAATTGAAAAGCGGTTAGACTCCAGAGCCCATGTTCAATTTTTTTTGCCATCAGATCAACAGTGAAACTATATATTTTTATTTGATATTGTATATTGTCAATGTAGTTGGAAATCTAGAGTGTTTTTTCTTTCTAACCTAGAATTGGATATACCTGTCCTTTGCTAACAGCAAACATAGTTGAACACATTTTATTAAGATGCATTGCACAGAAATGCCAAAAGGTTGCCAAATGAATGTGTTCACTGAGCTTCCAAGGGGTTGTGCTGGGATCTGGAACAGCCTGCTCCAGTGTTAATCAAGTTTCCACTGACTCTAGGGTTTGGTTGTTTTTGTTCAAACAATTCTTTGCAAACACTCCATTCATGGAATCTTTCCCATAGTGCCTATTTGGGATCTAAGGATCATACAGCCTCAGACTTCCTCTGCCTGGAATGTCTTTTCTTACCTCCCACTCTGTTGACAGCACAGTCCCCTGCATGGTCACTTGGATGGTTTAAAGCATTCTGCTTCCGTATCCCAGATTCCTGAACCAGGGGGCAAATCCAGTAAGAGACATCCTCTCCAGAAAGTTCAAATACTCTAATAGAAATTGACTTGCACAAAGTAAAGGATCTCCTAGCTAAATCACTGAGTAGTATAGACTAACAGAATTACTCAATGGTCCTAATTTGATCTGCCCAAGCTGAAACTTACCAGAAAGCATGGCTCATTGCTGGTATTATCCAATTTTTGCAAGAAATTAGTCCAAAGTCAATATTTTTTAACAGATGTCTGGGCTTCACATTAGCTGTGATCAGCAACTTTATCTAGGATGAAGGGTTTGGGAACTTTTTTCAGATTTTATTTTATTTTTCAATAGAGCACATTCTAAGACAATAATATTAATTCTCTCCAACGGGTACTTTTTGACCCTGTGTTTCCTCCAAAGAGCAGAAAGGCTGACTGCAATCATTAAAGGTTAAAAGGAAGCATGGTCATTGTTGTCAGTTCTCCATAATTTAAGTCTTTTTAACTAATCTAGACTTTATTTGTACCACATGTAACACATGTATGACACATGTAACACAAGTATAAAATGTAACACATTTTATGCATGTTACACAATGCCTTTATTTCAATAGATCATCAATAGTTAACTCTACAAGGAAAACCATCTTAGCGCTTCAGATGTTAAATTGCATTTGTAAGAAAATTCAAAATGAATTACCATATGATCTGGAAATTCCACATCTGGGCATACACTCAAACATTTCAGTGTGTAGACTATGCTATTTTATTGGTAGAGAAATTCTGTCAGTGGATACCAACTCCTACCAAGGTTTTAAATGTGTTTGTTGAGCTTAAAATTACCTTTTCAGCTTCACTTCTTGATATGAACTTTATAAATAATTACTCTAAGTCACCACATTATATGGTATTGTCATAAATTCTAAACTCCCAGATACTCACAGTGATGTAGATTTAGATGAGATTTCTACTCACAGGTGTCAGAAAAAGGCAGGTCCAGGGAAGAATGGCCTCCCCAAATTGCTCAATAAGGAGAAAGAGACTGAAGCCATAGGCAGTTTTCCAGGAAATGCCAATGGTCCTGGGCCGTTTTAGACCAAAGATTGCTACAGAAAAAGTAACTATGTCTTCTGCAAAGGGGACATCAAGGACCTAAGAAAATAATACAGCAGTTCTTCAAGGAAATAGAAGGTGCAATCCAAAAATTTATACGGAACAATAAAAGACCCCGAATAGCAAAAACGATCCTCAACAGAAAGAACAGCGCTGGAGGAATATCAATACCAAATTTCAAACTCTACTACTAAGCCAGAGTAATCAAAACAGCTTGGTACTGGCACAAGAACAGACCTCAGGACCAATGGAATAGAATTGAAACCCCAGAAATGAACCCACAGACCTATAGTCATCTAATCTTCGATAAGGGAGCTAAAAAAATAGAATAGAAGAAAGACGGCCTCTTCAGTAAATGGTGCTGGCAAAATTGGTTAATCACTTGTAGAAAACTAAAGCTAGATCCTTATATATCACCCTGCACCAGAATCAACTCCAAATGGATCAAAGACCTCAGAGTCAAAGCAGACACTCTGAAAATATTACAGGATGGAATAGGAGAAACCCTAGGTCTCCTGGGCACAGGCCGAAATTTTATTAATAGAGACCCAGAAACACAACAAATCAAAGAGACGTTGGACAAATGGGATTGCATGAAATTGCAGAGCTTCTGCATGGCAAAGGACATATCTAGTAAAATCAATAGAAAGCCCACAGATTGGGAGAAGATCTTCACTAGCCATACAACGGACAAGGGTCTCATATCAAAAATATACCTGGAACTCAAAAAATTAAATCCCCCAACAACAAATCTTCAAAGAAACAACTGCCAATAAATAAGTGGGCTAAAGACTTAAAGAGAAACTTCTCTGAAGATGAAAGAAGGATGGCCAATACACACATGAAGAAATGCTCAACCTCTCTAGCCATAAAAGAAATGCAAATCAAAACAACATTAAGATACCACCTCCCCCCAGTTAGAATGGCTATAATCAAGAACTCTAATAACAACAGATGCTGGAGGGGATGTGGACAGAAGGGAACCTTACTGCATTGTTGGTGGGAGTGTAAACTTGTTCAACCAATTTGGAAAGTAGTATGGAGGTTCCTCAAAAGACTCCACATAGAGCTCCCCTATGACCCAGCAATCCCACTTTTGGGCATTTACCCAAATGTTCACAAACAAGACCACACTAAAGCTACCAGCATGACTATGTTTAGTGCAGCCTTATTTATCATAACCAAGATATGGAACCAACCCAGATGCCCCTCAGTAGATAAATGGATCAAGAAAATGTGGTATATATACACAATGGAATTCTATGCCTCCATCAGAAAGAATGACATTGTCCCATTTGTTAGGAAATGGAAAGACTTAGAAAAAATTATATGAAGTGAAGTAAGCTAGGCCCAAAGAAACATAGGTCCCATGGTTTCCCTTATTTTCAATAACTAGTATATGTCTGAGTCAAGCAGAAAAGGTCAGATAAGTTGATGTTAGGGAAATGAACCCTAAGATATGTATTCAAATTTTTTTTTCTTTCATGCGATTGTTTCTAACACATTTATAAGATTATTTCTTTGTTGCTTTGTATGTCCCTCCCCCACGGTATAACCCCTGCTTTCACTGTATTTGATGTTATAATTTGTGGAGGGGAAGGGAAAAAACAAATCGTTTAAATAGGGATACAGGTGGACCCATTGCAACAATGAGACGTACAAGTTGTTTTACATCAAAAATGAACTTTACAACTTTGGTGTGTGTGGGGGGGGGGGAGGAGTGTTGGGTGGAGGCCTGGGGGAGGGAGGATGGGAAGGGATGGGAAGGGTAAACAAAGGAGGAGGCTACAATGCTTGATAAGAAATGTACTCATTATCTTACCCATGTAATTGTAACCCCTCTGTACAGTATTTTCACAATAAAAAAAGAAAAGAATACAGCAGTGCCCTTTATAAACCATGATTATTGAGAAAAACCAAATGCTAATGCAAAAGCCCATTGTGAACCCAAGCTTAAGGGGAAAACGTGCAAACAACCTGGTTAAGTCCTAAACTATCTCAACAAGGTGTCCTATTCTCATGATCCAGTAACAAAAAAAGATTGGCAGGGGGGAAAAACACACAACAATTATGTAAGCTTAGTGAGTCAAGGTGAATCTCATTTTCATTTAGTGGAGAATCTTACCTCTACATGGAATGGGTGTTCCAGAAAAAGACATCAAACAGTTGGGTGTTGCTGTTTTTATTTTTGGCAACATATAATTTGTGTTGGGCTTTGACAAAAGGGCTGGGCAAGGCTAATGTGGCGTCTCTGTTTACAGACTGTGGATTGAATGTACACAAGCAGTGTTCCAAGCATGTTCCCAACGACTGCCAACCTGATCTCAAGAGGATCAAGAAAGTGTACTGCTGTGACCTCACCACACTGGTGAAAGCCCACAACACGCAGAGGCCCATGGTGGTTGACATATGTATCCGAGAAATTGAAGCAAGAGGTTTGGAAAATGCTCTATCCTAGACTGCTATAGTAGTATACTTTCTACTCCTTATTTTTTACTGTTATCAAAGGAAACTGACACATTCTGCAACTCTTGTTGGTAAAACGACCTGCACACATAGAAACACATTCAGGAAAATAACCTATGTCCACGTACTGGTGTCAGTTTCTATTTCCTATAATAAAAGGAACTACCATTCACAACTTTAAGAAATTCTTATGTGGCATGGGAAATCAGAAGGACAAATGCACATTGCAGGTGACCATATTAAAGCACCATGGAGTTAAAGAGGAAAATGTCTT
Organism: Dipodomys merriami; assembly: GCF_024711535.1. NCBI lineage: Eukaryota > Metazoa > Chordata > Mammalia > Rodentia > Heteromyidae > Dipodomys > Dipodomys merriami. The sequence continues at coordinate 7,203,309 of NW_027206068.1, read as the reverse complement.
ATTCTTATGTAAGGACACTTAAGAACAACTTCTGATGGAGAGGGGTTTTGAATTGGATCTTTAAAAGTTCTTATATTGAGAGGGTTTTTTTTCCTTCATTGCTATTTTTGTTTTCTTTTCCTTTTGTCTTGTTTATTTGTTTATCTGCCTTTGGGAGGGAAAAGGGAGTACAGAAGTGGAGGGACAGAGGATGAACGAATGCAGCAGCAGTTCTCACTAGACACTATGTGGAAATTGAACTCTACAACTTGTGAGTGAGAACTGGGAGGTAAAAACTGGGATAGAGCAAGAGAAGGGGTGACGTTGTCTAAAAATGCACTCTTTACCTGACTTATGTAACTTTAACTCCTTTGTACATAACCTTGATAATGACAATTTTTATTTATTTATTTAATGTATAATCTTTTTCTAAGTGCTTCTATTGACAAGAGCTAGGCGCTCATGCCTGTCATTCTAGCTACTCAGAAGGATGAGATTTGAAGATTGTGGTTCAAAGCCTGTCGGGGCAAGAAAGTCTGTGAGATCCTTATCTCTAATTAGGTGCCCCAAAAGCCAGAAGTGGAACTGTGACTTAAGTGGTAGAGCACCAGCCTTGAGCAAAAAGTCTCAGGAACAGAGCCCAATCCCTGTGTTCAAGCTTCACACAATAAACACTGACACAATAAAAAGAACTTAAGTAATAAAATGGTTGGTCTACATATACTATTACCTTTCAGATAAAACTCCACTTCTAATATTGGTCATGTTTATTTATAAGAAAACATGAAAAAATTGTAAAGATCTATGCAATGAAAATATCGAGACAGCCAGGCACCGGTGGCTTACCCCTGTAATTGTAGCTACTCAGGAGGCTGAGATCTGAGGATCACCGTTCAAAGCCAGCCCAGGCAGGAAAGTCCATGAAACTCTTATCTCCAATAAACCACCAAAAAAACCGGAAGTGGTGCAATGGCTCAAGTGGTAGAATGCTAGCCTTGAGCTGAAGAGCTAAGGGACAGAGCCCAGGCCCAGAGTTCAAGCCCCACAACAAAGAAAGAATGAAAGAAAGAAAGAAAGAGAGAGAGAGAGAGAGAGAGAGAGAGAGAGAGAGAGAGAGAGAGAGAGAGAGAGAGAGAGAGAGAGGAGAGAGAAAGAAAGAGAGAGAGAGAAAGAAAGAAAGAGAGAGAGAGAAGGAAGGAAGAAAGGAAGGAAGGAAGGAAGGGAAAAAGGAAAGGAAAGCAAAGAAAAAAGAAGAGAAAATATCAATGCAATAAGGAAAACAAAAACACTTTCCAAATTGCACTGGAATTCTCTTTATTTTTGCTTTCTTTGGCTCCTATTCAGTATCAGTGTTCATACTGTGATTAGCTTAGAAGAACTTGAATTGCTGGATATAGCTTGGATAACCAGTCCATATATAAGACCTTTGTAATGTTTTAACTATTTATTATATCCATTTATTATATCCTGCTATAGTTGATGTCTATCATAGTATGCATTGGCTTAACATATCCTATAAGTGTCTAATCATTGGCCAATTATTTCATTCATTCCAAAACTAAACAAAACAGAATGTTGTAATTTGTTATCTTTATTTTAGGAATAGGAAATTATTCTCTCCACTGGAATATGCAAGTCATAGCTATTCTATTCCCTGATGACTTGCTCCTCCCTTTTCTCTGCTATGGCGCTCACAGCAATAAATGCCCTGAGATCTAGAGAAGACATTGGTGTAAAGGCTGGGGTAGCTAAGAGGAGAGGGGGCTGCCCTGACTCTGGGGGAAAAATAGGGACAGTTGACCTGGGTCCTAATTTCTGGAATTTGGAAGAAATCGTTGTCAAAGACTGAAATTACTTTTATGGTGAAGTTTGGATCATCCCATGGGTGATCTTCATCTGAGAAAATTCAGTAATCCAAAGTTACCACTAGGTCTGTTATTTAGGAGCATAGTACTAAGCATGCCTATTACAATGGATAGAATAGCACAAATTAGGCATTTATGTCAGCAAAGTCTCAGTGGGAGATTAGAGCTACAGAGGCCTGAGCAAGTATGTGGAACCCAGTGATCCACTGGAACAAAACTCACCTGATATGTTCCCAACTGTCTGGCCACCAATGTAAATGTGACCTTAAGGAAGTTGCTTATTTTGTCTGAATGGATTCTTCCTTTATTTATAAAGTGAGTGTGTACTCAGTTGTACCTCATAAGATAATAGTTGCATTAAAATGAGTTTACACACAAATGATCTATTACAGTTGCCAACATATGGGACTTGATCTGTGTTCTTGCAACGTCTCTTAGGATGGCCAACTCACCTAATTCTACCTTCAAACCTGTTAGCAGACTCGTTTACTTATATGGGTTTTAATGTTGCCATAAAAATGCCAAACTATGGTGTCTTCAGCAAAGTGGAAACCAAAACTTATCTCTCCAGAAACAATCTCAGCACTGGAAACAGTCCAGGGCTAGCTGAGCAGTTCCATGATGGCAGGAATCCAGGCCCTGCAATTTCCTGTTATACTTGAGCACTATCTTCAGCTGTATGATCCAACTTTGTTAACTCCATCTCATCTGCAGTCCAACCAATGGGAAGGGGAAAGAGATTCTTTCCCTTCAGTTCCACACCCCAAAAGTATATACTTTTGCTTCTGTCAATTTTGTACTCCCCAGAATTTAATGGCTATGCCAATCAATCTGTTGAAAAAAAAGTTTCCATTTAAGACAAAAATGAGAGCATAAGCATCAGAAAATCAGCTGGCATTCCCTACTACTCTATGAACTCTAACCCAACCCTCATTACTTTCTTCAGGGATTAGCTTCTCAAGAAGAGCTTCCTAAATGGTCTCTCCTCCCAACAAACAGGGGCTACTTCTTTGTAGACTATTATGAGGTCACCTCAGTGAAGTTCATGTCACAACCATACTAAGATGAGCTTGTATACACTGCCACCAGGAATACAATGGTACCCAGGTTTCATCTTGTGGGCCACCTCTAGTTGATCAGTGGCAATCTGGTCAGCTGATATTGGGGCAAGAGATCTGAGGTCAACTAAGAATGTTGGCTGTAGTCACAAGAGAGAGCAGATGATAGTGTTTGCACCATGTGTTTGTAGTCTCTGATGCAAATTAATGGAAACCCACATAAATGACAGATAATACATATTTGCTAGGGCAGGCTTGATAAATGTTTGCTAAAGTAAAAAATACAAATGTGTTAGTTAACAAGAGTGCAACAAATTATACTATAAAAGGTATTTGCTTATTTTTTCTGTAGCTGTAATTTTGACAACACCTAGGTTTTGACATTCAAGATTTGAAACCTGATCCTCTATTCCTTCTGCCATTTTAATCTTATATATTGCCCACAGTGTATTAAGGAACAAGAGTGATTTTAGAACATAAGTTAACAAAGCAATAAGCTCAAGAAGCCAAGTCTTTTTTTCCTAGCCTAAGTATACAGCAACCAAAGTTTCCAGAATCAACAAATACAATTTTATTTTCCCACATGATTTTTTTTATGATCAGCTATCTGAAGATATAACAATGTTATTTATCATGTTGTCTTATTTATGATTAAACATAAAGCTGGGAAATATACATTTCTCCAATGAAATCAGAATAGGGTGTATCACACACATGTAGAAGTATTGCATAGAATCCCACATATAGATTAAAAAGATACAGGGAGAAAGCCAAGTTCCTGTCCACAGCAGTAAAATAGCTTTCCAGCGGAATGGGGAACAGTGGAAGATGTGAACTGCGGTTATTGAGAATCTGAAACACCAGTTCACTTTGCAAAGCCAGGCAGGAAGAAGACCTGATCTCCATTAAGATGTCCACTCATAAACAAGCAAATTAAGACAGACTTCTGTGGAAACAGGGACCGGCAAGTCCCAGCTCTGACGTTAATGGGACATGATTTACAAGACCACTAACTATATTTTCTCATTTCCTGATAGCACACAGTGTAAATATGAAATTAGAATCCTTATTTTTAGAAGTTTCAGGAAACTGAAGTTAAAAATCTCTTCTCCTCTCTCCCACCTCTCACCCCGCAGGATTAAAGTCAGAAGGGCTTTACCGAGTCTCTGGGTTCACAGAACACATCGAAGATGTCAAGATGGCATTCGATAGAGGTAAGCATTGAGTGCCATTTGACTTGTCCCAGGAGCCCTCTCTCCTGGAGCCAGAGTCTATTCATAGTAGAAAAGGGTCTTCAGAACCACTACGTATTGTTCTTCAGGAAGCTGAGGAATGATGCTTTAAAAATCTCCAGTTATGCCTCTCTGGGGAAAGCTTTTTTTTTCCTTAAAAGCCAGGATCAAATGACCCCATAAGAAAGTTAGCTTGAACGACTAAAGGGGAGAAGGAAATGGATAAAAGGAGAACAACAAAGGAGGGGGTAACAATGCTGGACAAGAAATGTCCATTACCTTACTCATGTCATTACCTTACTCATGTAACTGTAACCCCTCTGTACAGCATCTTTACAACAAAATTTTAAAAAATTTAAAGAGACTCATAAAGCCAGGTACTGATGGCTCACACCTGTACTCCTCACAAATCAGAAAGCTAGTATCTAGGAATTGCAATTTGAAGCCTGTCCTGGCCAAAAAAAAATCTGTGAGACTTTTATCTCCAACTAACCAGTAAAAATCTGGAAGCAGAGGTGTAAATCAAGTGGTAGAGCACCAGCCTTGAGCAAAAAAGCTGAACAGGAACATAAGGCCGTGTGCTCAAGCTTCAGGACAGGCATGGTGAATGTGTACACACACACACACACACACACACACACACACACACACACACACACACACACACACACACACACACACACACTAGTAGATGAGTAGAATGAGTAACCAGCCCACAGTGCATTCTGTATCCTCATTTCAGAATCCCATCCTGAGGACCTTCTCTCAAAGCTCCAAAGAAAGGAGCCTGGGGATGAGAAGGTCTCTAGCACTAAACCAGTGGAGTTGAGGAATTCCTGTGTTCTTTGTCACTGTGACACCCATTCTCCAGTGTCTAGAATCTCTTAGGTCAACTATAAACCAACCCGAAGAACCTAATAAAATATGGATTGTCAGGGCCCAAACCGGAGGACTCACTCAGAAAGGTGAAGGAGCCCAAGAATATGAGTTTCTAATGAATTTGCCAAGACATTCTAATGCAACCAGTCCAGGGAAGGAACCAATAACCTACTGCATGGGATGCAGTCTCTGATGATGTGGCTTTCCCTGTTAGTTCAGGCTCATCTGGCTCCTCATTCCTGTTATACTTCAATAGTCCTGAAATGCACCTTCATGACTGTCCTAAGGAAGAGTCGTGTACTACATTGTCCATCTGCAACGTATACACATCTTTGTCTGGAAAACACCTTTTAGTCTGAAGTCCTTTGTCTTTCATGAAGTCTCCCTGACCACCACAAGATGGCCTGAACTCCATTTCCTTTTCCAACACGTTTTTTGTGTGTGGCAGCATGCCATCTTTTCACCTAGTAATCATTGCTGTGTGTCTTACGTTCCCTCTTTCCAGTCCTATGTAAAGGTGGTATCTCTTTGTTTTTGAGGCACCATAGTTAAACCATGAAAGCATAGGCATATGTAAAGTTTCAATAATTTTTTTTTACTAACTATCTAAGTAACTGGGTTGGTATTTCTTACCTGCTTTGCTCTTACTGTTTTCTGCACATTCACAGCATTGTTTTTAGCTTCAAAACCAAATGTAGGGGCAGGAGGTGTGGCTCAAGTAATAGTCCAAGTTGCTGAGTTCAGACTACAGTGCAATAAAAATAAATAAATGAACTGTTGAGACATTTATCCTTTTAATTCTCCATATAAAAGTTATGACAGTCCCCATTTGATTGAAGTTTTTTTTTTTTGAAAAATCTCATATACTCTTTGATAGTTAAAATAGAGTAGCATTTACTAATGGTAAAATAAAAAGTCAGAAGATATCTTAAGAATGTTTATAAAATAAAGTGCCAAGACATACAGTCTTACTTATATATGAGGCAAAGTCAAAGCCTCCTAGATTAAATTCCCAGGAGCCATGAGGGGAAAGTCAAGTTCAAAGACACTTCAGGAAATCTGCAAGAGTCAAAAGAAACTGAAGGCATTCACAATTATTTTGTGTATGTCTTTGAGGCTAAAGAATACTAATAGATTCAGTAGAACTTCTTGATTCCTTTTTATTCCATTGTCATTGTTTGAGTCTGTAATACGAATTATGTGTGATACTTCTTTTTATCAAATTGCTAAGGTCTTGGACCTCCCCTCCCCCCCCCCCAAATTTCATTACCCTGTTGTCTTTACCTCCGATCCTACCCCTCTCTTACCAGACTCCTTTCTGTTACCTCCTGTGCCTCACTGTTATTAGAAGCTAAAAAAAGATTTAGTTAAGACTTGTCAGGGAACATTCACTATTGGATATCTATTTTCTAGCTGTGCATGCTCTAACTTGGTGAACTACAATCTTAATTAGAACCTGGATCATAAACTATGTTTCAGATGGTGAAAAGGCAGATATATCTGCCAGTATTTATCCAGACATCAACATCATTACTGGAGCCCTGAAACTGTATTTCAGAGACTTACCCATCCCTGTCATCACATACGATACCTATTCCAAATTTATAGAAGCAGCAAGTAAGTACAGAGAACTACTACTACCCAACGTTTTCCATATAATGCTTTTGATCAAAAAAATTTAAACTCGGAACTGTTTTAATGATTGAATGAGTGCTTGTTTTGCCAAGTGAGGGTACACCTGTGTAATCAATAGTAAATTGGGCCAAGGTTACCAGGTGAGCTGAACTTATACAAAGCCAACTCTTCAGGTAGAAGCTGGGGCCCAGAATGCTCTGTCCCTCCCCATCGCCCTTGTATAAAAGAACCAGTGCAGTAGGGATATTATGGTATTTACTGAGAAAGCATGAATGTTTCTGTAGTAATAAATCAGTAGTTAAAAAAAAATTCTTCGTTGGGTTCTGATGGCCCTAGGAAGATTCTAGTTGCTGGGTGCTTTTCACTCAGGAGGATGGGTTTTATTCAAGTTCCAATATCAGAAAGTCAAAATCCAGGGGCTGGGAAGGTGGCTCAGTGGTAGAGTGCTTGCCTTGCATGCATGAGGCCCTGGGTTTGATTTCTTATATAAGCAGAAAAGGCTGGAATTGGCTCTGTGGCTCAAGTGGTAGAACACTAGCCTTAAACTGAAGAGCTGAGGGACAGAACCCATGCCCAACAACCAGCAAAAAAAAAAAAAAGTGGAGATTAAAAGGAAATTCAAAATCCGTACACATGTCCTCCTGTGTTAATGTATCTGTTTCTCACCTGGGTAGAGTTAACTCCACCAACACTTTGGTGAAAAGTACCTTTAATATAGGCATAGTTACCTGTTCCATGTAGCAATGTGCTTGCATTGCACAAACAAACTAAAACATATTAAATAAAGAGAGCTTCAAGGGTACCACAGGTAGTATAGTTGAAATTAGAGTGAGATAATGAGATTTCAGCAAATCCAGTGTTCAGAAGGACAACTAACACAACCAACTCACAGGTGAACAAAATGAATGAATGAACAGTTTAACAAAATGAATGCCAGGAAACTGGAATATATTTTCTTGGGTGCAGGGGAATGTCAACCAGACAGAGATGAATGGAGAAAAGAGTGGCTAATGTAGTCATGCTTTTCAGTCTTGTCTGTGAAAATGGAAATAGGAAAATTGAAAGGATGGGTGGGGTTGGAGAGGTGGGGGAGAATAATAAAAGGGTGACACTGATCGAGATGCATTGTACTCATAAACTGACAGGTTGAATTGAAACAACTCCTTAGAGATAATAAAATACAATTGTTTAAGAAAACAAAGAAGGATCAGGCACACTCTGCACCTGTGCCAATTCCTGCAGGATGAAGAATCATCCAGCCTTCAGCCACCTACATCACAAACATTGAGTCAGCATGTGGTAATAATACTTGAGCTCAATGTCTTTCTGGAAGGAGGCAGGATACAGGCAAAAACAGGATCAAGGGAAATAGTACCTGAAACTGTATGAATTTTAAACTCTTCTGCTTTGTGTCTAAGACAAACAAAACAGGCCTCTTTTTATGTTCTGAAAACTTGAATGTCACAGTTGTCACTAACGTGTTCACCGTGCTTGCTACAGAAATCTCCAATGCTGATGAGAGGTTGGAAGCAGTTCACGAAGTGTTGCTGCTACTGCCTCCTGCCCACTATGAGACCCTGCGATACCTAATGATCCACCTCAAGAAGTAAGCCAACATCTCCCTCACCAACTGACCTGTGGGGCCGGAATGCATTAGCAAAAGTTGACACATTCCTCCCTTTTTCAAGAGGGGATAGATACTTTTTTAAAAGTATGCTAAGGGAAAGGGGCATGGCCCAAGTCATAGAGCACCTGCCTACAAAGTTGGAGGTTCTGAACTCAAACCCAGTAGCACTGCCCCCCACCAACCACCAAATAAAAATTAATTTAAAGTGAACTGTGCTGCCCTTTCCAGCCCTAGTCTTAGCTTCTAGAATCCAAAGTCTGGGCCATATCTGCTCCATGCAATTCCCAATTGCTATCCCTAAGAGATAGCTACTGTTAGAGACATGGGATTACCCCCTGAGATGACTGACATTTAGGGACAGGAATGGGTAATTCAGACAGATAAATCTAAGATTGAGAACCAGGGAAGTTAGTCAAGAGTCCACACTCAGCCAGGCACTGGTGTCTCATGCCTGTAATCCTAGCTACTCAGGAGGCTGAGATCTGAGGATCACGGTTCAAAGTCAGCCCAGGCAGGAAAGTCTGTGAGACTCATATCTAATTAACCACCAGAAAACCAGAAGTGGCACTGTGGCTCTAAGTGGTAGAGTGCTAGCCTAGAGCAAAAATGCCAAGCCTTGAGTTCAAATCCCACAACTGACAAAAAGAAAAGGAGTCCACATTCAGTTTTAACTATCCTTTCTGTTCACAATGCCTCCATACTACCATTTTTCTCTTACCCAAGCCATGGCCCTCCTACTGTGTACCCCAAGCCCAGTCTTCTGGGCCCAGCTGCCTTTTGGGAGAGCATAGTCCCACCATAATCTCTATTGTTCTTTATACATGAGGTTTTATTTTATGTTTTTGTCTCCAAGCAACAAATGGTCCTAAAACTTTAAAATAAGAAAAATGTACTATCATCTATGTGGATTAGCTAGAAACTTCTGACTCAAGGTCTATAATGAAATTTCAGGCTTTCTGCCAGGTAGCTAGCAGATACAGTTTTTCAAAGACTGCTGTGCTGACCAGCTCACTTCCTCATTGACTTATTTGCTAGAAGCAACCTGCAGTTCCTTGCCTTGTGGGGACCTTCATAGACAGCTTCCCTCCTAGCACACAAGAGCACTCAAAATGAAAGATACCTTTTGGAGCCTAAACCCATAACATCCTATTGCCTTTGTTGTTATTGTATTTGTTAGAAGTAAGTAACTATCCTTACTGCTCATATTCTCAGGTAAGGATTATTGAGGGCCAACTCGGAAAGTACCTACCACACACTATACCATCTTTGTCCAAGTGAGTGAGACATTTTGGATGCTATGGAACATTGGAGCTTCTAGCTTTAGACACTTCTCCTTAAACCTTGCATTTTGTTCCACTGTACATTCTTAATGAGATTCATAAATTGACCTTTGAATAATTTTACCTTTGAACATCTGGGTGGCCATTTCTGTGCTTTATGAACACTCATAAGAAATGTCTTCAAAATAAATGAAAACCAACACTAGGTACCTAGCTTTCTGTTTTCCTGGCTTGTAAGATTGTTGCTTAGATCTAGGATGATCATAGATTCTGACATGTAACTGATAAAAATGTGTCTTCCTTCCAATGATAATGGGCTGGCTCTTCCTAAACTCGCGATAGCCCATTCTAAAAGCTACCTTTCTCTTCTGGCACCAGCCCTGCCATCACAAAGAAGCCTCCTCTCAGCTGCCCTCTTCAGTGTTATAGCCAATAGGATGTAGAAAAGAAAACCAGACAGCCATAGAAAACTCATGAAGTTACCATAGGCCAGCTAATCATGTTTTGCCCTTCCAAACCAATTTCCTTAACTATTAGCTCCACTTTTATTTCCACTTCACCATGTTTATTTCCACATTCAGCTCCACTTCACCCACTAGGTGAAGTCAATGTTAATAACTTAAAAGGAGAAACAAATCTGAAAATTGCATTTTCAAAAATAACCATACTGTTTGCAAAGAAATGGAAGAACCTGGAGAAATTATACTAAGTGAAATGTCAGGCTCAGGGACAAAGGATGCATGTTTTCCCATATTAGAAGCCAGAATTAGTTTATAAACATAGAAGTAAATACATTGGGTGGTATGCAGGTGTATAATGAAATGTAGTAACTGAAATATGTTAGATTCAAAGCAGAACTTAGTGTAATTCCTTAGAAAGACAAAGTCAAACTTCCACAAAATAAACACCAAGAAATGGGCACTTGAAAAGGGGTGGGGGTACGGTCAAGAGGAGATGGATAGACAAATGAAGAGGAAAGAGAAGGGAGAATACAGTCAAGAATTCAATGTAGACCATACAAAATTAAGAAAAGTGACAGAAAGCGGTAGGTTGGGATGGATGGGTGAAAATATTGAAAGGGGTGACATTGATCAAGACTCGTTTTATTCATAAACCGCTTTGATAAATGTTTTTTTTAAAAACAACAACAACAACAAAAAACTTTCTAGTCAGTACCCGATGGCTCTCACCTATAATACTAGCTACGTAGGAGGTTAAGATCTGAGGGTCACAGTTCAAAGCCAGCCTGAACAGGAAAGTCCCTGAATTTATCACCAATTAGTCACCACAGAAATAAAAAAGAAGACACAGCCAGAAAAGTAAGCTGTGACTCAGTGGTATGGTGCTAGCTTCTGCAAAAATAAAAAACAAAAAACTCAGGGACAGAATCCTGGCTCTCAGTGCAAACCTTAGGACTGCCACACAAACACCCACCCTTACACACATACTTTCTGTGGTTGTGCTTCTCAATTTGCTTTTCAGACCTAAATACAGAGTCAGCATGTAAATCCAGCTACAAGTCTACATCATGTGTCAGTGTCCATGTTTGTTTTGCAGGGTGACTATGAATGAAAAGGACAATTTCATGAATGCAGAAAATCTGGGGATAGTGTTTGGGCCCACGCTGATGAGGCCTCCCGAGGACAGCACCCTCACCACGCTCCATGACATGCGGTACCAGAAGCTTATCGTGCAGATTTTAATAGAAAATGAAGATGTTTTGTTCTAATCTATCATGGAAAGGCCCTCGCCCTCTCCAAGCTGATAGAGCAAAAGAAATAAAAATGTTTCTTACACTTGTTTTTTAAACAAGTGACAGAATTTCCTGGACCACAGTGGATTGCAGAGTTGGGAGCCAGGTCTCAGTCATGTCCCCCCGCCCCCATGTGAGAACAAGGGCTAGGGTGGGAAAACCCCTGGCCTTGGGTCTTTTGCTGTGCCTCGTATGTATGTCTGTTTTGCTGGAAGAGTGATTAATAAATCTTTCTTTAACTTATTAAACAATGTAGACCATTAAGCTTCAGTTTTATCAGTAACGAAAGGGAACTTAATTCAGAAAGGTACTTGATACTGTTAGGCATTTTTCACTTACACAAAGAAGACAATTCTATATGTTAAATGTTAAATGAAACCTATATTGTAAAATGTATTTTTATGTTGGCTGCAAGAATGTTATTTTATTTGAGCAAATAGAATTCAATGCAGTGCATTGATTGATTATACCCTGCATTCTTTGTCCTGCATTCTTGCTGTGATGCCCAGAAAATGCTGACCACAAATGCAGTAGTATCTTGAACATACCTCTCATCCTTACCAGTGCTTATCCATGAGATTTTTACTTCCCACATATGTACTAGCTTTTTGGACAGCTTTTGCTCTTAAGCACTTGCATTCTGCTATTGTACAGTATACATTCATAGCAATTAGAGAATGGCCTGATACAAATTTTCTTTTCATAAATGTGTTGAGAATTCCCAAAGGATATCATAGAATTATTCACAGCTTTCCCTTATGATGAGTGAGTCACCTAGAACATGCAGAATGTGGTCATCTTGAAATTATTAGAGAACACTGGATGTATCTGGGCCATGTTTGTTTGTTTTTTTGATAGCACTTTTCCTCTTCTTCTTTTCTTCCCAGCCAGGACCTGTGAGTTATAGTAATGGCACATGGGATTCTTGTTTCCTCTTGTCATGTTTCTGTATCAATGCAATGAACTTGCAGAATAATTGTGGATTGTTTGTTTGTGCTCATTTTAGAAACAAACCTATTTTTTAAAGTAAGAATGAATAATGTTGATTTTTACCAAATATGTGTTCCTCCTTAATAAAAATCTCTCTGTATGGGAAATAATAATTAAATATGATTTTATTACTATAGTTTCATCCTGTTGGTTATATATATCTTAGCATGAGCCTTTCACACCAAGATTTCTATATTTTGTAACATAAGTGAACTATTTAAAACATTGAAAATTGTAAACCTCCTATTTCTTTTTAAAATTCAACTGCAGTGTCTGAAATGATTGTCTGAAATGATTCATGTAATTACCCGTCTTGCTTTGGAGTGGATAGAAGAGAATTGCTGTGTGTCAGATGGAATAAAAGGAGGACCAAAGTGAGTTGTTTCCTGGGCAGATGCCCCTCCTCGGCCCTGCCATTGGCCTGTGCTGCATCTGGATCTCAAACTGGTTCTCCCCGGTCCTCTTCTCAGTGCTCCTCCCAACTGTACAGTTTTGTTTCGTTGTAGTTTACGTACTTCTTGATACTGTCAAAGATTATCTGGAAACAGTTTTATTTTGTGAAGTGACCAATACTTTGTAATTTATGATAGTGTAAATGGAAGGAAAAGCATTACCTGTATTAAATTCTTCTGTCTATCGTTTTGGAGTATATTCAGAGGAGTGATGTCTGGGGCCGACAGACTGGGGGAATACTCAAAATATTTGGTAATAGATTTTTCCATCATTTCCAAATCACAGGAGAAAGCATCCCATAGAATCTCTACCTCACTGACCACTGGGTCAGCCAGTAGGTCAACCACTCTTGAGATGGACTGGGTTGTGGCAAAGCAGAAATAAATATAATTAGATTATATTTAGGAAATGAAATTGAAAAGTTTATAGATTGAATTAAGAATCTAGGATGGCTCTCAGGTTGCCTAGCTTGGCAGCTATATAATACTGACTGAAATGAAGGACATACACAGGAACTAAAGTTACTTAAGAGAAAATGAAGAGGTAGGAACCGGCATCTGTGGCTCACACCTGCAATCCTACCTATTATGGAAGCTGAGATCCATAGGATTGTGGTTGAAAGTCAGCCTAGGCAGAAAAGTCTAGGAGATTCCAGCTTCAAAATACCCAGTAAAAATACTAAGTAAAAAGCCAGGCTGAGGGCGTGGCAAGAGCACCAGCCCAATAAGGAAGCAGAGCTAGGTCCAAACCTTGAGTTCTGACCTCAGTACTGGCAGTGTGTGTGTGTGTGTGTGTGTGTGTGTGTGTGTGTGTGTGTGTGTGGGTGGGTGGGTGGGTGTGGGTGTGGGTGTGTGTGGGTGTGGGTGGAGAGAGGGAGAGAGAGAGGGAGAGGGAGAGAGAGAGGGAGGGAGAGAGAGAGAAGATCTCAGGAGATTTATTTATAAAGACCATCCTATCTTCAGGTTGGCTCCCCAACATCCTGATACATTTCATTGTTCCTGATGCCTAAACTGTTTCAAAATCACTTTGCAACATTTATATGTCAAATGTTTTGGAAAGGTTTTCCCAGTTAAATACTTGGTAAATGCAGATAACTCAGTGTTTTGACCTGAATGTGATTTCCCCAAAGGGTATATATTGGAACATAATCTCTAGTCCAGTAGTAATTGGAAGTGATTTGGAAGGACATTGACTAAGTCATAATAATGAGGCCCTCATTAAAGGGGATGAGTATTCTCCAGAGAGCACTCTTGTTCAATGTAGCTGTCTATGCTGGAAATCAGGCCTTCTGAAGGTCCTTATCACACATGAAATCTGCCAGTACTTTGGTCCTGGATTTCCTAGACTTCAGAACTGTAACTAAAACAAATGTATGTTATTCATTTATTTCTACCTGGAGATATTTTGTTAAAGCAGCATGGGTAGACTAAGACATAAAGCAATATGAATAGACTAAGACACCTAACTTAGTTGAAAAGATTTGATCAGAGTCAAGGATCTTTGCTGCCTTTCTATTCGCATTTGTAAATACTTCTTATATATCATATCACAAAGTACTGTAGTTGTATATCAACTGCTTCCCCCATATAATACAAACTCCTTGTTATCAGGCACCTTGGGTATCCCTTGCATCTGCTCATCCTGCAAGTCCCAACTCAATAGCCACCTCCCAGGGCCTTCTCTGCCTTTCCCAAGAAGAGAACCTAGGAGATGAACATGTGAAAGCGTAGCTGGTTCAGAAAACTATGAAGAGTTGACTCAACCCAGAACATCAGGTGGGAAAAGAGAAGAAGGGGAATGAGAATAAAAAATAAAATGAGAATAAATCAGGAATCCAGTGCCTAACGAAAAGATGGACAGCCAAACTTGGAAAGATCTTCACACAGCACATTAAGGACAGATTGGAGGGTATAAGACTAGAGACAAAGCTAATCAAGAGGGTTTTACAGATAATCATAGCCTGACTTTATTTATGGCAAGAGTAGAGAAGGGATCAGGACATGGGATATATTTTTAGTTATTTTTGTTGTGCTGGGGATTGAACTCACAACTTGCTAGGTAAGCACAAAGCATTTACCACTGAGCTATTCCCCTGGCACTTTGTAAAATGCTTTTTGTTTTATTTATTTATTCATTTATTTATTTATTTGTGTATATTGTAAAAATGATGTACAGAGTGGTTACAGTTACAAAAGTCAGGTGATGTGTACATTTCTTTTTGAACAGTGTCACCTCTTCCCTTGTTTTCTCACAGGTTTTTCCCTCCTTACCCCGCTCCCACACAAGTTATATAATTTATTTTCAACATAGTGTCTAGTATCACTACTGCATTTGTTCACCCTTTGTCCCACCATTTCTATGCCTGCCAACCTCCCTAAAACAGATAAACTTACATACAAGGCAAAAGGTACAGAAATCAAAACAGTGACAAAGGCGGAAAAAGAAAAATAACAAAAAAGCCTTCTTGTTTCCCTTTCGTGGAGTCCATTTCAAAAAACATCATTTTATATGATCATATGCGCATAGCTATTGAGCTATGTGTGATCCTCCCCTAAGAATATCCTCCTTTGGTCTCACTGTGTGAACATTTAGAGTTCTATTAAATTTATCATGTCCAAGTGTAGTATTTTTGTTTTTTACCATCCATTGTATCTACTTGTAGATTTTTAGGGACCTTCTAATTGCTACAAATGAGGGAAACAATGCAACCTATGTTTCTTTGGATTTGGCTTACTTCACTTAATATAGGTCTTTACATTTCCTTATGAATGGTGCAATATCATTCTTTCTCACCCATTTGTTCCGCTGAGAAACATATGGGTTGATCACATAGCTCAGTTATAGTAAACAGTACTGTAATAAACATGGTTGTGCTGGTAGCTTTAGTGTGGCATTATTTGTGGATAAATGCACAGAAGGGGAATTGCTGGGTCATAGAGAAGCTCTATGTTCTAATCTTTTGAAGAACCTCTATACTGCTTTTCAGAGTGGTTGAACAACTTTACATTCCCACCAACAGTGGAGTAGCATTCCCTTTTAGGCACATACCTGCTAGCATCTGTTATTGTTAGTTCTCTTGATAATGGCCATTCTGACTGGGGAGAGGTAAAATCTCAATGTTGTTTTGATTTACATTTATTTTCTATCCAAAGATGTTGAACATTTCTTCATATGTCTATTGGCCATTCTTACTTCTTCTGAGAAGTCTCTTAGTCTTTAGCTCATTTATTAATTGGGTTATTTCCTGAGGATTTGTTTTTGGGGGTTAATTTTTTGAATTCTAAGTTTATTTTAGATATGAGACCCTTGTCTGATGCATAGCTGGTAAAAATCTTTTCCCATTCTGTGGGCTGTCTATTTATCATGCTAACTATGTCCTTTGCTATGCAGAAACTCTTCAGTTTGACACAACCCCATTTATCCAGTCTCTTTGATTTATTGTGATTCTGGATCTTAGGAAGTTTCAACCCATGCCTAGGAACTCTAGTGTTTCCCCTATCCCTTCCTGTAATATTTTCATGGTATCTGGCTTTACATTGAGGTCTTTGATCCACTTGGAATTAGTTCTGGTACAGGGTGATATATAGGATTTAGCTAATTTTTTTCTGTACATGTATAGCAAATTCTGCCAGCACCATTCATTGAAGAGGCTATCTTTCTTGGGTTTGGGGCTCCCTTATCAAATATTAGGTGGATATCAGTCTATGGGTTCATTTCTGGGTCTTCTGTTCTATTCCATGGGTTCTCAGGCCTATTCTCGTGACAGCTCCCCTAGAGCTTCTTATCTTTAGTTATTTTTCAAATAGGGTCTAGTCTGGACCACAGTCTCCTACCTATGGCTACAAGTAACTGAGACTACAGGCATGAACCATCATTCTAACTTCTTTATTGAGAATGGATCATGTTAACTTTTGCCCAGTTTAGCCTCAAACTGCAATCTTCCTGTTCTCCATGTCTTGATTAGAAGATGTTAAAAGTGTGAGCTACTGTTCTACTGGATATGAATTCTTTAGGAAGTAATCAGTTTGATGTCAGGATTAAAATGAAGGAAGAGAAAAGCCTCAGATTTTTTTATACATAACAAAGTAGATGTATAGGAAGGTAAGACACTACAATAGCAAAGTTAGTTGGGAAAATATGTGGGTTCAGCCTGTGTGATGGGTTTGGTGCTAGTGATTCACCAGGTAGAAAGGTCTGGTTGGTGAATACAGCTCAGGAGAGAGCAATGAGGTAATAGATTTGACTAAATCTAGTAGTATGACTAGGTGAAGTAAAGAGAGTCAAAAAGGGAACTCAGGTAAGAACAAACATTAAAGAATAGCAAGCTCAGAAAACTTTGTGGGAAAATCAAGAAATGTGAGTGGAGGAGGCAAAGTTAGGCGTACAAGATGAATACAGGTAACTGGTAACTTATCAAGAGTATTTCAGCAGAGATGGTGAGATGAAAGATGATTATTGGACCAGGGAAAGAACATAGAACACAAAGTGAATCTTGGCAAGGAAAAACAAAACTCTCCTTCCATAGGCCTGCAACGTCCCTTGATAAAGCAAATCATCTCTAAAGCAAAGTTTTCTCTATTATAAAAAATTATGTTTATACACTCTTTTTTATTGTGAAAATACTGTACAGAGGGATTACAATTACATGGGCAAGATAATGAGTACATTTCTTATCATGCATTGTAGCCTCCTCCTTTGTTTCCCCTTCCCATCCTGCCCCCACCCCCCCACCCAATTCTCCCTGCCCCCCCCACCAACACTTTTTTCAATAACTTAGTTCTCTAAATCTTCAAAATGAAATAAGTAAATAATAAAAAGTGAATAATAGTAAAAAGTAAAATGAAAGTAAAAATAAAATAAAATAACAAAATAATAGTAAAATAAAAGGTAAAAAATAAAATAAATAAAATAATAATAAGTAAATAATAAAAAATAAAATTTTAAAAGCAAATAAAAAATTAAAAAATACTTCCCATAATAGTTATTATGGGAATATATGTTTGGCACTCTATTTATTAAGTATGATAACTTTTTTCCTGAATCTTAATCTGTGAAATGAATATAATTTTGGTCTGTTCCAATTATACAATCTGAAAAGGTATTCAAGCTGCCCTACTAACATCCCAGGATATTATTTGTTTGATTGCTTTGTTTTTTTGTTTTAAGCTGGTGCTAGGCCAGTTTTCCCTGAGCTTTATTGCTAAAGACAAGTACTCTATCACTTGAGTCACAGCTCTACTTCCAGGTTCTTAATGGAGATAAGAATCACATGAACTTTCTTGCTTGGTCTGGCTTCAAACCATGATCCTCAGATCTTAACCTCCTGAATAGCTAGGATTACAGGTATGAGCCACCAGTGCCCAGCTTCTCTGGAAATTTAAAGGTCAGTTGAGATTCTAAATATAAAAACTCAAAATAAAATGGATAATAATGCACAAATAGTAATTTTTTGGGGGGGTCCGGTCGTGGGGCCTGAACTCTGGGCCTGGGTGCTGTCCCTCAGCTCTTCAGCTCAAGGCTAGAGCTCTACCACTTGAGCCACAGCGCCACTTCTGGCTTTTTTCTTTTTGGTTATGTGGTGCTGAGGAATCGAACCCAGGGCCTCATGCATGCAAGGCAAGCGCTCTACCACTGAGCCACCTTCCCAGCCCCACAAATAGTCATTTTTACAGTTCAGATTTCTTTTAAATCAAGAACCCTGCTAAGTTTAGTCCATCCATAGCAATTTTAAAGAATGGGAACTGCTAAGAATGGAACATGACATCCTGTCAGGGAAAGCACAGAACTGTAAGAATCAAACCCACTAGTCAAATAGAAGTCCACCTTGGAATGAACTTCTTTTTTCAAATACAAGCAGGAAGAACTGTCAGGATAAAAATGGCTGGGTGCTGATACCTTGTGTCTATAATCCTAGCTACTTAGATGGCTAAGATCTGAGAATTGTGGATCAAAGCCAGCTTGGGTAGAAAAGTCCATGCGATTCTTGCCTCTAATTAACCAAGAAAAAGCCAGAAGTGGAAGTGTGACTTAAGTGGTAGAGAGCCAGCCTTGAGCAAAAAATTCCCAGGACTTGAGTTCAGTCCCTAGTATCAGCACACATATATACACACACACACACACACACACACACACACACACACACACACACACACACACACACACACACGCACACACACACACACACACACAAAATAGTCCTTTTAAGGCCAGAAATTTAGTGCCATGATTTGAGTCAATTTAAGCATATGTGCATATGTGTACAACTAGTCTAAAAGGCAATTTAGAAATTTCTCATAAAACTAAACAGAACTTCCCTATGATCCAGCACTACTCTTGGGCTTCTCCCTTTCTTTCTTTTTCTTTCTTTCTTTCTTTCTTTCTTTCTTTCTTTCTTTCTTTCTTTCTTTCTTTCTTTCTTTCTTTCTTTCTTTTTTTGTTGGTCGTGGGGCTTGAACTCTGGGCCTGATTGCTGTCCCTCAGCTCTTCTCAAGGTGAGTGCTCTACCAGTTGAGCTATAGCAACACTTCCTACTCTTGGGCTTCTATCCAGAGAATTACAAGTCAGAATACAGTAAAGACTCTTGTACATCCATGTTTATTGCTTCTCAATTCATAATAGCCAAGTTATGGAAACCTCCCAGATGCTGTAAAATGGTCAAGAAAGGGTGATGCATATATACAATGGAATTTTACTTATCTATCAAAAAGAATAATTTATCATTTTCATGTAAATGAATGAACCTAGGAAAAACTAGGCTAAGTCAGGTTTAGAGAGACAAATGGCACATGTTTTCTCTTTTATGTGGAGGTTAGATCTAAAATACAAGCATACACGGTAACATATGCAAGGCCGTATGCATCTATACACAAACTTAATGGTGGTATACTTCATTATTACACATTTGCGTGTAATAACTAATGAACTGTTAGTTGTCCTTTAAACAACTAACGAACTGTTTATGAAAATGAATACCAGAAAGTGGAAACCTGTTTCTGTGGGGAGGGAGAAGAGGGGACACACGAATAGAGGAAGGAAAGATGAGCAAATAAGATTATTATGTTTAATGTACACTATGTAAAACTTGAACTATGAAACTTGAGGTTAGGAATGGCAGGGGAAAAATGGGGGAGAATGATGAGAGTGATGACATTAATTAATAATATTGTACTCGTAACCTGAATTATGGGATTGAGAACTCTTTGTCCAACTAGTTAATCATTCTTTAAAAAGACAAAAATAGCCCCTTTAGGGCCAGAAACTTAGTGCCATGATTGCAGTCAACCTTAAGTATGTGTGTGCATGGTCTACGCATGGTGTGTGCATGTGAGCTAGAGAAATGAAATTCTTCTCCAGAGGGCCATTAATAAAACACACAAAATCTTTATGGGCTCACTGATCTTGGATGTTGACCTCTCCCTTCCTCAGGAACAATCCCCAAAGGGCAAGGGCAAGTTAATACCAATAGCCCTCTCTGTACAGCAGCTTTACAACAAAATAAAATTTTAAAAAATACCAATAGCCCGTATAGACTCCTTCCTGAGCATTAACTACTGGCCTCGAATAATGAGACAATCATTCAACTACAGGAAGCAGTAGATCTAGCAATCAGGAATGTTTTGCTGCCTTTAAAAAGGATCTATAAGGCTTAAACAATAAAGACATTGATTGTTTTGTACAGCTCAAAAAGCAGGGCTGTAGGACATCTACAAAGTTGCTGTCTTTGTGTTCCACCACACTCAGCTGTTTCTCTAGGTCTCACTTCACGTGGTTGCAACACAGTGGCTGTAAAGATGATAAAGATATTGCCTTTGTCTCCTGTGTGTCCAAGTTAACAACAGGAGAACTTTCCTAGGAGTCTCCCTCAAATGACTACTCATACTGACCAGAATCACTTTGCATGCTCATGGCATGGCCAGAACCGAGCAAGGGGCATGAAATCAATGTGATGAATTTAGGTCAGTAGTGGTTCTCAAAGTAACTTTCCTTGATCAGCAGCAACACAGCCTAGGATTTGATGAAAAGTAAAATTGGGGCATGATTTCCTAGAGGGACTCTGCAAAAAAATATATAGACATCAATGCATATACATGTGTGTATAAATACATATATACATCTTCCACAAAGTGATGTTTTAGAATCATCAGAACTTATGTCTGAAGAAAGCTGCATTGCTTTATTCAAGAGGTTTGGATACCTAAAAATAAATCTGAATGCTTTAGCAAAGAAGGGCACAAATGCTTCAGCATTATAGAGGTTGTTCATATTCTTAGAGGCTACATAGAATTTTCTACTCCCTATTACCACCCTCAATATCAAAAGACTCCACAGGTCCAAACTCATAACTATAAGGCCAACTCTAGTGTAACATTATCTAAACTATCAGCCTTGTGAGGGCCAAAGTCTGGCCTGCTTTGCTCACTACCCCAGTCCCTACTGGCACAGTAGACACTCCAAGCTTAATGGCATATATCTCTTCCACAAATAATGCTGTTTGGGGTGGGGAGGTGGAAGGAAGGGGATTGTAAAGTCAGGAGAATCTATAAGTGCCCATTGACTCTTTTGCATTATTAGAACTATGCCTAACATCCAAACCCTCCAATTATTTCCAAAATTTTTCAAAACAGTACATTTCCTTGGGAATGGTTCATCTTTCATTCATGTAACATTCACCAGGTCCATTCTCCTTGTTTACAGTAGGAATGATTAAGCCTCAACAACTCCACTTGGAGAGTATAAAGGTCTAGATATCAGTAACTTTCTTTGGTCTAGACTCTATTTCAAGTAGATAGGACAGGCCAAGTGCCCAGTCCAGAGAGACTTCAGCTTAAATCTCAGTACATTGTTTTCTAATAGTGTAGCACTGGAAAAAATTAAGGCCTCAGTTTAATAATCATTAAGATGGATTTATACTGGTTCCTATTCCATGATATCACTGTGAATCTTTAGATAATCTATGGACAGGACTCAGAATGGAGTTTTAGGCATAGAGTAAAGAAAGTAAATAACTTGCTTAAAAATCAACTGGATGCCCATGGCTAACTACATGCCCTAGCGACTCAGGAGGCTGAGCTCCAGGGATAACAGTTCATAGCTCAGACAGATAAAGTCTAAGAAACTATTTCCAATTAGCCAGAAAAGCTGAAAGTGGGAGCTGTGGCAGAGCACTAGCCTTAAGCAAAAAAGCCAAGTGAAAATATGAGGTCCTGAGTTCAAGCCCCAGTAATATATATTAACATATATATAACATATATATATGTTAATATATATTAAAAAATCAACAGCTTTCGGACATGCGATCACCATGAGTGTTCCTTCCTCACATCACATACTTTCTCTTCATCACATACTGAGAACAGTAAATGAGAACACATAAATGAGGACAGTAAGGGAATGTTAACAGTTTCCTGACCCATGAGCTTTGGAAACCAAGCCATGCCTATCCCATGCAGAGGAATACAGAGCAAAGCCAGCATGATAAGAACATGAGATTTAGAGCCCCAAGACCTGACTCAGTCATAGATCAAGACCTTCAGAATGCTAAACTTCAGTTTTCTCCCTTTTGAAACATGAAAGCTGATGCTTGAGTTCTGGATCCCACAACCTCATGGGATGTTACCAAAGCCAGCTAGCACGGAAGCAAGCATGGAGCACTCTCACATACCTCCAAGCCACTCTCCCATTCCTCTGCCTCTGTCCCTCCATAAAGCCCGCAGCACAGGTGCACCTCCAAAGCTGACTCCTGCCGCACTTTCTGCTAAGGATATCCACTTTGGCTTCAAATGCTATCTGTCAACAAATCCAAGTTATCTCCCAGATCCAATGTGCTTCCCAACTTTCTGTAATAGATCCTTTTGGCTTAAACAAGCCTGCCATCGATTGCAGCCAACGATGAACTCGTCTGTCTCTCCACCATTCGGCTCCTTCAAATCGTCTACATGCATCACACTTAAAGGTTTTAGAAATTCAGATTGGAGTCTTAATCCTGTTCTCTTTCCTCTTCCTAATTCCTTGGCACATTCTATATGTTTGCCACATATGTTCAACGTAGACTATGTTTTATAAAAATGTATTTATGTTATGTAGACATGACCCTATATTATTCTAAAACTGACTGTCTCAATATAATGTTTTTGATACATATATATCTACTTCAACCATTCCAACCAAACAGTTGGATTAATTTCTTCTTTTGCTGCTGATAAATACTAAGCGATTACCTTCTTTTCTATTGATATCAACATTTCTAGTAACACATGAGCTAAAAGAGAAATTGTTATGTCAGAAAATATGCACATCATTACTTTTATTAGACATCCTTCAAAGTAACTATCATTTCATATTCTCATCAACTGTTTTTAGAGCTCCTGTTAATTTTTACCATTGCCAAACCTAAATATTTTTGCTAATCTGTGGTAATAAAATGATGTGTTATGTTTTAATTTAAAAAATTGACCTTTATATTTTTTGTTGTAATTTTGGAGGCTTGAACTTTGGTCCTGGGCATGGTCCCTGAGCTCTTCAGCTCAAGGCGATTGCTCTACCACTTGAGCCACAGCACCACTTCTGTTTTTCTGGTGGTTTGTTGGAGATAAAAGTCTCACAAACTTTCCTGCTCTGGCTGACTTTGAACTGCAGTTCTCAGATCTCAGCTAGAGTAGTTAGAGTAGCACGTTAAACCTCTGTAAAGTCAAGAAATTATCATTTGAACCACTTTGTCAGGGACCATCCAAATTCACAATTTAATCACTTTATTTTATTTTATTTATTTATTCATTTTTTTGGTCCTGAGGCTTGAACTCAGGGCCTGGATGCTGTCCTTAAGGGTTTTTGTTGTTGTTGTTGTTGTTTTATGCTCAAAACTAGCACTGTATTACTTGAGCCACAGCTCCACTTCTGGCTTTTTGGTGATTAAATGGAGATAGAGGCTCATGGACTTACCTACCTGAGCTGGCTTTGAACAGTGATCTTCGGATCTCAGCCTCCAGAGCTGCCTGGTATGAACACAGTTACCCAGCAACTTTTATCTCTTTTGTCATATCTATTGCTACCAGTTTGTCTAGGTCATTGTCCTCTCTCACTAGAAACACAGTGCAGAATATTTTCCTAAATCTTTCATCTACTTTGACTTTCTATTCCAACACAGTGAATAGAAAGATCCTGTTAAAAATACGTCAGATCTTGTCTATCATACCTAAAACCCTATACTGATTTCCATTCAGAATGAAGGCCAGTCTTTACAATTCTGCACAAAACCACCTTCATGACTGCTCTGAATCTATAAATTCACTGATCTTTTCTCCTGCTACTGTGGCCCATGTTTAATGCCCCTGCAGGCACATTCATTTCCTTCTGATGTTCCTCCAACAGACTAAACACACTCTTATCTCGTCTTGGTCTTCCCATTTCTCTTCTATCTACCTGGAATACTCTTTTTCCATTTATCTAAATGGCCATCCCTTTCTCTCATGCCCATGAACCATGAAATTGGGAATGTGTCAACACAGGGTACCTAGTGCAGGCCTGAATATATGGTAAAAAGGATTAGCAGAAACTTCTTCTCTGCATATCTGGCAGAGAAGCATCTTAAAGAAGGCCAGAGGGACATATGGCTTGAGTTTCACATGGAAATGCCCAATATTGCTCTCTTTTTCATGTAGAGCTAAGATTGGCTACTATAATTTGGATATTGAATATCTCCTTAGAATTCTGTTCCCAGGATAGTGCTGTTGGAATGCAGTGGTAACTTTAAGAGGAGATTCTAGAGACATTGAGGCATGGCTGAAAGAGATCACAGTTCTTTCTTTGTTTTGCATTCTGGCCATGAAATATGCAGGTTGCTCTGCCATTACTGTCTGTATTGCCAAACAGCACCTCCCAACAGAGGTTTAAAAACAAAGGGTTCCATGTAGTAATAGGCTAGAACCTCTGAATCTACAAGCCAAAATAAACCTTTTGTGTATGTTCATTCTCTCAAGTATTTTATTATAGTGACAGAAAGCTAACAGAGTGGCCGTCCATAAGGGAAGTAAAACAATTTATTTTCAGTGCCAAGTGTTGTGGCAGGTTCTAGAAAATGCCAACATTTGGATTCTTTGAGGTTTTTAGTCCAGTGAGAAATTACTGAGTTCAGGGAGAAAAGAGAGATGTGATTTTTTTATTTTTTGGGTCCAGTCGTGGGGCCTGAACCCTGGGCCGGGGCACTGTCCCTCAGCTCTGCAGCTCAAGGCTAGTGCTCTACCACTTGAGCCACAGTGCCACTTCCGGCTTTTTTTCTTTTTGCTTATGGGGTGCTGAGGAATCAAACCCAGGGCCTCATGCATGCAAGGCAAGTGCTCTACCACTGAGCCACCTTCCCAGCCCAGAAATGTGATTTTTTAAAGAGAAATTCATCTCTAGTTTTCTTTCCAATCCTTCCTTCCTTCCTTCCTTCCTTCATTCCTTCCTTCCTTCATTTTTTTCTTACTTTCTGATTTCCTTTCCTGGAAAAAGTTGCATAAATGTATTACTTCCTTTCCTGGAAGAAGCTGTATAGAATTATCACTAATTCTTCTTCTGAATGTTTGGTAGAATTCAATTGTGAAACTGGGTATAGAATTTTCTTTTTAGAAATTAGTTTTAAGTTTTACCTCTGTCTCTGTGTCTGTCTCTCTCCCCTCATTTGTCCCACACCTGGGGCTTGAACTCAGGGCCTAGGCACTGTCCCTGAACTTTTTTGTTGCTTTTGTTATTGTTCAAACCTTGTTCTCTACTCCTTGAGCAGCAGTTCTACTTCCAGCTTTTTTTTTCTTTTTCTTTTTTTTTTTTTACTTTTGCCCAGGCTGTCTTTGAATCATGATCCTCAGATGTCAGCCTCCTGAGTAGCTAGGATTACAAACATGAGACACCTGTGCTAGCAAGTTTTATTTCTTTAAAGAAACAAAAGTTTGCACTTTTTAAAGAAATGCTCATTTCACCAAGTTTTGAAATTTTTATAGTGATTCTTGGAGGTCTGAAGGCCTCAGGAGCTACAATTAATCCCTATATTTAAATTCCCGATATTAGCAATTTCCATTTTCTCTCTCTTAATCTATCCTACAGGTTTTCTGATTTTGTTGATTGTTTTTCAAGGAAATTGTTTTTTTTTTCTTTCAGTTTTTTTCTGTACCCCATGCCATTATTTTCTACTCTGACCTTCATCATTTACTTTCTATTCTCACACTTAAAAACTACAACAGCCCCATAAACACTTTATTCACCATGTCATTCATCACCTAATAAATATTTAATTTAATTTAACTATTACCTGAACATAGCTATGAGGAAAACTTTGTTGTCTTCTTTATTTACTATAACATTGTACTGATGTTAGCAGAGTACCTGTGGTCCATGCTTTTCAGGAGACTAAAACCTGGAGGAACTCAGATCAAAGCCAGCCTGCATAAAAATATCTGTGACAGTCTGTCTCAAATTAACCATCCAAAAGCCTAAGTAGAGGGAGGCATGGCTCAAGTAGTAGAGTGTTAGCTGAACATGCAAAGCTGAGCAAGTTGAATGAGAGCAGGAGGCCCTGAGTCCAAATCCCAGGAACAGCATAATAAATAAATTAATAAAATAACAATTATTAGCCAAGCTCCAGTGGCACCTGCAATATTAACTACTCCAGAGAATGAAATCTAGCAGATATTGGTTCCAAGCCTGGCCAGGTAGAAAAGAACATAAGATTCCATCTCCAATTAACCAGGAAAATGTCCAGCTGGCACAGAGTAGCTCAAGTGATAGAGTCTCAGCTAAGGAAGCAAAGCTGAGCAAGAGCAAGGCTCTGAGTTCAAAGACCAGTACCAGCAAGCTAATATTTATAATTGTGGATGAAACCCTTGTAATGTACTGTAAACACCTCAATAAAATTCATCCCTTAAACTTAAGTGTACCTATTACTTTAATAAAATAAGAACAAATTCCAAGAAAACAACAACAACGGTGCTGTGTTGTCTGAATCAGCAGAGCCATGACACACCTATTCTTTTCCTCCTTCAAATGTAATTGGGTGATGCAGGTTATATACAGAGATTCCAGGAGTCAATGGAGCAGCACCTGTTAAACATATTTTCTGGATTATATGCTCAGCCCACAGTCTGATATGGACTTTATTTCTAAGGATTTTTTCCTTGTAATTTTACACTTTTTTTTCTTGTAGCATATATATAAGTGCTTAACTGAGCACACTTCCTCCTTAACCATAGGAAATGCAATTTTGGTGAAGAGATTGCTTGTATCATATGCCTAGAGCTTCTGCTTAATTTGATTTAGTCATTAAGAATGTTCCTGAAAGTAGTTAAACTCAGAGCCCATTGTAGTATATTAAATATTCTACAAATAAAATTAGCATTATACTGGGGGGAGGGAACTGGCCCCAACCAACAGTACTGATGATGCTTTTCAAAAATTTTTGCCCTTACTTCCCAAAGCCCTTGGAATTGATCAATTGAGTAATGTGTTCCCATAGTTTTTCCACACAGCCAGTGAAAACAAAATTAGTCAAGGAGAAACACCCATTTATGGAGTGTCTATTATGTGGCAGACATAGTACTTTATTCTTGGCAACTACCCAGAGAAGTAGATCAATCCCCACTTTGCATATAAGAAAATTAGAGCCTAAAGATTCTAATTTACCCAAGGCCACACACAACCAGTAAAAAGAAAAACAACCATCAAGTTTTTTGCAAGAAATATATGCAATTTTATTTCCAAGAATTAGTTTGAGTTTTGAGTGTTCTGTGATTCCACCTAGCCTTACTCCCTAAGAAATAACATGCGATTTTCACATTTATTTTAAATGGGAAACTTAGAAGACAGAATATTTAAAGCATAGCCATCTCTTCTGATTTAATATCTTGATAGCAAGAGAAGTTTGTGGATAATTAAATGGCAATTGTAGATTTTAAATAACCATGTCAGAAGAAATTATCAGGCACAAAGTAATTCAAACCAAATCAAAACAACTCAATGCCCTGTGACCTTGAAAAAAATCAGTTCAACTTCCTGATGGAATTGTGGAATCTCTAGCAGTTAGCCATCACCATGGCTCTGGCCATTACAAATTCAAAACAGAATGTGTAGTACAAATTCAAATATTTGTGAAATTTACTTTGTACATGAAATCACACCAAATTTTACTGATAATATACGTGATATACCTGTGTTTTCATCAAGCCTCCCCTGACACCCTCAGAACTAAGAAAGCAGCTATTCCTTAAGGATTCTGTTAGCAGCCAATTCTTAAGGATTGCCCACTAGTAAATTGCCTCACCTTGACAAAGGTGAGGAAGCAAAGGATCACTGACTGCATCCTGTTCCTTTCATCAGATAACCGCCTTCTACCTGTGCTCCTATGACCCCAGGCACAGAGACACAGACCAACCACAAAAGAGAAAATACAACCTGGCAAGCAGAGCATAACCAAATCAACATTTCACAAGCAGTCACCTTTGAAAGGAGCTAGGCTAGCTCAGCCCTGACCTGGAATCAGATGACCAGCTAGAGAATAGCGTCTGGAATGATAGCACATGACTTTTGCTTACATCAATGATTTCCTAAGAAATAAGAAAGTTGAATTATCTTCCTTTCCTCCAAGAGTCCAGATATTTTGGAGCCTTCCAGGATTTCATGTCTGCCAGAGTATGTATCTATTTCCTAAAATCTTAGCAGCTTTCTTCTGCCATTACATTATTGTGCCCCATCTTTATCTTACCACCAAAATTCATCTCTGTTAAAGTGTATTTTTCCAATGTGCCAACATCAAAATCAGAGATTTACAAGATACTCTGTTCTACCTACTACACTCATATATTGTAATTTTTAAAATCAAGATAGTCTCTTGTGGAATGACAAATCTGAATGGAATTTCATTGCTACTTTTATCTCATTTTTTTCTGCAAGACAGTCATATCAAAACATCCTTAATGCTTCATTTTTGTAACTCATTAAATAATATTGTAGACCAACTATTACCATTGGGCTCTATGCCAGGCACTACAGAGTCATGAGTGACATGGCTTAGTGCTTAGGGAGTCTCTTCAAACTTTTTTTAAATACGCTTTTAATTGTAAAAATACTGTACAGAGGGGTTACAGTTACATGAGTAAGGTCAAGAGTATATTTCCTATCAAGCATTGTTACCTCCTACTTTGTTTTTCCTCTACCCTCCTTTCCCTCCCACCTCCACAACTACATCCCCCCTCACCCCCAGCCAGGTACCAGTGGCTGGGCTCACTCAGGAGACTGAGATCTGAGGATCATGGTTGGAAGCCAGCTTAGGTAGGAAACTATGTGAGACTCTTATCTCCAATAAACTACTTTAAAAAAAAAACAGAAGTGGTGTTGTGGCTCAATTGGTAAAGCACTCACCTTGAGCAAAAGAAGCTCAGGGGCAGTGAATCCAAGCCCCAGGTCTGGCAAAAACAAAAACAAAAACAACCTGAACAGAGAAACAAATTAACCCAAACAGTATGAAAAGAAAAAGGAAACACATACTTGGACACATCACAGTTATGTTGAAGAAAATTCAACGTAAGAGCAAGGTCTTAATAGTAGCAGAAGAGAAGGGGAAAAATAGAACCAGCTATCCAGCTATAGTCAAAGGATTGGCAGGCAAAAATAATGTAAGACAATAAAATAAGATATATTCAACTGGTCAAAAAATAACTGCCAACCTGAAATTCTTTATACAGCAGAACTATCATATGAGATTTTGAACAAATAGCAAATAAAACCTTAGTTTACAACCAGCAGATTCTTACTAAAGAAAAAAAAGTCTAAATAAACTAATTTAGAGTCCTGTTCTTAGATATAAAGTAGAAGATAAAAGAAGAATCTAAACTCAAGAACAGGATAAATGTAAACCATTAAGTAGATAAAACAACATAACAGTTTTATATTGAATAAATATGCTATGACATGACATGGCTTGGTTGGAAGAAATATTTCAAGGAAGTTTCACTGAGGGTGAGTGAGTTCAGTATGGCTAGGGGACAGAGTATAATAGGAAAAGAGGAACAAGATGGTGCTGAAGACTCAGCTTATGTAGGCCATAGAGAATTGTATCACACAAGGCCTATGGGTGATATCCTTTCTCTATCCCAAGTCCAAGGGGTACCACTGGGGGAAAGGGTATGAGAAGAGAGATTATTATTAAACAATTGCTTGGCATATCATATGATAAAGGATAAACAGGGTTAAAATAGTCGAAGTTTCTAGGTGGGCTATTTTGCAGTTCCAGTTGAGAAATAATAACAATTTAGATGAGGGAGGAGCAATGAAAATGGAGGATGATGGATGGATGTAGAGACATTTAGGAGTTCAAGTTGGAATGCTTTGGAACATACCAATAGCAGAGGAAGGAACTAAGGATGAAAGACGATACTTATGTCCACTCAAAAGTGCCGAGTTGAACTGAACACAATGGTATTTCAAGGTGTGATCTTTGGGAAAGGATTAGGTCTTGAGGACTGAATCCTCAGAAATGGGAGTAATGTCTTATAAAAGAAATCCCAAGCCAGGCGCCGGTGGCTCACACCTGTAATCGTAGTTTCTAAGGAGGCTGAGATCTGAGGATCATGGTTCAAAGCCATCCTGGGCAAGAAAGTCAGTGAAACTCTCATCTCCAATAAACCACCAGAAAACCAGAAGTGGCACTGTAGCTCAAGTGGTAGAGCGCTCCCCTTGAGCTGAAGAGCTGAGGGACAGTGCCCAGGCCCAGAGTTCAAGCCCCACGACTGACAAAAAAAAAAAAAAAAAAAAGAAATCCCAGGTAGTTCTCTTCACCTTCCTGCCATGTGAAGACACAGCAAGAAGACAACACTTTATGAACCAGGAGGTGCATTAGACAGAAAATCTGGTGGAACATTGATCTTAGACTTTCCATTCTCCAGAGCTAAGAGAAATAAAGTTCTGTTGTTTATATACCAACTTGCCTACAGTATTTTGTCCTGTCAGCCAAAATAAACTAAGATAAACACCTTTGTTTTTTGGGGGTTGTTCTACAGCACAGACCTGGTAACAGGTTTTTATGGTCAGGATTCTCAACTATAAGCAGGAAATGGATCCAGCAGAAAAACGAGGAGATCACATTTTCTATTAATTTAACTCGGTGTGCCTTTAAAACAACAAAGCAGAAATATCAAGGAACTAGTAAATATTTGGCCTTATAATTCAGAAATATCAGAGCAGAAGATACAAACCCAAGGCTTATCTTCATGTAAATGGTTCTTGAAGCCATAGGAATAGCAAAGATAACCAGAAGAGGATGAACCCCAAGTTCCTGAGTGAGATCACCTCATTTTGAGTCCTTTCTCTACCACACAAAGCTGTTTTGCTGCAAGTATCATTTACATTCTCTGCAAAAACAACTGGTCCGCGGTTGCTATGAGCATTGAATGAGATCATGCATTAAAAGCATCGATCGTGACACCGATCTCATAGCAACAGCCCAAAAAATCTTCCACTTACAGTGATAATATCACTAGGAAAGAAGAGTAGAAGCTTCCAAAGATGGTGAGGAATAAGGAAACAGCGGGAAATGAAGAAAATTTGTGAATGTTTAAAAGTAAGTTGCCAACAGTATCGATGTTGAAGATAAGTCAAAGGCTGAGGATTGATATATGTCTTCTAAATTCAAGGACCTTGAAGAAACCAGGTGAGTAAAAGTGGTGGGCAGCTGCTAGACTACAGTAAATAAGAGAAAATGTGTGATCCTCAGCATCAGCGAGTAGAGAAAACAAATAAGGCAGGTTCTAGCAACAAGGAAGGAGGGCTGAGGATAATTGTTAGTAGAAGAAAAGGCACAAATACATACTGCTTCTCTCCTGCATGTGGCTGGCAGAACTACTGTCACAAGGTCTTTTTGGACCATTTGAAGAAAGGAACAAAAAGCTGATAAGTTCCACAACTATAATCTGGTGGGAAGGGCAAGAAAGACAAAGGAATGGTTCAGCCAGAGTGGACTGACTGGCAGAGAGGCACTGCTCTGGACAAATCACCTTGATTGGGTCAAGTGCTCACGAAAAATGTGTGATGCTAAAGTATTTGTGGCCAGAAATCTTAAACTTCTAGATATTCATTTAGCTAATTTCGCAGAGTACAGGATACGATCTTGTAGGAAATGAACTGCAGTTTCAACCTGGCTGCAGTGCCCACTTTAAAAGTTGAGCAATGAAATCCAACAGCATGGACGGGTAGACATAGAAAGGAAAAACAATAGAGTGCAGATTCTTTAACTGTGAAGTAAAAGAACAAGGAGATACACATCTGATTTTTAAAGGATAGAAGTGTCCATAAAAGGAATAAGAAGAAGGGAGGGAAGAAATAAAAGGCATGGAAGAATGAAAGGAGGAGTTGTGAAGTGAAAAGCGAATAGATAGATAAATGCAAGGCACAGCTGTAGCTGTCTCTGAGGAAATGTGATTTTTCTTCATTTTCCCTGGCCATATTTATTTAATATTCCTGTTGGGATCTTGTGTGTCCTCAGTCCAGATCCCAACAAAGATACTTTAAAAGGAGTTTATCCATTTCCCAGCCTCTCCTGCAATGCCAGGCTTTGCTAGGATAGCAAATGCCAGACTTAAGCTCTAAGTCTGATTTTTAATTCTTATTACTTGCCTTCTAAGAAATTAATTTTGATTGTCATATCTCATATGAGAAAGCACCATATTTTAAAATTTAAATTGTCTTATTCAAACCATCAACATACAGATTTAAAATCATCAACATAAAGGTAAAGATGACCAGAAAAATATTATTGAATGTACACAAAGTACAATAGAAATCAACTTTTATGTCCATCATTAGAGTTCTCAACTAAGCAACACAGAAGTCTAGGGCTAGGCTATCACCTTCTTATGGAACCAGTAGTGTAATTGTTGATTTAGCAACCACAAACAGTGTTAAACTACACATTTAACACTGGACCTGTATTTTGACAGAGAGTTTATGAAATATTTATAGATTAGAATGGGTCTGGCAACTAAAATGGAGGAAAATAAGTCTTCACTGTTTTGATTTTAAACTGTCAGATTTATTGTAGTCCCAGCATTAATGAGGGAGGAGGATCATGAGTTTGAGGTCAACATGGACTTCATATTGAGATCTATTCTCACAAAATCATAACAAAAAGGTCAGTTACTATGGTGTCTCAGATAATCTGATGATTCCCATCTTTTTAAATTACATTTTAGTGTCCTTAAGTAGTTGTACAAAGTTTCCATCCTATAAATCAGCTTATAAATCCAATGTATCTTGATCATTTTTCTCCATCCCTCCCAACACAAACCCTCCCCCCAAATTTTCTTAGTTTCATAGGGTGTGCATTGAATATGATAACTGTATTCTCTCCACTGCCACTTCTTTCTTTAACCTTCATGTTTTGAATTTACCTACGGCCATTTGTTTGTGCACAATACATATCCTTTTATCTACTTATTCCCCCTATTCTAAATCTTTTCAATCAAACCACTTTGTTTTTCAGATGCTTTCCCTCACTCGTAAAACTTCCCCATTACCTATAGACTTCCTTTACTCTTTCATCAAGGAATTTTCAGATTCACAACAAAATACTGTCTTTCCTCCTTTTAAAATAGTATTACATTCTCTTGTAACTATAGCAGTCTGTAATAAGGCAGACATTTGTTTGACCAAATCACTGGAAAGCACGTTTGAGTCTAAGGATAAATCATAGGGTATGAATTATCTCACTGGATTCTAAATATGGAATTGGCGGTTCTTGTTTGTTTGTTTTGTCAGGGGCTCATTGGCATCATCAAGATACCTTTCACATTCCTATGCACTCATCCTTAGCATGTTGTCTTTCTTTCCTGTGCCCATGGCCTCAGCTGTTGCAACATGGTAGCAGATATCACATCTACATCAAGCTAAAAAATTGAGAGTATGATAAAAAGATGTTCTCTGAAGGTTCTACCCATTATTTGTAGAAGAATTCCTGAAGTCTTTTCAGCCCTTTGGGGAAACCTGGACTTGTAGTTGTTCCTACTCACAAAAAAATACAAAACAATCTCCCCTTCTGTATGAATTGATTTTACCTCCAATATCTCTGATATTCACACACACACACACACACACACACACACACACACACACACAACCTCTACTATGCTACAAGCCACCAGAAGCAATAGATACTCCATGAGAACTATTCCCATGGTTCTTTTCCCATGGTTCTTAACCAGTCTCTATGCAGCCTGGTCTTTTGCCCTTTACCACCTACTCTTTACATATAGCTACAGTCATATTTAATGCAAATCTCAGGGTGGGGATGTGGCTCGATGACAGGACATGCATCTGTCTTGCATGGATCTGATCACTAGCACCCCAAGATAGATAGATAGATAGATAGATAGAGAGATAGATAGATAGATAGATAGATAGATAGATAGATAGATAGATAGATAGATAGATAGATAGATAGATAGATAGATAGATAAAGAGGTAGATAAAAAGCACTAAGCAGGATGACTGACACCTGTAACCTTAGCTACTTGGTGGGCAGAGACAAGGAATTAGAAAAACAAACAAAGAACATTGAAAGAAGAGTCTACAACTCAATAAAATGCTGGGCCTATGAGATTACACCTGTCACCCCAGTGACAAAGGGAATCATAAGTAGGAGAATCATCACAGTCCCAGGTGGCCTGGGAATAAAGCAAGACACTGTCTCAAAAAAAAAACAAATCGGGGGGGGGGGGAATGTAGTTGTGGAAGTGGGAGGGAAGGGATGGTAGGGGAAAAACAAAGGAGGAGGCAACAATACTTGATAAGAAATGTACTCATTACCTTGCTCATGTAACTGTAATCCCTCTGTACAGTATTTTCACAATAATTAAAAAAACCCCAAATCAACCAGGCACTGGTGGCTCACACCTGTAATCCTAGTTACTCAGGAAGCTGAGATCTATTGAAAGCCAGCCTGAGCAAGAAAGTCTGTGAGATTCTTGTCTCGAATTAACCAGCAAAAAGCTGTAAGTGGAGCTGTGGCTCAAGTAGTAGAGTGCTAGACTTGAGCAAAAAAATCTCCTCTGGGACAGTGCCCAGGCACTGAGTTCAAGCCCCAGGATAGGCACAATCTTTTGTAAATAACCAATACAGAAAAAAATGGACATGTGGCTCAAGTAGCAATCATAAGATCCTAGGTGCAAACACTAGTATTTCCTAAATAAATATGTAAATAAATATACAAAGACAAACATCCCCATTGTCATCCTCTCTTCAATGGGCTTAAATGCGGAAGGTGCACTGGCACTCAGCTTTACTGCCTCATCGCCCACAGTTCATGCTGTACATTTACTTCTGCCTTCTCTATACCTCCAGAACCCCAAGCTCTACTTTCACTTCATTCCTCCTTGGCTTCATGTCTCCATTTAAATGTGTTCACTGTATGCCAGGCTTGTTTGTAAGATATTACCACTTAACCCTTGAAACATGAAAGAAACAAGGTTGTTGACAATATAGAAAAGAATCAAAACTATATTTCAGCAATTAATAGAGGATCATGACTTGGTGGTCACTCTAGATGGGAAATTCTTTGGAAGTACTGATGTTCATTTCCTGTCTTCTTTCTTTCACCCACATGGTCAATAATGTTGCCCCTGACCACAGGTGACCACTCAAAGACTGCTGGTAACTCAATTGCTTTTTCTGTAGAGAGATGACATTTCCATAAATTGTCCCATCCTCCCCTCAAAGTTGTTAGCCTGTCTTTGTTCAGTTTTAGTGATATGACTGATCTTTGCATTTAAAAGCTAATCCCAATAACTAAACAAGTACATCATTTGCAAACACATACCACATTACATATCATTTAAAAAGCAAGAAATTAATCAAAACATTTATATCTTCTCTTTCATGTATTTAAATGCTGCATAAAACTTGCCAGGTACTGGTGACTCATTCCTGTAATACCAGGAGGTATTACAACCAAGGAGGTTGAGATCTGAGGATCACAGATCTAAGCTAGCTGGGTTGGAAAAGTCCATGGAACTCATCTCCAATTAACCAGCAGAAAAGGCTGAAGGTGAAAGTACGGCTCAAGTGACAGACCACCAGCCTTGAGCAACAAAAGCTAAATAGAATGGAATCCCTTGAAGCCCCAATGTGACACACACACACACACACACACACACACACACACCCCTCTTTTGCTGGGGACTCATGATTCATGCCTGTAATCCTAGGATCTGAGGAGTGTGGTTTCAAGCCAGCCTGGGCAGAAAAGTCTAAAAGACCAATTAACCACAAAAAGCTGAAAGTAGTTGTGGCTCAAGTGGTACGGTGCCAATCCTAAAAGATAAGAGATAATGTCCAGGCCCTGAGTTCAAACCCCAGTACAGGCCCCAAGGAAACAAACTCCTTTTAACTACTATGTTGGAAATTACTTGGATTAAGTCAGCGCTTTTTGCTTAATGTCTTTAATGCCTTCCATTGCTCCATCGAAAGCACGCTTGGGACTCCTAACCTGAAAAGGTTGCCTAGTTTCAGCTGGAGCAGGGAATCCCACGTTGCCTCTGGCGGAGCATCCTGCAAGACAGCAAGCTGCATCTCTGCGTTTCTTAGCGTAAAGTCCCACATCCATGCCCTCTTGTCAAACTAAACTGCATGGAGATACCGTGCACCCGGTCGCTTTCCGCGGTTCAGGGCTGCATTTGTTCTTCCCTGTGGGGTGGCTGTCGGTGGCTTTCCAGACGTGAAAAGAGGATGGATATTCACTTCCTTTTTTCAGTGGTGTTAAAGGCCAGGATGGACGGGCTGTGGTACAGCCCGATGCAGACTTCATTTCCAACCTGGCTCTCCTCTCACCAGCCTGCACAACTGTCTAACCTTCGCCAGCCACGGTTTCCTGGCCAGTCGGGTGAGGGTAGTTAGCACTATTACCCCCAGGGCTGGAGTACGGAGGGGACGCACCGCCATCGGCCCCCTGCGCCCCGCAGCCAGCCCGGCCCCGGGCGGTGAACCAAGAGCGTCGGAAGCGCTCCAGCCTCCCCCTCCCCACCCCACCTTTGAATCCGTTCTTGGGAGTCACAAAACTCTCGGATGGGGAAAGCCAGAGCGCAGGGGTTGGGGGGGAGAAATCTGGGGTCTCCAGAAAGCAGGGAACACTGCCGCAATGTATATTCGGGGTCTCCCGGCTCGGCGCTCCACGGTGTTCAACTCCGGAGGTCGGTTCGGCCGGCGGGGCTCCGCGCAGCTTTCCTCCAATCAGATTCCTCGAGGCTGGCGCCACGTCGCGACCTGATCCAATCTGGTCCCCCGGAGGGCGGGAACGCCAAGTGCCTACCTGCACCTGTGGCAACGGAGGCCGCCGAAGGGCCCCCCCTCCGCCCCCTGCCCTCCCTCCCCTCCTCCCTCTTCCCCCTCCCCCCACTCCCCCCTCCTCCCAGGGCAGCCGCGTCGGGCTCTGGTTTCCCCAATCACTGGGCGAACCACCAGCAGGTAGGCAGATGTCTTTTCCCGTTCCTAAGGACGCAGTGGAAGGTTCGGTGCGCCCGAGTGAGCCGCCCAGGGCCCACCTCCCGGCGGCTTCCGAGCGGCGCTAGCGGGGAGGGGACGGGAGGGGGGGAGAAGAAGGACGCGCCGGAGAATGTAAGCTCCGAACCCGGAAAGATTGCCTGCGCAGACGGCGCCGCGGAGCCCGGGCTGCGCGCTGCGCGCCGCGGTTTGAAGGCGCCACGCAAGACCGGCAGCGGCCCCTGGATTCGAAGGCAGCGGCCCGAGGCCCCCGCCCCAGGATCTCCACCGCCCCGCCGAGGGGCCTCGGCGCCCAGGCGTCGGGCAGCTCGCGGCGTGCGCCCTGGGCCTCTCCGCCGTGCGCGGGGGGCCGGGGTCCGCTAAGGAAGCGCGAACAGGTGAGCGGGCTGCGGCGGCTCTGCGGGGCTGGCTGTCACTCCGGGTGCCGTCTCCGCGTCTCCTGCGCCCGCCTCCGGGCTCCGGGCGCTGGCGCGATCTTTCGCGTCTGTGCGGTCTCTGCTTTGCACAATTCTCACAGCCGGTGTGGCGCACGGAAAGTTGATGCGGTGCCCGGTGCCCGGCAGGACAAAGCCGGGCCTTGGGAGCCCGCCTCCGCCACCGGTGCTAAATCCCTTTGAAGGTGCTTCCCCCCACCACCACCCCCGTTTTGCAAAAGAGAAAGGAAAGCGGGGTGTGTGCACCCCCAATGTGCCCGTTTGGGCCTCAGAATGCGGGTGGCCTTTTGCGTGGAAAAGAATTTGGGGGGCGTTTGAGCTTTTATTATTTGCAAGTCCGAGCAAGAAAGTGTCCTCCAGGTCACCTGGTGAAGAGCTGCTGCTTGAGTTTGGGGGCTCACCGGGGCTGCGGCGCCACCTCCCATAGGCGCCAGGACTTCCTTTCCCAAGCGGTTCGCGTAGGAAAACCTCTGACCACAGACACCTTCGAAGTTTCCATCCCTGGTACTTACAACCCCGGTGGGGGGGGGGGGGGTAGAGAGAGAGAGAGAAGGAAAAGGAGAGAAAGGGGGGGCAGAGGAAGCGGGGAAGGAAACCTAGAAGGAACCCCGGGGAGGATCTCACAGCGGTCCTGCACGTTAGCTACAAGTGCTATTCAGCAGTCTTTGGCTCCCCTGAGGAGCTATTAAAAGGTTGAAGGAATATACACATTGTTTTGGAGTTCCCGGTTGTGCTCCATCTTTTTTGGAGGATAGGATTTGCTCAAAGGAAAAGAAGTCTTTACTTTGTAACTAAAATGATCAAGAGTTGGGTTGTGTGATACAAACAGACTCGATGCATATTTTCATGCAGAGCTAAGGAAAGAGGGAAGGCGTTCATTCTCCACTGGGCCTTATCTCCGCTATTGGCTGAGCTTGGCTTCTGGGGAAATATAAGGAGAAGTAGGGTGGCTGGTTTTAAGGGAAGTTTAGTCTTGCTAAAGTCACAAGGCAGAATTGGGTGGAAGCGGAGTTTGAAAGAAGCAAAACTGCCCCCCTTGCTTGCTGGGAGTGTAAGTTCTCTGAACTCTCATGTGGAAAGAAATCTTGCGACTGGGGTATATAGGAGGAAGCCTTAGGAAAATGTGTGGGTGGTTTTTGTTTTGTTTTGGGTTTTAGCAGTGGCCTAACTCTATTCACCTGGACACCATTACATTTGTTTCTGAGCAGCTTCTTTCCAGGTCAGACATGCTAGGCAGGGCGGGTCACCACGGGCATCCATCTGTAGAGTGAATGGAACAAGCCCTTTTTCCCCTCCAAGTAGGTGGATCCAGTTCCCTGGGCACCATTGGCACGCTGACCACAGAACCTTCCCTGTCCTCCAGCAAAGACTGAGGCCTGAAGATGGAGGATGGATAAAGGCTACATTTCTTCCCTCCTCCGGAAGCAAGACAGTGCCTTCTGGGGCCGGTGGCTCAGCCTTAGAGCTTGGGGTGCTTTAAACTAGTCCCAACAGGTGCCAGGCCCAACACATGGGGAGAGATTGAGATTGGGAGATTTCCACCAATCCAGTAACCAAGTCTTGTTTTCTTGCCCAGTACAAGGCGCTGTTTTGACCCCCTCCCTGCAACCTGCCAAAAAAAGAAGCAAGCCAAGGGCTGGAGTGAACCCTTAGGGAGACTGAGTGCGGCCAGGGCAAGTTAGATCCCTGCGCCTGCGGGGCGATGGCGGACAGCGGCAGCGGCTCCAGCCCCTGGTGGAAATCACTAACCAACAGCAAGAAGAAAAGCAAGGAAACCACCATGGAGGCGCAAGCTCCGTCCCAGACCGACCCAGATCTCGAAGATCCCCTTTCCCCCAGCCCAGACTGGACTAGCAGCTCCCAAGAGAACCAGCACCCCAATGTCCTCGGGGGCACTGGTGAGACCCTCAAGTCAGACAAGTTATGTGGGGAGAAATCAGGCAGCAGCCGCCGCAATTTGAAGATCTCTCGTTCTGGTCGCTTTAAGGAGAAGAGGAAAGTGCGTGCCACTCTGCTCCCAGAGGGAGACAGGTCCCCTGAGGAGGCCGACTTCGCAGTGGACCCGCAGGAGAGCAAGCCATAGCCTGAGCCAGCTCCAGGACTGTGTCTCTCTGCACCATTGCCCTCACATCAGTTCTAAACTCGAGAATTCTACCTGCCCCGGCACTTGGTGACTCTCTCACACCGCGAAATTCAGAGTATTTCACACAAAGACCTCCCTGTGATTTATTTTTCTGGAAATTAAAGTGTCTCTTGAGCTTTGCATAGTTCAAGACTCAGAAGTGCACTAAGTATTTATTTGTGGCAAAAGAAGATACCTTCGTTGAGGAGTTGGCATGATGTTGGTTTTGTTTCTTCCAAAAGGCAGTTTGAGGCCTGACCCTCACTCTGGTCACTTTGAGAGTGAGATGGGTATATGGGTTCTTCTCTCAGAGACAGTAAGTACCTGAACTTCAACTCTGAAGTCTCTTGTAGGAGGAAGATGAGTTCCTAATGTGTACTCTGGAGAACAAATCATAGTGCTGTTTCGTGACCAAGAAATGCAGGTTAGGGTCTGACCCAGAATTTATGCTTTCAAGTGAAGGAAGAGGGGAGAAGAACCATTCCTAAGTTAGAAACTTCTTGAAGTAAGGCAGGATTGTTTCCAAAGTGGAATTGCAAAA
Source organism: Dipodomys merriami (assembly GCF_024711535.1). NCBI lineage: Eukaryota > Metazoa > Chordata > Mammalia > Rodentia > Heteromyidae > Dipodomys > Dipodomys merriami. The sequence continues at coordinate 7,162,954 of NW_027206068.1, read as the reverse complement.
CGAATCTGCCTGGTTTAGTGTGGACTATTAAAATTGTTGCGCTGTAAGACTTAAGGTGACTTTGTATTTTTTCCATTCCAAGATTGAAGCTCATCATACTTAAAGGCAGGCATGCAAAGTCCGAGGTGACAGAGTTAATCATTTGCCATACGACATTGGAAGAGAACATTTCTAGAAACCAGAAACGCCCAGACTGGAACCAGCTAGCCAGATGTTCCAATTTACTAACCAAATTCAAGGAAGGGAGGTACCAAGTCATTATTTCTAAATTCTCTTTTGACTTCAGTGCACTTTCATAGAGTAAGGTATTCAATAAACCAAGATTACATTCCTTTCAGTATCCACTGATTGGCCTTAACAATTGTCCAAAAATGTTTAAACTAGTGGATCAAATTCATTCAGTTTGTGTGATGCCACTTTTCCCCCACCTTTTTGCTTCAAAAGCTTATTCCTTTCCATCTAAGGCCTGCATTTATCTCATTCCACAGCCTTTAGATCTATCAAAACTGAAGGTTCTTAACAAAAATCTACCTGTTTGCTTTTATTATGAACTTGAAGAAAAAGAGTAAATGAACACCACTTGCTTTCAGCAAATTACAAGAGAGTTATTGTAGTCGTGAAGAGGCCCTGAGATCTTTCCCACCACAATTCAACTCATTTATAAACATGTAGAAATCCATAGCAGAAAAGTACAGTGATAAAAACACATATCTGTTTAGACAATGAAAAGCAAGAACTTAGTCAGACTCAATAGATAGGGTAGCTGTTTTTTGTTTCTCTTAGCTATTTTTAAAATAGTAAAACATGTCAGTATAAAGGAAATCCCACAAAGCAATTTGATGAGGAAGGCTAAAAGAAAATTAATGATTCAAGATTAGGTAATAGTAGACTAATAGAGTTAGTAGATTCCCACATACCAAAAATCTTACTCTAAAGGAAATTATTTACATAGAGAGTATGAACATCTTTACATTAAAATAGAAAGTATAGGGCAGTTTTTAAAATTATTGCTGTTTTATGGCATTCTTTTATAAGTATGAAAGACTTTCGTTGTGTGTTTAAATCCCAGAAGAATGTGAAGAAATATCCTGCAGTGGGTTTGCTGCATGAGGAAGACTGACATTAATTTTATTTTTATTTTTTTCTATTACCTTTCAACAGTTACCCAAAGGGGTTTCAATTTAACCTTTAACTTATAAGCACAATGCATTTTGATTATCCTTTCATCATTCTCCACCATTAACATAAATTTTAAATGGGCCTAGATTCAGATGAAGAAGAAGCAGTTGAGAACTTGGAGTAGACCAAAAGTTCATGATAAGGGAGAGGAATGTAGGCTTGGGAGTGAATATTGCAAAGGTTAGCAAGAAAGGTTCTGGAAAACTTGCATGAGATTTTTTTTTAAATTTCACTTTGTAGAAAAAAAGCAAAGCTAGAAGGAAGTAACCATCCAAAATGTTCTCTCCCACTCTCATGTAACTAATTGATGAGAGGTGTACATGTTTAGAAACTTTTGTCTCCATTTCCTTGTTTTAGATTTTAAAAATTCTTTAAATCCCTTAAAGTTCACAAAGAATTGGCATTTTCCCAGCTTTATGTCTAACTTTGGATCCCATCCAAATACACAATTGCTGCAGATATCCAATAGCAGATTCCAAGTGGAGGAATTTATTAACATGACAGCTTTACTTTGCTGCTAGCAAAGAAAACCATGCTCATAGTAGTTATGACAGTGAGTGCAATTCACAATCTACCTTTGAGGTTTGTAATTACATCATTTTCAAGCACTCCTGAATTATGCAGTGGGAAGAATACACTGATTTAATCCCAACTCAGTGAAATCAGAAACCAAGCAAAATTGGTTGGAATAATAAGATCATGAGTAAGATAACCTAATTTGGCAAAGTATCTTGCTCTGCTTTATGTGCTTTACACTTAATTACATTTTCATAATACAGATTTTTAAAGCTTCTTAAACCTTGAGATAATTTGTAGTAAATAAAAGGAAACTCTTCTTGGTGCTGGTGACTAGCTACAGAGGAGGCTGAGATTTGGGGTCATGGTTCAAAGCCAACTCCAGGCAAGAAAGTTTGTGAGAGTCTTATCTATGGTTAACCACCAAAAAGTCAGAGGTGGAGCTGTGGCTTAAGTAGTACAGTACTATCCTTGAGCAAAAAAGAACCTCAAGGACAGTGCTTATGCCCTGAGTTCAAGGTCCAGAATCAGCACACGTGTGTGCGCGCACACACACACACACACACACACAGCACTAAAGGAAATTTGCTGAATTAAATTTAGAATGCATTAGATTACAAAAGTTTTGTTTTCTTTAAATCTCCTTACAAGTGAAATTTCATTCACAGATTTGTAAACCCTTAAAGAAATTTTAATTCTAGATTCCAAGTGATATGAGAGACCAAAAAAAAAAAAATCTAATGGTATGTTTGCTAAATAATCTTGTAACCATGATAATTATAGACACAAGGTAGTTTTTGCCTCAGTGACTCTAATCTTGCAAAGTTGATGACTCATATTATAGGTCACTTGAATGTTTCATTGTATTCGTCCTGTGGTTCACTCCACTACTTAGAGTTGCATTTCAAAAGCACAGACTGTTGTTTTTTTAATGTATAGTTTTTTAATGTACAGTTCAAATGCTTAGCTCCTTGAAGACAGATCTAACCTTAATTATAAGCAGGAGTCTTGGGAAAAGCTTAAACAAAAGTAATTATTTTCCTGAAGTGCATGGAAAAATATTTGGTAAGTTGAAATCAATACATGGCTTTTAAAAAAAACTGAACAGAAAGAATTTTAAATAAAAAGGAAAACCAGAACGGAATATGCAAATAGAAACTAATATCCAGTGACCACAGAGACTGTTTATGTCAAAAAGAGAAAAGAATATTACTTTTCCAAGCTGAGAAGTATCTATCTCTGGAAACCCTCATGCTAAAAGCTAGCTTGATAGCTATAATAGGGGAAACTTATTCTTTGACATCTATTTTATTCCTAAAGGGGTGAGTCAAACCTGTTGGGAGCAGGTTTGCCCCCAGCAGGTTTGGCCTAGTCTGGCCTTAAATCACAACCCATCTACTTATACTCTCTAAGCTGGGTTTCTAGGGCAGTAACTACTATGTCTGGCCCTTGTGGCCCTTTTTATAACTATATAAAAATTCAGGAGACCTTTTCCTAGGGTACATTCAAGTTCACCTTGATGGAAGAGGAGTTATTTTATAGATGTTGATGTAAACCTACAAGTACTGCACTCTAGAAAAAAAAAAAAAGAAAAAACACCTCTAAGAACCTAGAATGAACTTGGTCACTAAAGAGCTTCCTGTCTTGTTATAGCATTGTTATCATTTAGTCCCCGCCTTCTCTGGCCCTATTTGCACCTTTGCCCTGAACCCTGCATTTCTTTGAGATCCAGGGATGTAGAAGAAGTAGTACTACCACAGGGCTAGGAGATTTTCCAAAGCCTGGACACAAAAGTGAATCTTTTGCCAACCACTTTGTTAGATGTGATCCCTGCAGATTTGCAACGTAAGATAAACATCTTACCTTAAGAGAATATTATTCTGAAGAAATAGGATTTGGCCAAGTCAGGCTACCGATCAAATGAGATACTCATAATAATCATGTCAAAGTTATTGGTCACAGCAATAAGGTGATCTGAGAATGGAGTGTCTTTATCCCTGAGGTATAAGACACAACTATTTCTGGCCCCAAAACTAGAAAGTTCATGTTGAAGAAGCCAGTAATCCCTAACCCTGAGTGAATTGACTGGCTGGTTGAGGACAGAACAGAGAGACAAACATTGGGCCTCCCTGTGCCTTTCCCATGAGTTACAGACGTTCTGAATTTTAAATTCCTTTCCAGTTGGAGGTCAATAATCTATATGTTAGTCCAAACCCTACAAGGAGTGCAGCAGAAAGCCCCTGCAGATACCTTTTCGGGTCCTGTTCTAGATACTTGTTCTAGGCCTCTCTCACCTTTACTCTTCAAGAAACCTGAGGTAAAGACTGGGTGTTTGTTTATTCTACTATAAAATGAGGGGTAAAGTTTATATCCCAGCCTTAAAACCCTCGTTTACTATGCTGCTATTTTAAGCAACTGCTTGTAAAAGTTAGCTCATACAATGCTTATTGTTTAGTTTAAGACAGAAGGCAGCTGCTGTCTGGCACTGATTGATAGGTGGGAAGAGAGGAGGGATGCCAAAGTATGCATGAGGATCGAATGCTGCCAGTATTAAGGAGGATGGAGCCTTGGTAAGAATCAAATTGTTAAGAACCAATTTGCCAAAAAGATTTCTTATATCTATATATAGAGAGACATTCTTATATATATAGAGAGAGAGAGACATTGAAAAAAAGTGTATTTAAGAGGGGAAGGAGAACTTAGGTTCTATCCCACGAGTTCCATTCCCAATACCACACACACACACACACACACACACACACACACACACACACACACACACACACACACACACACACACACACACACACACACACACACACACACACACACACACACACTTGGAACATGCTCAAATCTATTATTTCATTTGTGCTTCATAACTAGCTCACCAGGGTCCAAAACTCATCTGTCTCTATTCTTGCTTTAACTTGATTTTTTTCATTACTGTTGATGCTCTACACAAGGACCTGGATACAATCATTTCTAACTGTTCTCCATCTTCCATCTGAAACCTTGTGGAATACGGACACACCCTTCACAGGAGCTGCCACTCATGGTCCCCTCTATTCCATTAGACTGATAATTCCTAGAGTATGGTTGTATCTTGACATCCTGTCACCACTGTTTAGCATAATTGTTTCCCACCCCTGCTTGTCTGACCCTCAATCAGTCTTCAAGACTCGAGTTGCTTTCCATTTATGATAGTCTGTGTATTGAAGGTTCCTCGGTAGCTCATGTGTTGAAAGCTTGACGTCCATCCTGTGGCAGTACTAGGACATGATGGAATCTTTTAGGCACTGGAGCTTGGTGGAAGAAGGGTAGGCCATGGAAACTCACCCCCTTTCTGCTTCTCTCTTTTGCTTCTCTGTTGCCATAAAGTAAGAAGACTCAGCCATGCCGAGGATGGGAATCATGACATTCTACCTCAGTATTGGCCAAAAGCAACAGTATCAGATAACTATAAGAAAGAAAAAAGATCATGGCCCTACTAAAAGCGAGTAATTGTTGTACTAACTGAAGAACTCATTCTTGTAATTGGGTGCTCATGTTGATCCTATCTCACTTTTGGCCCAAAAGATTCAGGGACAAATGAAATGACCTGTGCATTTATAAGCTGAATCAAACTTTCCCCCCTTATAAATTGGTTATCTTAAGTATTACTCCTTGGTAACATGAAGTTGACTAACATATCCTTTAACTGACATGGGCCTTCTTCCTCCTAGCATTACAAATAATTTTGTTTCTTTTTTAATTTAAATTTTATTATAAAGGTGATGTACAGGTTACAGTTACTTATGGATTATTTTGTTGGAATATATTTATGTGCCTCCAAGATTGCATTATCTACCACCATATAATATAGATATGATCCTTACCTTTTTAGTTGTGGAGCTCAAGGAAATTCTTCATGTAATTTCATGAATTCCTAGTTAATATACAAAGAAATAAAACCTTCAGTTATTACCACAGAAGTACATAGCTCTTAATAGGGACATAAACTTTTTTTTTTCTCTCTTGGAAATCTGGCTGTGTCTTCCAGGTAGAAAACTTTCATCAAATTTTGAATCACTGAGAGTCCAACCAGGAGACATAAAACACACAGGGTTTTTTTTTTTTAATATAAAAGGCTGTTACTTACAGTGTAAACTATAGGAAGTAAAAGTTAACACTAAAGAATATATGGATATGTAAATGAGAAGGCCATTCCCCTTGGCTTAAGACAGAGTACTCAAGTGAATACTCTTACCCCTCCTTTAGAAGTAGTGAATAAAGCATAGCCCTGATTCATTGATTAATGGAGAAGTCACTATGATGTCCTGCCCACAAAAGTTACTAAACATTCATGCTCTGAGACTAAAGCACTGATCACTAAACACTTTGAACCTTATGCATGAAGACACAATAGGAAACATCTCTAAGCACATATACTATGAGGAGAAAATTTGTATCTGCTGCTAGCCTACCTCAATTTCACTGCATGTCCTCAGATTCAGAAAGAAAATGTGCCTTGCAATAGAACATAAGAAGAATACTAGTTTGGTGACAGGTCTTGGATCATTCAAGAAACATTCAGAATATTTTGACTTACAAGTCACATTTCAAGCAGCCATGAAGGAGGACTGCTGAACCCAGGCATGTTTTCAGAAAGCTCATTCCTTGGAATCAAGTTAATGCTCTAGTTGCAGATCAACCCACCTAGATAAGCTGCCTCTCCAACAGTCCACTCTCTCCCTTAGTCTCTCAGGGAAGTGGGGAACATGGATGAGGAGTCCACTAAACCCAGCTTAATTTGCATCCTTCCCTCTTTTATTCATCCAACCATCTTACTTCCTGCTTTTATACTCATAGAATAAGCTACTCATTCAAATATTTATTTTCAGGCTTTTCTAACAATGGAATTCAGTGTTATCCAAACCAGGACTGCTTTTCTAATGAATTATAAGAATAGTAGTTCATTCATTCATTAGGTGACAATTTTCATGGTCTCCCTGGAGAAATGTGCCAGATGAGGAGCAACTACATACACAGCCCACCTTGTTTGTTAATTAAGAAATACATAGTCACTGCGGCTTCAAAACAGGACAGAATGCTGATCACAGTCAACATTCCATGAGGCATAACTATTTGGAGAACATTTTCAAATAAATTATTTTATGTGATCTATACAAAAGATGTCTGGCTAAAATGCTAGATTAGTATTCCTAGATCCAAATCGATTTCATACATGACTTTATAACTCCTCCCACCAAGATGTAGCATCTAGTTCCTAACTTTTTGTCAGGTTAAGCCAAAAGAATGTGGTAGAATATTGGGTCAACTCTGCATGAATAAGTTTGCTCAAGCTGCTTTAACAAAATACCACAGACTGGGTGGCAAATAATAGACATTTATTTTCTCACAGTTCAAGAGGCTGAAAGGTCAAGACCAAAGTGCCATTGGGGCTGAGTCTAGTAAAACTTCTTTCTGGCTTTCAGATGGCTGTCTTCTCTCTATGTCCTCCCATGTGAGCTAAGAGAGATTGGTAGAGTCTCTTCCCCCCTTTTAAAGGACATCCACTTTGTTGGCCTAAGGAGCCACTCTAACAACTTCATTGAACATTTATTATCTCCTTATAAGACCTACCTCTGGATACAGTTCTGCCCATTCAGTTAAGACTGCAATATAGGAATTTTAGGATACAATGAAGTAAAGCAAATCTAGGTGTCAAGTGTCTTGACTGACTTTACTTTCTCCCAGGATCATACTCACAGTCTGAGACTAATACTGGTCTAGCCACCTGGAAGATATAGACCAAAATGGGCATAAATGAGGCCATGAGACCAGCCAGCCATTGGTCCACACGAACATCAACCAAGGATGAGGAAATGGCCTCGATAAGACCAAAACAATCCAGCTGAGCTCACTTTGAATTGGTGACCTGAAAAATTATGCACAGAATTAATTTGTAGTGTTTTAAATCATTCAATCTTGGTGTGATTTGTTAAGCAGTAAAAATGAACTGATTTGCCAAGTATTCTGTCCCTGTTGTCAGTGAGAAATGGACTGCTAGTAAATTAAATGATCACTCAGTTTTACCACTAGGAAATGATAAAAAAAATCTTTGGAACTTATATCCTTTGCTTATTCATTCTTCTCTGATCTTACTGCAAGCGAGATGGACTTGGGATATGGAAACACAAATATGTAAAAAAAAATAGGGGCAGCTGGATATCAGTGGCTCACGCCTGTAATCCTAGCTACTCAGAAGGCTGAGATCTGAGGAGCATGGTTCAAAGCTAGCCCAAGCAGGAAAGTCCATGAGACTCTTTTTTTTTATATAAAGAATTTATTTTGTTGGTCATGGGGCCTGAACTCTGGGCTTGGGTGCTGTCCCTCAGCTCTTCAGCTCAAGGCTAGCACTTTACCACTTGAGCCACAGAGCCACTTGCACCTTTTTCTGCTTATGTGGTACTGAGGAATTGAACCCAGAGCCTCATGCATGCAAGACAAGCACTCTACCACTGAGCCACCTTCCCAGCCCCCATGAGACTCTTATCTCCAACAAACCACCAGAAAACCAGAAGTGGCACTGTGGCTCAAGTGGTAGAGTGCTAGCCTTGAGCTGAAGAGCTGAGGGACAGAGCCTAGGCCCAGAGTTCAAGCCCCACGACTGACAAAAAATGGGGGATGTCAAATTGTAGTGAAGCTTTCCCTATTTTCCCTATTAAATCCATTTCTAACCGTCCAGGCTTTACAGTGAGTGACTGTGTATGACTGTTTGAGTGAGTATACCTGACAGACCCAAGCTCTAACAGGCTCTTCAATGCCAAGTGCAGGAAAGCTATACTATGTCTCACCTAGTTTGGGGGTCTATGTGGCAGTGAGTGGCCCTACTGCTGTGTTGTGTTTTTATCAGCCTGGCAACGACAGCTTCCAGGTAAAGGTGGACATGTGCATAATAACTCCTTACCAGTGAATATCCAAGAGTCCATTCCTCAACCCATCCCTGATATGCTCAAAGCTGCTGCAGACATTGAGGGCATAGAGAGAGCAGGGTGCAAGATTGCAAGATGAGGGTTGTTTGAGAAGGACAATGAAGAGAAAACTTTTGAGCCTGGAGATCTTCGGGAAGATTTCCTAGTATTCCAACCCATGGACTACTTCTGCTCCAACACACTTGCTTTATTCCCAATGGTCTGCCCCTCAAGACAATGTTTATAGCATCATTTACGTGTAGATTCCTGTGCTCTGTAAATTCCTTTCTAACATAAAATCCTAGAATGAGTCACGGTGGATCAAATACTTCAATTTAAAAAATCATGTTCATAAGTATTTTCTCTGTGAGATCACACCTGCTTTCCCTTCATAAGCAACATACAAAAAATTCTGCTTCCCCATGGTCTTCTCAAGAGTCTTATTAATTTTTTAGCTGGGTGCTGGTGGCCCATGCCTATAACCCTGGCTACTTGGAAAGCTGAGATCAGTAGGGGAAGGGAAGGGAGAAGACTGCAGGAGAGAGGAGAGAAGGAAGAAAGGAAGGAATGAGAGGAAGGGAGGGAGAAAGGGAAGAAAGGAAGGAAAGAAGAAGAAAAGCAGGGGAACAGGCAGGAAGGCAAAAAATAAGGAAGCAAACAAGGAAGGAAGGAAGGATTGGCATCTATTCAGGTATGTTGACCTTTTCTGTGTCCTTCTCTGTCCCTCAATGTCTCTCCTTACTCTCCCTTAACCTTTCTCAGTCCACGCAGGCATTCTGCCACTCTAAGCAAGCTCGTTTTCTCTTGCCCTTCATTTTTTTTCTGGCCTATCTTATAGGCAGACACCAGTAAGCCTGTTAGAAGCTGAGAAGAGGCTACAGCCCACCCAGGATGCACCCTCCACATTCTACCAGTCACCCCAAAGAGTGGTGGGGATCCACACCCTTGCCCTTGGAGGAGCTCCTAAGCCCAGGGGGGCATCCATTGCTGCTACAAGCACCCACTTGGAATGCTTCAGCGGTCACATCGCCCCACTCCATCTGCCACCCACAGCATGAGTGAGTTAAACAAAGAAAGTGACCTAGAATTACAAAGCGTGACCTCCGAAAAAATTCCAAAGGCCTGAGAGGAGGTTGTAAGGAGTTTTGCTCTTTGTGTTCTTGGCTGGATTTGAGGACATTGGCGTCTCTGTGCTGCCTCTAGTGGCCGCTAGAAGCAATGTTCCCCTCAAGGCCATAGCGAATGGTGGACTGCTTACAACGCTGAATGAGGTTCAGGGAACAGAACCATTCTCTGCAACATTGTTTACAAAGTCTCACCCACTGCTTTTTGGAAATTTGTCATTTATACCTCTGTATTTTCATCATTTTTACAAAGAGAATATGTTCATCCGTGTGTGTGTGTGTGTGTGTGTGTGTGTGTGTGTGTGTGTGTGTGTGTGTGTGTGTGTATTAGAGCTTGAACTGAAGACCTGGATATTATCCCTTGGCTTCTTTGCTCAAGGCCGATGCTCTGCTACTTGAGCCACACCTCCACTTCTGGCTTTTTCCTGGCTAGTAGGAGGAAAGAGTCTCACAGACTTTCCTTCCTGCCCAGGCTCACTTCAAACTTCCATCCTCAGACCTCAGTCTCCTGATGGGGTAGCATTAAAAGTATGAGCCACAGGTACCCAGCTATTTTAAGCACTTTAGAAATCACTTTTATTTTGTGATCTATCATCTTTAAAATTAATTTTAACTTTACAGACGATAACATCACTTTTGGTTTATAATTCTGTAATCACATAAACACTCATCAGAATACAAGACAATTCCCACTCTCCCAAAAATGTGTCCATACTGAATCCTTGCTGTCAAATCCTCCTTCAATCTCACCCTTAAAGTCTAGTCACTACTGATGTTATTTCTTCCCAGTGTTTCTTCCAGAATGTCATATCAACAGAACCACACCTTCTGTGACACTTTTGGCTTTCAATCTTCTTTTTTCTTTTTTTGGTCTAAGACCAGGACTCGAACTTGGTACCTAACTCTCTTATTGCCTGGCACTTTGCTAACTGAGCCAAGCCTCCAATCCTGACCTTCAGTCTTTTATTGGACATGGATGATCATAATGCACTGACTTTGAGAGTATCAATACTTCATCCCTTTATTTATTTGTTTATTTATTTATTGCCAGTCCTTGAACTCAGGACCTGGACACTGTCCCTACGCCTCTTTGTGCTCAAGGCTAGCGCTCTACCACATGAGCCACAGTGCCACTTCTGGCCTTTTCTGAGTAGTTTATTGGAAATAAGAGTCTCACAGACTTTCTTGCCCAGACTAACTTCAAACCATGATCCTCAGATCTCTGCCTTCTGAGTGGCTAGTGGGCACAGGGCTACTTCAGCCCATTTTTGTTATTATTGAATGTTTATTTGCCCAAGATAGAATGTCTGGGTTATAATTTTATTGATACTGTTATGATTATTTTAATATAGACTATTTAAAACAACTACATGTTTAAACTTAAAAGAAAGTTTTCTAGAATGGCTATACCATTTTGTATTATTACCAGTAATTAATAAGAGTTCTTTATCAATACATAATCTTGTCAGTCTTTGTTTTTGTACTGAATATTTTTAAAGACATGTAAAGATTTAGTCGTGGGGGTGGAAATGTGATTTAGTGGTAGAGTGCTTGCCTAGCATGCATGAAGCCCTGGGTTCCATTCCTCAGTACCACATAAACAGAAAAGGCAGGAATGGTGCTGTGGCTTATGTGGTAGAGTACTAACCCTCAGCAAAAAGAAGCTCAGGGACAGTGCCTAGGGCCTGAGTTCAAACCCCAGTACTGGCAAAAAAAAAAAAAAAAAGTTTAGTCGCTATGCTTTTAATTTGCTTTTCCCTCATGATTGCAGGATGTTGAAGTATTTCCTGTTTATTTACTGTCCATGTATCTTCTCTGGTGAAGTGTTCAAATGTGTTGCCCTTTTCTTTGGCACTTGTTTATTACTTGAATTTTGAAAGTTCTTTATATATTCTGTATATAATTGCTTTATTAAATATGTGATTTGCATATGTTTTCCTTCAGTTGGTAGCTTTCCCTTCATTTTCTGAAAGTCTTTCCTAAAGCAACAACATTGTACTTTTAATGTCATATCTAAGAAGTCCCACAACCAAACATCAGAAAGATTTTCTCTTCTAGAACTCTTATAGTATTATACTTGACCTTTAGATCTACATACCATTCCATGTGTTTTGTAGGTAGCATAAAGTATACACAGATATGATTTTTCTTATATATTGTTTGTCACATCATTTGTTGAAACCCTGAGCCTCCTCAACTGAATTTTCTTTGCACTATTGTCAAAAAATTAATTGGATATATTTGAAAGGTCTACCATTGAACTCTATATTGTTCATTGATCTGTATGTTTTTCCCTCTGGGGAACCACCTTGTCTTGATCTATAATTTTATAGTACATCTTAAAATTATTCAGTGTGAGTTTTCCATCTTTGTGTTTCTTTTTCAAAATTATTTTGTCTATTGTAGTTCCTTTGACTTTCCATATAGACTTTGGAATTATATTGTCCATAACTAAAGAGAATTCTGTTTGGATTTTTATTAAAATCATTATAAAGCATAGATCAGTTTGGGGAGAATTTGTGCCTTAACTTTTAGTTTTCAGTACATAATACAATATATTTTTCTACTTGGTGCTCTGAGTTCTTTCATTAGGGGCTCAGTGTGCAGGTTCTAGAAATATTCCAATATATTTATATAAAGTAACATATCATTGGAATAATTTTCAAATAGTAAATTTTCAAATGTTTGGCTTCAATTGTGATTAATAATTTGTATGAATAGCATGCATTGATTTTTGTCAGATTCCAGTGGCTCATGCTTGTAATCCTAGCTACTCAAGAGTCTGAAATCTCAGGATCACAGTTCAAAGCCAGCCTCAAGCAGGAAAGTCAGTGAGATGCTCATCTTCAATTAATCAGCAAAAAAAGCCAGAAATAGAGCTATGGCTCAGGTGGTAAGCACTGGCCTTGAGCATAAAAGCTCAGAGATAGTGCCCAGGACCTGAGTTCAAGCTTCCAGACTGGCATTAAAAATGATTTATTTTTATGTATCTACCATGAAGATAGTGACGTGACTTCATTAAACTAATTTATGAGTTATATATATGTAGTATATACTATATATTATATATAAGTGTGTGTGTGTGAGAGAGAGAGAACTACATTTACGGAAAACCATAGATAGTTTCTGCAAATAACGATAATGTTATTACTTCTTTTCCAATCTATATATATGCTATTTCTTTTCCTTGCCTTATTACACTGGCTGAAACCTCTAGTATGCTGTCATGGGGGAGTGATGCGAATATTAAGTTATGATCCACTCTTAAGGAAAAAGTACTTTTCAACATTATATGTGATTTAGTAGTTTTAGTAGATGCCTTTGAACATGTTAAGAAAGTTTCCTTCTAATGTGTAGGAGATTTTCATCATTAATACATATTGGATTTACCAGATGATATTTCTGCATCTTTTGAAATAATCACATTTCCTTTTTTCTAGTGACTGGTGTTTTAATGACAATCAAGCTTTGCATTCTTGCAACATCCCCTATTCACGATTACTCTTTTTTTTTTTAAGCTGCTTTCACTGTTACTGCCAAATCCCCACTGATAAATAACTGAATTACTATAATTCCTTCCTTTTTAGAAACAGTAAACTAAAATTACATAACCCTTGCCCAGAATCAAGTTGTTAGTGGACTAGATGAAATAGATACCACATCCTGTCCAGTGCAGGTAGTTCATGCTTGTAATCCTACCTACTTGGGAGGCAGAGATTGAGAAGATTGTGTACTTCTAGAACATCATGGGCAAACAGTTTACAAAGACTCTTTCTCAACCAATAGCTGTATGTGGTGGCATGAACCTGTCCTCCCAGCAGGAAGTATAAATAGAGAACCCTAGTACTAGGGGAAAAAAAACCCAACCACATCCTGACTTTGTTTAATAGGATAAGAAGTACAAAAAGAGACATTTGGGCTGGATGTAGCTCAGTAACAAGGCACTTACATCCCTTCCCATATAGGAGTCAACCAGGGCGGCAGGAGAGGTAGACATAAAGGGATATCGAAGAAAGGTCATCTTCAAAGAAGAATTTGTCTGCAGATTTGAGAAACGGTGAACTGGTTAAGAGCAGACATTTTGAAACCAGTTTGCCTTGTCTTAAATCCTGACTGTATGACCTTAAATAATTTATTTTTTTATTTTAATTTTATTGCCAGGTGATGTTCAGAAGGGGTTACAGTTATATAAATAAGGTAGTGCATACATTTCTTGTCAAATTTGTTACCCCTCTGTCATTTTTCTCCCTCTTTCCTTCCCCTATCCTTCCCCCTTCCCCGCAAAAAATGCACAGATCATTTCCAAAATAGTGCCTTGTGAGTAGTGCTGTTGCATTGGTTACTCTTTGTCCATTTAAAAAAAAATAAAAATAGGGCTGGGAAGGTGGCTCAGTGGTAGAGCGCTTGCCTTGCATGCATGAGGCCCTGGGTTCAATTCCTCAGCACCACATAAGCAAAAAGAAAAAAGCCGGAAGTGGCGTTGTGGCTCAAGTGGTAGAGCTGAGGGACAGCGCCCAAGGCCCAGAGTTCAGGCCCCATTACTGGACCCCCCAAAAATAAATAAATAAAAATATTTTTATTGTAAAGATAATATACAGAGGGGTTACAGTTTCATGAATAAGGTAATGAGTACATTTCCTGTCAAGCATTGTTACCCCCTTTGTTTTTACCCTACTGTCCCTTCGCTCCCCACCTCCCCAACTCCTCTCTCTCCCCCACCCTGAAGTTGTAAAGTTCATTTTCCACATAGTGTCTTGTACATCTCATTGTTACAATGGGTCAACCTGTATCCTTGTTTCAGCATTTTGTTATTTACCTTCCCCTCCCCAGATTAGAAAAATGTTATACAAGATGCAGGGCACCAGAATCAAATGCAGTGACAACAGGGGTTATACCATAGGGAGAAGACAGATAATACATTAAAAACAACAGCAACAAAGAAAAAAACCTCTTTTGTCCACATTTTGGGTTGAACAACTTATTAACTTCATAAAGTTTCAGTTTCCTTACAAATAAATTCTAGATTTATCTGAATTTCTGATGACCATCTGTATGCAATCTATCAAAACTAATGCTCCAATTTCCCTCCTCCCAAACCTGTTCATCTCACTTTGAATTCCAATAAATACCAACGCCAAGCCACAGAAATTCAACTAGACACTCAGTAAATACTGGGTCCCTCTATTTCCCTCATCTCCTACATTTGATTAACATTAAAGTCAGTCCATAAGTGTTACTTGAATCAAATCACATTTTATCCAATTCCAAACACTCCTCTAGTGTCAAGATCTCATGGCTGATTTTCCAATGGACTGCAAGTTTATTCATCATTATTAAGATAATGTAAGTTCATTACTCATGTTATCATATCTAGTTGATAGTAAGTAGTGATTTTACTATTGAATATTCCTCATTTTCCTCATCAAAATCTACTATTTCTGAACAAAGTTGAATCATAAAATGACAAATAATGAGCAAAAATGTAACATACTTTCTATCTACATATGTAATATGCTCACACTTTCTAGTAATTCAGCCCTAAATTATCTCATATTCTTTTTTTGCCTTTTTGTTATTATTATCTTTAAGTAGTTGTACAAGGTGTCTGACCACATTGTCACCCATTTTCTGATATGCTAGAGGAAAAGAAAAGAAAGATTTCTGGAAATTACTCTTGTTCTCTGTTGACTGAAAGATTGAAGATACATGTATTTGAAAAACCGCTTTCTGTGAGTAAATCATTTAAACTTCAACCACACCTTAACAATCCCAAGAACAGATACATTCTTGGTTGATAAACAGCTTATCAAACAGATTTTTATCTTTCTTAATTCTCTACTTTACTTTGAACATAGTATTAAATGAC
This sequence comes from Dipodomys merriami, assembly GCF_024711535.1. Classification (NCBI taxonomy): domain Eukaryota; kingdom Metazoa; phylum Chordata; class Mammalia; order Rodentia; family Heteromyidae; genus Dipodomys; species Dipodomys merriami. The sequence continues at coordinate 7,147,313 of NW_027206068.1, read as the reverse complement.
AAAGGTCTCCTTGTCAGTAAGGATTTCCCTTCCTACTAACCTTAGTAAAACTTGTTTGATTGAGCTTTACATAATACAGCATTAAACTCAGGGACTCTTGAGCTAAAGTCTGACTTTCTGAAGTGGAAGAAAATGAGCTAACCTGCTTACTGACATTTTATTTTCTTAATATTAATTCAGAAATACACCAGCCAAAACTTCCTTTCTATTGGGAATCAAAATCGGGAAGAAATAATTTCTCCAAAAAGGAGAAAGCTAAGGAAGAATTACAAATATTGGATTCACAATCAATTTCACAGTGCAATGGATCTAGGTAAACAGTGAGATCAGAAGATGCCAGGAAGCTCCTGGCAGGTAACTGCTGCAGCAAAGTACATAAACTTATGAGAGTCTCAGTCGCCCCTCATGCTTGAGTGTACTGGGGAGGATTCAGGCTAGGTTTGCAAGAAGGCAGTGCTGGGCTGTGGGAGGGTCAGACTTGAGTTGGTGTTCCAGAATATTGCTAAATTGTTTAAAGTTATATAGCCAAAGAGATCTGGACCAAATAGTATGTGCAGAAGCCCATTTATTAACTAGATAACAAACTCTTGGACAGATTTATGGAAGGGAAATATTGCTTGGAATGTAGTATAAGCAAATATTTCATAGCAACATTCACAAACTATGACAGCCTGCCCACTCTCATTCTTCCAGACAGTAGTCAGGTAACATTCTCACAATGGTCTGCATTATCACCGATCAACAATATAGCTAGCTAAACAAAAGGGTGATTATAGCACCACTCAGCCATATTTAACATAACTGTACTTAATTGAAGGGTAATTGTTTGCCCCAAGTATCATTTACTAGTGAACAATATAGAGTTAAGTTTTCAAAGACAGTGCATTAAGATGTGATATTGCAAAAATAATACCTAAATACATATAGGCACAACTCATATAAGCATAGAGTTGGTTCTTATTGCTCATGATAGTTATATTCTACAATGCCACCACTTTATGAGTTGGAATTCACTAGCACAACAAGTAAGTTGCTATCAAGCCATTGCTTCCAAGGACAAAAGGACTTGGTGATTGCTGTGTGCCTCTTTTCACAACACCTCTGTCAACTAATCAATGCCTAACTTCATTTTAAGTGTGTTCTTATATGAAGAAAACTTACCTAATATGTATTATCGATTCATTCATGTTGAAATAAATCCCAACCTCCAGCACCAACCATAACACATATCTAAATGAAGTCCATTGAATACACATTTTCCTGGTAAGGCACATAGCTTCTTCTTTTGAAGTTAGCACTGTGGTGCTATGCTTAGGGCCTATTTTAACCAGTGAAATCATTTAAAGAAAAGCAATCTCAAAAGTGTGAGTCATGAGGCACTTATAAACCAGGAGAAAGACATGTGTTTCTGAGAGCAGAAAGAAGAAAGAGTACTGCCATGTTCTACCTTAGCATGGGGACAGGAACATACACCACTCTCATGCCAGCCAAGAGCCATGAAAATTTTCAACCAGTAAGAATTTCACTATTATGGAAACTGAATATAAGGATTATACACATGCACAAGTACATACCTATTTTTTCATGTGGCTATATCACTAGGAATCAAGTAAGTTTGGGGCTAGCTTGTTGGCAGTGGTGATGATTTGAAGTCACAATATGATTTCTAAAATGTAACAAAAGCAAGTATTCATATCCAATAAGTTGAATATTTACAGATCTTTGCCTTTTAGGGACAACTGTATAGCTATGAGGTATCTTGTTGTTTCTTTGAGCTGTGAGGTATATTATTGTTCCTTTTACTACAGCTTTTGCTCACCAAAGACCACCCTGCTTCTGTGAAATGAGAAAAGATGAAGGCTACTACTTTTGAAAGTAGAAATAAATCTGTAACTCAAAATTCTCCCCTGTCTTCTTGGAGTTGAGAATGGCATGAGACTACAACCTTGTCCCGGTCAAGAGCTGACCTAGGCTTGTTGTATTACTTGCATGATGAATCCATTAGAAAGGGTGGAGCAGGTAGACTTTAGAACCACTTATGGCTTGGATGATTCATGCGTGATCTTCAGCTATAAAATGAAGGCCATAGCATTGACTTTATAGCATTACTATGAAAAGTAGAAGTGATTTTGTATTTTATTTTTATCCTTAATAGGAGTAATAATAATCAGACTTACACTAAACACGGATAATATATCAACTCCAAAAGGAATTCAAAGCAGTTTAATAAAAATCAACATCTGTAATGGTTACGATAGATTATATCTGGTTGATCTGAAGTAAATCTTAAAACTATTGATGTTCTCTAGCGTGTGGCAGGGCAAATGTCATTCAGACCCTAATCACTGTCAAAGCCATCAGCTGTTTCATGAGTCTTAGTTATTGTTTCATTCTCCTAAGAGTCTTGATGTTCAAAGCCCATGTCAAAGCCCAACATGAAGCCAAGGGAAGGAAGGCTCTTCCCTGGCTCTGCTCCTCCCATGTTCTCTCTCAGCTTTCCACTTTTCTGAGTTTTGTACTACCTTTTACATCCACATTACTCCTTCTAGTACTTAAATCCTCATCTAAACTGCTAAAACATAAAAAGGAGCAAAGACTGAGATTAAGATTGTGATAGGAAGAGAAGGTCGCCTGACAAACAGCAGAAGTCAGATCAGCTTACACATAATAGACATACGCTGATATACATGTGCAAATAGGTATGCTTTGCATAGAGAGACTGAGCCAGACATTTTCTATAGATATTTGTAAAAAGAAAAATAGATTATAAAAGCCTCACACACACTCCTGGCTACTCAGGAAGCTGAGATCTGGGGATCACAATTTGAAGCCAGCCCAGAAGGAAAGTTGGTGAGACTCCTACCTCCAATTAATCATCAAAAAGCTGATGGCTCAAGTGATATACCACCAGCCTAGAACAGAAAGCTAACAAGTAGCACCCGGATGCTGAGTTCAAGTCCTCAGACCAGCACACACACACACACACACACACACACACACACACACACACACACACACACACACACACACACAATAGATCACAACTACACAAAATCACATTTTCATATTTGTAGGAGAAATCCACAAACAAGATGTGCAGCAGCCTTGCATGGCAGTGAGTTTCTTATCACTTGCATTCCCTATTACCAGAAAGGCCAAGTGACAGTCTGCTTGCCCACAAGTGTTGGCCCCTTCCTTGACTGAATCACAAAGCATTTGTGTTATGGCTGTCACCGCAAAAGAACTGTGACCTTTGTTTGTGGTGAGCAATGTGTTTAGATGTGATTTCTTGAGAGTCTTCCTGTTTTTCCCAAGTGAGGGTTTGATCATTCTCTATCTACATATACCACACACTTATTATAGACAAGCATTCCTATATTCTATTAACTGTTTAAATAAAGAACCATTTATACAACCATTGGTAAGGAGCCAGCTCCCAGCCAGAAAATGAGCATCTGCTCCAGAAGGGAACTCCAAGAGCTACTTGCATCAAAACAGCCATAGTTCTTCCAGTTAATGAATCCAAATGTTTTGCTAACTGCTAAACACTTTTAGTATTATTTGTCCCTATCTTGGTGTCTCTTAAACTTACTCAACATTCCCTGCCCTTGTAGACTGTATATACCCACACCATTTTTGGGAAAGAATTCAATGAAAACAATGGAGGATTATATATATGAACAATTGGAAGGGGAAAACAATCATATAAGTGTGTGTGTGTGTGTGTGTGTGTGTGTGTGTGTGTGTGTGTGTGTGTGTGTGTGTGTGTGTGTGTGTTTTCTGCTTCTGCTTAGTCTGAGAAGGAGTGGTTAGATTTCTGGAAATGAAGAAAGTTTTCTTCCTTGAAGAGAGATACACATTTATTGTCTTGAGGGTCCTTAGAGTTTTCCCAGTCATTCTGGAAGATAGGATTCAGGGAGGAAGTGGAGAATGTGAGGAGTGAAGATGGGGGAAGAGCTTCTGATTTATTCCTGAAGGAAAAGCCAGCTATGGCCACAGAATTGTCATAGTTACCCACTGCTGCTCTTTTGCCCATTTCCCTTTCCTGCACTGCAGTGTCTCTCATGAACTTCTAGCCATCAATCATCAACCAAGACTACTTGAGCAGTAATCCCTGGCAACACTACAAGGAGCTGGGAAGAGAGATCTTCAGCTAGCTCATAAGGTGATGGCAAAATGTCCAAAGGAACCTGTTGGTAAATCAAAACAGCTGAGCAAGTCAAGAAGGCCTGTAAAGTTCTTGGGAAAACCTGCTGAGGTTGAGGCTGAGGTATTTTACTTGAATTTAAAGGCAGTGAGATGTGGAGATATTTTGGTTATCCTCAAATTGGTCCAACTGTTAAATACCATATTGTAAGAAAACATAATTTTCTTGTCAGATGTGTGGCCTGAATTCTGGGCCTGGGCACTGTCCCTCAGCTCTTCAGCTCAAGGTGAGAGTTCTACCGCTTGAGCCACAACACCACTTCCGGTTATCTAGTGGTTTATTGGAGATAAGAGTCTTACAGACTTTGCTGCCCAGGCTGGCTATGAACCGTGATTTTCAGATCTCAGCCTCCTGAGTAGGTAGGATTACAGGCGTGAGCCACCAGCACCCTGCAGGAAACATAATATTTTTTTTAATTTTTTTAATTGTGAAAATACTGTACAGAGGGGTTACAATTAAATGGACAAGATAATGATTACATTTCTTATCAAGCATTGTTGCCTCCTCTTACTACACCAAACTAGTCAAATAAAAATAAAAGTCCTTCTGAGGACTCTCCATACTGTTTTCCAGAGTGATTAAAAGCTTACATGCCCACAAAGAGTGTATTAGGGTTTCCTTTTGCCCACATCCTTGCCAGCATTTGTTATTGTTTGTTTTCTTCATAATGGTGTGAGGTAAAACCTCAGTGTTGTTTTGATTTACATTTCCTTATGGCCAGAGATATTGAGCATTTCTTTATATGTCTGTTGTCCATTTTTACTTCTTCTTCCAAGAAGTCTCTCTTTTAGTCTTGAGCCCATTTATTAATTGGGTTGTTGTTTCTTTGAGGGTTCTTTTTGAGGCTTAATTTTTTGAGCTCCAAGTATACTTTGCATGTTAAGTCTTTGTCTGATGAATAGCTGGTAAAATCTTCTCCCATTCTGTGGGCTTTCTATTTAGCTTGTTTGCCACATCTTTTGCCAGGCTGAAAATTTTAAATTTGATGCAATCCCACTTATCAAGTCTTTCTTTGATTTGTCGTGTTTTTGGATCTTAGAAAGTTTCAGACACATGCTTAGGAGCCCTAGCATTTCCTGTACTCCTTGCTGTAATAATTTCATGGTGTCTGGTCTTACACTGAGGTCTTTGATTCATTTTGAATTGATGCTGGTACAAGCTGATATATAAAGATCTAGTTCCAGTTTTCTGCATGTGAATAGTTACTTCTAATACCATGTGTTGAAGAGACCGTCTTTCTTCCAGCCTATGTTTTGGACTCCCTTATCAAATATTAGATGGATATAGGTCTATGAGTTCATTTCTAGGTCCTCTATTGTGTTCCATTGACTACCCTGTGAGCCAGCAATTCCACTCCTGAGCATTTGTCCAATAGAGCACAAACAAGGCTACACTAAAGCTACCAGCACAACCATGTTTACTGCAGCATTATTTACCAGAGACAAGATATGGAATCAGCCCAGCTGCCCCTCAGTGCATGAATGGATCAAGAAAATGTGGCATATATACACAATGGAATTCTACTGATCCATCAGAAAGAAGGATATTGTACCATTCATAAGCAAATTGAAAGACTTGGAAAAAAAATTATGTTAAGCAAAATAAGCCAGACCCATAGAAACACAGGTTGCATGTTTTCCCTCATTTGTGATAGTAGAATGTGCCTAAAAATCTATAAGTAAACATACCAGGTGATAAACAAGGGGCTAAAAATGAAATAACTGAAGTTTAACAGATTTTATAGAGAGCTTGAACATTTAAATTCTTTAGAAAACTAAGTAAAAGCCAAACAAAACAAGTACCAGGAAATGGATACTTGCAAGAGGATAAGGTGGGGCTAAGGGAGAGGGATAGAAGAACAAAGAGGGAAGGTGGGGAGAATGTAGACAAGCATTCATTATATATACCACAGAATGGAGAAGTATAAGAGAAGGGGTGGGTCAAAGTGGAGGTGAAGATGTTGAAGGAATGACACAGATAAAGATGTATTGTACACTTAAATACTTTGTTAAACTGCAAAAATGCTCACTACAGATCCAAAAATTTAAGAAAAGTGAGGGAGATTGTGGGTTGAGAGGTATGGGTGAGACAACATTGATCAAGATGCCTGGTATTTATAAACTGCTTCTGTGAATGGCAACACCTTTGCACAACTGCTTAAAGATCACAAAAACATTTAAAAATAAGCAAATAAGAATTTAAAAATAATACAAAAACAAAAGCCCAAAGAAGGACATATCAGTTTTTCAGAAGCACAAAAACCCAAACCCAAGAAACTAGGTATCAGTGGCTTACATCTGTAATCCTAGCTACTCAGGAAGCTGAGATCTAAGAGTGACGGTCCAGAGCCAGCCTGGGCAGAAATACCTATGAGATTCTTATCTCCAATTAACCATCAAATGGTAGAGTATGAGCCTTGAGAAAAAAAAAAAAGCTAAAGGCCAGTAACCAGGCCCTGAATTCAAGTCTCAGTACCACCACCACCACCACCACACACACACACACACACATGCACAGAGAACTTGTTTTTGTTTTCATTGGTCAATGGTTCTCAGTCAGGTCCTCTTATAGACAACTGCCCCTGCACATAAGCAACCATCATAACAATGTCTCTTAGTCCTGATTATAACAGCCTAGAAGAGCAGAACTATGTGAAGGTTGGACTGTGGCCATAGCTACAACATCATATTTGTTCTGTCTGATAGTAACATAGATTTAATGTGATTTGGATGGGTTTCAAAAAGGATTTCAATTTGTGAAGAACGTTTAAAATTACCTATAATTTCATCTCTCAATGCCATATTGCTACATTTGTACTCTCTCTTCCAAGAGCTTTTCTATATATTTGAAAAAAACCAAAGCCAGCATTACACTATTTCCATCATTCTACATCTTGTGAAAATAAGTTCAAGACTAAATAATATTTTAGTGTATGGAATTTATTAAGTTAACCTATATGTATGTTATTTCCAAGTCTTTAGTGTTATGCCCGTAAAAAAATTACACAAATGACTTGAACCAGAATCTCATAGAATTTAAAGTACAAAACTCCTACAAATATAAACAAGACATTTATATATTAGTATGAAAGAACTGTAGAGTAACTGCTCCCTCTAAAGTATATTGCAACATATAAATGCAATTATTTGATGGTTACCATTTAGTTTATCAGTCTTCAGAAAATTGCATTCTTTATGGTTCATGATATTGAACAAACACTCGTTACTGAACTATACATAATGTTACAGAGCTTACATTACAAAGTAAAGGAATATTTATGTCACCTTGAATATAAGATGATGGGTTTAAAAGGGGTTCCTAGGGAATAAGGTACCTATTTTAGCACCTTAGTGTAGTTCATTGTGGTGCTATTTGTTTTTACCTGAATTCTTTCTTCAGTGGAAAATGTTATTAAAAGGAAAAAAGAAAGGATGGTAAATTAGACTGTGTAAGTCATCTTTTTCACTTACAAATTCCAAAATCTTCAAAACATGAGTTAATCACTTCTGGTGATGATGTCATAAATAAGCCTTCAAAAATTAGACAAACGTGGAAATCAATTCCACATATTTTAAAAGACACTATGGAGATTGTCATATTGTTTGTAACATAGAAAACTGGAAAGAACCTAGATGTTTATTAATAGGGGATTTGTTAAATTAATACAAAGGGATATTGTGAAATCTTTTTTAGAAGCGACATTGGATATTTATGTGCTCACATGGAAAGCTACCCTAAATACATTGATATGTTATAAAGTTAAAAATTAAAAAGATAATGCAAATACTTTGTACTCTACACACAAATTCCACTTACTGTGGGAGACTGATTAAGCTCCTGGAAAATGAGAGCTCTGCTGAATCAGCCAATTACAGAGCCTGCCACAACTCTGCCTCTCCAGAGCCACATTTCTTATACTCTACATTGACAATTGTTTTTCCTTACACCTTAAATTCTATGAAATGATGGCATGACTCCAGCAATAGCTTATGCAATTATAGGTCCTCCAGGCTAGGACTTTGCTTGTAATAGTCTTCATGATGCCAAGGCATTTCTTCAATCTCGAATTAGCTTATTCTTCTGAGCCTCTGTTCCACTGCCATAATTTTGTTTAAGCAACTTGAGCATTATAGACCACTGATCTGAGCATTCATCACCATCTTGTTCTTGTTTCTTTCAGTAAACCAAATGCAGTATTTTCACCTGCAATCCAATTGCTAGCCAATCCAGGGTTAAATTTCCTGCCAGAATTCTCATAGAAAAAGGAAAAAAAAAAAGACCCACATTGAAAAACAATTATTTTACCCAGTGGGGTTTTCATTGGCTGAATGCAAGGAAGAACATAAACTTTAACTGGCCAAGAACATACAATCATATTTACTGTCAGCACTCCTTAGCTGAGAGTATAGAATATGAAGAAAATAAATCAAGATTTACTGTTATGGGGTTATATATTTAGGATAATTCTTGGAAAAAAAATGATTTCAAATCATAATTGATATAGATTTACTAAGATGTTTCTATAGCCCCATTTTTGTAAGTAAATTATATTATTAACACTATTGGGGTTATTTGGAGTCATGGAAGCTCAAGCCTGTAATCCTTGGTGCTTGGGAGGTAGAAATCAGAGATAGTGCTTCGAGACCCGCCTGGTATAAATGTTTGTAAAACTCCCTATCAGTCAATGATTGGGCAAGGTGACCCCACCCATCACCCCAAGCTAGAGGGGAAGCACAAAAAAACATGTTTGGAAAAAGCTGTCAATCAATTTAATTATAGCTTTATCTGGAATATGGGAACATAAGACAATTTTGCTTTTTACATTTCATACCAGTGCACCCTGGCTGAATGTGTTAAAATGCACATGATTACTTACAAAAGCACAAGAAGTAATAATAAATTTTTATGTTCATTTCTTCTTTGTTTTTCTTTGGTGGTGGTATAGGGTTTGAACTCGGGGTCTTGTGCTCGCTAAGCTGGCACTGTACCACACGAACAATGACTGTAGTTCTGCTTTTTTGATGATTATTTTGGAGATGGAATCAAGGGACTCTTTCTGCCCCAACTGCCCTAAAACCATAATCCTCCATATCTCAGAGTATCTAGGATTATAGGCATGAGCCACAAGCACAAGGTTGTGTGGCTATTTCTGCTTATTACCGCCTAGTGTTCCCACATTTGCAATCCTTAAGGTTCCTGATACATCCAATGCTTGTTTTCCAGAATGTTGAACACTTACACTTTTACAATTATGTATTTATTAATTCACACACACAACAAATACTTAAGTGCTTGCTACCCTTCTTCAAGCTGAGTTGCCATCTAGACTTAGTAGGTTACATAAGAGTTAATGAAATCAATATCTAATATTTTTGTGGGACTACAGGCTGAACTAAGGAACTTATACTTACTAGGTAAGCACTCTACCACTTGAGCTTTGCCTCCAGCTCATACCTCATGACAAATACTATGAAGAAAAGTAAACAATGCTATGAGAGGCCATTGAAAAGAGATGGGTCAGAGTGAACACAAGGATCAGCCCCTCAAGGGCCCTGAGTGAGGAGAAAAGAGAGTACAGAGGAGGCTGAAATCAAGCTTGAGCCTAGGGACTGAGGTCCTAGGGGTAGCACACAGGGGAACAGTGGCATTGTCATGGTTGAGCCACAGCCCTGCCTAGATCCAGTGAAAGTTCAAGGATGGATTATTGTTCTGCACATATTTATACGTAGGGCTTCTCATAGGATACATTATATTTTCCTGTCCCCTTTGTGTTGGGTTTGTTCATGTAAACATTTGTTTCGCCTGTTCTGTGTTAACAGATACAGGCTTCAAAATATATATCCGGAGAATGGGCTTTAGATTTAGAAATTTTCTGAACAGAATATGTCCCAGGTGACCAATTGGACCAGAAGAAAGATACACACAAGACACTACCACCATTGCCTACTGGGGGACTTATGCAGATCTACTTGGCTGCCTATAACTCAGACCTTTGATCCTTTTTGGTCAACAAGTTTTGAGAACAGCCTGCCACAGTAACTGATAAAGTGTCTAAATTCCACATCTCATAGGAATCTGAAGAAATGTTTTAAGGAGAGAAGTTATTGGATAAGTTTTTTTTTTCTTTTTTTTGGGGGGGGGCAGGAGGTCAGTTGTAGATCTTGAACTCAGGGCCTGTGCTCTGTCCCTGAGTTTTCTCACTCAAGGCTAGCACTCTACCACTTTGAGTCACAACATAACTTCTGGTTTTCTGGTGGTTAATTGGAAATAAGAGTCTCAAGGACTTTCCTGCTTGGGTTGGCTTTGAACCTTGATCCTCAGCCTTCTGAATGGCTAGGATTAGAGGCATGAACCACCAGTGCCCTGCTGAGATGGTTTTTAATGACTTCTAGCTACTGGGTGGAAGAGATTAGAAGGGTAGGTAAGTGAGGCCAGGAGGGGTGACTGAGCAAAGAAACTATAGCTGTACTATAAGGGAAAGCTGGTATTAATAATTCACTAGGGTTATCATGCACATTGTTTTAGAATTATGGAGATAGTAGACAATCATTTTCTTAATTTTTATTAGCTTGTTTCAAGTGCTGGTGGCTCATGCCTATAAATTCTAGCTACTTCAAAGACCGAGGAAAAGAAGATTGTGATACAAGCCCAGCCCTAGAAGAACAGTTCACAAGATCTTTCTCAGTCCATTGCTGGATGCATTGGCATGTACCTGTCATCATAAAGTATGCAGGGATGCTGAGATTGGGAGAATCACAGCTCCAAGCCAGCCTGGAGGGGAAAAATCAGCAAAACACCATCTCAACAGAGAGAAACTAGAAGCAATGGTTCCATCTGACATCCAGCAACTAGGAAGACTAACATAGGCACAGGTGCGCATCTTGACAGAAACCAAACCCTGTCTCCAAAACTAATCAGTAACAAGCAGAAGCAGTGGATTAGTGGCACAGAACCAGTTTAGCAAGCATGAGGGCCTGAGTTCAAACTCTAGTGCCTTATTCATTTTATAAAATGAACATTTGGAGCCCTAATGCATTTCCTTGACTTGGGAAAGGTATGATACTAATCTATAAAACCCAAAAGATCACAATCCTCTTGAATATTTGAATAGGAAAATAATAACAATATATCTAAAGTGGGCAAATGTGAAATATAGAAACAACCATTTATCTATCCATGGATAAACAGGTAATATGGCTTATATGCAGAATGGTATGCTATTCAGCCATTTTAAATGAAGGAAATTGTGTTCTTTGTGACAATATGGATGGCATTTGATGACATTATTCTCACTTAAATAACTCAAATAAGAATAACTTATTCTAACTTAAATAAGCACAAAAAAGCAAATGCTCAGCTTTGATCTCACATGTATATAGTATATTATGTATGTTTTGTATATTATGTATATATGTAGTATATGATATTTTGATCATATCATAAGGTGATACCTGCAATAAAGATACATTTGATTTTCCCATTAATAAAGCTGGGGCACAAAGATCAGGAAAAGAGTCAAAGATGGTTGTAAGAAAGCCTGAGGTCTTGATCAATGGTACAACATTTCTCTTAGGCAGGGAGAAGAGTTTTAGTGAACCATGGCACTGTATGATCACCTCAGTTAATAAAAAAAATACATCCTTTATTTTAAAACTTCTAAAGGAATAGAATTTTAATGTTCTCACCTTCACAGAAGGTAAGTTGATGATTCAATAGATATGTTAATTATCTTTTTTTAAAATTATCTTTAAGTGCTTGTACAAAGGAGTTTCAATTCAACATGTCTTTCTGAGTGCCATGCATCTTGGTCAATGTCATCCCCTTCATCCTTCTCCCCCACCTCCCCCAAGCCCATCCCATCCCTTCAATTTCCTAATCTCATTTTCACATATATACTTTGAATGTTTTAGCTGCCTTCCCCCACCCTTCCTCTCTTCACTCGACTACTCCCCTCCCTCTGACCTCCTCCCTCACCACACCTTAAGTCCCAGCTTCCTGATACTCACTTTGTTAACCTGTAGCTTAGTTGTCCAAAAAGAGTACTACCATTTGGAATCCTCCGGCCCCTGCATTCACCATACTTTAGTTAATATATTTGTGTGCATATTTATATATATATATAATTCTGTATGTGTTTACATATATGTTTATAAATTTAGATCTAACTTTTACATATGAGAGAAAAACTTGTGTTTCTTTGTCTCTCTAGGCCTGACTTAGTTAAAATAATTTTATTATAATGGCAGTTTTCTGCACTGTTTGTCCACCATTGAACCTTTTATCCTTTTTCTGACCATTGTTTTTTGACCTTGGCCCATCCACTTCTCAGCATGTCTTTCCATATCTTTCTCATAAGGACTTTATCAAGAAACTTTCTGGAAATTTCTCCAGTTGGTTATATATCATTTTCAAAGCCAGCAGTTTCATAGCTCTGTTAGAAACTTCCTCACATGGCAATATGCTTACATAAGTTTTCCTCATTTCCAGGCTCCTTCATCTCCAAGCTGTGAAGGGATCTGCTTAGGCCAACCCGACACCATAGCCAGGTTTGCAAGTTACCTGTAACCTGCTCAGTGACCCTTTGAACACCATGATGTTCATAGCTCCTGCCCAATTGCTCACACCTTGTACATATTTACTTTGTGTTGCTCTGCTGGATCTCAGGCTACCTGATTTTGCCCTGACTCTTGCTGATCATATCATAAGGTGATACCTGCAATAAAGATACATTTGATTTTCCCATTAGTAAAGCTGGTAAAGACACAAAGTTGGGACACAAAGATCAGGGGTGCAACAAAAATGCTTTCCAGAAGGCTGGCTGGTTGGCTGTTTCCCATAGCACAGCTCCATGGACCTTGGATCTAGTACAGCTCTGGGCATGTTGGCAGTACTAAGACCAGCAGGCTTTATTCTGGTCAGATTCTACGTTTTAATGTGTACTGGAGCAACATTACATCAGGGACTTGCCAGAATTTTAAAACCAACAGCTTTTCTTTTGCTTTGAGAAAAGGACTATAATGTGATCACCTCTGCCCTGAGCCTGTCCAGTCATTTCAGAGGGCTTTGGGAGCCTAATTCCATAGTAGTAGTTTCTACTTGGATTATCTCAATGGTGAGTGAAACTTAAAAGGATTTCATTCTACTAAGGAACAAAGTTACATTTTCTCCTGCCAGGCCAGTATGTGGGAACAAGTGACACAACTATTGTACTTACTGAGTGACTGTCCAGCACGCTCTGTGAGATTGCTGTCCACCTTGCTAACCCATATCCATCAGTTCAGCTGAAATGATTGCTTTTAATTATACTATTTTTACAGAGGTAAAAGTCACAATATAAGTGAGAAGAAAAAAATGTCTGCCAGTACTGGATCTTGAACCCAGGGCCTGACACTGGCCCTAGCTTTTTCACTCAAAGTTGACACTCTAACACTTGAGCCTTACCACCATTTCTTGCCTTTTGGTGGTCAGTTGGAGTCTCATACACTCTGCTGCTGAGGCTTGTTTCCAACCATGATTCTCAGATCTCAGCCTCCTGAGTAGCTAGGATTACAGGTGTGAGTCACCAGCACCTGGCAAGGAGAAAAATGTTAATGATGTTTGAAATGAAGTTTGCAAAAAAAATGTGAAAGAAAATAGTCCATGAGAAAACCTGGGAGCCTGTGTAAATATATGCAATGTAAATATTAAAGAAAACTTTAGAACATGTCCAGGTAAATACCAGGTGCTGCTGCACTTACATGGATCAGTTAAGTTCGTGGTTGGTGTGTATGAAGGTTCCAGGAGCTATAGTTGAGGAAATAAGGCTACAAAAATTTAGCCAGTAAAATAAGCAGTTTTTTTTAACCACAAACTTTCTTACCCATCTATTGAACTCATACTAGATGCAGGGTTAAGTGTTAAACATATCCCATGTATTATATATCATTTGGTCTTCCAAATAAATTAATCTGATTTATATTTACTATGTCTAGTCACAGAAGAACAAAGGCTCAAATAGATAAGTAAGTTCAAATAAGTCAAGGCTCAAATAAATAATTTTGCTGTTCTGATCAGGAAGCCTTCTTAAAGTATAAAAACAAAACATGTAACACAGGTCCATTGCATCTCTTAGTCTAACAGGAGTTGGATGTGGTGTTTTTGAAGAATAATGTTGAAGTTCAACTTTTCCACAGACTCCCAGAACCAAGTTAGGCAACTGAAATAAGGTTTGTTACCCCCAGTTCCCAGAATCATGCACAGAGCCAGGTTCTTTAGGTCACCTCACTGCATAAGAAAAACTCACCCCGCATTGGCTTCCAGGACCAATGCTGAAAATGACAGGAGTGTGAAGGAACCATGTAGAATGTCCTTCAACTGAGCCATTTCATTTTATGGATGAGAACACTCAGGGACAGCAATGTCAAGGAGCATGTTAGCTAGAATGTATTAGATTGTGAGTAGATGCTCACTCTGCAATCCATAGCATTCTCTCTAAAAGTAGCCCAAATCTGTATGTCATATTTACAAATCATTCTGTAGTTTTTCTTTGCTTTTTTAAATTGTTGAGCAAGAGTCTACGAGGGCTACATTTCAGTCTCACAAAAAAAATTGATATAAACCACTACAAATTGAAGGCACTACTTAAAATAAGATACTTGCAAGAGAAAAAAAAATCCATTATGAAGGCTCTGAAAAGAAGCACACGCCCACAGCACACTTGGTGAGTCAGAGGGTGTGGTGAGAGCAGAAAGAGAAAACTGATAATCACACAGCAAGCCAAACAAAGCAAATGCCACTGAGGAAACTCTATTCTTCTTGCTCAGGGACAACGTTAATAGGATGCTTTGAGGTTTGCACTTCATCCCCCTCGAGGTAGAGCTCTTGAGCAGAACTACCCAGTGCCCAGTGCTGGCAACATTGCATTTGACCTTTTGCTGCCCTGCCTTTCCTTCCTTCCATTAGGCCTTAGCTGAGTTAGGCCAGGGTTATGTCTGGCCTGTATCACTGAAGTGACCTTGAACATTGCCTCTCTCCCAAGTCATTGTCAGCAGCCAGGGATCTGTCACAATAATGCTGATATATGAGGTCAAACAAGGCAGCAATATTTTTTCTGAATCATATAGACAAAGTCCAAGCTCTTTAGCTGTGCTTAGGAGCTGCCAGCTTAATCCTTGCCTTATCTTATCAGGCTAGTTTATCCTTTTCCTATCCAGGAGTCCTAGATCTACTAGTTACTCTTGATGTGCATTGAGTATGTGTTATACCTTCCTGCATTACTCTACTTGAAATTCCCATTCTTTTTTCTCTCTCCATGTTTCCATGCCTTTCCTACATCTTCACACCCAGTTGGGCCTTCTCTTCCTTCTCCTCCTCCTCCTTTTTCTCCTCTTCTTCCTCTTCCTCCACCATCACCTTTTTTCTTTTTCCTTTTCTCCTTTTAGTGTGGATCCTGAGACTTGAATTCAGGACTTGGTGAGCTTTTTTGCTCATGGCTAACACTCTATCACTTGACCCACGGCTCTACTTCCAGCTTTTGAGTGATTTGTTGGAGATAAGAGTCTCATGGACTTGCCTGCACAGGCTGGTTTTGAACCTTGATCCTCAGATCTCAGCCTCCTGAGTAGCTAGGATACAGGTGTGAGTGACTGGTACCCAGCCGGCCCATCTTCTTGAAGCTCTTGCAGAGTATCCTTGCACAGAATCCTAGTGCTATAGCTCTTGGTAGAGAAGCATGAAACTCACAGAGCATCTCCACAGCAGCCACTGTGCTGTGTTTTCTTGCAGAGTATCTTCTTAAATCCACACAAGAATCCTGAGAACAGGTGTGGATATACTGATAGCAAGTAAAAGAAATCCCAATCCACCTGGATTAACAGGTGTAAATGTTATTGTTTTGCTTCAGTAAAAAGTTCAGGGAAGGAGCTGACTGCAGTGATGCCACCAGAAACCATCTTGCTCCTTCTCTTAGCCCAGCTTCCACAGAGTAGCTCCCCTCTCATGCTCAGATCTCTGCAGAAGCTGAATACCCTGGGCCCTCATCTCATGGGTCAGCAGAAGGCAGAGAGGTACTGTCCCAGACTTGGCAGCAAGGATCTCCTCATGGCTCGGGAAAAGATCATCTGGCCTTCTCAGAGTCCACCACTATTTCCAGAGCTGAATTTGTGATTGGCTTTGTCCAGTTTCATGTGTCATGCTCTGGCCAGCCTCCTCACCCCCTGCAGGCATATAGGCCAACTCTGGGGAGAAGTACTTCCATAAAGAGAGAGAGAGTTGATGGAAAGCCCAAAACACACATGCTATGTAACATCTAAGGACCATATTGACCAGTGAAAGCATTTTTTCACACTAAAAATAAAATGGCTTTTGTCAACTGAACATAATGGGGAATGTCTATAATAACCTATCTGGATGGCTGATAACCAACTGGAGGATGGATGGCCCCCTGCTTATGGTGTTCACAGCTGTCTTCATTTCGCCAGTGGAACGTGAACTCTGTCTCTAGCTCAACTCTAACATTCTCCAAAATCTTTTAAGATTAGATGATCATTTATTGTTGGAACACATCCAGAGGATCATCCTGAGAGGTCTTCTTGCTCAATGTAGGGGGTCCCTCCTTTGTGCAGAGTGCAAAAATAGGCTTTATGTATGTATATGTATATATATAATTGTCTGCCAATCTGAGTAGATTTTTGAGGTTGATTCTAATCTGCTCTCATATGGCACACCCTTCTAGAATGTGTGTTTTCCATTTTCACTTTCTGTAGTAATCTTTGGTCAAACATGGTTTAAACATATGAATTACAAATTTCCAGAAATGAACTATTTGTAAATTTTAAATGGAATGAGTTTTTGAGTAGGATGAAATTCCATGCCATCTCTCTCCACCTCACGCTTTCTATGAGTCATCTCTTTGTCCAACCTATCCACATTCCATTAGTTGCTATGTAATACCCAGAATGATTGATACTTAGAACTCATGCTCATGTAACCATCTTAGAAAGAAAATGAGATAGATGAGAGGGGGGTTGAAGTCACATTACTACTTTCATCACATTAAATTATTGTTGTTCTTGTAATTCTTATTATCCTATTTTATTTATTGTTACTAGCAATAAATAACTTATAAATTAAACTTTGCCATAAGAAGTGTATAGGGTCTATTATTGTCCACTGGAAATCTTGGAACACATCCCCTGCCAGGAAAGGAGGATCATATTATATGTAGAATCAAAGTTTCTACACAACATGCACTTTCATGTAAAGATAACATGAATAGTTGCAAAGAAAGTTTACATGCATGGAGCTTTGCTAGAGATTCTTTTTTCTTGTAAATATATTAGCTTCTGATTAAGCTCTTTTTATAGTTCCTGGGTCAGTTTTTTTTAATCACATTGTACAATTTCCCTTCTCTGCTTATTGACCTACACAAGAAAGCACATACATTGTTTCACATGCTCCTGTCCAACTGTGTTCACTGCAGCTCCTGTTAAAATATCACACAAATAAAAACACAAATCTTGTTTATCCTAATAATTGTAATGCTAATAGCTCTATATCAGGCATTGGGGTAAGCCCTCCACATTATCTCATCTATTTCTTACAGGTACTTTCTGAAGCACGTATAAAATTCTGCCCAATAGATGAAAGAATGGAGATTTGAAGAGATTTAATTAGTTATCCAAGGCCTCCAAGCCAAGATTCAACCCTGACTGACTGCCTCCAGCTTCATAACAAACATTCCAGAAAAGTGCTACTGACACACGTCACTTACAGAAATGAACCTCAATGCAATAGTGAGGATAAGGACAAAGGAGAAAAGCATTTTGATTTTTCATTCAATAATATAGAAGGCATTTCCCCCCAATCTCAGGAGAGTATAGCACATTATGTTCTTCATCTTAAACTCATTGCATACATTTAGTTAGTCACAAGGGCATCCCCTTCTCTAAACAGCAAGCTTGTGTAAGGTTGGCTCTTAAAAAAAACTTTATTCTTGATTTCACATGCAGTAAATATCTAACTAACTTCTTCTCTGCCATCTCCCATCCTCAGCACTGGGGAGGTGAAGTCTGCCTTCATGAATGGAAGAGGCGGGAATGTGGTCATTGAAATGGTAACTTCTTTTCCCTATACCTACCTACAACCTCCACTTGAGATCACACACAAAATAAAAAAGAAAGGAAGAAAGAAAGAAAGAAAGAAAGAAAGAAAGAAAGAGAGAAAGAAAGAAAGAAAGAAAGAAAGAAAGAAAGAAAGAAAGAGAGAAAGAAAGAAAGAAAGAAAGAAAGAAAGAAAGGAAGGAAGGAAGGAAGGAAAGAAGGAAGGAAAGAAGGAAGAAAAGAAGGGAAAGAAAGAAAGAAAGGAAAGAAAGAAAGGAAGGAAGGAAGAAAATAGATTTAGAAGCATACCTTAGCTGGGCCTGATTGTTATGCTTTTTGAGAAACATAATAGCAACATCACACATCCAGAGGACCGAGTGAGAGATCTTCTGGCTCAATGCAGGGGCCCCTCCTCTGTGTACGTTTCTATGTCCTTCCAGTGGAAGGCAGCTCACTGTATTAACGAATTAACTTTAGGGCTGGGAAGGTGGCTCAGTGGTAGAGCGCTTGCCTTGCATGCATGAGGCCCTGGGTTCGATTCCTCAGCACCACATAAGCAGAAAAAAAAAAGGCAGAAGTGGCGCTGTGGCTCAAGTGGTAGAGCGCTAGCCTTGAGCTGAAGAGCTGAGGGACAGTGCCCAGGCCCAGAGTTCAGGCGCCATGACCGGAAAAAAAAAAAAAAAAAAAGAATGCTTTGAACGCTAAAATCTCCCATGTCCCATGAATGGCTTCTCCCTCAGAGGGATCAGAGTGTCAAACAACAAGACAGACATGGACACCCATCTGCATCCTCAGGGCTGTCTGTTCCATGGCTATGTGCTCATTTAGCCCACCTCTGCAATTCAGAAGAAGAAGGTATCTGGGAAACGCAGTAGGGGGCCTGACATGTAGGTTTCACTTATCTCTGTCATTCATTGGCTGAACAGCCAGACACATTAACTTACTCTAAGGATACTGCCATCCAGGTCTCGCTTTTGGCTTCTCAACATGTGAAACAAAATTAAAATTCTTTTTTCTTTTTAAAACTGGAATACAGACTCCCTTTCCCCTGCCCTTCTCCAAAAGACACTTTCCTGCCCTTGTCCATCTCTCCTTCCTCAGAGACCCTTTCTTTTTTGCTGCTCTTTCCTCTCTTTTTGTCTCTCTTCTTTATACCTCTTTTACTCACCTGAATTACACTCACCCTGAAAGTCTAGATGGAATGTATTCCTTGGAAACAGAGCAATAGTAATTCCAACCGTGTGTCCCAAAATGACTAGGATTAAGCCAGGGAAGAGAAATCCACCTATGGAAGCACAACTTGCAGGTGGGCATTGAAGACATAGCAAATAAGAGGCTGCTTTTAGGTATATGAGGAATTCCCTGGAAGACCGCCACCTCGTGGCTTTCTAGAGGAAGGACAACAGCAGCAAGACCAAGGTCACATTTTGAACTGTAAATGTGTTTTTCCCACATAGCATGCAGCACTAGGCTCTGCAAAGCCCCTTCTTACTGTCCTGTTTAATGGCCATGTATTATGTAAGTCACGGGTGGGGATTCACAATCTCATCTCTCTGACCCTAAAGAAAGTACTCCCCACAGCATACCCCAAGGAAACTGCAAATACACAGTTTATATGATTTGGCAGCTAGAATTTAGTAAGGGCAATATTTGCTCTCTGGTAACTTTGAGCACACATCAGAAAATTTCATAAATTTAATTGGGCACATATTTGAGATACATTTATGTTCATTATAGACAGCACTTCCCTATTTCTTCCTTTCTCCAAGAAGCAAGAATGTCGACATTTCTACTCCCAGAAATGCTTCCTTTTTGTTAAGAATAAAAAAAATATACCACATCTACCAGTGTGCATTTGGAGACTTAGTTAAGTTTAATGTCAACATTTACTATAAAAATAGCTGACCATGGCTGGGAATGTGGCGTGGTGGTAGAGTGCTTGCCTAGCATGCATGGAGCCCTGGGTTTGATTCCTCAGTACCACATAAACAAAAAAAAGCTTGAGTGGCCTGTGGCTCAAGTGATAAAGTGTTAGCCTTGAGCGAAAGAAGCTCAGGGACAGTGCCCAGGCCCTGAGTTCAAGCTCAGGACTCACCAAAAAATAAAATCAGCCAACCCCAAAAGCTTCTTTGGATTCATGTTATTGAAATGCATTAAGTTTTACAGCAGTTAAAGTATATTTGCTATGTGAATCCCAAAGCCCCTTCAGAAGCCATTCAGGTAAATGTGTTGAAAGTCCTGTATCTTTCAACTGAAAAGAGAATCATTTGTCCAGAAACTGGTCTAAGTATATTAAAGAAGTGCAGAATTGCGAATAAACTTTCCCATCACCATCCTTGGGGCATCTCTTTGACTGTGAGGACAAGGCTTTATGTACCTGCCAACTGGGTAGGGTATACTGACTAGCCCTGGAGGCAGCAGAAATGTTGGATGGAAATGTTCCATCCAACAGCCCAGCAGCCCTGTCAATCCCCACAACATATTTTCTACCATGATGTGGGGAAAAGTAATCCATCTGCCCCCACTTGTGTTAATAATGTGGCATATTTGGTCCAGGACTGTAGTTCTATTTACCAAAGAGTCCACCTGCTGTTCCTGTGGCAATTCCTCATAGGTGGATCTTGGCGCTCTTTTGCTTTTAATAATTCCACATGTGAGTGAAGAGAAGGGTCACTTTTCTTCAATCATGGAGGAAGTACTTTGAATGGTGTAAAATACAGATTAGTAGGCAGTTTTTCTTTTCCACATACCTGGGAACATAAAAGTTCTGATTTGTTAGTAATTCCACACTGTTAAACTTCAGATCTTAACTTTGATACTTGAAGCTCTCCAATTTCTTACCACAGTATGTGACTCAGGAGTGAGGGGGAGAGAGAAACTAAGGGAGCGGGGAAGAGACAGAGAGAGAGAAAGCAAAAGAAAAACCTAATTGAAGTGTGTGTGTGTGTGTGTGTGTGTGTGTGTGTGTGTGTGTGTGTGTGTGTGTGTGTGTGTGTGTGTGTGTGTGTGTGTGTGTGCATATGCATGTGCTGGTACTGAGGCTTGAATTCAGGGCCTAGGCTCTTAGCTGGCATTTTTTAGCTTTTTTGCTCATGGCTGGTACTCTGCCACTTGAGCCATAGCTCTACTTCTAACTTTTTGATGGCTAATTGAAGATAAGAGTCTCAGGAACTTTTTCTGCTCAGCGTGGCTTTGAACACAGATCCTCAGATCTCAGTCTTCTGAGTAGCTAGGATTATAGGTTTGAACCACTGATATCTGGCTCCAATTGACTCTTGAGGTCCCAAAGTTTATCTTTTGTGGAAGTAATCATATAGAAAATACCATGTGACTTCTCTAACCATCCAGGCAATGACTGCCAATTGCCTGTGCTGAGAATTCATTCCAGTGTCCTCTTCTATCCAGACACTTGGTGCTTTAGCAACTAAGGTGGGAAACCTCTGAGCAACACTTAGATAAGCCTGACCTATTAAGACATGGCAGAGAAGAGAGAGAGGAAGGAAAAGAATGGGGAGAGGGAATCAAGCGAGCTAGGAGGGATGGGGTGAGAGCATGGTAGAGTTGAGGAAGAAAGGGAAAGGAGAAAGGAAAGAAAAAAGAAAGGAAATATGTAAGGGAACGAAGGTGGGAAAGAGGGTAGAAAGACAGAGTGCTAAGAAAGAAGAAAAAAAGTAGCAGAAAGAAGCAAGAAGCCCCTGTGTCCATCTTCAGCCATGAGCAGAGCCAGGTACACGGGAACACAGGAACATATTCCTGGTAACTGGGAGTCCTTGCACAGCTAGAAGGGTCTCTAGTTTATGACCTGGCTGGCTGGGCCCATTTGGCATCCCTGAAGCAGGTGTGTTGCCTGGCACTTACTGTTTGCCTCCCTTATTCTGCCTATGTCAGCCATGCCCCCCTAGGCTGCAACAGGAATAGGCCAGGCCGTGGGAAGACAGTAGTAAATGGATCCATGAGCAGGATTTGGGTTTCCAGCCATATTGTCCATGCTGTGAGAACCTCTGTGGGAGTGTTGGGTATCTAGCCCCTGGGAGGACAGCAAAGGAAGAAAGACAATGGCAGGCTGACCAAAGAGAAGCTTCTGGGCTTTGCTGCTCCTCCCAGGAATAAGAGCCCTTTTTTTCCCCTTTTATTTGCATGGTCAAAATTTAGGACAGATGATACTGTGATTTGTGTGGAAACATGAACGTTTTTCCTCTTCATCTCTTCTTTTTTTCTGTGCTCTACCCCCAACAATTTATCAAAAAAAAAACCTTTAGAAAGTTCATTCAAAAGCCAAATTGACCATGAAATCAGAGGAAACAAAAGATACTGAAAAGGAGACAGGTTAGAAAGAGAGTGATTTGTTAAAGGTTGGGAGAAAAAGACCATTTATATTTTAGATACCAATTTTAGCCACATAGGAACTAAGAAGAGAATAGGGAAGGGGAATTGTCTTCTACACTTCTATTTCTTTCATCCATGGGAATGCTACCTTTCCTGAGCTGGAGGGATTTCAGAGACCGTGTATTCATTTTAGGTTTTTCCTTTGCAGGATAGGAAAAAATGAGACCGGCCAATGACATCCCTTGTGCCAGACAACAGCTCTCCCATGATGTGGGCAATTCAGTGGGCGACTCCTTGATTGCAGGGACCCAGACAGCTGAGTGGGTCAGTGGAACAGTGACAATGGGGCTGAACGCCTGTGGGGAGGTCTGCATTTTGAGGCAGGCAAAGGAAGAAGGGAGGGTGTGGTCTATTCAGCTGAGCTCTTTCACTCAGCAGCAGAGCATCATGGGAATTGCCATGGGCTTTCTCAGTTCAACTGTATAGTGTTCCCTGACACCTGTGTCAAACGCTCATGAAAGTAAAAGCAAACAAATAAATGAATGAATAAATAATAGGAAGGATACCATGGTTGTAGACCCCTTCTAAGCAAAAGAGCCATGAGTACCCCTTTCTCTGCCATTTGACCTTGAGGAGGTTGCCAGACACTTTTGATCTCTATCTTCATGTAAAAGATAAGACCCATGGAACTTCTATCTGGGCTGCCAATGTTTCTTGATATATGTTGGTGTTACTTCCTGATCAACCCATGGCAAATTGCAAACATCACAAGTGGAAAATAAATGTAATCCACCAATTAGCAACACAGAATACTTAAGAGTATCAGGTGTTTCGCCTCATGGTTGTGTGGCTAACTGGGAACTGAAGCACCCGGCCATTGGCCTGGCATAGAAGACAGAGAGTCTATTGAATTGCATGTTGCTCGCCAAGGAAAAGATGAAATTCAAAACTCAAAATCTGACTCATTCCTGTAACTAAAGCTAGTTGAGAGGTAGAGATTGAGAGGATGACACGTTGGCACATTGAGACCAACCTGAGATTCATACTTTAGCAAGCCAGCTGCTGTGAAAGTACATATCTACAGTCTACATAAGAGATAAGTACAAAGAGCACAGTTCAGGCAGGCCCCAGGTAAAAATAAGAGACACTGAAAAATAACTAAAGCAAAATGGGTTAGATGTATACCTCAAGTGGTAGAGTGCTTGCTTAGAAAGCAAGTCAAGCTCTAGCACCAACAAAAAAGAAAATTCAAATTATGATTTCTACTGGGTGTGTATTGTTTTCATACCATGGTAAAATAAAAACATTCTTAAGGGGGACCATCATAAATTGGGCACTACCTGTATTCCTTAAACCAACATAGCTATAGCCACAGCACTTGGTAGTCGGAGGCTGCCTACACTGTACATCAACTTCCAGTCCAGCCTGAGCTTCATAGGGAGACTCTATCTGAAAAAGAAAAAAAAAAGACATTCTATATTTTACCTGGCACCACCCCCTACATCCAATCTATCATAAAGCTTTATGTACTCCCAAACCATAACTTGAATCCAACAACTTTTCTCCACCACCACCTCTGCCACTATAATGGTACTCCAGGATCATTGTAAAAATCTTCCAACTGCTCTCCTACCTGTATTCCTGATGGACGGAGGTGATCCTTTTGAGGGGAAAAGTAACCATGTTGCTCTTCTGCTTCACCCCTAAAGGAGCCTTCTCGTGTGGCTGGGAATTCAGCTTACTTTTTCCCATAACCCCACAGCCACTCTGGCTGCCAATCCAATGTTTTCCTCCACCTTCTTCCCCTTCATCCTTCCCTTGCTCTCTGCTTCATTGGCTCAGGCCTTTGTATCATGGTTGGCATGTGACAAAGGACCTACCTTGTTACAATGTTGATGTCCCCTCTCCTGACTCCTCTTGTCCCAGGTATACTCATAGCTCTTATGCATTCAGGGCCCTCAAGTCTCTACTCAATGGCATCTTACCTGACATTTCTTTTTAAAGTAGTATGGTTCAAACATTCTCTTGTTTCCTATTTTATGTTTTATTTTATTGTGAGAAATGATCCCATTATCTGTTTTTGTCCTAGAATATCACTTGTGGGTGAAATATAGAGATTTGCACTCTAGATTTATTTGGGATAAATCCACTGTTTTACTCGAGTGCCAAATTAGCACCAGCATATAGAAGATATTCAATAAATAATTTCAAGTAAAAACATCCATCATTTGAGGCAGGGAGATGGTAAAGTTAACTAAGTTGATAAACACTAAAAGTTACCTATTCTACTCTTTTTCATTCCTTCTCTATCACCTAGGAAATGCTTTTAGCCTACTTTTTTAGGTCATAGAGCTTGAACTCAGGGCTTGAGCACTATCCCTAAGCAATTCTGCTCAAGGCTAGGCACTTTGAGCCACAGCTCCACTTCTGGTGGTTAATTGGAAATAAGAGTCTCTTGCCAGGGCTAGCTTCAAACTGCAGTCCTTAGATCTCAGCCTCATAAGTGAGTGAGCCACCAATGCCCAGAACTTTCAGCCATGTTTGCCTTTAATTTGTTTTTGAGATTGAAACACTGTTAGCCTGAAACCTCCTCTTTCCCCTTCCTAAGGCATATATCCTCATACCCGGATGCCAAAGATTTTACTATAAAGCCTGTTTCTTCTCAATAGTTCTTTGAGTTAAGAATGAATCATTTGAACTCCATTTAAATTATGAGGGAACAAAGGCCCAGAGTTTCAGATCAGCATACTAAAAGTTAACTCCAGGCCACCCACAAGTATAAATCCCTTTTGTGTATTGCTTTCACTTTCTTTCACCCCCAAACATGTTTTCAGGCCTTCTTTATAGTGTATTTTTAACAGACATTCTCAAACCACCCCCTTCACTGGTCAAAGGGGAAGTTGCATAGGCTAAGTTGCTTGTCTCTTTTGCCTCGGATAATTCAAAGAACAGTCTGTTTATTCCAGGATTCCTTAAACTTGGGTAGTAAATAGATGTTTCCAGTGGGAAAGTCCTTGTTAACATTATCATTTCCCTAATGAAAGCAGAACTGCTCATCCAAAGTGATCTTCTAAGATTTCTTCTAAGTTAATAAACATTTATTGGAGTCTATCACATGGGGTAAGAAACTACAATAGCCTGCCCAGGCAGATGGACTTTCCTTGGATGCCAGATTTCCCAGGCTAAAGGTAAGAAGACTTCAAGCAAGTATAAACTCATTCTGAATATAGGCTCTTTTAGTTCTTCATTTGCTCATTGTTTTTCTTTTGTTTTGTTTAATGCTACTGTGTTGGGTGAATAAGGGCCTTTCAAAATGTCTATATCTTAAACCCCAAACCTGTGAACACCTATTTTATATGGACAAAGGGACTGTGCAGATGAGATTAATTTAAGGATCCTAAAAGAAGATTGTCCTGGATGACTCTGGCAGACTCAGAGTGAACACGGGATCATCAGAATAGAAGACAGCAAGTGAGGTGGGAAGGAGAGCAGGGTGACAGGGAGCAGAGGGTGGAACGATGGGCTTTAAAATGGATTAAAAGCCACAAGCCAAGAATGTGTGTATCCCCATGAAACTGGAGGAGCTAACAGCAGATCCTCTTTGAAGCCTCCAGAGGAGTGAAGCCATGCCAACACCTTGAAATTCAAGGTTACGACTTCCTAAAATGTAAGGAAACCCATTCATAACACCGAATATTTCCAAAACCATGCACCATCTCTCTGGGTGCTACTTCCATCATCATTTCTCCTATTATAGCTGGAAAAGACTCTCTGCATTTATTTTTGTTTGGTTGGATTTAAGTGTGTGTGTGTGTGTGTGTGAGTGTGTGTGTGTGTGTGTGTGTGTGTGTGTGTGTGTGTGTGTGTGTGTGTGTGGTGCATGCACACGTGTGTCAGTCCTGGGGCTTAAACTCATGGCCTAGGTGCTGTCCTTGAGCATTTTTGCACAGGGCTAAACTAGCTCTCTACCACAGTACCACTTGCAACTTTTTGGTGGCTAATCAGAAATAAGAATGTCAGAACCTTTCCTACCTGGGCTGACTTTAAACCATGATCCTCAGACTTCAGCCTCCTGAGTAGCTAGGATTATAGGCATGAGCCACCAGTCCTGGCTAAATTCTCTACTTTCGAGGATTTGTGTGATTACATTGGACTTTGCAAATAATCCAGGATCATCTTTCTAATATAAGGGCAGCTGATTAGCAACCTTAACGCCATCTTTACACTCCATTTTCCTTTGCCTCATAACCCATGCAATAGGATGTAGATAGAGATGTTTTCATAGAGACTGTCATATACCCTAAATGCTGTGTACCCAGGTAAATGAGAATTTGTGTTCAGATGAAGACATACTTGTGAATGATTAGATATTACTGAAAGCTGGAAACAACCCAATGTGCTTCCACAGGTGAAAAGATTTTTTTTTGTCGGTCATGGGGCTTGAACTCTGAGCCTGGGTGCTGTCTGTGTGCTCTTCAGCTCAAGGTGAGCACTCTACCGCTTGAGCCACATCGCCACTTCCAGTTTTCTAGTGGTTTATTGGAGATCAGAGTCTCATGGACTTTTCTGCACGGGCTGGCTTGAAACCGTGATCCTCAGATGTCAGCCTCCTGAGTATCTAGGATTACAGGATTGAGCCACCAGCTCCCAGCATGAACAGATTTAAAAAAAAATCTGTGATATATTTCTAAATGGATTATTATTGCTCAGCCAAAATGAATTATTGACACATGTATCAAGGGCTCTGTAACACAAGATTCTGTTTATATTCATATACTTTATATTTCTATTCTCAAAAAAGATAAGATTAGGCCAGAGGCAAATAGATTAGTTATTGTCAGGTTCTAGGAATTGGGATGGGTGGGCGTGACTATTGAAAGAGCATTTGGGGATAATGGAAATGCTCTAAATCTTTATAATATGGACAGATTCATGACTGAATGAGTCTGTCAAAACCCATGGAATGTACAATAAGCAAGGAATTTTCCTGGCTGCAATACAGGTGCACAAGCCTAACTTTCAGAAGGAGGAGGAATACTAGGGGAAGGACAAAGGTGTGGTTGAAAGTGACATTCGTAGTGATTGTTGTCCTAGAGACGGGCCCATTATGTGTTGTTTTTTTCTTTGCTTATGTGGTAGCAAGCAGGCATGATTAGAGCTGAATTAAGTCTTTCATGGGCCACTTCACTCATTTAAGAAGAATTTAAGGATATAGTTTAGAACTTTGTGAATATAGTGTTGCATACCCTAAGTGCAATTTGTAGTTGAAGAGTCAGCCTTGGATGGGGGCCCAGCAGTAGCAGCTGTGTGTTCAGCTCCTGGTGACATCATTGATTTTTCCAGTAGTTTCTAAAATCTAGCTAAGCTTTCCCAGTCTCAGGTTCCCAAAGTATGATGAGGAATAAAAATTCAGTCCTCATTGAAAATCAGTCTGAGGGTCATGGTTATTAAAAATTTATTCAGCAAATATTTCCTCAGCAGCACGCACTGTGTACTAGCTAGGTTGAGAAATTCAAGATGAATCCCTAACCTGAATTCCCTCCAACGTCGTTACCATCCAAAAGAATGCACAAAATAAGCGATTCTTGAAAAAGCACTTGCTGTTTTTTTACTTGGCTTGCTAAAAAAAAATATTCCTTCAAATATTAATTATTCTTCAGACAGGGAACAACCACAAGAGTTTCATGACAATCATAAATGCTGGAGACATTTTGTGTTTATAGCCGATGATTTCTACCAACAAGTTATATGAGATTTCCTGCACTGTTCTATATCTATAAGTGTTTATGAATGTCTCGTAAGTCAACGCAGACATTTTATATTTACTTTCACTTTGTGCTTTGAATATTGAATTTATTATAGTAGTAAGCCCCAAATAGCCCATGACCAAAGGAAAACCAGATATGTCTCTATTGCTGACATTCTTCATTCCTTTGGGTAATTTCTCTCATGAGAGCTCTCTAAACATTCAAATACTCTCTCTATATACACTGTCAGATAGTTTTCCATAGGGGCAACACACACATTGAGAAATGGGATGAGAGACCATGACCAGGAGGAAGGCTGAGCAGACCCCTAATCCCTACCGCCTTCACAGCCTTTGCTATCTGGACATCAACACTCTATGACTCAAACAAAATATGCAATGGAACATCAATTAAAACTGTGTTGTCTCAATGTCATTGATAACTAACTGCCTTTAATGTCACCCATGTACCACTTTCATTGTTAGAAACGAGCTATGTGTACTATTTCCCTGCTACTTTCATGATTGTCCTCCAGCAACTACAGATTCAGAACTCTAATAACTAGCATAGGTCATTTTCCAAGGCAAGGCCTTGGCTACCTTAATTTTCTACTTAATTATGTTTCCCTGTGTGTAACTTTTTCACTGCTAAAAGAAAATACCTGAGAAAACAACTTAAGCATGATTACTTTGGCTAGTGATTTGAAGAGAGTTCAGGCCATGGTTGTTGGATGGCTTTATTGTTTCTAGGCTATGGTAAAGCAGAACATCATGGCAGAGAGCATGTGCTGTAGCAGAACAGCTCTCCTCATGCTGACAGAAAACAGTGAGAAGTGACAGATGGGAAAGAGTAGAGAACAATATACATCTGTCAAGACATAGGGACCAGGAAGCCCAGGGACTTAATTTCCTCCAACCAGGCTTTGCCTCCTAACATTTCTATCATCTACAAATAATAATGTCCTATTACAAATACACCCATGGATTAATCAATTTATGAAGTGAGAGATCTCATGATCCATTCATTAGCCTCTGGAGAACATTCCATAGTCAAACCATAACATCTTGAAACCTGATCCTTTTGAAAATAACTTCAACACATCCATATTCATTAAAAGATATCATTTATTTCTACCCACTACTTCCTCAATTCTGTGTGTGTGTGTGTGTGTGTGTGTGTGTGTGTGGATGTGTGTGTGTGTCCCCTTGGGCTTGAACTCAGGGCCTGGGCATTGTCCCTGGGCACTGCTCAAAGCTCAAAGCTCACTTGAGACATACTCTACTTCTGGTTTTTGGGTGTTAATTGGAGATAAGAGTTTCATAGACTTTATAACCTCAGATTGGTGAGGATCTCAATCCTCAGATCTCAGCCTCCTGATGAGCTAGGATTATAAATGTGAACCACAAGTGCCTGACAGTTTCCTCTATTCTAGACTTGTGGAGGTGAAAAAAAATGTTGCTGATATTATTTCTTTTCTTTTTGTTTTTAATTTTTTTAAATTTTTTTTGGGTCCGGTTGTGGGGCCTGAACTCTGGGCCTGTGCGCTGTCCCTCAGCTCTTCAGCTCAAGGCTAGCACTCTACCACTTGAGCCACAGCGCCACTTCCGGCTTTTTTCTTATGTGGTGCTGAGGAATCAAACCCAGGGTCTCAGGCATGCAAGGCAAGTGCTCTACCACCGAGCCACCTTCCCAGCCCTTGTTTTTAAAATTTTAATGTCTTAAATCAATTATATGGGGGAAGGGGTTGTTGTTACTTCTCCACACGTTTACACTGTATCAATTTCACCTCCTGTACCACATTCCCTACCCCCTTCCCTCTAACGCTGATACCATTTCTAAAGGTTTATTATGTGATGTTCATTACACATAAAGGTTGAAACTAACCGGAAATAAGAATATTTCTCATCAAAAGATTTATATAAGTTTAATAGCCACAAGAGTATATGTTAGCTCTTTCTCCTTAATATAACAGCTCTTTCTGTTTCTCTGTGTGATCCTTCAGCTCTTCTGGCATGTGCTGTTTTTACTTCTGTAATCTGAGCTTTCTAGGCCATGACAGCCTGAGCAGACAATGGAGAAGGTTGGGCTTAGTCTTAAAATAGCCACAGTCGTACCCTTGATTTGGCTGTTTTGTGTCTGAGAAAGTTCTAGGAAGATGCAGATCTATTCACAGTCTGCCAGTAAGGGTCTTCTTTCCAAGGATGTGGTCCATGATTTGTCTTCCTTATCTGATAACTAAGGGGAGTGGATAATGGCACTACCAGCTGCTCTTGAAATGTCCTTGTCTGTTGAAAAAAAAGCATCTAGATAAAAAATACAGCACATGGTGATGTAGGATATATTGCATAATGGAACAAAACGATTATGTGAGTTTGGCAGAGGAAGAAGATGCTGGGTCATGGAGTGGGCCTTAGTCAAAGGAACAGGAAAAGGACATATTTACATCACTTTTACTGACCCTGGTTAAACATTAAATTCACCTGAGGAGTTTAAAAGAAATGGTGTCTTGACACCAGAATATCTGTTTAGTTGGCCTAAGTTGAATCCCAGTCAGAGATACTTAAAAATGCTCCTATGCCAGGTTAGAATGAAGCCAGTGAACTAGAGCTAGGGTGAATTTACATTTATTTTTAAATATATGCAAACAGAAAAATATACCTATAGGTATTTATGTGTTAATATGCATATATATTTTACTAGTTTTGTCCACTAAGAGGGCCTAGAAATAGTGACACCCATGTGGTAGTGGTCAATGCTGATCTGGCCTAGATACCTAGATCGATCTTGCCTTTACATACCATCCTCCAAAGAAAGAAGCAAAGTACCTGGAGAAGGGATGACTTCAAAGCCCTGAAGCAGAGAAAATACAAGATGAATCTGGAGCGTCTTTGGAGTAGAGTTAAGACATGCATTCTTAGATCCCTCAGAATACCTAAAACTCTAGAGAGCGCTGTTTATTTTACGATATATATATATGACAGTTTAATTTATAGATTATGTACATTAAAAGATTAACTGTGGGGCACATGGACAGCAAGGATGGTACGGAGAGGGAGTTGAGTGGGCTGAGCCCGATTTGTTTACGTTTAGTGCCTAAACAGCTCATGCATGATAGGGTGTGACCTTTTACAGTGATTGGTTGGTTCCTTTTCCTTCCCATGCCACCCGGTCTTTTTTGCTTTTAAAAAGTGCTTGCTGTGTGTTAATAAACGAGTTTCTGCTTGACTTGACTCCTCGATGTGTCTGATTGTCTCCTGGGCTAAGAGAGGCGTCTTGTTGTCTCCCGGGTTAAGGGAGGCTGGGGAACGGTCGAGCAGCACACTTGTTTCCTCGGACCCTGTCTGTCTTTCGTGGGATGGACGAAGACCCAACAATCAACAATAATAAAGCAGAGCAATTATAAAAAAGTATACTGTAATGTAGATGCCTTTTAAATATTGATAATTTTTCCACCAATTAAAAGCCAGGGAAAGCCAGGTGCTGATGACTCATGCCCATAATCCTAGCTACTCAAGAAGCCAAGATCTGAGGAGGAGTTCTAAACCAGACTGGGCAGAAAACCTCCATGAGACTCTTATCTCCAATTAACCATCTAAAAACAGAAATGGAGCTGTGGTTCAAAGTAGTAGACTGCTAGTCTTGACTAAAAATAAGCTCTGGGACAGCACCCAAGCCATGAATTCAAGCCCCATAACATCAACAACAACAACAAAATTTCTCCTTCAAAATATGTATTAGTTATTGAGAAGATTTTAACACATCACAACATTTATTTCTCCTTCCCTCTTGATGTTGCAGCTGAATTGCCTTCCCTTGTATGTAGGTGGGACTTAATGGCTATCTGATTGACATGCAAAGGGACAAATAATAATTCACTCACAGTGGGAGATACCACTATGACAAATGACCAGAGTAAACTTCACCTGCACAAAGCCCTGTTGCTATCACATGTCCCAGATAGGATGCAACAGAAAGAACACATAACCTCTGTGTAGTCTCCCCACAAGCCCGCTAACCTGTGAAAAAATGTAAGATAAACTCAGGGGACATTCTACACAATACATAGCAGCTCGTGCTCTTTATAAATGCCAACATCCCGAAAAACTGGAAAACTGAGAAGCTCTCACAGATTGGAGAAGTTTAAGGAGATAAGTTAAGTAAAGATACTATGGTGTCCTTTTCTGGGCTGGCATGGCCTAGAAAGCTCAGATTACAGAAGTAAAAACTGCACATGCCAGAAGAGATGAAGGATCACACAGAGAAACAGAAAGAGCTCTTTTTGGATAAACTCACTTCAGGTCATAGAGCACCAGTTCAAAAGGATGAAAAGGCCAACAGGAATGCTTCTGGGCAAGCTGTTCTTTCTAAAAGTTTTGACTAAAACAAAAGGAAAAACAGTATCTGCCATTAGAAGTACCTCCCTTAACTTAGCAACTGACAAATTCATCGTAACTTTTATTGTGTATATGCCAGTCTTGGGTCTTGAACTCAGGGCCTGAGTATTGTCCCTAAGCTTTTTTGCTCAAGGGTAGTGCTCTACCAATTGAGCTCCACTTCCAGCTTTTGGATGCTTAATTGAAAATAAGAATCTCACAGACTTTCCTGCCCAGGTTGGCTTTGAACCTTAATCCTCAGTTCTTAGCCTCCTGAGTAGCTAGAATAACAGGTGTGAGCCACCAGTGCCCACATCATCAAAAGTTTTAAAACACGGTTTAATTGGGTCTCATATTTGAAGTTAGTTTTTAAGTAATTTTTTTGTTGTTTTTGTTTCATAACAATAGCAATCATTCTAAGCATTTATTCTTATTTATAGGTTTATATGTAGTTTTCATAAAAATACTTTTAAAACTGTTTGTACATTCCTACGTGTTGTCACATACCTAATTAGGTATCATGAACAGGGCCTCAGAAGAGTTAAGACAGAAATAATAAGCTGGGCACTGGTGTCTCATGCCTGTAATCCTAGCTACTCAGGAGGATGAGATCTAAGGATCATGGTTCAAAGCCAGCCAGAGCAGAAAAGTCCATAAGACTCTTATCTCCAAGTAATCACCAGAAAACCAGAAGTGGCACTGTGGATCAAAGTGGTAGAGTGCTAGCCTGGAGCAAAAAAGCTCAAGGACAGTTCCCAAGTCCTGAGCTCCAAGTCCTACAACTGGCACACATAAAAATAATAATAGTAGACTCGCCATAGGGAAGAATTCAACATAAGCTTCCTACAGGCAAATTTGCAAGCAAGGCTGAGACATGCCTGACATACATGGAGATAGTTGTAATACAACCCCATATCAAAAAGAAAGCAGGAAGATTTGCTTAGCCTTCCAACCCAGGAGTGACTGTACTGAAACTAGTTTTAGGGTTTTCAAGTAGATTATCTATTAGAGGTGTGATCTTCCTGAGCCTTCATTGCAATGTTCCTGGGGTGAGAGACAGCATGGTTATCCACTCCAAGATCTTGTGGGTCAGGTTGCCTGGAATGAGGAGACAGGAACCACGAATATTGAGCTTACCAAAGGAATGGGACTTCTTTTCTCTGGCAGCTTGAAGAGATGTCAGGAGCTCCTAGTTGGTGATAACAGACAATCCTTGTGAGACTGGCCTAGTTTGATGCCTGTGTTGAGCTTCATAGGTCATACCTATGAAGGAGTTTTCCCTCATGTTTGCAACATTAAAAAAGATCATCTGGAAAACAAAAGCATTGGCCTCAAACAGGATGTCAGCATGTCTAGATGCATTTCCCTAGTTCTGTCTTATTGTTAAAAAAAATATCCATCAGGCCAGGCATTGGTGGCTCACACCTGGAATCCTAGCTACTAAGGAAGCTGAGATCTGAAGGTCAGTTTGAAGCCAGCCCTGGCAGAAAAGTCCCTAAGACTATTATCTCCAGTGAACTAGCAAAAAGCCAAAAGTGGAGCTGTGCCTCAAGATGTACAGTACCAGTATTGAGTGAGAAATCTATGAGATACCTCCCATACCCTGAGTTCAAAGCCCCAGTACACAGACCCAGACAGACAGACAGACAGACACACACACACACACACACACACACACACACACACACAATCTGTCAGTTGAAAATGACAAAAACAACAGAATAATCTGCAGTCATTACATATGATTGTAGAGATGTATAATCTTGCTTGGGAAGATTTCTATAAATATTTTCAGTGAAAGGATATGAATCTCATATGAGTGTATTCTAGATTATGAAAACATACTTTGCTGGGTGTTCAGAGTTACATACAGACACAGCCTCCTGCCCACTATGAGGAGTTATTTTTGGTGAGTAATCAAGAAGTGCCTCTAATATATTGATGTATGCCTCACCAAAGGGTTTACTGCATTTAGCCAAGAGCTGGAAACCATGCTTCTGATTACGTATTATATAATCCTTCAATGTCTTTCTCCCCATGTATGCATTACATTACAGTTGCCACTGAAAGAAAACCTACATGAAATATGTAGAAACATGGATTTCTAGGAAACAAAGAAATCTTAGTGATTTGAAGAGGCAAAAATGCTAATTATTTTAATCTAATTGTTATTATTATTACTATTATTACTATTATTGCAGCCTTTAGGGCCTTTGAAGGTGTTTTAACTTGCTATTGCTCAATCAAGAGTCTATTTGATATAAGAAGCAGCAGAGGGCGCTCCTCTTACAGGTTGGTTTCTAGCTGAACTTAGTGTCTCACAAAAAACACTTCTAAAATATATATGCTAACAAGTTCATGGCTTCTGGAAAACAAAAAAGACCCCAAATGATTACAAAGCAAAAGACAGAAATTTGTCACGAACAGATGATCATAAAGTAGGTGGGTGACAGAGCTTGCTTTAGTGGCTCTTCCCTTTCCATTCATACCAAAAATCAGTTTTTAGTGATTATATTCTCTTGAATAATTACCACCTTTTTCCTCCTCAAGTATGCTAATTCTACCATGGGAATTTTCTACCTTGAACTCAGCTGTTCATTGGGCTGTTACCCTCCCACTTCCTCTGTGTCTATACTTTCCCCTATTGTTTTTTCTGAAAGGAAACATACTTTCTGACAATGTCCAGAAGAGAAGAAAGTGGATCTACTTCCTCCTGGGATGGCATTGGTTATATTTCTGTGGACTGGATGCAAAGTTCTTTGACAATTCTTCATTGTTTTCTTTTGCCTACCTCTTTCTCTCTTATCTTTATTCCTCCAAGTGTTTCTCTACTAGTCCATACTATTTCATGCTTCCACCAATCTCCACTTTTAAGATCATGGGTACACTTAAGGAAAGCAATACCTTTTCAAGTAGCTATCCTTTCAGATGTCCCAAGAATCCCTACTTCCTTATATATACACACTTATATAGTGCTCAGTGGCACTGAGCCAAGCTCACTGGTGTTATCACTATGATATTAAGGGAATGGCAGTGTGTGGCTTTCAAAGATAAGGTAGCAAAAGGCATGTACCTTCCAATTTGCTGTCTCTTAGGGTCCCTGAGATTACTACCATGTGAAAGAATACTCCTTTTATTCTAAGTACTCCTTGGTTTTAAGGGCTGGAGTTCTGCCCACATTAGAAGTATCTTAACCATATGAATACCAACCATGGGAGTGAGCCATGTCCAAATGGAATCCTCCAACCCAAATAGGGCCTTGCAGGGGAGCTGCAGCAATACAGCCATTGAATGCGTAGGAGCCGAGAGAAATCAGCTCACAGCTGAGAAATCAGCTTAATATCTTCTTTGTATCTATATTAAAAGAAAATGAAACACAAGCACCCAGATAAATTGTTTCTGAATTTCAGGCCCACAGAAAATGTGAGATATTAACTGTTTATTGCTTAAGACACTCCATTTGGGGTAATTGAATATATAGTATTTTTCTAAAAACCTCCTTTCATCATACTGACAACACATTTTTACACTCTGGTCATTGTGGTTTTGCATCCTTGTGATTAAGTATGTTCAATGGCTTGACATTAATTTCAGCATAAAGCTCAAATCAGTGCACAAGTCCTTCCAGATTTTGCTCTTTCTCCTTTTCAGACTCACCTGACCCTCCTCCTCCTCAGCTCCTCTGAAACACTCCAGGTCTCCCTAGGTGTATATGGAGAAAATACAACATAAAATACAACACTTTCAGATAAACAACAAATAATCTGAAAGGTTACACAACATATGGAACATACTTATACTGAAAATATCACTTTCTACAACGAATTCTAAATTGCCATCCTGTTGTTTGTCTGAAGTTCAAATTTAACAGGGCATCCTGTACTTTCCGATACTAAATTTGGCAGTTCTACAGATGTGAGCTGATTTCTCAGCTCCTACACACTCAGTGGCTGGATTGCTGCAGCTCCCCAGGTTAGCTTCCTGTCTTATAAGACTCTGGAAAGAATTTAACACTTCTAGAAGGCCTAGATTCCTTCTGCCACTTTCCACATCACCTGTTATGGGCTTCGACCCCACTCAGTCACCACCAGTGTCTCCTCTCACACTGCATTTACAGCAGCTTCCCCTAATCCATGACCCCAGTGAGCTCCTGAGACCACAGATAGTATTCAACCCTACATATGCTGGTTCTACTATGCATGCACACCTGTAACAAACTTAATTTATAAGTTAGACACAGTAAAAAATTAATAAGTAATAAATAGAGCAAGCTTAACTATAAAAGTTATATGAATATAGTCTCTTACTTGCTCTGGCACCATCTCTCTCAAAGTCATGACAAATGGTAACATTTTCTTTCTTGTGGCTGGTTGCAGGTAATAAAGCCACAGATGGGGGTGGTCTTACTGCATTCGTTTGTCTGTCTTTAATCCTAGATTCTTAGGCTCAGAATTTCTCTTTCATTCATCAGATAGACTCTGTGCTGAAAACATAATACAATCATAGGGTAGACAAACGGAGAGAAGAAGAATGCAGTCATAATAGTCAATGTATATATGTGAACATTGAACCAAGTAAATTGAGGGGATGCGTAGGGTTGAGAGAGATGGGGGGAATGGTGAAAGGGGTGACACTGATCAAGATTCATTGTACTCATAAACTGACATGTTGAATTGAAACCCCTTTATACAACTGTATACAACCACTATTTTAAAAAATAAATGAAAAGAAAAATAAAGGAAAGGCAGACGTGACTTATGCTTATTGACCACTTAGAGAAAGCCACTCAGTGTTGTAAGATATTTTGCATATATTATCTTGTGAGTCTTCACATCAAGCTAAAGATGCTACTATTAGTAACCCACTTTTACTAGTGAGGAAATTAAGATTTAAAGAGTGGTATTCAATACTGGCAGTGGGGATGGAGTTCAAACTCATGAGTTCATTCTGGTTCCCATTCTATGACAAGCTATAGACACTGACTTTATATTATGCAGCTGAGCATTTTGAATGAATGTGAAAACTAATTTCTAAATTATCTAGCTAAGTACCTTCAAGTAGGTAGCCCATATAGATAGGTCCTCCAGCCTCTACCATGAGGAAGTATGATGCCTTCTTCATGGGTAGGTACAAAAGGTTTATTCCGGTCTGTTTGTTCTTTTTCAAATCCTGACCACAAATCTAGGGGTGTAAGCCAAGAAAGAGTATATTGTGCTTAAAAGCCAGAGTTGTATAGTGAAACTTTCAACTCTCCTGCTTACTAGCTATATGACTATAGATGAAGCTCTGGAACATCTATTCTTAGTGTGAGAAATGGAGACAATAGTTTTTAATTCCTAGAATATTGTTGGAGATTACATGAAATTAAAGAATGAAAACACACTAGTACAGTGCTCAGAACATAGTGTGTTTTCAGTAAACAGCACTGTTAGCATTGCAATTGTTATTCCACTAGGACAATGGCCGGCACGTGTGGGCCTGGCTCCCTTGTCCCCTTTATGCTGTGCAAAACATCAGATGGGAGGTAGCAGGCTAGATCTACATCCATATCCTTTGGAGTTTGGAAAGCAAGACTGGGAGGAAGGTTGTCCAGAAGGCAGCTGCACTGAGGAAAAGTGGCCTCCGGTCTTTGGTTCCTGCCCTGCCCTGTGGACCTAGATGGCTGGTGTTTGCTCCTCCCTGACTCATCAGAAGCAGCTCTGCCTCTGGGCAGCCACCCTGGGAGAAGCCAGCACGCCCACTGGGAAACAATGCTGTGTTCTTGGGC
The DNA here is from genome assembly GCF_024711535.1 of Dipodomys merriami. Taxonomy (NCBI): domain Eukaryota; kingdom Metazoa; phylum Chordata; class Mammalia; order Rodentia; family Heteromyidae; genus Dipodomys; species Dipodomys merriami. Next base: position 7,108,815 of record NW_027206068.1, on the reverse strand, counting down.
TCAAAGTCTGCATCCCTAAAGCCCTGCACACCTTGGTGGTACCTGCCTAAAGAAACTCTTCAACTCATAAATAGCCAGAAACATATGCAAACTTCTAAGGAGGGACTAGTCCTCTAAGCTAACCTAATCATAGGCATGCCTATAACTAAGTTGATGACTCACCGTTTTGAGCATTCTGGATGCTTTGCTGAGTGCTATGCACATAGAACCTCAGTTAATCCCCACAACACAGTAAGGTCTGTTTAGTAATTCTGCTATTCTCTTCATCATACAGATAAGAAGTCCAAGTCACACAGCTAGTAAAAGAAGAACCAGATTTGCTTGATGTGCAATAGAAAAAGATCACATGGCAAGAAAGGAAACTTTGGGGGGTCAGGCCTGCTTTTTGATAACAATGTATTCGCACAGAGAATCACTCACTTGGAGAGAACATCAATCTTTTCTGAGAGTAACTCCCCTGATAACCTGATTGCATTTTACTAGGCCCTACCCACCTCTCAACGCCCCCATTATCTCTTAATACCACTAAACTGGAGACCAACATCCAACACGTGTCACTATAAAGGACACCCTCTAATTGTATTCAGATATAGCCACACTTAAAAGTGTTTACTATTGTAGTATACCACAGTTTCATGATTGGTTTCCATGAAGACAGTTTCCAGGAGATGATAACTAAGAGTTGATTTCCATTTGTACAGTTTGGATCTGTTTCAGAGTAAGCCGGTTACATTGGTCACATAATACCAAAGTTCTCTGGGGATGGGATCTATATTTGCATCATTATTTCTTTTGGTTCTTGGCTAACTTATCTGGTCCATTCCATTTGTCTCCTGCTGTGAATGAATAGCATAGCATAAAAATTGTCAACAGCAATTCACAATAAATGCAGCCTATTTGCCTAGGAAGGCTAAAGGTCAGCCAGTATAATGTGACTAACCCCTTCTGCTTTGGTCCATAACTGTAAGGCACAAGTACCCTGAGGATATTACACATATAGTCATGACCCCCTCCCCTTCATTATTCTCATCACACATTCTTTCCCAACTTCTTCATCCACCTGGGGTTGCCATAGTTACCAAATGAAAATGCAGTACAACCAGTTAAGTTTGAATTTCAGATAAACAGTGCTTAATTGTATTTGTTGTTTATCTGGAAATCATATTTAACCACAAGTCTTCTTATTTAGTTGGCACCACCACACTAACCCACTGTGAACATGAATGTCAACAGCTCCATGAAGCTCTATTGAGAATCCAGGATGCTGAGAGGCTTGCTTCTATTGAAATCCTAGGTGCCAAGCCAAACACAAAGCACATTTCTTGGCAACCTATTCCCACAGGATGCTTACAAACTAGAGATCTATGCTTAATAAATTTGAGCAAGTCTGCATTCTCTCCAACCACTTCCATCTCAGGTTATTGTCCAGTATTTTTGGTACTATCTAGTTTTATTGGTTATATGGTACTATTATATAGTAGACATATCACATATAACACACAACATAATACATAACATATAATTCATCTGTGTAATAAATGTTTTACACTACTGTTCTTTGAAATAAAACTTTAGATTTAGCACCATTTTAACAAATTACTTTGTTTAGTATTCCTGCTTTATGCTCAGACTTAACTTCCTAAAGTCAGTTGTTGCTGGGCACCAGTGGCTCATGCCTGTAATCCTAGCTACTCAGGAGGTTAAGATCTGAGGATTGCCGTTTGAAGCCAGCTTGATCAGGAAAAATCTGTGAGACTCTCCTATCTAATTAATCACCAAGAAACCAAAACTGGAGCTTTGGCTCAAGTGGTAGAGCACTAGCCTTGAGCAAAAAAGCTCAGGGATCGTGGCCAGTACCTGAGTTTAAGCCCCAGGATTCATACAATTCAGCCAATCAATCAACACATAGTTGTTCTCAGAAAGATATCATTTTAGTGAAAAAAGAGCAGGAGTCCATTTTAGTGAAAGTCTGTCAGCAGCAAATGTTCTCATTTAGAGGTCTTAAAATGTCTTCCTGCTTCTTCTTCCTTGAAAGATGGTTTAATTAAGCAGTCAGCACACTGACAGTTCCCAGGCCCCAGCCTCTTACTCAACATTCCTTTGTCTCCAGGTCTGGTGTTTTGGTAGAGAAGTCTGAAGACTAATTGGTTTTGGCCTGTACATAAATCTTCTATCTCTGACAAGATAAATATTTTCTTCTTCTTTGTAGTTTAATTATAATAAGTTTAGACACAAATTCATTTTGCCAGTTATACACAGGATTCATTGTGATTCTGACTGTGTAGATTTGTCTTTTCTTTAAATTTACAGGCTATTTTCTGCCATTGCATATTCATATATTATCTTCTCTTTCTGTCGTCTCTCCTTCTGGAACTCCTATTGAACAGAGTTACACTTGTATATTCTGTATTTCTTTGTAAATTCTCCATACTTTGTCTCTCTTTGTACTTGCAATTTGGGTATTTCTTATGATCTCTCTTTTAACCTATGAAGTCTGTTTATTGTAATGAATTGCCGGTTGTTTAAGCTGGATGTTAATTGCAACTTTAATTTTTAATAATGATATTTCTTATTTCTAGAAATTCTACTTCTTTTTCAAATTCACTTGATCTTTTTAAAACATATTCCTTGGGGCTGGGAAGATGGCTTACTGGTAGAGCACTTGCCCTGCATACATGAGGCCCTGGGTTCAATTCCTCAGCACTAATAAGAAAAAAGAAAAAAGCCGAAAGTGGCGATGTGGCTCAAGTGGTAGAGCACTAGCCTTAAGATGAAGAGCTGAGGGACAGTGCCCAGGCCCAGAGTTCAAGCCCCACAACCGTACCCCCCCAAAAAAAAACACAAAAAACATATTCCTTATTCATATTATTTCTATTGTTCTTTGAGAATCTATTTTAATCTTATATCATAATTCCAATAAACTAAATTACTGGTAATAAAACTTTGGTATTATTTTATTCTGCAAATTTATGGCACTCATTTCCTTCAGTGTTTTGTAATTTTGTATTTTGAGCTCATGTTCAATTAGCTTTGTATGTATGACTTCTGAAAGGTTTTTGTGGAGAACTAGTCTGTGCAGAAGGAATTTTTGCTTGTTTGTTCTTGGTACCATTGAGTATTACATTCTGAAACCATATTAATTTCTTTTTTTCCTTTTTTATTGGAAAGGTGATGTACAGAAAGGTTACAGTTACATACGTAAGGAAATGAGTACAATTCTTGTTGAACATTTCTTGTCTTGTGCTTTCATTCATGACAAAGGTAGTCAGTGATTATGAGATACAATGGGAAACTTCTTTCCACATACACTGAGATAGAAACATTTCCGTATCTTCTCCCTTTTCTGTGAATGACTTTTTTTCTAGTCTCTCTCTCCACCTAACTGTCAAAGTAGACATTTGAAGATCTAAGCTTAGAACAGTGGTCTCACTTTTAACCCCTGTCACTACCATAGTTACTAAAATCCAAGGTGCTCGGTTTCCATGGCTGACAATGCTCTCAGTTCAGACATTATTTTCCGGGACTAGTTTCTTGCCTCTGTTACTTTCCCAGTTTTTCTCAACAGCGCACAGAAACGTGTGAGTTTTGCCCAGAATTTGCCTATGTTTTATAAAGAGTTTTTTCTTTTGTTTGTTTTAGAATGCCTTGCTTCCTATGCTACTGGAAAATAGTCTTGAACTGTATTCTATACGTAACTCGTATAGAGTCATTGAAGAAAACACATGGTGAGGTCCAGTAACCAAGAAGCCTAGTTTGTATCAGTGTTTCTCTAACCTTTTGTTGATCCTGCAGACTTTGTTCAAACAATGCTTAAGGAATAGTAATTCCTGGAATGTTCTTTAGAAAATACTGGTCTAATGAATTATGCTGGTAAGATAGGCTAGCTGCTAATAGAAGAAATGCCAAGGAAAACTTTGCAAAGCAATTGTCTTTTGCATTCCCAAGGGTTGTGAAGATTTGTCATTGTTTTGTTTTGTGATAGGAGATCTTGCTATGGTTTTGTTTGGGTCCTATGTGGGCCGCAGAAGTATTGGGTACATTTGTACCCGTCTTGGCCAGCACCCACAACTAATGTTATCTCTCTTCACACAAGGAAGGAAAGGAAGTAATTTCTATGCTAGCCCTTATTTTCATCCCCAGAAATTTCCATAGTTTTATTCTGAGTGCTAAAATTTTCCAAAGCCAATGTCATAAAGTAAATTTGTGGAACAGTTGTATAAAATCTGCTCTGCCATTTTTGAATGAGGAAATTTATTATATTTATTTTTAGACCACAAAATGTCTATTTTTTTTGACAGCTAGGAACAACCAGCATTGAAATAGAATTTCATAGAGACCTGCTTCAGACTGAAGGGCAGAAGTGAAGGTTCCTCTCCAAAAGTTGAGGAAGTTTCAATGAGCCACCTAAACAGAACACAATCCTACAGAGTGTTCATTTATGTCACGATGATTATGATGGATATGCCATGCAAGTTTTTTATGCTAGGACACAGATACTTCAAGTGCTTCGGGGAAAATTGATCTGGACTTACCCAATTAGGGAAATTCATTCTATGAAGATTTTCTAGGATTAAGGGAATTGGAAATTGTTATGAAACCTATAATAATCCAATATTAAAATTAAAAATTTAAAAACAAGCAAGAAAAGAAATATAATTAAATCTAAATTTAATTTAGAAACCTAAATTAAAACTTAGAAAAACAAATAAGAAGAGCTATACTTAAGATGTAGAGGAGGGACACTGCATCTCTGTTTGGTTTACTTTTCTGTAATGAAAACATGGGAACAATTGTTCCCTATTGGGGAACAAGTGTCAAGTCATTTGGATATATAGGCAGCACAGTAGGTTGATGCTGGAAACCTCAGGCATTCAGTACCTGGCAACTTCATAAGAAGTTGGTCCCAGGCTCCTCAGTCCAAAGTTCCCTACTACTGGTCAGCCTTAGGGGGCATTTCAAAAATCATCCATTGTCTCTCTCCAAACATTCATCCTGTGACCTGACACAGTCATAAAAACATAATCTACTTGTTAGAGGGGAAAACATGGAGTGATTTTTGTGTATATGCCCATACCAGGGCTTGAACTCAGAGCCTCAAGCTCTGGCTTAGCTTCTTGCTTTTGACTAGTAGATTGACTACTTGAGCTACTACTACAGTCTAGCATTTTGTTGGTTAATTTATGACAGAATCTCACATGTTTCTTGAACTACAGATCTCTGCTCCCTAAGTAGCTTGGACAATGGGTATGAACCCCTGGCACCTAGCTAAAAATGTGGAATTTTTGGTGGGGTTTTCACCATTTGTTGATAATACCAAAAGATACATTGATTTCATAAACAAGGGGAATTTTTCATTGGGTAATATAATCCTTCATGGTAGTTTTACAATCATGTATCCTTGAACAGGAGGTTCAGCAAGCCAACATAGGTTCAGCCAACACTTGAAGTTGATATAGTGTTCATTTAAACATTCTATTTAGGAGAGGATATCTTCTAAACAACATGTGCATAGATCATTTGTCATCAGTTGAATAGCTCCTAACTTGGTACTATTAGTAGTTAATTCCTGAGGGACATGGTTCTCTGATTATACAGCAAGATCTTCAAGGACAACTCATGAGCCTTGAAGAGATATATAGTTCAGTCAAGGCTAGAGAACTGTGCCTAAGAGCATTTGTTGAAATTGCACCCATTTTCTAGAGCAACCAGAGCAGTACTCTATGGTACATACTTACCTTGTAAAGAGACTATCTTATTAGTGAACGGGCTTTCTTGTCAGGAGATGAGTCTTGCATGTAAGATTCCCAGTCAAACAGTTGCTCCAGGTGAAGCCATTGAAAGACGTATTGGATCAACAGGCACTGGCCCATAAATTTAGCTGAGAACTTGAGGACAGATTTTATTTCTCCACTTGGATGCATCATTTCCATTTCTTAGTGCAATTTTCTTGACATTTTCTTATCTCACAGATCTTTAGTTCAGAGAGAATGGGATGGGATGTCAGGTCAGAGAGTCATATTTTTTCTGTAGTGAGATAATATATCCCTATTAAAGCTCAGAAACAGTATCGAACTATTCAGAAGTAGAGGGAAGTCCCAAAGTGCAAAGGGCTGAATACCGGAAAATACTAGTAGAATCCAATTGTCAATGATTTCAGTAATCAGGGCTATTTGTCCCCCCTGCAAAAGTACAGATTGAAAAGGCAATGTACCAGTGTTAAGAGGAAAAAAGTTCAATGAGAAGTGATTAGGACATGAAGATTCAATCTTCGCAGATAGGTTAGTGCCACTGTTGTAGAGAAAAAGTTCATTATAATATGGACAATTCAGTCCCCTCCCTTTACCCTCTCCCATTCTCTTCTCACCTTCTACTATGTGGTGATGTAACAAAAAGGCCCTTGGTCAGATGCTGAGTCCTTGATTTTGGACATCTCAGCTTCTACAACTCTAAGCCAATGAATGTATGTTTTGTATAAATCATCTAGCCTCAAGTATTCTGTTGTAGTAGCACAAAATGGACTAAGATGATCAGTTATGGATAGATACCACATGCCATGTCTGAAAAGTCAGGAGCAGATATTATATTAGTTCTCCCTAGACAGTTTCCAGGGCTGCTCATTATCCAGAGTGCTGCATAAAAATCAACCTGTCTTTCGAAAAATGTATAATAGGTGATTTAGTAAAATGTCTTGTGCAATGTGCTGTAAGGAACCAGGGACTGAGGCTCTGTCTCTACAGCTTACAGCTGTAAGATTCACAGTGCGTTGTTGGCCATTGTACAATGTCTCTTGGAGCTGTCGTCCAGTCCACTTTGCCAAGAGACTTGGAAAGTGAGGCTGTGGACTCTCTTTTGACTCATCCAGTTGTCTGTGAACTGTATTGCCTGGCTAATATGCAGTACAGTGAAAACAGCTTTCCTTCTAGAAATTATAGATAAGATGTCATAAGTTTAAAGGAATACTTGAAACTCCATAGGCAGTTCACATTAAGTTAGGGATTAAAACTACTTCCAGGAAACTCAAAAATCTTTACTACTAACTGTTAAAAATGTGCTATAGGACCTGTTAAATAAAAGCGCAGTGTGCTTCACCTCCTCCTAAAGAAACATGAGGAGGCTGTATCTATATCAAGAGCCATACGCCAAGTGTCAACAGCAGCTCCAATCAGTTCAGTAAGTATTATTATATGACTAGCTCTTTATTTAATAATTGCTAAACACAGCTAGGCATCAAGGCTAATCTTTACTTACAGCTTTTTAAAAAATCTATTTGGAGTATAGAACTAATAGTAGGCATTTAAACTTGGCCCATATTTATACTTATATGATGAAAGGACTTCCTTATTTTCCACTTCTCCTTTTCCTTCTCTCTTTTCTTTGTTTTTTTGGTTTGTTTTTTGTCTGTTTGTTTGTTCCTTTGCTTCTTGTTTGCTTTTTGGTTTTTATGTTTTGTTTTTGCTGTGACTGGGTTTCAAACCCAGAATCTCACTCTTTCTAGGCTGGCTCTCTACCACTTGAACCACATTTCCAACCCTGTTTGTTGTATGGTATTTTAGAGATAGAGTCTATTGAACCTTTCTGCCTGTGTTAGTCTCAAACTGAGATCCTTCAAATCTCATCCTCCTGAGTAGCTAGGATTATGGGCATGAGCCATTACCTCTGGAAATCTCTTTATATATGTCTCTGTATTTGTAGGTTCCACATCTCTGGATCCAACTCAATATGAATGAAAAATATTCAGAGAAAATATAGCTGGACTAACTACTATCTTGTTCCTATTCTTAAAACAACCCAATAAAAGAACTATTTACATAGTATTTACATTACATTCAATATTATAAGTAAGCTAGAGATGAATTAAAGCTCACAGATGAGTATGTATATGTTATATGCAAATAAAACAGTATTTTATAAAAAGCACTTGAACATTCTTGAATTTCTTCAAGGAGTCAAAGAATCAATGCTCTTCTTTGGAGAACTCTAATGCTCTCTCTTTCTCTCTCTACTTTTACTATGAGAGATTAATGATGTCAATGATAAAACAATAAGCAGAACTGTCACTGTGAGGCTTCTTATTTCCACATTCTACTTTAAGATGAGTTACATATTGTTGTGCCCAGGTCGCAGGACCCCCACCAAGAAGACCACTGAGAGTCAGACTTTACAGCTGTTTTAAGGTTTTATTTAAACAGGCTGCAGCTCCGGCCTCATCCTACACTCCAACACAGCGGAGCCCAGGAGGAGAGCCCCGAGCTAAAGATTTGCAGGGCTTATAAAGGCACACAGCCAACCAGGTGTTTGGATTACCACCACATGTTGCTCTGCTAGACAGAATTTGCTGATCTTAGGTTTAGTTTAAACAAGCAACAAGTGGTCACTGCCTCAAGTACTTTAACCCTTCACATATTGCCTAAAATTATTACTTACATTACTCCTAGATCAGAAGAGTAAAGAGAGAATCACCATATGATGACTGCAATAAATACTTAAAATCAATTAATAGATGCTCATCTATTCATAAAGTATACTGCTTTTTCCATATATTTTGGGGGCCTGAAAACACCTGAAGACATACTCTATCCAAATCAGAACTTGGATTTGTGAAGGAGAAACTATAGTTCAAAAACATAACTGCTTCCCTTTAGTTGAGGTCTGCTTCAGTATTCTTTTTGAAATGATCAGTTCCTACATACATTGTTCAATCTCAGAACAGAGTGCTATTTCAATGGACCAATCTTACTCATTCCTCTCATGTATGAAGTACGTGCTTTTTGTGTACCTTTTTCTGGTATTATGGCTTGAATTTAGGGCCTAGGTGCTGTCCCTTAGCTCTTTCTCTCAAGGCTGGCACTCTACCACTTGAGCCACAGTTCCATTTCTTGCTTTTTTGCTGGTTAATTGGAGGTAAAAATCTTATAGGCTTTCCTGCCTGGGCTGGCTTTGAACTGCAGTCCTCCTATCTCAGCTTCCTGAGTAATGAGGCATGAACCAGGCATGAACCACTGCTGCCTGGCTTAAGAGAAATGTTTCTTGAACCATAGTTTCCACCCAGCAAATCACATGAAATCTCTGGATTTGTTTGATGACTATGTAAAACAGTAACTACCATTGTTCTTCTAGAACTTGTTCATCATGAAGACATTTTTACTTGATTATAGCACTGAGCTAGATAATTACTTAACAAAAAGTCTTTTTTCCTAGTATGTAATAAATTTCTACTTTGATAAAAGCAGAATTTTATAGGATGAAATAATAGCTGAGAAATTTGAATGTCATATTCTACATCTAAAAAGTATATTTTAACTGATTCTAAAGAGTATTTTATTTGGGAAAAAAATTAATAAATCATCCAGGGACAGATATTACCTCTTACCAGATCTTTATATCATTAGGATCTGTTAATCTTGCTGGGTTTGTTGTGCTTTATAATAACAACGCAATATGATCTTTGCAATACATTCTTGAACACTGTAAAAAAATAATATAAAAAACATGCATTTCAGCTGGGCATCAGTGGCTCACACCTGTAATCCTAGCTGCTCAGGAGGCTGAGATCTGAGGATTGTGGTTCAAAACCAGCCTGGGCAGAAAAGTCTGTGAGACTCTTATCTCTAATAAACCACCAGAAAACTGGAAGTGGTGCTATGGCTCAAGTGGTAGAGCACTAGCCTTGAGCTGAAGAGCTAAGGGACAGTGCCCAGGGCCAGAGGTTCAAGCCCCACAACTGAAAACAAACAAATAAACAAAAACAAGAAACATGCATTTCTCGTGTATTCTACAGGAAAAAAAATCACTATAAAGAATTATATGTAAAAAGATGGCATAATTATTCCTATATTAGAAATCTGGAAGCCTGAGTTTATTTTCCTAGTTTTCTATTTTTTCAAATGACTTTTTTTTTTGTGGTCGGTTGTGGGGCTTAAACTCTGGGCCTGAGCGCTTTCCCTCAGCTCTTCAGCTCAAGGCTAGTGCTCTACTGCTTGAGCCACAGCTCCACTTCCAGTTTTCTAGTGGTTTATTGGAGATAAGAGTTTCACGGACTTTCCTGCCCGGGCTTGCTTTGGACCGTGATCCTCAGATCTCAGCCTCCTGAGTAGCTAGGATTACTGGCGTGAGCCATTGGCTCCTGGCTCAAATGAGTATTTTTATAATCATTAAAAGTAATCGTCGAGACTGGGAAGATGGCTCAGTGGTAGAGTGCTTGCCTTGCATCCCTGGGTTCTACTTAGCATCACATAAGCGGGAAAGGCCGGAAGTGGTGCTATGGCTCAAGTGATAGAGCACTAGCCTTGAGCTGAAGAGCTGAGGGACAGTGCCCAGGCCAGAGTTCAGGCCCCATGACTGAAAAAAAAAATTGTCATTTTTTTACAAAAGTCAGAACATACAATCTAAAAATGCTCATAGTATTTACTAAGTGTAAAGGAAGAGGTTTATAAGTAAAAGATTTCCTGGAAGAATTTCAGAATGTAATGGTCTCTACATGATTTAATTTCTATTTTGTATCTTTTTCAATTTTTTCCATAATTAGTAATTCATACATTAATTTTTATGTGAAAAAACACTTCAATTTCTTAAATGACAATGAATGCCCCCTCACCCCCTCCACCCCCCACCACCCTCATCCCTGCCCAAGTATATTTCAACAGCAAGCAGGATTACTGCATGGGCTGTATAAATAGTCTCATGGGAAAATGGTTTCTGTTGAGCTTAAAGCATGGGCAGTATTCTGGGTAAGGAGGAAGGGGTAGGGCAAGCCCAGGCCAGGCATATGAACTCTTCATAAATGTAGAACACTCTGACTGGTGCAAATAGCTCTTTCAGGACCATGAAAAAGAATGAGCATGAAGCTAGACTCCAACTTGGTGTAGTCTTCGGTGAAGTAGCTTGAGTTTATTCCACAAGAAAATGTTGGCAGTGTATGCCTTAAATGCCAAAAACAACCCAGGAAATGTTTTGCAAGTTACACTCAGATTGTTGGTTCCTTCCTCCACTGGCCTAGTCCCAAAGTCAACAAAATTTTCATTGGTGCTAAACTTTTTCCTCTGCGAACTATACCTGCCATCTGCTATCTTCTCTTTAATATTCTTCTCTGCCCAGAGCTCTTGACTTCCTAACTCCATGCATGTTTTCCCCCAGAAAACCATCTAGACAACTGTCCCATAAATTAAACCTAAAATATGTACATATTTGTTAATACATACAAGACAATGAATGCAAATACATGATCAAACTGCCTAAAGGACAGTATAGGCAGGTGTGAAATTCCATGTGTGACCCCTTTGAACAATCATCAGGTATTTTAAAAACATGAATGCGAGGAAGCTGAATCATGACTTGACTGATAGATGGGAAGGAAATAGAAGAGCCAAACCAATGAAAAGAGGAATGGTAGGCTAATACAGTCAGAATATCCAATGTATGTATGTGAAAACTGAACTAGGAAAAACTGAACTTTGCCTTGAAGAGATGAGTTGGGAAGTGCACAGATGGTAAGAGTGATTGAATGAATGACCAAGATGCATTGCACACATGAATTGACATGTGAAGCTCAAACCCCTTTGTACAACTATTTGAAGCAAACCATTTAAAAAAAATCATCCCACATTCTTCCTATTTACCCCAATCCAAGAACAATTGTTCTTTCTTTCAAGTTGTTAATAATAGAAAATTACTCAATTCTGAAAATTCATAATAAAGGATAAATTATTTATAACCTTTTCTACTTTCAAAAGATCTTCACATTTGAAAACAGGTACTTGATAACATGCTGTGCTTAGAATAAGGGAGAAAGGTGAATTTTTGAGCTACTTGCTTTATCTTCAAATTAATAAGGTCACCAGTTCAGTTCCCAGAGCTCATAACTTCAGAAAAGCTGTCATTCCTTCTAAATCCCTGTCAATTTAAGAGTGAAAGCAATAGGAAGCAGCGCTCAAGTCATTCTCCACACCCATGCTTGTGCCAAGGAGAGCTGGCCCATGATTCTCTCCTCTGATTACACAGCTGGTCAAGGCTGATGAATGGTGGTTTGGCAAACAAAAATACTTGCTGTCTTAGTCTCAGGCAGAGTCAGGAACTCCATTGACCCACCAGGGTCAGGTCATATTCTTTCTTGCTTACACTCCCATCTGCATACATTCCACCAGCAGGGAAGGAGGAGGAGGAAGACGAGCTATGAGTAGGCTAGCACCCTATGAGCTGGAGGAAGGAGGTGGCACTGACATGTGTAACAGATGCAGGGGCTGGTTATTATTAGTGGCCTTGGTAAACAGGAAAGCTGCTTACACAAGATGAAATCAGCTGTTTTCAAACTGAATCAAGCTCCAAGAATGACTTGCCTGGATTCCCTTTCCAACTTGCTCCCTGAGAAACTTGGAAATGGCTCCCTCTGGTTCTCATTTCTTTGTCCTCCATCTATTTTCTGCAACTAGAGAGAGAATGACAATATTGATGAGAACTCACCATTCCAGTAATATTTCCATGACTTCATATCCAACCCAGATTCCTTTACAACCAGCCTCTAGTGGAAGGGCTTTTGCTGTCATAGTTCTACAAAGACTCCTGAGGCCTATGGAGTTTACATCACTTAACCTGCAGCAGACAAATAGCTGAGAGTTGCTAGCACTGGGATTGAAATCAATATGTTATTCCCAAGTTTTTTTTTCACTAACCATTTTAATTACTGTTTCTCTATCAACTTTGCTTTTACCATGTGTGGAAGGAACCCAAGTTCTATATTGATCTGGAAAAACATTCATATTCTATAGTCTAGGACTAAGGTGTTTCTACATTCTGATCTCATCCTGCATATCTAGCCTGGTCTCTGACTTCTTGAACACATGAAATCACCACCTCTTTATCTTCTTCCTTCTGATCATTAATGCTTCCCCACATTTACAAATACTCACCTGGGCCCAACAGCTGAATGGCTATTTGGCACTTCTTCCAGGAACTGAATTGATAAGATTCTACATCTGTTTTAGTAAAATTCATTATGGTCATTTTAAAACATGAAATCTTTAAGGTTCTCTCAACAAATAAATCAATAAAATCTCTAGTTTGTTTGAATTATCCCCGTCCTTAAAAAAATGTGTTTACCTGTCAACATATCTGTTCAATAACTTTTGTTTCTGGTTGTTTCTACGAATGTTTCCCTGTAACCCACAATCCACCTCTCTCCTTCCTGTCTCTTGGTTCAGTGATTCTTTCCTTGCATATGGGTCACCTAGAGATCCTTATTTAGGAAGTCTAAATGAAGTATGAAACTCAGCATTTCTAGCAGGCTCTCATGTGATGATAATGCTGCAGGTTCGTGGCCTAAAACTCAGCAAACTCAATGGAATATTGTCAGTGCTAGCCCTGCTTCTGCCTTGGCCAAGTTTATACACAGTTAGTTATGAAGCTGTCACCAAGAAGATACTCTTCTGGATCACCCTGAAATGCCTATGGAAACCCTCTCATTTGCCAAATCTCTGCACTCCCAGTTGCTACTTCATGTTCTCTCCTGCAATCTCATTTCTTCCTCTTCCAGCATTTCTCTACTCCATCCTTGCTTTTGGTTCTCTTTCTGTAGTTCCAGTTACCCACATGAACCCTGCCTTGAAAATCCTAAAAGGAAAATTCTAGAAATAAATGATTTATAATGTACATCCTTCTGAATAGCATATTGAAACTACTGCCATCAGTTTATCCCAGTTGATCCACACTGTATATGCTATCTGCCTATTTATTATCTCTTATCAGGTTGACTGCTGCAGTATCACAGCACTTGTGTTTAATTAATTCATATTTTAATTAACAATGGCTTCAAAGCACAAGAATAGTGATGCTAGGAATTTAAGTATGACAAAAAGAAGCTATAAGTACTTACTTTAAATATAAATGTTTATCAAAACACATAAATACATATAACTATATGTGGAATACATATATAATTATATAGAATATATAAGTATGCATGTGGAATATACATAGACTATACATAAGGAAGGAATATATATATGAAAGATATATGTGATAGAAATAGATATACTTCTTTAAGTGTAAAGGTTCTTCAAAAGCATATATATAATACTTATTATGAAAGGAATATATATCCATTAAAAGAATATATCCATAAAAAGAATATATGAAAAATATGTTTATACATATATAAATACACAGAGAGATATATCCATATATAAAGATATATCTCTCTATATAAGGAAAGTAACATATATATGTGTGTGTCAATACTATCTACAGTCTCAGGAATCCATATGGGAGGTGGCTTTGGAACTTGCTTAGATAATGGAAACTCCCATGTCCCCCACGCCACCTCATGCTCTTAACAATTTCAGTTGAGAATCTTCACACTACGCACTTCTTTTGGGTTAAGCATTCCACTAAATAAGCACAGCATGTATTTCTTCTCAGAAATTCTGTGATTATAATAACATCTACATACAATTTTAACCACTCTGAAGGCTGCTCACTGCTGTGGGAATGTGTGTAATCACAAAGAAGGGAGACACGTGGGAAGAAAATATGGGGAGGAACAGCTCAGAAGAACACTCTGTATTTTATGTTTTATTTACAAGGGGCCTTTATTACTTTTGTGAGTGTCTTCTCTGTAATCACAAGAGGGATAAAAAAACATACTCTTGAAGGTGAAGGGGCTTACAAAAGAGCTCCAACAGGACTCTCAGGAGGCTGAGGGTATCAGTGAACGCTCCCAGCCCCTACGGCTGGGCTGCCATCGCCTGCCAGCCCAAGGTCACCCCAGGGTGTCTTCTTTCATCACCACCCAACACTCTATGGAACTTCTTTTTTAATGGAACCTCTTGACAAAAGGTCAGATCTCCAGGGGAGGAATTATATAAGCGAACATGGCCACCTTAAAATTTGAGGCTATCGATGACGCAAATCTGTAATCCTTGCTATTTAGGAAGCTGAGATCTGACAATTGAGGTTTGAAGCCAGCCTAGGCAGGAAAGTCTATGAGACTCTTCTTCTTCTTCTTCTTTATATTGGCAATCAATGCTGTATTTTATTGACAGGCTGGTGGGGAGACTATAGAAGAACGGACACTGACAGATGGAAGGAGGTGTTTGGGCAGAGAGGGGGATTGAATTCAGAGTCCCATGCTTGGTAGACAGCCACTCTACCACTTGATCCACACTTGCATCCCTTTTGTGCTCTGATTAATTTTTAGGTAAGGTCTCACTATATGTCTGAGTGGACCTGGGCTAGGATTTTGCTTGAATGACAGGTACACACCACTGCACCCAGCCAGGGTGTTTCTCTTGTAGCTCAGGGTGTAAGACTCTTCTTACCTCCAATTAACCACCAAAAAAAGCTGGAAGTAAAGGTGTGGCTCAAGTGTTAGAGCTCTAGCCTTGAACAAAACTTGGAAAAAAGATGTCCAATTTAAAAGAGTAATATAAAAAGTAATGTTCAAGAGTTTGTCTGAAGCCAGGCACTGGTGGCTCATGACTATAATCCTAGCTACTCAGAAGGGTGATATCTGAGGATGGTGGTTCAAAGTCAGCCCAGGCCGGAAAGTCCATGAGATTCTTTTCTCCAATAAGCCACCAGAAAATCAGAACTAACGCTCAGATGAGCACTAGCCTTAAGCTAAAGAGTTCAGGAACAGTGCCTAGGCCCAGAGTTCAAGCTCCATGATCAAAAAAAAAAAAAAGAGTTTGTCTGAAATGAGAAATAGAAGAGATTATTTACTGCTAAGAACATTTGACATAAAATTAGAAGACAAGATTCACATCCAAATCTGTCATCAATAGGTATGTCTTTGGGCATATTCTTAACCTCCCTGAAGTAATGACATTTACTTCATGAGCTCAAAGCAAAGATTAAATGAAGTCAAGATGAAGGTAACTGTCAGGATATAGACAAACAACAATATTAGAAAAAGCAAAGCACTTTCTTTTGGGATATTGCAGGGCGCTTCTAAAAGGGATATTGCAGGGGGCTTCTACAAGGGATAGTTGTTTCTTAGAATAAGAGATGGCTATGTTTCTCTGTCCATGTAAGAGTGGCCTAGCTCTCCTCACCCTTTTGATGGCTTCTGACTATGTGACAGTGGAGTCATCCACATCATTCATAGGGTCTTGGTGGCCTGTGAAACACTCCCTAATAACCCCAACAAGAATACTTGTTTGCTTAAACTGCTTTCTGGAACCACAAGACGCTGAAAACCAAGGAGATTTTTCTATAATCAGTAAGTGAAGTCTCTAGTAAAATTGTTGCCAAAGGACAATTATATTTGTACTCTGAAGGCTTTTTTAAAGATACTTCAAGTAGGAAGACGGAGGCTTCAGGAGCATAATGGCTGGCTGTTTGTCTCCATTCCCCTCTGCTTCGGTACTTCTCTGAACATGCTCTGACTTCAGACGGTGGGTGGAAATGCAAGAAGGATGCTACCTCTGCTTTAGTGCACGCCTGGAAACTCGCCTGGAGTGCTTGGGGAACTCTGCCAAGGAGAGAGAAATAGCATATAGTCTCTCCTTGAAAATGGCACTATGAATCTTTGAATTAAGATTACCAAGCATTTAAAAACATTTGACGAGTTTTACTAGAAGGAGTTTTGATGACTAAGTGACAATCATTATCTAGAAGAAAATAGGAGAGTATCCCCATGGCTAGCTATGTGTGCTGCTATAATAAAATAAAACACACACTAGCTAATTTACAAAGAACCAAAATGGATTTGTCACATGCTGGAAGCTAGAAGTCTGAGATCAAGGTATCAGCAGATTCAGGACCTGACGAGAGACTAGTCTCTGCTCCCATGATAGCCTTACTCTTTCCTCCCAAAGGAGGTACTTATTATAAAGTTAGGCCTTGATAAGTAATTGGATCATGGGAGTGGGGCCCTCAAGAATGAGATTAGTAAAAAAAAAAAAAAAAAGAATGAGATTAATTTCCTTGGAAGGGGATATATTAGAGAAATATCAATCAAATATCCAAGAGATAACCGCGGCTCTATTTATAATAGCCAAACTGTGGAACCAGCCAAAGTGCCTAACAGTTAATGAATAAATGTATGTATATATGTATAGTAAGTTAAGTAAGATAAGGCAGATCCCAAAATCCAAATTCCACATTGTTTACTCATTTGTGGAATCTATGCCTAAATACATATGTCTACATCAAAAACATACATACATACATGTGTGTATGTGTGCATATAACATAAATGAAATTACAGGATCATTTGGAGGGATGAGAGAGTGGATGGGAAGGAATGAAAATGATGGAGAGTGAATAATATTGAACTATTCTATACATGAAGATAACAAGAAATTCCCTGAAAACTGTTGAATTATGAGGAGTTGGAGCTGGGAGGGGAAAATAGCAATAGAAGAGGCTAATCTTATTAAATAATATATGCATGCATAAAATTACACAGTTAATCGCTCTGATAAAATTAATGTGAGCTAGAAATGAATGGAAAGTAAAAAGAAAAAAAAACAAGAAGGAGACAAGCATGAAAATGGATTTATTCCCAATTACTGCAAAATGGGCATGCCATCCAGTCTTGTGTTTCCTTGTCCACAGACATTCAGGACTACTATAGATTGAAATGTCATTTATTCTAATTATTATTTCTTGAACAAGAAGGTTCATGGTCATCATCTTACTTACTAAAGTACTCTAGATCCCTCTTCACACTGGTTATTTGGCTATTCTGTCATGCTCCTAATACCAATTCCTTGTCCCCATCTTCACACCCATCCCTTTCCTGAGGCCTTTATAACCTACCAGTGCTCACAGTAACAGGAATTCCTCATCCAACCAGTGGTATCATCTGCCAAGGACAATTTGTGAAAATTGGATCACAGCCTCTTTTCACAGCCTGAGAGCATGCTCTATGCTTAGAATTAGAGATACAGTTTTAGAAAGTAATATTTCAAATAGAGGCGAATCTTGACTTTCCTTAGCTTTAGTGTATGATGTGAATTATTTCCCTGAGTGGAGCCTGATGTTTGGGAAATTGGATGTTACAATCAGTTGATAAAAGAACAGATTTATTTGAAAGACTATTTCTAAGACATTTATCAATACTTCTTTTTCTATTTCATTCACTCTACTGATGTCTATCAGTGGGGAATTTATAGTACAAGGTAGGCATTTCTTTTGTTTTCTCTCAGAATTATACAGACAGGTTTTCCTCTTCTGGCAGATACCACTTATTATCTATTCAATATTCATTTCTCTTTGCTACTACCCTGCTTTTTTTCTGAATGCAGGATTCTAATTCTTCTCCAAAGACTACAATACTCATCTTTATTCACACTGCTTTACATAGTTTTAGTTGCCTTTCTTACCAATCTCTCTGCTCTATTTTTTTTTTTCGAGTCAGAACAGCACCACGCTCATGGTATTCAGGTAAGGGGTAGGCTTATTCATCATTCCGGCTGGCACCAGGCCATCTTGGTCCTCCACGAGGTGGGGAAAGAGAGTTGGGAGAACTGGGAAAGAGAGAGAGCTGGGAAAGAGAGAGAAAATAGCTAGAAAAGAGAGAAAAGAGTTAGAAAAGAGAGCATCTAGAAAAGGTGGGAAAGAGAGAGCTAGGAAAGAGAAAGGAGCTGGGAAAGAGAAGAGAAGGAAAGCTGAGAAAGACATAGAAAAGAGCAGAGAGAGCTCTCTCTGCTCTATTAACTGCCATCTAAAAATAGGAAGCGGAAAGTTCTATAAATAAATTATTTGTAAGTTTTAAGCTGTCTCTCTTTCTGGGTAAAGTGTTGAAATCTCTCTCCATCCTGCATGGGATATGATTCATGCCTTGGTCCAGTGTATCCACGTTGGATATCCTGTCTGCCCGGGAGGCACTCAACAGCCATCTTGGCTATAAGTTTGACCGTTGCAATATCGCAGTGTTTATGCATAGAGTTGACTTAGTACAATTTGCCATTTAAAAAATCCACTGCAAGTCTTAGAGTGTAACCCTCATAGCTGAGGGGAGCCACTGCCCTAGGCAAGGCACATATTCCCAGGATAGTGATTCCATCCCCTCTGGCCTGAGAGGAGTCTAGGGATTCTCAGGTGACAGGCCACATGAGATGTGGTTCTTCCACTGAGAAATACACAGACATCAGCTCAAGGGAACTGCAGGAAAAATGGCTGCTTTCCTGATTAGAAGGCACAAGTCTATGTATCAAACCGTTAGCCCCTTTGCTTTCACTTTAGCCTTTCTTCTTCCTATATGAGACACAAATGTGATATAAGAGCCATAGGAATTGCCATGTGACCAAATAACCAAGAAAACTTCAGAAACATGCTTCATGTCATTAACCTATTGAATCAATATAAGGTAACTGCCTGATTCTGATTGTGTTGTTATGTGTGTAAAATCAACAACTACTACTTTGTACCTCTCTCGTTGGTCTTCTGTTACTTGCAGTCAGACACTCGTAGCAGATGTGTTCCCTTATTGTTGTTAGGACAAGAAGATACAATACACACTGAATTATTTCTGAACACAGGGACTGGGCCATGTTCTATACACTATCTTCATGACTCCTCAGACAGTCCTGTGGAGGAGGTCACATCTTCTTACATAGGAAAGATGGCACAGAATTCATGGGGATTAAGGCAAAGGTAGATACAAGGTAAAATCCAGGCCTGCCTGACTCTACTGCCCAAGCTGTTGCTACCCCCAACAGACTTTCAGGTAGAGTAGATAGAAGTATACCCTAATTTGACTAAAATTTGAGCCTCTGGGTAGCTTGAAGTAGAGGAATAAAGTATTGGGTTTGTCTTAGTTTTGTTTATGCATTATTTCAGGAATTGATAGAATACTATAAAAACTATAAAATGAATTATAGTAAGTGACAAGATACTTACCCTAAGAAGTTCAGAAATGTTTATGGAAAGAGGTAATTACTGATTGAGTTCTGAATAGCCAATCATGCAGAGCTCTGGGAGTAGTATTCAAGTCAGTAGGAGCAATATATGCAAATGCCCGGACATATGGCTTTAAGTTGGGCACAATGTGTCAGGAGGGAGAAGATGAAGTTGGAGAGACAGGATGTGGATCAGTGTATAGTTTCATGGGCCTTGGAGAAGAGCTTGGAAGACTATCCAATGATAGCTTTAATGTCTTCTAGTGATGTACCTTTCAAGAAAACTGCTTTGCAGCTATGTGGAGAATGAACTATATAGAGGCCAAGAGTGGAGGCACTGAGAACAGTTAGGGGATTGGGCAAGAATCCAGACAACATGATGAATAGTGAAAGGAAAGGGAGAGACTTGGATAAAATCTGAAGACAGATCTAACTACAGTTCAGTAGTTCATTCTAACAGATCATTAAAGAAAAGGGAAATAGCTCCAGTGATAGAGCCTTTTCCTAGCATCAAGGGCCCCCAGGCTCGCTCCTTCCTTCCTTCCTTCCTTCCTTCCTTCCTTCCTTCCTTCCTTCCTTCCTTCCTTTTTTCCTTCCTTCCTTCCTTCCTCCCTTCCTTCCTTCCTTCCATGCTTCCCTCCCTCCCTTCCCTCCCTTCTTCCTTTTCTCTTTCCTTCCTTTCTTCCTTTCTTTCTTTCCATTTTTATTTTTTTGGTTGGTCATGGGGCACTGTTCCTCAGTTTTTCTGCTAAAGGCTAGCACTATACCACTTTGAGCCACATCTCTACTTCTGGTTTTCTGGTGGTTAGTTGGAAATAAGGGTCTCATATACTTTCCTGCTAGGGTTGGCTTAGAACCTTGATCCTCAGATCTAAGTAGCTAGGATTATAAGTGTGAGCCACCAGTGCCCGGCAACATAGTCTTTTAACCCTTGTATTTGTTTTACTTTAAGCTAAGAAAGTATAAGAAGGAGGGCTCTGTAAAGGGGTAAGACTTAAAAACCAAAATTTCTCTTTGGGGCATGATATCTTTGAGGTGATTATAAATGTCCAAACAGAGATGTTACGTGGATAGTTAAATAATAAGACAAAAATTAATAGACATTTGGTCTTTGTAAATGTCACTATACTTGTCGGTTAGTCTTGTAACGTAAATAGGTACTATGGCAGTCTTCAATTCCAAAACCCATGTCTCCTCATTCTGGGTCCGTCCAATAAGAGATTCACAAGGGAAAGCTGTCATGCCCTCTTTTTCAAGTTGTCATGGAAATCTTCACATCCAGAACTGAAAAAAGGCCTGCTTTGCCTGTGTGATACTCCCAAAGACCAGGCCACTAAATTTCTTTGAGGATAATTCCTTGGTTAACTTTAGCCCCTTCTTAAGAGAAAAAAAAAAAAAAAGAGCAGGCTAACACCTATAATTCTGGCTTCTCAGGAGGCTGAGATGTAAATATCAGAGTTTGAATCCAGTCCAGACAGAAAATTCTACGAGACTCCTATCTCCAATTAACTACCAAAAAACCAGAAGTGGAGTTATGGCTCACCTGACTGAAGCTCAAGTAAGGTAGAGTACCAGCCTTGAGCAAAAAAGCTAAGGGACAATATCTAAGCGGAGTTCAAGACTAGCACGCGCGCGCGCACACACACACACACACACACACACACAGCAGAAGAGAATATGATGATATATTTTTCATGTACTAATGAGATCTTCACTTTCTGTTTAAGTTATTAAATCTGAAAAGCTTTCCATTTTAGAGCAAAGATTGATTCTTTCTTATTGTTCCTCTTAGGGCTTTTTAAAAAAAAAGTTGACATTACCTGACCATCGGGAAAGTATTCTCAAATGCACTTGTGAAAAAGAAAAATGGTTTGGTTTCTAGGTTCAGCTGCCAATGAATGCATTAGGCTCCTGCCCAGAGTTATTTAACCCATAATGATTTCTTTAAAAGCTCCTGGAATCCTGTGTGATAGAACAGAGTGACTCTTGTCATCATTCAAACTGAAAATGAACTATGGTTCCATCTTCTGGGGGCAGCCAAGCAGCAAGAATAGCAAAATAAAGATGGATGGCAAAGCTACAAACCCAGGTTAAGGTTTTCAGAGGCTAAAGGCTAATGATACCAAAGGAGAAAGAGGAAGGGCAAGCTTTTATCTCCTTGTTTATTTGCCGAGGATAGTGTGAGCACGTTCTTATGATTTAGGGATCTATAAAAGAATATGAGGACACAGTTTGTACCCAGACAATGTGGTATATATTCTAGGAGGGATGGCAACTAGCAAACAGGGCAGCATTTGGAGCTCAGTCTTGAAAGAACATTTCCTTTTTCAAATCCCTATGGGGACACAATCCAGATTTCCATCCTCTCTCTGTATTTTTTCCCTTGTTTCTCTCCCAGATGATTTTGATGAGAAAAAAAAAATCTGGCTACTCCAACAGAATGTTCCATATTGTGGCTCAGAACATGGCTAGTGTCTTTTCCTCCTCTGGCTTATTTTCTGAGTTACTTACAACCTGATGCTATCATAAGGGCAGTTCATCAACTTGGTGCAGATGTTGAACAATTTCAATGTTTTTTTTTCAAATTTTCATTTGTTATAGAATCATCAACCTGCTGTGTATGAACAGTCCTGAAGATTTTTTTCCTCTCCCCTGGCACTATTTCTTTAAGAGGAAAAAGAAAAGGAAATCCTGCTTAGAGGATGGGGGTAACAGGCCACATCTCCCCCTAAGGAACTCAGGACTCAGGAAGAGCCAAACCATGGTCACCTCAATCAAGAAAAGCTTTATATTGGAGCCGGGTGCCAGTGGCTCACACTTGTAATCCTAGCCACTCAGGAGGCTGAGATCTGAGGATCGCGGTTCACAGCCAGCCCTGGCAGGAAAGTCCGTGAGACTCTTATCTCCAATAAACCACTAGAAAACCGGAAGTGGCACTGTGGCTCAAGCAGTAGAATGCTAGCCTTGAGCTGAAGAGCTGAGGGACAGTGCCCAGGCCCAGAGTTAAAGCCCCACAATGGAGAGAGAGAGAGAGAGAGAGAGAGAGAGAGAGAGAGAGAGAGAGAGAGAGAGAGAGAGAGAGAGAGAGAGAGAGAGAGAGAGAGAGCAAGGAAGGAAGGAAGGAAGGAAGGGAGGGAGGGAGGGAGGGAGGGAGGGAGGGAGGGAGGGAGGGAAAGAAAGAAAGAAAGAAAGAAAGAAAGAAAGAAAGAAAGAAAGAAAGAAAGAAAGAAAGAAAGAAAGAAAGAAAGAAAGGCTTTATATTGAAGAGTGGCTGAGAAATAGTGAAAAATTCTGAATTAACTAATGTGCATTTGTCTCAAAGCAGCTATGCTTATATAGCTTTGAATTACTATTTGTAAATCCATACCCAGATGCCTCTAAATAGCCATAAATATATTATTAAAATGGAATCTCAGTAATTCCATCCCTCAATGAGCACTTGTCCTTTTACCAAAGGGGAAGTAGATTGTTTGATCAGTTCATTAACAGCTGCTTCCTTGTCCACTTAGAATTTTCACATTGCACTAATTCACTTACTTCCTTAAGACAAAGACTGAACTGTTCTGTTCTGCATCTTACACATACTCCCATGTGTTCTCTCATTTTTCTTTATTGGGACATTATTATGGGAGCAAGCATTATTATAACTATTTCCTAAACAAGTAATGCAAGTTTCAAGGAGGAACTATAAATTGAAACAGTCTACTTTTGAGGCTTTGATCTTTAATTCTACATATGTCTCTTATGTGGAATTACCCAGATATGATTTTCAGCTTAAATTCCATTAAAAGTTCAAATGAATTATGAAAGGGGTGACATTGATCAAGATGCAATATATTTATAAACTGACATGTTGAATTGAATCCCGTCTGTGAAACTACAAAAAGAAAAAGTTCAGGTTCAAGCTAACAACATGATGAGTGGTTTCATTCCTTAACAGGTAAATTTGTAAAAACAGGGAGGGGATACTGTGAAACTCCTCCTCCCCAGAATCCAATTGGGCTCTCTGTACACAGAGAGCAAGTTATGAATATTTAATGGATTAATTTAATTTCTAGGTAGTTATTCAAATATAGCACTATTTTAGTCTAAGATATAATTGAGATAAAATTTTATTCTTATCTCAAAAAATATAAATATTAGCATACACATAGGAAAATCATGTAAAACTGGGCAGTAAAATTTTAATGTCTGATTTAATACTATTCAAAAAAGATATAGAAATGCAAATGAAATTCATTATAGCATCTTTGTGCTAAGAATGGAACCAAAGAGACCTATTTTTAAGTCCCAGATCCTCACTGTTTATGGTGTGATTTGGGGAAAAGTTACTTAACCCCTTTGTACCTTATTTTCTCAATTGACAAATGGACGTAATTATCATAGTGTGTATTGCATAATATTCTATCCCTGACTAAGTAAGATAGTGCATATTAAGTACCCAGTGCACAATTAGCTTTTCTTTACTGATTTTATTATTCTTATGATAATGTCTTCCCAATTCACATCACCATAGCATGACCTATTTTTAACAACAGATATTATGAAAGGCTGATTGCAAATGCAAGAATCAGTAGCATTAATCACATGCAATGCAAGACCTAGAACTTTGGATTCTCCATCCTTCTCGCACAGTACACAAAAGAAGAAGCAAATTGTGGACACTATAGTTATATGAAAGAGAAAGAATGCACCTGTCTTTCACCCATCTGGCATGTACCAATGGCAGATGGTGGCAATGTACAAACGCCTCAGGCTGTTGGTCTTGGCCCCTGTATGCTTGTTTTCTGGCTTGTTTAAATCTCTAAAGCACACTGCCAAATATACAAGACACATTTGATGTTAAATTGTTGTTCATTAACTTCCAGAGACAAATCAAGAGAGAGTATAGTAACTTGATTTAATTTAATTATTCATATTTGTGTCTGTGTGTGCTGGTACTGTGGATTGAACTCAAGGCTCTCACTTTGCATTTTCACTCAAGGATGGTGTTCTACCATTTGAGCCACAGCTCAATTAACCAGCTTTTTGTTGGTTAATTGGCAATAAGAGTCATCCAGACTTTTCTTCTCTGGTTGTCTTTGAACTATAGTCCTCAGATCTCAGCCTCCTTACAGTTATAAACCATCTGCCCTCAACTTATCTTTCTTTCTTTCTTTCTTTCTTTCTTTCTTTCTTTCCTTCTTTCTCTTTCTTTCTTTCTTTCCTTCCTTCCTTCCTTTCTTTCTCTCTTTGAAGGTCACTCAGAGATGTTCCATGGGGACAGCAGCACCCATAAGAATGGACAAAAGGTGAAAGACAGGGAATAGCAAATCAGACACATCAGCATACAGAGCAGTAAGTGTCTCCTCCTGCCAGATCCCTGAGCTTCTAGTCAAAGGTTGATCCTTTTACACAAAATCTCAATAGACTTAGCCCTGCCTTCAGGGGATTGTGCATTCTGGGACGTGTCCTTCTTGACCCTTGCAGAGGAATGGTCCAGTCATGGAAGCTCACCCTCAGACATAGAGCTGCCAAGTGACATGTATTCCCCTTCAGCAGACTTTGACAATAAAAAGTCAGCCAACATTTGAATCTATTTCAAGAAAACATTTAACATAAAAAGGAGAAACAAAAACTTAACAATAAAAATAAACTTGAAGAAAAGTCCGTAGTCACCACTGTGGGTGCAAGGTGGTTTCTGGGCTCTGGGCACCCCTGGCATCCAGGTTCAGAGCATGCATCCTAGGAAAGCGACCCACTCCCTTGAGGACCAGAGCTGCCAGACTGCCTTCTTGGGTACTGTCATGGAAGAACTGCCATCAGATCTTAACATCGATCTCCCTCTGAGTCATGAGTTTCTGGAAACTTCTTCCTGATGACAGCTTTCTGTCCACCTCGCTTTCCTCTCCCATGAATGAGTTCTCAGAAGACGACGTTGCAAAGTGGTTAGAAGATCCGCAGGAAGCTGTACAAACATCTACAGATACTGTCCCCGAAGCCTCGGCCCCAGTGGCCCCTGCACCAGCCACGCCATGGCCCCTGTCATCTTTTGTCCCTTCCCAAAACACCTACCATGGCAACTATGGCTTCGGCTTGGGCTTCCTGCAATCAGGGACAGCCAAATCTGTCGCATGCACGTACTCCCCGACCCTCAACAAGCTTTTCTGTCAGCTGGCAGACCTGCCCAGGGCAGCTGTGGGTGGATTCAACCCCTCCACCTGGCACACGAGTCCGCACCATGGCCATCTACAAGAAATCCCAGCCCATGACAGAAGTTGTGAGGCGCTGCCCACATCATGAGCCTGTTCTGATAATGATGGTCCAGCACCTCCTGAGCATCTGATCCGAGTGGAAGGGAATTTGCATGCAGAGTATCTGAGTGACCGCCACACTTACCGACACCGCGTATCGGTGCCTTATGGGCCACCTGAGGTTGGCTCTGACTGTACCACCACCCACTACAACCACATGTGTAACAGCTCCTGCGTGGGGGACGTGAACCGGCGGTCCATCCTCACCATTATCACACTGCAAGATTCCAGTGGCAAACTGCTGGGACGCAACAGCTTTGAGGTATGTGTCGGTGCCTGTCCTGGGAGAGATGGGCGCACAGAGGAGGAAAATTTCCGCAGAAAAGAGGAGCCTTGTTCTGATCCTCCACCTCTACCAGGGAGTACTGCCTACCAACACTAGCTCCTCCTCTCCTCAGCCAAAGAAGAAACCGCTGGATGGTGAAGATCCGTGGGCTTGAGCGCAATGAGATGTTCCGAATGATAAATGAAGCTTTTGAATTCAAAGATTGAAAAGGAACCAGAGGAGTGCAAGGCTCACTCTAGCTACCTGAAATCCAAGAAGGGGCAGCCTACCTCCGGTCATAAAAAACTGATATGCCAGAGACAGGGGCCTGACTCGGACTAACCTCCTCTGCCTCTCTCCCACTGGAAACAGCCCCCTTCCCCTGTCCTCCTTCCCTGGGACTCAGGTGCGTGCCTCCCTGCTTGGCATTGGTGTGCCTCCCTGCTTGGCATTGGTGTGCTTCGGAAATACCCAGAACCAAGAACTCTTCCATTCGCCATGACTTGGGGCCCCCACTGCACCAGTGTTTTAGGGGTGGCAATGGGAGCTAGGACACAAAAGCTTAGCTTTTAAAGTTTTAGCTGTGAGGAATATTTGGAAGAGAAGAACATGTCTTCATGTAAGGGTTAGGGTACTGGTAGCCCAGTTCTCCAACAAAACTAACCAAGGAGCTAAACTCAAGTTGGAACGTCTATGAAAAACTGATCATGGTGCCTACCTCACAGGGTTTTGTTGTAAGAATTAATAAAATGTGTGATTGGCCTTGAACCAGTTACCATTTGGTAACTGGGGCTTGGCCCCCTTGGAGGTGCTAGTTCAGGGATAGGCTAATCATTTCCAAGACTGGGCAAGTACTTGAGAGGAAGACGGTTGCCAAGATTCCACTGGCCCAGCCAAATGTTGGTCAGTCTTCTTTTGAACTTTGGCAACAGTAAATGTCACCCCATTTCACATGCTGGAGAATTCTCTCTTGGGCTCATGTAGGGTCCGCTGGATCCACCAAGACCCATTTTACTTCACCCACCCACCCACCCACATGCTCAGGGTTGATTTCTTTTGCATGCTGCAAGGCACATCAGCATCGGTCACTACCACCCCCTTCTCCCTTTTTATATTCCTTTTTTATTTTTTTATTGTGAGAATACCGTGCAGAGGAGTTACAATTACAGGGGCAAGATAACGAGTACATTTCTTATCAAGCATTGTTGGTTTTCTTATTTTACAATAAAACTTGGTTACCACCAAAAGAAAATAAATAAATAAACTTGGCAGACACAGAAACAAGGCTGAAAACAAAAGAAAACTACCACTTCCCTTCAAAGAAACACAGACGAGAAGATGCATCAAGAAAACAAGAGGACTCACAGAACAAAAAAGAATTCCAGGAAATTATAAAAATGAATGTCAAAAAGAAAACCTTACATAAGATTCCAAGAAAACTCACCAAAACACAAATAAGAAGAAATAATATTAGAAGAAGTCTGCATCAAATAAATTTAGATTTGACTTCCTAAAACAGAAAATCTAAAATAATACTGGTTTAGAGTCATAAGTGGCTATCTCTCTCCCATAGAAAAGAGATAAGCTGAAGTTAGTATGCAGCTCCAAAGAGACCTTTGTTCTGCCTTTTCCAGTATATGGCTTCTATCTTCAAATTAGCTTCAGGGGTCTAAGATAGCTGCTAGAGCTCTGGTCAGAGGTCTGCATGATATTAAGAAAGAGGAAGCTGGCAGCTGCTGGTGGCTCACATCGGTAGTCCTAGCTACTCAGAAGGCTGAGATCTGAGAATCAAGGTTCAAAGCTAGCCTGGGCAGAAAACTACATAAAACTCTTATATCCAATTAATCAGTGAAAGCCAGATCTAGACGATGGCTCAAGGGGGTAGAGTCTCAACCTTGAGTAAAGAGCCAAGTGAGAGTGAGAGGCCCTGAGTTCAAGTCCCTATTGATAAACCTACCAGAATTCAATTAGTTAGTCTCATATAACTGCAAAGGAGTCTGAGAAATATACTTTCTTTTAATTGTGAAAATACCATACAGAGGGGTTACAATTACATGAGCAAGGTAATGAGTACATTTCTTATCAAGCATGTTGCTTCCTCTGTTTCCCCTTACCATCCCTTCCAATCGCCCCTCCTGACCCCCCTTGTCCCCGCCAAGGTTGTAAAGTTCATTTTTCCACATAATGTCTTATACATCTCATTGTTGCAATGGGTCTACTTGTATCCCTATTTAAACAATTTGTTTTTTCCCTTCCCCTCCACAAATTATACCAACATCAAATACAGTGAAAACAGAGGGTATGTCATGGGGGAGGGACATACAAAGCAACAAAGAAATCACCTTATAAATATGTTAGAAAAAATAGCAAGAAAGAAAAACCATTTGAGTCCTTATCGTGGTGTTCATTTCACCTAACATCAACTTACCTGACCTATTCTGCTTGTCTCAGACATAAGGGAAACCAAGGGACCTATGTTTCTTTGGGCCTGGCTTACTTCACTTAATTTAATTTTTTCCATATCTTTCCATTTCCTAACAAATGGGGCAATGTCATTCTTTCTGATGGAGGCATAGAATTCCACTGTGTATATATACCACATTTTCTTGATCCACTCAGCTACTGAGGAGCATCTGGGTTGGTTCCATATCTTAGCTATGGTAAATAATGCTGCAATAAACATAGTTGTGCTGGTAGCTTTGATATAGTCTTGTTTGTGATCATTTGGGTAAATGCCCAAAAGTGGGATTGCTGGGTCATAGGGGAGCTCTATGTGGAATCTTTTGAGGAACCTCCATACTAATTTTCAAAGTGGTTGAACAAGTTTACACTCCCACCAACAATGCAGCACGGTTTCCTACTGTCCACATCCCCTCCAGCATCTGTTGTTATTAGAGTTCTTGATTATAGCCATTCTAACTGGGGTGAGGTGGTATCTCAATGTTGTTTTCATTTGTAACTCTTTTATGGCTAGAGAGGTTGAGCATTTCTACATGTGTCTATTGGCCATCCTTTTTTCCTCTTCAGAGAAGTTTCTCTTTAAGTCTTTAGCCCACTTATTTATTGGGCAGTTGTTTCTTTGAGGATTTGTTGTTGGGAGATTTAATTTTTTGGGTTCCAGGTATATTTTAGATATGAGACCCTTGTCTGTTGTATGGCTAGTGAAGATCTTCTCCCAATCCATGGGCTTTCTATTGATCTTACTAGCTATATCTTTTGCCATGCAGAAGCTCTGCAGTTTCATGCAATCCCATTTGTCCAACCTTTCTTTGATTTGTTGTGTTTCCGGGTCTCTATTAAGAAAATTTGCCCTGTGCCAACAAGACCTAGGGTTTCTCCTATTCCATCCTGTAATGTTTTCAGGGTGTCTGCTTTGACTCCGAGATCTTTGATCCATTTGGAGTTGATTCTGGTGCAGGATGATACATAAGGATCAAGCTTTAGTTTTCTACAAGTAGTTAACCAATGTTGCCAGCACCATTTACTGAAGAGGCTGTCTTTCTTCCATTCTAATTTTTTAGCTCCCTTATCAAAGATTAGATGGCTATAGGTCTGTGGGTTCATTTCTGGGTTTTCAATTCTATTCCACTGGTCCTGAGGTCTCTTCTTGTGCCAGTACCAAGCTGTTTTGATTACTATGGCTTTGTAGTAGAGTTTGAAATTTGGTATTGATATTCCTCCAGCACTGTATTTTCTGTTAAGGATCATTTTTGCTATTCAGGGTCTTTTATTGTTCCATATGAATTTTTAGATTGCCTCTTCTGTTTCCTTGAAGAATGAGGTTGGAATACTGATAGGTATCTCATTGAATTTGTAGATAGCCTTGAGAAGTATTGCCATTTTCACGATATTGATCCTTCCAATCCAGGAGCATGGGAGGTTTTGCCACTTTCTAAGTTCTGTTTTGATTTCCTTTTTCAGGGTTTTTCAAGTTTTCATCATAGAGGTCCTTCACTTCTTTGGTTAAGTTAATTCCTAGGTATTTTATTTTTTGTGGGGCTATTACTAATGGAGTTGCTTTCCTGATTTTAGCCACTCTTTTCTCATTGTTGACATACAGAAAAGCCATTTATTTTTGAGGGTTAATTTTATATCCTTCTACTTTGCCAAAGTTTTGAATCAGCTTGAGTAATTTGGGAGTGGAGTCCATGGGATTCTTTAAGTACAAGTCATGGAGTCCATGGGATTCTTTAAGTACAAGTCATGTCATCTGCAAAGAGGGAAATTTTTACTTCATCTTTCCCTATTTGGATTCCTTTTATGTTTGCATCTTGTCTTATTGCTGTAGCTAGGCATTCTAATACTAAATTGAAGAGACGTGGAGAGAGTGGACATCCTTGTCTCATTCCTGAGTTAAGAGGAAATGGCTTTAGTTTTTTACCATTAAGCATACTGCTGGCTGTAGGTTTGTCATATACAGCCTTTATTGTATTGTGGAAAGTTCCATGGATTCCTAGTTTTTCCAGAACCTTCATCATAAAGGGGTGTTGGATCTTGTCAAATGCTTTTTCTGCATCTGTTGAGATAACCGTGTGGTTCTTATCCTTGCTCTTATTGATGTGATGAATTATATGAATTGATTTGCATATATTGAACCACCTTTTCATCCCTGAAATGAATCCTGTTTGATCTTGGTATATGATTTTTTGGATGAATTGGTGAAGTAAATTGGCCAAAATTTTGTTGACAAGTTTTGCATCAATGTTTATCAAAGAAATGGGTCTATAGTTCTCTTT
Organism: Dipodomys merriami; assembly: GCF_024711535.1. Lineage (NCBI taxonomy): Eukaryota > Metazoa > Chordata > Mammalia > Rodentia > Heteromyidae > Dipodomys > Dipodomys merriami. The sequence continues at coordinate 7,077,683 of NW_027206068.1, read as the reverse complement.
CTTTGAAGAATCCTTTCCTAGTTTTGGGATGAGGGTTATGATGGCTTCATAGAATGAGTTCGGTAGTGAACTTTCTCTTTCAATTTCATTTTAGAATTGAAGGAGTATTGGTGTGAGCTCTGCTTTGAAGGCCTTGTAGAACTCCACTGTAAACCCATCTGGTCCTGGCTTTCCTTAGATGGGAAGTCTCTTATTGCTATTGCTATTTCATGCTTGATATGGGGCTGTTAAGTTGGTTTAACTCATCTTGGTTTAGTTTCAGCATGTCAATATTTGCTAGGAAAGGTCTATTTCTGCCAAATTCTCAAATTTATTAGCATAAAGGTTTGAGAAGTATTCCCTTACAATGTTCTGAATCTTGGTTTTTTCTGTGGTGATGTTTCCATTCTCATCTCTGAGTTTATATATTTGGGTGTGTTCTCTTCTTTTTCTGATAAGATTTGCTAAGGGTCTGTCAATTTTGTTATTTTTTTTGAAGAACCAACTCTTTGAAGATTCTTTCTATGTTGTTTTTGGATTCTAACTCGTTTAATTCTGATTTAATTTTAATAATTTCTTTCCATCTACTGGATGGGGGTTTAGCTTGCTGCTCTTTTTTGAGGAGGTTCAGATGTCTCATTAAATTGTTTTTTTCAGATCTCTCCAATTTGTTGATGTAGGAACTCAGAGCTATAAACTTGCCTCTGAGTACTGCCTTTGCTGTTTCCCAGAGGAGCTGGTAATTTGTGTGTTCATTTTTGTTGAATAGCATGAACATTTGAATTTCCTTTCTAATCTCTTCCATGACCCACTGTTGATTCAACAGCGTGTTGTTCAGCCTCTATGTGTTACAAGACTTTCTTTGGTGGCTTTTAGTGTTGAGTTCTAATTTTATTCTCTTGTGGTCTGAGAAAATGCAAGGTGTAACTTCAATGTTCCTGAATTTTGACAAGTTTGCTTTGTGACCTAAAATGTGGTCTATTTTGGAAAATGTTCCATGTGCTGCTGAGAAAAATGTGTATTCTTATGCTACTGGGTCGAATATTCCGTAGATGTCTGTTAAATCTAGTTGATCTATGCATTGTTTAGATCTGTGATTTCTCTGCTGAGTTTTTGCTGTGTTGATCTACCTAGTGGGGGTAGTGGTTTGTTAAAGTCCCCCAAAATTAATGTCTTAGGATCTATGTGAGATTTGAGGGAAAGTAGTATTTCTTGGACAAATTTGGGTGCTCCACTGTTTAGTGAATAGATATTTAGAATTGTAATATCCTCTTGAAGGAGAGATCCCTTAACTAGTATGTAGCGACCTTCTTTATCTCTTCTTACTAATTTTAATTTGAAGTCTATTTTATCTGATATAAGGATTGCAACTTCTGCCTTTTTATGGGGGCAATTTGCTTGGTAGATTTTGTTCCAGCCTTTCACTTTCAAAATACGTTTGTTTTTATGGGCAAGATGTGACTTCTGAAGGCAGCAGATAGAAGGATCTCACTTTTTAATCCTACTAGACAGTCTATGTTGCTTAATTGGAGAGTTAAGTCCGTTAATGTTGAGAGATAGGACTGAGAGGTGTTTGGTATTTCCTGCCATGTTATCCACCTTCTTGGGGGCTGCGACAACTGAGTCTTCCTATGTTTCTTGGATTCTCAGTTTGGATGTGGTTTCTTGGCCTTTATTGTTGTCTTGTTGGTTTTCTATGCATAGGACATCTTTAAGTATCTTTTGTAGGGCTGGTTTGGTGGAGATATATTGTTTTTGTTTTTCTTTATTATTTGACCTTCGGTTATGTAGGAGAGTTTAGTTGGGTACAGTATTCTTGGTTGATAGTTGTTTGTTTTTAGGGCATGGCATACATCATTACAGGCTCTTCTTGCTTTAATTGTCTCTGCTGAGAAACCTGAGGTGATTCTCATTGGTTTCCATTTATATGTGATTGATCTTTTCTCCTTGACAGCTTTAACCTTGCTCTGAATTGATCCTGTGCAGATTATAATGTGACGGTGGGATGTCCTGTTCTGGTCTGGTCTACTTGGGGTGCTAAAAGCTTCTTGTATCTGAATACGCCTATCTTTTTGCATGTTTGGGAAGTTCTCTGCTAGGATCCTGTTAAGTAAATTTCGTAGACCATTAACTTCTGTCTCTAGATGATCTTCTACACCCATTATCCTCAGATTAGGCCTTCTGATGGTGTCTTCCAAATATTGAATGGATCTATCACAACTCTTGGATTTGTCTTGGATAGTTTTATGTTCTTTCTCTATAATATCTAGGCTGTCTTCAATCCCCAAGATTCGATCTTCTGCATGGTCTAACCTACTCTCAAGACTTTCTATTTTGTTTTTATTTCTTTTCCTTCTAATTGGTCAGCCTTGATGGCTTCAAATTCTTTGTTGGAGCTTTGTTTTAGATCTTGTATGAACTTATTTACTTCCTTAATTTGGTGTTGAGTGTTTATTCTCAAATCACTTAGTTGATTGTTTATGGTTTCCTTGGACTCCCCATTCCTTCTGTTGGGCTCCATTCAGCATTCCCTTTGTGGTCTCCCTGACTTCTTTCAGCTGTCTGTTCATGGATTCCATGAATGCCTCTATTGATCTTTGTCTATTCTCATCCTGCTCTTGCAATTTCTGTATTAGTCTTTGATTAGCTTCCTCACATTCACGCAATTGCTGTAATTCTCTTTGACTGTTCTAAGCCTGCTCATGCAATTCCTGTGTTTCTCTTTGACTGTTCTCAGCCTGCTCACACAATTCCTTTTGAGAAATATATTCTTTTTAACTGAGTTTTGACCACATTTAATTGATAAGTAGCTTTTCATTTCAGAAGAGGAGGATGTAAATATTTAGGTAGGTAATTAGCAGTATCCTACTGGTTCTAATGTTTCATTACTGAGAAATCTATAAAGGGTAAACAGAAGACAGATAACATGACATCACTAGGAATGGCAATAAGGAAATTGTTTCCTGACACACAGACGTTCCCATACCAAGCAGAACAGTATATTACCAAAGTCCAGGCTTACATAATTTCATATTACTGGAGTAAAAAGAGAAACTCCGAAGAAAATTCACAAACAGAAGAACAAGGCTAAGGGCAGTCTTGACACAGTCAGCAGCTAGAAAGCCCAGAGCAAAATTGTCAATATCCTAAGGGATGATCCTTGAGTTCCATATCTGGAGAAACTTATAATCAAATGTGAGCAAGTCTCAACAATTGCAAGAATATGCTTGGGAAGCAAGCAATCAAGAAGAGGGTAGGGTGTCCAGGAGACAAGAGAGCCAGCAGAGGGGTGTTAAATAAACTGCAGCAAAGCTGCTGGGGGACAGACAGTGAGAGCAACCAACCCATTTAGAGCAAGAGACAAGAATAGAAGAGCTTTGACTTAGTCTTAAGAATTCTACCATTTTAGCCCTCTATATAGCCTATTATACTTCAGTTATTTCATTCATAACCACTTGCATACCACCCAGTTTGTTTACTTATAGATTTATAGATACATTCAAGCTAACACATATGAGGGAAACTATGCAACCTTTGTTTCTCTGGGTCTGGGTTACTTCATTTAATACAATATTTTCCAAGACTTTCCATGACCTTGTGAATGGTATAATACCATTCTTTCTGATGGGTGAATTCCATTGTGAATACATGCCACATTTTCGTGACCTATTTGTCCACTAAAGGGCATCTAAATAAGTATCAGGATATGGGTACTTGCACAAGGGCGCAGGGTGTCGATGGAAGAGGGATAATGAATGAAGGGAAGAAGAGTGAGAATGCAGCCAAGAATTCATTTTATAAAACAAAATTAATAAGAGAAAAGGACAGATCAAAGAAGCTGAAAATGTTGAAGGGATGACACAGGTCAAGATGCATTATATATACACAAACTGCTTTGTTAACTGGCAGAATAGTTACAATGCATATCCTAAAAAATTAACAAAAGTGAGTGAAAGGGTAGGCTGGGAAGGATGGGGGATAATGTTGAAACAAGTGACATTAATCATGATGCAGTGTATTCATAAAACTGTTTTCTCAAATGGCAACTCCTTTGTTCAACTACCTAAAGATAATAAAAATGTTCAATACAAGAATGGAAAAGAAGAGTAGAAGGAGCATCTGAGATTTGCAATGAGAAAATGGCAGCAGGGTACCAGGAAATTTAGCAACAGATACAAAGAAAACTAAGCAAATGTAAAATGTGAAGCAATTACAAATATTCAATCCTCTTCTACTATTACAAAAAAAGTGATAATGTCTAAAATAGACTGAGAAACAGTCTATTTTATATATGTCTATATATAGACATATATATACATACACACACATATGTATATATATATATACACACACACACACACACATAGTCAGATGTGGGGCTTGAACTCTGGTCCTGGGTACTGTCACTAAGCACTTCAGCTCAAGACATGTGCTCTTACCACTTAAGCCACAGTGCCACTTCTGGTTTTCTGGTGGTTTCCTGCCTGGGCTGGCTTTGAACCATGATCTTCAGATCTCAGCCTCCTGAGTAGCTAGTATTACAGGTGTAAGCCACCAGCGCCCAGCATATATTTTTTAAAATATGGGCACAAATAAAATATAAAAAGCCAAAAGAGTTGAGAGTAGTTACCTTTGCAGAAGAGGAAAGGAAACCACAACAAGGAAATTCTGATTTTCCTATAAGCATTTTAGCACTGTGTGTGTGTGTGTGTATATGTGTGTGTGTGTGTGTGTGTGTGTGTGTGTGTGTGTGTGTGTGTACATATGAGTGCATGTCCATATTTGTTGGTACTGGGCCTTGAATTCAGGGCTTCATGCTTTCATTCAACTCCTTTGCTGATGGCTGGCCCTCTGTCCTTTGAGCCACATCTTTAAATCCATATCTTTGGTTGTTTAAAAGTCAATTTTTAACAATGCAAATAACCATGCTATTCTTTCTCTACAAAATTATCTAAACTGACTCAGTTTAGATAACTGGAATTAGAGATATAAAACATTAAAGGAAATAAATACCTTGATTTGCATTAAACTTACTTTTATTAGTCAATATATCTATCTCTATCATCCAATGTTATAGACTCTAAAAAAAAATCAAAGTTATCATGTCACAGTTTTCCTATGTTAATATCAGCACCTACAGAAAATACTTGTTAATCTCATTAAAGAACCCCTTCACACACATACACAGAGTATTTGTGCCCATTTCCACTGACTGAATTTCAAGATCTTAAAACAAAAGATCCTCTGGAATGGTTTACAAACACCAGACTGCTACATTCCTAGGTCCTTAGAAAATCAATCAACTGTTGATGAAAAAAAAAGATAAAAGGAAAAAACCAAAATGCATTAATGAGATAGGTGTAGCGAGAAAGAATCTGTCAAAATTGAATCTGAAAAGTAGACAGCTAATATAACATCTCTCCCAAGATAGGCATTATTTGAAAACTCACCATAAAAGTTTGTCACTAAGAAATCCAGCTACTCAAAGAAACATTCTTCTGGGCTGTCACATGTGCCCAAGAGTCCAGGTGTCCCTTTCCTCCTGGCTTTTTCTGAAAGCTGATTGAAGAGCCCCAGAAAGCTTTCCTCTCCTTTCAAATAGCCACTGGAGGCCCTTAATGGGTCTTTTATGCATGTATGACACAGGTGAGCAATACAAGAAGCAAATCAAGTCCTTCTCCTCTTTTCCTCTGGCTAAACTGGGTTTCCATGCTGACCCAATTAGGAGAGAAGCAGGAGGATTCCATTCTGCCCCAACTGAACTCCATTCCCTTCCTCTCTCTTTCTACTGCCCTGTGATTTCCCTTAACAAAATGTTACTTTATTTTACAAATGTAGACTTTCCATTTCCTAGTAGATACTAGGCTTCTGTCCTACCCTGAATAAACTCTAGATTTTGAAATCAACATGCCCTAGAAAATGAGGTCATGCCCAGACTGAACCATCAAATGGAGAATAAACTTCAACAGAGCTTCAAGATCCTTGATCTCCCCAGTTACCACCAATGAACTATGTAATAACAAAAAATGTGTTAATAATGAAATATGAATCAAGAAAAGCAGTGTGTGTGTGAGAGAGAGAGAGAGAGAGGAGAGAGAAATCCACCTCATAGAAATCCACCAAAACATTATCTGTATAAAATCATTTGTAAAGTGTCTCCTTTATAACTCTCTGTGTTTTCCAAGCTCTACAATCACCCATGTAACATATATCAATAAAAATAAAATAAAATATAACTTGAATAAACTTATTTTTTTATTTGAAGTAAGAAACATGGTGTAGTCCCTGTTTGGAGAGAGTGAATGAAAAGGAGCAGGAAAGAGCCTTTGTCAATGGAGTTGCCACTCTATGGTTATATGAGTCCATATTCTGAAGCTATCAGAGAATGAGTGATTTTAGGTGATAGATAAAGAAAACAGATTTATTTGATTCACTATTCTTCCATTGCCTGGAAAGGCCAAACACTATGATGCTGACATCTTAGAGGTGAGCCCTTAGCAGCACCTCAACAGAGTAGATGCCATTTTGCAGTATAACACACAAAAGAGAGTTCACATGGTGAGAGAGGAAGCAAGAGTGGGACCAAGCCAGGCTTGCTCTTTTTATAGTAGCCATCTGGAATAGAATTCGTCTGTTCCTATGAGCCTATAAACATCCCCCCCCCCATGAGGCCAGCAATAATCTCTTCACATTTTCTATCAGGTTTTACCAAATAAAACTCCCACTACCTTTCACTAACCTTACACTGAAGACCAATCTTCCAACATGCAACTTGGACAACAAAGCATATTCAAACCACAGCAATGGTCTTCATTCACGCCTGGCCTCAGAGACAGTAGGATGGTGGCAAGGAGCAGAAACCCAAGGAAATGACTCATATGTTGAGAGCAATGCCTGATACAGAGTCAGGAAATATTTAATAAATATTGACTATCATTAGATTTGCTCTAAGAGTTTGATAACTCCTATTCCTTCCATTCCTTTCCTTTGTAAGACAATGAACAGTTCTTTAGTGTTCCCAAGGAACTTCCAGTATATTTTCTACCTGTTCATATCTACACAGGTCTGGAATATATAATGTACTAGAAGTGCATTCCTTTGTATTTTCTCTGCAGGATTCTGTGGTCTTGTTATCATCTTGTTTGACTTCACTGCTGGTTTTTGTTTTGTTTTGTTTTTTGGTCAGCCTTGGGGCCTGAATTCTGGGCCTGAGCACTGTCCCTCAGCTCTTCCAGCTCAAGGCTAGTGCTCTACCACTTGAGCCAAAGCGCCACTTCCACTGCTCGTGTTTTATATTTTCTCCAGGGTCATTACATCTCCCTTATTCACTAAGAGATTCTTGATTACTCTATTTAAACAACCAAGAAGAAGGATATGTTCAGCTGATTGGTAGTATAGGTTGGTAGTATAGATTGTTATTTGATCATCTCCTTTTAAGCCTTTCCCACTTGCCATCACTTTTTTCTAAGCTGTAGAAACCTTGTGGGCAATGCCATTAGATATGCATGCTGTTCTTTCTGTATGGCATGATATCTTCCTCCAACTCTACATTGTTTCTATTCAACGCATACCAGCCTGGGGTCCAAGACTTGAAATGTCAAGATAGCACACCAGCCAACATTATATTTGAACTTGGTGCCTTTTAGCAAGGCGCAAGAGAAAATACAGCACTAGAGTTAGATGTGGAAAGACAAAGACAAAGATTTCTCCTTGAGAACTGAGTAACTAAAGTAGGTCAGGTTAGGTCAACTGGTGGACCCACTTTTCAAATAGGGAGAAAGAAAAGGAGTAGTGGGTCACATTCCATTCTCTATAATCATTTTAACGTGTAGAACACACCAGCACTTTCTTGAACAGTCAAGAACTGCAAACAGCAAGTCTGTGTAGGATATATGAACACATCTAAAATATGTCTATTTAGACCTCTGTAGACTGCTTTGTTTTAACATTTGGAATGTGTGCAGGTGTTTTTCAGAAGTTGCTCTACTATGAAAGCAAAGAAAGAATGAAAGAGAAAGAGAGAAAGAACTAATGGAAGCAAAAGAGAAAGAAAGGGAGAGAGAAACAGTAAAAGTTACAAAGTAGACACTGAACTCTGGAATGCTGAGAAACAGTGTTCATATTCAATCACTGCATAATTTCATATTGTAAGATTATAGCTGGGAGTTCTTTCTCACCAACAGAAAAACAAAGCCTCTGGTTTATTTAGCTAGCTTGTCATCTCTGATCTGTGGTCTTTCTGCTCCACGATTTTTCCTGTACCTATGAAGGTGGGCAAGATGCTGCTCTTAACTTAATAATTCAAGACGGGATTTTTATTGTTTGCTTGTTTGTTTGTTTGCAGGTAGGTACTGGGCTTCGAGCTCAGTAATTCATGCTTGCCCTGTAGAGAGCCCTTCTTATAGCTGAGCCACATCTCCAGCCTTTGTGTGCTGGAAATTTTTTGAGATTGAATCTAGCTTCCTGTGAGGGCATGCTTCTGGGCTGCACTGCACCTATTTTAGACTTCCAGTTTTAGGTTATGATAACGAATGGTTGCCACCCAGGGATTGCTCTTAGTTGAGAAGGGGTCTCATGAATAGTTTTCTGACCTGGATGGCCTTAAACCCTGATCCTCCCAATCTCAGGCTCCCGGATAGCTAGGATTATAGACATCTGCACAGCTTTCAATATTTGAGTGTTGACTTATTGAATGAAACCTAATGTGCTAAGTATTAGTGGTACTAGGACAATGATATTTCCACTCCCCAGGATATAGAAGCTAGTTTCAGAACTATTCTGTAAGTGCTGAACTAGAACAGGGGAAAATGGTACTGAGTATTCAAAGAAGCCCTGGTCTGCCATGAGGGCTCAGAGAGCTTTCTTATGTAGGTAACCATTGTTCTCCAGGAAATAAGAAGCAAAAAAGGTGTTTTGAGATGAGGAAATGAATTGGATGAAGGCAAACTCAGGAGCCCATACAAAGAACCAAAGTGCCCCTCTTCTTTGGGACAGTTGAAGCATAGTGTGATACTGGGAGGAAAGTACAGAAGAAAAAAATTGAGGGGCAGTCTTTATTAACAAGACTAAATTATTTGAGTTGTGTTTTGAGATCAAAAGAGAATGGAGAAAGATTTTAAGCAAATGAGTTAGGAGGATGAAGTTTTACTTTTGAATAATTACTGTGGCTGTGAGGTAGGGAAGGGTTGGAAAGGAAGAACAGAGCAATGGGGAGCCAGTGAGCTCAGCCTGGAGATGGTAACTGACCAGGCCTGGACTCCAACATGTCAAAGGAGATGACAAGAAGCAGAACGTGTCTGGAGGGCAGAATGTGAGGGGCTAGAACTCAAGGAGAAACAATGCAGAAGGAAGAAGGAATCCTCTTAAAATGGCTTCCATTATGATTGGATGGAGGTCACAGTGGGCAGGAATCAGTTGAGACATTACAGGTCATGAATCCAGTGACGCTTTTAAGAAACATGCTTGTCACAAGTCCTGTGCTGGTCACTAAGAGGACAGTCTTGTGATATGATGGCAGAATAGAGATTTGTGTCAATTTACAGCCCTTCTCACCAGCCCTCAGGTGAGAAGCCCATTTTCTTCTGGGTGCCTTTTTATCATCAAATACTGTAGCCAAATCTTCAGTTCATGCTCAGGACCTTTGTGATATCATGAGATAAGCCCTTTATAAATTGTATATTTATATAATAAGCTAAGAGTTGTTTTTTGTGGATACTAAATCAAACAAACTATGCAAGAGCTGAACTAATCTGGCAATGAAACTAGGATAACTAAGACAGGAATGGGGTTGAGAGAGATGGGGGAAAATAATGAACAAGGTGACAATGATCAAGATGCATTGTACTCATAAATGGACATATGGAATTGAAATCCCTTTGTACAAATCCACAAAGATAATAAATTATAATAACAATAATTTGAAAAAAGAAAAGTAATCTTCTTAGGAGACCTCTGACCTGAAGTGAAGTGAGGAAGCATTCATCACTTCTTATTCCTACACTGCATTGACTGTCCCTTCTATTCACACAGAAATATTCTGACATAGCATTAAAGAAGATTGTAACTTGGGAACTGTTAGCAAGAACAATCCTCTTGTAATAATAAGGATCTTTGAGTAGGTGTTTAAATGAATGAGTAGGAATTAAAAACAAGATACAATAAAATAGATAAAGTCTTGAACATTTCTGTAGCCTTTAATAGCACAATGAAGTCCATTTAATTTCATGAACTTCACAGAATCCACTTCTAGTCTTCTGGTAATGACTCTGAGACCCATCAGACACCATTGCATCTTCTTTATAGATGAAAGAAGAAAGATTTTGAGGGTCCAACAAGCTATTGATGTAATGAAAATCATACAGGTACTTGATGACAGTTTAAATCCCCATCTCTTGTCTTTAAAATTCAGGTTTGGTATACTATTTTATGATTTTTACTTAGAAGACCCTAACATCTTGAAAATTTGGTAAAATCTTGTTTAATGAATCTTTTGTGGGTTCTCAGAGATCAAATCTCAGAAGGCATTTCAGAGAATTCCTCACTTCATTTAGAGCTCCCCTGTATCCCTAAGTCCTGAAACCTTTTCACCCATTGTTCTTTCTTCTTAGCCAACAAATTGTTCATTCTTGTGATTCTTGATTCTTCTGGTGGATATGGTCCTGGCTGTTTCCTTCTCTTGTCAAAGTGTTTAGAAAACAAGTATATACTGATATGTGTTCTGTACTTCCTCCATTCCTTTCTACATCTCACCCCTTCAAGATCAGGCTTTGGCTTGACCCATCATGCTGAGTTTGCACTGAGTTTGCACTGATAATCTCCTCCTGTTGTCATTAAATATGACACCTCCATGCAGCAAGACACTATGGGTTACAGTTTGTCTACCTTTGACTTTTTGTGGTCCTCCTTCTGCTGTGCTCCTCTCTCTCTCTCTCTCTCTCTCTCTCTCTCTCTCTCTCTCTCTCTCTCTCTCTCTCTCTCTCTCTCTGTCTCTCTGTCTCTCTGTCTGTCTCTGTCTCTGTCTGTCTGTCTCTCTCCTTTCTCTCCAACCTTCCAGTTTGATTCCTCTTTCCATGCCTGTTCAGTAAAGCCTGTGTTCTCCATAGGTTTTCTCTCTTCTCACTCCATAAGTGAAATAGGAGATCTGAACCTCGTCTGAGTCTCAATGCACCCTGTAATGACAGAGCTTTTGAAGGCAGTGTGATAGGACCAAGCTGCATCCACAGAGTGAATTATCCCCTCCTTCAACTCCCATTGGACAGAGTTGCTATTTAAGTCCTGCCTGCTCTCCTTTGAATACAACATACACTGAAGTCAAGTTTCTCAGCCTAGGAAACCACATAGCCTCAGGCTGGGGTTCAGTGATGAAGTCTCTGACCCTTAACTCTTTTTTAATGTTTTTTATTGTAAAAAAAAAAATACTGTACAGAGGGGTTACAGTTACACGAGTAGGGAAGTGAGTACATTTTTTCTTGAGCATTGTTACCTCCTCCTTTGTTTTTCCCCTACTAACCTTCCCTCCCACTCCCCTCCCCCGACTGCTCCCTCCCCCTGCCCAAGTTGTAAAGTTTGTATTCAACATAGTGTCTTGTACATCTCATTGTTACAATGGGTCAACCTGCATCCTTATTTCAGCATTTTGTTATTTGCCTTCCCCTCCCCAAATTAGAAAAATGTATATACAAGATGCAGGCATTGACATCAAATATAGTGAAAACAGGGGTTATACCGTGAGGGAAGAACATACAAGAGAAACAAAAAAAATCACATGGTATATTTTAAACATGTTAAAAGCAATAGCAAGAAAGAAAACAACACTTTTGTCCCTATCTTGGGGTTCATTTCACTTAACATCATTTTATATGGTCATATGTACATAGCTTTTGACCTTTTCTGCTTGTCCTTGACTTATACTCGTTATTGCAAATAAGGGAAACCATGGGACCTATGTTTCTTTGGGCCTGGTTTACTTTACTTAATATAATTTTTTCCAAGTCTTTTCATTTCCTAACAAATGGGGCAATATCATTCTTTCTGATGGAGGTGTAGAATTCCAGTGTATAGATATACCACATTCTGGTATATCTATACCAGTGTATAGATATACCATTCATCTCCTGAGGGGCATCTGTGTTGGTTCCATATCTTAACTATTGTAAATAATGCTGCAATAAACATAGTTGTGCTGGTAACTTTAGTGTAGCCTTGTTTGTGATAGTTTAGGTAAATGCGCAAACGTGGGATTGCTGTGACCCTTAACTTTCATGATAGCAAGTTATGCCTCTTCACTGTGCCCCAGCACTACAGAAGACTCAGACCTGCCTTCTGTCTGACAAGAGTTCCTGTTCACTGTGGTGTCTTTTTTTTTTTTTTTTTTTTTGTCGGTCATGGGACTTGAACTCTCGGCCTGGGCGCTGTCCCTCAGCTCTTCAGCTCAAGGCAAGCGCTCTACCACTTGAGCTACAGCGCCACTTCCAGTTTTCTGGTGGTTTATTGGAGATAGGAGTCTCACGGTCTCTCCTGCCCGGGCTGGCTTTGAACCGTGATCCTCAGATCTCAGCCTCCTGAGTAGCTAGGATTACAGGCGTGAGCCACCAGCGCCCGGCCACTGTGGTGTCTTAAAAACAGCTTTCCCCAAGTGTGGCAGCTACTGTCTCAAACTATCTGACCCTTCTAAAGTTTATTCTGGTAAAATACATATAATGAAAATTGTATTTTTAAAAATATATTTTTTTATTGTAAAGTATTCTTTAAACCATGTTAAAGTGTATAAATCACTACTCCAGCCCCAGCAGCTACTTCTTTCTTTCTGTCTTTATGTATTTGCCTGGTCAGATATTTTGTATAAATGGAACCAGTCTTTCTTGATTTACTCAGTACATTTTCAAAATCCATCCATATTGTAGTATATATGTCAATACTTTGATCTGTTTTATTATTGAGTCATATTTGATTATATAGTTATATGATATCAGTTGATAGAAATTTGGCTCTTATGTATAGTGCTGCTATGAAAATTCATATACAGTAGTTCCTCTTTATCCATCATTTCATTTTCTGAAATTTCTGTTACCTATCATCTACAGCAATCAAAAAATATTTTATAGATGTTTCTAGAAATAAAACAATTTGTAAGTTTTAAGTGTTCACATAGCTCACTATAATTAAATAATAGCCTGAAGCAAAGATCATAGATATTAATTATTTTAGTATAGTTTATGGTTATAAATACCTTATCCTATTGTTATTGCTGCTCTCTTCCTGTGACTATTTATCACAGGTAAAAGGATGGTGTTTATAGTCTTAAGTACTACTAGGCTTTCAGACACTCTGCTGGGATCTTAGGATGTATCCTCCATAGTTCAAACACATTTTTGTTTGAACTCCTGTGTTCAATTCTTTTTACTATGTGAGCAAGAGTAAAATTTCTGGATCATATGGATAGAGCTTGTTTAATCTGAGATAAAGGGCCAAAATATTTTTCATAGCAGCTGAACTGTTAGTACAAGCAATGTGTAAGGGATCCAACTTGCTGACATCCTCTTCAATACTGGTTATTTTCCATTTTTTGTTTATGGCCATTGCGTGAATATAAAGTAGCATCTCATTGTGGTTCCAAGACTACATCTACTATTTTAAATGCTAATGATGGGTTGAGATATAGCTCAGTAGCAAAGCACTTCCCTAGCAAGTGCAACGTCATGGGCTTGATCCCTAGTACTAAAAAACAAACAAGCAAACAACAACAAAAAACAGTTAAAAATCCCCAAACAAATAAATGCTACTGACTCCTAAAATCAAACTATTTGTCCAAAAGAGATAATACTGTTTATCTAAAAAAAGGCTATTACACAAATATTCAAAATATCTATATTTTAATACTCTAAAACTGGAAATAATCTAAATGTCCACCAATAGGTGAGCAGATAAATATTGGCACATTGATCCAATAAATAAATAAATAAACTACACTGAACAGATGAAAGAATCTCAGAGTTTCATGTATGATTCTAGAATACAAAGCTTTAGAAAGGACAGGGGCTGGGAAGGTGGCTCAGTGGTAGAGTGGTTGCCTTGTATGCATGAGGCCCTGGGTTCGATTCCTTAGCACCACATAAGCAGAAAAAGCTGGAAGTGGCACTGTGGCTCAAGTGGTAGAGTACTAGCCTTGAGCTGAAGAGCTGAGGGACAGCGCCCAGGCCCCGAATTCAGGCCCCATGACCAGCAAAACAAAAAAGAAAAGAAAAGACAAAAGTAACTCACAGTATCAGATCTATGGCTGTTGTGGGCTGGAGACAGGGACTGATGACAAAGAGACACTAGGAACTTACTTGGGTAATAGCAACAGTTTACACCTTGGCAAATGCTATGGTTACACCAATGTATACATTTGACAGTATTTATTAAACTATGCTCTTAAAATGGGTGCATTTTACTTATGTAAATGTTGAATACTAAAGTTGGTATTAAAAGCTAAAAGTTACAGCTCAAAGCTCCTACACCACCCTGTCCTTTTCCACATATTAAATCTTAGTGGTGAGAGAAGGTTATAATGATAAGAGATAGGTTTCAAGGTCATGGATAGCCTGGTCTAATCTGTCATGGATAGCCTGGTCTAATCTGAAGGACAGATGCTATTCAAACTATGAAATGCATAATGTTACCATTACAACTGTAGTATATGCTACAAAAAGAAAGATATGGGAGGTTAGAAGAATGTATGATATTAAAGAAGGAGGCAACAATGCTTGATAAGAAATGTACTCATTACCTTGCTCATGTAATTGTTACACCTCTGTATGGCATTTTCACAATAAAAAAACTTATTAATAATTTTAAAAAAGAGTGTATGATAGGACAAATGGATCTACTTGAAATCAAAGTAAGTGATGACTGAGTTTGAGTTCAGAAAATATAAAGAGGAGGTCATCCATGAGGTGTTCTCTACAAGGATGGAAGAACTCATTCAAAGGCCTATGATACAGAAGAATGTTACTGGTTCAAAGCTTTGAAAATTGACCAACATGGCTGGACTACAGAAATAGAGGGCAAGGGCTGAAAAAGTTGTGTTGGAGGGTGGGTCAGCGAAGATCTTCACATAGCGCTCAGGATCTTGGTTTTTGTTCAAATGAGCAAAGTGAAATTCCTGAACTACCAATAATGGAAGTTAATACAATTAGCTGTGGGCTTCAAGATGAGCTTTGGTCACAATATAAGTAGTTTAGGAGAGAAAAAGTAGCATGTTGCAGAGGGACCAGCTGCCGTGGTTTGTATAAGCTTGGTCCTCAGTATAGCACTGTTCAGGTGATGGGACTCTTTGTTTTTGTTTTTTTGTTTTGTCAGTCATGGGGCTTGAACTCAGGGCCCGGGCACTATCTCTGAGCTTTTTCACTCAAGGCTAGCACTCTACCACTTTGAGCTACAGTGCCACTTCCTGGTTTCTGGTGGTTAATCAGAGACAAGAATCTCACAGACTTTCCTGCCCAGGCTGGCTTTGAACTGTGGATCCTTAGATCTTAGCCTCCCAAGTAGCTAGGAGTAGAGGAGTAAGCCACCAACACTCAACTGATGGGACTCTTAAAAGGTGGCATCTAGTAGGAATTAAGTAAAGGGAGTGAGTCCTCAGAAAGGGTTAGAGCAGTTTTGTGTCTGTGAACACATTCACTTTCTAAACCTAAAACTCAGTTTCTGGCATGGAGAAATTCCTGTCCAACCATGGAAGCTCTTAGGTATCACTTTTGCCCACCTCCTTTCCACAACAGGGTCCACCATTTCTTTGGTATTAGCTCTCTGTCCAGAACAGATTCCACTATTAAATGAAATTGCAATGTTCTGTTTACAAGTATGTGTTACCTACTATGCTGTTAGCTCCCTGGGGGAAAAGCTGTGAATCTATCTTTGCAATGTTGGCACCACCAGGGCACTATCGCCAGAAAAAGCTGAACTATAAACATTTGAGGAATTGAAGTAAAGGTACATAGGAAATGGTTTGGGTTTTTATAGCAACTTCCAGTCTAGAGCCCCATAAGGTACAGCAGATATAAATATATTTTTGCAAGTATGGGTGCTGTAAGTAGAATGAGTGAAAGGTATGCTATTGCGGGCATTTGATGAGTAATGAGAGGGAGAGTTTGCCCTTTACTAGGTCACGGCACCCATTAGAAAACATTTGGCTGCAAATTTAGGAAAGCCAATCTTAGTGGCTTAAACAAATGTTATTTTTCTCATCTAAGAAATAATCTAGTAGTATCCTGCTGCTAACTTCGGTTTATGCACCTAATACACATAGCATTCTTTTTTCCCTTCCTGGCCATATTGGCATTTAGACTTCACATCCATTGTCTTATAGTCATAATCTGTTTGCGACATCACTAGTCATCTCATTTGCCTTTGAGGTATAAAGAGAGTGAAATATGGAAGAGCAGATGCTGAAAAAGATTTTTCAGAAGCCTACTAGCCAACCCTTTCCTCCAACTCATTGGCCAGGAACCAGGTCAATGACTTCCTTAGCTAAAAGAAAATCTGGGTAGAGATAAGAGATGGATGGAATTCTTATGATAGTCTTTGACTTGTCATGATCCTGGATTCCATCTGCTGAGAAGGAGAAAGAGTGGCTAAGCTCTTTAGAACATGACTCACAAGATCTGCCACTGAATAAATATCACCCATTAGGAAGAACCAATGTCTTTATGAAGTTATACACATCCTAATGGAGCCTGATATGAATAAATCCTCATGAATTCATCTTCTATGAATATTCATAGAAACTAGATGCTATATGTGGATATGAGATATAAGCACCTGAATGTAAATAAAGCCTCGTGAACTTTCAGCACCAAATATCCCCACTTTTCAGACTCTTCATTTATCACTTTCCCATTCCTTTGGACTACGCTTAAAAAAATTGTGTGTGTGTGTGTGTGTGTGTGTGTGTGTGTGTGTGTGTGTGTGTGTGTGTGTGTGTGTGTTATGTATGCTGGTCCTGGGGCTTGATTGAACTCAGGGCCTAAAGACTATCCCTGAGTCATTTGCTCAAGAATAGCACTTTCTCACTTGAACCACAGCACCATTTCTGATGTTTTAATGGTTAATTGAAGATAGGAGTCTCATGGACTTTCTTGCCTTGGCTGGATTTGAACCATGATCCTCAAATCTCAGCCTTTTCTGTACCTAGTTGTAGGCATAAGCCACCAGCTTCTGCCTTTTAAAAGGTTTAGACCAAGTATTTTTAGGAAGAAATTTCCTTAGGTACAGCAGCACCTATCTATCTCCTAAGATAAACAAACGCTCATATGTACAGGACCCAGCAGAAAACGTGGTAAGTCATGGAAATGTCTTCTCTGCCAATGCATCTTCACTTCCTTTCTGAATCAGAGCACTAGCAGTTATTTAGTGAATTTATTTATTTCATGAAATTAAATAAAGTATTTCTATTTAAATAAGGTATTATCTAGTTCATGAAAGTGAATATTAGAAGCCCCAAGGAGCCCCAAGGATATTCTCTGGGTAAGCTCTTGGACTTATTTTAATGTAGTAGTCATTCATGAAAAATGTTTTTTATAATATTTATTTGGAGTATGTTCTCTGGGTTTCCTATCTGTGATCATATATCATGGCTCTAAAGGAGCAAAGGACAGGAGGAGCAGAAGACATGGGGGAGCATATTTTCACGGGTCTCCACTGCTCATTTAAACTTCTTGACCTAAATCAAAAGAAAAAGCCCATGTTCTTGGTAACGCGGGAGTGAAAGGCAGTGTGACTGTAGAATTAATCCTTGCTGTAAACATAAGCCTACACATACCATCAGGCTATAAACAGAAGCAATTAAGAAAGTAGCTGAAGGATGCTCAAAATAGCAGCCGCCACAAAATCTGAACCTGGAGACAGTTTGCCATCCCTGGGTGAAATCCCCCTGCTGGCACTGAGGCTGAGGCTCACCTGCATTCCTACAAGCACTGGGTCCAGGCCTACTCTTCATACCTTTTGACTTAAGAGTCTCTGAGTCACTACTCCCCAGGCTCTGTAAGCCTCTGGCTCCTGTATTGAAAGACTGAATCTAGAGTCAGAGTCATATCCTTAGCTCGCAGGAACGCTCCGAACCTAGGAGACAGGAGATATTGACCCAACCATCAGTCACTGCACCTGGTGCAATTCACAGGTAGTCTTGCATCCTCCGAGTATCAGAATATGAAACGGGACAAGGATTTGCTGGACATCCTCTCCCCCTTCCTACCGTCCCCTCCCCCCCCCCGCCCCCCATCTTGGAGCTTGGACTCAGGGCACTTTTCCTGAGCTTTTTCCCCTTAAGGCTAGCAGGCTACCACCTGAGCCACAGCTCCACTTCTGGCTTGTGGCGCTCCACTGGCTAGTCATTTGAGATAAGAGTCTTACAGACTTTCCTTGCCCAGGCTGGCTTCGAACCTCTTCCCTCAGATCTCAGCCTCCTGAGTAGGCAGGATTACAGGCACAGGATTGTGGCTGTGTTCTCTCCCCACCTTGCCTGGTCATTCCCGTTCACCCTTTATTGAGTTCACCTCAGTGACATCAACTCCTCAAGACGCCTTCTCTGTCCTGTACCCCAAGTTGGGATCAGAGGCCCCCTCTATGTGCCTGGCTAGATCCTTGATCACCCCCTACTTGGTCTGGGTTAATTTTCCTTTCTAGAACATTGAACTCCTTAGCGCCCAAAGCTCTCCAGTTCTCTGGATTGTCCCTGTTGCTTTTGCCTGGAGGATAACTCAGAAGAAGAAAAAAAGTGTCATAAAATCCGAGTAGTGTGTCCCCAAAGAGGTGGGGCTGGGCCCCTGCGTGGGGCGCTCGGGTCCCGGGACTCCGTACCTGGGCGGGGCGCCGCGCGGCTAGGACACGCCTCTCGGTGTCAGAGCGACCCCGCTCGCCCAGCCGCGTCCCTGCGCGCCGCGCCGGTGGCTCTGGGCCGAGCCAGCGAGCAGGTGGGGGCGGCCCCGCCTCCGCGTCCCGGCAGCCGGGGAGCGGGTGGCCGCGAGCGAGCGAGCGAGCGCTGCGCAGCGCGGCGCAGCGAGCCGGACGCCAGCTCCGCGGCCCCCAGCGAGCGCCGCGCGCCCGCCCGCCCGCACCGGCAGAGCCGGCCACGGCGGCTGCGGGACGGAGCCCGGAGCCGGGAGCCGGGAAGAGGCAGCGGCGGCGGCGGCGGCGGCAGGAACGACCACCGCCGGAGCGCTGGTCCAGGCCCGGCTGTCAGTCGGTGCGCGAGTCCAGGTCGGTGCCTGGAGGGGGAAGGCGCGCGGGATGGGGTGGGGGTCGGGGCCGGTCCCGAGGCGGCGAGGTCCCGGGTTGGGGGGAGGCAGGGGAGAGGGGAGCGTATCGGTGCCGAGGGGACCCCCGCCAGGCTCCGCTCCCCCAGCCTGGGCGCCGCGCGCGTCGGCCACCCGCCCCCTGCCACGCTGTCCGGGGTGGGGTGGGGGGAGCTGGGCCGAACGCGGTCCGGTCGTGTGTCCCCCCACGGGGTTGCCTGGTGACTTCCCGGGACCCCACTCTCCCGTGAGCAGCTTCTGGAGCCAAGGCCTTCTCCGCCGGGTCCTCTGAGAAGCCCTCCTCCCCTACCCCGCGTCACCCCCAGAACAAAAGACTGGGGTCTCGCAGGGGGAGGGGGCTGCCGTGAAGTGGAGAACACCTAGGTGATCGCAGAGCCGGAGGGGGGGGTGACTTTGGACATAAGGACAGCAACACCTCCCCTCCCCCCTGGGTGAGAAAGTCAACTCTAGACATCTACAGTGACTTGCCCAAGGTCACCCAACTCGTGCGTGTCAGCACTGGGGCTGGAGCACAGGTATCTGGACTTTTCGCCCAGGTTTATCTGCCAGTGCCTGAGGTCGATCATAGTAGTCAGACTGTTGACATCTGCCCACAATGGGGCCGTGGAAGACCTTTGAAGGGATGGAGGGGACAGTGGCCATTCCCCTCCGTACTTCCCTGGGATGCTAAGAGTACACAGAGTTGGAGGAGGAGACAAGCCTGCTGTTTGGGATCTCAGGGGAGTCTGGCTCCGTGGGCGGGCAGGCACTGGTTCTCAGGAACAGTGCCTTCTGAGGTGGTGTGCCAGCTGTGTGGGTGTACCCGCCACGAACAGGGGGCAGTAAACGGGGGAAGGGGTACAGTGTGAAGACCCAGTGTACGCTACTCCCTGGAAAGATCTGGGGGCGCGGGGGGGGTCAGCTCTCTGCTGTAGTCTCCCTGCGACAGATTAGAAGCACCTGACACTTTGGACCCTTTTGTGACCCGCTGCATTTAGGGAAGCAAAAAAAAAAAAAGTCACTTTGTAGCAGGAAGTTGGGCGGTGACTTTGCCTCTGTGTGACTTGATCCTTGGTTGTAAAATAAAAAAGGACCTTTGTTTGGCATTATCTGTGTCATTTCGAGAGTTCGTTCTTCTCACCAGAGTCCTGTGTCACTTCAGAGGGAGGACTGAAAGTTTGTTTCTTTCAGTCAGCAATCCATAGTTAACACTAAGAATCCAACCTTCTGTTTAAAAACATTTCTTTAAAACTCTAGACCGAGTGATGAGTCAGAAGAAAGACTGCCTCTGGGCCTCGTATTGACCTGGACAGGGTAGGATGGAGGCTTCTGGGTGCTGGAATTGTTCTCCCACTGAAGCAGTCATCGCCCAGGTGTACACAGAAAATTTATGAAGTTATGCCTTAGAGACTGGTACACTTATGTAAGTTTTACCCCAATTTTTAAAAAAGTGAACAAAAGCTTTAATGCTAAAAACAAAAACAATCTCCTTCCCATGGCAATGCACAGATTGCTGATGTTTGCCAGCTAATGTATTTTGGTGATACATTTGAAAACCACAAAAACCAACTTAGGATAGAAAGGAGAAGACAGGGAAGCAAAGGAAGTTTACCACTAACAGGGAAAGGCATCTACGCAGTAGAGTGCTTTACCAAAGATTGCCGCACAGGTCAACTTATATGATTCACAGCAATTCCTGAAATGGAGGTATTATTATGGTGCCTTTGTTATAGATAAAAATGTGAAAAATAACAAAGGTTAAATGATTTATTCAGGGAAGTTATCCACCCTCCTTCCCACCCACCCCCACCCCCAAATACGGGTATACAGGCTTCAGATATTACACTTGTGCCATCAACAGTAATTTTGCAGCCTAGCAACCCAGGGGTCAGAGACATGTAAGCTGCTGGCCCCCACTTTTTTTTTTAATCCATCCACAAGCCTCTGTGTTCATGCAGTTGTGACTGTGACATTGTGTTACACGAAGTTAGCGTGCAGCAGAAGGGATGGAGGAAGAGTGTGTGTCTAAGAACATACAGTTTTAGGAACAAGAGCAAGCCAGCTGGCCCAGCCTGGCAACGCTCTTTTTTAGATTTATTGTTCAGAAACTATATAGTACAGTTTGTGATTTTGCAGTCACTCCAACGCGTGCACCAATAATGAATAAAAGAACCTAGAAACAATCCAAGACACCAAAATGAGATTAACAGTAGAGAATAATGAACCTTTTCTTCTATAATTTTTACAAACATGTTTATTAATGGTAAAGTTTTAGAACCTACAACAATAACTTGGCCGAAGGAAGAAAATATGTTCTCTAGCAAGTATGTTATACATTAACTGTGATATAGAAATATTTGAATAGTAAGGTATAATAACATGACATCTAGGGAGAAATCCTGAAGAATTTGTCCTGATGTGTCTTCTAGTGGTTTTATACCTCTGCCTAAAATTCAAAATTTACAGAGGTAGAAATATGTTTTCTTAACCACCAGTTCCAAATCACAGAGTTGGCTGCTGGTCTTATACTTAGAAGTATAAGTTTGGGTCATATATAATTATGACCATGGGTTCCATGGGGTTTCTCTGGGTGAGTCCCCACAACCCAGTCCCATCCAGTGTGACTATGCATCACAAAGTTATCTTTAGGAGAGTTTTGTCTCTTCCCAGTAGTGTTCCTGCCATCTGGCTGCTGGAATATTTAGAAAGAAATTATAATATTTGACTGACTTGGTTGATCGGGTGACAAAACAAAGTTGAAGAGGGAACCATTAAATCAGAGTTGAAGTCAGTGAGACAATGACTAATTATTTCTTTATTTGCCATTCTGCAAAACCTAAGACTCATGCTCCTCCCCAGCTATGCTCAGCAGGTGCCCTACAGGTGATTTCTCACTGGCTTCAGCCAATGGCACACTTGAAACTCCCCTTTTGCAATTTGAGGTGACATTTTTCCTTAGACCTGTTGAAGGGAACCTCACTTTCCAAACACACATACACCAGTGTTATGCAGCTGAGGAATTAGGTATTGAACTGCAGAGGTCAAGTGCAAGGAGATAAAGTGAAATTGAGCTAACATGGCAAAAGTACTGGATGAGCACAAGATGAGTTAGGCATGGTGAGAAAAAAAATGTGCAAAGTGCACCTTAAAAAATATTTATCCTAATGTAGGTGATATATTCCAATGAGATGCTGAATCTAGCCAGGAAAGAGAGCCAGGCCTGCTTGTAGCCCCTAAATTAGAATCAGCTTTAGGGTTAACTGGGACGAGGCACCAGGTAGCTTCGGATCTTTGAGTTTCTGGAAACAGTCATCCATGAGAGTGTATGTGGGTGTCTTGGCAAGGTACCTGGGCAGCCATCCACTGTTCCTTAAGAGATAATGGCTAGCTCATGCTAGGAATAGGCTAAGACCTTTATATGTGCAAAACCATCACAAAAGCCTTCTGAGGAAGGTGGTTCCTTTTACTTTCACTATAAAAGAGAACTTCATTAAAGGGCTAACCTGATGTCAGAATGGTCATGCCATGCCCTGTTCTGGTCTTCTATTCATCCTCTTGTTCTAATCCCATGATCCCCTGGACCTACCTGACCTACCCATGTCTCTAGGAGACAAATTCTCTGTCCACCTTATCTCTCTTCCTAGACTCCACAACATGCCTGCCATATGATAGATACTCCCTAAAGGCTGAGTGAATTAGTGAGTGAATGCATTAATAACTTTAATAGTGTTCCAAGATCAAAACCAGTTATTTTGGGGGGGGAGTTATCTATTGTTTTGACTTCCACTGTCTCCCTTTTCGGTCTTGATATAGTAATCTGGCATGGTTGTATAGATAAAAGGTAGGTTTCTTCTTCAGGGTTGAAGAATGTTAATGAAGCTCAGTTTGTAAAATCTGAAGGCCTATATTTCTTTAATAGCTTAAATGTTATTTTTTAGTGTAATTCACATAATTCAGAATACTTAGGTTTGAGGTATCTTAAAATACCTTATCTTGCCTGATACTGGTGGCAAATGCCTGTAATCCTAGTTAAGGAGGCTGAGATCTGAGGACTGGGGTTCAAAGCCAGACCAGGCAGGAAAGTCCGTGAGATTCTTATCTCCAATAAACCATCAGAAAACAGGAAGTGACACTGTGGCTCAAGTGGTAGAGTGCTAGCCTTGAGTTGAAGAGCCAAGGAACAGCACCCAGGCCCAGAATTTAAGCCCCATGACTAACAAAACACACACACACACACACACACACACACACACACACACACACACACACACACACACACACAAAAAAAAACCCTTGTCTTTCTTTAATATTTTTTGTGCATTAGAAAAATTACTCAACTTTTTGTGCAACTCAGTTTTCTCATCTGTAAAACTGAAATGATAAAAGTACTTATTTCTTATTTAGGTAAATAATATATGCTCTATACTTACAACAGCTCCTCACTCATAGCAATGTTCAATACATTTGCTATGGTGTATATGTGTATATGTGCGCACTGCTTCTAGGGCTTGAACCCAGGGCCTGGGCACTATTCCTAAGCTTTTTTGCTCAAGGCTAGTGCTCTATAACTTAAGCCACAATTTCATTTCTTGGTTTGTTTGGGGTTTCTTTGTTTGTTTTGTTTTGTGATTAATTGGAGATGAGAGTCTCACAAACTTTCCTATCTGGGCTGGCTTTGAATCATGATCCTCAGATCCAACCTCCTGAGTAGTGAAGATTATAGGTGTGAGCTATAGCACCGGCTAATTTGCTGTGTTTTTGATCATGATGATGGTGATCTGGTGTTTTTAAAATTACTTACTCAAAATGTTCTTCATAAAGCACTTGAGGATTTTTACAAACAGTAGGTAGTAAATATCCTAAAATTCACAGGCAATCAATTAGGGTAAAAGGAACGAATAGAGTAGAAAGTGAGATTAAATCAGAAGTAATTTAGAGAATGAGAATATTTCAAAAGGTAAAAGTATTTTTCCAGAGATAAGATTAAAAATTTGTCAGAGTTTAACAGCAGACAAAACAAAAAGGAAAACACAAATCGTTACCTGACCCACAGCAACCATGAGATAAAAGCTGATCAGTTACACCACTTTTCCTGCTCCTGAAACCTGGGATAACTTTCTCCTGGCAAGTCTTCAAGGCAGTCTCTGTTGCCATAGAGATCCAAGTTTTCAACATCAGCCCAGCCTAAATTTTGTGGTGGAGGACATTAAATATGTCCTAGAACTTTATTGACTGTAGTTTTGGAGACAGAATCCTAAAGCACAGTTTAACAGGCTAAGACGGTCCAGGGACTTGATATTTTCCTGTGTTTATTGAGTACTTGGGAAAACAGAAAGATTATTTCTTCCAAAGCTGATAATAACCCTAGTAAGAGTCAGATGGACAATCCTCTCTTCAAAAAAAAAAAACTGAAGCATTTAAGTAAAACAAAAATTTGTCTTATTCAGGAAGATCCAAGGATATCATGGGACAAGATTGTGTAGTCATGAATTTCATTGATACCACAAGCCCATGCTTTTCCTGTAGCTTCAAATTTTTATCATCTTATTTGGGAAAAAATACAGTGCTAGCAAAATGATATTTTAGCTCCAAATGATTGTGTGTGTGTGTGCGCGCACACACACACACACACACACACACACACACACACACAAACACACACACACACGCACTCATCCTGCTCTTGAACCAGGACCTAAGAGTTTGTCCCTGAGCTTTTGTGTTCAAGGAGCAACAACTTGAGCCACAACTCCACTTCCAGTGTTTTGGTGGTTAATCAGAGATAAGCATGTCACAAACTTTCCTGCCCAAGCTGACTTAAAACTATGATCCTCAGATCCCAGCCTCCTGAGTAGTTAGGATTATTGATGTGAGCCACTGGCACCCAGCTTCTAAATAACTTTTCATCAAAATGGTAGTCATGTTGTTTAAGTGTTTCTTTCATGTTTACATATATGTATGTATGTGTATGGTATGTATCTATGTCCAGCTATCATATACATGATATATACACATAATATGTATATATGTTCAGACATGACTTGTACCAATTAGCCTTGTATTCATTTGCTAAAACAAATGTAAACAGTTGAATTTACCTTCAACAGATACAAGTTCATTTGTTATATGGAACTCTCAAGAGAAGCAGTCCAGGGCTGGTGCAAGAGTTCACACAATTCTGTCAGACCAACCTCCTTCTGTCTGTTTTTCCACCCTTAGTCTGTAGGTTGCTTCATGGTTACTATATGACTGCTGTGTCTTTACGGACAGTGCAAATAGCTAAAGAGTAAAGGCTGTTCTATCAAGCTATTTGTTTTCTTCAGAATGCGATGCCCTCCTCAGACTTCTATGCACATCCCATTGGCCAGAACAATGTCACAGGGATGCACTAAACATAAGAGAGTCTAAAAATCAATTTTTTAACTGGCCAAATTGCATATCCCCTCCAAATAAGCCGTTTTGCTACTAGAAGAAAGAATGGTTATAGGCAACAAGCAGTATCAGCCACCATCAAACTGACTTACACTATTAGCCCTTACTTAATTACAAATGGCAAAAAGTGACTCAGGAATTTAAAATGGTATACTTTTCCACATCTTCACGGAATTAGCTCTAGAGAAGGAAATATACCCAACTGCCTCTATGAAGATTTCTAAATTGCTATTACCAGCCTTGTGCCTGTTAGGAATTTCAAATCTAAATTTCCATTTGCCGTAACTGTAACCTCTCTGTATATCACCTTCACAATAATTTTTTTTTTTTAGTCTGGTCGTGGGGCCTGAACTCTGGGCCTGGGCGCTGTCCCTCAGCTCTTCAGCTCAAGGCTAGCACTCTACCACTTGAGCCACAGTGCCACTTCTGGCTTTTGTGCTTATGTGGTGCTGAGAAATCAAACCCAGGGCTTCATGCATGCAAGGCAAGACTCTACCACTGAGCCACCTTCCCAGCCCCCACAATAAATTTTTTAAAAAATAAATAAAACCCCAGGCCCTGAGTTCAAGCCCCACAACCACCAAAAACAAAACAAAACAAAACAAAAATAGTATTTGCTCCTTTGCATGGACTATATGTCATGCCTGGCAAAGGCAGGGAGTGGTGGAAAGGGTGTGTGAAAGGGCTGGGAAAAGAGACAGCAGATTCAATTGGGTTCTGTACAATTCTGGCCCAGCCAGGATCTCCCAGGGGTTATAAACAAGTAAAGAGCCTAAGAAGACAAGCTTGAGGCCAGGCCTGCTGGCTACACAAGCCAGCTGTACTGAGTGGAATACACAGTGTATGACCACAGAGCTCACAGACTAGTCTCTCAGAATTTGGCTATAGCCTTTATTTTTTCAGGGTTTTAGGTCAATGCACAGCTATTGTACATATGGAAATATCTCAGTCATATTAATTAGTACAACTATGTGTTAATAGTAATTTGAAAAAAAGAAAGACATTTCTAGATATTAGTGGTTTCAAAACTTCACCCTTGGGGCTATGTATGGAAAACAAATTGTACCCATGATCTCATGATGATTATTTTATACCTTTGAGGCTTTGCTTCCTCATGTGCAAAATGAGGATGGTACTGTTTGAGAGATGAAAAATAATTGTGCAAGTAGCCTTTAGAATTGCCATATATAGTCAGAAAATTAGAACTATTGAATGAACTAACAGAAGTTTTGATCTATGTCCATCTGTATGTATATGTAGAAGAAAAAGAAAGGAAGAAAGAAAGAAAAAGAAAGGAAGGAAGGAAGGAAGGAGAGAGAAAGAGAGAAAGAAAAAAAGAAAGAAAGAAAGAAAGAAGAGAAAAGAAAGGAAGGAAGGAAGGAAGGAAAGAGAGAGAAAGAGAGAAAGAAAAAAAGAAAGAAAGAAAAAAGAAAGAAAGAAGAAAGAAAGAAAGGAGAGAGAGAAAGAAGGAAAGGAAGGAAGGAAAGAAGGAGAGAGAAAGAGAGAGGGGGAGGGAGGATGGGAGGGAGGGAAAGAAGGAAAGGTATTGACAGTGTATTGACAGTGCTAGGAATCAAATTCAATCTTGTACATGCTATACAATTTGCTCAACCATGGAGCCACATCTCCACCTCCAATATCCATCAATATTAAGGTACCAACCATGCCTTCCAAGAGGATAAAGTTATAGTGAAAAATAAAACAGGCCATTTTCCTAACTGTTTAATGTAAAGTATTACTTCCCTATTAGAGCAGGTGATATTTATCTACTTTCAGATAGGAGAAAAAGGGAAAAGAATCAAATGTGAACTTTGTATTTCCTTTAAATGACAGAAGTATATTTTGTGTATCCAGTGTTCCTTAAAGCTGTTGTTTATTGTAACTATCTTTAAATTTTGATTGAGGTATTTTGTTTCAATTGTGCTGCTTTATATCAATTCAGAGTAAAAGTTAGTTGCTTCAAAACTAGGTAAGATACTTAAAATATGACAAATAAGCCAACTTTTTCCCTGAATTTAAAATTCACCAACCCCACATTTAAACATCTTTTGCACAGTTTGTAGTTCTGGCTTCCCAACTGTATGTTCCCTAATACTTGAAAATCCACTTGTGGACTTTCACAGGAAAAGCCAACAAGTATACTGGGCCCACACCTGTAGTGTGCCTTCTTGGTGTTCACTGAGTTCTAAATGATAATATTTGACTCATTGGTCTTTTTTTTTTTTTTTGGTTGGTTGTGGGACCTGAACTCTGGGCCTGGGCCTGGCCCTCAGCTCTTCAGCGCAAGGCTAGCACTCTACCACTTGAGCCACAGCACCACTTCCAGGTTTTTCTGCTTATGTGGTGCTGAGGAATTGAACCCAGGGCCTCTTGCATGCAAGGCAAACACTCTACCACTGAGCCACCTTCCCAGCCCCGACTCATTGGTCATTTTAACATCATCCATATAAATTACATACGCTAAGGAATGGTAGGCTGGAATTTCTGACTCTAGGAGCTAGTAGACAGTATTTTGAGGCTTGAGGAACAAAGCGACCAGTTATTTCAGATCTGTTCACCTCTTGGCCAATGTCCTGTGTTACTGCATTTAATGAATGGCAAGGATCAGTTAGAGCTGGAACCAATTCACAAATGATTCGTGCCCAGTAGAGAATCATGTTATAAAAGTATTCCTTAGCTCTACTATCTGATTACAAAATTGTCAAGCCTTAGGGGTTATGAATGACTTGAGGAGAGCTATTTTATTCCATTTTTGCCTGGTGTACTTGGTCACCTCTGCCACTGTGGATGGATGGCGGTACTGGTCTAGGTGAAGGGCCAGCACCATGAAGCCCATCTTCAGTTCCTGGCTCTAGCAGCTAAAGGTTACACTGGAACTTCACAATGAATTTAGCAGGTATATTTATTCATTTCCTTGTTCACTTCAGCTACTTTATGTTTTATCTCCAGTTGCCTTTCTTTATCTTCTCAGAGTCCCTATCTCTTTTCTTTGAGTCCTCTTTTAAAGGGTTGATTTACTCTCTTCTTTGGGTTATTAATTATATGTCTTGTCATAGTTTTCATCAGCTTCACAGCAGTGCTTATTCTGACAAGTGTTTTTTGCCTATTTTTTCCTGCTTCTCATCTCAGTTTTTTTATAATTTCCTTCTTTTATTATTTAACTGAGAATGAATTAAATTCTTTTTTGAACTGATTGTCTGCAGATTTACTTAAGGAAAAGACTGAGGCAGGTTCTAGGCCAGCAAGAATTCTCTTCAGCTCAGAAAAATATACCCTAGGAGAGTGAGGTGGTTGAGGAGGGAGATTGAACAGGAGAAAGGGAGGAAGGTGGGGGAGGTCAGGGAAGGAAGAAGGGAAGAGAAACAAGGAGAAGGGAAAGGCGAGGAAGGGGAGGGGAGGAAAGGAGAGGGGAGGGGAGAGGAGGGGAGGAGAGGAGAGTTGAGAAGAGGAGAGGAGAGGAGAGGAGAGAAGAGGAGAAGGGAGGAGAGGAAAGGAGAGGAATTTGTTATGAGTCTTACTGAAACACAATTTATGTATGCACGTGCAGATAATCTTGGACTTCTGTCCTAGCCAGCAGGTATACCTGGATATTGTGTGGAACTTCTCCTAATTTACTCTGTCCCTTTCTAGAGTGTACCAATAGCAGTGGCTTTCCTTTGCCACTGCCTTGACGTTCTGGAGGGTAAAGGGTCCAGGCTGCCTCCTACTACCATTTTCCACACTGTTTCTTATTCTAAATGTAGCCATAAAGAGCTGATGCCTCCTGTTTTGAAGAAAGAGCTGGGCATGCTGTCCAAGCTCTGCAGCCACAGGTGTGTCCTCCCTCCACATTTTAGCCAGACCCTGTGATTGACCATTGTACGCACAGGGCATTCATGGCTTAATGACTGAAGTTCACAGGTAGAGAAATATAGTTTTACCGCAGAAAATGAACTCAGAAAATGATTCTGTCTTTTCTTTTTATTTATATGTGAGAAAATAATATAATCAGGAAGCTGGCTGTACATTATAACCAAGCCAGGATCTGAAGAAATTCTTGAAGAAGACAATGCCTCTGGACTTCTGGTGATTGCTCAGACTTGGTGCAACAGGCCAGTACTGTCCTGGGACAAGGGTTTCCCTGCCACTGTTGTATGCCACTGCAAATACAATCTCTCATTTTCATGGCTTCAGCCTGCTGAAAGTAAATGAAATTATCCCAAATCAATTTTTTTTGTCAGTTGTGTGGCTTGAACTCAGGGCCTTGGCACTTGCTCTTGAGCTCATTTTTGCTCAAAGCTAGCACTCACTCTATCACTATGAGGCAAACTCCACTTCCAGTTTTGAGTGGCTGATTGGAGATAAGAGTCTCACTGGGACTTTTCTGCTGGGGCTGGCTTCAAACCATGATCCTCAGATCTCAGTCTCCTGAGTAGCTAGGATTACCGGTGTGAGCTACTGGCACCTGGCCCAAATTTGAATCTTTTTAAGAGAGAACATAACTTGTGAGTATAGATGTTCTAGGACAGACTATCAGGTATGCAAATCCCTTATTGGTAAGATATTCCCAAAGATCCTTACTTGTGCATTTGCAATGGAGATTGTGACTTTTAAAAAGTATTATTATCATTGTCGGTTGTGGGGCCTGAACTCTAGGCCTGGACGCTGTCCCTCAGCATTTCAGCTCAAGGCTAATGCTCTACCACTTGAGCCACAGCGCCAGTTTTGGCTTTTTCTGCTTATGCGGTGCTAAGGAATCAAACCCAGGGCCTCATGCATGCAAGGCAAGCACTCTACCACGGAGCCACCTTTCCAGCCCTGATTGTGACTTTCTTATAAGCCGCTATATCCTAGAGCTCCTCAAAGGGTGGAGGAATTGTTAGACATGCAGAATCCCAGGCTACATCCTAGACCTATTGAGTCAACTAAGATGGATTCTTCATTGAATGAGACCCAGGTGTTTATCCTCAATTAATCGTTCAGATTGCTGTTATACTTGAGTTTGGACTGTATGTGGATAAACATTTTAGCCTAATAATTCTTGTGTTTATTCTTATTATCTTCATGTATAGCAAGTGGTATTACTTTACTGTTTACTATAGAAATTTAAGGATTTTTTTCAGAATAAACTATTTCTCTACAAGCATAGTTGATTTATAGTAAACATTAAATAAGTTCAGGTGGTATGCTGATGTCACAGAAATCATAAAAGGTATATGTATAGAAGTGACTTAAAGTGGCATGGTGCTTAGATTCCTGGGCTTGTGGAGCCATATAACTTAGGTTTCTCTTCTTCGAATTCACTATGTGGCTGACAATAACTTTTTTTTAACCTTTATGCATCAGCTTCCTCATCTGAGCAACTAATAATATTACCTGTCATTGGGCATTGTAGTTCTTAAGTGGTTTACTATATAAAAAATAATAATAGAGCCAGGCACTGGTCGCTCATGCTGTAATCCTAGCCACTCAGGAGGCTGAGATCTGAGGATCATGGTTCAAAGCCAGCCCAGGCAGTAAAGTCCTTGAGACTCTTATCTCCAATTAACCACCAGAAAACCAGAAGTGGCACTGTGGCTCAAGCGGTAGATTGCTCGCCTTGAGCTGAAGAGCTGAGGGACAGCACCCAAGCCCAGAGTTCAAGCCCCACGACCGACAAAATAATAATAATAATAATAATAATAATAATAATAATAATAATAATAATAATAATACCGATCCCATAGTAATGAGATGTTTCAGGATACATTTGTTTTTTTACTGTCTAGAAAAATAATTTGCTATTTATTTCCTCCTATCTTGTTAGGCCAATACTTACCATCTCCCTGAAAAGGCTAAATATTTCCAGAATTTTTATGCCATGACAGACAGTGAGAGCAGTAACTTTCTTGTGTTGGTGGGAGGGTAATCTTATCGGGAAGCAATGGGCGAGGCACAAGTGCCAAGGAAGGGCTAGACAGAGAATCAGCTCTAGTTACACCAGGAGGTAATGACGACAGGAATGACCACTCAGGGGTGATCTTTACCATCACTTACACTTTGACTCACAGTTTTACTGACTTCACCTGCCCTTACCCTTTTACTCACAGTTTTGGAATTTCTCCACATATATTCTATTCTGAGAACTCTTTGTTTGTATTTTGCTCGCCGCACTTAGGCTCTGGGTTGTGCTCTCCTGCCTTCCAGCATCTATTACAAAGAAACTTTAATGACTAGTTCTTAGATGCTGTAGGACCCTCCTGAGACATATGTGAGATATGGATTGTCTCGTGGCATTCATTGGCCTCCATTTGTTCAGAAGTGAGAATCTATGTTCTTTTCTCTAATTTCATAGCCAATAAATCCAAACAGCTCATAGGGGCAATCTCAAGACATGGGAATAGCTGTACACGAATGCCTTATATCTGCAATCCTAGCTACTTAGGAGGAGGAGATCAGGAGGATAAGAAGCCAAAGGTAGCCCAAGCCAAAAAACAACAACAACAATAAAAAACAAGAAGTTCACACTTCAGCCAATAGATGGTCAAGGTGGTGAGCACCTATCATCCTAGGTTTGCAGAAAAATGAGATAAGAAAGATTATAGTTCTAAACCAGCCTCAGAGAAAAAACATTTTCATGACCCTACCCATCTCAACAGAAAAGTATAAAGATGGTGGCATGCTCTTATCCCAGCTACTATGGGGAGCATAAATAGCAGCATCACAGTACAGGTCATTTCAGGCAATAAGTTAGTCCTTATCTCAAAAATAACTAGAACATAGGTGAAATGAACCCCAAGTTAAGGATTCAAATGGTTTTTCTTTCTTGCTTTCTAACATATTTATAAGATGATTTCTTTGTTGCATTGTATGTCCCTCCCCCATGGTATAACCCCTGTTTTCACTGTGTTTGATGTTGGTATAATTTGTGGAGGGGAAGGGAAAAAACAAATGGTTTAACTAGGGATACAGGTGGAACCATTGCAACAATGAGATGTACAAGACGTTATGTCGAAAAACAAACTTTACAACTTTGGCAAGGGGAAGGTATGGGGAGGCGGGGGTAGGGGGAGGATGAGAAGGGATGGGAAGGGGAAACAAAGGAGGAGGCAACAATGCTTGATAAGAAATGTACTCATCACCTTGCTCATGTAATTGTAACCCCTCTGTACGGTATTTTCACAAGAAAAAAATAACTAGAACAAAAAATGCTAGAGATATGGTGCGAGTTGTTCAAGTAGTGGTTCAAGTGCAAGGCCCTGAGATCAAACCCTAGTATTGCCAAAGACAAAGAGAAAGATATACAAAGAATGGACACAATCTTATTTTTAGATTGCTATTCAAATACGTTTTTAAAATCAGTCATAGGTACTTTTATCAAATAGTAACAATAAATCTTTTTTAATATATAAAAAAGGTACTTTAAACATTTTATTGTCAAGGTGATATATAGAGGGATTACAGGTACATAAATAAGGTAGTGAGTGCATTTCTTTTCAAACTTGTCGCCCCCTCTTTCATTTTTCTCCCTCTTTCCTGCCCCCAGCAGGTACATTTTTTGTGAACACCTATAATCTTCCAGACTCTTCTTGGGTAGAAAATAAACATTTCAATGAGAGCAGTTAGTGTGTAGAATTGTTTAGTAAGTTATTTCTCTCCAAGATAACTCACAGATGGAGTGGAGATGCATGTTAACTTTTTTGTTTATAAGCCAGGCAAGCTCAAGGCACATTCATTTCTGGATGGGTACAGGCAGGCTCATCAGGCAGAGAAACAAGGAAATCCAAGGTGGGGAGGAAGATAGTTCATTGTCTGTATCAGCTGGCTCATTTCCCACATGTCAGAAGAGCTCCTGGTAAAGAGGCCACACTGCAGCAATCTATGGGCTCTGTGTGGTTTACATACATGACCCACTGGGGCTTACAGATTATTTTAAGATTACCCCTAGGTATGGAATATGAAATTGCTGATTAACTAGATTACCCCTAGGTATGGAATATGAAATTGCTGAGTAACTCACTGAAAATATTTGAAAAAAACTACATCTGTACTGAATGTACAAATATACACATATAGAGACTTTTTCCCATGTCATTAATTCCTAAACAATATAATATGGCATTTACATTGTATTAGGTATTATAGACAAAGTAGAGAAGATTTAGAATACACTAGATGATGCACATAGGTTATATGTAAATATGATGTGTCATTTTATATAGGTCTGAGCACCCGAAGATCTTGATATGTACGACATTTTGAAGCCAACTCCCCGCAGATACCAAAGAACAACTGTCCCTATCAACACTTCAAAACTGGATTTTTCACACACACACACACACACACACACACACACACACACACACACACACACACACACACACACACACATCTGAATACAAGCTTTTCTTGGGAAGGGGGAGAGATACTGGCAAAGAGTAGGTGCACATTATTCTGGAATATACATCAGCCAGAGCTGAATGGAATCTCTGCTCCAGACCTATGGCTGTTCACATTAGGCTTGCTTGTCCCCTCTACATTCCTATGGCCCATCTCTGAGTTGGGGCCACATACTGGTCTCCACCTGCAGGGAATGCTGGGAAATAGAGTTTCTGGCTTCTACCTGTCTCCTACTAATGTTGCAAATGCCTAAGACATAGGGAAAGCCTTTAAAAGATGGTGACACAAAACCCAACTAGACAGTTTTCAGAATATTTGGCCATTTAGTCCCTGTGTGTTCCCAACCTTCTCCTCTTTCTTCCACCAGCTCATCTTGTGCTCTTGCTCCCACTCCTCTCTCTCTTAGAAAAAGATATAGCTATTGCTAGAGATAAAGAGATATAGATAAATATAGCATAGAGATATAGATAAAGATATAGATACATAGTATGTAGAGATAGACAGACAGACAGATAGTCTCTCTACTTGTAACAAGAATAGATCCCTATTGAAATATACAGTAATTTCTACAAAACATTTATGTATCAGGCCTTCTCTGCAGGTCTGAATGTGAATGGCCTTTCCTAGCAATCCCTTCCTCTCTTGTGAGCATTCATCTTGCTCCTGTTTTTTTTTTTTTTTTTTTTTTGTTTAGTTTTGTTTTTTGGTCGGTCATGGGTCTTGAACTCTGGACCTGGACGCTGTCCCTGAGCTCTTCAGCTCAAGGCTAGCACTCAATCACTTGAGCCACAGCGCCACTTACAATTTTCTGGTAGTTAATTGGAAATAGTAGTCTCAGGGACTTTGTTCCCCGGGCTGACTTTGAACCTTGATCCTCAGATTTCAACCTCCTGAGTAGCTAGGATTACAGGAGTAAGCCACCTGTCCCTGGCTGGCTCCTTTTTTTATGGTCACTGTCGTTATTCATAGTAGTGATGATAGGTATGTAGTCCAGATAAGTGATTTTTATGTGTGAGGATTGGTATTATCTTCTTTTTATTCAGGATCTGTACTGGGCTCTTGATTTAAGCATAACAAACTAAAAATTAAT
This sequence comes from Dipodomys merriami, assembly GCF_024711535.1. Taxonomy (NCBI): domain Eukaryota; kingdom Metazoa; phylum Chordata; class Mammalia; order Rodentia; family Heteromyidae; genus Dipodomys; species Dipodomys merriami. The sequence goes on along the minus strand of NW_027206068.1, from coordinate 7,042,556 downwards.
CATTATAGCTGTATTTTACAAACCAATAAAATGAGCCCACTGAAGTTAGTTGACCTGATGGAAAGTCATGAGGAAGAAGCTGAGGCAAAAGGGAAACCCAGGCCTGCCTGAGTCCTGCTGGCCTCAGAGGGAAGCACCCACTGGCTCTGCTGCCTCACCCCTCCCTAATGGTGCCTGAATATCTAATGTGCATTTCCATGCTGCTGTTTCACCTGTTTCATGAGTTGGAGGAAAGAATAAAAGCCTTTGAGGTTCTGGCTTTTTAAAAAAGCATTTTAAATGCATTTCAGAATAGAAAAACATTTTTAAATGGGTTGGGAGAACACAAAGCATCAAAGAGCTCATGGGTACAGCTTGTGACTTCCTGGGGCTCTGTATTCTTAACTGTCAGACTTTAACAAATATTCCTGTAGATAATTGCTTAATTATTATATCTGTCAAGAAAAAGCCTTCACATCCATCAAGTACTGCATATAAAAATAGCTTTAATCCTAGATTTTGGAAAGTTATCTCCTGAGGCATGAGCAAGGCAGAGCCCTCATGGTACTAAGTCATTCTCAGACTCCTAAGGATTGAGCTGACTGTAGAGCAGGGGAGCAGAGGAAACAAAGAACTGTTCTCACTTTTGTGGGATCACTTTCATTTTATAGTTTCCAATTATTTTTAAGTCTTCACAACATGGAAACCAAGAAGTTAGATGATCTAAGAAAATGTATATGTGTGTGTGTGTGTGTGTGTGTGTGTGTACACACACACACACACACACACACACACACACACACAATGGAATTCTATGCTTCCATCAGAAAGAATGATACCTCCCTATTTGTAAGGAAATGGAGGGACTTGGAAAAAAATCATATTAAGTGAAGTAAACCAGACACAAAGAAACATAGGTCCCATGGTTTCCCTTATTTGTAAAAATTAGTATACATCTAGGACAAGCTTAGCAGATGAGCAGAATAGCTCAATAGCTATGTACATATGGCCATATAAGATGATGCTAAGCAAAATGAACTTCAATACATGGACAAACGTTGTTAATGTACTGTGTGATTTCTTGTTTCTTTTGTACATTCTTCTCCCTATGATTGTTGTCTCTCTATTTGATTTTAGTCCCCTGGGTATTGTGTATATGTTTATCTGAATTAGGGAAGGGAAGGGGAACAAAAAATGGTGAGACAAAGGACAATGGGGAAACCAATGCAACAGTAATATTCACAAGATCTGTACAACTTGGGGGGGAGGAAGTAAAGAGGGAGGAGGAAAAATAGGGAGAGGGTAACAAGTTAGACAAGAAATGTACTCACTACTTTACTTATGTAACTGTAACCCCTCTGTACATCACCTGGACAATAAAATTAAAATAAAAAAGAAGTTAGATTATCTTAATTCTGCTAATTTATAGTAAAAGAATGTGGTGCAGTAGAAACAAGGGTGAGAAAGATTGAAGCTTAGCTAGTTATGCTTGTCCAAAAATAATTGAAACTATATACTAAGATAAAATTTGGTTATCTGTTATGTATAAACATAGCAGACTGCCATGCAAATGGTGAGAGAAATCGATATAATTAAATTAATGCACCCACGGAGGGTTCAAAAATTACATTACTTGTAGACCTTGTATTTGCAAGTTGACCTATCCACGAAGATTTATGTGTGAGAATAGAATCAGTATTAAGGTGCCTTAGTGCTGATTCATAGACATGTGAAGAATGGTGATGGTATATTTAGTCATCCACCATGCACAATCCCAGCAGAGGCTGAACAAGGCCATATTTGGCCACCTTGTTTTTCTCTAGTGCTGTATAAAGTATCCTTATACTTTATATAATGCCAAATTTCAAATTTTTGTACTTTTGTGCTTTAAAGAAGCCTCTAAGCACAGTGCTGAACTGCTACATAGTGTTCCAAATCCCAAGAAAGCAAAGTGTGCTCTATGGAGAAATAGTTTTATTAGACAAGCTTCATTCAGATGTGAATCACAGTAATGCTGGCTGAGAATTCAGCTGTTCTGCTCAGGGTCATCAAAGGATTCAATGAGGGCTATGAAGGTGGCTCAGTGGTAGAGTGCTTGCCTTGCATGCATGAGGCCCTGGGCTCAATTCCTCGACACCACATAAGCAGAAAAAGCCGGAAGTGGCGCTGTGGCTCAAGTGGTAGAGCACTAACCTTGAGCTGAAGAGCTGAGGGACAGTGCCCAGGCCCCACAACTGACAAAAAAATAAATAAATAAAACAACGGATTGGGTGATGCTCATCTACATTGTCAAGGGATATTTGTATTCTCTTTATTGATTCAAATGCTAACCTCTTTTGGAAACAGCTTTCCAGACATGCTGGAAAGACATGCTATTCTACTGTCTCTATGTGGGAATCCCTCATTCCTGTAAAGTTGACATATAAAATTAAGCATCAGACTCAATGTCTACAAGTGACTTTTCATAGAATGCAACTGTAGTTACAGTATTTATTATTTCAAGTTCCTATATAAAAAAGGTTAAATTATTACTGGGTGCTGGGTACTGGTAGCTTACACCTGTAACTCTAGTACTCAGGAGGCTGAGATCTGAGGTTCAAAGAAAGCCTTAGTAGACAAATCTATGAGACTGTTGCCTCCAATTAATTAGTAAAAAGCTGGAAGTGGAGGTGTAACTGAAATGGTAAAATGGCAACCATGAGCAAAAATGCCAAGTAAGGACATGAAGTCCAGTACCAGCACAAAAATTCATTAACAAAAAAATAAATATTAGTGAATATAATAAATTAGTTTCAAAATCTTCATTGTTTAACAAATAGACTTTTTAAAAACATGAATGTCAGCTACATGGTCACACCGACCTACAAAGGCAGTTAGAAAATGGAATCATACAATGTACTGAGAGATACCATGAGTAGCTTACAGTTATTTCTTTCAGGAATTTTTTCCCTGAAGTAAATGATTAAACTCTTGAATATAAGTATGTTTTTAGGTTTTCCTTTTAAATCAATTTCAGTTTTTCACCAGGGAATGCTGGTCTATCTCCTCATCTGTCTTACTTAAAAAATTAAGCCTTTACATAATGAGATTTCCCAATATTCTCTTGTTCTATTAATAGTTCCATCAAGACTTTAATACCTTCTGTAAGTTTTTGCCTAGAAATACTTTTGCTACTGAATACAAGATTATATACTGTCAAAATACAGCTGATAAACAGTTAAGTTGTTGGCTCCAGTTCAAGTTGCTTTAACATTAGACCTATAATATGCTAGCTGTATGTGACTCTGTGATATTGTTTATATTAGATAGTGAATAAAGGGACTTGGACTCTGTTTGGGTTCCTATACTACCCTTTATTGTTCTCTGAGATCTAGGTTCGTTTTAACATTTTTTTTTATCCTGTTGACCATGATGAGTATTTTTAAGTCTTTTGATAGTGTTTTAATATCAAGAAAAGAAGTACAAATGTGATTATCAGGCCTCTTCTTTCAGGGGAGTATTTTATTTTTAAAAAGTATGATCATTTTTATTGACCTGCTCACATTCTTCCTTGGAATTCCTAGGGAAAGTCTCAGAAATGTTTTTCCCCTAAATGTTGTACTTAATTGTATATATTATACCATTTATAACTTTATGCAATTTTAGAGAATTCTCAACCTTGTTAAAATGAGGTTAATGTTGACAGGCGCTGGTGGCTTACACCTGTACTCCTAGCTACTCAGGAGGCTGTGATCTGAGGATCGCAGCTCAAAGCCAGCCAGGGCAGTAAAGTGCATGAGATTCTTATCTCCAATAAACCACCAGAAAACTGGAAGTGGCACTGTGGCACAAGTGGTAAAACGCTAGCCTTGAGCTGAAGAGCTGAGGGACAGCGCCCAGACCCAGAGTTCAGGCCCCACGACTGATTAAAAAAAAAAAATGAGGTTAATGCCATGTGATCCAACAGCACTATGCAGATGGACAGATAGATAGATAGATAGATAAATAGATAGATAGATAGATAGACAGACAGACAGACAGAGGCCACAAGAATTGAATTCAAGGTTTTAGAGAGGTATTTGTATACCAGTGGTCATAGAATTTTTCACAATCCCCAAAACAAAGGAACAATCCAGGTTCCATCAGCTTATTAATGATCAAGCAAAATGTGGAGTGGAATAATTAGAAATGAATTTCTGTTATATATACTACAACAGGAGTGGACATAGACAATAGTGTGTGGTATGAAATAAGCCAGGCTGAAGCCAACAAATATTGCATGTTTCCACCTAAGTAAATTATCTAGTAGATAAGCTTATGCATACAGAAAGTAAAATCAAAGTGCCCAGGGGTGAGGATGAGGAAATGATAGTTTTATGGATATGGAGGTTCTGTTTAGGATGATGAATAAGTTCTGGTCAGAATTGCACAGCCTTAGAATGCCCTTAATGCCCCTGAATGATATACTTGACAATTAAGGTAAAAAATATTATATTATTTTATATCTTGCCACAATAACACATTAGATAACACAACAACACAAAATCATATCAGATTTTAAATCTTTAAGTCTGAGTTCTAATCCCAAATTAATTCATTGTTAAGTGTGTATATGAATTTAAACAACCTTTTCTTGTCTACAAAAGTGGGGGTTCCTGCTACTGGCCTTAGGGGATTACTATGGAAATTGATGCAATTAGCCTGGTACATAGAACTAACTATGTAGGTAAAAGGATCTGATTTATTAAATAATCAAAAAATCTAGAGGACTATGTTGAAGCACTGTGTTATATAATTGGTTTTCTGCATTTGCAGAGATAAGGATGTTTTCATGAAATACAACTGCCATTGGATGTTAAATATGAAGGAAAAATGGACAGACTTGTGTTGGGATCCAGGGACTACCATGCTGGCAGAAACATAAAGTGTCTGCGCCTAAGTTTGATGCTTCAGTTTGTACTTAGGTTGTCTTTAGGTTATCATATCACTTTTCCTCACATTTGCAAATTGTTCGGTTTCATTAGTACAGGCTGGCAGTCCTTGCAATGCATCTTGAAAACAGGTCTGTGGCACACATCAGAACACATACACAGATATGCCCTGCAAAGAAATACAGTTATTTGGAAATCAGACATCTTCCAGTATTAATTTGAAAAGAACTGTATTAAAGAATCATGCCTCAAAAACCCAGCATGCATCCAGATGAGTATGCAGAAACTAAGACATGAGACCATAAAGAAACAGCTGACAGGAGAAAAGGAAGCAAGAAAGTGGCTAATGCCCTTTGTAAGCCTTGCTTGAGGCTGGCATCATGCATAACATGAAACCTGTGACATTCAGAAAGATTAAATTCCATTGTCTGCTCAGGAATGCAATGAAATGATTTCAATGTTAATAATATAGGATTCAGCTAATGGAGGGAAACAGGTGCATATATATATATGTTTTATATATTTATATATTTATATATTTATTTATATATTTATTTATTTATTTATGTGTTCTGACAGCTAAATTCTGTAAATTTTACCACCAAGTAATTTCTAGAGTCTATCTACTTTTATCAATCTCTAGCATTTAGCCAGTCTCACAGTGAGAACTCTGTGAATGAACTAACAATGGAATAAAACTGTCTACAGTATGTGTGTTTCTCTAAGACATGTAATACCAGAAGGTAAGTAGGAGATTTAATTATACCTCTTTGCTAGGTAGCTCATTCTTGCAATCCTAGCTACTCAAGAGGATGAGATCTGAATATCATGGTTTGAAGCCAGACCAAGCAGGAAGTCCATGAGACTCTTATCTCCAATTAACCACCAAAAAGCCAGAAGTGGAACTGTGTGTGGTTCAAGTGGCAGAGCACCAACCTTGAACAAAAAAAGTTAAGGGACAGTGCTCAGGCCCTGACTTCAAGCCCATACTGGCACAGATAATAAATTAATGAATAAATCTATTCAGTAATTAAATAAAACTATCTCTTTTGTCTTTTACAGAGCAGAAATTCTCTCTTTTGGGACCATTCATAAGCAAGAGACATCAACGCTGTGACATATGCCGGTGCCACCACCCCCACCGCCACCCCCACCACCTCCTCTGCCTCCCCCTCCCCCACCTGTTGGGGCTCCTCCCCCACCTGCTGGGGCTCCTCCCCCTCCTCCACCATCAGTGCCTCTGGTAAGACCTGTTTGTTCTGTCTGGAGTATTGTAGCCCATTAGCCACTTGAATATATTCCCTTCAGCATTTAGATTTTCAGTGTTTAAAACAGCTACTGCCCAGGTCTCCTGTGACAGGTGAATCTGAGGTAGCTGTCTCTAATGATGTCACTTATTATTTCCAAACTAGATTGATCCAGTTATTTCTCACCCCAGTTCCTGGGCTCCTACTTCCACCCTGTTGGCCAATGTAGCCAGCATTTCCTCTCTCAGTCCTGGTGCTTGATACAGGATTCCTGAGCCTCCTGGAGTGACTTCCTATCCACCTGGAAGTCTCATATGTGAGGCCATGTCAAAATGCCAAGCTGATAAATAAGACATTGCAAAATCAAGTTCCAGTATGTTACATGGAAGGTGTTAATGATCCTCTGGGCTTTCAGTTTAGAGTCAGCAAATTAAGCATCATGTGAAATACCACAGTCTCATGTGAAATGTAAATCTGACTGAAATTTCCCTAGCTCCACAAGACTAAAATTGGTCTATTTAAGTTTATGTTACTTCTCCTTCTCCCTCTCTCTCTCCCTCCCTCCCTTCCTCCCTCCCTTCCTCCCTCTCTCTCTTTTTTTCTCCCTTTCCTTTTCCCTCTCTCTCTCCCTCTCTTTGTTTAATCATTTGATCATTTGGTTTGGGCTTAGCAGGGGCCCAGAGAAGGTGCTGAACTTCAATACCAGTGACCTTTGCAACCAAGGTAACTTTGGTGTTCAGAATCCCTGTTGTGCATTTTGGAATACTGATCAACATTCTTTTCATCTACATCCTAGATTCCAGTAGCATCCCTCAGTTGTGGGGGTGGGAGAAGTCCAGAGTTGTATTTGTTAAGCTTTTTTATTACTGTCCATATGCCTGAAAAAAAAAAAACAATTTTCTTTGCTCTATGGATTCAGAGGGTTCTTCTATCGTGGTGGAGAGCAGAGCATTTCACTGCATGGCAACCAGAAAGAGAGGAAAAGGGAAACAGAAAGGCACCAGCGCAAGATATAGCCCCCAAAGAACATCCCTCCCCAACTTGACTGCCCCTCCAGTGTCCTACTTCTTCCAAATAAACTCTACCTCCTACTTTTCACAGCTTCTCCAAATACTACCACATTGTGGATCCAGCAAGAATGATCCCTCCTTAGGTCAGAGCCCTCAGAATGTAATGGACTCTAATAGACACCATCCACAGTTATACTCACCAATCTCCTAGGCATTTCTTAAGCCAGTCAAATTGACAATAAAATTAATCCAATATACTAGATAATGCCAAGTGTTTCCCAGTGGGAGGCAGTGTAAAATAGAAGGAATAGGAATAAGTACCGACGTTTTACTGGTTAATTTGATCCCACACAGTGATAAAACAATTCGTAAGTGAAGAAGACATACATGAAATTATCACTAAGAACTAATTATCACTAAGAAGTGCAACTAATACTAATTTCAAATATGGTGATACAGAATAAATAGCCAGATATGGGCTGGGAAGGTGGTTTGGTGGAAAAGTGTTTGCCTTGCATGCATGAGGCCCTGTGTTCAATTCCTCAGCACCACATAAGCAGAAAAAGCCGGAAGTGGTGCTGTTGCTCAAGTGGTAGAATGCTAGCCTTGAGCTGAATAGCTGAGGGAAAGTGCATAAGCCCAGAGTTCAGGCCCCATGACCAACAACAACAAAATAATAATAATAATAAATAGCCAGATAAACAAACATGTCAAAATGAAGTTTTTAGAGGTTTGGAGATAAGCTTTTTTTAAACCTTGCTAATGACACATAAATATCCGAGTCTCAATAAATGTTAAACCTATCTTTCTGGAGTGTTTCTAGAAGTTAACAATAGACTTCTATGTAAGTGCTTTCCCTAGTGATCAGTAATTTTAAAAATTACTTTAAAAAATTAACCCAAAAGGAACTAAAATGACTTTCTGTAAGGATCTGTATAGAAATGCTCTTTATTCTACTAAAAAAATCTAAAGTGGGATTTGGAGAAGTAATTTTATTATGCTATACTTTTAATTAAAATTTTCATCGAGCTTTGATGTTAGTTAAAAATTGCATCTATTGTGACTATGAAAAGTAGATAAGCTGGGTGTTGGTGGCTCATGCCTGCTATCCTAACTACTCGGAGGCTGAGATCTGAAGATCCCTGTTGAAAGCTAGTCCAAGGAGCTTTGAAGCCAGTCTGAGAGACTCTTATCTCCAAATACCACCAGAAAGCAGGAGGTGGAGATGTGGTTCAAGTGATAGGACAGCCTTGAGCAAAAAGCTTAGGGACAGCATTCAGGCCCTGAGTTCAAGCCTACATACAGAGAGAGACAGAGAGACACAGAGACAGAGACAGAGAGAGAGAGACAGAGAGAGAGACAGAGAGAGAGAGAGAGAGAGAGAGAGAGAGAGAGAGAGAGAGAGAGAGAGAGAGAGAGAGGAGAATTAATGTTCTTTGTGTATAAAAAGCTCTTTCAGATAAATTCAGGAGGAATGAATTTTTAAAAAATGGGCACAGTATGATCTCCCACTTTCCCTTATCCTCGACTCTCCTCCCCCAAAGTTGTAAAGTTCATTTCCAATATAATACTTTGTGAGTATCGCTGTTGCATTGGAACCAACCCAGGTGCCCCTCAGTAGATGAATGGATCAAGAAACTGTGGTATATATACACAATGGAATTCTATGCCTCCATCAGAAAGAATGATATAGACCCATTCATAAGAAAATGGAAAGACTTGGAGAAAATCATATTAAGTTAAGTAAGGCAGACTCAGAGAAACATAGGCTCCGTGGTTTCCCTCATTTGTAATTATTAGTATATGTCTAGAATAGTCCTAGCAGAGTTTGTAATTATTAGTATATGTCTAGAATAGTCCTAGCAGAGGATCACAATAGCTCAATAGCTAAGTACATGTGGCCATATAAAAAGATGCTAATTGAAATGAATTCCAAGGTATGGAAACAAGAGGTATTTTTGCTTTGTTTTGTTTTGTTTTTTAAAGTACTGTGTGAAGTTATTTTTTTCATTCATTTTTATCCCTTTGGTTTATCCTCGGTTGTCACTGTTTTTGATTTGGGTACCTAGTCTTGTATATATGTTTATCTGATTTGGGGAAGGGAAGGAGAATAACAAAATGATGAGACAAAGGACAGAGGATTAAGGTTTGAACCACCCAACTCAGCTTTAAGCTATACTCTTTGGTCTCATCCTTTTAAAAATCCACAGTATAACCCCTGCTTTCACTGTATTTGATGTTGGTATAATTTGTGGAGGGGAAGGGGAAAAACAAATCGTTTAAATAGGGATACAGGTGGACCCATTGCAACAAAGAGAAGTACAAGTTGTTATATCGAAAACGAACTTTACAACTTTGGTGATGGGGGGGGGAGATTTGGGTGGGGGGGAGGATGGGATGGGAAGGGGAAACAAAGGAGGAGGCTACAATGCTTGATAAGAAATGTACTCATTATCTTGCCCATGTAATTGTAGCTCCTCTGTACAGTATTTTCACAATAAAAAAAATCCAGTAACAATGACAAATTTTCCTACAGGGTATATCTTGTAGGTACATAATTTAATTGTAAGGGTATAATTAAATTATTATTGTTGCTTTGTTTAATACAAATTTCTTAGATACCTAGAGAAGGTGCAGGTCAGTGTGTTTGGCTTTTGAATTGCATAATTTTATTGAACTTTTATTTTTAAATGTTTTTTGATTCCTCCTATCTTAAGTATCCAAAGCGAGCTGAACAGGCTGTTTGAGGTCTGTGAATTTTGTTTTCTGGCCACAATCCCACACAGACTAGTGACCCACCAGCTGACAAATTTTAGAGTTGTGTTGCTCAGGCCGAACTGAACAGTAACATTTAGGACCATAGCTTATGTGTTTGATGATAAAATAGATTTTATGGGGTTTTGTGGCATGCTATTACCAGTCAAGCTAAACACAACTTTAGGAGGAAGCATGCCCAAGGGCTGGATGTATCTTATTGTTTAAATACCAAAGGGAGACTGGCTTGGATATCATTTCTTTACCATGAGAACCACTCTGAGGAGGAAGACATGATAAGGGTGTATATTTCAGCCCTCATGCTCTCAGGCTATTATTTTCTAATAATGCTGAAAGGAAATTACAATGAGAAGTCTCTACGGTCCCTAGCTGTTCTGATCCATCTTTGCTCTTTGCCAGACAGGAAACTTAGCGGCATGATTTTCCTCCTGTTGACCTAAGAATGGCATGATTCACAGGCAAAACCAACTCAGCAGTGTTGGAAAATGTCAGCTGTTACTTGCATGCAGAGGTTTCCCCAGCATGTAGAATACAAGGGCTTGTGATGGAAGGGCGATGTGGAGACAGTGTTGGAAATCTCGTGGGAGACTTGGACTCTTGTGTTTACTTTTGTTAAAAAAAAAAAAGTGGGGGTAGGGAGCACTCCTTGGAAAGGTTCTTAATAGAATTGCATATTACATTACATTCTGGAAAGGGTAATTTGCATGTTTACCCGTGCATTTGGAATAATGAGAGGCTTAAAAATTCTGAAATACTGTCACTCACATTGGCTATCCTGACATTGCCGTGCTTTGATTAGTGTGGCTCATGTGGGATGGGAGAGATTTGCCTGGGATTGACAGTGCTGATCAGGAGAAAGCTTTTGCATTACACCATCCTCTGAGGCTTATGTAGGCTAATATTTGGTGCCAGTTTCAAAAACAACACGTTTGTGTTCACATGTTAAAAATTTGATTTTCTCTTTGTTCGTGGGTTTACACTAAAGCATTAGCAGTGTTTTAATGAAACCTGAGCCCATCCTTGCAGCATATTTCCTGTCTGCAAGAGGGAGAGGTGTGTCAGATCCTGCCACTCATGCTTCCAAAAGACCATTCAACACAATATGTAAATGTGTTTCTTCTTTCACAGCTGTGAGGTGGGTGTGTGGCTGCGACAGAAAAGAGCAGGCTTGCTGTGGTGTGCAGAAGTGATTGTGCACTGATAATGCCCAAGTCTCGGCAGGAAAAGCCTGTGAGCAGCCATGAAAGGCCTTTATCAAATATCCCCAGATCCCAGGAACAGGAGGGTTGGAGCTGAGCGCTCACGCACAGCACATGGAACACAATGGCAGAGGGTGAGCCTTGAATATTGCCCATTTATGGAACAGTGATTCCTCACTAGAGCTTTTCTTTTTAACACCCCAAAATTTCTGGCCCTTTGCCTTTGGAATCTATGAAATTCCATAGTAACTAGATTGACTAGAACACTGCTAGTGTTCTCCTTCCAGGATTGTTTCCCATCCATACCCAGCTGGGATCAGGAGGGATGCTGTGGCTTGGAGCCTGGGGTCTTTGGGGCCATGTGCTCTTTCCTTTACCTTCTCTTGCCTTCTTTACCTTTCTTGGCATAGAAGGAAAAGAGAAGTCGTCTCTGAACTCTGGTGGTGGCAAGCAATGTGACACACAGCTCTAATTGGGTAGGACTGGGAGAGCCCCAGCCCACCAAGCACAGCTCTGCAGAAAGGGAGCAGCGGCCAGAGTCACAAGCCCCACATTGCTTATCAAAGGACAGGTGCATGCCGTGAGAGCAGCAGGGTTCGCACAGACAGCATTTCTGGATTGTATGAAAGAAACTATGTGGCTGGGTGCTGGTGGCTCACGCCTGTAATCCTAGCTACTCAGGAGGTTAAGATCTGAGGATTGTGGTTCGAAGCCAGCCTGGGCAAGAAAGTCCGTGAGACTCTTATCTCCAATAAATAACTCAGAAAAAGCCCGAAGTGGTGCTGTGGCTCAAAGAAGCACAAAGAAGCTTAGGGACAGAGCCCAGGCTCTGAGTTTAACCCCAAGACTGACAAAAAAAAATCATGTACCCCTATATAATCCCCGATGAAGACTATAAGGAAAGGGTAGTGATTAGTGTTTTCCTTTTTGTATGATTCTTCATTTTCTCAAATGGAGTATTTTTACTTTTACAATTTGAGGAAAAATAATTGAAGGAAAGAAAATGCCTGGGTGTGGGTGGCTCACTTTGTAATCCTAGCTATACAAGAGGCTGAAATCAGAGGATCACAGCGAGAAGCCAACCAAGGCAGGAAAGTCTATGAGACACTTATCTCCAATTAATCACTAAAATGTCAGACATAGAACTGAAGCTCAAATAGTAGAGTGTTAGCCTTGAGCACAAAAGTTCAGGGACACAACAGGCCCTGAGTACAAGCCCTAGGAGTAACACACATGCGCGCGCGTGCACACACACACACTCACAAACACACACACACACACACACACACACACACACACACACACACACACACATACACACACACACAGAAAAGCAAAGAAAGAGAATGATCATTTGCCTGTCAGAAGCAGAATTAGATTATATTATAGTCATAATCTATAGTAATAGTAGATATATTCTGAGCAGCTATTGGGCATCTATTCTAAGCATGTAACACAGATAACTCAAATTCAGATTTATAATCCAATGAAGTTTCAGATGCAGGAACTGAGGCTCAGAGAGTGAATGAACATATCAAATCTCACAACAGCCAGTATGTGGTGCAGATGGATTTCTTCCTAGGCTCTCTGACTGTAGCACCCAAGTGCTCTACACCTTGATACCTCCAAATATGTGTACTAGGCAGCCCCAGCAGTACTTACTCTATGCATGTAACACTTGTGGAGTGCTTGCTATAAACACTGGACGGGTGTAAGTGCTTAGGATATATACTGCCTTATTCTTCATAATAACCTCTGCAGCAAGGGTGTTGTTCTTGTTTTATGAATGAGGGAATGAAATGCCCAGCTAGTGGGGTTGTGGGTTGAACTCTGTCAGAATGGCACCAGATCTCCACTCTGAACCTCTAGTCCAGCTGCCTTTTGATATAAAGTCAAAGGGCATTGAATCTCTGGGGATTGTCAAGGAAGCAAGTCTCAGGGATGACATCTATCTCTTTAAATCTAAAATCCAGGAAATCTATAAATCACTCACTCTACCCCTTGGGCAAAGCTTCCAGATTTCCTTCCTGTATTGCCAAGCTATTCCTAGGTTACTCTTTCTCTTTCTTGTTCTTTTTTACCTGTATGGTTCCATAATTTTCCCTACTTGCTTGATTTTCTACCTTGAAGTAGGAAAAAATGCAAGTTGCCTTTTGAATTAGCAGAAGATAATCACCATTAATGAAGGGTCCAAGCCAGATGCAGTAATCCTACTCAGGAGATTGAGATCTGAAGGATTGTGGTTTGAAGCCAGCCCAAACAGAAAGGTCCAAGAGACTCTACCTCCCATTAACCAGCAAGAAGCCTGGCTAGAGACATGGGTTAAGTGGTTAACTTCTGGCCCTGAGCAAGAAAGCCAAGCCTTTGGTACTGACAAACAATAAAAGAAGTAGACTAATGCAAAGGAAATGAGTTTTTGTCTTGTCTTCAGCTTATAGCTGCCTGTGCATGAGCTTAGAAACAAGCTCTCTGCTGCTAACAGTGCTGGGCAATGGGGACACTAAAATGCCACTTCAGTTCAGTGATAGCAGACTGTGTCCTTGACTTTAACTAAACCATCATACAAGTTTACTAAGCTTGGACTGCCCAGAGCTCTTGAGTCTCTGCCTCAAAAGAGTTTACAATGTGAATCTAAAGAACTCGTGGCTCATAGTGGATCCTTGCTCAAACATGGAAATGTTGACTGTAGAACTGGATTCCTTATCCCAGACTAGAACTTGGAACAATGTATTCCCTCATCAGAAAGCTTTTCCTACCAGTGGATTACTTATACTCTTGTCAGAGCCTTCTTGTCTTTTGAATAAGTCACTTTTCATCTTTCAAATTTGCTTCTCAAATCCATGGAGCTCTCTTCTGAATAGTTAAGATTCAGGTGAGAGATGAACAAGGATCTTGAGTGACTGACATAGAAGATCCATGCCCAATTCATGGCTTGGTGTTTATTCCAGAGCTGGTGAGTTTCCTGAAGATACTCTAAGTCATTAGGTCAACCTGCTGTGAGCTAGCTAGCCTCTGCTTCTCATTTTCCCCCTTGATAGCCAGAGCACATTCTAGCTTATATTTTATAAAACACCAGCAACACACCTGTATTTTTGTAGGAATGTTTTATAAAGTAAATACAGATGTAGTAACAGTAACAAATTTAGGGACAGCAACAATTAATACTTGGGTATTATTTAAAGGGCCATAAAGGCTAGGCACCAGTGGCTCACACATGTAATCTTAGCTGCTTAGGAGGCTGAGAATTAGAGAACAGATCACAGTTCAAGGCCAGCCTGGACAGAAAAAAGTTTGTGAGACAACCTTCTTCTTCTTCTTTGTTGCCTTCAGTAAGAAACTTGCTTATTTTTTCAAAAATCCAGATGCTGGCATTGTCCAGATTTATTTATAATTGTTGACCTGCTGAAACTTGTTCACTGAAGCATTGTGACTTGCATTACTGTTTTATATCCCCAGTTATATTAAAAATCCACATACAAATGAAAATGGAAAAACTCTCCACATATGCTGCTTGCCAGCTGGATTTTTTTTTTGTATAATTGTTACATGACTGGCATGGATAGTACACAGGTTGGTATCTTCAAAAAAGCCAACCAGATAGGCCTCATTTACCTCCTGAAAAATAGCTGTGTTCTGGAAGTGCAGATCTGTTCTGAAGTCCTGAGCAATTTCTTGCAGAGGTACTGGAAAGGGAGCTTGCGAATCCGAAGTTCAGTGGATTTCTGATAGCATCTCATTTCCCAAAGTGCCACAGTACCAGGCCTGAAATGATAGGGTTTCTTCACCCCATCTTGACCACCCTTGCAAGTGACTTTGTGTGTGTGCACATGCACATGTGTGTGTACACGCATGTGTGCGTGCATGCACTGGTCCTGGGCCTTGAACTCTGGGATTGGGTGTTATCCCTAAGCTCCTTTTACTCAAGGCTAGCACTTTGCCACTTGGATTCCAGCAACACTTCCAGCTTTTCCTGTGATTAATTGGACATAAGAGTCTCATGGACTTTTCCTGCCTAGGCTGGCTTCAAACTGTGATCTCAGCCTCAGATCTCAGCCTCCTGAGTGGGTAGGATTACAGGTGTGAGTAATGGGCACCAGGGTTAAACAACTTTTTTTCTCTTTTGTTTTCAGAGCTGAGGACCAAACCCAGGGCCTTGCACTTGCCAGGCAAATGCTCTTGCACTGAGCTAACTCCCCATCCCATGAGTACCTTTTATAGCCAGTTATTTCCTGGGTGCTTTAGCACTGGTGGATTTACAAGCAGTCTGCTTGGTATAGAGAGGCCTTACTCATCTTTCTCCTTCGCCTGGAACTAGAGCAAAGAAGAGGTGGTGCTGGCATTAGAGAGCCACAGCAGCACAAGGGCAGCTGCCATGAGACACCCTTCTTAACCCATAGCCAGGCACAGCTGCATGCACAGGAGACTAAAGATGCAAGGATATGGTTCCAGGAAAGAAAATCCAAGAGACCCCATCTCAATGGAAGAAGCTGGGCATGGTGCACATCTCTTTGTCAGCTAAAATAGGTGGATTGGAGTTGGGGTGTGGACCCAGATAAAAAATGAGATACTGTTTTAAACAGTGTGAAAGTAGGCTGAAGCTATGACTCAGTGGTAGAACATTTGCCTAGCAAGTATAAGACCTTGATTGAGTTCAAATCCCAGTACCACTAAAAAGGAAAAAAAAATGCTAAAAAGTATTTTTAGGCACAATCTACATTCCAATTTGTTATTGTTTTCTAAGAGAACCGATTCTGTACCTTTACTTTATACAATGATACTTTAAAACTCAGGAAAAGTACACCACGTACACGTCTTATAATTGGTAGCAGCAGATTTCCATTTGGTAATGATAAGTTTCCACTGTAATATGACCTGTTCTCAATAGAGGAAATTGAACGTGTTGTCAAGCTGGTGAAAGCAGAATTCCACCTGTACCCCAGGGAGTATTTAAAATGCAAAGGCATAAAAACATGTTCATGCCCTAGCACCCTCTGTTCAGCACTCATTGTGCTAAGTTCTTATCTCAGCAGGGACTGTGCAATGTTTCAGCCTGGTGTGTTTAAAACAAAGACAGTTTTAGAGTCAGACAGATTGGAAATCAAATCCCACATGTGCCGTTACATCCCCGATTTCCTCATGAAGACAGTGGCCCCCAGCTTGGAAGCTTCATGAAGGGAGGATATTTTGTCTATTTTGCCCATGCAAATCCCTAACACTTTGGTCAGTGCCTGACATATAGTGGCATTTGGTAAGTATGTTGAATGAGACTTCAGTAAGATAACAGTAGCAGCTGTTGTTTACAGCTGCATGCATAGCAAATTGTAGTTTCTGTTATTTCCGAGACCAGAACACTGGGCAAATCTTGGACTAATAAATTCAAGCCAAAGGCCCTATGGTCAGTGCAAGGAAACAAACAAGTCAGCCAACCTAAACTTAAGATCAAGGATGGGAAGCTGAGTTTAGGAGAGTTAGGCCAGTGGTCTGAAAGTAGTCCACAACCCAAGGAAACAGAAGTTACTACTTTCAGGTTTTCTGGAGTTCCAAATCTACCCTATCAGTACCTGCTCCTGCACGTGGATTCTGAGGAGTTGGTGGTTTCCTTTCTCACCTTTTTGTACAGAGCTGAATGGATCTGGATCCACCGGTGTAACTGGAACAAGATAGATAAAAGTCACATGGTCTGGCCTATGGGATTGTTCCTGTTAGGGTGAGCAATGTAGGCAGGATGACCTTGAGATATCCTACTCCAACAACATAGTAACATGGTTTGGAGAATCTTTCTTTTCTAAGATACTGTTGGTTTCTCATTTAATGAACAGTCTTGACAGTAGCAAGCCAAGGGACTGATGAAGAGGACATCAAATGTTATTTTTATGAGAGAGAAAACAGTGATGGCTGTGTAAGAATTCTGGGTTGCCTGACTCTAAACTCTGCATTTCTAAAACAGAGGAGAGAGAGAGAGGGAGGGAGGGAGAGAGAGAGAGAGAGAGAGAGAGAGAGAGAGAGAGAGAGAGAGAGAGAGAGAGAGAGAATTGGGATTTGTGAAACTTGATAGCTGAGCTCCCCAAAGCTGAGATTCAAATATTATGGCTTTGTCTTTTTCTGCCTGAGTTAAATATTCATGAAATATAGGTGGGACATATTCTTTATATTTGTTGTTATAAAGAAATTATAGTTCTAGTATATGTATGAGTCAAGTGGAAAAGGTCAGATAATGTGATGTCAGGAAAATGAACCCTTAGATGTGTATTTTAATGTTTTTTTCTTTCATGCATGTGTTTCTAACGCATTTATAAGATTATCTCTTTGTTGCTTTGTATATCCTTCCCCCACAGTATAACCCCTGCTTTCACTATATTTGATGTCAGTATAACTTGTGGAGGAGATGGGGAAAAACCAGTTGTTTAAGGATACAGGTGGACCTGTTGCAACAATGAGAAGTACAAGTTGTCATGTCCAAAACTAGCTTTACAACGTCGGTGCTGCGGGGGGGGGGGGGGGGAAGGGGGGGAAGGAGAAGGATTGGGATTGGGGGGGAGGGGGGAGGCTGGGAAGGAATGTGAAGGGTAAACAAAGGAGGAGGCTGCAATGCTTGGTAAGAAATGTATGCATTATCCTGCCCACGTAATTGTAACTCCTCTGTACAGTATGTTCACAAATTAAATTAAATTAAATTAAAAAAAAGAAATTATAGTTAATTTGTGGTTAATTTTAGTTTATTTAATAACATTGTTATACTTTTAAGAGTTCTTTTAATACTAAACACTGAACAACCCATGGAAGATATACAGTGATGTGTGTGTATGAGTGTGTGTGTGTGTGTGTGTGTGTGTGTGTGTGTGTGTGAATTTTGTTTTTGTTGATCCTGGAGTCTGAACACTATCCTTGAGCTTTTGTGTTCAAGGCTATTGCTCTACCCTTGGACCACACCTCTACTTTCTGACTTTCTGGTGGTTAATTGGAGATAAAAAGTCTCTCAGGTTTGTCTCAGGTTTGACAGTATAGATAGATAGATAGATAGATAGATAGATAGATAGATAGATAGATAGATAGATAGATAGATAGATAGATAGATAGATAGATATAGTGGGGGGATGCACACACATGTGCCAATCATGAGACTTAAACTCAGAACCTATGCACTGTCTCTGAGCTTTTGTGCTCAAGGCTAACACTCTACTACTTGAGCCACAGCTCCACCTCTGGCTTTTTTGATGTTCATTTGTAGATTAGAGTCTCATAGGCTTTCCTGCCCTGTTTGACTTTGAACCTTGATCTCTGGCTTCAAACAGATCTCTTGAGTATCCAGGATTATAGGTATGACCCTGTATGTTTTCAAAAACAGAGATTTTTAAGATAAAACACATTGGGGTATGTTAGGTTGGGAAAGCAGGTTAGTTATGAGTTGATAACTGTGGTAAAGCTGATTAAAGGTTCCTATTTGCATATTGACACATTTCAATAATTGAAAAATGTTAGTGGATATCAAATAGTTCACTTAATTCAAAATAATGGGATGGAATCAGGAAGTTATAAACCCTGCTTTCTTCATTAATTCAGAGAGGAAGTTAAGATGATTAATAGTACATGATTTTTAATTTTACAAAAGAAGACAATTGCTTGAAATTCTCTAAGTGTCTGTGATTTGTCTCCTCCTCCCTCCACACAACCTGAGTCTTGGTTTTATAGGGATTATATTAAGGTTTGATTGTTGTGTTGTTTTTAGTATCCGTTTCCTAAAGCTAAAGTAAGTAGATTGTAAGTGGAATGAATTGAGTTTTTCTCCTAAGGCGAATGGATACAAAGGACTTTGAAAAATAGCTGTGGCCTCACCATCATACTCTCCCTGCTACTTGTTATTAGAACAAACTTTGAGACTCAGCGAATCCCAGATAGGAAACAGTGTTTAATGAAACTGTTGCAGTTTCCAATCCAAGGACATGTAGAATGACTTGCATTGTCTTCTTAGACAAACCACAGAGGACACTGAAATAATTATTGAAATAAAAGTCTCCCAGTTGGCAACTCTTCTTAAGGACAAGGTCACCAAATGTGGAAAAAGTTTCACCTTCACCAATCTGACTAACTGGTGAGTGGGAAAGTTCATGTGAAGATAAAACTGCAGACCTAAATAAGCTGGCAAAAAATATGCAATTTAAATATTATATAATATAAATATATATAATATATAAATTAAAATGTAAATATAGAGCCAGGCACTGGTGACTCGTGCCTGTAATCCTAACTACTCAGGAGGCTGAGATCTGAGGATTGTTATTGGAAGGTAGTCCAGGCAGAAAAGTATAAGAGATTACTCGGTAAAAGACAGAAGTAATGCTGTGGCTCAAGTGGTAAAGCACTACTTACTCTTGAGCAAGAAGATCGTCAGGGACAACACCCAGGCCCTGAGTTTAAGCCCCAGGACCACCGAAAACACCATAAAAACGTAAAATTATAAAATATAAAGATTATGTGTAATTGTATATAGTATAATATATATAGTTATATATAACATATTATAAATATATCATTGTTAAAGAAGAACATGAGACAATTGTTAAAGAGAAAAGAGGTTTTGATTGTGCTAGTAAGGAATTTTTACACATATCCATATATATATTCTAGCACAAAGACATATCATTGATGGTTTTCTAGTTAACTCTAAGACAATGTTTAATAATTCATTCAAAGCTAATAACCGTCAGGAAAATTGTTTCTCACCTACTTCCATTTCCCATCTGATTAACTACTCAGCCATGCCCAAACTTACACATCAATTTAACCCACACATCAGTTTTTCTTTGTCTTTTTGGGGTTGCCATTTTAGCCCACCTTCCTGTTCCTTTTTTGTTTGTTTGTTTAAACCATTATTTTCAGTTGGCTCATCTAATCCTTACCCTCATCTGAGAAAAATCATGGCTGCTTCTCCTCACCGGGGCCATTCAATGCCACTGTATCCAAATGAATAATGTAGTTTTGTCTTTCAGGCATAACGCCACCATTGGTGACAGTGTCAGACTTGGTTGTTTGGCTTGGATAGGGCAGTGATTGAGCAATGGGCCTTCAAAGCATGGTGACCTTTGTGAAGTTTAATACTATTTCTTCCTGCTATACTTTGGCAGGAACAGCCACAAGGTCAGGTGCAGTGCTAGCTACATTGGCATTGAACTAAGCCCCATGAACTGATCTTCCTTGAACTGGATTTACAATGCCTTCTGTGTAACCTTGAGCATCCCAACCTTGAGCCCCACTATAATAGATCTTATTAGAAGATGGTGAGCAGCACTGACATTTCCTTTATTTTGTATCTACTTGGATTTCAGTTTATTGTAGTTGTTACTAACTAGTAATTGAATACAGAAGCTATTCTTTTTTTTCAAATTTACTTTATGGTTATTATAGAGGTGATGTACAGAAGGCTTACATTTACATGAGTCAGGTTATGAGAACATTCCTTTCATACAGTGTCATCTGTTCCCTCATTCTCTCCCAGTCCCTCCATCCCATCTGGGTGTGAGGGGACACATGATCACATCACATCAGCCGCTAGGGCTCATATGAAGAACCAATGAGATTGCAAATGAAAACCCTTACCATCCCAAGCCAAATCACACAGGCTCCTTCCTGTTCTTACGTGAAAGTAACTGAAATATGGCAGCTGTATTAGGATACATTATTCTGGCGTCTGTTACTTTAAGGGTCAGATGCCAGGAGGTCCAGGACCAGCAAGGATCAACTTAGCATCCAGTTCCTTAAGTCACTGCCTTGATGCCCAGAACATTAGTCCTTAGTTCCACATCCCACTATAATTTCTGATCCTCTTTGTATGAAGACTCCGTGTATTTCACCAAGGTTCTGATTCTTTCTGCTACCAGTATATTGCCTGGCATAGGGTTCCTGACAAATCCAGGAGTCTGCTAGAGGTTCAAGTTTGTAGGACAAGCTTGTAAAAAAGGAAGGGGATGTTAAGCTGGGTGCTGGTGTCTCAAGCCTGTAATCCTAGCTACTCAGGAGGCTCAGAACTGAGGATGGAAGGTTTAAGTCAGCCCTGGCAATGAAGTCAGTGAGATTATCTCCAAATAACTACCAAAGAAAAAACAAAAGCTATGTCTCAAGTAATGCAGCAGTAACCTTGAGCAAAACAGCTCAGGGACAGCACCCAAGCCCTGAGTTCAGGCCCTAGGACCAACGCGCGCGCGTGCGCGCACACACACACACACACACACACACACACACACACACACACACACACGGAGGAGGATGTATGCAAACCTATTTATTGGTATAAAGACTTTTCCTTAGCAATTGTAATAGTACCTTTAATTTATTACTTAACAATGATTTGCTACCATTTTATTATACATCTTGACATAAATCTCTGATCATTCAACATCCTCTGTGAGACAGATAGCTCATTGTCTATCATTTGGAGTCCCCTAGGGGTACACTCTCAGGAAAACATTTGGGTTCAAGTAGTTCATTTAGGGGCTGCACCCTGCTGGGAACACCAGGAGACACTGTGAAGCCTGTTGTCACACTAAGTCTTGTTTCTTTCTGGCACTTTCAGTAGTCAGTCTTCCCCTGGCAGAGACTACAAACAGCCCAGAGGGGGGTGGCCAGAAGGCAGCCTTGGGGCAAGACAGAACAGCCAGACAAGGGATGCCCATGGCACCAGCCACAATCGTGTCTGTCCCCAAGGGAGATTCATAGAGGGAGAAACTGAGGCTAAGCCAAAGTTAAGGACTGGCTTGGAGCCATCCAGCTGGTTCACAACTTTGGATTCCTTTCCTTGAATTCTGCTCCTGACATCTCCTTGTCTCCTGGCTGGTCAGCTCCTAAAACTGAGCTGGCTCCACGGGGCTTCTTTTAACAGTGCTTGTCAGGTGGCTCCTTCAGGTGGTCACTTAGCACAGTGCTTCAGATTTTCTGAATCCAAGGCCTGCCCATGTTCCTTTCCTGAACAATCCTGTGGCCTTGGTTGGCTAAATTCCTTAAACTTGCCGCATTCTAGTTTTGTCCTCTATTAAAATGCTGTCTCTTTGTGGTTGATATGAAGGTGAAATAAATTAACATGTGTAAAGTGTTTGACATAGAATAGGGACCACAAATGTGTCCCTTGGTTCAGGTCAGTTACCTATGATAATGTGGACAAGTTATAAATCAAATACATTTCATCCCAGCATTCATGATTTTTGGTGTCTTGGGTTTGTTTATTTTTTTAATTATTGTAGTTGTTGTTTGTGCTGACACTAGTGGGCTTGAATTCTGGGCTTGGGTGCTGTTTAGTTTTGTGGTTAAGGCTAGTGCTCTACCACTTGAGCCAAAAGTCCACTTCCAGAGCCTTGTGCAGGAGATACTTAACTGGCTCAGCTTGCTCCGCCTCTTGCTTTCTCAGAAGCAGATCCTCCCAGGCACTCATGGGGCTCAGGTCCCAGTGAGCTCCAGAGCCTCATGTTTTCCTGCATCAGCTCACTTTCCAGCCTCCAGCCCCACTCGTGCTCATGTGGTCCGGGGCACCCTTCCTCTGGGGAGGCCCTGGGTATGCTCCTACCTCCTCTTCCACATGTGCTATGATGTGGCCACCACCTACTCAGCAGAAGCAGAAGGCAGGGAGAGGATGAGCCAGCCTAAAAAAAAAAAAGTCTACTTCCAGCCTTTTGGTAGTTCATTAGAGAAAAAAAGTCTCCTGGACTTTTCTGCACAGGTTGGCTTCAAACCAGAGCCCTCAGGGACTTCACCACAGTACACAGAAGACAGGAGAGAGAGTAACTCAAGGGCCAGAGAGCTGAAATTGAAATTCAGCTAAGATGTCTATTAAATATAAATGCTGAGAACCTGCCCCAGTGGCTCTCTCCTGCAATCCTAGCTACTCAGGAGGGTGAGTGCAAGCAGTTTCAAAGCTACTCTGAGAGACTCTTATCTCCAATTAGCACCAGAAAGCTGGAAGTAGAGCTGTGGCTCAAGTGGTAAGGAGTTAGCCTTGAGCAAGAAAAGCTTGGGAACAGTGCCCAGGTCCTAAATGCAAGCCTCAGTATCAGCATATGCACACAAAAAGATGTGGATAAAATGATGAATTAACTGCCTACCTTGGGCTCTCTGGTGACACCAGAGTTCAGATTGCACAATTCATGCTGCTTATGACATTGCCAAAGATTTGCTCCTTCCCAAATTTTCTCCACATTTATAGAACACTGTTCTGAGATCTCAAAAGAATTTTTAGCGGTGGCTTACTTCTTTAAACAAAATGGAGACGAAACATCGAGTGTGACCTTCCAATGTGCACTATTAACATGTACCATTATCGGCATGTGGTAAGAAGTAAATTAATCCTAACATCTCTTGACCCCTGTAAGATGGATCCATGACAAAATATGGGATCTTGCTTATTTTAACACAGAACTTGCTCAGATCCGTAGGTATGTGCAGACAACCCTGCCAGGTAGCTAGTCCTTTTTGACAAATGTTGGACCCACCCAGTAGCTACAGCTGCATGGACAGCATCACCACAGCAGAGACCTGAGGTGATACAGGGTAAAATTGTGCCTTTCTCCACTCAACAACACTGGTTGAAGTCCTAATCCCCAGTACTTCTGAAAGTGACTATTTCAAGAGGGATATTTACAGAGATAGTAAAAGGAAAATGAGGGCTGTGCCTTAACCCTTTAAGGATGCTAAACTTACAAAGAGGCCAGGACAGACCCTCAAAGAGAAGTCTATTTGAGACAAGAAGGAAGAGCCTAAGAGAAATCTTACTAGGAGTTAACTCAGCCTAAACCTTGACCTTGTACTTTGAGCCTCTAAGACTGTAAGAACAAATTCCTGCTGTTTAAGCCACCCAGTTTATGGTGCTGTGATATGGAAGCCTGGAGAAATAAATCTACTGCATCTTTATTAGGAGGTATATGCAGCAATCACTCTCCACTCCGTGAGTTCAGTGCAGTCCTAGCTTCTGCATGCCCATAGCAGCTCCCACCACACTTCAAGTAAGGCCCACTAGAACACCTATATTTCTAGATATACCTTCAGAATCTGTGTTTGGATCTTCACTCCTGTACTACAGTGTGTCCAACAGCCCCAAGTGTCTGTGCTGCTTTATTGTGTTTTGTCTTTGTTTGTAGTATTCAGAGAAGAAAAGAAAAGGATTCCTGATTACAAAGAGCCTTCTCACTGTAAGACCTAGTTTAGGGCTTTGCTTCTAATGACATAGATGCTGACTGTATATTAGCATTAATGCACTGCAGAATCAATGGACAAGGAATGGCTATTTATAGAAGCTCTTAGGGCCAGTTGTGTCAGTTTCTTGCAATGATTGGGTCATTTTTTAGTATCCATTATGGAATGATTTTTCAGCAAGCACAAAGCAATTACCCTTCCCACTTGCCATGCAGCATCTGCTGATTTCTTTCTTAGAATCTCCTTCCTAATGATGTTTCCTGGAATGATAGGGCTCAATTGTGACTAGATCTGATAGGCAGACCCACTAAGAATAAGGCCAGGAAGACTTAGGGTAGATCTGCAGATACACAAGTACAATGTGTAATGCAGAACCCATGAGAAGTCAATGGTAACCTACTTTATACAAATAACCACACTCTTTTCTCTTTTGGTATTTATATTCTTCACCTAGTTTTACTTCACCTAGACTCTGTTACCAGAGTTAGCAACTACAAACATAAGACTTCTAGTTAAATTAGAACTTCAACTAATAAAGTAAAAGAATTCGGCTGGGAAGGTGGCTTAGTGGTAGAGTGCTTGCCTCGCATGCATGAGGCCCTGGGTTCGATTCCTCAGCACCACATAAGCAGAAAAAGCAGGAAGTGATGTTATGGCTCAAGTAGCAGAGCACTAGCCTTGAGCTGAGGAGCTGAGGGACAGCACTCAGGCCCAGAGTTCAGGCCCCACAACCAACAAAAACAAAAAGAATTTCAACTAATAAATAAGTATGTTAGTATAAGGTTAGAGCAAATGTGGACATTCATACACACACACACACACACACACACACACACACACACACACACACAAGAGAATAGGGTATAGGATGAAGGAAAATTGAGGATAACAAACTCTAGTCACTAAAGGATTGGCTTGAAATGGCTGCCTTCTTCATCAGAGTGGAGGACGGAGCAATAAGGCCCTGGGGCTGTCCCTCTAGGTAGTTGCCTCCTTAACTTTCAACCTAAGCCTCTCCCTCGCCTCACTTATCTCCCAGCCAGACTGAAATTAACCTTTGTTCCCACACAACATGGCTTTTCAGAAGCTAACTTAGGCCTTTTGAAAAGAATCGTGTCGACGCTTTTCGGATTATTTTAATAATATGTAAATGAATTTATTTATTGTGATTTTGATTTATGCCCTGCCTAATTCCTTTACAAAATAAGCCAATTGCTTTAAAAAAAAAATCTGCTCCTACAATAGATTTCCTTAGCCTTTTCTGGAGCATTTGGCTTCTGCAGATGTTTTTCCTTCTGGTTTTTAAAGTGTCTGACGTATTTTTTTTAAACAAAATAAATCAAAACACTCTGTATAAGTGTCTGCCAATTCAGGGACAAGACACATTTTGTAGATTGTCAGTTTCTGCGGATGAACCGTTTCATCGGAGGTCTCCACCACCCTCCCACCTCTGCCAGGTGATTTCAGTGACAGTGTAGGAGGTAGAGCGCTAACTACTGAGCTGGCCCATGAAGTAGTTAAAAGCAGGATAAAAGCCCAGCATTCCAGCTTCTGCTTTGCATTTGTATCTTTTGAGCTGAGCCCTTCTCTTCTGCTGTTACTTTAGGGAGACCTTCTTGGCTTCCAGGAGAGACAGAATCAACCAATAAGCATCTTGTAACAAAAGGCCAACTGCCCCTCAAATAGGAAATGCTTTCCTCATATTGTCTTCTGGCAAGAGGCACAACTGTCCCATAAAGAGAGGGAACAGCCAAAAACTCAGGGCGGACCACCCATCAGGCAAAACTAGGCAATAGTAACAATAAGTCTCTGAAAAGAAATAAGTCTCAGAGAAGAAAGATCAAGGTAATGGTCAACCAGCCCACAGCAAATTTTTTTTTAATTTAAATTTTATTTTATTTTATTTGAGAACATACTGTACAGAGGGGTTACAATTACATTGGCAGGATAATGCATACATTTCTTACCAAGCATTGCAGCCTCCTCCTTTGTTTACCCTTCACCTCCCTTCCCAGCCTCCCCCCTCCCCCCCCACCCAATCATACCCCCTCCCCCCCCCCACACCGACATTGTAAAGCTTGCTTTGACATGACATTTTGTAATTCTCCTTGTTGCAACAGGTCCACCTGAATCCTTAAACGACTTGTTTGTCCCCATCTCCTCCACATGTTATACTGACATCAAATAAAGTGAAAGCGGGGGTTGCACTGTGGGGGAGGGACATACAAAGCAACAAAGAAATAATCTTATAAATGCGTTAGAAACACATGCATGAAAGAAACGAAAACATTAAAATACATATTTAAGGGTTCGTTTTCCTAACATCACATTATCTGACCTTTTCCGCTTGACTCATACCTATACTAGATATTGCAAATAAGGGAAACCATGGGACCTATGTTTCTTTGGGCCTGGCTTACTTCACTTAATATAATTTTTTCCAAGCCTTTCCATTTCCTAACAAATGGGGAAATGTCATTCTTTCTAATGGAGGCATAGAATTCCATTGTGTATATATACCACATTTTCTTGATCCATTCATCTACTGAGGGGCTTCTGGGTTGGTTCCATATCTTAGCTATGGTAAATAATGCTGCAATAAACATAGTTGTGCTGGTAGCTTTAGTGTGGTCTTGTTTGTATACATTTGGGTAAATGCCCAAAAGTGCGATTGCTGGATCATAGGGGAGATCTATGTGAAGTCTTTTGAGGAACCTCCATACTGCTTTCCAAAGTGGTTGAACAAGTTTACATTCCCACCAACAAATTTTAACTATACATACTGCTCTCCTCCTGTTCCCATTATCTCTTTAAATATCCACATCCTGAAGATAGATGAACATGGGCTATAGTGCTGTCTTCCCAGGGCTTCCCTGCTGAGTAATAAATCTCCCTTCTCTGCCTTTTATCATGTCTCTTTACTTGGCAAAAAGGGGTGAGTGGCAAGATCTTACCTGTGGAACTCCTGGAGTTCAAGCCCCGGATCTAAAAAGTAATTTCAATGGAGTGTTTTTACATTATGACTTTTTCCAAAGTATTGTCATGTAAACACAGGAATGTATATATGTACATAAATGTGTGTACTTTTTAACTTTTAATAAACTATGTTATTTATAGCACAATTGAAGTACAGAGTACCCAGGCACTCCGTACCCTCCTCACTATGAACAACTGATTTTTTTCATCAAAATTTACATTCTGTGTTTTGTTAAAGATTCCTCATCTTTAAAGCTATCCTTTTGGTGGTATTTTACTTACAATCAACAGAAAAGGATTTTTAAAATGTGGCTTCTGGAAAAGGTTTATGTACTTATGTTTATATAGCATGGTCATATTTCCTGCCAGTGCCAATATTTTTGGTTCTTAGGATAAAATTAAATACCAAAGACTAGCTGGCATGTTAAAGGCAGTTGATACTTAGCTATGTTGATATTCTAAGAGACCTGTGACTTTCAAATGCCTCCTGGTCTTTGAATGACTTCTACTCCAATAAGGCTGTGTCCTCCTCTATTTGCTCTCCAGAACACCTGCCCATTCGCATGAAGGACATCATAAAGCAGGTAGATCTGCGATTGCAGAAGTGCTGGTGACATCAGCCTACGCCACTCTGATTACATACAGCCTCTGTCAGCAGCCCTAATTTTAGGATGTGCAAGACAGAAATACAGTTGAGAGGAGCGAACTAAAAATAGGCTGCCCTTTATCCTATTACAGTTCACTTCCTCAAGTGGTTGCAGTATTCTATTTAAGCAAAATGCGAGCCCTGTCATAATTGCCATGAAGGCCTTGTGAGGCTTGAGAAGAACAATGGAAGCCTGCTTCTCATCATGATTCATTGCAGCTGTCATGACCTTCAGTTTACTTCTGCTCTCCTCTAGAACTTCTGGCATGCGGTTAGACAGATGCTACTGTTTCTTCAGGAAGGGTTTACAGTGGCCCTGTTTTACTAAAAATATACAAGGAGAGAATATACAAATGAGACTATGTTGTGAGTGATCCTTTAGTATACCCATGGGGCTTCTTCTGCCATTCTCAAGGCAAAAATACTTCCTTTGATTTTTAATTGATACCCTGATTTTAAAATTGAAGAACAAGTTTTATTCTAATGATTTTTTTAAGAGTTTAATATGTGTAAGACATGGTGCTGAGTACAGGAAGGATCGATTGATTTATCATTTCTGCCTTACGGAGGCTTTTAGAGACAGACACACATCAAGATGGGAAATGTCTGATGTCTGCATCTGGCAGCAGATTTGCTCTTTAGGAAGGACCTTTCTTTGGAGACACAACTTGAAAAAGAACTACGGATGGACCTCATTCAATTCAATTCAGTTCAACTCAATTCAGCTCAAATTAATTCAGAAGAATTGGCTCCATGCTGGAGAGGTTAAGCAGAGGGAGAAGACAGGGAAGATGGAAGGTGAACAAGAAGAGTTGAGAGTTGACACTGGTTTTACGTTGCTGCTAGATGAAGTCCTTCTGTGTTGTCATTGTTGATGGCCACAGTGCTCAGTGCACAGTGCACAGTGCACAGTGGTCATTCATGATGCTTAGCATGGGAAAGTACAGTAAATCTACTGTACTCATGAATGTTTTATAAGAATGTTTTGGGGTCTGGATTTTTTCACATGTGTTTCCTTCTGTTTTTGATACATTGTTTCACAGACTATAAAGAATAAAGCAAAAATATGTCATAGGAAACTAGGAATCCAGAAGTGAATGTGCCTTTAAGTTTTCCTGTAATGACGTAAGTTTTCCTGATTTCAGAAAACTTTGGGGGACTTCAGGCTTCCTGGGGTCATCCAATAGAGTATCTGAACCCATCTCCTCTACATCTCAGGGACAAAACCTTAGGTATACTCACTTTACTGGACTAAACTCTTAAAATGTATAGCTGTTACACAACAAGCTATGTGTGTATAAGACTAAAAAATGGGAAGGGCATTATTAATTCTGACTCTTAGATTAAGTAGGAATCTCTGTTTTGTGAATTTCCTTAGATGGTTTAAAAAATCATTTGTCTCCAAATCAGGATAATTTCAACAACCCAAATGATGACTGAAACAAGTATAGCTTGAATGAGTAAAAATAAGTTTCATAGGGAGTTGCCTACAGAGAAGTGAATGACTATGAAGGACTATTTACCTTGCCTGACCCAAAACTCCTAAAGATCTGTCCCCTAGAATCTCTTGAACCCCCTGAAGCTACCAAACTCTCCCCCTACCAAACTCTTATTGATATGGCTGTAAGCCTATGACAGAAACAAGGACTTAGAGTTCCACTTAATGTAAAAACAATGAAAGTAATTACAGGTTTAGATATCCTAAGACACAGATCATGGGAAAAGTTATGTGTTTGTATTAACTGCACCCTGTAGTAGAAAATGAAGCAATTGACACTTGCCATTCAGGGTTGCGATGAAACACAGACTTCATAGGTATGAGGAAAGACTTGTAAGCTATAAATGTTTGCAGTTATAGAATAGTATGATTGTTTAGAGAGGATCATTATGTAAAAGACAGTAGAGTTTACAGAAGTACACAGTGGAAAAGATATATCTGCATAAGACACAAATACTATATTGCTTTTATCCTTTTTTATTGTCAAAATGATGTAAAGAGGGGTTTCAGTTATATAACTAAAGTAATGAGTACAGTCCTTGTTAACCTTGTTACCCCTTCCCTCAATTTTCTCCTACTTTCTCTCCCTCCCTACCCCCCACCCCACTATACTTCTTTTGTGTGTGTGTATGCCTATACTGGGGCATGAACTCAAGGACTATGTGCTGACTCTTTGTTTTTTGCTTAAGGCTAGTGCTCTACCACTTGTACCACTGCTCTACTTCCTTTTTTTTAGTGGTTAATTGGAAATAAGAAATTTACAAACTTTTCTTCCTAGGCTGGCTTTGAACTGTGATCCCCAGACTGAGTAAGTAGGGATATAAAAGTGAGCCTCTGGTGCCAGGCTAGCCACTGTACATTCTTAACTAGAGGAGAGAATGATGACCTTGGTGGAAAATGTAGCTGAAATATTTTCCAGCAATTTAGCCATGCTGTGGTTGAAAGGTCTTGGTGTGGTTGCCGGAAGACGTCATGCTGGAACCCCATGGTATTCATGAATCCTCTGAAGGTTATAATTCAAGGAGGGTTATTCTTCCCAGAGCATCATCATATTAGCTTCTTAATTCGTGGACTCTCCCAGCTCTCTAAATGTGTTCCACGAAGGTCATTACTAGTGGATAAACTATATCATTAAACAAATTTGAGTTCAAGAGAAGAGGGGATACCCCTGTTTATTCTTAGGATACACGGCGGATACTGTTGTTTCAAGTGTTGGAATTTTAATGCACCATAAACATTTTCTAGAAATTAAATATGGAGTCAAGAAGACCCTGGGACAGTTGACAAGGGTGAGCTGAGGAGAGCCTGGTCATTTGTCAGCCTGAGATGAGACAGAACATTGTGGCAGCAAAAGCATGTGATAAAACAAGGTTCCTCACTCAGGAAGCAGAGAATAATTGTACGTGCCTCCGGTCGTGTAACTGTAAGAAAGTAGTTGAAAATTCCTGAAAAGAAAATAACTTCAGGATTACAACTGCTATGGGGCCAAGTTATTTTGTATAATTAATTGCATTTTATCTTTGAGACAGGGTGCTTTTAATCATGTGGTAACCCTTACTGTTATATTGCTTTAAGTCAGTGTCTTTTGTAGACACTTTTCTCTTTTTCCTGAAATTTTAGGTTTTCTTTGTTTTTATTATATATATATTTTTTTTTCTCTGCTTGGAATTTATTCCATTCTTTTAAAATCTTAACTAGCTGTTTTATAGACTGCTACACAGCTGTCTTCCGGGGATTTCTTTTTTGATCCATGGCTTTAATCCAGGGAATGCAAGCTTTAAAACAGGAAAAGGTGGGAGTCTGTCGGAAACTATTAGAGGGAGCTGATATTAATAGCTAACATTTATTAGGTAATTAGTAGGTGTCAAGCACTGTTTTAAACTTGTTATAAGGTTACCTCATGTAATCTTTACCACAACTTATATTGTGGCTGCTATTATTCTTTCTCAATTTTACAAATAAGAAAAAGGAGGCCCGAAAAGGTTGTACCAATAATAAATACTAGATCTAAGATCCCGTTCAAGATGGCAGGACTGCAGGGATTCTTAATCTACCAAGAATACTTGACCAATGGCAAACTGAACCCAGATGCTTCCTTAAGTGAAATCTCAAGGGGAAAAAAAGTGGATAGAATAAAGAAGCAAGCCAGGGATCAACTCTTTACACTATAACTTCACTGCCTTCTTAACATCTGACCAGTGAAGATGTTGTTGACAGCTCAACTAACACCTGAAGCCATGGCTCAGAGAAGAAAATGGATGTCAGAGCATGGACTATAGAGACACTAGATGTGTCTATTCAAGTAGAGTCTATTCAAGATCACTTGAAAACCAAAGAAGGATGCTTTGACTGGCAAGTGGGGAAGGAAAGCCCTCTATGTTTCATTGATAGAGTCCCACAATTACAGTGAGAGGCCAAGGGTGCTTGTAGAGTTAAATGGTAATCTAAAGACCCAGAGAGTCTGGAGAGCAGATTCTGGGATGACCAGACCTCCATCTGTGCTCCTTTTGGGTAAAGCTGAAAGCCAGTTTCTCAAGGATCCAACGCAAGTCCAACCTGGAGACTTTTTTTTTACAATTAACAAATGGGCAATTTATTGAACAGTTCACAAAAGAAGTACAAACAGCAAATAGTATTCTACATTCATAGCTATCATGCAAATACAAATCAAAGCAACATTGAGATTTCATTCACTCCAAAGGCAGGTCTGGAGACTTCTATTGTACTTTCTATTAAAAAGGGTCTAAAACACCAGCTAGGAAAAACAACAGCCACAAAAAAATGTCTAAATCCATTCACATCGTCATCTATAAGTGACATGTACCACCTTGAAAACATCTTGCCTTGGCTAGAAATTTTGAGATTTTTCTCCTCTTAGTTATCAAACTGCATCTACATTTTTGTTACCTTAATCTTCTCTGTTACATGAACAGTGTTTATAATCCCTACTGTTTCCAAGTTAACAAGGGAAAGCCGGGTACTGAAACCTTACATTGTACCCTGTAGCCAGCAAAGAGGTTTGAAAGGAGAAAAGGACCCAACTCTCAAAAAGTAGACTAGCAGGGTTGGCACATGAGAGGCTCTGTGTTACCTGACAAGGGAGTTTCAGGTACAGGTAATTTACAGTTGAGGGTATCAGCCACCCAGCGTAGGGTTACTCTGTGCAGTTTCCATTTTAAGTGTTCCCAGTGCTCCCCTGCCAAGGCAGCTGCTGGATCACATTTAATGCACTCATCAGGCTATTCTCAGTGTCCATCATTCACCCTTGGCTGTCAATTCTGGCAAAGGCCTTGTGGTTAACTCTATTGCCTTATCCGTTTCTAAAGTAATGTCCCCAACCTCCTCCCTCTCATTTTTTTCCTTTTCCTTCTCCAATGTCCCCTCCCTACCTCTCTTCTCGCTGCTCTAGCTCTTACACTTTTTGTGAAGCAACAACCTACTGTGGTCTCAGGCCAGAGAGAAGGTGTCCCTCCCCATCTGCCTACCTGCAGTCCCGCCTTGAACTTCCTGAGTGATGTCATTAGAGGCAAGGCCAGGGTTAGGAGAGCCAAAATCACCTTGGGTTTACTGCTCAATCCCATGCTTCCTCAAAATGTCTATTTCAGATCTCTTGCTTCAGCTGCAAACTGGGCAGAATGCTCACAAGCAGAACATGCCTCACAGTGTTGTTCAATCACCCTTGAAATGAGTTGACTCTACAAGTACTTGAAACATGCACACAATGATTTCCCATTCCTTATTTTGCTATTGTTGTTACTGTCACCATTTACATGTTGTAGGCCTTCATTAACTCCCTCCCATAGGACTCCAAAATTACCTCTCTGAGCACAATAGAAAAGAAAGAAGGAAGCAGGTCTTTATAGAAGCCTAGCAGTTTCAAATGAAAGAGAAGTCTGTGAGTTTCAAGCTTGGATGAGTGGGAGAAAGTCATAACTTTGGGAATAGTGAGAATGAACTAGAATGGCACACAATAGTGGTATTTCCATTAACTAGCAGGGAGGGACTTGAACTCTGGGCCTTATGCTTTTACTCAACTTTTACAACTTTTTCACATACCGGTTGGCATTCTTCCACTTGAACACACATCTACTTCTGGCCTATTGCTGTTACTTGCAGATTAGCATTTCATGAATTTGTCCTGTTAGGCTTGCTTGAGGCATGTTTCTTTTTTGTATTATTTATTTATTTTTGTCTACAAGAAGGAGAAGATAAGAAACTTCATTAGTTTTTAAGACACGGTTCAATTGCATTATTTACTAGCTATTCATCAGTCTGTGTCCCGGACTCTAGGCTCTGGTCTCAGTGCGTGCTCTCTCTCTCTCTCTCTCTCTCTCTCTCTCTCTCTCTCTCTCTCTCTCTCTCTCTCTCTCTCTCTCTCTCTCTTATTTTCTTCTGACAAGATTGTTTTTTCCAAGTTCATTGTAGGATTTTAAATTTTCTCATAATTTGACATTTTAAAAGCTTGGATTTATTGGTATCATTGAAAAAGAGAATGATGCTGAATTGAATTGGCATATTTAGGGACCAAGTAGCAACAGGACAGAAAGTGAGAGGATGGCTTGAAAGAAACTTGAAATAACCTTAAAGGTTAGCAGGTTTTTCTCCCATATCTGCAAGTTTTGTGGAAAGAGCCAGATGCTGGGGATAGCAGAGTAAAAGATTAGGGTCTCCAGTCTATATGGAGTTCATTTCAACAAATAATGAGTGACCCCTCATGAAGTTAAACAACAAATTAAACTGTATTTCCTGGTAATAGAAAGCTAAAAGACTTAGTTTCTGCTCTGAAAAATACAAGGATAAACATTCATACCATTGTATCACTAGACAAGATACAAGCAGTGTTGTCACCAGTGTCACCAATGGTGTGCTTTGTGCATGGCTTAGTTGAGGCAAAGTAAACTGTATTTTCTTTGGTAGTTAAGATGGAGATTTAAAGAAAAAAGTTTAGCCCACACACTGGTGGCTCATGCCTGTAATCCTAGTGACTCAGGAGGCTGAGATCTAAGGATTGTACTTCAGAGCCAACCTTGGACAGGAAAGGCTGAGACTCTTGTCTCCAATTAACCACCTGGAGGTAGAGCTAGGCTCCAAATGGCAGAGTACTAATCTTGAACAAAAGCACTCAGGGACAGCACCTAGGCCCTGAATTAAAACCCCATGCCAGAAAGCAAGAAAGCCAGCAAGCCAGCAAGCAAGCAAGCAAGCAAGCAAGCAAGAAAGCGAGAGAGAGAGAGAGAGAGAGAGAGAGAGAGAGAGAGAGAGAGAGAGAGAGAGAGAGAGAGAGAGAGAGAGAGAGAGAGAGAGAGAGAGAGAGTTTGGGAGATGTGACAGGGGTGAGGTAGCATATGACCAGAAGAGTCAGGATCCTGAGCATGGACTGAGAAGAACAAATGGGAGAAATCCAAAGCAGTTGAACAGAGGCCTATAACTAATTAGGAAGTATAAAACACTGGGAAGGGCCCATGGCTGGATGCCTTGCTTTCGTAGAGAGTAAGAGGTTACTGGAGCACAGAGTGAGGAGAGCTCAGGAAGTCCTCTCAGAGACTAGGAGTCTGCTTTAGAAATCAGCAAAGAGGCTCAAGTCTAGGAAATAAGTGATTAGATAAAAATGCACACATACACACATATGCATATACAATACACACACATACATATACATATACATACATGCTCTAAGATCAAGATCCTGACCATCTTACTCCACTCTGCCACTGGCAATCAATATAACAATGCCAAGTATAAAAAAATCTTACATATTATTGTTACTTTAGCAACAAAGTAGCAAGTTCCTTCTTTCTAGCAGTTTCTGAAAATGACTTTAGAGCTTATTTTCTCAGGTAAAATAACTACCACGCGCTTTTTTCACCCTCCAGTCCTGGGACTTGAACTCAGGACTTGGACACTATCTGTGAGCTTCTTTTTGCTCATGGCTAGTGCACTACCACGTGGGCCACAGCACCACTTTCGGCTTTTTCTGAGTAGTTTATTGGAGATAAGAACCTCATGGACTTTTCTGCTTGGGCTGACTTCAAACTATGATCCTCAGATCTCAGCCTCCTAAGCAGCTAGAATTACAGCCACCAGCATTGGGCTTATCATGTGTGTTTAAATATATAATAAATATATTATATTTAATGCCCCTTTGAAACTATGGCTCTGGGATAGTTGAATTTCTAGTCTCTGCCTCTAAAACCTGTTTCTGTGGGCTTTGTTCACACAGTTCAAATCCTTCCTTCTCCATATTTCTTTATTCCTTTTCTTTCCACTCTAGCATTTATTCTCCTTCTCTGATTATTTCCTAATGAATGAACTTGGAATTAAAATTTGCATGGTTGCTAAAAATAAGTACTGCAATTTGTCACCAGAAGTTCAGATTGTATTTAGGAAGGTATTACCATACAGTAGGACTTCATTATAACACTTGTTTGGATAAGCAAATGCCAGCATGTGTGGGTAAACAGAGGGTAGCAAGTAAGAATGTAGGCAATCCCAGATGGTGATATAAATGAAGACTTTGAATGTTGTATTGAAAACCTCAGTGGCTGTGAGTGGAGAGATATGATCTGGGTGACAGGTGCTCTGCTGAGGGTCTATTGCTCTAGGAACATGGACAGAGCTCTTCATCTGGACTTCCAGGATCCAGAGACTCCTTGGAAGATTGCCAGGAGACAAATGTAAACCAAGCAACGAGATGAGCCCAAGCCAAGGTCTGGAAGAAAGTTGCAGTAGGGAATGGAAAGTCTGGGATAGTCCCACAGGACCTTGTATAACAAGACAGGAGTTGAGCTAGAATTCTGAGAGCAGTAGGGAGACTGAACAGAGTTTTATATTTCTCTAGGTATGGGTGGTATAAAAAAAATACAGTGGGGGGCTGGGAAGGTGGCTCAGTGGTAGAGCACTTGCCTTGCATGCCAGAGGCCCTGGGTTCGATTCCTCAGCACCACATAAGCAAAAAGAAAAAAGCCAGAACTGGCGCTGTGGCTCAAGTGGTAGAGCGCTAGCCTTGAGCTGAAGAGCTGAGGGACAGCACCCAGGCCCAGAGTTCAGGCCCCACCACTGGACCCCCCCCCAAAAAAAATACAGTGGGTCTTTAGGCATTTACCATTGTGAGACCAAAGGAGGATACTTTTAGGAGAGGAACACAAAGGCACAATACCTATGTGCATCTGATCACATAAAATCATATTTATCAAAATGAACTCCAGGAAATGAAACAAAAGGGATTTTTTGTTGCTGTTTTTGTTTTTGATTTCTTTTTGTTTTGTTTGTTCTTGCTGTCTTTGGGAGAATGAGGGGGGGCACAGAAATGGTGGGACAAAGGGTGAACAAATGCAGCAGTGGTACTCACTAGACACTGTGTCGAAAATGAGCTATACAACTTGTGGATGGGGATGGGAGGGAAAAACTGGGAGAGAGCGAGGGGAGAGGTGACATTGTTCAGGAAGAAATGTACTCTTTATCTGACTGTATAATTATGTAACCCCTCTTACATCACCTTTACAAAAACAGTAAAAATACATTTGAAAAATAGTTTTATGGAGGAGTGTGACATGATAAATAGAATATCCCTTATAATAATCATTCTGGCTGCTATGTAGGGAAGAGGAAGGAAGCAGGAAATGGATTCCAGAAGTAATGGTGGTCTGCCTAACCACAGATGGAGAAAAGGATCCAGAGAGGAAAGTAACAGTGAAAACAGGGAAGCCTACATTGGCCCTAAGTCCTCTGGCACTGATTGTAGTGCCCTTGCCCTTTATA
Source organism: Dipodomys merriami (assembly GCF_024711535.1). Taxonomy (NCBI): domain Eukaryota; kingdom Metazoa; phylum Chordata; class Mammalia; order Rodentia; family Heteromyidae; genus Dipodomys; species Dipodomys merriami. The sequence goes on along the minus strand of NW_027206068.1, from coordinate 7,005,385 downwards.
TTAAAAGTTATACCATGGGATACCTCGAAGGATGAGCTTTTTGTAAAATAGGCTTCACTTTTCCATAATGGAGGGGGAAAAAGGCAAGCAAGCTTAGTGCTCTTGGGAACAGAGCTTTGGTATAATACTGTGGGATCACATTATGCCTCCTTGAACAGCTTGACGTAGTCACATTTGGTGTGTGAGGAACATTGTGTCAGACATCCCATGGAGAGTTTGGAGATTTTGTTCTGAAAGTATTTCCATCAGTCTCTCTTTGGGATCCCAGGTTCCCTGTGATTTCCTACGTAAAGGACAGCAGCAGGCAGGAATTTAAGCCAGTCTCTATGTCCTTGCAATTCAGACCTAAAAAATTAACTGCATGTATCCTAGCTGCTGAGGCCCATCTGCCCCAAATTTAAGGAGGTTGGAGTAAGCTGAAGTTGAGGTGATGAGCAGGCTTATATGCTAGGCAGCCTGTGTATCCGTTTCATATTTAACAGCCATCATGAAGGCTAATCAGCTGAAACTATTAAAAAATGATTTGGGTTTAAGCAGGGGACCTGTGGCTCATGCCTAAAATCCTAGCTGTTAAGAAAGATGAGAGCTGAAGATTGTGGTTTGAAGGCAATCCAGGTAGGAAAGCCCTGGAGAGTTTTATCTCCAATTCAGCACTCAAAAAACTGGAAGTAATCCTGGGAAGGTGGCTCAGTAGTAGAGTGCTTGCCTTGCATGCATCAGGCCCTGGGTTTAATTCCTCAGCACCACATAAGCAGAAAAAGCCAGAATTGGTGCTGTGGCTCAAGTGGTAGAGTGCTAGCCTTGAGCTGAAGAGCTGAGGGACAGCACCCAGGCCCAGAGTTTGGGCCCCACGACCAACCAAAAAAAACAAACAAACCCAAAAACTGGAAGTAGAGCTGTGATTCAAGTGATAGAGCACTAACCTTGAGCAAAAAAAGCTCAGGGACAGCATCTAGAGCCTGAGTTCAAGCCCCAGGACTGACACATGAGTACAAAAAATGATTGGGTTTAGATAAAGTAATTGACATAAAGAACTAAGATGAACTAGCTAGCTATTTTTTTTGGTCTCTCATGAGACTTGAAGGGGTCTAGATGCTATCCTTAAGCCTTTTTGCTCAAGGCTCACTCTACCACTTTGAGCCACACCTCCACCTCCAGTTATTAGGTGGTTAGTTGGTAATAAAAGTCTCACAAACTGTCCTACCCAAGCTGGCTTTGAACCGTGATCCTCAGATCTCAGCTTCCTGGAGTAGCTAGGGTTATAAGATGTGAGCCACTTATACTCAGCTCACTAGAGACTTTTCATAGACATCAGTATGAGACTGACACAGGAATAGCATAATGGTATCAAGGTGACAAATAGCAGAGGGCATTCAATCTAGGTTTGACTGTCATTTCCTCTCCTAAACACTGTAAATATGGCTGAATCACTTAGTGGAAAGACAAATAATATGCAGAAGTTTTTATATTTTATCAGGATAGAAGGAAAGGCATTGTATGAATTTTTGGCTCTGTTAGTACTATCATTTGATTGTGATATTCCTGATCTTATTAGCTCACTTCAGTTTTTCAGCCTTTACTCCAAAAGAGATGAGATAATGTACATACCTTTTCTACTATTTCACCTTTTTAAGATATTGAGCTATTTTTTGAAGCTTGCTGTAGGCAAACTGAATGACCCAAAGCTTTGTGTGGAACTCAGTAGACGTTCATATTCAACATATCACTTTTAACAAGAATCAGAAATGACCTTTGTGTCTTATTGTGTGTTTTTAAAATTTTTGTAACATGTATTTTCCGTGGGAAAAGTGTCTCATGGTGGCTTTCCCTCTGTTGATTATTTGTTCAGTGAAGTTCCTAGTGATCAGGATTTGCATAGAATAAAAACATCCAAGTGAATATTTAAGAATCTCTTCTCCTCTTTCTGTATCCAGTAACCATGGTAATAAGAATTCTTAGAGTTTTGGAAGCTATTTTAAAAAGCAGAATTATGGTTGAGTTGTTGATCAATATTGCAAATAAACTACAAATGACTGTCTGAATAACATGATCTTCAGTGTGCAAATGAATATGTCCTTTTATACAAAACCTATTATGTTTTGGTAGAGGAGAGGGTTGAAAGACACCAAATCAATGGTATGCCCTCTAGCAGAAGGACAAAGAACACAAAGTCTGAAGTCAGAGAAGGAATGGTGAATTTTAGGCAGAGTATAAATATTTGCTGATGTAGAAAACATTTATTAACAGACCTGTCATATAGAATCTCAGAGGCTTATGGAGGCGCATACCCAGTAGGTACTAAAATGAATATCATTACTTCAATGTAAGCTTTTCATAGTGCTCTCCTGAAATACCTGGGCTAGAAAAGGTCAGAGAGGTTACATCTTAGTAATAAACAGTAAGATGGCCTCTCTCTCCAGGGAAGTGAGGAGCAGAGATTTCTTATGATTCCTGGTGCTGCTTCTTTTAAACAGAAGAATGCTCCATTCAAGCCCTCACCTTCCCTGTGGCCTGAATAGAGCCATGAATATCATTATAGTTCATTGCTGTTTATCTTACACATAGGAAGAAAGTTATAAATAACCATCTTTTCCATATTTCTGACCATAATGCATGACTGGATTTTCAATGTCAAATGCATAGTTTATACCTTCTTACCTAGGGCCATAATATTTCTGTTATTCTACTCATAATTATTTTTGAATAAAATAAGACTTTAAAATCTCAACCTTTGTAGTTTAAAATGATTTCTGATTTTAATTGCTTACATTAAATATTTTAGAAACCTATGTATGGGAATGACCCTGTTGTGCATATACCTTAGGTATGCATTCTATCTATATAATATATGTGTATGTGTGTGTATCTGTACATTTATCTCTATCTACATCTAAATATACCCAATTAATGACCTCTGGGGTTTCTGTCTCACAGCTGTTATATTGATCATCATCCATCAGCCCCTCTCAATGTTTAAAAAAAAAACAAAAAACATGTTTCCAAGCAACAAGAATCAGGCTTGAAGCCTGCTGATGCAGGGTAACCTGAGCTATAGCACCAATCTGTGAAAATGTGGACTCCGCATATTTTAGCCTAGACTATGGTACCTTTATTTCTAGTCTCTGAGACTACAGAGATGAGGAATTTCTAGTCAGAAACCCTACTTTTGCCTTTTCTGAACAGGGACTAATAACCACTGAACAGTTTTGTAAATCCCAGTTACATATCAGGGACAATCTAAAATTTCACATTTCCCTGGAAGACTGCTCAGCCTGATTTGGCCTTTTTTTTAAAAATCTCTCCATCATCTCTGTGGGACATAGTAGATCCTTGGTCATGTGTTACATCATGGGGTGGCTTAACTCTTTACAGTGTTTCCTAGGTCCCTGGCATATGTTTATACCTTGGAGAGCAAAAATGCTGTCTTATACCTCCTATGTTTAGTTCTCTCACTCATTCACTTACTCATTTATCTACCTAATAAATTTTTTTTGAGCCTATCTCAAGTCAGTTCCTGATCAACTTGATTCCCTGCTAGGGAATACTTTGTTGTTATGAACATCAAACTGTTATCCTCCAATGGATATCTTCACAATGAAAACATAAATGTAAATTTATACCCCATGATAAATATGGTATAGAAAGGAATATGATATCCAAAGAGAAAGCAATCAAGCAGACTTTATTTATATTTGGAGTCAGAAAAGACCTCCAGGTGATGATGCTTAAATTGAAGCCCCAAAACATATGGTATTGTCTAAGTAATAGGGACGCAAATATTTCTTGCTTTCGAGAAGTGCTTAACCATCTCTAAGCTCGTGTGACATAAATCTCCTAACTGCAGAGAATTCCCTTGCCTATGTCTTCTAATGAAATTCCCTCCATTCCCCTTATTACCAACTTCCCATACACTTTTTTGGTGTGGTATCCCTGGTTCTGATAACCCATGAAACTTCTGCTATTTATCAGCTCAAATTACAGTGTGGACAATGCCCAAGGCAGTCTCCCCTGAGACCTGAAGATGATTGCACCTGTAAGACTGGCCTTAGGAACAGAGCATGGAAGACAGAGAAGCTCCCAACCGATAGGGTGTCTTGCTTATCTACCAATGGTATATGTATGCCATTAAGTGAAATCCCTCTTCTTCCCTTACAGGTGAGCACAGACACTTCCAGCCTGAGGAAGACAGAACTGAAAGGTCGGAGTGCACTGTTGGCTGACATCCAGCAAGGAACTCAGCTGCGAAAAGTCACACAGATCAATGACCGCAGTGCCCCTCAAATAGAGAGTGAGTCCTCAGCTTACCTAGACCTGTCAGGAACCCAGGGCAGCACAGGTGTGTAAGGCACAGCCAGACACACCCCCGGGCTGCATTTGTGACCAGGCTACCTCAAGTGGGTGAGAAAATCAGAGCTTTTCCAAAAGCAAAGATTTCTAAGTACAAACAAATACATAACAACTCTATAGTAGGATGTCTTTTTATTACCTTAAAATACATTAAACAAAGCTCGCTCTCTTTGCCATTTTAAAATGTCCCATTCAGGTGGCATCTAATAGTTTTGCACTGTTGTTACAGCCATCCCTCCTATCTGGTTCCAGAATATTTCCATTACCCCAAAAGGAAACCATATACACTCCTCCCAGTCCCGACCCCCGCAATCACCGACCGACTTTGGTTTCTATGGAGTTGCTATTTCTAGATCTTTCATGGGGATAGGATCATATCACACCTGGCCTTTTGTGACCAACTTCTCCCACTTGTTATGTTTTTAAGCTCCTTCTATGTTATAACATGTATGAGTACTCCAGTCCTTTTACATACAATTTCTTTATATGACTAAACCATATTGTGTGTCCCTGTGGGGTGACATTTCAAGGTCAGTTACCCTGTATCAACATAGTCTCAAACTCAGTAGTAGAAAATGAAGGTATCAGAGGCTAGGTATGGTGGTAATATCTATAATCTTAGCTATTTGAGAGGCAGAGTTGTGATTCAAGATCAGCCCAGGAAAAAGTTAGCAAAATGCTCTCAAAAACAAGCTGGAGCTGGATACCAATAGCTCATGTTTATAATCCTAGCTACTTAGGAGGTTGAGATCTGAAAATTCAAAGCCAGCCCAGGCAGGAAATTTCCTGAGACTCTTACCTCCAAATAACCACCAAAAAGCTAGAAGTGAAGCTGGTCTGAAGCAGTAGATCACTAGCCTTGAGCAAAAAAAGTTCAGGGACAGTACCCAGGCCCTGAGTTCAAGTCCCAGGACTACCATACACACATATGTATGCATGTGCACACACGTGCACGCGCGCACACACACACACACACACACACACACACACACACACACACACACACACACACACACACACACACATATACTGGGCTTGATGATTCATGCTTGTAATCCCAGCTACTTGGGAGGTAGAGGTAACAGGATAGATGCCTGTTGAGGCTGCCCTGAACAAAATCACAAGATCCTATATGAAAATCAAACTGAAGAAAAACGGGCTATGATGTGGCTTAAGTGTTAGAGCCACCTCCCTAGCAAGATTGAGCCACTGCGTTCAATTCCCAGTACCACCAAATTTTTAAAAAGTAAAGAAAGGAAAAAGGTTTTATTTCATTTTCACAAGGAAAAAAATGTGTTCAGAATTATATATTATGGAATCATCATGCCAGACTTCTGTCTTTCAGGGCATGATAGAAAAGAGAGAGGGAGAGAGAAAGAGAGAGAGGTGAAAGGAAGCAAAGAAAGGAAAAGAGTGAGGGAAGGAGAGAGGGAGGGATAGAGGGAGGGAGAGAGGAAGACACAAAGAATAGAAGGAGGGGAAAGAGAAAGAGAAGGAAAGGAAGGAAGGGAGGGAGGGAGGAAGACAAGGAAGGGAGGAGGGGGAAGGGGGGAGGAGAAGAAGGGAGGAAGGAAGAAAGAGCAGTGATTATATTTCTGCTACCAATCAAATTGAAGAATCTCTTCTCTTTCTTTTGTTCCTGGCACTAAAGGTTTTATACTACGCATATAGTCTACCACTGAAATGCACCCCTAGGGATCTTTTTTCAGGCTCAGTTTTCTCATCTGTCAAAAAAGGGGGATAATAAGTCCTGTTTTTTTTTAATTTGGTTACCATTATAGGTTTAAAAAATATATGTTGAACTGGTTAGTAATGTATCGTGTTGAAGTGTTTTTATATATTTAGCAATGTTGTACATGATGGTAAGTCTCAAAGTTCTAAAAACATAATTTTAAATAAGTTTTTTATTGTAAAAATACTGTACAGAGGGGTTACAATCACATGAGTAAGGTAATGAGTACATTTCTTATCAAGCATTGTTGTCTCCTCCCTTGTTTTTCCCCTACCATCCCTTACCTCCTATCTCTACAACTACAACCCCCCCCTCGCCTAAATTGTAAAGTTCATTTTTTGACATAGCATCTTGTACATCTCATTGTTGCAATGGGTCCACCTGTATCCCTGTATCCCTATTTAAACAATTTGCTTTTTTCCTTTCCGCTCCCCAAATTATACCAACATCAAATACAGTGAAAACAGGAGTTATATCATGGGGGAGGGACATACAAAGCAACAAAAAAAATCATGTGGTACCTTATAAATAGGTTAGAAACAATAGCAAGAAAGAAAAACCCACTTGTGTCCTTATCTTGTGGTTCATTTCGCTTAACATCATCTTATCTGACCTTTTCTGCTTGCCTCAGACATATACTAGTTATTGCAAATAAGGGAAACCATGGGACCTATGTTTCTTTGGGCCTGGCTTACTTCACTTAGTTTAATTTTTTCCATATCTTTCCATTTCCTAACAAATGGGGCAATGTCATTCTTTCTGATGGAGGCATAGAATTACATTGTGTATATATACCACATTTTCTTGATCCATTCATCTACTGAGAGACATCTGGATTGGTTTCATATCTTAGCTATGGTAAAATATGCTGCAATAAACATAGCTGTGCTGGTAGCTTTAGTGTGGTCTTGTTTGTGATCATTCGGGTAAATGCCCAAAAGTGGGATTGCTGGGTCATAGGGGAGCTCTATGTGGAGTCTTTTGAGGAACCTCCATACTACTTTCCAAGGTAGTTGAACAAGTTTACGCTCCCACCAACAATGCAGTAGGGTTCCCTTCTGTCCACATCCCCTCCAGCATCTGTTGTTATTAGAGTTCTTAATTATAGCCATTCTAACTGGGGTGAGGTGGAATCTCAATGTTGTTTTGATTTGCATTTCTTTTATGGCTAGAGAGGTTGAGCATTTCTTCATGTGTCTATTGGCCATTCTTATTTCCTCTTCAGAGAAGTTTCTCTTTAAGTCTTTAGCCCATTTATTTATTGGGCAGTTGTTTCTTTGAAGATTTGTTGTTGGGGGATTTAATTTTTTGAGTTCCAGGTATATTTTAGATATGAGACCCTTGTCTGTTGTATGGCTAGTGAAGATCTTCTCCCAATCCGTGGGCTTTCTATTGATTTTACTAGATATGTCCTTTGCCATGCAGAAGCTCTGCAATTTCATGCAATCCCATTTATCCAATCTTTCTTTGATTTGTTGTGTTTCTGGGTCTCTATTAAGAAAATTTCATCCTGTACCAAGGAGACCTAGGGTTTCTCCTTTTCCGTCCAGTAATGTTTTCAGGGTGTCTGCTTTGACTCCGAGGTCTTTGATCCATTTGGAGTTGATTCTGCAGGGTGATATATAAGGATCTTGCTTTAGTTTTCTACAAGTAGTTAACCAATTTTGCCAGCACCATTTACTGAAGAGGCTGTCTTTCTTCCATTCTATTTTTTTAGCTCCCTTATTGAAGATTAGGTGACTATAGGTCTGTAGGTTCATTTCTGGGTTTTCAATTCTATTCCATTGGTCCTGAGGTCTGTTTTTGTGCCAGTACCAAGCTTTTTTGATTGGCTTTGTAGTAGAGTTTGGATTTTGGTATTGATATTCCTCCAGCACTGTTCTTTCTGGTAAGGATCTAAAAACATAATTTTATTTCATATCTGTAATTATATATGTTGACACCCAAAGATAGACACAGTTTTTAAAGAAATACTTTCAACATAGATTATAATAAAAGTTCCTGGTTAGATTAACGGTCTAATTGTTTTATCTCAGCTAACAGATGAATATATTTTATTGGAATATCCAGTGCTTAATCACTCCAATGAGTAAATAATAGATGTCCATATTAAGACTAAGCTGAGCATGGTTGTACACATCTGAAAGTCTCAGCACTTGGGAGGCTGAAATAGTAGGATTATAAGTAGTAGGATTATAAGGATGTCAAGGTGACATCCTACCTCAAAACAATAAAATTTAATTTAAAAAAAAAAAGAGGTAAGCAAAATGCTCAGAATAAGCTGATCACTTTCTTCCACCAGTGGGCACTGTTTCCTAATTTCTTGCTGAGTATTAGCTCAGATTGTAAAGGTTTGCCTAGAATACTGTTTATTTTTTTTGTCTTGTTTTGTTATGGTTTGCTTTTGTTTTGTTTTGTTTTTACCTGTACTGGGGTATGAACTCAGGGCCTGGGTACTGCCCTCAGCTTTTTTGCTCAAGGCTGGTGCTCTACCACTTGAACTGCATCTCTACATTTGACATTTTGCAGGTTAATTGATTATAAGAATCTCTTGAATTTGTCTGCCTTGGCTGCCTTTGAACCATGATCCTCACATATTAGCGCCTGAGTATTACAAATGAGAGCCACTAGCGCCCTGCTTGCCTGGAATTCTTATTCATGCTGCATATCTTCTCATTTTTTTTAGTTAGTAACCACATCTATCCAGAAGGGTTAAGTTAGTTACTTCCAGGCTCTTGGACATTCTGTTCCACCAAGAAAAAGGTCAGAGAGCCAGGCGCTGGTGGCTCACACCTGTAATACTAGCTACTCTGAAGGCTGAGATCTAGGGATCACGGTACAACGACAGCCCAGGCAGGAAAAGTTCATGAGACTCTTATCTCCAATAAACCACTCAGAAAACCAGAAGTGGTGCTGTGGCTCAAGTGGTAGAGCACTAGCCCTGAGCTGAAGAGCTGAGGGACAGTGCCCAGGCCCAGAGTTCAAGCCCCACGACCGACAAAAAAAAAAGTCAGGGAAGCAAGAAGCGCTCAGGGCCTGACCGCTGGAATACAAGAAGGAAAATTCTGAAGCAGAAGTCAGTGTAGGCATTACTCCCTGTTTGTGATTTTTATTAATGCTCTGTGGATAAGAACTGGATGATTGACTGAAATCTTTATCTAGTCTTCCCAATGTCAAGTGGATAAGACTAACTATACATCTACCATGTTTGGGCTTTCTAATTTACAAACAGCTGCCAATTCCCCTAATGGCACTCACCCAATGACAGTTAGTCAGGTCCCTTTGGTCACGTTTCAGGTTGGTTGGCCACACATGGCCAGCCGTTCAGTAGGAAGGGAGAAGGCAGCAGGAAGACTTAGGCAGAGTGCCATGGCAGAGTTTGCATGAGGAAGATACAGAGTGGAACAGTGACATTGGACGGGGATAATGGGAGGCTGCCAAGGGTAATGTTACACGTGGTCTGGAGGGAGTATGGCTCATACAGCTCTGCATGGGCATCTCATCTATTTGCTTCTCCACTCTGAAGGCTCTAAAGGAACCAATAAAGAAGGAGGAGGCTCTACAAATCCTACAAATGCCCGGGGAGGAAGCACCCCTCCAGCCCTGGGAGATCTCTTCGCTGGAGGCTTTCCTGTGTTAAGACCAACAGGTCAGAGGGATGCAGCAGGTGAGGAAAAAGTCAAAAACATCTACCTTGTAGTCTTTTTTTTTTAATCCTCACAAGTGTAGAAGCAACTGTGTAGCCACGGACACAGTGAGAGACTCGTACTTCATCCACAGTCACAGCAGCACAACACTAAAGTAGAACCTTCCCCAACGCATAGCATTGTTCTTGAGGAATCTTCCTTCTGGGGGAGAAGGGAGGCAGAACCGACATTTGAACTCTGAACCTCATGCTTGCTAGGCAGACATTCTACCACTCGAGCCACATTTTCAGCCCTTTTGATTTCAGTTATTTTTCAACTAGGATCTCAAGTTATTCTCTGGGCACCAGACTCAGACTGTAATCCTCTGTGAATACCTCCCACATAGCTGGGATTATAGGTGAGAACCATCAAACCCACCTTCTTTTGTTGAGATGAAGGTCTCATTAACTTTTTGTCTGGACTGTCTACTGGGTAGCGAGGGTTACAGGGATGTAGCACCACAGGTAACTACTCTTGAGAACCTTTTAAGTGATCATTCTGTTCAAAGTTTACCCATTAAAGAGTTACTTGTCAGCCAGGTGCCCGTGGCTCACGCCTGTAATGCTGGCTACTTAGGAGACTGAGATATGAGGATCGCTGTTCAAAGCCTGCCTGGGCAGGAAAGTCCATGAGACTCTTATCTCCTATTAAACACCAGAAAACAGGAAGTGGCGCTGTGGCTCCTGTGGTAGAGTGCATGCCTTGAGCTGAAGAGCTGAGGAACAGCACCCAAGCCCAGATTTCAAGCCCAACGACCAACAACAACAACAAAGAGTAACTTGTCATTCTGTGTGTTACTTAGCAATGATGTGATAGTGTACAGGCAGAGGTACAAATGCAATAGAAGTTTATGATGGTATTACTGTGGAGTCCCTGGCAATGTACCAGTCATAAAGGCTCTCCATCATTGTATCAGCTAGGCATTGCTGTGTAACAAAACACTAACTATTGGGAGCTTTAAACATGTAGCCTATAATTCTGTCCACTGGTAATCTAGGGTGATTCTCAACTAAGCTCCCTCTAGCATCTGCAGACAGTTGCAGGTTGGGCTTGTCTAGTCTTAGATTTCTCCAAACTCTGGTGTCTCAGCTGGAACAATTGCCCTGAGTCACCCTAACATTCCACGCTCTCCCAATCTCCAGAGGCATGGTTCCAGGAGAGAAGGAAGACACACACCAAGACTTAGGCTTCGTACTGGAAGTTGCACTAGGAACAGGAGTCTAGTAGTGTTCATTCCTATGACATCCTCTTGGCCAAAGCAAATGACACGAGACTAGCTCAATATTCAAGATGGAGAAACGGATTACTAAGGAGAGAACCTACCCAATCTCCTTTTCTGTGTGTACTGCAGCCATTTGTGCTTTGATGAGTATTCAGTGCTTTTAGTGTATTGCATTTAAAAATGGAGTGTTTGGAAGAGCTCTTTGGATGGGAGGGTCCTGGGAGGAGGGGCAGCTGGCCCTGCTGTGTAAGGAGGACCGGCCTGAGGCCTCTCAGGACCGTGCAGAAAAAGCCATCTACCATGCAACTGGCTGGCTTCAGGCCTGAGTGTCACGAGTGCCACCTTCACACCAAGGCGTCTCCTTGCATTATTGCTGAACTAAGCCAGAATGTGTTTCACTTCCAGGTGGCAAGACCGGGCCAGCCCCTGGCTCCCGTGCGCCTTCTCCCAGGCTTCCCATCAAGGCCATCGGCGGCCCCCCTAACCCCCCTGCCTCTCCCAGGCTAGGCAATGCCTCAGAGGTGCAGGGCACTACCAGGATGGGCCCTCCTCGTCCCAGCGTGCCTGCCCCACCACCTCCCACCCCGCCCCCACCTCCCCCGCCCCCACCTCCACCTTTACCTCCTTCGCCCCCCGTCAAAGCCTCCCTCATCTCTCCACCTGTCCCACTAATCAAAGGCAATCCCCCAGTAGCTGCACCCCCTCTTGCCTGTGCCCCGCCACCCCCTCCCCCTCCTCCCCCTCCTCCTCCTCCTCCTCTTCCTCCAACCCCACCTCAGCTGCCCCCTGCCTCAGTGCTGGGCGACAAAGCTTCCAAGCCCCAGCTAGCCCCCTTGCCCCTCCCACCCATCCCTCCCCCTCTCCCTCTTCTCCCACCTTGTGGATATCCTGGGCTCAATTCAGAACCTGCCAGCCCAGCTCAAGAGGTGCAGGAGCCTCCTGCCCCACCGCCCCCACCACCCCCGCCACCACTGCCACCCACACTCCCCTTGTATGCTTCCTGTTCCCCCAGGGCACCTATGCCCACACCCCCTTTGCCAGGTTCTAATAACAGCTGTGAAACCCCTCCTCCCCTGCCCCCCAAATCTCCCAGTTTCCAGGCCCAGCCTCAGAAGGCTGGTGTGCAGGGCCTGTCTGCTCCTCCGGTTCCTCCAGGGTCTCAGCTGCTCCTGCAGAAGAAGAGGCTTGGCCGAGGCCCGGGTAAGGCAGCTGGTGGGGCCTGCTGCATTGTGCAGGACCTTGGGATGCATCAGGCCTTAGGATTTTGTTTGAGACCAGAGCTATTCAGTGCCTTAGTGGAACACAGGAAATTTGTTTCTTCAATGGAACTTTATTGTTGGAGCTCTTTAGAGATGGAAAACAAGGGTGAAGAGGGCTGGGAGACTTGTACAAGATCATGCAGAAAGCCATGGGCTGGCCGGTATTAGCTGCATGAACCTGGGCAGACATTTAGCCACTCTGGGCTTCTCATCTGTAAAATGGGGACAGCAATAGCCACCCTCCCCCCCAACACCCGCAGAATTGTTGTAATATTGTGTTCTTGCCTGTGTTTTTGAGAAACAGAAACACCACCATTCATTCACATAGGATTGGGGAGACTATTAAATAAGGGCCTGAATGTAGCCAGGGCCACAATGTATTTTCTTTCCTCTCCTTCCCATGTAGCCCAGCTGCTCATCCAAAGGAAAGGTGCCATCCATTTAGACCTTGGCTCCTTCAGCCTGCTCACAGGGGCGAGCAGAGCCTTAATGGATTCTGGCACCTAGGAAAGGAAAACTGGAAAGGGGAAGGGGGAAGCTCAGCAGGAGAGAGGGAATGGATGGATGCTGGGGAGAGAGTTGCTCTAGCAGCACAGGCCGTGGGACCCAGCCCTGCAGCTGGAGGTATACCTGCTCCTGACACAGAATGCTAGGCCAGAAGAGTGCTCATCTGTTTTCTTTGTGCCCTTGAATATGAGACTTGGCTCATGACAAAATAAAGGTAGCTCTGCTTCACCCCAGGTTTGGAGAAGAGGATGAGGTTATGACTGTGAGCATCAGGCCCAGTTAACAGTAGCGGGGGTTCCGTCATAGCAAGTGGCAGAGAATGTTGGCACAGTCACTGAGGAAGTAGCAGTAGAGTAGCTGTACTGTGTCATGACAGTGGGTTATGGATTACAAAAGAAGTCTGACAGAAAACAAACAAAACAAAAACGTGGACAGAGGAGAGAAGCATCTTTCCCAAGAAACCTGGGAAGTGTGGAGGAAGGAGATTTGAGTTGGACCTTGGCAGATGAAAAAGGTTTACACTGACTGGCAGGGAAAAATGGGTTTGCAATAAAGAGCCAATGGGAATCAAACCCAGCATCAAAACATGTCCTTGTTGCTTCTTTTTCTGGCCTCCCTCTAGGCCCTAACCTACATATGGCCCTTCCCATTCCTATGGCTCTTCAGTGTGTCCCCTTTTTAGGATTGTACCATCTGATTATGAGAGTTATCCGTGTCACTGGTATCCATCATGATAGCTAAGGTTTACTACATCTCAACAACCCTAGTTAGGTGTACTAGTAATATCCCCATTCTACCGATGAGGAAGCAATCCCAAACAAATTACATCCATCAGGGGCTCTTTTGCTCACTGATATATATTACATCCTAAAGTCTAAACAAATTAACAATCCATAAAGTTATAGCATCCACCATCCTGTTTCTGAATGTCCCATCATCTTGTCTGGAAGGGGCCAGTGGAGGGAAGCTAAACCCACCACCAGCACCCCCTGCAAGATCGCCCACCACAGAGCTTTCAAGCAAGAGCCAGCAGGCCCCAGCCTGGACTGCAAGCCAGCAACCTGGAGGTCAGCTGCGGAATGGAAGTCTGCACATCATGGGTAAGTGGGGTGCACAGTTTCGATGGGACTGTCTGCCAGTGAGCTAAGTGAGCTCTCCTGGCCTCTAGGGAGTTGGCCAGCACACCACACCATCATGTCAGGGTGTGTAATTTTCAGTATACTCAACTGCAGAACCGCCTGCAGGTCTATGAAATAGCATTTCTCTCAATACCTCCGAGGTAGTTCTGGGATTCAACCTTTAGCCTTTTGATTCAGATTAGAGGAAGGAAACACAAAGGGACCTGACCAGTGTGGAAACTGTATGTGTCTGTATGTGTGTCCATGTGTCATGTGTGTATGTGTTTGCATATGTGTCTCCATGGAGAGATTAGTCCATGAGCCTAAAAGAAAAGAGTAAATTGGGTAAGAAAGAATGAGTGGGAGGCTCCACAAATGGCTACAGTCAGAACGCAAATGGGGAAATGGGACAGAGAGCCATGTAGGGTCAGATAGGACCATAAAACCTCTTCATCCAGTTGAGCACTGGTGAGACACCAGTAGTCCTCGCTACTGGGGAGGCTGAGATCTGAGGATCATGGTTCAAAGCCAGCCTGGGCAGGAACGATTGTGAGACTCATCTCTAACCAACCACCAAAAAGCTAGAAATGGAGCTGTGGCTCAAGTGATAGAGCACTGTTCTATATCCTTGAGAAAAAACAAAGCTAAGGGATAGCACCTAGGCCTTAGTTCAACTCAGTAACAGCATCACACACACACACACACACAAAGAAAAAGAACATCTACATCCTTCTGTGTGCTGAGCTGTTGAGCTGCTGTGAGACACAAGGCCTAAAGGACAAAGCAGGAAGTTATCCCAGGAAATGGCCACGTGGCTTCTCCCCTCCTCCACCAGGAGCTCATGGCAGAACCCCTTCACTTTGGGGAGTCCAAGTCCCACATTGGACACAGGCTGTGTTCCCCCCCACCAGCCAAGGTGAGAACTCCTTTTTGCCACCTCTCACTCCCCACAAGGCCCTCCTACCTGAGGGAGCTCAGCAGGCATCTGAGGCTGCTGGCTCCCTCCCCCTGACTCTGAACCTTTGCCTGACTAGCACTGTACCACTTCTGTCCCTAAAAGGACAGCAGCCTCCTGAAGATGGTGGTTGGTGTGAGTTCAAGTGGCTCTAGGGAATGACGATACATTCTGAGAAAACTGGAAGGGTGAATGGATGTATTAGGGGAAATAGTCCTGCCATTAAAACCTTTACACAGAGCACGCAAACAGAAAACGATGTCTTCAGTCAGCATAACCTGCGTGCTCCTGAAATTGATCACACTTGGGTAGCAACAGTAACCTGAGTACACTTTGCCATTTCCCACATGTACAGATGACTTCGAGTCTAAGTTCACGTTCCATTCTGTGGAAGACTTTCCCCCTCCAGATGAGTACAAACCATGCCAGAAGATTTACCCCAGCAAGCTCACTAGAAGTAAGTACCACCTCGACAAGGCTCCTGGCTTTTCCTGACTCTTCAGACATACAGACTGAATAGCAGGGGTGGAAAATCTTTTTCCTCCCTAGGGCCCTTTGGACATTTATAACATTATTCCTGGGCCATTCAAGATTATCAGTACAGGTAGAGGACTGAGGGCATCAGACAAGAAGCAGATGACTGTCCCCTCATTTACTAAATGATTTCTTGGGCCTCATAAGGCCAGAGGGCTGGATGTCCCCCACTCCAGCGTAAAGGGTAATATGATTGTTCTGTCCTACTGTGAGGATGCAGTACTGTGCATACCACTAGAAATCCCAGATCATTTATTTATCTTGATAACTAAGAATTTATTTGGAGAGTTGTTTTTTGTTTTATTTTGGTAGAACTCCAAGGCTATTTGATATCAGATTTGGATGACTAAATGTGCCACGCATTCTTCCTTTTTACTGGGGCTTTTTACTGAGGGACTAAATACACCCCAAAACAGGGAAATCAGATATAGGCACTTTGAATGAATAATCAGAAAAAAAAAACCTGGATCCTGCTTTCCCACACACAGAATTCCCCAGCCCTCCCACCTGTACCAGGAAACTTCCTCAATTCTGGTAACTCATAAAATTGAAAAATGCCCTTAGGCCAATGGTTCTCAACTTTGACTCCACTTTAGAATGACCTAAAACGTGTCCTGAAGGCCAGGCTGCATCTAATCAGAATATCCAGGGTGGGACCCAGATGTCAGAATTTCTGAAAGCTGCCAAGTAATTCCAGTGAACAGCCATGACTGAGACTCACAGCCCAGAGAGAGCCTCCTCCTGATTTTAATTGAGTGTCCATGCTCCAAGACAGGCCTTAACTTGACTTACCTATCTAGCCTGCAGAAAAAAAGGAGGAGTCTGGCCAATCTTCCTCTGGAGGCAAAAACAGAAAGAAGGCCAAAGGTACATGAAGATTTGGGTGCTTACCACACAGTGATGCTGCCCAGTACTTGCTATGAGCCACTTGTACAGTGCTGGGCTGATCTGGTAGGGCAGAAGAGGCAGAACCAGCAACATGGGGTGAGCTTTGGATGTGTTCCCTCTGCATCACCAAAGTGGGGCTCCCAGTCCCACCCACTGTGCACACAAATGGAAAATGATGTGTCTAGTGCTGGCCCCAGACTAGGAATCAATAGGCCTGTCCTTCCAAACGGACCTGGTAAAGTACTTTCTGCAGGACTCAGCTTCCAAGGAATCTGGTAGCTGTTGCCTGCTCTGCTCAAGGCGAAAGTGCATCAGCCTGACACTAGGACCATGTGTAAATGTCACTGTTCTGGAATAAGACAAATGGAAAGGAAGAGGATCCTGGAAATCCTGTACACTTTACTATTCCAATAGACCACGAAATCCAATCATGGGAAGGGACAGATACTGTGTATGCCTAGCATTGCATTCCTGCTCAGGCCAGCAAATGCATAGTAATTTCCTATAGGGTACCTCAGGTACACCAGAGGCTGCAGTATGTGAGAAATATCGTCCCTCACCAAGCCCCCATCACGTGCCTCCTTGTAGACTTGTGAGAAATCAGCTGTTGTGATATGTGATTATCGATGTAGAAGCAGCAGTTGGGATCCCAAAGGCTTCGAGACATCACACTCCCACATGGCTTGGAAGGCATCCAGGCCGAGGACAGCTCAGACCTATGATAGTTCAAGTTTCCTATGGTGCCTCAGGGGTATAGAGTACTGACTGGGCTGAGGCTATTTAGACTTTAGGTGTTAGGTTGGTAGGTGTCAATAAATGACACCCTTGTGAAATATGCATGTGTATCAGAGGGATGCTTAGGTGATCATGGTTTTTCTGGATGACAGAGCTTAGGTGTCAGCCCAAATGGACTTCCTCAATCCGTCCACAGTGACTGAGAATAAAAGAAAAGCTCTACCTCACAGCCTCACACAGCCAAATGAATGCTCAAGTTAATCGACTTAAGAGAAGTGGCTCAAGTAGAAAGGCCACCAAAAACAGATAGAGAGGAAGGGAAGTTTGCTGCTTCAAGAATTGTGTCTCCTCCTCTTCCTTCTCTTCCTCCTTTTCCTTTTCCTCTGCCCCAAAACTTCCTTCAGAATCACTTCCCTATCAACTTAAATCTTTGAATCATCTTAAGAGGTAATCAACTCATTTTGGTTCACACTTTGGTGGTTTCAGTCCATGCTTTATTGGTCCCACTGCTTTGGGCCTAAGAAGATGCAATAGAGCGTGGAAGTGAGTGCACAGTAGAGCAAAGCCTCTTCTCTCATACCAGCTGAAGCCAAAGGGAGAAGGGAATAGATGAGTCTCCCCATCTCCTTTGAGATCATATCCAATGACCCAAAGTCTCCCCCAAGGGTTTCATCTCTTAAAGGTTCTACCTCCAATTATCACCATAGGCTGGAGACCAATCCTTCAATACGTGGGCGTTGGGGTGAAATTGCAGATCAAAACTACTGTTTGATCCATCAGATATAGAGCCAAGAAAGGAACTTTAAATGACTATTCAGATATTCATTGCAGTAAAATTCACAACAGCCATTGGATGGAAACAACGGATAAATGGATTTTTTAAAATGTGTTATGAAGCCAGGGGCTGGTGGCTCACATCCATAATTCTAGCTACTTAGGAGGCTGAGATCCGAAGATCATTATTTGAAGCCAGTACAGACAGTAAAGTCTACGAGACTTTGATGTCCAATTAATCAGAAAATGCAGAAGTGGCTTTTTGAAGTGTAGCTCAAGTGGTAGAGCACCAGCCTTAAATAAAAAAGCTAAAGGATAGCACAGGGCCTAAATTCAAGCCCCAGTACTGGCACCATACAGTTAGATGTGGCTCAATAATATACAAGGACATATTGTGTGATTTCATTTATATAAAACAGATGAGTCTTCTACAGGAACAGGGTTTAGTGATTGCCGTGGAAAATAGGGAGTAACTGCTAAGGGGGATAGAGTTTTATTTTAAGGTGATGAAGATGTTTTGAACTTAGATAGTAGTGATGGTGATACACTGTGAATGTGGTAAATGTCACTAGTGCTCAGTTTTATGTTGTGTGTGTTTACCACAATAAAAAAAAAAGTGACAAGGAGCCGCATGGAAGGAAATCTTTGGGGAGAAATGCATAGGTCCCAAGTATTTTTGAACATGACAATAGAAAGAGTGAAACCATCATGATATCAAACACTTGCCCCCATGGAGAGATTGAAATTTGTGAGTACCGCACATGGCCTTGAGTTTCATATTATAGTGAGAGATGGAAAGAGAGACAGACACCTAACCATGTCATTATAACAATCTACATTCCCAGCCAGGCCATCTTCATCATAGTCAAAGGAAAAAGTAGCTCCTGTCAATTATGGCTATTTTTCCATGGCTACTTTTTCTAAAAAAAAAAAAAAAAAAAACAACTTAATTTATCATTATTTTTATTGTACAATGCCATGAAGTACAGTTGCATTGCTGTCTAGACAAACTCTAGAATGCTTGTGATTTTGTAAAACTTAAATGATATAACTATTAAATAATAACATCATGTTTTTCTCTCCCCTATTTCTTGGCAACCATGGTTCTTACTGTTTTTGTATTCCTTTATACTGGTACTGGTGTTTGAACGCAAAGCTTTGGATTTGCTAGACAGACATTTACCACTTGAGCCACGCCTACAGTCCTTTTTTGCTCTGATTATTTTTTAAATAGAGTCTTGCTTTATATCCACGCTGGCTTGTTTGTGCTTTCTGCAGTAGCTAGGATGACAGTCACACACCAGCATTTATCCATTGAGACACAGTCTCAAAAACATTTTGTGGGGCTGGGAAGGTGGCTCAGTGGTAGAGAGCTTGCCTTGCATGCCTGAGGCCCTGGGTTCGATTCCTCAGCACCACATTTTAAAAAAAGCCGGAAGTGGCGCTGTGGTTCAAGGGGTAGAGCGCTAGCCTTGAGCTGAAGAGCTGAGGGACAGCGCCCAGGCCCAGAGGGCAGGCCCCACAACTAGACCAAAAAAAAAAAAAATTTGTCTGCTAGCCTCAAACTGAAATTCTCCTGATTAGCTTACTGACTAGCTAGGATTACAGATGTGAGCCACCAAGACCAACAGCATTCTATTTACAGTCTCTATGATTCTGAATACTCTACTTCTTATACTATTTTCTTTTTGTTGCTGGATTGTTTCATTTAGCATAATATCCTCAAGATTTATGCATGTCATAGCTAATGTCAGAATTTCTTCCCTTTTTGAGCCAGGCACAGATGGCTCATGGCTGTAATCTTAGAGAGCTAGGAAGTGAAGATCTATGGATCTCAGTTCAAAGCCAGCCCAGGCAGAAAAACGCATGAGACACTTATTGCCAATTAACCAGTGAAAAGCTACAAGTGGATGTGTGGCTCAAGTGGTAGAGTGACAGCCTTGAAAGAAAAAGGCAAGCAAGAGCAAAAGGTCCTGAGTTCAAGTCCCAGCAAACCCTCCCCCCACACACACATACCTTTCCTTTTTGAGCTGAGTAAGATTCATTGTATGTATCTCATTCATTTATCCATTCATCTGTTTCTGGACATCTGAGTTGCTACTACATTTTAGCAATTTAGAAAAATGCTGTTATGAACATGAGGGCACAGACCCTGCTTGTAATTCTTTTGGATACATCGATACAGATATAGACAGTCATGTGGTAATTCTATTTTTGATTTTTAATTCTATTTTTAACTGTTTGAGGAACCACAATATTGTTTTAGATAGTAATTCTAATATTTTACACAAAGGTTCCAATTTCCCCATGCCAAATCAATACTTGCTATTTTGTTTTTTGAAACTTAATTTAATTTAATAGTAGCCATCTATCTAATGAGTGTGAAGTGGTATGCCATCATTTGAATCTCTTTTCATTTAAAGTAGAACAATCCATCCTTATTTCCATGAACAGTGGAACTTCTCCACCGGACACTGCAGTAATTAATGACATAGAGTGTCATGTCATAAAAACAATTTAATGAAGAGAGAAGAGGTGGGCAGATACCATCATGCTACTCCATGTACATATGTGAAAATGGAATTCGGTAACTTGAGAGGATGAGTGGATTGGGAGAGAATAGTGGGAGAGGTGACACTAATGTATGCAATGCATTGTATACATTAACTGGCATGCTTCACTGAAACCCCTTTGGCAACTATTTAAATATAAATAAATATAATTTTTAAAGCATTAGATGTCTTGAGAGTGCAAAACACATAGAAAGAAAGCATATTGCCAGTGGGAGAGTATTTGTTCCTGCTTCGGTGTTGGGCAGTGGGTAGGACTCTGCTCCAAGTTTTTCTTGGCTACTCTGGATTTGATACTATTGACCACATTTCTTTCTAAACTGTCTTGCAGCATCCCACTGCTTCAGATCGATGGAAAAAGTAAATGTTCTGGAGAAATTAACCCTGGACTTTTAGTTGTCTTGATCCTAGGGCAGGAAAATGGAGATTAGGGAGAAGGACTACAGAGAAGCAGTATTCTGGATATTTGCTTTCATCTTCTTTATTCTTTGAATTCTTAACTGTCAGAATATACTCACATGTAACTTGTGCAACACAGAAGCACAAATGTATCTTAGAGAGAAGATTGGATCCCTGATGGGAGGAAGTCCAGTCATGTCAACAAAGACGAATCTTTTGTTTTACTCATGGTGGGTGACCATCAGATGCATGGGACCAGAGTCAGGGATGTGTCAGTCAGCTCTAATGTGCATTCATGCCTAATACTGTGTTCTCATAGTAGATTGGATGTGACTCTTCTGTGTCTATTGCCTGTGACATACAAATCCAGTAGAAATGCATGGTCTAGGGCCAGAAGCCCGAAGGTGACTGTCAGGTTGATGTGCTCACATTGTTGGGTTCTTTTGCTGATGTTTCTGGGCAGAGTGGTGCACACAGCAGGCTTCCGAGCCAATAGATGTTGAGATTGTGTTTTGTTTCTCTCAGGCCGCACACCTGGTCCCTGGCTCCAGGCTGAGGCAGCTGGGCAGAGCCCTGATGACATCAAAGGCAGAAATTCTCAGGTAACATGTCTCTCAAGTCTCTGAACATAAAGCTGGGAGTTCTCCACAGGAAGCAAAGGAACATGTAGAGCTTTGTACTTAACAGCTTAACATTTCTCCTTCGCTTCCATTTGGTGTACCTGCATCTCAAGCCAAAATGAAGCACCTACAGTTTCAAAATCCATAGCAGAAGGAGTGTTTCCCTGGAATTATCACCACATACAGAACCTTTTAAACTTATTCTGTCTTAATCATCCATATCATCCGGGGCCTTCTCTGATTATGATGGTCAGAGCAACCTGAGAGAAATTCCTGTGACATTCAAGTGACCTAATTCAGTATCCTCTCATGTGGTTTCTTTTTGCACCCTTCTTGCTCTTTCCTCCATCAATACTATAAGTAATTTTGGCCAGATTTAATCACAGTTCGAATCCTGTGGTGCCTATAGGAAATTGGCAAAAGTGCTCGTGGGATGAGTCTGAAGAAATGTCCTTGCACCTGGGACAACAAATATGTTTCCTAAACTGGGCAGAAGTGACTTCTCCCATTGCATGTGGTGAAGCCTTCTGCTTGCGGTGGATTCCAGAAGACAGACAGAGGGTATGGAAAGTGGGGATATGGGAGGATATCGGTGAAGTCCCTTATGCACACACACATGAAAATGGACCACTGAAACATAATGATATTGTTTTAATATGGAGAGGGACTATTAAAGGAAAGGGAGAGAGCGACTTTGATGGGGTACAGCATAAGAATACTATAGTGGAACCTCTCTGTACAACTAATATGTGCAAATTAAAAGAAAACCAGAAAAGTAAACGAAAATGGGGTTGTCTCACACCCACCCTTTGCCTGTTATGCAAAGGGAACTCTAGCTGGGGTCTCAGTTGCTGAGAGAATGGAGGAATGGTGGATCTGTGGCTGACAGGGAGAGAAGCAAGAAGAGAATAAAGCCCTGAGGAATACCTTCCAACAGGACCAGTCCGTGGGAATAAACACCAGAAACATCTGCCTTCCCCTGTGTGCCACAGGAAAGGTGAATTTACCTCTACAAGGAGAGCATATTTCTTCCTTATCAGAAAAGAATCAACCTTACATTTTAATTTCTTCTCAGTCCTATCCTGACTGCCTCTTGTTTCAGAGTTGTGAAACAGAGTTCTGGGCCATTCCGGGTTCTATGGAACATCAAAGAAAGTGATCTGTGAAGGGAGGGGTTAGATTCCTGAAAGCTAGGATGGTCCTGTAATAAGGAGTTCTTTCTCTAACAGATAAACACCCAATTTTCTAACTACAGGCCATCTAAGAATTGCACTAAACTTTCTCAGATATTTGTAGGTTCAGCACTGGGTATAGAAGTGTAGTCAAAGTGTATGTACAGAAGGAAAAAGACATATTCAAAATTGTTAACAGAAATTATTCTTGGAGGATGGAAGAGAAGCAGCAGCAGGAATCTCCCTACCTAAACAATAATTGTGCCAGCAAAATCTATTTGAAAGAACAATCTTGGGTTTCTGGGGTCTACTAAAGGCTTGAGCTGTCCAGCAGAACCTTAAAAGAAATTATAATTTGTTTTGTTAACTTCAGCAGCTCCCACTTCTGTATCCCTAGCATCTTGATAGGCTACTCTGCATGTATTCTGGAGTAGAATGTATACAAAACTTGCAGAAGCTAAATTGGAATAAAACACAACTAAACAAACAAACAAAAAAAACCCAAAGCTGGTGCTGGTGGCTTACACCTGTAATCCTAGCTACTCTGGAAGCTGAGATCTAAGGACCATGGTTTGATGCAAACACAAGCAGCAAAGCCTATGAGACACAACTCCAATTAACCTGCAAAAAGCCAGAAATAAAGAAGTGGCTCAGGTGGTAGAGTGCCATCCTTGAGTGAAAAAGCCAAGCAAGAGCAGGAGAGTTTATAACCTCATTACTGGCATGATAAAAAAATAAAAATAAAAAGCAACAGAAAAAAAATCTGCCCTGGAAATATTGGAGATCTGATAGCCCTTGGCTATGTCTAATCAGAGATGCAGATAAAAAGTAAAGGGCCTGGTGGTGGCAAGCCCCTCTCTTGTTGGCTGATGGGATGTCTAAAGAATTTTTTATCTTTATTTTTCTTTTCTATTTCTTTTTTTTAGAAGTCAAGCATTAAAGAGTAGGACATTTGAAGGTAACTTCATATATGAGGGAAATTAGATAGTTATGTAGACCCAGGGAAAGGCACAGACAGGCTCAGGAAACACCTGAGGTCTCAGGTTGACAGGCTGATTCTTAGCCCAGAGACAACCTATAGGAATCAAAGAATAAAAATGATCATCAAAAAGTACCAGGAAACCCCTGGGAAAGAGGAGAATCTCATTTTTCAGGGTTATTGAGTTATTTGATTCAGACATAGAGTTTTCAACGGAAAAAAAATTACAAATTAGACAAGGAAATGGAAAAGAATAGCCCATTCAAAGAAAAAATCATCACCAAAAATTATCTCTGAAAAAGATAGAAACTAACAAAGGCTTTATAACAACTGTCTTAAAGATGTTCAGAGAGCTCTATGTGGAGTCTTTTGAGAAACCTCCATACTACTTTCCAAAGTGGTTGAACAAGTTTACACTCCCACCAACAATGCAGTAAGGTTCCCTTCTGTCCACATCCCCTCCAGCATCTGTTGTTATTAGAGTTCTTGATTCTAGCCATTCTAACTGGAGTGAGGTGGTATCTCAATGTTGCTTTGATTTGCATTTCTTTTATGGCTAGGGAGGTTGAGCATTTCTTCATGTGTCTATTGGCCATCCTTCTTTCCTCTTCAGAGAACTTTCTCTTTAAGTCTTTAGCCCACTTATATATTGGGCAGTTGTTTCTTTGAAGAATTGTTGTAGGGGGATTTAATTTTTTGAGTTCCAGGAGATGGTGACAAAAAAGCCAAGAAAATGATGTATCAATGAGATGGAAGTACCAGTAGAAACAGAAACAAACAAAAAAAAGAAATTCATATTTCTTATGGAATTTCTAGGAGGCGAGGAAAGGAGTAGAAAGATATATAAAGAAATAGTAGCTGTAAAATTTTCCAAAAAATTAATGAGAAGCATGAATATAAACATCCAAGAAGCTCAATAAACTCAATTAACTGAGATGCCAAATACTACAGTGAATTCCCTTTCAACAATATACATTTTTGAAAAACTGAACCATCAGAATGCTGGTGGCTCATATCTGTAATCTGTAATCATATCTGTTCAGGAGGTTGAGATCTGAGGATCTTGGTTCAAGGTCAGCCCAAGCAGGGAAATCCATGAAGCTCTTTTTTGTGTGTGGGTTGTGGGGTTTTTTTTGGCGGGGGTGGGGGGGGCGGTGTTATTTTGAGAGGTTTTATTTTTTTTTGGTGCTTGTTCTGGGGCTTCAATGCAGGGCCTGGACATTCAAGCCTGGGTGGTGTCCCTGAACTTTTCTGCTCAAGACAACTTGAGCCAGCTCCACTTCCAACTTTTTTTTCCCCACTTCCAACTTTCTGGTGATTAACTGGAGATAAGAGTATCACAGTGTTCCCTTCCCAGCTTGACTTTGAACTTCAATCATCAGATCTCAAATTCCTGAGTAGCCAGAATTATAGATGTGAGGCACTGGTATCCAGCTGTCCAGGAAACTCTTATCTCCAATTAAGAAACAAACGAACGGAAAAAAAAAAAACTGGAAGTAAAGGCTCAAATGGTTCACTTCCAGCCTTTAGAGGAAAAGCCAAGGGACAGCGCCTACATTCTGAGCTCAGGCCTTAGTATTGATCTGTATACACACACACACACACACACACACACACACACACACACACACACACACACACACACACACACACACACACACACACACACACACACACACACACACACACACACTCAAACACTCAAAAGGAAAGGCAGAAATGTAAAAAAAAATAAAGTCCTGTCCCTGGGGACATAAATGGGCTCCTAGAAGGGATAGTGAATGGAGAGCATAAAATTTGGCAAAGTACTTGACATTCATATATGAAAATAGACCAATGCAACTTGTTGAAATTGCTTTAAGGGATGACAGCTGTAGAGAGTGTGAGTAGAATCAAGATTCCTTGTGATCATACATGGAAAAACCATAATAAAAAAAAATAACAGGGCTGGGAAGGTGGCTCAGCGGTAGCTTGCCTTGCATATATGAGGCCCTGGGTTCGATTCCTCAGCACCACATAAGCAAAAAAGAAAAAAGCCGGAAGTGGTGCTGTGGCTCAAGTGGTAGAGCGCTAGCCTTGAGCTGAAGAGCTGAGGGACAGTGCCCAGGCCCAGAGTTCAGGCCCCATGACTGGACCCCCCACCCAAAAAAAATATACCATCTGTTTCTTATCTCACTTTATCTCTTTTTTCCACCCACAATCTCCTGGGTAAAAATCAGCTCATTACATATGATGGGACCTTCTCTCCAACCTTACTGACTTTGCAAGAGATAGGAAAAGCTGCAGAGTTCACCCCTGCCACCTGTGTTCCAATCCTACCCACTAACACCTCCCATGTTTTCACAGCTATCTCTAAAGACACTCCGGTGAGAAGAGGGATGAAGCCAAGGTCCCCGGATTCTGTGCAGCAGGGATGAGCACCCCCAGGAGAATGTGTCAGACTCCAGCCATCACGAGCTGTACTCAGTCCACATACAGGCTCTGAGCAGAGCGTTTATTTATTGTAAATATGTGGTTTGCATGAACGTTAGCCATTTAGACAACTTTTGAGTCGTACTTTTAAAGACAGTCATCATCACTTCTCCATTTTTTTAAAGCTTCTTGACATTTTTTTTTGTGTCTGTACATAGAGCCTTGTCCCACCCCATAGTGCCCATTCTGTGATTGTAAATACGCTTTCAGGCTGGCCCGCGCTAGATTCTGAACCATTTTTAGAGCATCCTTTAGTTACAAGTTACTCCCAAAGTCCTAAGTATCCACAACAACCTCTCATTGGCATGACTTTATATTCTCATCACACCAACTGCAAAATCAGACCAAATAATGCCTTATCAATGATGCAGCTCAGAGAAAGTAACGTGTCCCCCACACCCTAACCGCGCCGTGCAGCCTCCGGTGAGTGAGATGCCAAGTCTCACTTCCACTTCACAGTACAGGGATGACTTTTTGCTGACTAATGTAAATATTATTGCAATGTAAAAGGCAGGAGTGGGCTTGGTCCCTTCAAGCCTTCCCCAGGGCCCCTTTTTGTAACTGAATTATCCTACAAGTAGCCAATGCTCTTAACTGTTTACAGCGCCACCTAGTGTCCTCATCTCCATCACTCTCTTCCCGTCCCTCCAAGTTCCCAATCCCACCCTGGGAAGCTTGGCTTTATGAGATTTCAGTATTCGTTTGCCCCTTCAGGTAAACAAATACAGATGACCTGTGATTATGGGAAATTATTCATTGTATTCCAGAAGTCTCCCTCCCCATCTTTTCATCCCAAATGCAAGATTTCCATGCACAATGTGACGTGGAAACGCATGGAAGGAAACATCTCAAAGAGCTGACCCTTGTGAAACCTGAAGCACCTCAGAACAAATGGAGCTCCTTTCTAAGCTGAAGAACAAAACTGTCCTGAAAGCTCCCCCGGGGCCTTGTGCTGGGTCCCAGGGTGTGTTGGTGTGCCCAGGGAATTCAGCTGCTCTGCATGTGGAAAGGGTTGGGGGAGGCAGGCACTGCTCCTCAGACCCTTTCTTTGAGCCTCAAAGGAAGTGTGCAGGTTCCTTCCTGTTCACCCTAAAAGTTCCCATCCATTAAGGTGGGGAGGCTATGCCACAGAGAGGAGAGAAAATAGAAGGGAACAGACTGATCTCTGGGCTGTGCTCAAAATAGCTACAGATGAAAAGAAATCAGGGAGGAGAGCAGTGAACAATCACTAGCTCAGAACAACCCACTCACACTCATACCTGAAGCCTAGCAGGCCCGAGCTAAGCCATCCAGGAAAGGTGAAGAAACATGTAGCCAATGGGACTCCAGACACCAGGCTGTTTGTTGTCCAGAACAAGGACTAAGGCAGTGTCCTACATTGATGTCGTTTCCTTGACCCAGGTAGGAGAAACAGCCACGGTCAAGTTGCCATCTCTGTGGGGGGTGACTCAGGCCAAACTGTAACAGCCAAATCAATGGAAAAGGCCTCTTCGGGCCTTTTGTGTTCTTGATTTGTATTGTTTCTGGAAGTTCTCCAAAAGGCCAGAGTTTATTCTAACAGTACCCACTCCACTTTCCTCTCAGTTGTGTAGAGTAAGTCCACATGCTTTAATCATCCCGATGAAGACAGCCCTGCACAATGGCAATTCCAGTTTTGGAGTAGACTGCCTCCCTTGTTCATGTTCTGTACCTCTGGATAGAAATTAAAGCAAAACTATCTAAGGACAGAGGAAAGAAATGAGCAGAAACCAAAAAAAAAAAAGGCAAGTAGGGAGAAATCTCAGGAATCCAACATCACATCTCTCCTCCAGACCTATCACTGAACCCACGGCCCTCTGAGCTCCTGCTGGCACCCTGAGCTCCTTCCAGAGTGTACAGACTGAGCCTTGACTATGAACTGGGGCCAGGGCATTCCCCACATCCCTCCCTTCTACCACCTTGTAGTCTGTGATTCCCCATGTTTCACTGTATTTTATATTTATTGATGTCTCCCTCTGCAGATTCATTTCTTTGTACCTAATAAAGTTGAATAAATGGAAGTGTTTCTGGTCATTTCCTTATAAAACCCATTTGTAGTTACCAGTACTAATTTAAGTTAGATTTTTAAATTGATATGTAACAAATGCACATGGGTACAGGATATGGTATGATGTTGTGGTATATGTATATACTGTATAATGATCAAAGTTGAGTAATAAAGATTAGGAGGACTTCTAGGAATGCCAAAGCAAAAGAAAATGCTTGTTGTAATACACTGTTTTAGAAATAGGGCCTTACTCTTTTGAGCTAACTAACTTAAGTGTGTTGGGAAAAGTCAAGCAAAGGAACAGAAAACTTTTTCAACTACATCTTTGAAAGTAGATAGCTATTTATTAGCTTTATAACTATAGGATGGACAGTATATTGCTTATAAATTTTGCTTAGTTGTGTTTAAACTGAACAACTTTCAACCTACAGTGCACATTTCCACTCCATAATGCAGCAAATTCCTCAAAAAAGCCTCCTTTGTGAAGTAGAAACAGCACACACACACACACACACACACACACACACACACTCACACACACACACACACACACACACACACACACACACACACATGGGGGGGAGGAGTTGGTTAGTTATTTAGTTTGTATGTCAGTTCTCAGGGCCTCATCATAATGTTTTAAGTGGACACTGTAGCCTAATACAGAGGAGATGAAGTTCATCCACTGTTTAAGCTGACTTAGAACTAGAACTTGGAAAGATCTGAATCTCTGCTTTGTCTCTTATAAGTTTGGAAATAAAAATTAGTCTGTGCCGCAGTTTCCTTGCCTATCAAATGGTGACAAGAATGTGCACCTTCCCATGTAACTGTAACCGCTCTGTATGGTATTTTCACAATAAAAAAAAAAAGAATGTGCACCGCTTATCACGGTGCAGATACACAGGCATACTACACACTGAGGAACAACCAGTTTGTATGTTTCATGCTAAGTCACAAACGTGTTCCATTTAGATGTTTGCTGAGCTGGGCTGGCCACATTCACTTGCTCTGCTACTAATAGCAAAGTCAGCGCAGCAATGAAGGTTTATCGATGTTCCAAAAACAAACCTCATCTAGAAACTCATTTTAAAGGTAACTTCTTTGCGTGTGAATGAGTTAAGGGAATGACTGGCTTTTCCCACATTTGTGGAGGCACAGATCGGCTCTTGAAGGACCCAAAAAGCCAGTGTGAATAGGAAAGAAAAGCAAGGATTCAAGACAGTCTA
This sequence comes from Dipodomys merriami, assembly GCF_024711535.1. NCBI lineage: Eukaryota > Metazoa > Chordata > Mammalia > Rodentia > Heteromyidae > Dipodomys > Dipodomys merriami. The sequence goes on along the minus strand of NW_027206068.1, from coordinate 6,976,164 downwards.
CAAAAATAAGATATAAAAATCAAAGTCGCTGACATTGGCAGATGGTGAAAGAGGCACCTTTTAGGGAGTTGAGCTGAGGAGAGACACCCCCCTCCCCCCCACACACACCCCCAGGGATGAGGGGAATAGCTTCATGGAAAGAGCTGTAGACTCCAGGAATAGGTTAATCTTTTTTTTGTCACTGTTAACAAAAGACCTGTGAAGACAACTTAAAAAAAGACTTTCTTTTGGTTCATAGTTTCAGAGGTTTCTATCTATGCTTGGCTGGCTCCATTGTTTGTAGCCTGAGATGAGACACAACATGAAGAGAGGGTGTGGTGGAACAGAGCTGCTTGACTGAAGCATCCAGAAGCCAAAAGAAAGGAACTAGGGACCAGATCTAGCCCATGAAAGACACGACCCTCAGCAACGCACTTCCTCTAATCAGCCTCTGCACTCCACACTTTCCTTTGCCTCCCAATAGTCCATTCAATAATGAATCAAACAGTGGATGAGCCTCTTGGTCAGATCCGAACCCTCATGACCCAAGCACCTCTCAATGTCTAGATGCACAAGAGCCACACATCATCCTTTTAGGAGATACTTCATATCTAAATCCTAATAATGAGAAAATGGGAAATTCCAAGAGGTCTGAGTGCATCCGTATCCAGCTCGTTTTCAACTAATTTGTGTGTATTCCTGGACATGTAATTGTTGGATCGTATGTAGTTCCATGTGTAATTTTTTTCACACCCTCCATAGGATTAGTAAACAGTGGATATACTACTTTACTTCTCACCAACAATGCACAAGGGTTCCAGGTTTTCCTGGTCTCCAGTTAAGCCAGCACTTAATGGCTAGTTTGTGATTTGAGGTTTTTTTGTTTTTTGGGTTTTTTTTTCATTTTGTATTGTTGTTTTAGAATGAATATCCCAATGGGTCTGAGTTGATTATCGTAGTTTTTGAGTTTAGTTTTAAAGAGTGAGTTTATCCAAAAATTAGTACATAATGCAGAAAACTGTTGAACTGTTTGAGATTTCTGAAGATTTCAGTGAACAAGACACATTCCTGTGTGCATCTCCTGTGTATGCCTGATTGCACTCATGAAACACACAGTAGAAAAGGACAACAGACATTCATTTCAGTTATCTTTATTGTATGTTTGATGCATTTAGATATAATCCCAAAGGCAAGCGTTAAGACAGGGAAGCTATCTGGTTTGTAGATACTTGTACAAAAGATTGTTAAAGACTACAGACTGGAAACGGAACAATTTTATATTATTCCCTGCCAATAACATTTTCCAGCTAACACATTTAAATTCTCACAACATGATTGCATATACATATATATATATATATGCATATATGTTCCCATGAAAATTCTGCATATGACATTTCAGGGTGGTCGGTGTCAATTAGGTAAAGCACATTTGCCACACATCACAGAAGGGGATCAGGAACTTAAGACTGTGTGGAATGAAATCCCACACCTACAGGAAGCATAAGGTAATGTAGGACAGCTGACCTACTGCTCCTTCTCTTCCATTTGAGCATGTCCAGCAGAATGGGTCTACTCCCTTTCCCCTCCCTGTGACTTCTCCTAAAGCTAGAGAGCACAGGTGAAGATTTTTCCAACAAAACATGGCTGGCTCTCCAGTCAAGAATTCAGTGAATAGTTTGATGATTGACAAATTGGCCCTACCTTGCTAGCCAAGTTATATGTCACCTATACCGGTGTGGGATGGCATCAATTAGGACCAACCAAAAGTAATTTGCTTGGTTGACAATTACTTTTTATACTTACTGACTCACCCAGCAGGAAAGGGTCTTTACTGCTAAGATCTAATAGTCACATACCTGCCCTGTTAGTTTGTAAAGTAGACTCCTAATAATAGCACTGGGTCTTACATGGTTGGGCACGAAGGAATCTCCATAATGTTTATCATATTCTTATTCTATCTAAACATGACTATTTCTGTTTTGCTAATTTATTGTAAGTAGAGCATCTGCCCTTGAACATAAAGTCTGTTTTCCTCTATAGTAAATCCCATCTACTAGACGGACTAAGGTTAGGTTTTAAGGGGAGGGAGGTGGGGGGGGGGAGTTCTGTCTCTTATGTCCATGGCTTCTTTCTGCACAAAGCATGCACAGGCACCCCTACCCCCGTCTTAATAAACACACAATTGGTATTCTAGAAAGCTATTTACACATAATGACTTTTGAACATTATTTTTGTATTTAACCCTGAACTTTATTTTCCTCACATTGCCTTCAGAAAAGTAATCCTTGGTCAAGAAATCATCCAAGTGATAAGATTTCTTCAAAACATAATCTGCAGGGAGCATTTCAAAATACTTCCTACAACTGTCTATTTGAAATCTAGCATAGTTCCAGCTCTTAAGCGGATAAAGTCATTGTAAACTCACACAACCACATTAGCAGATTCCTAGCCCTCTTCTTGCCTTTCTCAACTTATTCCAATGCACAAAGAACTTGTCCACTGCCGTTGTCTGAGGCTTGATGGTATGCAGGCCACGTATATTTCCTAATGGGAGAAATCAGGCCACTTATATTTCCTAATGGGAGAAATGGGGCTCAGAAATCATGCTAGGCTGTCATGGAGGGCCACTCTGCCCTCTAGTGTTCATGCTGAGACAGCACAGTTATGATGTACAGTGTCAGCCAAGACAACTCTCAAGATTGACCTTTCTCTGCCAGGTTTGACTAAGGTCAATGTCCAGCATCAGAAGTAGTAATTGTGTTTCCTACCATACAACTAGGCAGTTGGAACTGTATCTGTCACCTTTGCCACAGTGACGAAAGAAGACTTCTGTAATTTATTCTCACTAGACTTCTCAGCAAACGCTGATTCTCCTTAGCTCTCTGGATATGTTATGTATGAAATGTTTCCCAAACAGGTGGAGGTTGGACCACACAGTGGGATCTCACAATGGTGTTCTGTATCGAGTTGTTTAAAATAGCTCAGCAGACGGGCTTAGGAGGAAACAGGGTCTCCTACATCCTCCTTAAACCTCAGTCATCCAACCTTAGCTACTACTGTAGATAGTCAGCATGGCCGCTGCACCTCAAACCCTCAATTCAACAGCAGAGAAAGCCCAGGGAAATCTGTCGAAAGCACTCAGCAATAATTAGCCATCACTTTGAATAGCAGTGAACTTCCAGCTGAAGTATTGTCCCCATTTCTCAGTAGTTACAAAACTACTGAGCAAAAAGCTCATACCTATACCCCCCCTACAATCACTCTTCAAATAGGGTTGGTAGGAAAAAAAATTAAAAAGAAGATATTCAGGTAAAACCCTTGATTTTCAATGTTCCTATCTGAGGCTGGGTTGTTGCTACCTGCACTGCTGCTATCTTTTAGGTTAGACAGTCACTCACCCTGGGTCGTTTTGGAGACAACTAATAAAGTGTTTCCATGTGCAGTGTCCTGCCATGGATGAGCATAATTAGGCTCAATGGCAGGCTTCCGCTAGGTGCTCATAGATTTTTATTGGTCATTTTTTGCCTGTCTCTTGCCAGCTTCAGAGTGACCTAGTGTTTCAACAGATGGAGGTAAACACCCAACTCTCCTTCCAGCCGCTTCAGTCACCTGCTTGCCGCTGTCTGCAGGCGCAAGCTGGGCAAGGTGGGATATGAGGATATTATGGGGATGGCCAAGGAAATCAGCTGCTTTACACACCAATCTGTGGAATGCAAAACAAGAGCAGAAGGCCTGAGGCTGAGCTATCATCCTGCTGAGAAACGCTCCTTCAACCATCTGTCGCCTGCGTGCCCTCTGTCTTCCCAGGGCTAAGCACACTTGGTCTTCCTTGTTTGCTTTCCTATGTTCTCAGGGTGAGTCACAGTAGTGATGGTGAATGATAATGTTGGAAAAGTAGAGACCACTAGGATTCTAGCTACTTGAATAGAGACCTAAGTACGTAAGGGGGGTTTTTGTTTGTTTGTTTCCCTTATTAGCTGCAAGTGACAGCTGTGGAGGGTGGAACTATGCCGCAAATCGATCTGGAATCACTTCTAAACAAGGCTGCATCCAGGCAGCAGCTCTGTGCTGTGTAGGGAAATCAGTTGCCCTTTGGGGGTAAAACATGGTGATTTGGGAGACTGTGAAGAAGAGTCGTTTCCAGCTAATACCAATACCCAGCTCTTGTGCATGTGGAGCCAAGTTGGGGTCCAGTGCACATGGACACAGCTGGTGAAGACAAGTCCTTCGGGGTTTCAGCACTGGGATGGAGCCAGAACTGCAGAAGGACCCAATTGGTTCCCTCCCAAAGGCTTTGTTCCCCAGGACACACCTGTAGACACCATCCTCTATATATAGGCCCTTGCTCCAGCAAAGGGAAACTGGGAGCTCTCCCTGACACACACACAGAGCCCCTTATGCAAACAAACACCTTTTGTACTAGAAGAAACAAGTACCAAGAAAAAGACTAAACTTTCAAAAGGTCTTACTTTCCTTACAGACTCGGCCTTGCAAAGCACGTCTTTCCAAGTTCAATGAACTCTAGCATCCTTGAAAGAGGCTAATGTGCCCACTGTGACTGAAATACAAGAAGAGCAACTTCAAACCCATAATTCATCATGCCACAGAATGACAGGCGATGGAGATACATGTTACTTAGCAAAGGAAGGGGACAAATATGCAGCAAAGAGGATGTTTGGAGACACACGGGATCAGCTTGATCTGGCTTCAGAACAAGAGGCCACATCTTTTTCTCATTTTGCTCACACAGAAGAGTGATTTGTTTTGCTGGTCATTTAGTCAAATGGGACATGTTAAATAAGAAGAGAGAAGAGCTGCTTACTTCACTTAAAGAACTTAATCTCCGTGTCAACACAGTCATAGAAAAGGTCCCCCATCTCAGCAGAGTCTGGAGGGTCGGGGCTGCTCAGTATTTCCTCCATGGCTTCCAGACCTTGCTTTTCCAACTCCAGCATGGTCTTCCTCAGTGTGCGGCCCTGCTCCTAAAGAAAGACACAGCAGCTTCACATGTGAGCAAAGCCACAGAGGTTGCAGTAGAAAATACTGACAGCGCTGGGAATCCAGCTGATTTCCTTCACACAGACCTGTCCACGGCCCACGCAGCTGCCACCAACACGGTTCTAGAACTGGCCTGCTCAGAACACTTACGCAGTTCCCCGTTGTTCAAGGAAAAAAAAAATCAGACTCCTGAATGCACTGAGTGCACTCAGTGAAGGTCTTTCTTAGCTGACCTCCTGCCAGGCATATCTCTCCTCTCCAGCCATGAGTGAACTGTATTCCTCCAGCCTGTTGCTACACAGGTGACTTTGCCCTTTGAAAGGTCCTTCCCTGTCTCAATGTTGGGTCAGCTTGTGTCTACCTTCATTCCTTGCTGGCAGACCTTTCCTCTGGAACCTCCATGGTTCAATGCCTTTACCCCTGATAGGGTCACCAGGCTCCACCAGGTGACAGCTGTCCTATATGGCTGCGTTCCTCACTAGATCATAAAATCTAGAAAGCAAGAACTGGGTTCACTGCTGCCTTCCGATGACTAGGATACTGTGAACATTCTCAAAAGGCATTTATTGAAGGAATAAATAGCTCACTGAATGAACTATGCCATGTCTATTTTAAGTCACTCTTTCTGAGATGGAAAGACTTCGTCTTCCAAGTGGGACTCACTCATGTATGGTACACCACAGCGAAAGCTTTCATTTGCCCAATTTGGCCCAGAACTGAGAAGATGCTCTCCCATCTGTCAACCACTTCCTACTGCTGCCTTCACTCAAAGGAAGAGTCATTTTTTAATAAGTTTTTTTATTGTGAAAATACTGTACAGAGGGGTTACAGTTACACGAGCCAGGTAATGAGTACATTTCTTATCGAGCATTGTTGCCTTCTCCTTTGTTTTTCCCCTACCCTCTCTTCCCTCCCACCTCCACAACTACACTCCTCCTGCCCCCACCCCCAGTCATTTCTAAAGTTCCAAACTTCCAACCTCTGCCAGGCACGGACAAGTAAGTTTGTGATATCCTTTTCTCCAATTAACCACCAAAACACCAGAATTAGAGCTGTGGCTCAAATACTAGAGCACAGCCTTGAGCAAAAGAAGCTCTGGGACAGCATCTAGGCTTTGAATTCAAGTCTCAGGACCAGCCAAATATATATGTATATGTATATGTATATGTATATATGTGTGTATATATATATACATATATATATATATCCCTTTCTGCCTGTACATTCTCATTCTCCCAAGATACCAAGATAAGACCCACTGACTGACATTTTTAGTCCTTTGGAGTCTTTGTTTTATTTGGTTTCAAGATACTGAATAGGAACAGCAGCATTCTAGAAAAGGTCTTGAAATCTGACTTTCTGGGAGACTGGTGTGGTCAGAGAGGAAGGAATTTGATAGCTGCTTCCATGTTCCTTTCTTGCTGACTTAGTCCCTTCCCTGGCCCCCACCCAGACTCACCTGGTCACTTTCGATGACAGCACGTGCCCATTCATGGGCCTTATACAGCTCATGCCGGCGATCTGGTTTCTCCTGGAACCGAGGCTCCTTTTTGGCAGGATCATCGTCCCCAAAACAGGGAGACTGTGCTTTGGGAACAAGTTTCACATCATCAACAAAGATGAAAGGCTTGAAAATGGACCTGGAGAGAAAGGACAGCTGCTTCAGCCAGATAGAGCTTGAGACTAAGAACACGCAAGCAATGGTCCTTTTATTCGGCACACACACTTCCTGAGCCAACTTAGACTTAGCAGTGAGTAGCCAAGAGACTAGCCAAGAGAGATACAACTACTTGTTTTGGTAGCTATCATCCATGTACAAGCTGAAACATGTTCTACTTACAAGGAGACAGCAAAATAGATTTTCTCTGTTCTGGGACTACCACAGGAGAGGATCCTTTTAGTTGTATAAAGTAAGGCAATTAAATGTGCAGTATTCTGGGACAAGAATCTTTAAAGCATTGCCATCAACTATAGCTATCTGGGTTTTAAAAGGTTTTCACACACCATTTCTGGAAAGGGAGGATTTTGTGGTTTTGCTTCTGAAGTACTACATTATTGAAAAAATTGTGATCTCTTGCATGGACTCAAGGAGAGCAGATTAAGACACATGGCAGCAAAGGATCCCAGAAGCCCCAAAATGGACAGGTCTGAGAAACAGAGTCTGGTTCTATATGTAAGCTAGTGCTGCTCACAGCAGGGGATGGAAGTCCCAAACTCATTGACTCAGTTCTGCTGGCAGGATGGATATGCCTTAGGGGAAATGGTGTATGCAGGCTTATATGCATGCATATACTTGGGTAAGTGTGCGCACACACACACACACACACACACACACACACACTCCAAAAGAGTCATGCAGCCAGGTACCAGTGGCTCATGTCTCTAATCCTAGCTACTCAGAAGGCTGAGATCTGAGGATTGCAGCCTGGGCAGGAAAGTCCATGAGATTCTAATGTCCAATAAGTTACCAAAAGAAAAAAAAATCTGGAAGCGGAGCTGTGGCACAAGAGGTAGAGCACTAGCCTTGAGCAAAAGAAGCTCAGAGACAGTGCCCAGGCCCTGAGTACAAGCCCCAGGACCAACCGCTTCCCCCACACAAGAGTCATGCACACAGAGTGAGTGGGGTGTGCCCACTGGGGAGAGAAGCTGATCCCCCCCTCTCTGTACCCAGAGGCAGTATAGGTGGTTCAGGAAAGGCACTCCAGGCAGGCCCACCTGCTATCAGCCATACCTCAGGCAGCACCCGCAATAATGACGAGAGCGGGAGACCCTCACACGCTTTGTGTGATCATCCCTTTGTTCTATTTGGACATTTCTTTCTTTGCTTAATGGGTACAGCATGGCACATTCCAAGGAGCCTCGGGGAGGTGAAAGGTGAGCTGGGATGTTTCCCTCTCATCCCTGAGGTAGGCGGAGCTTGAGGCAGCCAGGGCTTCATCACAGAACTATTCCCAAGATCTTAAAAGGATTAGAAAGCAGTCACCCTAGCAACCCAGCTGTGTCATTGGACTTGCAACATCGGCATCCCTGGGGACATCAGGCCCTGCTCCATCCTGATGAATCAGAGTCTGCATTTTTTTTAGCAAGACCCCAGGCAATCGTACCATCCACATCCGAGGAGCACTGTCATGGACGGTGCTTATAAGAAGTAACACGTAGATTAATTATCTGACTCCCCTATGAGAAAGAGGTCTTGAAAGAAAAAAGACATTGGCCATAGCATGCTAAGCTGAGGCCCACACTAATATGACCTGAATGTCAAAGGTAGTGAGATCCCCACACTGGTAGAATATAGAAGCATAAAGACTCTACTATTTTCTACAGATTACATATATGCATAGGCATAGATAGATAGAGATCTCTTACATATGGGAGTACAAGGTGTGCCAGGTTGGGCCATCCTGTGTCCCTTTTCTCTGCTAGCCATCATCAAAGGAAGATTTCCCCAAGACCTAAGGAAGAACACATACTTCTCACTTCCCACAGCCTCTGAGAAACAAATCCTTCTTTTTCCCTCCTACTTCAAAATGTCTAAGCTGATTTAGATTAGTTGGGAAGGGAAAGGAAGAGAAACTAGACATGTGAGAAAAGGAAATAGAGAAAGAAAGAAAGGTGCATCCTGTGTCCAGCACAGAGATGGCATACAGACCACCTGTCTCTGAGTCCTTCTGCTCTCTGATAATATAGCCATATTTCCAATAGCAAACACCCTATTCTGAGGGGCTAGACAACACTGAGGTATTCCTGAAAGGTTAGGATACAACCTGCCACTGTCATCAGACAATGGCTTTGTAGGCTCCTTGGCTGGTACAGAGAATCTTTGGTGGGACAGGGATCAGGAAGGGCAAACCCTGCAGACTTGGGCCTGCTTAATCTATACATTCTCAGCTCTAGAGCTCTGCACTGGATAGGACCAGTAACAGCATGGCTCTCTCCAAGACAGAGCTGAGCTAGAGCCGGAGAGGAGATCTGTGGGACAGGGGTTCTCCACATCCACCCCGACCTGAGATGACCTTCTAAGTGGTTCATCTGTGGATCATTCCAGATTTACTAGGGCAATGTCACCTTAACTGCCCTGTCAAAAGTCACACGGGGTTGAGAACAAAATTCTTCTGTGAAAACTGTTGGAACCTTAGGAAGGAAGAAAACCAGTACTTTTGGAGTATAGAACAACCTGAGGGGTTAGGGCTAAATCTAGGTGTTTGGGAGGCTTTTGAAATCCCAAAGTGGAGAATGGAGAGAGACTGTATTAGAAAAACATGGAATGAAACTCAAGGAGAAGGTGTCCTAATTCCCAGGCCCCGCATTGTACTTACAGATGTGCAGACTGCACCCTAGATAGACCCAAAGGCTGTAAAAAGTTATGTTGAACAGTGCCCTCCCCCCATGCTTCTTCCAGGGAAAAGCAGGTGTCATCTGTGGAGATTATTGGAATTATCCAGATTGTAGAGTCTTGGGCAATCCAATTTAATCTCCCAAGTCTAGTACACTGGAAGAAGAAAAGGAAGACAAAATTCCAGAGGGAGGGAAAGGTAAGGAGGACAGGGAGAGAGGGAGGGAAGGAACAAAGAGAGAAATAAAGTCCCTTGTCTCTCTTGAACAGGCTACCACTAATCATAACCCCATTTTCCTAAAACTTTGTATACTTTATTTCCCCCCTTTGGTTGATCTACCCTGTATCTTGAATATTCGTAGTTTCATATATGTGAGGGCCTCTCAGGGCTGTGCTGGTCTAATAATTATCACTCTGAAAAAAAAACCCAAAACTCACCCAGCTTTATGATGCTCGTCAGTTGTTGTGGTGTAAAGACCCTATGTGGCCCATTTGAAAACAACAATAACATCACAGTCCATGGAGCTGGGCAGAGGAAGACACAAAATTCTCTTTGGTTCCATCAATCCCTAAAAATCTACATTTTATACTGTCTCAAAACACTAAGGTACCGCCCAGATATTCTCTCATTCACCCATTCTTCACATAAGCAAAGCTTTAACAAGTACTGATTCCCAGAAAATGTTTTCCCAAGATCAGAACCAGTTTACTGAAGGTGACTAGTATCATTATACCAAGGACTGAGGTATCAACGAGACTCAGCATGATACTAGTATGATGGAATATGCCTCTTTGATCAGTTTAAAAGACTTTTTCTTTTCCCTCAGTCATTCAAACTCTGTAGTTTGCAGCTTCTCCCAACTCTCAGTCTTACATGGTACCTGGTACATAGTAGGAGAGAGGGAGAAACAACCGAGAAAAAGGAAGGGGTGGATGTGGGAGTAAGCCATTTCAAGAAGAAGATCTGTAAGTAATGTGTCTGCATACACAGGACAGTGATGTGGTGAAGGAGATAGGATATAAGTATGGTGAAGTCCTTTGGTCATAATATCAACTGGAAGGGGCAAAACAGTCCTACTTTTTGCTCATAACCAAAGCTGAAAATGGTTGGAAGTGCTCTGAAACTATTCTCCTAATAGGAAAAACACCTAATTTTTTAGCACTAGCAGAAACAAGCTAAGATCTTAATTTCACTACCTAAAAAAATCTCCTAAGAGCCAGTAATTATGCTTCCTACTGACGAAATAAAAAATGTTGAACATGCCCAATTACAGAGAAACACTGAAATGTTGAATAGGAAGAAAAATAACCTGTGACAGCTTTATAGTCACAGTGGGAGAGAAGCCCATTTAATCATGGAAGATAAAGATGAATGTCTTCCAGAAGGGACTTAATCTCCTACAAGGTCTTTTCAATTATTTTAACCATGAATAATTTTCTTTTAAAATTACTTGAAATTTTCAAGTTTAAGTATCAGAAGACTACTTCTTAACACATTTATAAAATTGAATTAAGCCCTGTACTTCAGCCTGGGATACAAAATTCTTTTAGATGAGTGACCTGGTATTATGAAGCCTTTATCCTAACCAGAGCAGGTACTGGCGACCACAGAGTCAAAGGAGATTTGGCTCACTCTACTCCTTGAAAGGTTTCATAAAGAGCCATGTCCAAATCCCTTAGCAGACTATTACAGATGCCTTAAAACAGAACTCTCAAAGCCCCTCTGTACCCCTGTAGGTCAGCAGAATCCTCATACAATCCTACCAAGACATCAGACTAGGAGAGCAAGCTAGGCTCATCAAGGGAGAGGCCAGGATACCAAGGGGAGGAAGAGCCTCAAATCTGCTAGAGCAAAACATGAGTGGAAGTTAGAGCCATGGAACCCAGGGTTTGGAACTGGAGGGTCAATACCAAGAAAAAGTAGCTGAATTCAACACGTAAGAGCATCGAGAGAGGCTGCCAGGAAAACGGCTGCTTGACTCAGGCTCACTGTGAAGGGTTAGCAGAGGGACCGCATGAAAGTAGAAAGATGAGGGAAGGAAGTGAGACCAGAATCTCATTACCAGCCTTACCAATTAGAGGATGCACACCTGTAATAACCTTGTGCCATGCTACTTCATGCCTCTGAGCATTACTGACACATGTCATTCTTCTGTCTAGAATATTGATTCTGGATTTTTGTACCTAACAAGTTCCCACTCGTCCCATAACGCCTAGGGCTTGGAGACCCTTCCTTTATAAAGCTTTCCTTTCTATCACCTTATCTACAACCTCTTGAACACATCTCACCTCTAATACTCAACTAGCATGATACTGGTATGCAGCAGTTGCTTAGTGTTTACATGAAATAAAAAAGGTAAGAATAGTTTTTAACGTGTTCAATATAGAAAGATATATCGATTTCGGCAGTATTTTAAAAATGAGGGTGAAGTGTATGGATTTGTGCTTGACTAAGATGCATTATACTTATAAACTGATTTGTTGAATGGTAACTCCTTTGTATAATTACTAAAGAATAATAAAATATACTTTTTAAAAAATTAAAAAAAACAGCTGGGTGCCCATGGCTCATACTTATAATCCTAACAACTTAAGCTGGCTAAGATCTGAAGATCATGATTCAAAGCCAGCCATAGCCAGAAACTCCAAATGATTCTTATCTCTACTTACATACAAAAGGCCAGAAGTAGCTCCAGTGATAGACTGCTAGCCTTGAGCACAAAAAATGTACAGCACTCAAACCCTGAGTTCAATCCCAGGCCCAGAATTAAAAAAAAAAAAATCCCTAAACACAGAAAAAGTTGGGCTGGGAAGGTGGCTCAGTGGTACAGTGCTTGCCTTGCATGCATGAAGCCCTGGGTTCAAATCCTTAGCACTGCATAAGCAGAAAAAGCCAGAAGTGGTGCTGTGGCTCAAGTGGTAGAGTGCTAGCCTTGAGCTGAAGAGTTGAGGGACAGCACCCAGGCCCCACAACCAACAACAACAACAACAACAACAACAAAAACAAACAGAAAAAGTCACAGGCTATAAAAAGTCACAGTTACTGAAGAGGCTGAGATCTGAGGATCATGAATTGAAGCCCTCTCAGGCAGACAAATTAATTATCTTCCATTAATTATTTCCAATTAACCAACAAAAAGTTGGAAGAGGAGTTATGTGGTTCACATGGTAGAGCACCAGTCATGAAAGGGAAAGGAAGAAAGAAGGAAAGAAGGATGGAAAGGAAGGGAGGGTGAGAGGGGGAGAGAGAGAGAGAGAGAGAGAGAGAGAGAGAGAGAGAGTCCCCTAACTAGACACAATCAGGCTTATATTCTTGAAACTGTAAGAGAAGATGTTTGATCACTAAAGGAATGAAATTTAATAACAATAGATGCTTTGATGGTAGATTCAAAGGGTTAACAGCTGATATTCCAACAATGTCAAGTTTTCAGATATTAGAAATACCTAAAAACCACCAAAGAACCTACCAGAACAGAGTTTCTTCTGGGGCTATTCATGCTGAGGATCAGATAGACTTACCTGAAAGATTATGAGGTCCACTTTGAAGATTCTGATACATTACGTTTGGGTCAAGGTATCTGTATTTTTCAAAAATTTCCCCCTCCAACATAGTTAGAAACCACTGGATGATCATTTCTAAGTTACTGATGATGTGACCTGTAGATGTTGCCAGGGAGAGGGGATGCTATCTGGCTGGCAGATCAGAGCTGGTCTTCATAAATAATTGGTATTCATTATGACATCATTATTCATAAATAATGTATTCATATCACTTGATCCTCCCAACAAGCATATAGATGTAGGTGCAAGTGTTATGCCCACTGCACAGTTACAGAAGCTGAAGCTTACAGAAGTTTAGTAACTTATTCAGCTACTGGATAGCAGAGTTAAGATTCAGAATCCTGGCTGTTCATTCTAGAGATTTTTTTTTTCCCTGGTACTGTTGCTTGAACTTGGGGCAGAGGCACTGTCCCTGAGCTTTTAAACTCAAGGTTAGCACTCACTACTTGAGCCACACCTCCACCTCTGGTTTTTTGGTAATTAATTGGAGATAAGTCCCATGAACTTTCCTGCCCGAGCTAGCTTTGAACCACAATCCTCATATCTTAGCCTTCTAAGAAGGATTATATGCATGAGCCACTGGCATCTAACTAGAGCTTGGATTCTCACACAACATTGCTTCTTTGTTGAAGCATGTGGGAAGAAAGCAACTCCCTAAAATACAATGCCTTAAGGAAGTGGCAGTACACTTGCTAGATTGTTTTATTCAGTAACTCATAGAGGGGTATTCTGGTAAATCTTGGGAGTTCTTTTATCCCTCTTTCTCACCATGTTTTTTTTTTTCATTTTTGTATCCACAGATATATTATACTGTGGATACATTCATTACATATACCTAACAGCCATGTGATGAATTTAAAGCAGTTAGTTCCCATGACTATGATAAATACTAGGTAACTACAGTTAAGCGTCTCATCTAGGCAAAGCTGCTTGTGCTTCATTGCCATGTTGTGACCCACTGAAAAATGTGACCTTGCTGTCCAAAGGGAGTTCCCAGCCAGGAATTTAACATACACTTGCTAAATGAGGTATCAAGGGTAGTGCACTTTTTTTTTAACCTTCACAACCTTGTCTTAAACAAACCTGGAAGGATCTGGGGTCCCAGTGAAGTAGTGAATGCATGGCGAGCTTTTTCGCTGTGGCAGGACAGATACTATACTGGCCGTGGTGAGGAAAGAGTCAGAATCTATGCAGATTCCACTGGCTTTGTCTCGTAAGATGTTAATCATCGTCTGCGCAGTGATGCTTTCTGAGAAAATAAAAGAAAAAGAAGAGATGGGAAGAGAAAAGGTACCAATGATGGCAGGCTGCTAACCAAAACCCATTCTCTTGTTTCTCTTTTTACTGATAACTCCCCATGAAATGATAACTGGGAATATAATTACTCACTACAGGATATATTTCCCAGCCTCCCTTGTAACTAAGGCCATGTGATAAAGTTTAAGGTAAGCAGAAATGGTATATGTGACTTTGTGGTCACATCCACATTCTTTTCCTCCACTTTTCTCCATTCCAGTTGTCTGGAAGACACCAAAAAGTGGACCACAAATGCAGGCCCTGTGTTGAGGCAGAGTAAACCCAGTCCCAAACTGTCCAGATACCTGCACACAATAACATGAGAATGGAATAACTTCCATTTTTAAAGTCATATTGAGGGTCTTTGTTACAAGATTTAACTATACTAAGGCAATAACAATAGAACATTCATTTAAAAAAACGCAAGTGCAATCTACAGCATGTACTTTCTCTCCCTCTCTTTCTCCCTCTCATACACTATTGTTCCCTGAATATATTAGTAGAATAACTTCTCTGTAGTAAAATACACACACACACACACACACACACACACACTTAGAAAGAAAGAGAGTCCTTCAGTATATTCTGTGCCTTTAGACCTATTGGCTGAGTTCAGATGAATGGATAAACAATCATTTTACTACATAGGATCCTATTCATGTTCTCCTCTGGCTATAATTCTTTAAATTACTTGGCCAAGTGTAGTTGCTTACTGCAATCGCCACCCAATGGAGGCTGAGTCTGGAGAACTTCAAGATCAAGGTTAGCCTGGGCTACATAGGAAAATCCACCTCAAGAAACAAACGTGTTGGGTACAGTAATACTGTAATCTTAGCTACTTGGAAGGCAGAGCTTGGAGATCAATGTTCTAGGCCATCCTAGAAATAAAAAAGTCCACAAGACTTCATCTCAACCAACCTCTGGGCTCAGAGGCTTGAAACTGCCATTCCCAGCAATACAGGGAAACACAAATAATAGGATCTCAGCCCAACTCAGCTGGGGCATAAAGTGGAAAACTATAGCAAGATAATCAATTTAAGGAGCTGGGAAGATGGCTCAGTGGTAGAGTGCTTGCCTTGTATGCGTGAGGCCCTGGCTTCGATTCCTCAGCACCACATAAGCAGAAAAAGCCGAAGTGGCACTGTAGCTCAAGTGGTAGAGTGCTAGCCTTGAGCTGAAGAGCTGAGGGATGGCACCCAAGCCTAGAGTTCAGGCCCCATGACCGACAAAAACAAAAAAACAAAAAGAATAATCAATTTAAAAGGGAGCTGGTAGAGTAACTCAAGTACTGTAGCATCTGTCTAGGTAAGCACAAATTCAAGCCCCAGTATTATCAGAAACACACAAACAGCCACAAAAATCACTCCTTAACATGTTTCTACAGGGAGGGATTTGTTAACACAATGAACACCATCTTTGCAAATCTCTATTTACGTCATTTCACATCTGAACTATCAAGTGTCTTGGATTTCTTCAACTATCGACTGTTCAAATTTCCTTACTTACTCTTAAATTACTATAGTGATCTGAATCAGAACCTATTACCAATAGGTTGTCAATATCTCATAAATGTTTTAATATCTGCCCATTTTTTCTCCTTAAATGTTACTTTCACCTTATGGATTGTTTTTTTCCTGTACAGTTTCCCAGTCTAGATTTTAGAGGTGGCATCTTCCAGTGTTTTCTTTTTCTTTTTTTTTTTAAGAGAGAGCGCGAACGCAGTCCCCCACTACCACAAATTTTGCAGTCGAGTTTCCCACATTTGGGGAAATCACAGGGGTCAGCACATGGCGGAGTGCAATGGATAAAGCCTCGCCCTGGGTAAACCACCTTCATGATGATGATATCTCCCCTGCCAACTAAGTATTCTTTTGTAACGTGTCTTCCATCCTCTGTCCCATGAACTAACAGCTACATAGGTTTTTTTTTTTTATCATATTTAGTGTTGATGTTTCATGATAAGTATTTAATTACTTTCATCAACTAGATCTATTTCAATTTGAAACACTGAAGTTTTTCTGAGGCCCACATTTAAATATTAATACTTTATTCACTCTTACTTAAGTTCTACAGCAAAAAAAAAAAAAATCAGAGTGTCATGCTAGATGAAGGAATTAGGAAACTTGTTCTTAAAGAATCAAGTAGAAGAAAATGTGTTGGGCTAATAATCTGTTTGTGTTACTCCAAGAACAATGTAGACTTCGGTCTCCATTCCCAGGTCCCTGTTGCCTCTGCTCAATTCTACCATGGCAGCAGAAAGGCAGTTGTAAACTATACATAAATGAATGAGTGTGCTCCGTGGTTTGAATATTTAATGTCCTCCAAACATCCATGTGTTGAATGGTTGGTAGTGGGTGGTATTACCTTTAGGAAGTTGGCCCTAGTGGAAGGTAGGCTATTGAGGGTGGGCTTTTGAAGGGCATTTGGTGACCTTGGCCTCTTGCTATCTCTCTATTTGCCTCTTGGTGGCTGTGAGAACAGTTCCCTCCACCATGATCTATTGTGTTGCCACATTCCTCGATGCAAGAGAGCCAATCATCCATTGACTGAAACCACATGCCAAAATGAAGTTTTCTTCCTTATAAATTGTTTCTTTCATATATTTTTGACATGGTGATGAAAAACTAACAGAATTTTGCTTACAAAACAAGTAGCTGTTGTTGGACATCATTTGCTAACATCTATTTTAAATGATCAGGGTTGGCTTATAAAACCTACACAATCAGTAAATATAAAATGTTGATCATCATTGGTTTTTGGAAAGATTTCCACTCAGGCACAACAATAATAAGATATCTAGCCAACACATTAATCTAAATATGGATTCTGATTAAGTCAGTAGATGGGCGGCAGACAAAGTTTGTGAACATAATTCAATACAACTCGTCAACTCAACAAAGATGTTCATTACACAAGGGACTCTACTAGCATTATAAAAGAGATTTCTCAAATGAATAAGAGATATCTCCACCTTCAAGACTCAGCAGGCTAATGGGGCTGGGAAAGAGGAAAGTATAATAATAAGGCAGATAATAAGTCTGTATATATGTATGTATATATAGATATAGATATAGATATAGATATAGAGAGAGAGATAAGAAGGATTTCAGTAAGTATCATAAAAGCAACACAATGACATTCATGTCCAAGGGAGAAATAACACCAGTAGAAATAAGAAACCTTCATGAAGGAGAAAGAATCATACAAAAATAGATACAAGTTGTCTGCCTGCCTGCCTATCACAGACCATTGGTACAAGTTGATCTTTATACACAAGGTCTAACGTCTATACAACTTGTCTATTCACCCTTCTAAACCCAGACCAGTACGCTAGAACAGTCACAAGACAAAGGGTAAAAGAAGGAAAATCATAAGGAAGAGACTCACCTTCTTGTTGTTCTAAGCTATCTTTGCCTGCACAGCAGTCAGGAAGATCATCAGCTGGAGAAAAAACCTGGGAAAAATTGAACTCATCCTCTCCCGTCCACCAGCCTTGACTCTGAGCATACGCCCTGAGTTCCGGGTGCTCTGCATCCATCTTAGTGGTGAGTGAAAGCCGGTTGCAGATGCATCTTACTCCCTCTGCAAAAAGTGTAAAAGTCAGAAAAGGCACTCACGAAGACATAATCAAGAATTTGATTTTTTTTGGTACCAGTCTAGGGCTTGAATTCAGGGCCTGGACACTGTTACTGGGTTTTGTGCTCAAAGTACTCTACCACTTGCACCACAGCTTTACTTCTGGCTGTGGGGTTTTTTTGTTTGTTTGTTTGTTTGGTAGTTAATTGGAGATAAGAGCCTCAAGGATTTTCCTACCTGGGCTGACTTTGAATGACAATCCTCAGATCTCAGCTTCTGAGTAGCTAGGATTACAGGCGTGAGCCACCCGTGCCCAACTCTACTCAATTTTTTAAAAGAGAAACACAATCCTTGGTCTTCATTATAGATGTCCTAAAAATGTTTACCCAGTCTTAAGTAGGCATTATCATATTTTAGAAGAGGAACAGTTTATTGATCTCAAATTTATAATCTCAATGAAATACACAGACCTTTCATTCTGACTAAAGAAACTCCAAACACAGTACTCAAAGGAAACATGGAAGGTTCTTTGAACAAGGTACAATATTATCAAGACTTAGAAATCTTTAGGATTCCTCCACAGAGAAGCTCTGCAGCATCCACAACCTCCTCCTTCCCACTGGGGTTCTCTTTCATCTGGAAAGACACTTCACACCACCAAAATACAAATCAGGCCAGGTGCCAGTGGCTCATGTTTATAATCCTAACTACTCAGGAGGCTGATATTTGAGGATTATGGTTCGAGGCCAGCCCAAGCAGGAAAGTCTGTGAGACTCTTATCTCCACTAATCTACTAAAAAAGCTGGAAATGGAGCTGTGGCTCAAGTGGTAGAGCACTAGCCTTGAGCAAAAGAAGCTCAGGGCCAGCACCTACACCAAATTCAAGCCCCAGGACCAGCGCGCGCGGGCGCAAGCACACACACACACACACACACACACACACACACACACACACACACACACACACACACACACACACACAAATCAGATACTTCTTCATTCAACTTTTTTTCAGTTTTCAACATTTAGAATATATTGTTAATAGTTGTGAATAATTTCAGAACAGTGTAGTATACATTGTGTCACAAGCATGACACACTCCAAGTGTGTATGTGTGTGAAAAGAATCCATGGGAATATCATTTTTCTTACAAAAATAGAAGGGTAAGCCAGGTACCAGTGGCTCATACCTATAATCCTAGCTACTTAAAAGGTGCGGATCTGAGAAGAAAGGTTCAAAGCCAGACAGCCAGGAAAGTGCACTTTTCCCAGCAAAAAGCTAGAAGTGAATTTGTGGCTCAAGTGATAAAGCACCACTTTGAACAAAAAAAACTAAAAGACAATATCTAGGCCCTTAGTTCAAGCCCCAGTATTGTGTCTCCCCCTCAATAAACTGTATTTAAATAAATCTAGAATCAGAAATGATTTCATTCTAAATCCACTCTACCTTGCTGAATAAGGGTGAGACCAGATCTTTCCCATCTACTGACAAGCTCACTTCACCTTCTCTAAAACATATGCAAACAATACAAAAACCCAGAAGACAACTTGGCCTTCAAGCTCCAAGATGCTGCCCAGAGTGCAAACAGTAAGTAATCACTGTTAGCTCCAAAAGGCAGTTCCCAGTTGCTCCAAGGAAGCATGGTTAAGCTTCCGAACTATTGGAGAAAGAAGTAAAAATGAATGAAAGAGGAGCAGTGTGAAAGCTACCAGCACAACTATGTTTATTGCAGCATTATTTACCATAGCTAAGATATGGAACCAACCCAGATGCCCCTCAGTAGATGAATGGATCAAGAAAATGTGGTATATATACACAATGGAATTCTATGCCTCCATCAGAAAGAATGACATTGCCCCATTTGTTAGGAAATGGAAAGGTTTGGAAAAAATTATATTAAGTGAAGTAAGCCAGGCCCAAAGAAGCATAGGTCCCATGGTTTCCCTTATTTGCAATATATAGTATAGGTATGAGTCAAGCGGAAAAGGTCAGATAATGTGATGTTAGGAAAATGAACCCTTAAATATGTATTTTAATGTTTTCGTTTCTTTCATGCATGTGTTTCTAACGCATTTATAAGATTATTTCTTTGTTGCTTTGTATGTCCCTCCCCCACAGTGTAACCCCCGCTTTCACTATATTTGATGTCAGTATAACATGTGGAGGAGATGGGGACTAACAAGTCGTTTAAGGATTCAGGTGGACCTGTTGCAACAATGAGAAGTACAAAATGTCATGTCAAAACCAGCTTTACAATGTCGGTGTGTGGGGGGAGGGGGGTATAATTGGGTGGGGGGAGGGGGGAGGCGGGGAAGGGAGGTGAAGGGTAAACAAAGGAGGAGGCTGCAATGCTTGGTAAGAAATGTATGAATTATCCTGCCCATGTAATTGTAGCCCCTCTGTACAGTATGTTCTCAAATAAAATAAAATAAAATTTAAAAAAAAAAAAAGAGGAGCAGTGTGAAGAAGAGGCGAGAAAGACCCCCAGACCGACCAAAGCAGCGTGTCTCTGCATCCTCGCCCAGAGCCTCCGTCCCGCTGCCACCATGCCCAAGAGAAAGGCCGAAGGTGATGCTAAAGGAGATAAAGCAAAGGTGAAGGACGAGCCACAGAGAAGATCCGCCAAGTTGTCTGCTAAACCTGCTCCTCCAAAGCCAGAGCCCAAGCCTAAAAAAGCCCCTGCAAAGAAGGGAGAGAAGGTACCCAAAGGGAAGAAGGGAAAAGCTGATGCTGGCAAGGATGGGAATAACCCTGCAGAAAATGGAGATGCAAAACAGACCAGGCACAGAAAGCTGAAGGTGCTGGAGATGCCAAGTGAAGTGTGTGCATTTTTGATAGCTGTGTACTTCTGGTGACTGTACAGTTGAAATACTATTTTTTATCAAGTTTTATAAAAATGCTAAATTTTGTTTTACTTTTTTTTTAAGCTATGTTGTTAGCACACAGAACACTTGTTTCGGGGAAAGGAGCATCTGTCACTAATAGAATGTCTCCAAAGCTGGATAAATACAGGGAAAACACCTTTCCCTGCTAGTTTTGAGAGACTTCTTGTTGGCTCCCAGGAGGAGGAATTCCCTCATGTTGACACACAGCCATCTTAGCACAAACACCTTGTGATGTGGGAAAACTCAAAATAACTTTTGTCTTCCTCCTCCTCCATCATCAGCATAGACTTAACTCCCTTAAAACCAGAGGCCAGTCGGGACCTTGACTCTCCCTGCCCACCCCCCCAATTGGTTTTTCCAATGTGCCAAGCAATCTGGACTTGACAGTGACATCATTGAGATGATGTTCCTTAAAAGAGCAGTGGTTTCCTTTTCTAAATCGTGGATTTTCAGATTGATAATTCTGCCATTTTCACTTCCTGAAAGTCAGGGTCGGCTTGTGAAAAGTTGTTAAACAACATGTTTAATGTGAAATGTCAACCCTCACTCTAAACTTTCCCTATTCAGAGCTTCAAATGAAGACATCATTGGGTTTTATAATGGCTTTCTGATTTTGATAGTCCATCCAAGAAGGGAGTTTGAAAGTTGTTGTATACTGTTTAAAAACAAAAAAGATTGTCTGCCCATGTCCTGCCTGAAATACCATGATTGTTTATGAAAAGTATCTTTAATAAAGCTGGATACAGTTTGGGTTGGAAAAAAAATGAATGAAAGAGCCTAAAGTCCCAGGTGCAATAATCATTGATGTTTGAAACCCAGACTCTAGAGGCAGGATCGCTGTTTGGTTGAGTTCTCCCAGGATGCTTACCTGCACTGATTTATACCTCCAAAATAAGTTTTTCTGGCCTAAGGACAGTGGCATTTGCCCTGCCTTTTTGTTTTCATGGATGGCACACAAAAGAAAAATTATAAAGTCAACAATAAAAGCAAGCAGTTTGGACCTAAATAAGTGATATAGACATCATCCGTTCTTAAAAGGCAAAGCTCTTGTAAACAATTCCACAGATGATATTTTCCTAGAGGACTGATTTATGATAGCCATTTGCCTTCAAGAATCAACATTTAGAGGACACGGTGCATTAAACCCACTGCCATCAATCACATGCTGCTGGGATCAGAGGACAGGAAATTGATTCATATAGGAAATGGGATTTTTAAAAATTTAAATGTTTAGTGAAAGACAACATCCATTTTGAGGAGATAAGACGTGTTAAGCTGTGTTTGGAAAGAAAGATTAGCTTTTGAAATGCAGTAATAGATCAAAAAGTGCTAGATCCTCCTTAAAAGTTGATTGCTTTGAAGTGTGGACCACTAGTGTACTTGATAGAGACCTTCAAGAAAAAGACTTCATCTTTGGAGGGTTTTAGATAAAGGAGTTTTAAACTCCTGAATTAAGGGGGAGTTGCAGACCTAAAGGGTCACATAGGTACCTTTGTTCTGTAAACACCTGTCAGAGCTAGACTAGCAAACATAGGCCCTGCTGGATATATGCTAGGCACACAACAGTGTAGAACCTCCTTGTGATGCTGATGGCATCGCTAGTCTATTCTGCATCCTTATATAAGCAGAAGCCACCCTTTCCTCATGTGGACACAGCTGTCACAAAGACTAGCCAGAATACCTCAGTCTAGGTTCTTCTGTCTCAGTGGACAACTCTGCATAAGATTCAATGTACTCATCAACCAGCATCCAGGGAGTTCCAATCTCTGGACTTGGTGAACAGAAAACAACAATGACTCCCAATTATTGCAACATATCTGCTCCCAATTTAGGGCAGATTGGTTCTAATCACCCTAAAGCAAGTGCCAGACAGCTTTCACCCCTAAAATAATTTCTAGTTAATTGGATAAGAATCCATAGCAAACACATTTGAGAACAATATGCAGACTAGGAATAGGTTCAACAAGAGATAGTGAAGTAATCTATGAATCATGTCTGCTAGGGGCACAAAAGAGGAAAATGGCAGTACACTTGCCATGCATTTTCCATCTTGCCCTAAGGAAGTAAGAGGTGTGTCACTAGATAATTTTCTCTCAAAATTATGTAGTCCTCTTAGAAATCCTTTAACCCAAGTGACATTGTCCAAACTGGAATGTACTCTTTACCTGAACTATAATACCTATGTATACCATCTTCATAATAACAATAAAAAATTTAAAAATTTAAAAAAGAAATCCTTTACTCCATTCTGAGACCCCATCTCATCAAGAAGATGAAGGTACTAAGGAATGCTATAAAAGCTACTGCTTCTATTTTAACATTTTCTTCCTTAACACTGTTTAAGAAGTAAGATTTTGCAAAGGCCAAATAGCATTAAATCCTTTTGTGTAGATCATCAAATTCTCTGCTTTTCTAGGACCATTATCTTACAGAGAAATGGCCTACTTAGCCCCAAGTGACATCCAATCTCTAAGTACAATCAGCTACTGATCTGTGGCTACCTATTGCAGGGATTTGGTAACCTACTATGAAGGAAGGAAGAATCAACATCCCCTTAGGCAGTTAATAGAGTAGTATTCAGGTGATGATGTTAAGTTGGAACTGGGTCCAGCTCAGAAAACAAAGTGAATATATGAAATGTTAGGAATGTGATTCCTAAGTGTCACTATCCCTACATTCTGGCTCAGAAGACTCCAGGTTCACCTCTGGAAACAGATGCTAGAAGTGAGAAGTGTACCTTAGCAAGAAGAGTCGGCACACAGAGTCTGCCTTAGCAGCAAGGGGAGTTCCTCTAGGTTCAACCCTGTGTGCTCATCCAGTATTCCCTCCGTCTTTCCTGTCCTCAAAACTCTTTACCCATAAGCCATACCTGGTGGCTCACTCCTGCAATACTAGCTACTTGGGACACTGAGCTCAAGGAATCATAGTTCTAGGCTAGCCTGAGCAAAAACTTCTTGAAGCCCCTGTTGAACCAATAGCTGACCATAGTAACATGTACCTGTCATCAAAGCACCAACAGGAGGATAACAGTGCAGGCTGGCCTGAACAAAAGCAAGACTGTATCTCAAAAATAACTAGAGCAAGTTGGGTCCCCGGTGGCTCACACCTGTAATCCTAGCTACTCAGGAGGCTGAGATCTAAGGTTGAAAGCCAGATCGTGGTTCGAAGCCAGCTCAGGCAGGAAAGTCCATGAGACTTTATCGCCAATAAACTACTCAGCAAGCTGGGGGGGGGGGGGAGGGGAGGGGAGGGTGGGTAGCTAGTGGGAGACAAAGGAGGAGGTAACAATGCTTGACAAGAAATGTACTCGTTACCTTAGTCATGTAACAATAACCCCTCTATACAGCATCTTTACAATAAAATAAATTTTTAAAAAAAGAAAAAGCTGGAAGTGGTGCGGTGACTGAAGTGGTAGAGCACTAGCCTGGAGCATAGAAAGTTCAGGGACAATAAAAACCTTAAAAAATAAATAACTAAAACAAAAAGAACTGGAGTTACAGCTCAAGAAATAGAGTGCCTACCTAGCAAGTGCAAAGTCCTGAGATCAAACCCCAGCACAATTTTAAAAAATCAATAAATAATTTGAACACTAATCCCTTCCCCCTATACCCACTCACCTGTGATTTTTTCTGCAGCCCAGTATTTTCCTACAGTCTCCAGTGCCCAGGCTTCATCACGATCCACAAGTAGGTATGCACTTTGAAAACTATGGCAGGAGTTTGCATCTTCATAATAATTCCCACCTTGCCCATGTTCTTCCAACAAAGAGACAATGACATCTAAGGCTTCTTTCGCTGTTGCTCCTCTTTCTAAACCAAGCCTGAATCCAGAAACCAGAAGTAGATAGTTAAATCATTTTAGACCATTGCATGATCATAACTATAGCAACCAAAGTCTGGGACAAGGCTGAGTCAAGGAGCGTGTCAATGTGTGTAAACATGTTAAATATTCAGATCAATGTACGAATGGGTTAGCAGCACTTTAACTCAGACTATTTCTCTCATACATCCAATTACAAATCATGAAAAAGTTTCTTTGTCTTTGACCATCTTCTAGATAAAATCTACTCTGAAAATCATGAACCAAGTCTCTCTCCCTAGAAAGGAAGACCAGCCCCTTCTTTCGGTTTGTTGACTATGTTCAGTGGAGATGACCAAATCAACTCTGGCTCTTTGCAAGACCCCTTTCCTCTGGTCTATGTTGCCTCCTGCCTACCATCTAAGCAATAGGAAATCTCTGCCCTATCTGGATCTCTACTATTCTATAGGAAATACTCTGGCCTGTTTCTGTCGTCTCACAATTCCTATGTGGAAATCCCAGCACACAGTGGGGTGGCATTAGGAGACAGAGCCTTTGGGGGCTGGGGCAGTGATTGAAACATAAATGGAAGCAGTGCTTTCTAAGAAAGTAGCCTTTCTCCTTCCCACATATGGACAGAGAAGAAAGCACCATCTATAAATCAGAAAGTAGGTCCACACTTTGACTTTGGATTTTTTTGGCACCTTCATTTTTTTTATTTTCCAGCTTCTGGAACTATGAGCAATAAATATCTCTTGTTTAAAAATACCCTGTTTATAGTATTCTGTAAGTATGGTAAGACAACTGGTAATAAAGGTATTTGAATGCCAGCCAATCTCTTCTGTGCGTGTCATTCGCCCTAGATCTCATTAGAAATGGACTGACCATTGGTAAAGACACAATCAAACCCTTTTCAATATTATTTCCCTCCTATCAGCCTACATCTATTAAATGGTTTACGGCTTCACTTTTCAAAAGAACACATATTTTCTCTGAAGTGAGACATGCCTCTCACCTGCCCCAACCAATTAATGAAGCTTTTAAAGAGGGTATGAATGCTGCCATGGCTATGACCTTAAACAGATCACAAAATATATCTGAATTTCAGTCTTATGCTTTCAGTAAGGTAAGTGCCTATGTCATTGTGTTGATACAACCAATTAATGATGCTTTTAAAGAGGGTATGAATGCTGTCATGGCTGTGACCTTAAACAGATCACATAATATATTTGAACTTCAGTCTTAGAATTTCAATAAGATAAATGCCTATGTCATTGTATTGATACAAAGATGGGTTTTATGAGAGAATGAACATAAAAACATACAGCATTAGTGTCTGGAACTACTTATGCAAGAGGTAAATTCCAGGAGGTAGAACACTGTGGCAGAGAAATACACAATTCCGAGATTAAGGGTACCCAACTTCCAGTTCTGGCTCTGATACCTGCCGGCAGTAACGTCATCTTTCCCATTCTTTATTCTATGGTTAGCAAAGTAAAAATCATGCTACTGTCTTCTTGGGCTGATCTGACTGAAGATGGCTCATGTTATGTATTCCGTTCACTTATACAGCTGTTCATTCAGATATAATCCTGTTGATAGAAACTCAAGAGTCTTAGAACAGGGACAATAGAACTACTGAGATGATGATATAAACTTGTTCTTGATGAATTTTTAACTTGAACAGTGACTGCTATTAAAATTTACTCAGTGTCATGCATCCTGGGGTGGGGGAGAAGATAATGAAACCATAAAACATGGATTGATTCTTGTAATGGGATCTTTTTTTTAATTTAATAGTCAAATCATTTTATACCAATCTATCTGATATTTCTCAATTTAAGCTCATTTTGGAAGACTCAGTTACAAAGTCTTGATTTACAAAGTTGAACATTAAGGCCTTGGAAGAGATATAAAAGAGTCACCTGTTCTTTTTGTGGTTTATAAGCCTGATGATTGGGTTTTCACACTGCTGTCTGAGCTAGGCCTCCCTTAAACTTTGTCATAACTTTGGCACATTACCCACTGACATGAAAAAATAAAGAATAAATCAATTGAAAGAAGTTGTCAGGCACTGGTGGCTCATACCTATAATTCGAGTTACTCAAGAGGCTGAGATCTTAGGAGCATGTCTCATGAGACTCTTGTCTCCAGTTAACCACCATACGAACTGGAAGAGAAGCTGTGGCTCCAATGGTCAAGCCTTGAGCAAAAATGTTCAGGGACAGCACCCAGGCCCTGGGTTCAAGCTCGTGGACCAGCACACACAAACAAAAAAAGTATAAAAGCAGACTTTTCCTTTGCCAAAGTCACCTTCTTCTAAGGGGAGTATCAAAAACAAATACTAGCCTTATCTTGAAGATCCAGAATAAACAAAAGTACTGTGAAACCTTTTGTCACCAGAATCTGTGTACTCTAAAAGGCCTCCTCCCTCCTTCTCCTGGGGATCTGGGGTCTCTAGTCACTATGCCTCACACACATATTCCAGGCAGATCCTTCTGCTTCCCCTAGGGCCCTCACAAAGCCCCAACAGACCCATATAAACATACACTAGGACCATGTGAATATCTAGCCGGTTGCCATAGCCCCATCCTGGGAACATGGGACATCACTTTTGCAGTTCTTATTGCATTATCCCACCCCACCATGTTCTGTGCCTGCTTACAGTCCACTGAGATTTCCAATACTTGCACTTGCCCCTGACTTGGACATTCTGCATGCACAGCAAGAGCTCATCACCAGTCTACAGACATAATTCTTTTTTTTTTTGACAGTTATAGGTCCTGAACTCTAGGCCTAGGCACTATCCACTCAGCATTTCAGCTCAAGGCTAGTGCCTTACCACTTGAGCCACAGACCACTTCCGGCTTTTTTATGCTTATATGGTGCTGAGGAATCGAACCCAGGGCCTCATGCATGTGAGACAAGCACTCTACCACTGACCCAACTTCCCAGCCCCTACAGACATAATTCTGGTTTTACCCTACTCCTCAGACTGAGATCTTTGGTGAAATATATTCAATTGGCTCAGATGAGCATCCTTATCTGGTCTTCTGGCCACTGGATAAGGACATGAGACTCTTATCTACAATTAACCAACAAAGAGCCAGAAGTGAAGTTTGGTTCAAGTGGTAGAGTGCTAGCCTTGAACACAAAAGCTCAGGGACAGCACTCAGGCTTTGAGTTCAAGTCGAAAGTGGAGCTATATGGTAGAGTACTAGCCTGGAGTGAAAAAGCTAAAACAGTACCCAGGTCCGGAGGTCAAGACCAAGTACTGTCACAAAAAAAAAAAAGAAAGAAAGAAGGAAAAAGAAAAGAAAGAAAGAAAAAACCTTGAAGTAACTTGATTACTTGATTAATCTATCAGATTTTTTTCAGCTCTTCTGTTTCCATATCTCCATTTGGTAAAAATCTCCTCTTTTGCTCTTGTCTGGTAGGAGCAAGTTCCTTTCCTATTTTGTAGAATGAAGGCTGCTCTGATTCATATATCACAAATAAATGCCACTTCAACCTAAAATGTGTTACCATTTCCTTTTTAGACAGAGGGAGAGTGTATGATACTTTTTGACTTATCTGTATCTCTCAGTGTCCTGAGTTTTTCATCTCACTGAGAAAAGCATGGTGTGATCTAATACAAAGAGGAATCTGCCCCCCAATCCCTTTCCCAGAGCTTAGCAGGCACTAGTAGTCCTGACTCAGCCATCTTCTAGATCTAGGGCTTAGGCAAGCCATTTAGTCATCCAAAGCTCCAGTTTCCTAATCTACCAAACATAAGGAACAGACCTACTTCACTGTATTGTGATATTAAATAGAATAATATACACAAAGCATATCTTCTCAGTGTTCAGGAGGCAGTAGTGGCTTTAATTATATGGGTTCCACTACAAGTATTGACTGCGACTCTTTTCCATTATCTGTGAGTTCTCACATTTTCTAACAACTAAAAACAAACTTTAGATCTTTCCTAATTCTCCCGCTGATTTCAAGGATTTTGTGTGTTTAACATGCAGAGGGCTGATGAATGTGTTCAGAATGAGAAGATGTTCGAAATACTGAGATTGACTTAGTTTTAATGCCAGCATTAAACAGTTAGAAGAGCATAAGTCAGCAAATGAAAGAAATGTAAAGCAGTTATGTAAAGGGAAGAGGCACAATACACAGAGAGACAGTGACCACCTTCAGGAGCCAGCTGGTACCAGCTCAGAGAGTCAAGGGATTGTCTTTCATTAAGCATCTTGAAATCTATCATGGCATCTTAAACTCTATCACAGTGGAAGTGTTTATGTAAAAGACAACTTAAAAGATGCTTTTGCTGGGTCCTAAGACTTAACTACAAGTCCCCCAACTTTGTATATGGGACCTTTGATCTAAGCTATTTTCCACTACAGTCAATTTTGCAGTCACCAAGAAAGGCCAGATTCATTGATAACCATTTTGTGTGGAAGGCATATACTGTCCCTCAAATAGGCAGTGTCTTTTTTTATCATCTTGTACAAACAGCCAAAACTCTGCTCCAGTAATAAAGTAATAACTTCTCCAGATCTCCTCCAGAGACAAAGACTGAGCTAGTGGCCAACTAGGCCTCATCTGTGTCCTGGGACTGTAACTATTAATAATTTTCTCACTTTCTGCCCCTAATTCTTCTCCCCATTTAACCTTAAGCCAAGGTCTGTACCTTGGAGGATGGCTGAAGATGGTCTGAAGTGCTGTCTTCCCATGATTGCCATGTAATAAATCTCCTTCCTCTGTCCTTCATCATGTATTTTTATTTGGCATAGGGGGACAAGTGGCCAGACAGAACCTGGGACTACCTCTCTGATGTTCCTCATTGATTATTAAACATGTCCCTGTATACTAAGAAGGCTGAAGCCTCATTGGTTCTCTTCCATATTGAGGCCCAGATTCATTATCACAACAGACAGACCTAGAGTTGTAAGAGACTCATTAACATCAGAAAATAAATCCCATCGTTGTTGGCTTCTGTGTAACTGCTGGATACTCTGTGTTTATGTGTATATGTTCATGTGCCTTTGCATTGTAGAAAAAGGACTAATTGTCAATCTTAAAAAATTTTGTGAGGCCAGGTACTAGTGACTCATGCCGTTAATCCTACTCAGGAGACTGAGATCTGAGAATCATGGTTCAAAGCCAGCCTGGGCAGGAAAGGCCAAGAGACTGTAATCTCCAATAAACTACTCAGATAAAGCCAGAATTAGTGTTGTGGATCAAATGGCAGAGTGCTAGCCTTGAACAAAAGAAGCCCAGGGACAGTGCCTAAGCCCTGAGTTCAAGCCCTAGTACCAGCAGCGAGACGAGAGAGAGAGAAAGAGAGAGAGAGAGAGAGAGAGAGAGAGAGAGAGAGAGAGAGAGAGAGAGAGAGAGAGAGAGAGAGAGAGGAAAAGATGTAAAGCAAAGCATAAAACAGACAGTTTAGATTCTAGCATCCATGCTTGCTAGAAATGAATTCTCACACGATTGCCTAATGCTTGCGTTCTCACAAGCATCTAAGGAACATACAAACTGTACCTTTATTTTAGTCAATTCCTATTGAACTGCTGCTGTCATTCATGTAAGCCTCCTCTTTTGAAACTGAACATGAACTTGATATGCAGTGGGAAAGTAACAAGTCCCAGAGTACATAAGGGGCAGCCACTCTATTCTTTGAATAATCAGCTACATTCTCACAGAGCTTCCCAGTGGAATGGAAAATGTGAATAGCCTACTCTCCCAGAGGCTGTCCTGGAAAGAGCTGGCAGCTAATCATGAGGATAAGCAAGAGCAAAGCAAGGACTGGGGTTACAAACAGCAACGACTAGGAAGAGACTGAGCCCCAAATTGAGAAGTTCAGTTAACACATGAAGAGTTTCCTCTCCAGCAGTGGTTCCTCACTTTTATTGAGCAAACCCTGCTCTTGTTTAACAGACTAAACACATTTAGATTCAGTAGAATGATGGAACTGAGAATTTACATTTCTAACATGCCCCTAGCAGTGTTTGTTCACCAGACATGTTTTGATAACCACTGCCTTCGAACCTGGCCATTCAAGTCTTGGTTTGTGGAGCCAAAGCATAGATATCACCTAGAGCTTCCCTAGAAGTTAATATCTTAGGTTTTTTTAGCTCAGGAGTCACCTTTAGGAATTGCTTAATGTGAAATGGACCCTTAAAATCTTACAGGCTTGGCTGATCATATCTAACTTAATGCTGAGACCACACCTTAAACCAGACACTGAAGGCAAAGCCCTACTCACTATGAAGATACGTGTGGTTGTATTATGAAGAACCTGCCAGGCTCAGGAAGAAAAGTCCCTGCCACTCTATCTTTGAAATAACTAGCAAAAAAATAGGGCTGGAGATGGAGATATGACTCAAGTGCTCTTGAACAAGAATGAGACAGTTCAAATCCCAGTTCTGAGTGAGAGCGAGCAAGAGAGTGAGAGAGTGAGAGAGCGAAGGGGGGAGAGGGAGATAGAGCACACAAGGGCAAAACAAAAGCAAAAGAGAAAAAAGCTTAGGGTTCAGCTGTTTCTGGTTATCTACTCCTGACACCGGTCACGGGCCTTGCTAATTAGCACAACAAATATATCTTTTTTGTCTCCCTTCCTCAGTTCTACAAATCCAAGTTAAACACATCTCCTCAAAGCATCTCAAATATGCCTGTGACAATCTCTGAGCATCCAACAGTGTTGCCAGAGGCCATACACTAAAACACTGTACGATTCCTGTGATATCACTTCTTAGATCTCCATGAGTCATCTCTCTCCTGTTAAAAATCTTAAATTTTCCATTGCTCAATTTTCTGTCTTCTCCTTGCATTCAGAATAAAATCTCTTAAGAGTTTTGAGTTTCTTCGTGTCACCACGGAATCTAGCGCAAAGAATGTATTGGGACATGCCTGTTAATAATTACTCAAGACTTAGATCATCATCCCTTAGAAATTAAAGTCAACATAATGATTTTTGCCAATTCTATAAATCCTACACGGTAAATATAACAACTCAAAACACAAGATTATAAATCATAGATGTAAAAGTCATGTTTTTCATTGCTAATTCTTGGTTTTCAGACTGTTAAGTACAGGGATTAAAAATGACTGGGAGAGCTGTCAAAACATAATTTCAAAGCTTTTGTCATTCTATACATTTTATTACTTGAATCAAGACAAACCTCCTGGTAAATATTAGGCTTTTTCTTTCCTGTCTACAGTTTGAGAAAGCTGTTCCACATGTATAAGAACCAGGAATAGAAAGGAAAGGTAAGAACTGCATAAAGGCAAAGGTTTTACCCAGAGAGCGTTCCTATCAGGTTGGTAGACGCAATGAGTCACAGAGGCTCCTGTGCAAAGGTACAGTTTCCCCTTAGAAAAACCAATGTCAGGAAGGGATGACATTGATTTATTATATTGTACATATTGTACTTATAAACTGATTTGCTGAGTTAAAACCTCTTTGTACAACTATTTGAAGATAATGAAATAATGAGTAAATAAATGAATGTCAAAACCCTGTTCCTTCTCATGGGAAGTTAGCCTTAGGAAGTACTTCAGAGGTCATCTCCTCTAAACGTCATGTTGAAAACATTGAGATAACATGGCTCAACAGACATGCAACTTGGTCTATCTACTCTATAAACCAAGACTGCCAATTTCTAGCTTAGGCTTTCATCAACTATGGCACCATTCCACTTCATCTCATTATTTCAGTCAAAAGAAAGCCACTTAGAAAATGTGCTTTGTCCTACCCTAGCATTTCGTATAGTCAGTCATTCTTTCAAAATTTAGATGCTGTTATTAACCCTTTGCGTGCCAGTACCCAGGGCTTATAACATGGGAATGAGCAAAGAGACAAAGATCCCTGCCCTTTCAGCACCTACATCGAGCTCCTTCTGGAACATAGAAGTTGGGAGAAGAAGAAAAGGAAGAAAAGACAACTGAGATATAGAGTGGGGAGAAAAAAACGTGATCTGTGTTTTTTTTTTCTTTCAGGGTTTGCTTTTTACACCTTAAGTCTTTTCTTTCATAATAATAGTGTATTTCAAATACAGTAAGGTTCAACCATTTACACTGTAGTTTGGTGAGTTTAACCTGTACACAAAGTTATACCACCATCACTACTAAGTTTGGAACATTTTCAGCATTCAAAAAAAGAAGCCCTTATACCCATTAGGAATCACTCTCCATTCCGCCACACCCCACTCCAACTCTAGGCAACCGTTAGTCTACTTTCTGTCTCTCTGAATGTGCCTTCTCTGTATATCTCTTATAGACTCATATAATAGGTATACTTTTAAGATCATCATATTATAGCACATTGCAGTATTTGATGCTTTTATATTGCTGAATAATGTTCCATTGTGATCTATTCTTTTTTTTCACACCTCAAAATTTCTATGAAGAAGCACACATCATCTTTAGGAGGAAGGTGTTACAGAATATGAGGCTTAGAAGGAAACATATCCTGAGCCTGGTTCCAACCTCTTCCACGCAGTAGCTTCAAAGAATCATTGCACAGTACCTGACCAGATCCATCCCCAGTAAGGCTTCAGTCTCAGCAGCAGGTTCTCTGGCATTGATGGCTTCATTGGCTATGCATACTCCATGTTCATTGGCTCCCATTTCTGCTCCCCAAAGCCAGGCAGGTCTGCTTATCACTATGGCATGGGTCCTCAGAACTTGGTCAATTGAAATGTAAGTGCACTAAAATATGAAGACAAAAAAGAAAGCACCATCATGCCAGATACCACGTGCCACTTACTTCCCACCTTGGTATTTACCATAAGCCATCTCATCAGTTACAAATGTAGTCAAAAAATGAAATGCCTTGGGAATGATTTCCATGATAAGTTTCAGTCTATTTGGTTCAAGCCAATCTATTCACAGCACCTCCATGTAGAGCAATTGTCTGAAACCAGATATTCAGCCAATCATTGCCCTAATATTTTATAACTAGTCATCTCCATAATCACAGATAACTATCAGCATGTCAAACACACACAGATCTTTGTTTTCATTTACAAAACTCATGATACGCATATTTTTCCATTTTTCTTTGGTGTTCTATGAGCTATAGCTTCAAATGAAACTTCATATAAAAGCCTGACAGAATGCAGAGTAAAGGGAAAATGCATTGTCTGGATATGGGAGGTATCCTGAGCCTGCAATGATCCTCAGTGCTTCCTGAAATGCAGAAACCACCAACATGCTTGCAGTAATGGTAGAAAAGGGGGAAGAATATGATAATACTGACACTGGACTGTTGCATAACAATGTACTTTCCTGTCTATTCCTCTAGAGTCTCATATTAAGTTGATAAGGCAGATAATAAGGAAGCCATCCCAGAGAGCTAAACTTCTTTTGTTATTCCTCTCTCTCTCTGTCTCTGTCTCTGTATCTCTGTGTCTCTGCCTCTGTCTCTCTCTCCTCCCCTCCTCCCCCTCTTTCTCTCCTTATTGGTGGTGCTGGGGTTTGAATCCATGTCCTTATGTATGCTAGGCACACACTCACTACTTGAGCCATGCCCTTAACTCAGAGAGATCTATTTCAGACTTATGTTAGAACTGTAGTTAGACATGTACATCTCACTTTCCTGAGGCCACACTGTGTCTTTACCTGGAAAACGAGGAAGCTGATTTAGAACAAATTGTTTTGTCCAAAGTATTTTAACCTTAGAACACTTCCTTCATACAAACTCTCATACAGAAGCAAAAACATAATGAAACTAGTCAAAATGAAGAAGAGTTGTGCTATTGGGGTGAGGATAATCACTCACGTCCTTACCTACCCATTCTTCCTTCTCTTTCCTCATATCATGGCCCTTGGTTGGACTGGGGTACCAGGTTATCTGAGGGCCTCATAGCTCTGACCACCTGTGAGCCTTAAAAACCCATTTGACCAATTATAGAGCACTGAGTACATTCAAGGCATTTTAAGCCGAATTCTATTGGTGCAAAGAGTATGGCCAGTCTCTGTCCTTTTTTCTGGGAAGGAAGGAGAGGGACACACAAAATTACTGTAATTACCATGATGACTTTGGTACATGTCACTGAGCCCTGCCCATTTCATATGTTTGGCATCTTATGCCTCCATCTGATCAACCATATATGACTTCACATTAACATGTCATTTACTCATTTCTAAATTACTACATTATTGAACATGTGTTATTGCTGTCTCCCCATCTAGAATGTAAGTTCAACAAGGGAAAGAGATGTCTTGATTGTTTAGTTCACATATCCTATGGCTGGTGAAGAGTAGGCATCAATAACCTTTTTTTTTGGATGGATGGATGGATGGATGGATGGATGGATGAATGGATGGATAGATGGACATGTAGCTAACAAAAGTCTAAGGAGCATAATAAGGGCTCAAAAGAACCTAAGTGACAAGAGGTTTTGTCAAATGGTTTACATTTGAAATTATTTTGAAGAATGGGGACAGATATTAAGGTATTCCAGAAAGAGCTACGAGCCTGAGAAAGAAGCAAGGATGAGCTTGGCATGTTCATGATTCAGGGAGGTCCTCACTGTGCTGCTGAGAACCAACTGATAAGCATGTTACACACTGAAGCAAAAAGATCAGGATATGGCCAGACACCAGTGGCTCAGGCCACTGATCTGGCTACTCAGGAGGCTGAGATCTAAAGACCACAGTTCAGAGCCAGCCCAGGCAGGTAAGTTCGTGAAAATTATCTCTAATTAACCTCGAGGAAGCTGGAAGTAGAGCTGTGGCTCCAAGTGATAAAGTGTTAGCCTTGAGCAAAAGAGCTCAGGGACAGTTCAAGCCCCACAATCAACTAAAAAAAAAAAAAGATCAGGATATGCCCATAACTTTAGCTGTTTGGAGGATGAGATCAGGAAGGTCACAGTTGAAGGCTATCTAGGCAAAAATTCTGACATGTCACATTTCAACAGAAGCAGCTAGATGTGATGGCATACACCTGTCATAACTCGCTGTAGCAAGAAGTACAGACAGCAGACAGAAAGCTCACAGGGCAGGCCCACTTTGGCAAAAGGCAAGTCCTATTCTCAAAAACAGCCAGAGCAAGGCAGATGCCAATGGCTCACGCTTATAATCCTAGCTATTCAAGAGGCTGGTATCTGAAGATCAAGCTTTGAAGCCAACTTCAGGCAGAAAAGTTCATGAGACAATTAACAAACAAAAGAACAAGAGTAGAGCTATGGCTCCAGTGGTAAAGTGCTAGCCTTGAGTAAAAAAGATCAGGGACAGTGCCCATGCGCGCGCGCATACACGCACACACACGCGCACACACACACACACACACACACACACACACAGCTAGAGCATAAAAGGCTAGAATCATGGCTCAAGTGGGGTAGATTAACTGCCGTGTAAGTGTGAACCTCTAAGTTCAAACCCCAGTGCCATAAAAAGAATGACAGCAACCAAAAAATAAATAAATAAAAGACCAGATTGTCCTTGTGGGAGTTCAAAATATATGCAGCCAACTTGACATTTTTCAGGCCAAATTTAGAATGATGAGGAAGAAAAGGGATCCCCAAGTAGCCAGATGGGACAAATCAACCTCTAGTAAGCACTATCCTGAAAGCCAATGAGCCAAAACAGCAGAAGCCTTAGAGAAACACTGGTCCCTTGTGGCTTCTTCGTTAAGGAACATAGGAGTCTGGGCCTAATAAGGCCTTTCTTTGATAGCTCCATTGTGTTTTAAATCTGAGTAATCACAGCTACCTCTAGAATTAGGGGTAGAATATGGAAAGATGATCACATCAGTCTCCTATAATTGATTATTTAAAAAATTATTTAAAAATACAGGTTGGAAGCAGACTTCACAAAGAACACTTATACTAGATTTAGT
The DNA here is from genome assembly GCF_024711535.1 of Dipodomys merriami. Classification (NCBI taxonomy): domain Eukaryota; kingdom Metazoa; phylum Chordata; class Mammalia; order Rodentia; family Heteromyidae; genus Dipodomys; species Dipodomys merriami. The sequence goes on along the minus strand of NW_027206068.1, from coordinate 6,939,905 downwards.
TAACTAAATTTTGTAAAGTCCCCATCTAGAACATCAGTTCTGCAGTTAGTCACTTTTCTAAATAAAATTCACTAACCTGAGTCATTGCCACATTATTAGTGAAGCAAAGGAGTGGAGCATAAGTTTCACCCAGGAAATACACCCAAAAAGAACCTGGAACCTTTTTTGTGTAAAAAAGAAAAAAAAAACAACTAAAACTAAAAACAACACAACAATACAGTGCCCCAAATCAAATTTTCTGGGTAAATTCCTGTTAGAAAAGGAAAAGCAAAAGAGAAAATGTTCTCCACATAGAGGTCCACATAGATGTATCTTTAATGGCTCTTTACCAAAGTGGTCAGTCCTCAATTTAAATTATTACATTATTTAAATAAACCCCATAAAGAGATGAGCAATTTGCCTTGCTACCTCATGGGGAGTCCTACTCTGCCTTTTATAAAAACTACTCCATCAGCAATGTGACTTTGGGGTACCAAATGCACATGACAATATAAGAACAGTTCGTGTGGTAGCACAAATGTCAGTGCTGCCTAATGGAAATCATGAGGTTTAAAAAGTCTGGCATGGGCACACCCATGATTGAGGATGGAAATGCCTTGAAAAGGCTTCCCAGACTTCTAGAAGCAAAGCCTTCAGAGGAAGCCCTTTACTGCCTTGAAGGATTGGGTTAAAAATGACAAGCAAGATCAGCTTCATGCAGGCACCTACACCACCCTCATTCCAGCACACACTATTTCTGGATGCCACCCAGTGAAAAGGGAACAGACACTCACACAATAAGCATTTCAGTTAATGAAACGCAACCATTGTGCCTTTCCTACTGTACTCAAATGGTGAACACAGGCCTGGCACCACCAGCAAAAACCATTGTGAGATTCGCTGATGAGTCAGCTAAATGTGGGGGATGGAGAAAGAAAGGCAGGGAACATGGGACACTTTGGAGAAACAGCTTTATTTGGAGAAACCTGCAAACCTAAAAAGAAACATTGCTCATGATCACTGAGGGTTGTTTATTTGTTTCTTTGGTTTTTGCATGTTTGATTTCAATTCTTTTTACTGCAGTGATGGGCCCGCTACTTGAACCTTAAGGTTCATGTAAGTCTAAACACTACAAGATCACAAGACAAGTAATGCCCTTAACCATCTCTTGGATGAACACTGCCTAGTATTTCCCTGAAGCTTCAAGAGATCTGTAAGGGTATGCAATGTGGAAGCCTGAGCTCAGCACTAAGAACGCAGAACTAAGGAAAGAGGCAAGACACTATTTCTCACCTCACATTACTGAGAATGATGACTTGGATAATGATAAGAAATTTCATTTTGGCTGCCGATGTTAACAAATGACTCATGGCATGCATGCATCATTTCTATAGCTGCGGGAAAAGACAGCCTTGCTCTGACCATCCAAGGCCATGAATTCCTGGACTCAATATAAAGCAGGAGCTAAAGATATATAGCTCAGTCTTCAGAAATGAGTTGCACAATACTCCAGTTTTCAGTACTAACCAACGCAAGTCTGCAGACCCCAATAAAAGCTTGAGATTTGGGACCTCCAGTGCAATACTCCGTCTTGAGCCTGCCCACTATCCCATCTGGAGGGCATACTTTTGCCTTGCTTTTGATTTGCTTTGCTTTGCATTACTAAACCTGATCTTTCTTAAGTACCCTCCTGTGTCCACCCTTGAATTCTTTCTCCAATGAGACTAGAACTCTCTGGCCACCAGAACTGGTGGCCTGCATCTGGTGACAATATCCCATACCCTACATGCATAGCCTCTACCATACAATTTTCCTAACTGTGATGCTTCTCCTACGTATTTTCACTAATAATGAAAAGAAAAAACAATCAACCAAAAAGTCTGCCCCAGCTGGGTGCTGGTGGCTTATGCCTATAATCCTAGCTATTCAAGAGGCTTAGGACTGTGGATCATTGTTCAAAGCCAACTGGGTCAGGAAAGTCCATGAGATTCTAATCTCCAATTAACCACCAGAAAACCGGTAGTGGCACTGTGGCTCAAGTGGTAGAGTGCTCATCTTGAGCTGAAGAGCTCAGGGACAAAACCCAGGTCCAGAGTGCAGCTCCATGACTGACAAAAAAAAAAAAATCTACCCCAAAACCTGAAAGTTATATAACCTCATTGAGAATATTGAGTCTACATAGCACTGCATATAGTGTAAAAAAATACATAAATTAAAATTTACCTTCCAAAAGAATAAAAGCAATGGAGAGAAAAAATGGAGATGAGATTTATTACCAAATAATAAAAGACTTTCAGCAAGTATTATTTATCAAATATAATTCTGCTAATCAAGAGTTCTGTCTCAGGGCTGGGAAGGTGGCTCAGTGGTAGAGCGCTTGCCTTGCATGCCTGAGGCCCTGGGTTCGATTCCTCAGCACCACATAAGCAAAAAGAAAAAAGTCGGAAGTGGTGCTGTGGCTCAAGTGGTAGAGCACTAGCCTTGAGCTGAAGAGCTGAGGGACAGCGCCCAGGCCCAAAGTTGAGGCCTCACGACCGGACCTCTCCCCCCAAAAAAAGAGTTCTGTCTCCTTAAACTGACAAAACTAGTTTCTTGGTCCTCATGTAGAAATAATGTAGCCAAAATCCATTATTTATTCTGGAACAGTATTCTGACATTGGTTCAATGTTTTCCTAAACAGAAGGTTTGACTATATAATAGATACATACTATAAATGGGCATGCTCTCACAAAACACACACACACACACACACACACACACACACACACACACACACACACACACACACACACACACACACACACACACACACACACACACACACACACACACACACACACACACACACACACACCACAGCATACCATTATTCAGGGAGTTATTTACCTGTTTCCTTAATCCCTCATGCCCCATCTCCAGTGGAGGTACTGTTCTCAGAATGCACTGTGTGATGCATCAGTGGTACAGCATACTCAGAGAAGACAGAGAAGCATTAAAAAAATCACACATATTTATTTATTTTACCTTATAATCCAAACATAAGGCATTAAAAACCCAGAATGCTCACACAGAAAAGGCTAAAAAGATATACAATTCTAATGTTCTAGTCAGCCAATTGTGCTGCTGAACAAAACTGCTTTGGTGCTGAAGCAACTTGTTTCTTATGCTCCTAGTCTGAAAAATAAACTTGAGTATGGTAGGCGATGGATAGATGCCACCAATGAGAGGATGACAAGAGGGTGGGTGGACAAAGTAGAAGGGCAGACTTCCTGAAAGAATAGAACAACTCAGAGTGTGGCGGGATGGATGAGTAATCGGGATGACTTTTTGCATGTGGTTATTTTCAGGAAAGAAGTTCCTGGGATTTCAAGACATGTGTCTCTAAAGTCGCAAAATGGATGAAGAATATAGATGGCTTTGTGAGATGTACTTACTCCTGCGTTAAAAAAAAAATCTGTTTGGTAACTTTTATGAAAAGTCACAAGATAATAATTGTGGCTCGTAGATAGGCCTCTAAGTGGCAAAGAACCCACTATCCTATACTCAAGGTAAAGACAGTGTGGAGATGAGTGTGACTGTGGGGGTTAAGTCGATGAGCAGACTAGGGCTCTCCGGGGAGCGGCTCACTGCATGGAAGTCTGGTGCCTCCCTGCCACCCGCATGGCCTTCACCGCTAATGCCCAGCGACGACCACCACCACCTCCTGCCCTGTAGCCGCCGCCTTGGGACCGGATATATGAGGAGGCCACAATCTTCAATGAGCAGACATATTCCTCAGCTCTGTGGTGTTCTTACGGAGTTTCTGAAGGCCAGTGGAGATTACTGCCAGACACAGCACTACCTCTATGCAGACAAGTGAACTGTAGAAATCCATTTCTACTCCACCAAGAACCCCTATAAGAGTGGTTAACCTGGACACAGAAGTGTTGGATTGCAATCTGCAGAGCATTTTCCAAGAGTTCTGACCGGATGGGGTAAACCTCAGTGCACTTGCCTTCTATTGCCTCAGTATGACTGGATTAAAGAGTTGCTACTTCCCATTAGGAGGTTCATTTCATTTATCATTACTCCCAATTTCATGAAGCACTGAGAATTTTAAGTGGAGTATATTGAAGTAGACTTCAGTTTCTTTGTATCTTTCCTGTATTCAACTTTTTAACTTCCTTCATAACCCTATTGGGTGTTTTAAGTAAGTTAACGTGGCTCGAATGAATCACCCTGCTCCTGTGGAAGTCACATACAAGAACATGAGATTCCTTATTACACACAATCCAACCAATGCAGCCTTAAACAAGTTTATTGAGGAACTTAAGAAGTATGGAGTAGCCACAATCATAAGAGTATGTGAAGCAACTTAGGACACTACTCTGGTGGAGAAAGAAGGCATCCATGTTCTCAATTGCCTTTTGATGGTGGTGTGTTACCCTCCAACCAGATTGTTAATGACTGGGTAAGTCTTGTAAAAATAAAAATTTGTGAAGAACCTGATTGCTGTATTGCTGTGCATTGTGTTGCAGGCCTTAGGAGAGCTCCAGTGCTTGTTGCCCCAGCACTAATTGAAGGTGGAATGAAATATGAAAATGCAGTACAGTTCATAAGACAAAAGCGGTGTGGAGCCTTTAACAGCAAGCAGCTTCTCTATTTGGAAAAGTACCAACCTAAAATGTGGCTAAGCTTTAAAGATGCCAATGTTCACAGAAACAACTGTCGCATTCAATAAAACTGGGTGCCTGGTGCCATTGCTTCAGAAATGGAACCTAATTTGCCATAACAATATTGGTTTGATGAATGAGTCTAGTAAAACTTCCATAGGAATATTGAAAAGCAGTTTCTCAGGCTGCGAGCTTGACACTATTGCTGTTTGGGTTTTGCTTGACCTATTTGGACACTTAGCAAAAAGAAAAGACAAAATTCTTGCTGTTGAGCATTTAAAATGTGCTCATCATTTATATTAATTGGCCTTTCCTAAAATCATTGAGTTACATTTTTAAGTTGATTACCATGCTGCCAGGTACCAGTGGCTCACGCCTGTAATCCTAGCTATTCAGGAGGCTGAGATCTGAGGATTGCAGTTCAAAGCCAGCCCAGGTAAGAAAGTCCATAAGACTCTTATCTCCAATTAACCACTAGAAAACCAGAAGTGGCATTGTGGCTCAAGTAGTAGAGCACTAGCCTTGAGCTGAAGGGCTAAGGGACAGCACCCAGGCCCAGAGTTCAAGAAAACCAACCTATATGTGTGTGTGTGTGTGTGTGTGTGTGTGTGTGTGTGTGTGTGTGTGTGTGTGTGTGTGTGTGTGTGTGTGTGTGTGTGTGTGTGTGTGTGTGTGTATACAAGCATATATATATATATGTGCATATATATACATATCTATATTCCCATGCCAGAATCTTTATCAATATATAAAAAATTTAGAAACATTAGGTGCCAAAATATCCAGCACAATACTTGTATATTTTTAATACCATTTAGAACCGAAATTCCAGAAACTCAAGACCTATATGGTTTATTCCTTCAGTCATTTCAAACTGGCTATTTGCCTGCTCATTTTATGTTAACATCTCCCACATTCATACATTAGGTTTGTGTAACCATTGATATTTTTTTTCTACCAAGTCTTAAGGTCATTATTTAATGTCTTTCTATATGTCTCTATGCTGTTACGGGAAACCTCCATTTTGAAAGTCTTCATTGTTACAGAAGCACATGTCTTTACTAATGTCTCCAGACATAAAAGCCTTACAGTTAATTTAATGTTGGCACTCTGAGGTGCAGCTTCACAGAGAGAGCCTGAAAATATGGGAGGGAGCTATTGATTATTTTTAGTACAATGTTGCCTTTGTCTTGTGCAGAACATGTAGAGTATGGGCTTCAATTTAGTAAATATTTTTAAAGTATAGATCCTTTGTTTTAGCTAAAATTCTTAATCATTAAATTTCTGATACTGTATTTTCTCCACTTAGAAGTTGTTTACCACCTTATTTTTGTTTCCCCCCTTTCTCTTCCCAGCCTCTAATAAGCCTTTTGAGTTGTGTAACTTAATATTTGGACACTTGATAATTAGTCTTATTATGTAATTGATAAAATAATGATGTGTATTAGTGTTAGTTCAACCATATATTTATACCATCTGGGAATGTGTGGTTATAGTTCTGTGGGAGAAACAATTTCTCAGTGTTCACCAGCTTGTAAAAACTTAGTGCGAGACCTTAAACACCTAAATAAATAATTAAATGCAATTATCATCACTGAGAGAAAAAAAAAGAGCAGACTCAGAAGCATGTGCCAAAAGACAATGAGAATCATAGTCTCTAAACACAACTCCATCATTTAAAAAACAAGAAAGGAGGAGAACGAGACAGGGCAATGGTACAAATGCTTACAGCACCTGTATTCATAATTATCAAAACTTGGATGCAATCAAGATGTCCTTCAATAGGTGAATGCAGTACATTCAAACATTGAAATATTGTGAGTAATAAAGGATAGGTTATCAATCTTGGAAAAGACATGGAAGAAATTACAAGTGAAAGGTGCCACTAATCTGAAAAGGCCATCTACCATATAATTCTAATTACACATTTTCTAAAATGTCAAAACTATGGAGATGGAGAAAAGGATGACTATACGAGGGGTAGAGAGAACTTTAAGAGTAGTAAAAGTCTCCTCTATGACACTATAATTGTGGATACATCTCACTATATGGGTGTAAAATCTCATAGAAAGAGAATAAATGAAAGATTTTAGTTGATACTGCATCCATATTGATTTATCAATCTATAGCAAGTCTACCAAATTAATGCAAGATATTGATAAAGGCGAAGGAAAAGTGAGAAGGTTATGGGCACTTTCTCTAATTTTCTTTATGTTTCTGAAAACATAACAGAAATAAAATAGAAGAGATTGTATACATAAATTAAATAGAAAATGGGAAAATACAATATTAATGTTTCAACACATCATTCAAAAGACATAGAATGGTAACTTGGAATAAAAAGACCCAAACCATGTGTTGCCTACAAGAAACACATCTCAGTGACAAAGAAAAATGTATGCTTTAGTGTTAAAGGATAGGCAAGGATTTTCCAAGCAAATGGACCCTGAAAACAAGCAGGAGTATCCATAGTTATATCTCTCAAAATAAACTGCAAACTAAAAAGCAATCAAAAGAGACAAAGAATGATCTATGAAGAAAAATTTAGTTGTCAATATATATACGCCAAATGGGAGCACATGTAGGTTTATTAAACAAACATTTCTAGACTTACCAGCACTGATAGAACCAACCACAATAATAGTGAGAGGCTCTAATAATCCATTCTCGCCAAGAGATAGGTTATCCAAAACAAAATCAACATAGGAGCCTCTGAATTACATGATGCCATAGACCACACTTCACAGACAGACACCTACAAAGAATCTCTTCTAGTAGCTGCACAATACACATTCTTCTCAGCAGCCCATGGAAATTTCTCCAAAATAGAACACATTCTAGGACATAGAACAAGTCTTAGAAAATATAAGAAAACTGAAATAACTCAATGTATTGTGTCATATCATACTGGAATAAAACTAGACGTCAACAGCAAAAGATATCACAAAATTACATGAATGCAAACATGTCTCGATTTGCCAGAGAAAAAAGTTGAATGATTAACTCCATCATCAATGGAAAAAAAAACAACTTCCAACAAAATATAATACCTATTTCTGAATAGTTGTTGTTTTTAAAAAAACACTCAAAATAGTTCATTTAGAGCTCTTAATTTGATAAAACTAAATAAAACTCAGTCCCAGAGCTAGCAATTTATTTAATGTAGAGGCACTAATGGGAACCACATTCAGTTTAGACGCAAAGGCAAAGATACACTACCTATACTTTAACCAAGGTACAGGCCAGAACAATCAGACACAAAAATAGAGATGGAAAAACAATATATATATATATATTTGTGAAAAACATCAAAAAAGCTATACAACCAATAAAACAATCTGGTAAAAATAGTAGAAGATAAAACTAGCATAAGATAGCTGTCTGAAAGTCTGATAACACACTAGCAATATGGAGAAACAGGTATTATCATACACTGTGGGCAAGAACACAAGATAGTAAAACACCCATTGGAGGAATTTGAAAACACTAAGCAAAATTATCTATTTAATTACATTGTGACTCAGCCATCATCAAGAAACACTGACAAAAATGATGTCTTTAAATCACTCAAGACAGGACTGGGAGAGAACAAGGGAAGGAGTAACATTAAAGAAATGTACTCTTGACTTACATATCTGTTACTTCTCTGTACATCACCTTTATAATAACAATTAAAAACTAAAAATAAAAATAAAAAATAAACAGGAGTTCATGGATAGTTTTGTTTTGTTTTGTTTTTGCCAATCCTGAGGCTTGAACTCAGGGCCTGGGCAGTGTCCTTGAACCTCTGTGTGCTTAAGGCTAGTGCTCTATCACTTGAGCCACAGAGCCACTTCCAGCTTTTCCTGAGTGGTTTATTGGAAATAAGAGTCTCACAGACTTTTCTGCCCAGGCTGTCTTTGAACTGCGATCCTCAGTTCTCAGCCTCCTGAGTAGCTAGGACTACAGGCATGAGCCACCGGCATCCAGCTTCATGGATAGTTTTTAACATGATAACAAATAAGACCGAATGGACATTGTGATAAATGTGCAAGGCTACTATTTACTTCTTCATTATTCACATTTCACCTTCATATTTTCCCAGCAAAAGGCTGAGGAAAATATCCAGCAGCAGATAGGGTTAGTTAAGCAATGATACATTTATAGAGTGAAATACAATGCAATGAAGCATATTTAGCGTCTACAATACATACTGTATATTTTTATCTCTAACATACAAGTTTAATAAATATAACATATAATATAATGTAAATAAAAACAATGTGAAGAAAATTATATAGATATAGATGACACATACAGTATTGATAATTTTTTGGAAAAAAGCAGCACATGTGCATGTAATTCATTAAAACGCATGTAAATTCTTAAACAAAGAATTTCCAAACATGTTCTTCTTTTGGAGAAAATACATTGAAAGAAACAAGGATAGAAGGTAGACTTCTATGAGCCTATCTTGTTTTATACATTTAACTTTGGAACTATGAAAGTACTTTACTAAATTATAAAACAAGGAACATACTAAAACTAGAATTTTCCACGTACTCTTTTTTTTTTTTTTATGGCTATGAGCTCACCTGAATGGAAATGGGAATGAGCATAAATGCCATGACAATTTCAAAATGGTGCAGGCTTCCAAAAAGAAGTTAGGTGGCTAGAGGAAAAGTGAGGCAAGAGAGGAAGTGTGAATGGATGGACAGAAGCGTGACTCACCTCCACCTTGCTTTCAGGCTCATGATCAGCACCTGGGAAATACACAACCTCCTGCACTTCATCTCTGGGACGAGCTGAATTCTTCCCAAACACCACCAGGCCATCCTTAGTGCGTGGCGGGAAAGCCACGAAAGAGTAACTTGGAGGTGCTCCAGCCATCCTGAAAAGAGAATAGCAGAGAGAGAATGGCAGCAGGCCTGACATGAAACATTCCAATTGTGAGCACTTCAAACACTCAACTGTGCGCAGTTAGCTCATGAAGACATCCGAGTTGGCAAATGAAAGTAGAAGCCATGGAGTAGAATTACAGCCCCACAAAGACCAGACATTGTTTAGTACTTTGTGGGATTAAATGAACTCAGACTCCAACAGACTGCAGAGGCAGTCAAAATGTACTGACATACAAGAAAGGAAAGGAAGTTATTGTTCCAGGCAAAATGTACGCATGTGTGTGCATGCACACGCACACATGTGCACATGCACATGCACACATGCACGCGTGCGTGCGCACATACACACAGAGTAACCTGTCACAGGACTAAATAAGTATGCAGCCATCCTTTGGTATTTGTGAGAGATTGGTTCCAGGACCACTTGCAGATATCAAAATCCACAGATGCTCATATATAAATAGGCAAGTGTCTGTATATAACATACACACATCTTCTTGATTACTCTAATTCATCTCCAGATTATTTTTAATACCTAATACAAAGTAAACTGTTCAATTATATAGGGAATGATGGCAAGAAAGCGTCTTTACATGTTTTGAACAAAATCAGTTCTCCTTTACCTCCACAGAACACTGTATTTTTTAAACTTGTGGTTGGTGGAATTCACGGGCGTAGCAACTACAGAACTGATGGGCTGACCACTTCTTAGAACTGCATTACAAGGTGCCTGGCCCACTACATAACAAGATTTTAGAGTAGGAGTCTAATGAGTCTAAAGATAAACTAAAAAAATACTAATAGCTCCTGGACTGGTTGCTCTCTTGAAGAGAATTATCATTTTGGTAGTGCATCTAGGACTGGGGACCATATTTATCATGTGAGACTTCATTACCCAACACATCACCAAGTCCAATAGATTTGAATTCCTAACTCTCTATGGAAATTATCCACTTTCCTTGATCCCTGTTGGCATCAGCCTATACCCAAGTTCATTATTTCTGCCTGAACCATAAAGTATAAGGTTTTTACTGCAAAACCTATATTATTCCCTATCAAAATACCCTCTGCATTGCAGCCACAGTCCTCTATTTAGAATGTTCTAAGTATGCACTCTTTGCTTTAAATACACCAGAAGCTGCTCACAGCTCTTAGAATAAGAATAAGGTCTGATCAAGTATGTGTCCCTTTCCCAGTCTCATCTCAAACTACCCTTTTACTCTTACAATTCCTACACACGGGCCTTTTGTCATATATATTTTTTATTGTAAAAATACTGTACAGAAGGGTTACAGTTACATGAGTAATGAGTATATTTCCTATAGCATTGGTACCTCTTCCTTTGTTTTTCCCCTACCATCTCTTCCCTCCCCACCTCCCCATCTCCTCCTTCCCCACCCCCGAATTTGTGAAGTTCATTTTCAACACAGTGTCTTGTACATCTCATTGTTACAATGGGTCAATCTGTATCCTTATTTAAGCATTTTGTTATTTCCCTTCCCCTCCCCAAATTATAAAAATGTATATACAAGATGTGGGACACTGGAATCAAATACAGCAAAAATGGGGATTATACCGTGGGGAAAGAGCATACAAAAGAAACTAAAAAAATCACATAGTACATTATAAGTACATTAAAAACAATAGCAAGAAAGAAAAAATACCACTTGTGTCCCTATCTTGAATTCATTTTGCTTATATGGTTATATGTACATAGCTTTTGACCTTTTCTGCTTGTCTTAGGCATATACTAGTTATTGCAAATAAGGGAAACCATGGGACCTATTTTAATTTGGGCCTGGCTTACTTTACTTAATATAATTTTTTCACAAAGGCTTTTTTATTAATTAATTTAATACCTCCCAGGGCCTTTGTATATGTCCCACCATTTTTTTCTGAGCATTCTTTTGTTCTGCTCCCGACACCAAAACTGTTTTGCCACCTTAACTCCTGCAGCTTCAACTACCAGCCCAAAAGTCACTCTAATTTACATCACTGTGCTATACACACACTCATAGGATCCTGTTCTTTCCCTTTAGAGTAATTCACAATCTGAAATTTTGTGGAAGTATTCTATTATCAGCAGCCAATACATAATTTCTCCTTCCAAAGCCTGAATGAGCAACAGAAACAAAAACCACTAGCATCTTTGCTCACCAACATACTCCCAGGTCTATGCCATAACTTACATAGAGTAGATTGGCAACAAACCATAAACAAGTCCTCTTTTCTTTTGTACCAACTGGACTTTCTCTACAACTCTTTTTTTCTCACCACCATGCCTCTGCACTTGGCCCAAAGTCTTTCCTTTAGTCCTCTCCCCTCAATCATATTCTTCAAAATCTGATACACAACTGCCCTCTTCAGAAGTGCTTTCATAAAGGACGCTGCCATTTATTCCACATGCATTAGGACAGTACTCACACCACCCAACTGTAGCAGCCCCTTCTCCAGTCTGCAGATTATAGGCACTCAATAAACATTATCTACTAAACCAACTTCATATTATTGTCTTCAATTATTCAACTTAAACACAACTTAGACATTTTTGTGTGTGTGCCAGTTCTGAGCCTTGAACTCAGGGCTGGGAAACTGTCCTTCGGTGTCTTTGCTCAAGGCTAGCGCTCTACCACTTGAACCTCAGCTCTACTTCTGGCTTTTTGCTGGTTAATTGGAAATAGTCTCACAGACATTCCTGCCTGGGCTGGCTTTGAACTGCAATCCTCAGATCTCAGTCTCCTGAATAGCTAGGGTTACAGATGTGAGCCACTGATGACAAGCCAAACTTAATGTTTTATGTTATGAGTCTAAGATAGAAGTGAGAAGTAAACAATGTTCTCAGGAAAGCACTAGACTGGTATTCAAAACTCAGTTCCAACACCAACTAGCTATGTGACCTAGACAAGGCCCTTTACCTCTCTGAGCCTAAGTTTTCCTCTTTTGCAAATGTTTTTGCCCCAGTCCACAGGCTTCTGAGTATCAAATAAGACAACGCCTAAGAACATATTTTGCAAACCATAAGCTACATAAATGGAAGCTACACAAATGGAAGATACTTCCACATTTCACTGCTGAAATTGGACAAGAGGTCAGGTTTCTGCTAAGCAAATCAATCAGAATTGACTTGCTTCGTTCATACCTACAGCAACTATCAAATCATAAAGTTAATATTCTATGTTTAGAAGTAACTCATGAGTGACCATATTGCTCTTTCTCTATGCATATTACTTCAGATACAGGTCTGACCCCTGAGGAAAGGGATAACAAGTTTGACAAGAAATGTACTTATTACCTTACTTATGTAACTGTAACCCCTCTGTACATCTGTGGCCAGGTGCCCAGTGGCTCATGCTTGTAGTCCTAGCTACTCAGAAGATTAAGATTTGAAGATCATGCTTAGAAGCCAGCCCAGGTAGAAAGTCTGTAAGACTCTTATCTCCAATTAATCTCAGAAAAAGATGGATGTGATACTGTGGATCAAGTGATGAAGTGCCAGCCTTGACCCAAAAGGAGCTTAGGGACAGTGTCCAGGCCCAGAGTCCAGGCCCAGGCCCAGGTCCAGCAAAAGCAAGCAAACAAGCAAGCAAGAGACAGAGAGACAGAGAGACAGAGACAGAAACAGAGACAGAGACAGAGACAGACAGACAGACATGGGGGAAGGAGAAGGAAGGAAGGAAGGAAGGAAAGAAGGAAGGAAGGAAGGAAGGAAGGAAGGAAGGAAGGAAGGAAGGAAGGAAGGAAGGAAGGAAGGAAGGAAGATCTGTGGCAAATGTGGTTGTTGGTTGGATTTTGGGGTGTGTGTGTGTGTGTGTGCATGCGTGCGTGCATGTGTGTGTGTGTGTGTGTGTGTGTGCGTGTTTGTGTGTGTGTGTTGGTCACAAAAATCTCAGGGCCTGAGCGCTCCCTGAGCTTTTATTGCTCAAGGCCAGTGCTGTACCACTCCATTTCTCAGTTCTGGCTCTTTTTTTTGCGGGGGGGGGAGGGATGCAGGAGGGCAGTAGTTAGCTGGAGATAAGAGTTCACAGGCTTTCCTGCCTGGGCTGGCTTTGAACCATGATCTTCAGATCTCAGTCTTCTGAATAGCTAGTATTATAGGCGTATGCCACTGACCCCAATCTTGGTTTTTTAACAAGCATTGGTTAGTTCAGCAAGTTTAGGCCATTGCTTAACTGTGATGAAGACATGGGCAACAGAAATCCAGGGACATCAGGACTCAGTGAGATTGTTTTTGTTATTTCCTTGCCTCTGAATTTTGTGAATAACCAGGGAACCCAGGAGGGAACAGAATTTCAGTGTGTACTAAAAAGAATTTTTTAAAAAAAGAGCTAGATGATCCAGCAAACTATATCACAACCCTAAGAAAACTAGCTGAACTGTCCGTTTATTTCCTCTGAGTTCCAACTCTACACACTACTAGCCTCAATGCTGACTCAGGAGGACTCTTTTCTACTGTCCAGGATTAGCATTGTCCAAAAAACTCTCCAAGATGGAAAACTCCTGTTTTCACTCTCCAGTATGGCAGCCATTAGTTTCATGATGCTATTGAAGTATACTTAGTATGGTAAAAAACTGAATTTTCAGTTTTACTCAAAAACTTTAATTAATTTACAGTTGAAGAAGCCACATGTAGTTATTAAGCTATTGAGCAGGACAGTAATGCCATTTCCCAAAGAAACTCAGAAATAGATAATGATTGGCATATCAAGGTTTCTGATGATTCCAAAGAAATCCCTCCTTATTCTAGTGACAAAAGGTGCCATTATCCATAAAAATTGAATTGGCAAAGAAGAGTTAGGGCACTTCCAGAAAACTGAAGTGAACTCATTAGAAAGCAACTACCAAGCTCACCAACTGACTTACTTTAAGTAAGCTCTTCGTTGCAAAAGCTAAAGGTGATGCCCTGGATGCCAATTCCATTTCTCCTGATGTGAATCTCATAGCCCTAATGCTGTTTGAGAGGGAGGACCTCACGTGGGTAGTATGCTTCGAGCCTGAAACTGAACGCAGGGGTCTCTAAATTTTACCAGTATTGTCCTGGCTGTATCCTGTGGCTCTCTCATGGCAATCCATTGAGTGAAGACATGTTTTTGCTTTTTTTTTTTTTTTTAAAGAAAAGCATTTTTAGAAAGAATATATGAATTTCACAGAGTAAGGGCAATTGTTAATATAAGCAACTGTAAATCTGGTGCATAGATCCACACATACAATCATGTACAGCATTTCTCTCTTTCAAGGAAAAATCCTTAACAGCAATAGATTTAAATGGCTGGCCTACTGAATAAGGCTATTTTGTGGCAATTGCCAATTAGGATTTTTGCCAGGTTAGCAATAAAGGAACAGTTATATTTAACAAAACACTCAAATCCCATCAATGCTTAAGCTGACAAGCATTGTCTAAGAAGGCCTTTGCTGGGAAAGTGCATTTATTTGTACTGTATATTTATGCTCTCAGGCTCCTCAAGTGAAATTATTTTTAAGTTATATGCGGTTGGAGGAAAAATTATATTAAAAGATGGGAGAGTAGGATAAGATGTGGCTTGGGATATGTAAATATAGCTGGTATCTTTTTTTCAGTGATATATATGCATTACGAACTGTGAAATGACAACCAATTAGAGAACATGACAGAATATCAAAAGTACATTCAGGCAGCAGTGAACCACACTTGTAAGTAGCAGTGTCAGAGCTCAAAGATTTCAGATTTTTGGTAAATGATGTTCATCCTCACCTAGAGTGATCAAACACAAAGAAACGAAAAAGTTAGAATGATGGGTTATCAGGGTTTAGCAGGAGAAGGGAACTGGAGTGTTTCCATTTTGTAAGAGGAAAATATTCTGGAGATTGGTTACACACCAATGTGAATTGCACACTATCAAACAGTAGGATCAGATGACTGCAGGTGTCAGTTTTATACTATAAGTGTTGTACCACAATTGATTTTTTTTTCTTGAGATAAATTAGCCTCAAACTCATGATCCTTCTACATCAAATTCCTGAATGCTGGGAATAGGGGTCTAAAACCATCATGTTCAACTAAAATGTTTTAAAAATTAAATAGCCACACAGGGTTAATGGATTCAGGCATTTACCCAGCAGCTTCAGATCTGGTGCCATTGTTATGGTGATTTATCCCTAAGAGCAATCTCTAACCATCAAAGACCTTCCCTCAGGATTCTGGCTTCCCTCTGGGAACAAGACATTAGTTCTCTTGGAACTTGCTGCAGAGCAAGCAGCCTCGACCAGCAAAGGTTCTTCCATTGGTAACTGGCCTTCAGGCTTGTGGGATTGGAGCTCTGTATGCTTGTAACTAGGAAACGGTTTACAGAATGTCTAGACAAGAAGGGGAGAAGCTGTGTGGAGAAAAAGTCTTTGTCCTCAGGTCTGGTGAGGAGTTATTGAAGGCATGAATGCCCTGAACCCTGGCAGGGATTTTCTTTGCAAACCGCCAAACTGCTAGCTGCTTTATCTCCATGTAGCTAGAGTGACCCTCATCAGTCACTATAGCAAGGAATAAGCAAGCCTTGAGTTGTCTGAAAAGAAGAAAATGACTCTCTATAAGAGCTATAAGGCTTGTTAACTGTCTTGCAAATAACTGTGACAAACTGCCTTTCCTTACTCAGAGAGACCAGGCCAGTGAGTCTTTCCTATCCTCCACTTCCCCCCCCACCCCACCCACCACCAGCTTCATTGAATATGTTTAAATTCAGTGTCTATGAATTGCCACTTTCCAGAAAAGCTAGGAAGAAATTATTTTATTCATTGATCTATTTATTTAAAAATTATTAGTATTCCTCTTGAACTCAAAAGTGGGACAAATAATACTCATTATGAGTTGCTTTTCCTACAATACAACAGAAAACCAGTGAAATAATAGCAAATTTAGAAAGAAATTAAAAATTGGGTTGTAAGTGGCAGCTAATACAAGTCATATATATAAATTAGCTCAGACTCATCAAGCTGTGCCCAAAAGAAAGAAAAATTACAAGTGTCTTGTTGAAAGTTCTATGTAGCAGAGCAAAAAGCTTTATGAGCTCCAGCTCCTAGCAGTTGATGTCTTAATTGGCCAAGGAAGTCCTCATAAGTTATTAAGTAAACATGGTAGTCACCTCCCTGTCACTAAAGCAAATAACTGAAATATCCACCTTATATGAAGAAAAGGTTTAATTGGGCTCACAATTTTGTATCTTCCAATCCATGGTCTATTGACTCCACTGCTTTTGTACCCATGGTGAAAGATCTCTTCTAGTGGGCAAAGCTGCTCACTGAATGGCCTGAAGGAAAAGAGCTAGATCCCGTCTAGTCTCTCTCTATAAATCTAGGCCCACCTCTTAATGATTCTATAATCTGACAATAGTATCCTAATCTGGGACCTGCCTTTACCTTTAACTCATGGGACTTCATGGAGTAATTCAGATGCAAGCTACATGAGTCAGGAAGCTGTGCATCCTACCTGGGTTCAAAACTTGTCACTTCCAGGGCTGGGAAGGTGGCTCAGTGGTAGAGCGCGTGCCTTGCATGCATGAGGCCCTGGGTTCGATTCCTCAGCACCACATAAGCAAAAAGAAAAAAGCCGGAAGTGGCGCTGTGGCTCAAGTGGTAGAGCGCTAGCCTTGAGCTGAAGAGCTGAGGGACAGCACCCAGGCCCAGAGTTCAGGCCCCACGACCAGACCCAAAAAGAAAAAAAAAAAAAAAAAAAAAAAAAACTTGTCACTTCCCCAAACATTTACAAACAGGAACAATGAGAGGCAGTACATTCTTCCTAGAGCTAGGGTGAGATCTAGTTGATACTTTTGTAAGTTTCCAAAGTTTTAAAAATTTCCAAAGTGTCCAAATTACCATCTAGGACACAGATTATGAAAATGAGGCAAGAATATATGGTGAAGACTACTCCTTGAGAAATATGGCATTTTTTCCTCTTTCATATTTTGAAATTTTGCTTCTCATATCTTTTGCCATCTCATATCTTTTACGAACTGCTTAACAATCCCTTTCTCTAATTTCCAGGGTAATATCTGCCTCTAACAGTTAACCCCTGGTTCCCATGTGCCAGCTTTCAGCTGACATACTTCCCAGCTGTGTGGTATGGGACTATAGGTGTGTTTGGTTTGTCCTAGATAGTGCTTTTTAGACACCTAAATTAGCAGCTAACATTTTGAGATCTAGAGGTTCCCAAAGACAATTCAGATATATGGCCCCTGCTGACAACTCAAAGATCTGACAACAATGCCGTATGCCTGCAGGATGGTAGACTAGAGTTGAGGAAGTTGGGTAGAGATTCCACACAGCAGAGCCTGCACCTCTGAATCCTCTTCACAACCTGTCACTGGGACAAATAAAGAACTCTTATCACCTGTATGCAATTATACTCTTTTACAAGGTCTTTCTGGTCCCATGCACACAGGGGCAAGAGAAAAACACACTTTAGAGATATACATACCCTAGTACCCATCCTGACTCTACCCACTAAATTTGAGCCAGAACTTCCTTATGTGGAAATGGCCCTGATATCCTCCCCCCTCAACACACACACAACATACAACTTGGGTTTATAAAAGAGCGTACAGAAAGCAACTAGCATGGTGGCTGTATACGGTGGATACTCAATAAATGTTTGCTTTCTCCTCCTAATATAGTGATGTCCCTGCCAGATTTGCACAATCACTACAATACTCCTTTCACTTTACTCGTAAATGGTTGGCATTTGGTTTATTAGATATACTT
Source organism: Dipodomys merriami (assembly GCF_024711535.1). NCBI lineage: Eukaryota > Metazoa > Chordata > Mammalia > Rodentia > Heteromyidae > Dipodomys > Dipodomys merriami. The sequence continues at coordinate 6,921,673 of NW_027206068.1, read as the reverse complement.
ATGTTTCAAAATGTAACTAAAATGCACTGAAAACACCAACTCTCTGGATCTAACTACCAACTAATACAGGATACAAAAAGTACCAGTGGATGTATTCAGTAATAGGATTCGGGGAAATACTAGGATTCTGAAAAACTCCACAGGAAAAAATTGGCTTCTCCAATAGTAAAGAAAGGAAGAAAAAAGAGAGAGAAAGAAGGAGGGAGGGAGGGAAGAAGGAAGGAAGGAAGGAAGGAAGGAAGGAAGGAAGGAAGGAAGGAAGGAAGGAAGGAAGGAAGGAAGGAAGGAAGGAAGGAAATGAGGGATGGAAGAAGGGAAAAAGTTAAAGAGATACATCAAGCAATTGGAATCAACAGCTTATTTGGATCTTCATTTAAACATACTGTAAAAGGTTGTATAAAACAATAAGGGTAACAAATATAAACTGAGTACTTTATTATACTAAGGAGTGGTTGTCAGTATCTTAAATAGGATCACAATACAGATTTTAACTATTGGAAGAAGCCATGTCTTAGCCAGATGTGGTAGTATTTGCCTAAAATCTCAGCCCTTAAAGAAGCTGAAGTGGAAGAATCATTTGAACTTACAGGTTGAAGATCAACCAGCTACATAGGAAGATTCCATCTGAAAATTTAAAAAAACTATTCTAAAATATTCATGTCTTATGCAGATACATACTGTGAAATAAATAGTTCCATGTCATTCAGGGTAGAAAGAAAGATTGAGAGCGAAAGGAAACGAGACTGGCTATAAAATTAAAACTGTTAAAGCTGGGTAGTGGGTATGTATATAAAGCTGGGTAGTGGGTATGTATACAAAGCTGGGTAGTGGGTATGTATACAAAGCTGGGTAGTGGGTATGTATACAAAGCTGGGTAGTGGGTATGTATATAAAGTTTCCTCTACTTGAAAGTTTCTGTGATAATACCATTTTCAAAACAAACCCTATGAGCAAATGTTTAAAATTCTGTGAAGATTGGAGACAGCACTGGATGTTTTCTTGGAGTGTATCCTTGAAAACTGCAAGGGGCTGAGACACCTCCTTGAAAAGAGAGGACTTTGGTTTGGCATGGTAAGTGGATAGCCGTGGTTCCCTTTTTCTTTGTTTTATTTCATGTTGAAATATCTATCTCTGTTCAGAGACTATGAATCTCACAAGAGCAAGGACTCACATCAGTCTTCATTTCCCAGCACCTAGCACTGACACTGATCTCACTAAATGCTTAAAGAAGAGGAGTACAGTAGTACCTCCATTTCATCTTCAAGGAGAGAAAAGATTGGGGAGCAAAACTGATTGGGACCAGGTGCTCCCCTACTATGATATTCAAATTTGACCAAGCATCAGAAAGGTCTGGTGAGCTAGTTAAAGGGCAGATTCCTACACATCGGTCCTCAAGAGATTCTGGTTCAGTAGGTTCAAGCTGAGATCACAGGAAGGATATTTTAAACAAACACAAGTGAATTGGATGCAGCCAGTTTATACCGGTATGTAATAGCCACTGATAGAGGCTATTTAACCTCACTGGTCTCTCAAAAGTATTATTCATTTTTTCTGCCTGTTTGTATTGAAAGCAATTTTCAAGGAATAATACAATAATCCCCATGGAGACATCCACCAGCCTCAAGGGGCTCAACTTTCTGCCATTCTCGTATCTCAATTTCGTTTTCAAGAAAACTATTTAATTTTATCTAACTTGAAAAACAGAATTAGTAACAACATTCTCTATCTTTGAGATGATGGTTGGTAAAGTGTACTACCCTGATTAACTTGAAAAGGGGTGGGATCCCTCGGGTGGGATCCCTCCCCCTGGTAACCAGAGCTATAGAAGGCTAGGTTTTCCCCATTCTTTTGACTCTAGAAATAGGAAATCTGACTATAATAACAGAAGACTGACATTGTTCAATGTTTTCATTTTTCAACTATTCTAGACACTTTAGAACTCTTCTAACTCTTAAAAAAATGTCATTTGGAAAACATCTCCATTTAAAATACATGCAAGGTAAATCCTTTAGTGACTCATTCTTAGAGAATCTGAGCTTTAAAAAAAAAGAATATTAAGATCATTTCCAGTAGCTGCATACTTCTAAGTCATTAGGACTTTGGAAAACCTATCTTTTGAATACTTTTCTCTTATGGACTGAAATTACCAGGAACTGATTCATTATTTCTTCAAACTCTGCTGCACTTTTAAAAGACTAAAAAAATATATATATAAGCCAAGCATGGTGACACACATTTGTACTCCCAGACTTGGGAGGCTGAGGCAAGAACACTTCCAGTTTCAATCCAGGCTAGGCTAAGTAGCCAGAAAAATGAAAATAATATCTATTTAAAAATTGAAAAAGCAAGTTTCTAGAAACTTAGTAACTATTCAACTTGAACATCACTTCTGACAATTTAGTGGACCACTACTGCTGGTCTATCTGCATTTTCCAACAAATATAAACATTTACATGATTATAAGAATTAAAAATTATATGATATCTAAACATATAAAATGCTAGTAAATATATAATTGCTTTGGAGAAGCTGCTAAAATGAAAAAAGCTCACAAAACCTTATATGAAACTATTTAAATTATGTATATTGCTTTTAAAGATATAATAAAAATCATAAGAAAATGCAACAAAAATATTAATAGTAATAATTTTGTGATCAGTGTATCATAGAATTATAGAAAGCATATAAATACATATATATACATATTCAAGAATTTTCTAATGTTCCATATAAAATAAAGATCAGTACATTTTTAAAATAGAATAATGGCAATCAAAGCAATATATTATTCAGTTCTTTAAAACTAAAAAACATAGCTCTGTAATAGAATAGAGACCCCACATCCATCATAAATAAACTAATTTTGCTTTTTGATCACATCTGATCTGGCTTATTTATGAGATATGATCATAATGAAAAATATAAATTAAAGCAAAAAGTATAATGTCTTGATTCATATGGCTTGTAATAACTAAGAAAATAGGATTTTCTATAGTAAAATGAAATGCAGTGCTTTAGAATCTATATTTGGAATTCTTTAAATCCAAGGACATATTCTTATATGATGATTCCTAATTTTTTAATATCACAAATTTTCAAAGCAGTTTGGCATGGTGACACATACCTATAATCTCAGCACTCAGGAAGCTAAGGCAGGAGGATCATGAGGGCTACTAGGGCTATAGAGTGAGACTTGGTCTTTAAAAAAAGAAAAATGTTTTCCAAGGTCATTCCCACATACTAACTGTCGTTGTGGAGAGAATACATAATGAATATACTACATATCATGAATTTAATTTTTTTTTTTTTTTTTTGGTCGGTCGTGGGGCTTGAACTCTGGGCCTGGGCGCTGTCCTTCAGCTCTTCAGCTCAAGGCGAGCGCTCTACCACTTGAGCTACAGCGCCACTTCCGGTTTTCTGGTGGTTTATTGGAGATAGGAGTCTCAAGGTCTCTCTTGCCCGGGCTGGCTTTGAACCACGATCCTCAGATCTCAGCCTCCTGAGTAGCTAGGATTTCAGGCATGAGCCACCAGCGCCCGGCAATAACTTTTACAATAGAAACTTTCCACACTTGACAAACCGTATTGCATATAAAAAAATGTCTCATTGCTTGTTTATCTAATATTGGAACATATGCCTGTGTATCTATCTATATGCAAGAAGTCTTTAAGAGATTCTGAAGTGAAAGGGAAAAAAGATATAAAAAAAAAGAAGAAAAAGATATAACATTTTTTTAATGTAGGAACAAATGGAACACCAATTTAAGTTGGATACATTATTTTCATTCAAGCTAGTGAATTAAATATATATATTAAATTAAATATATATATATATAAATAAATATAAATATATATAGTAAATTAAATATATATATATATATGGGAATGTGGTTTAGTGGTAGAATGCTTGACTAGAATGCATGAAGCCCTGGGTTCAATTCCTCAGTACCACATAAACAGAAAGAGCCGGAAGTGGTGCTGTGGCTCAAGTGCTAGCCTTGAGCAAAAGTAGCTCAGGAACAGTGCCCAGGCCCTGAGTTCAAGCGCCAGGACTGGCAAAAAAAAAAAAAAGTGAGACCAAGTTTGTTACAAGGAAGGTGTTCTTCTATTATAAGGCAGGCTAGAAGACAATTTTCCAGAGTTCACAGGATAGGAATAAAGGAGGGAAGGGGGGAAGGACTACAAAACAAGGAAAGAAGCAAGGGAGGATAGAAAGAAGAAAAACCAATTGCATTGCATTAATGATATGTTAGTTATGTACCATCATAATTATCACTCTGAGAAGGTGTATTAAGGCTATTTTTAAAAGTTGGGCTGCCTGGAGCAGGTTGCCCATCCCTGTAATCCTCAGCAAGAAGGCTGAGATCTGAGGATCTCAGATCTGGAGAAAAAAAGAAGGCTGTAGGACTCTTACTTCCAATAAAACAACAAAAAAGGCAAAAGTGGAGTTGTGGCTCAAGTGATAGAACACCAGGCTTGAGTGCAAAAAGCTAAATGAGAGTGTGAGACACTGAATTCAAGCCTCTGTACAGGCACAGGTACACACACACACACACACACACACACACACACACACACACACACACACACACACACACACACACACACACACACACACACACACACACACACACACACACACACAGAGAGAGAGAGAGATAAACCCACATTCTGGCTTCTAGTCCTCCTTTTACTAAGTTCTTCATATGAAAAATGAGGCCATGATATCTAGTGTGTATATATGATGATTAAATAAGATCATATGATAGCATGTGGAAGACTCAAAGATACAGTCAAGAAATATATGTTCCCTGACCTTGTTCCTATAGAAAGTCCTGGAGATAAAGGAAAAAAACTGTTTAAATAGGCATGCATGTAGAGCATTCTTTATGGGAAATAACTGAGAGTTACTAAGCAAGCCATATCTGTCTGGGTCCTTTCATTTCCTTCTGTTCTCATTTCTGACGCTGCCATTGTGTCTACCAATTTGGCAGGGTGTTGTGAATTATAACCTTCTCATTCTCACCATCTGTCTTCTCCTCCCATCAAAACAGCCCACTGTCTACTCTGATCCTTTTCCATTAATGTGATTTGAGCTGTACCTGTTTACTCTGGACCCTGAGATTTTTTGTAAAGATCTTCTCAGTCTTTAAAATGGTAGTTAGCCATTTAACTGTCACTCAATATTTTTTAAATATCACTTCAATATACATTTCTCATGGAAGAAAATATAAAATATAAATCTTGCTGGCATTAAAATGTAGGGTTACTTCATGTCTCATAAAATGCTTTGTAAACATCCATTAATGTTGGTGCTTTCTGCTGTGTTCACCATTAACAACTTCATTCCACTTTATTATCAAAAGAAAACCTATTTCATATCAATATATTAGTATGTGACTGCATATAAATATATAGTACAAATATATTTATGTAAATATAAGTACATATGGCATATAGGCATGTAGGTGGTTAGATGGGTGGATGAATAGACAAATAGATCCATAGACAGACAGGTAAGATAAGTAGATAGCAAAGGACCTGAAAGAGTTAAAAGATTGGTAGTGATTATGAGGATATGTAAACTGAAATTAAATTTCAGCTTACTTAATTGGCTATGTTGTTTGAAATTATTTTATAGTGAGGTCAAATTATTTAGTAGCTTTTTAATTATGTTTAAATCACTATGTTTTAGTCACAAATAAGGACACTTTAAGACATTTTTACAGGCCAGTAGAGCACTACTACTAAGTGAGAAAAATATATACTGAAGCATTGTTTTGAGAGAGAAGACAAGACCATTCAGAAGGGCTTCTTGAGCTATATATAACTTTAGTTAGGACTTCTAAGTCCATTGAGTTGCCAACGTGAATTTTCAGCATCTAAAATCCCATGAGCACTAGGTTCAAACCAAGAAAAAATGGAGCTCAAAGATGTTTGAAAGGTCTTTATCATTGGGAAGAAAGGTTGCTCACATACACAATCAAGCAAGTAACTGAAGTGAGAGAAGGGATGGGTTAGGAGCAATGGATGACAATGTTGTCAGACACCTTGTATTCAAATACTGTTTTGTAGAATGGGAACTTCTTTGTACAACTACTTAAAGATAATAATAATAATAATAATAATAATAATAATGTAAAATAAAAAAGTAATTGAATCACTGGACAATGATCAAAAAGATAATTTGGTCACTTCCTAGGAAAACAGAGTTGCACAAGGAATTTTAAGTTCAATGTTCAATCCTAAAGAACAAAGGGACCATGAACCATATCAAATTATTTCTCCCAGCTTCTAGTGAGGTTTGGGATGTGAGCCCGTTCCTCACAAGCCCCTGCCTTTTCCTGTCATCCTGCCTGAGGACCTGACTCAGTTCAAGGATGAGGAAGCTTTTAAGAAAGAGAGTACAGGTAGATGTCACTAAGGTGATATGTTACTTCTTAACTTCCTGGACCTCAGAAACCCCACCTAGTACAAAGGGAATGAGAGCACAGGGTCTCAGCTGTCCCTTTCACTGACAACTTCATAGCCATGTTTAAGAGCTGATAAGTGCCATAATCCTAGTTACTTAGGAAGCTGAGGTGTGAGGGTGGTTCAAAGCCAGCCTAGGCAATAAAGTCTGTGAGACTCTTATCTCTAATTAACTACCAAAGAGCTGAAATAGAACTGTGGCCCAAGTGGCGGAACACCAGCCTTGAGCAAAAAGCTAAGGAACAGCACCAGCCCCAATACTGGCATACACACACACACACACACACACACACACACACACACACACACACACACACACACACACACACACACACACACACACACACACACACACACACACACACACACACGCTATTGAAAATTACATTCCATAGAAGGGTAGGTATGGAAGTAAGAATAGAAGCTGCACAGGATGATGGAGAAGATATGCCTGCCTCTCTTACAGAATAAGGCACAAACTACTAGAGGTTGTGATCTATAGAAATGTGGAAATCCTCAATGAAGGAAACTGCTACGGTTTCATGGGAACAGAAGAGATTTGAAAGGCAAGAAAATGTTCCTTTTTTGCTGTAAGATTCAATGTTACATGGAAATATTTGTCCTCCCTAAATTAATCTGTGGATTAAAAATGGCAGCAGTCAATCTACAAATAGAGCTTTTGGAGGGAAAAAAATGTGTTCAAAGAGATATTAAGGGCTGAGCGTATACTCTGTGGTAAAATACATGTTTCAAGTTCCAGCATTGTAAAAAATAATAATTATTATTACCAAAGAGCCGGGAGCCAGTGGCTCAAGCCTGTAATCCTACCTACTCAGGAGGCTGAGATCTGAGGATCACGGTTCAAAGCCAGCCCAGGCAGGAAAGTCCGTAAGACTCTTATCTCCAATAAACCACCAGAAAACCCAAAGTGGTGCTGTGGCTCATGTGGTAGAGGGCTCACCTTGAGCTGAAGAGCTGAGGGACAATGCCCAAGCCCAAAGTTCAAGCCCCATGATCAACCAAAAAGAAAAGGAAATAAAGGAAAACTAAAGATCTTGAAATCTTTTTGCAAGAGATCTATGCTGTTATCAGCCAAAATGTTTTACAAATAAGCACCCAAAAAATAAAATAAAAACCAACAATGAAAGACCATCCCTTCATGGCGTTAAACTGTATTATAAAGTTTCAGAATTGAAATTGTTTAATCTGATGAAAAACTATTGAGTCATAAAATATAACCATACAATGTAGGAAACTAGAAGATGATGATGTCCAAATTTGAAACTGAAGTGAAAGATATGTCAGACAACAGATAACACTGATAATTATGCTATGGCAAGGAGTAAAGAAACCTGTTCACACTCCTAACTCACTCTTGTCCAAAGTAAGTTGTTATAATACAAACAATTTTAAAGTCATATTATAGAGGAAAACCTGTCTATGCAAGAAAAAAAATAACTAAATTTTATTAAGGAAAACATTATAGGCTTAATTATAAGAATAACTAAAAAAAATCTTCCTGTGGGGCAAAACTTTGAATGACATACTGGGAAATATGTTTGCAACAGCCATCAAAAAAAAAAAGATAGTTTCTTAACAGTTAAAGAAGTCTTATAAATTACCAAGAAAAAGACCACGCTAAGGGAAAAATATGGAAAGTACAGAAAAGTCAGCTCCAAAAGAACTACAAATAACCAAAATACTTAAAAAGAACTACAACTTAAAATAACATGCCATTTTAATATAAATGTTTAATCAACATATAATATTTTGATAACAGTTGGTCTTGATAAGGTTGTATGAAAAGTAACTGGGTAAGCTGGCCATACTCTAATAACTTAAACATGATTTATATTGCTCACACTTTTAGTGTAAGTACAAGAGACAAAATCATCCTTTGGATATGTCTCTCATTTCACATCACAATTTAAATTACTTTAGCCTTTTATTTTTATTTTCCTTTAAAAATCCCCCTACTATCCAGTCCACTGGAATAGAGGAAAAAATAGGCCAAATCTTGAGTGTTATGCCTACAACTCACTTCTGATAACCATCAATCTCCAGGGAATGAAAAGGAAAGGAAGTAGGAAGACACAAAATGGAATTTTGTGTCCAAGCTGGACAATTTGTCTAGCTGTAAGGAAATTGTAAAATAGAGACATGGGGGCCTACAATGGTCCTTAAATTGAAATGTCCATACTTCATATGTACAGTCTATGTCACTCTCACATGTAAGCAGATATATCCTTAAATGTGACACCATATTCACAGTATACTGACAGTATATATCAGTATACCATGTTTTGACAAATAAATGTAAAAATCCAGTAATTCCTTGTGGTTTTTAATATGTTATGTCTTATCCCATGGAAACCACTGTGTGGAACTGGTGGATAGCTCTTGCTCATCCCATTTTTTAAAAGGAGACAAAAATAAATAGCTTGTTCAAGGTCAAACTCGTAATTAGAGGAAACCAGAGCTAGGATCCAAGATCCCTGACTTACACTCTGAATTAGGATAAGTTCATCTCATTTGGATGTGCAAACCCTGACCTAAGAGTAGGGAAGTTACCATGCAGTACCACACAGGCATGTGAGCATTTTTCACCATCCTAAAGTCCTATCATCTACCTTAACACCTGCCAACTCTTTCTCCATTCACCCCAAGTCTTGGTTCACGAGTCTGCTTACTCTGCTTCAAAATGTTGCATAGGATTGAGGTGTAGCTCAGTGGTAGTGCAGTTGCCAACATATATGAGGTACGGATCCACAAGATAAAGAAAACCTCATAATTCAACTGTCTCAGCCCCTTCTCCATCTACAGTGTCTCTGATTACTCACTCCTTGCAGTACCTCTCCATCAGTCGTGGGGCTTGAACTCTGGGCCTGGGCACTGTTCCTGCACTCTTCAGCTCAAGGCGAGCACTCTACCTCTTCAGCCACAGCGCCACTTCTGGTTTTCTAGTGGTTTATTGGAGATCAGAGTCTCACAGACTTTTCTGCCCAGGCTGGCTTTGAACCGCAATCCTCAGATCTCAGCCTCCGGAGTAGGTAGGATGACAGGTGTGAGCCACCAGGGCCCAGCTTAGCATTTTTTTTATTTGTCAAGCTTCTCCTTATGTTTTACACACAGCCTCACTAATGTCTGCCCATTTCCTGGTAACAACTTCCTAGACTGACACTGTCCAACATAAATGTAATGTGAGGCAGATCTTAGTCCTAGGCACAATTTTGTTTTGTAGCAGCCACATTTTCAAAAGATAAAGTATGACTTTTATTTAAACCAAATATAGCCAACATAATACTTTAAGAAAGCATCAAAATAAAAATTTCTAATATATTTAAAATTCTTCTTTTGTATAAAAGAAAGGTATTAAAATCTGGTTTGTATTTTTTACTCATAAGACATTCTCAATTTTCTCTATTTGGACTAGCCACGTTTCAAGTGTTCAATAAACCATAGTTAGCTAATGGCTGCTGAATTGGATAACACTATTTTCTTATTGTGATTTAAAAAAAAAAAACTTTAGCCAGGCACTGGTGGCTCATGCCTGTAATCCTAGCTACTCAGGAGGCTGAAATCTGAAGATCACGGTTCAAAGCCAGCCCAGGCAGGAAAGTTTGAGAGATGGTTACCTTCAATTAAACCACCAGAAAACCAGAAATGACACTGTGGCTCAAGTGGGTAGAGTCTTCTCCTTGAGCAGAAGAGCTGAGGGTCATCACCCAGATCTAGAGTTGAAGCCCCACAACCAACAAAAAGAAAAAAAAAAAAAAAACAACTTTTGCTGTAATCCTGGCTACTCAGGGGCTGAGATCTGAGAATCGCAGTTCGAAGCCAACCCAGGCAGGAAAGTCAATGAGATTCTTTTTTTTTTTTTTTTAAAGAACAGATTTTTAAAAAAAATTTTGTCAAGGTTATATACAGAGGGGTTACAGTTACATAAGTAAGATAATAAGTACATTTCTTGTTGAACTTGTTACCCCCTCCCTCATTTTTCTCCCACTTTTCCTCCTCCTGTTCCCCCCAAAGTTGTACAGATCATTTCCAACATATTGTCTTGTGAATATTTCTGTTGCATATCTCCAATGTATCATAGAAAAAAAGCAGAAGTGGCACTGTGGCTCAAGTGGCAGAGCACTAGCCTTGAGCAACAGGAGCCCAGGGAACAGCGTCCAAACCCAGAGTTCAAGACCCCGGACCACAATAGAAAAAAAATACCCTTTTGCTTATTTATAATTTGATTGCCCTCCAACAAACATAAGCTTCATATGTTTATATTATCTATCTATCTATCTATCTATCTATCTATCTATCTATCTATCTATCTATCTATCTATCTATCTATCTATCGTGCTGGGGAAGAACTCAGGGAGTGGAGAATGCTGGGCAAGTGTGCTGCCACTGAACTACACCCTCAATCTTATGGATTTTTTAAAACTTGTCATTAAATATCTTTGGTCTATCTACACATTCATGCTGTCATGTGAGTAATTTTTTAAAACTGAACATGTGGCATCTGTCTTCACTTCAGCGTATCTATCCATACTTGGCTCCTATCCATCCCAATGGTTTCAAGTCATTCTCCCTTTTCCCTGCTTCTTCCCACCTTCTCCCTCCTCGCTGGCTATGGAAACAGAATCCTGGAATGTCCATGTGCTGACCACTGTGCCCAAACCATAACAACCCATGCACAATTTCTAGTTTAGCCTCAGTAGATCTGGAGTCACCAATTCATGACTTAGAAAATTCAAATTCAAGTTACAGAAAAACCCTGACTTGAGTATAATTTCAGTTACTTTAACATGGGCTTTGTTTCTTCTTAAAATTAGGTTCATATAAGCCATGAAGATATGTGGCCCACTTTAGTTTCTTTTTAAAGGAAATATCCTAATGGTTCTTCACAAACACGAGCAACTAATTTTTTAAATCAAAGAATGCATTTTTGCATTTAAAGATATTGGTTACAATTAAAGTTTTGGTTCTTAAAAAGAGATGCAATCTCATCACTAGAAAATGTGAATATCTGGTAGATACAGTTTAAATTAAGTGGGCTTGAATTAAGAAATTAAAGAGTTGTCTGTGACCTTAAACACTTTTAAGATTTTTAATTCATCCTACAGTTTGGTTTCCCATTGCTCAAAGTAAACAGTAAACTTTTCCCCTTTCCCAAGGCTTTCAAAGACATGTGGAAATCAAGACTGGGAGATAGAGGTCAGCAGGACCTGGATTTGGACCCTGGATGCCAGTTGATAGCCAGCTAATAAAACCTTAGTAGCTCATTCATCCTGCTGGATTCAGCCTCCCTGCTGTGAAAATGTGATTGACAACAAGATTTCCCAGCATGACTCCAGCTCTCCCCCTCCAGACTTTAAAGCACATCTTTCTGTTTTCCATTATCCCCAAAGCACTTGCATGTTCATGCATTTTCTGCTTCCTAAAGACAAGATGGCTGGCAACACACCAGTGAAAAAAGAAAGGAAACTGTTAAAAAAGCAAAAGACAACAACAACATAAACCTAAAAATGAGTCACCTTGCAAAAATGTTGCCATTTCTTGCTGCTTCAGTGTTTGCTTGCTCATGGTGCTAATTCAGCTCTTGGCTATCTATATTTAGTATGTGCACTGTTCTTGGATGATATTTACATTATACACTCCTCTCTTTTAAGAGTCCCTGTGGATACAAAACATCTAAGCCATGCACAAAACAGCAGCAGCCACACAGTCAACTTTAGTTGAGGCTAAATAAAATCAAATTAAAATCAGAGTTTCATTTAGGTATTTAACCAGATTTTTGTAAGTTTGAAAAAAAATTGCAGATTCTTAAACTTCCCATTTATTCCTTGATGCTTTTGCCCCTTCTTCCCCTCCCCCAACTTGCCCTAAGATAAAGATACCCATCACAGAGTAGTCACTTCATCTGACTCTCTTATAAAGTCGAAAGTCAGGGGGCAGCTGCTATTGGCTGTGGTCTGTCAAGCTTCAGTCTGGCCTGATTTTATATTCTGCCATTTTGAATTAGCATAGGTTTCCTCTGCAAGTGGTGTATTTTCCAACTGGGTGTGGAATACTGCAGGCACAGACAGACAGACAGACAGACACATACACACATACACACACACACACACAAATACACATGTACCAGAAGGCTAGGCACAGAATAATTCGATGTGCTTGCAAACTACAATTACCCAGGGGAAAATAATTATTTAGAGAACCCTACTACTAGGTCAGCTTGGGTAACAGCAATGACAAATGTTTTTAGGTAAGAATGTAGTTATGTGGAGTAGCCCCAGATTCTCACCAGTTCTTTAAGATTCAAGCATCCCTTCCAGCTTTTCATGATGTTGATAGTGCCCCCACAGAGGAGCAAACCAAAAGGCAAAGGTAAGCTAAGGTGAACAAACAGCCACCTCAGAAATATAGTAACTGGACTAACCGCCCCTAGATCTCCAGGCGAGGCTTGGGGATAAGGGGAGTTATGTCCAGTTGGGCGTGCGGACCAGAGCAACAGCTGGCATGTTGGCCCTTCAGCGGACAGTAGACTCAGGCTGTCTCAGAGACCAGGCAGATTCCGGGTGGGGGTTGGGGTAGGGGTGGGAAGGGATGGAAGGCCAGGGGTACAGAGGCAGCTCAAGGGCGAAGGCCCAGCTAGGCAGCCCTGCCCCTGGCAACTCTGCCCTTGGCTGCAGGTGATTTACTAGAGGAATTTGCCTGTCTTTCTCGGCCACGGCCACGGCCGCCGGAGCCACCGGTGGAAGGGTGAAGGATGCGCTGGCAAACAGCCTACGGAACTGCAACTTGGTCCCCGGGGAAAAGAAAACACGGGAGGAAGCAAAGTCTGGACTTACTAGAATTAAAAAGAGATGGGGGTGGGGATGGGGGCGGGAGGTAAAGGGGAGAGATGAGATTGGGGTGTGGAGGGCGGGGGCAGGTTCCAACCGGGCTGCAGAGCCTGCGCCCCGGGGTGGGGTGTCCCCCTGCTTCCCCCGTGCACTCTATATTTCCGAGTCACCCCTGACCAAGACCCCTCCCCCCGCCCCCCCCCCATGCTCCAGCTGGCCAGTGCCTGCAACCCCGAGGATCTGGCCCCGGAGAGCACCGCCCGTGCATCCGGAGGGACAGCTGGAGGCGAGGCGACAATGCACCCAGGACCTCGAGGGTGGGATGGGGTGTGGGGTGGGGATGGGGGGGGGGGGTGACCTGCAGCGGAAATCCCTGAGCTCGCAGTCCTGGCCCCTGCGCGCCTCACCTGCGGGGTGGGAGGCTCCCGGGGATCTGCCCGGCCGGCGGTGCTGATGCTGTCCCCTGGGTCCGGTTAGTGCGGCGACAACGGGGGCTGCGGCTGCAGTGGCGGAAGCGGCCGCGGTGCGCGCTTCCCGCTTCCCAGACTCCGCCGGCCGCCCCGCCCCCCTCCCCCCACGGTCGCTCTGCCAACAGCTGGCTGGGATCACGTGGCCCGGGCCCCTCCCTCCCTCCTCCCCCCCCCCCCAGTCCCGGGCTCCCCGGCTCCCAGCGCGCCCCGCCCCGCCGAGCCCGGCTGCAGAGGCTGCAGCGCGGCGCAGGGAAGGTGTCCGCGAGCCCGAGCAGCGGGTAGCGGGGGAGGGAGGGAGGGAGGGAGGGCTCCCCGGGCTGGGAGGAGGGAGGGCTCCCCTCTTCTCGATTTTCCTCCTTTTGTTGCAGTTCTCTGAACAGAGAGCATCAGGCTTCAAAGAGAGAGGCCTGGCTCGCGTTCCCCGACCTTGGGTTGCTAGGCCTGGACTCCCCCGGCCAGATTTCCCAGCAGACCAGGTATCCTAACTGATGGATTCATCAGTCCCTGGTTTAAAAAGGGCCATGTTGGTCAGATAGACCTTATGCTGACTACTCGGTCGCTGTGGCCCAAAGACTTGAAGTGACGCTCCCGATGCCACATGGGGCTGAAGTTCTATACTGGATCCTAATAGATTTCTACGGGGACCTTGAGGGGGAGGGGGTCGCGCAAGTGCGCAAGCGCGGGTGTCTTTTATGCTAGTGCAAGGTCATTGATAGTTCGTTTATGACCCAAACATACTCTACCTTTTGGAGATTAATGGGTGTCAGAGGATAGTTCTCAGAGAAACAATGTAGTAGCAACCACTCCTGAAAAGATACTCGCTTACAAATTAGTATATACATGGTAAAATAGCCCACCTGTCAGGTTAGCAAAAGCCATGCTTTCATAACTCTCAAAGTAGCAAGCGTATTTATAAACTGACCCAGAGATTCTTCCCCACCCCACCCCCAGAGATTCTTATGTTAGGAATTTGCCCTATAGATGCATCTGACACAGGGTGAAATGAGTACAGTTCATCCATTGCTATATTATTTGGGCTACCAAATATTGGAAGCAAATGTCTATCAAAAGAAGACTATTGAAATAAATTATGTTTTTGCTGGGCCCTGGTGGCTCACTCCTGTAATCCTAGCTACTTGGAAGGGTGAGATTTGAGGATGGAAGCCACCCTGGGCAGGTAAGTCTATAAGACTCTTATCTCCAATGAACCACCAGAAAACCAAAAACGGAGCTGTGGCTCAAAGTGGTAGGTAGAGTGTTAGGCTTGAGCAGAAAAGCTCAGGGACAGCCTCTAGGCCCCATGACTAACAAAAATGAAAATAAAATAAGTCAGGTTTCATCAGTACCTATTAGATTAGAATGTTATCCTGTTTTTTGTTGTTGTTGTTGTTGGCTTCAACTCTGGGCTTGGGCGCTGTCCCTGCACTCTTCAGCTCAAGGCTAGCACTCTACCACTGGCGCCACAGCACCACTTCCGGTTTTCTGGTGGTTAATTGGAGATAAGAGTCTCACAGAAGTTCCTGCCCAGGCTGGCTTTGAACCGTGATCCTCAGATCTCAGCCTCCTGAGTAGCTAGGATTAGAGACACCAGCGCCTGGCTTATCCAGTTTACTTTCAAAGCTGAACTAAAACCAGGAATTGGTGGCTTCTGCCTATAATCCTAGATACTCAGGAGGCTGACATTTGGGATTGCAGTTTGAAGACACCATAAGCAGAAAAGTCTGTGAGATGCTTGCCTTCAGTAAACACCACCCCGCCAAAAAAAATCCAGAAGTGGATGTGCGGCTCGAGTGGTAGAGCACCAGCCTTGAGTGTAAAAGCTAAGGGACAGAGCCCAGGCCTTGAATTCAAGTCCAATTATTGGTGCAAGTGGGGAAAAAAAAGCTGGACTAAACAGACATTACATTCTCTCTCTGCAGTGATTTTTAAAAAAAGGACTCTCAAACTATATAAAGTGAATGACTTTAAAAAAAAAAAGCTAGGTACACAACATTGTATGAATTATAGTTTGTGGGAAGAAATATACATATATTTTCACTTTCATTTACAATGTGTTAGACTATCTTGGAAGGTACATAAGAACCTGTAATAGTAAATGTTACCAGGGAGAGGAGAGCTATGAGGTTGGTTGCTAAGGAAGGAAGGAGACTTTTTTCCATGTCTTTTGAATGTTGTGTCTATACTTGCAGCTTTCCACATGAGTGAATAGATAGTAGGAGAATGCTGAGGGAGCTAGTGTAGAAGAATAGAGCATTGGTTTGTAGATTCTTTGGAGCACAAAGGTACCTTATTGTTCATTTACTCCAGCCAAGGAACTGTGACTTCTCAAGTAAAGGACAACATTTGCATAGCATTCTTGGTGCCAGTTATGTCCTCAGTACATAGCCTAGAGAACCTGCCAACCTACTTGTTTTTCCTCAAATCTTGAAGCCTGTGGGTGTGTCCCCACACCGCCACAGGGGCTTCAACGCCACAGGTCTCACAACAGGCAGTCAGAGACATCTGCGTCCCAGGAGTCTTCACCAAGAAGCTTATTACATGGGAATTCTAATATTTATTAAGAAACAGAAATGCATTTTGTCTCAGCTTTTGTATAGGAGAGGCAAATCTTGCTTCCATTCAAGCCACACACATAGATAAGGGAACAGAACAGTCTAAAAACCTGGAGAACATCAAGAAATAATGATCAAAACTTTAATCATTAGCTTCCATCAATCATATAAGGTTTAGCAGCAGGTCAATTCAAAGGTTTCCAGAAGCTAGCTTGCAAGGAAAATTTGCCTTGAATAGCCTGAATTTTTATAGTCATTTATATTCCACCTAACCATGCTCAGAGATGAAAGAGCTAAAAAATAAAAGTACACCATTTTTCTACTTTTTTTCCCACAAAAATAGGCAAAGGCTTTTCTTTTTCTAGGGTAAAATAAGTGTGTGGGGAAGACAGGGTAACTGATGATTTCAGCTTTTACAAACTGTCACATGGGAACACTCATCAGATCTGTACCTAGAAAAAAAATTATGGAAACATGTGTGGGGGTGGGGGATGGGGGTGGGGTGGGTATGTGTGTCTGTATATACATACACGGGTACATGCACATGCGTGTGTATGCACCAATCATGTGGCTTGAATCAGGGCCTGGGCTCTGTCCCTGCGTTTTTTGCTTGAGTTTGGTGCTCTACCACTCGCACCTGAACTCTACTTGTGGTTAATTGGAGATATGACTCACAGACTTTCCTGCCTGGAACTGTGATCCTCAGATTTCAGCCTCTGTGTGGCTAAGATTATAGGTATGAGCCATTGGCACCTGGCACTGGAAACATTTTTTAGTTCATTTTCAAGAACTAATATAAGATAGGCTCTGGTGGCTCATGCCTATAATCCTAGTTACTCAGGAAGCTGAGACCTGAGGATTGAGGTTCAGAGCTAGCCCAGGCAGAAAAGTCTGTAAGACTCTTATCTCCAATAAACCACCAGAAAACCGGAAGTGGTGCTGTGGCTCAAATGGTAGAGTACTAGCCTTGAGCTGAAGAGCTGAGGGACAGCCCTCAGGCCCAGAGTTCAGGCCCCACGACCAACAAAAAAATAAAATAAAATAAGAAATTGCCAAAGAAACTAACATATCCACTCTTGGTAGGTTTGAGACTGTTGTTGTTTGGTAATATTGGAACTTGAACTCAGGGCCTTATGCTTCCTAGATATGTGCTCTACTACTGGAGCTACTACTTCAGTCCTTTACTCTTGGTAAGTTCAAAGAACATCAAAACTGCTTCTTGATATAATTTCTTCCTCCAGATTTGGACTCTATGCATCTGGGATGCGATTTTATTTGTGGAAAAAGGTTAAATTATGAATAAATCATACATGGTTAAGTTTTTATTTGCTCTTGAGCTTATTAAAATTTGAAGGACATTTTCTATTTAACAAAGTTGGCTAAGTATTACTCTAAATCATGTACTTATTTATTATCCCCATATTATCTACAGCAACTATGCGAAATTCCCCTGGCAATTTGGGTCTTTCTTTTAAGAGCTAATCAGTAGAAACTTATTAATTCCTCCTATCTTTCTGAAGAATCAACTTTGAATTTCAGTGATTTTTCTTTATATTTGTCCTTGTTTTTATGTTTTTTATTTTTTTATTTTTGGGGCCAGTCATGGGGCCTGAACTCTGGGCCTGGGCGCTGTCCCTCAGCTCTTCAGCTCAAGGCTAGTGCTCTACCACTTGAGCCACAACGCCACTTCCGGCTTTTTTCTTTTTGCTTATGTGGTGCTGAGGAATCAAACCCAGGGCCTCATGCATGCAAGGCAAGCGTTCTACCACTGAGCCACCTTCCCAGCCCTGTTTTTATTTATTTATGGCTTAATTTTCCCTTCTTTTTTCTTGCTTCTTAAAAGGAAATCTTAGATGATTGAGTTTATATTTTTTTCCACTATAAGCACATTAAACCTGTGGATTTCTTTCAAACTGTTGCTTTACCATTCCCTCAAATTCAGTATTTCTATATTCGTTTTTTATGATTTCCATAATAAATCACCACAAATTTGGCCACCATGCCCAGCTTCTTCCACTGAGATGGAAGCTAACAGACTTTTCCACCTGGTGCTGTATGGAACTAAATTGTCCCAATCTCAGCCTTTTATGGAGCTAATATGATAGCCATATTTCTGTGCTCAGCTGTGGTTTGAATGAGGGTGGAGAGAAAAGGACAGAGGGAAGAAGGGAGAGAAGAAGGGTAGAAGAGAAGAAGAGAGAGGTTATTGGAGTTCAAGCCCAAGTTTTCCTGCTCTCATATGGCTTTCTTGCTCAAGACTGATTCTTTACCACTTGAGCCACATCTCCATTTCTGGCTTTTTCCTGGTTAATTGGAGATAAGAGTTTCATAGATTTATCTGACTAGTGCTTATACACTGCCCACACATATCCTCCAATATACTTTTCTTTATTGTTATTGTAAAGGTGATGTACAGATAGATTATAGTTGCATACATCAGGTAATGAGTACATTTCTTTTTAATCAGTGTCATTCCTCCCCTCTCTTCAGCCAGTTTTTCCCTCGCATCTGCCTGCACACACACAAGTTGTATAGTTCATTTTTAACATAGTGTCAAGTGAGTATCACTGCTGCAGTTATTTATTTTATTTTATTTTGTCAGTCATGGGGCTTGAATTCTGGGCTTGGGCGCTGTCCCTGCACTCTTCAGCTCAAGGTGAACATTCTATCACTTGAGCCACAGCACCACTTCCAGTTCTCTGGTGGTTTATTGGAAATAAGAGTCTCAGGGACTTTCCTGCCCCTTTGAACTGTGATCCTGAGATCTCAGCCTCCTAAGTAGTTAGGAAAACAGGCATGAGTCTTGGGCATCCAGTTCACTGCTACATTGATGTTCACCCTTTGTCCTACCATTTCTGTGCTCCCTCCTTATTCTTCCCCAAAAAGATAAACATACATACAAAACAAAAAGCAGAGAAATCAAAAACAGTAACAAAGGAGAAAAAAGTAACAAAAGCCTCTTGTTCCCATTTCTTGGAATTCATTTTGATAAACATCATTTTATATAATCATATGTACATAATTATTGAGCCTTTGTGATCCTTGCCTAAGAATATCCTCCTTTGGGCTGGGAAGGTGGCTCAGTGGTAGAGCGCTTGCCTTGCAAGTCTGAGGCCCTGGGTTCGATTCCTTAGCACCACATAAGCAAAAACAAAAAAGCCGGAAGTGGCAGAGGTAGAGTGCTAGCCTTGAGCTGAAGATCTGAGGGATAGCGCCCAGGCCTAGAGTTCAGGGCCCATGACCAGACCAAAAAAAAAAAAAAAAGAATATCCTCCTTTGGTCTCAGTGTGTAAATGTCTAGAGTCCTGTTTATCGTGTCCAAGTATATATTTTGTCATTTACCATCCAGGGTGTTTACTTATAGATTTATAGGCACATTCTAGTTACAATAAACAAGGGAAAACATGCAACTTATCTTTCTTTGGGTCTGGATTACTTCACCTAATTTTTTCCAAGTCTGTTTCCTTCTGAATGGTACATCATTCTTTCCGATGGAAGTGTAGAATATATATACATACATATGTATATATATATATGTATATATATGTATATATAATCACATTTTCTTGATCCATTTGCCCATTGAGGGGCATCTGGGTTGATTCCGTTATCTTGGCTATGATAAACAGTACTGCAATGAACATGATTGTGCTGGTAGCTTTAGTGTGGCCTGTTTGTGGTCTATTGGATAAATGCTAGGAAGTAGAATTGCTGGGTCATAGGGAAGCTCTATGTTTAGTCTTTGAGGAACCTTCATACTGCTTTCCAAGTTTACATCCCACCAACAGTGTAATAGTTCCCTTTTGGCCACATCCCCATCACCGTCTGTTGTTATTTGTTTCCTTGATAATGGCCATTCCAACTGGGGTGAGGGGGAATCTCAATAGTGTTTTGATTTCTATTTCTTTTATGGCCAGAGATGTTGAACATTTCTTCATATGTCTAGTGGCCATTCTTACCTCTCTTCTGGGAAATATCCCTTCAAGTCTTTGGCCCATTTATTAAATTGAATCGACGTTTCTTTGAGAGTTTATGTTGGGGGGGATTAGTTTTTTTTTAGCTCTAAGTATATTTTAGATATGAGGTCCCTTACTAATGGCTAGCTAGTAGAAATCTTCTCCCATTCTGTGGGCTTTCTATTTATCTTGCTATGTCTTTGCCATGCAGAAACTCTTCAGTTTGATGCAATACCATTTATTCAGTGTTTCTTTGATTTGTTGTGATTCTGGATCTTAGGAAGTTTCAACCTGAGCCTAGGAGCCTAGTGTTTTCCCTACCCCGTCCTGTAATATTTTCATGGTATCTGCCTTACATTGAAGTCTTTGATCCATTTAGAACCGACTCTTGTGCAGGATGATATATAAGAATCTAGCTTCAGAGCTGGGAAGGTGGCTCAGCGGTAGAGCACTTGCCTTGCATGCATGAGGCCCTGGGTTTGACTCCTCAGCACCACATAAGCAAAAAGAAAAAAAAAAACGGAAGTGGTGCTGTGGCTCAAGTGGTAGAGCGCTAGCCTTGAGCTGAAGAGCTGAGGGACAGAGCCCAGGCCCAGAGTTCAGGTCCCACGACTGGATCCCCCCCCCAAAAAAAAGATATATTAAAAAAAAATCTAGGTTCAGTTCCTACATGTATATAGCCAATTTTGCCAGCACCATTGGTTGGAGAGGCTTTCTTTCAACCTGTGTTTTCCTCCAGTATACTTTAAGTCAAATCTACACTATTTATAATACCAAATAAAATGTAAATTATATGTAAATAGCTGTTATTGGACAGTTGTTACAGAAATGGTGGAAAATGCCTGTGATCATAGCACTGGAGGCTGAGACAAGAGGAACATGAGTTCCAGGACAGCCTATTGTACATAGCAAAACCGTAAAAAACAACAGTTACAACAAAAAGAAATCTTTTAGTGTATTGTTAAAGAAATTAAGGCAAGAGATAATCAGTGCATTTTCAGCCCACACAAAACTAAATTTTTTCCCATCCTGTTGGTCAAATTCAACTGAAGACTATTAAACACCAACTATATACACATATATTTATGAAATGCTGTTTTCAGGATGACATACAAGTTATTCATAGAGAAATATACTAATCTAGCATATTGAGAAACATAAATAAGCTTAAAAGGTTGCTGTAGTTGAAGACTATTCAAACCCAGACCATTAAAAGAAATTAATGTCATTTTTGCCTTTTCTTCTAACCAGTGTTATTGCCCAAGTAACCCTATGCATTGACTCTGAGGAGCTTGAAATACATCCATGTAATTGAAATGTGCCCTTAGCACATTGCATGTAGAAGTATTTTCCATTTAGTGCTTCTTTTTGTGTATGTGTATTGGGGGAAAAGGCTTGTAATTGACCAAATCTCATGGGAATCAATTAAGCAATGGTATATGACAGAGAAATTTACCTACTGGTAAGAAAAACTCATAATTGCCTTATGAATAATCTTGTGAGAAACAAAGCAAGAAGCTGACAGGAAAGCCATGAAAAGATAAGAAAAAAAAGCAGTAGTCAAGATTAGTCAGCCACCTGTCTTCCTTGTGTGACAATCATGTTTAGAAGGTTATTTTTCTGAATCTGGTTACCATAGTAACAGACCTTTAGAGTGCCCTCAAATCAATTTACAGAATTACTGCTCATACTGAGTATGGAAAACACAAAGAGATAGTTGTTTAAATCTATCTTAAAATCACCTTAAGAATTTTAATGATCTGTCAAGCCCTTTGAATATATAATTTAGCCATCATAAGTTGCATTTTGGCAAAAGAAAGTTCTAGAATCCTATTGATTATAATTGGTGGTAGTTTTAGAATTCCATTATTCAAACATGTTGTTTCGGTGAATGGCCCCTAATTCATTTTAAACAAGATAGAATTCATAAATGTTTTGTTTCTAGTTTTAAAAAGACATGGGCTGGGAAGTTGGCTCAATGGTAGAGTGCTTGCCTCGCATGCATAAGGCCCTGGGTTCAATTCCTCAGCACCACATCAGCAGATAAAAGCTGGAAGTGGTGCTTTGACTTAAGTGCTAGGGCGCTAGCCTTGAGCTGAAGAGCTGAGGGACAGCGCCCAGGCCCAGAGTTCAGGTCCCACAACTGACCAAAAAAAAAAAAAAAAAAAAAAACCACCAGTATATTTGCTTCACTTTTAGGGTTTTCTCATGAATTTTGTGATTTTAGCTAATTGTCTAATTTCCAGAAGAACTTGAATTTCTTGTAACCAAAGAAAGATGGCATGCTCACACTTGCAAGTTTCAAACTAATTCTATACATACACACACACATTTGTGGGAGGGAGGATGTGATTTTAGGGAAAAGAGGAGTATTTTGTTTAGGGATCTATTTTCCCCAAAACAGGCACTATTTTATTTCATGATAGATAAATTTCAGAATTGAGAGTAATGTAGACACATGAAAATATTTTTGTTAAAAATAAAAAAAAAAAAACCATTCCTGGTTAGCCAGTCACTGGTGGCTCATGCCTATAAACCTAGCTACTTAGGAGGCTGAGATCTGAGGATTGCAACCTGAAGCCAGCGTGAGCAATAGTCTGTGAGCCTCTTATCTCCAATTAACCACCACAAAATCAGGAGTGGAGCTGTGGCTCAAAGTCATAGACTGCTAGCCTTGCACAAAAAAAAAAAAAAATGTTCAGGGAAAGCACCCAGAATTATTGTTTTGTTTTGTTTTGTTTGTGGTTTCCTTTTTTATTGAGATAGGGGCTCATTATATATGAGCCCCTAACTCATGATC
Source organism: Dipodomys merriami (assembly GCF_024711535.1). Taxonomy (NCBI): domain Eukaryota; kingdom Metazoa; phylum Chordata; class Mammalia; order Rodentia; family Heteromyidae; genus Dipodomys; species Dipodomys merriami. The sequence continues at coordinate 6,898,580 of NW_027206068.1, read as the reverse complement.
CTCATGCCTCAGCATCCCAAGTGCTAGTATTACAGGCATGAGCCACCATACTAGACTTTAAATTACAGGTTCTTCTTTGTTTTCTTTTTATTGGCTTTCTATACTTACTCATAAACCTAGCTCTGGGTTTTCGCTTTTTCACCCCCTGTATTATTGATTTTAGGACTTTTATTGCACAGAGGGCTTGACATTTAAAACATGTAGAATGATTTATCCTTTATATTTGGAATACACTTTTGGTTTAACTGTGAATTTTAGATAATATTGACAGTAAAATAAAAACTTAAAGTAGAAATTATTTTACTGTCAAATGAATTTAGTGGATAATCTATTTGTATTTACTCTGAATACAAAGGAAGTAGTGAGCATTAAGAATTATTAGAAAATGTCAAAAATTGGGCTGGGAAGGTGGCTCAGTGGGAGAGCACTTGCCTTGCATGCCTGAGGCCCTAGGTTCGATTCCTCAGCACCGCATAAGCAGAAAAAAAAAGCCGGAAGTGGCACTGTGGCTCAAGTGGTAGAGCGCTAGCCTTGAGCTGAAGAGCTGAGGGACAACACTCAGGCCCAGAGTTCAGACCCCACGACGGGATCCCCCCCAAAAAAGTCAAAAATTCTGAGACAATGGATTAGTAGTAGCTGGAAATCTGGAAATTCTGCAAAAGGGGATTCTCTTTTGCAGTGATGAAATGCAAGTAATCTATAATTATTTGCCAATTGCAAAATTCTGTGACTATATAAAAGGGAAGCAACAAATTGTTTAAATAGGGATACAGGTGGACCCATTGCAACAATGAGATGTACAAGTCGTTATATTGAAAAACGAACTTTACAACTTTTTGGGGGGGGAATGGGAAGGGATGGGAAGGGGAAACAAAGAAGGAGGCAACAATGCTTGATAAGAAATGTACTCATTATCTTCATTATCTTGCCCATGTAATTGTAACCTCTCTGTATGGTATTTTCACAATAAAAAATAAAAAAAATCATACTCAAGTGTGGTGGCGTCACATATAAAGCCATCATTCGAGAGGTAAAGCCAGGAGGATAGGAGCCAATCTGTTCTACTCTACCACTGGAGCCTCCTGCTCTCTTTACTGACAGTTATCTTAGAGATTGAGTTTCATAGACATTTTTTACTTAGGTTGACTTCAAATCACAAGCTGCTGGATCTCAGCTGCCTAAGTAGCTACAATTACAGACGCGAGCCAAGGGTGCCAGGCTCATTTTTAAGATATTACTACCATAGAGATAGTGTTAGGGAAAAAATGGAGAGTTGATTTACTTCTCAGTCTTATGCAAAAAACAATTAACTTCACTACTGCCATGTGAAGCATGAAATACACACACACACACACGCACATATAGCAAATGACTAGACATCTTATAAAGTGTAGCCATAGTAATACAAAGAAAAAAAAAGAGAGGCCCATCAGCTGCACTGGACATTGATGAAAGTGAACTAAGCAACAAAAGGGTGGCGATGGGAGGGAGGAAATAAGGGGGAAAGAGGGAACAGTTGACACTAAACAAAAGGAAAAAAATGTGCAAATCACCAAATTTGGAAGAAATAGTTTTGTTGTTACAGTCTGTAGAGTTCATAAGCTTTGTAGATCAAGATAATGACAATTTGCATTGTGAAGGTTAAAATGTGTCTGTGACTTTAGCTAAGTGTCACTAGGCCACAATACTGTGAAATTGATGTAATTACTTAATCTGAATAAAGAAAAAAAGAGAATGCATGTTCTACCCCCCCCAAAAAATAAATATTCTCAAGGAATCATTGATATGAAGGAGACAACAATTATGTACTAGACAAAATTGTAATTCCAAGTAAGAATTTCATGGCAAGATTAAACTTTCTGGTTTTTCTTGTAAGTAAAATGGTATTTCTAAAATGCACATCTCCTTGTGTTTGTAATACTATTCATCATGGTTACTCTATATAACTTTACTTATTGAATTAAATTTAGCTGCTGAAGAAACACTTTAAAGTATAGAGTGTCTTAAACAGAACGTGTTCTACAGAAACAATGGTAGGAGATATATGGTAGGAGACACCAATAAGCAGTTGAATGTTATAATGCTCCAGTCTTCTAATGAGTAGTAAAAAGCAGATTCAGAGTTACATTAACATATTATGCACTCTGGCAGAGTAAAGTCAACAAATAAGTGAAAAAATGTTATCTGAGAAACTAAAATGAAGGTCAGCTGTTGGTGACTCCTACTGGTAATACTAGCTATTTAGGAGTCTGAGATAGTAATAATTGTCACTTAAAGCCAGCCTGGGCATACACTTGAGACTCCTCACCCAATCGTTGTTTATGTCTGTTATCCCAGCCATGTAGGAGGCTGAGATCAGAAGGATTGAACTTCTTGACTAGACTATGCAGAAAAGTTCTATCTGACAAAAAAGAAGCTGAATGTGGTGGAATGCATTTGTTATTTCAGTTATGACAGGAAGACTAAAATATGTGGATAATAGCCCATGCACACAGAAAGAACTAAGGTACTATCTTAAAAATAACCAGTGCAAAAAAGGGGTTGGACACTTTGGAAAGTAGTATGGAGGTTCCTCAAAAGACTCCATATAGAGCTCCTCTACGACCCAGCAGTCCCACTTTTGGGCATTTACCCAAATGTGTACAAACAAGACCACACTAAAGCTACAAGCACAACTATGTTTATTGCAGCATTATTTACCATAGCTAAGATCTGGAACCAACCCAGATGCCCCTCAGTAGATGAATAGATCAAGAAAATGTGGTATATATACACAATGGAATTCTATGCCTCCATCAGAAAGAATGACATTGCCCCATTTGTTAGGAAATGGAAAGACTTGGAAAAAATTATATTAAGTGAAGTAAGCCAAGCCCAAAGCAACGTAGGTCCCATGATTTCCCTTATTTGCAATATCTAGTATATGTATGAGTCAAGCAGAAAAGGTCAGATAAGGTGATGTTAGGAAAATGAACCCTAAGATATGTATTTAAATGTTTTTTTCTTTCATGCATTTGTTTCTAACGCATTTATAAGATTATTTCTTTGTTGCTTTGTATGTCCCTCCCCCACAGTATAACCCCTGCTTTCACTGTATTTCATGTCGGTATAATTTGTGGAGGGGAAGGGGAAAAACAAGTCGTTTAAATAAGGATACAGGTGGACCTGTTGCAACAATGAGAAGTACAAGTTGTCATGTCGAAAACGAACTTTACAACTTGGGGAGGGGGGAGGAGAATTGGGTGGGGGCGGGAGGGAGGATGGGAAGGGATGGGAAGGGTAAACAAAGGAGGAGGCTACAATGCTTGATAAGAAATGTACTCACTATCTTGCCCATGTAATTGTAACCCCTCTGTACAGTATTTTCACAATAAAAAAAATAAAAATTAAAAAAAACTCATGGAATCCATAAACAAAAGAAGTGTGGAAAACAAAACTTGTAATTTAATTGTTTTATCAACTGGTTATTATTTTCCCATTAACTAATTTGTTTGATCCTTGTAGACACCTTGATATTTCTTTATGTAAAATAAATGTTTCTCAGTATTATGGTGAAGAAAAAAAAGGGGTTGGAGGTGTGGTTCAGCAGTGGAGTGCCTACCTAGCACATACAGGCCCAGAATTCAAACCCCCGTACCACCACAAGAGAGACAGACAGACAGAGACAGAGAAAGACAGACAGACAGACCGAGATTGAAATTAAGACCAAAGGGTCTCCCAACCCTACTTCATTCTATATAATAATGAAAATTGACTCTCAATATCTCAATTTATAGTGGGTGTGGAAATTTTGTTTTTAGATTGCTTATTTTTTCTTATATATATATTTTTTTAATTGTCAAGTGATATACAGAGGGGTTACAGTTACATAAGATAATAAGTACAGTTCTTCTCAAACTTGTAACCCCTTCCCTCATTTTTCTCCTACTTTCCCTCCCCTCCTCCCTCCTCACCGCCAGTGTGGAAATGTTTTACTGTGATGGTTTACTGGAGAGAAAATTGTATCTCACTGTAATGTGAAATTTTAAATTAATGAAATGATGTAAGTTTCCAGACATCTCAAGCAGAATGTAATTTCACCTTACTAGAGATCAAAGAGACACAATTCAGTGTACACTCTATCTTTAGAATAAAATCGCAGCAAATATTTCATATGATTTTTCTCTCCCTATTCTTTACATAATTTTTAAAACGAAATTGTTAACTTAGCTCAGAGGCACTTCAACTGGTTTTATAGATCATTGGCTACTCATACTCATTAAAGTTATGTATTTTATCCATTGTCTCTATCAGTAGTTCAGGAACACAAAATAATCTATGGACAATGCTATCCTTAAAGAACCTTCCAGCTGCTGTTTCACATCTATAATTGTAGCTACACAGGAGGCTGAAATCTGAGGGTAACAATCAAAGCCAGCCTGTTCAGGAAAGGCCCTGAGACTTTTATCTCCAATTAACTACCAGAAAACCAGAAGTGGCCCTGTAGCTCAAAGTGGAAGAGCACTAGCTTTGAGTAGAAGAGCTCAGGGACAGCACACATGCCCAGAGTTCAAAGCCCCATGACCACCACCAACAAAAAAGCACAGTAATCTATATACATCAAAATAAACCACTTAATTCCTCCCATGATTCTCAAGCTAACGGGGAAGAAATGATTGTTAGTTTTTCATGGAGAACTATGTGTACTAGGACATTTTATTTAAGATTGAATCACTTAAGTATGGGCCAAGTATAGCATGACAAACATAACTGTGTGATAAGGACAAGTTTTCAGAGACAGGAATCATATAGTAGGGAGAACATTCGATAACTATCTTTGATACAAAACTATATATGCATAATATTTATACAGTATCTAAACAGGTTGAAAATCCCTTATCTGAAATATTTTGGCAAGAGATCCTAGGGTTGTCTTTGTTTGTTTTTAGACTTTGAAATATTTGCATAGACTTTACCAGTTAAGCATTCATAATCTTAAAATCTCAAATCCAAAATGCCCTAAGATTGTAAAATTTTTTTAACATGATGCCAAACATACACACAAACATACACACAAATTTACTTGTAAACCTGACTGTACAGTCTTCTAAAAGAACAAATTCAAAAGAAAATTTTGGAAAGTCCAGCTTCTTTTCTCTCGTCTGGTAGGGAAAACATTCAAACAAATTTACTGACCATCTAACTTTTCATTGTACAAATTTAATCATAAAAATTTCTAACACTGGGAAAATGGTATTTCCATACAACCTTTTAACTATATATTAATTCTTAGGTACAATTAATTGCACAAGTCTCTGAATGTAAGAATGTTTGTACAAGAGAAAAGCACAAATAGCTATATTCAAGGACAGGGAATTGACAAAGTTAACTATTTCTCAAATTAAGGTGTTTTGGGTCATCTTCCTCAGAATCACCTAGCAAGCAGGTTAATGTAAATGTGCTTGATCCAAGAACTAATCAGTCTCTTGGGGGAGAGGTTTCAACGACTAGACTTTAAACATATCCACGTGATTCTAGAATGCATTGAAGCAAGCATCGCTACTGCATTTGCCATCTCAGGGAGCCCAGGTGTGCCTCTCATTGAATGTGAGAACTGAGCTATGATAGAAACCAACGTTTATTAAGATCTCTTTCTGCAATTATCTCAAAAGAAGGAAATCTTAGTAGCAGAATCAGAGATAGAGATGACATATGTTTTGTTTGAGTAGGATGGAGATTACAAGGGAAGCAGATGAATGGAAGAGAAGAATGCTGGGAGAATATAGTCATAATACTCAATGTACATATGTGAATATATGAAGGGATGGTGGGGTTGAGATGGGAGAGTTATGGAAGTGATAATATTGATCAAATGCAATGTTCTTCATAAATTGACACGTTGAATTGAAAGTTCTTTGCACAACTATGTAATAATAAAACATTTTTAAAAGGAGACAAAAATAGTTATTTACTTACTGTGGTACTTGGGGCTGAACCTAGGCTCTAGAATATACTAGGAAAAACCCTACCACTGGGCTACATTCTCAAGTCCCCAAAACAGAATGAATTTTTTTCCATGAAGACTCCAAATCCTTATATACTAAATCCACTGTAGTAAAGGAAATACAGAAATGCTACAAATGAGAATGGTTCAGATATTAAGACATCGAAGTACTACAAAGTTAATATTTCAGATGTGAATATAAAGTTCTAATTGTGTCTGTCATTTTAGATTTTCCTTGAAGCTAAAGTGAGTAAGAAGCCAGACTAAAACAAAATCAAAAACCTGTTTAAGTTCTTTCCATCTCTGGAAGAGAAATTATTTTATCTTTTCCCAAAGAGCGTCAGGACAATGCTGTGGTGGTTAATCCTCATTGTCAGATTCATTGGCTTGAGAATCAGTAGGCACACCTCTAGGGAGGACCTTTCAGAAAATAATGAATGGCTGAAACCACTGATGAGTCAGATTTTGAATAGATTATTGGATGGTGGTAGAATTGTGGAAACAGGGTCTACTTGGAGGTATTAAGACAATGGGAAAGTGTTCCTGACTCCTTTCTGTTTCTGCTCCTCCACTGTGATGAACTGAAACCTCCAAAAGAAACTGAGTAAAATGGTTCTTTTCTCCCTTACTTTGTTTCTGTTAGGTCACAATGATGATGAAACTGACTTAGGCTGAGGATGTAGATCATTGTGAAATGGATGTCTAGCATGTAGAAAGTTCCAGGTTTGATCTCTAACACTAAAAAAGAAACATCCAACAAAAAAATGGACCGTCATAAATGCTAGTTGTTTTTCTTTAAGTAAAAAGGTAGAATAAGCATTTTTTATAAAACACAAATTCTTTCCTATTTACAGTTTTCAAACACTAAGAAATTATCACATGCTTAATTCACTGAGGAAAAACAACATGCTGAAATCTAAATAGAATTATAAATGTAAGCAATATCCTACATCATGAGTAAGAAAGGAAAAAAATTAATTTTATGTGAACCAGAAATCAGTTTCTTCTTATTTTTATGGCATGCCAGCATTCCACATAATCACACAATGACATTTTATGCACTAATTTACTCAGCACGCATAAATCATAATGTCCATCTGTCTATATGCATAAAATCACAAATCAAAGCAACAATGATAATAACTACAATCCTCTCTGCCATCCCTCAAGCCCCCAAACTTTTTCTGTACTAAAAATGCACCATGAATTAGCTTCCTTAATGCCCAAGGTTTAATGCTAATGTCAAGATCATTTAAATCAAACCCCAGATTTGACAAAGAAGACATAAATAGACAATCAGAGGTACACTGTAAGTGCTGTTATACCCATCTCCTCTCACTGTCCATCTCTTCACTTGCTTTTGACATAAGACCTAGAATAGCGGTTAAGAAGTCCTGGGGGTATATATACATGCTTAGCATTCACAAGATTTTAGGTTCAGTCCTCAGTACTGAGGGAGGGAGGGGAAGAGGGCAGGGAAGGAAGGAAAGGAGTGAGGGAAGAAGGGAGGATGCAGGTAAAGGAGAGAACCAATAAAGCTGCTGAGGATATTGATGCTTTAACATTTTTTTTACAAAATTATACTTCAACAAAGTCATATATGACACACAAAGCAGTGTTAATGAGTCCAATGACATACATGTGAAGTCACAATCATGTCTGATCACTCTCACTAGTGGGAGGATGCAAAGGTATCACTGATCTAAAACAGCCAACAATCTAAACACAACCATAATCTGTTTATGTTTCCATTTCACACTTGTACCAAAATGTTTAGCTAAGAATTGACACAAATTCACACAAGATAAAGAAATATGGTCCCTGGATCATCAAAATGTTTTTTTTTTCTGTTTTTCTCTATCCTATCAGTAATGTCTATACTAAGTGGCAGAACCTCACAAATTGATTTCCTTCCATTTCACAGGCTAAGGCTCTCTTAATTATTACTTTACAAGTTCAGAAATCTGTCAGAAATAAGTGTTTTCAAGATGATTTCTTCAAAGCAAGATATTAACAGTATACTCTTCTCAAGAATTCCACATGAGGAAAATATTGATGTATAATCAGTGAACATAGTCTGTATGTGATGAAATTGTTCGCAATTCCTTAAAAAAAAAACCAACATGGAAGTGAGCGGGTTAATTTTTAGTGCGTAGTCATCCCTCTCATGAAGTGACAGATGCAATTCAGAGTTAGCCCTAAGATTAATCTACAAAACTAGAGACATTTCTGAATGGTACCAGAAGCATCCAGGAAATTGTCCCTAAAAGGGAAGTACACAAAGGCAAATGAACAGAAAAATAGTAAGGAAGGAATTTTTCAAATATTTAAGATAAAACCAATTTGAGATGATTATAAAATCAATCTTTTGTGTGTGTGTGCCAGTTCTGACACTTGAACTCAGGGCCCAGGCACTGTCTCTGAGCTTTTGTGCTCGATTACCACTCTACCATCTGAGCCACAACTCCATTTCTGGATTTCTTAGTAGTTAATTGAAGAGTGTCAGAGACTTTCCTGTTAGGACTGGCTTCAATCCTTCATCATCAGATCTCAGTCTCCTGAGTAGCTAGGATTACAGGTGTGAGTTAACAGTGCCTAGCTAAAATCAACTTTTTAATTCAAGATAAAAAAATTATTTAATAGTATCTATTCAATAGTAATTCTGATTTTTAAAATTTATTTTTTATGTGTATGCTACTCCTGGGGTTTAAATTTAGGGCCTGAGCACTGTCCTTTGAGCTTTTGCGCTCAAGGCTAGCATTCTACCACTTAAGCCACAGCTCTACTTTTTGCCCTGGCTAGCTTCTAAACATGATCCTCCAATATCAGCTTCCTGAGTAGCTAGAATTTACAGGTGAGAGCCACAGGCACCCAGCCTCTTTGTGTATGTATATGTTCATCCGTATTTATTGACATTTAACAAAGCAGTTTATGTGTACAATGCATCTTGACCTCTGTCATCACATCTAAAACTTCACCCTGTGTTTGACCCTTCCCTTATATTTTTCAATTCTGTCATATGCACAATGAATTCTTGCCTGAATTTCTTCTCCTTCCCCTCTCTTCAGTCTTCTATCCCTCTCCTCTCCTTTGTCTCACCATCCCCTCTTGCAAGTATCTTTTTCCTGGTACTTAATTTGTTCGGCTTTCTCTTATTCTTTTTAAAGAATTACACTATTTGTGCTCTCCTTGGAGTCTGTTATACTTCATTTCTAACTCCTTACATACCACCCAGAATGTTTTCTTGCAAATTCATTTGTAACCCCTTACTTACCACCCAGTGTGTTTACTTGTAGAGTTATAAGCACATTCTAGCTACCACAAATGAGGGAAACCATGCAACCTATGTTTCTTTGTGTCAGGCTTACTTCATTTAGTTTTTTCCAAGACTTTCCATGTTCTTACAAACGGAGCAATAACACTTTCTGATGGAAGCATAGAATTCCATTGTGGATATACCACATTTTCTTGATCCGTTCATCCACGGAGGGGCATTTGGGCTGACTCCATGTCTTGGCTATGGCAAATAATGCTGCAAGGCTGCACTAAAGCTACTTTCACAACCATGTTCATTAAAACTAATTAAACCCTCAGTGGGAATGAACACATCTAATAAAAATGTAAAATAACAAATACAAATGCATCTTTGGAAAGATTCATAAGCACAAACCAATAGAAAAATAAATGTTAATATAGGAAGTGTTCAAGGGTTACTTATGACCTCTGAGGAGCGAGAAAATCCATCGAGGCACAGTTAAAGGTGGACAAAAGTTTATTTACACTGTTTACATCAGAAAGGGGTCCTGAGACCACCTTGTCCTGGGCTAGATCCCCGGAACCAGGAGCAGCCTCAACCTCCAAGCCTCGAGCCTCCAATAGCCATTCCTGCTCCCTGCCACCAGACCTTTATTAGTGTGTCTGCAAACCTCCAAACCTCAGTCCTCCAGCGCTCCGAAGGGGAAGGCTGTTCCCTTCCGCCCTTGCTCTTTCTCCGCAGGCCTCTCCACTCTCCACAGCCCGCTCTGCTCCACCTGAACGAGCCTTTGCCCAGGCCCCTCGAGGAGGCCCACAATGATCTCTGGAGGTGGTCCCACATGGCCTCTCGAGGCTTGCCCTGCCCTCCTCAGGACTCCCGATCTTTCTCCTCCCCACCTCCACTCTACTCCCCTCAAGACTGGTTTTTCCCCTACTCTCCACCCGGCCTAGGAACACGCAGCCTATGTATACCCAGATAGGCTGCGCCCCTGCCCAACCAATGATTTCAAACCGCCCTTCAGGCTCCTCCCCCAAGCTGCCCCGGTCCAATCCCAATAGGCAGCCCAGCATGTGGGGATCAACGCCCCACCCCCCCAGCAGCACGCCCCGCCCCCACTCCGCGGCATGCCCCACCCCTTTGGCTCTTCTGTGGCATGTCCCATGGGCTGTGACATCAGCCTCTCAATGCCCCGCCCCTCCAGCAGGCCAGGCCACGGGGCCCTGCTGGTTGTTACAGGTTAATTACTGGAGTTTTTTTTTTTTTTTTAATTTTTTGAGAATATAACTCAAGGGGCTGGAAAGGTGGCTCAGTGGTAGCGCGCTTGCCTTGCATGCATGAGGCCCTGGGTTCGATTCCTCAGCACCACATAACAGAAAAAGCCAGAAGTGGTGCTGTGGCTCAAGTGGTAGAGCGCTAGCCTTGAACTGAAGAGCTGAGGGACAGCGCCCAGGCCCAGAGTTCGAGTTCAGGCCCATGACTGGCAAAAAAAACCAAACAAACAAAAACAAAACAAAAGAATATAACTGGAAGATTACTCCAGAAGGATTATTATATTATCTCTCCACTTGAAATGAATAAAAACAAGAGGTAATGCTCTCTCTCCCTCTCCCTCTCTGTCACTGTGTGTGTCTGTGTGTCTGTGTGTATGTGTATGTTGTGTTTGTGGATTTGTTGATATGTTGAATAAATGAATAAATTGAATGAGTGGATCAAGTATGAGTGGATAAAGGGGAAAGTTGAGCAAAAAGAAGAATGGATGAGGGAGCAAGAAAGAGAGATCAAAGCATTATGTCTTATGCAAATGAAACACTGCAGCAAAGGCTTCTTAATAGCTGAGGAGAAGGAACAACCACTCACAGTGCACTGCCTTCTCAAGCAGGATGAATGGACACAGGGAGAGCTACCAACTAACTTTGCAAATTCGCCACAGGAGCCCAGTGCCAGTGGCTCCAGCCTAAAATCTGAGCTACTCAGGAGCCTGAGATCTGAGAATCACAGTTCAAAGCCAGGCAGACAGACATCAGACTCATCTCCAATTACCTACCCAAAAGCTGGGAGTAAACCTGTGGCTCACAGACTAGAGTGTTAATCAAAGACAAAGGCTCAATGACAGCTGCTAGGCCCTGAGACCAAGGTCCAGGACTGGCATACACCTCAACACAACAAACTACATCCCCCAAACTTAACTCTAGTATCTATTTAAGTAAGGGCTCTACTGAAGATAGGGAGCTATAGCCAGTCATAACCCACACAGGATTAAGACACTCCTTCTATGCCAAGCCCCATAGAGTCTGTTCTCTCTCCCTAAGGACCTGGCTCCACCTAGGAGAGCTAAAGACTACCAGCAGCCACAAAGACTGAGCCACACCCTCTCACCAGAGCCTTTCTTCTCTCTTTGCTCTATTCTTTCTCAGTCCATACACTGCATCAAAATCGCAGTGGAGATTAGCTCAACATGAAAGCAGCTTTTCAGGTAGCTGCAGATGGACTTCATATGACTAGCAGGAGGGGGTTCTTTTCAGTTAACTGACATTCTGAGATCCCTTGGTTGTGTGTGACTTGAAGAGACAGAGAACCACCAGAGGGCTGCAGTGATGTGTCTTTCCACTCAATGTGCTCATCTTTAAGTCAGTGCCAGTTTCTTGCCCTGCCTTCCTCACAGGGAATGTGGAATCCAGGATAAAAAAGTATCTTAGGGTTATGTCTATAGAGGAGCTGATTCAAGGTTTGTCTCACATGTTTAAGACCCTGGGTTTCATCGATTTGAATGAAGCCATAAATGGCCAACTGCATGCAATGCAATGGGTATCTTATTAAAGTACTACTGTTTAGGGATTTGGGTTACATGAATTGCTTCTATTATGTAGAAAGTGAAAAGAGGCCTACTTTATATAAACATCCATAACTGTACCTTTCCCAGAGTTCTTCCTTCATACCTCTTAGAAATACCTGTAAGGAAGTTGAACTTCACCATGAAAAACCCACTTTTTCAGGGCAGATCAGTAGGTAAAAATAAATTCCGCAGTCTTTGTGTCACTTCTGAGGGACCCAGATGCTGGAACAGTCACTGTTGACAAGATTTGGGGTTTGATCATTAGTATGTTCAAGGCCAAATAGATTGACCTACATCTGGCTGGCTTCCCTTGTTTTTGGTGAAAAAATTAATGGTAATCTACTAGGAAATCCTGAAGGGCATCTTTGGTTTAGCTAGATAGATCACAGTTCATAATGAATCTGAGTATATATTCTAAATATCATTTCAAACGTGTTTGACATTCATCTAAACAGAATGAAAAAATAATGTGTTCAGAGTAGCCCTCATGTGATCATTCTACCTAAAGATAATGCCAATATTAAAGCAGAAACAACAAGCATAATGAAAAATATGACAGGTTTGAGTTTTGATGATCTATTTGACTTTAAGATGACCTTATAAACAGTGAGTCATGTCTCCCTCCAGTCATATCTGTGCTGGTAATCTTTTAATTTAAATTTTATTGTAAAGGTGATGTACAGAGAGGATACAATTAAGTAAGTTAGGTATTGAGTACATTCCTTTTTGAACAGTGTTGTGCTGGTAATTTTTGAGGAAGGGATTTGCTTCTGTTGCAGGCAGGAGCCTGAACCTTCATCTTGTTTTTCACTTGCCACCTTGGCTGGGATGAGAGGCATGCACCATGATGCCAACCTGCTCCCTTGTCAGGGACTCTCGTGGACTGCTTTGCCCAGGCTGGCTTCCAAATGCATTCTTCCCACTTCTAACCCACAATTACTAGGATTATAGATACGAGCACTTTAAGATTCTAGATATTAGCACTCTGACTAGATTGCAACGAGTAGAAATATTAAATATCTACATAACCACCTGAGAAAACTTAGCTGTATTTCTATTTAACAGAACATGTTATATTTAATGTAAGTATCTTGCAAGCATATGGCTACTGTTAAGGCCTGTAATCCTAGCTAAGCAGGAAGCTAGCATATGAGGATGCTAATACAAAGGCAACATGGGCTGGAAAATCCCTGAGACTATTATCTCCCATGAACCACCAAGAAGATAGAATTGAGGCTGGGGCTCCGCTGGTAGAGCACCAGCTTTGAGTATAAAAGCTACGGGTCAGGGGCTGGGAATGTGGTTTAGTGGTAGAGTGCTTGCCTACCATACATGAAGCCCTGGGTTCAATTCCTCAGTAACACATAAACAGAAAAAGCCAGAAGTGGGTCTGTGGCTCAAGTGGTAGAGTGATAACCTTGAGGAAAAAAGAAGCTCACAGTTCTCAGGCCCCAAGTTCTAGGCCCAGAGCTGGCAAAAATAAAAAATAAATAAAAATAAAAATAACAAAAGCTAAGGGACAGTGCCCAGGCCCTGAGTGCAGGGCCAGTCCAGGCATGCTCATCTAAGAAGCGTCCTAAAGGCCAAGAACTGAGATGGGCACAGGGAGCGACGCCCAGATGGGCAGAGCCCCTTGGCAGCTCTGACATCACAGACACCTTCATGAGGTCACAATAACCCTGGCTATATATATCGTGTGCTGACTGGTGGACTCTTGTAGGTAGTTCAGGCGGGTGGAGTTGAGTTGTTGGGGCGTTTAGTGATTGGTTGGTTTGTCTATTTGGTTCATTGACTTGGCTTTGATTATCAGGTATTTGGATTTGGATTACGATTTGGCTTTGACTTCTCGGACTTTGCTTCTTTCTTGCCTTTTTTCTTACTCTTTCTTATCTTCTTTCTTTCCTTTTCCCTCTAATTTCCTTTTCTCTTCCTTCTCTTTCTTTCTCTTTCTTTCTTTCTACATTTCCTTTCTTCCCTTCTCTATTTTTCCTCTTTATCTTAACTAGATAGCATTTTAACATTTACTCATTTATTAATCATTCATTCGGTATTTACATTACATAGTTTTAGTGTTAGTTAGATAGTAGTTATTTCATTCACTTATTATATACTTTACTAATTATACTAATACTTCTATTTAGATCTGATTGTATTTGGTTTCACTTGATTAGCTCACTTTTCTCCCTAGAGCATCGCTAGGGTGCTAGTCAGCATAGGAATGACTAGCCAGTGTAGACAGGTGAGGTCCTGGCGAACCTTTGAGACCACTACCCCAGAGGAGGAGCTCCTGAGGGCTCAGTACCGGGTGCTCCGGACCATCGGTGAGGGCGGCTTTGCCTCCATCCATCTGGCCAAGCATCTGCCCACCGACTCCCTCGTGGCTGTGAAAACCATCGATAAGAGGCAATGCCCCTCTTTCGACACAGAGCTGGATATTTTTAAGTCTGTGGAGCACCCTAACATCGTTAAGCTCTACCAGGTGGTGGAATCAGACTACCGACTGCATTTGGTGATGGAGTACCTCGACGGAGGAGACCTGGTGGACTATGTTCAAAAAATGGTGAGGCTGGGGGAGGAGGAGGCGAAGGATCTGTTTGGGCAGATCTTGAAGGCTGTCAAATATTGCCATGACCATGGTATTACCCATCGAGATCTTAAGGCTGAAAACATCTTACTGGACAAGGGTACGGCCAAACTGTGCGACTTCGGTCTCAGTGTGCGGCTCCAGCCCCAGCAGGAGCTGACCGAGCAGTGTGGGACCCCAGCCTATTGGGCACCAGAAATGGTCAAGCAGCAGAGATACCTGGGCCCGAAAGTAGACGTCTGGAGCCTGGGGGTGCTACTTTATTTCATGGTCATGGGCGATGTGCCCTATGAGGACAGTTCATGGGCTGTGTTTAAAAAACAAGTGCTTGCAGGCAGATTTACAACGCCGAAATACTTTTCCCCTGAACTCAAAGGGATCTTAAATTACATGATGACCGCCAACCCTCAACAAAGGCCGACAGTATGGCAAATAATGCGCCACCCATGGTTTCGCGGAGCTAAGGTACCCTCACCACCCCCCATCCAGAATGTCCTGGCCAAGCCAGATCCGGCCATATTGTATATCATGGCCTCTTACCTTGGTTTTAATCCAGACCAGGTCAGTCAAGCCCTGCCTAATTGCATGGCCACCTACAGAATACTAAAACAACTGCAAGACCAGGGCCAACACCACCTGGCCCGCAGGATGAGGTATGCTATTCCTGGGCCTCCGCCTTGCCCCTCACCTGCATGCAAGAGCTGCAGAGCTCTTCACTTAAAGAAATCTAGCGCTCCTGTGCGCCACCGGGCTGCAGGCTTCCCTGCTAAAGAGCAGATGAAGGGTGGTGGCAGGAAAGGCAGGAGAACCGTATGCCTCCCCTGCATCCTTTGGAGAACCCCCGTCACCAACACAGAGGAAGATGTCAAGGCTACCGGGAATCCATCAATAACAGTGGCAGCAGCAATAACAGCAACAACAGCAGCAGCAGCAGCAACCGCAGCAGCAGTAGTAATCGCAGCAGCAGCAGTAGCAGCAGCAGCAGAAGCAGCAGCAACCGCAGCAGCAGTAGTAGCCGCAGCAGCAGCAGCAGCAGCAGCAGCAACCGCAGCAGCAGCAGCAGTCACAGCAGCAGCAGCAGCACCTACTGTCACTATGGACCAACCCACTGAAATGAGCAGCCCGGCCACTGAGCAGGAGGTGGGCAGCAGGCCCAACTCTCTTCCCCCGGTATTACATAACACCTGGGTACCTGTCGAGGACAAGAGGAAGATCAGCTCTACTGTCCCGTGTCCAACAGCATCATATCCCAGCCAGCAGGACCCACAGGAAGAAAGCAGCGAGCTGCCCCCAGGTCCTGTACTTTCAGAAACCCCCGAAACTTCATTCCCTTCAGTTCAACCAACATCTCCAAGGAATGAACAACGGAGGGGCTGGAGGCGCTTGAGGCGTTGGAAGAAAAACATCACCACTTGCTTTCAGAGCCTCTCTTGCTGTTGCCGGCCGAACGTGCATTAAGAAAATGCTTCTTCCGGACGAACTGAAAACAAGTAGGTGGCCACTGAGCTGTGCTCTGTTTTATCCGTTTCAAGGAAGTCCCTTTAGCGCATCCCCTTTGACCTAATGTTACCTGGGTGAAGGGGAGTTGGGGAGATGGGAAGAGATGAGAGGGGAGAGGGAGAGGTGTCTAAAGGGGATAGACTTTCAGAAAGAAGGGATTGTGACTTGTCAGGTGTTGTCCTGTGCAATTCAGTCCTGAGTTCCCTTTCTTCCTGCAGCTCAAATGGAGATGTTGAAAAGACATTGCCGTGGTACTCACCTGGAACACATTCCACTCAGCCTGTCTAGAGACGAGTTGATCTGCTCCTACCACCACCAAATACATAGACTTGACTTTTTTTTTTTTTTTCAAATTTCAAATTATTTCACATTATTTCAAATTATTTCTTATTTTTTTCTATCAGCCTTAAAGCCTTAATAAAATTGTGTTCTTAAAAGATGATCTGAGTTTGTATTCATTTCTGCCATGGGTACTGATGTTTGATGGAAGTTAGTTCAAAAGAATGAGATGGAGGGAAAAACAAGTCGTTTAAGGATACAGGTGGACCCGATGCAATTATGAGAAGTACAAGTCAAAAACGAACTTTACAACTTTGGGGGGGGGGAAGGACTGGGTGGGGGGACAGGGAGAGACTGGGAAGGGTAAACAAAGGAGGAGGCTGCAATGCTTGATAAGAAATGTACTCATTATCTTGCCCATGTAATTGTAACCCCCCTGTACAGTATGATCACAAAAATAAAAAAAAAGAGATGGAGCCACTAGTTTGTGGTTTGAGCTATTCGGAGGATGGAGTCCATCTTTGGAGGATTAATGCTCAAAGAGAAACAGCACAGAAAGAAGTCCTTTCTCCAATACTGTCAGGGAAGACTGTTAGCATACAGGAGGGAAGGGAGGAGCTGAAGTAGGAGGAACTCAAGTAGTAGATGGTTAACCTGTTAAGCACAGCAAGTGCATTGTCTGTATTTAACTCCAATGGGCCAATGGGCTGTATATAATTTTATATAAATAATTTAGAAAAAAAATTCTTTGCAGTATGTTCCACGATCTTATTAAACTAAAATTTTAGTTCCACTTTGATCTTATCATACTAAAAGTTCCACTTCCACTTCGATCTTACCATACTAAAAGTTCCACTTCCACGATATTGTTATAAAATTTTAGGTTTTTTTGTGTTTAGTAAAAAATTTTAGGTTTTTATTTTTTCGGTTGGGTCGTGGACAGCACCCAGGCCCAGAGTTCAGGCACTGTCCCTCAGCTCTTCAGCTCAAGGCTAGCGCTCTACCACTTGAGCCACAGCGCCACTTCCGGCTTTTTTCTTTTTGCTTATGTGGTGCTGAGGAATCGAACCGAGGGCCTCATGCATGCAAGGCAAGCACTCTACCACTGAGCCACTTTCCTAGCCCTAAATTTTAGTTAAGTATATTTTTTCTTTGTAATTCATCTGTCAGATTGCTTTCTGATTCACATATGATGTATTCAAACAATATTGTAGCACTGAAAGTGAAGTTAATAATTTAGATATGTGAACAAATAAAAGGAATACGAACAGCCATACGAAAAGCCACTTTCAAGGAACACGAAAAGCCACTTTCAAGGAAGCAAATTTTTAGATCTTTGTGGAAAGTGGGTATCCATTATGGTTAGATACTATTAAGTGATAACATAATTATCCAGCTCTAGAATTTCCTATGATATTTTAATAGTTTGAATTACAGTGAAAGAATTTTTTTTTTGCTTCTGAGTGTTTCTGAGTTCTGAAGTGGAGTGGGTTGCCTTTAGCTACATTGTGTGATCACATACAGTTAACCAAGCAAGCCAGGATACTATTGTCTGGGCATTATAATTGTCATACCACAAATGAATTGATGAAATTTATGAAAGGATAATTCACCATACCACCAATGAAGAATAATGGTGAACTATCCTTCGCTATCATTCACTATTCTTCAAAAGAATTTCAAGCCTGGCTCCAGTGGCTCACTCCTGTAATCCTAGCTACTCAGGAGGCTGAGATCTGAGGATCACGGTTCAAAGCCAGCCTGGGCAGGAAAGTCCGTGAGACTCTTATCTCCAATAAACCACTAGAAAACGAGAAGTAGAGCTGTGGCTCAAGCAGTAGAGTGCTTGCCTTGAGCTGAAGAGCATAGGGACAGTGCCCAGGCCCGGAGTTCAAGCCCCACGACCAATGAAAAAAAGTTCTTTTAATAATATGTGCAACACATATCCTGAGCCTCTGCCTAAATACTTCTAAGTTTAATATAACACATTTCACTATTGTGTGAAATCAGTTCCTTGAAATGGATAATATGTATATTTGAATGTTACAAAATTTAAGTTTCAGAAGGAAGCACTACCACAAATGTAATCTCCCACCAGTATGTACCATAGTTACCTAGTTCTGTTCTCTATTAACTCTGAGTTTCAGGCAAATCTTCCCAGAAAGGCCTACATATGTCTATCCTTTAAAAATGAATTGTTGTTTTTTATTATGTTTTAAATGGCATTTTTGTGAGCTTGGCTATTTTATTTATTTACTTATTTATTTTTTGTTGTACATGAGGTCTGGGTGCTGTGTCTGAGTTCTTTTTGCTTAAGGCTAGCATTCTTCTGCCACTTTCAGCCACAGCTCCATTTCCAGTTTTCTGGTAGTTAATTGGAAATAAGAGTCTCACAGGGACTTTTCTGCCTGGGCTGGCTTTGAACCTCAATTCTCAGATCTTAGCCAACTGAGTAGCTAGGATTATAGGTGTGAGCCACTGGTGCCCAGCCTTATTTTTGGAGGGAGGGGGAGGGGTCTGGTTGTGGGGCCTGAACTCTGGGCCTGGGCACTGTCCCTCAGCTCTTCAGCTCAAGGCTAGCGCTCTACCACTTGAGCCACAGTGCCACTTCTGGCTTTTTTCTTTTTTGCTTATGTGGTGCTGAGGAATCGAACCCAGGGCCTCATGCATGCAAGGCAAGCGCTCTACTACTGAGCCACCTTCCCAGCCCTTATTTATTTTTTTGTACAGACAGTTTTTAGTTCCTCAAGTCAGCTTATGAGTACAGTGCATCTTTATCAATGTCAGCCCTCCTTTACCCTTCCCCATCTTTTGCCATTCCTACCCTTAGGTTAGTCAAGTTTTATATAATGTACATTGAATATAATGACTATATTTGTTTAATCTTCATTTCTCCATCCTCCCTTTTCCCCAACGAAACATGTTTCAGCTTGCTGGTATTCATTTTGTTAAGCAGTTTGTTACATGTTCAGAGGAAGAGTTACACCATTGGACTGCTGAGTATACCATCCTTTAGTCTGTTTTGTGTGCCTGTATAGATATACATATATGCACGTATAACCCTCTATATGCTTTCATGTATATTTATATTTTAGATCTAACTTCTACATATGAGAGAAAACACAAGTTGTGTCTCTGAGCCTTGACTTCACTTAGTATAAGTTTTTCCAAGTTAATCCATTTTTCTGCGATTAAGATTTTTATATATATATATATATATATATATATATTCATTTTCTTGAACCATTCATCTATTGCAGGTCATGTCAGCTGTTGTCATACCTTGGTTATCATGAATAGTGCATCAGTGAACATGGATGTATCCTGACATCATATTCTGGGTAGGTACCCAAACATGGTATAGCTGGATCGTGAGGTAGTTCTTTGTTTAGTTTTTTGAAGAATATCAAACACCCTTCCAGATTGGTTCCACTAGTTTTTTCCCCCACAAACAGTGTAATAGAGTTTCTTTCCCCCACATTCTTGATAGCATTTGCTGTTTTTATCCTTGTCGGTAGCTAATCTAACTGGGGTTAGATTAAATCTCAGTGTTGCTTTGATTTGCATTTCCTTTATGGGCAGAGATATTGAGCATGTCCTCATGTGTTTATTGCATTCTTTCTTCTGAGAAGCCTCTATTTAGCTCCTTTGTTCATTTATTAATTGGGTTATTGAGGTTTGGGGTATTTAGTTTCTTTAGCTCCTTATATAGTCTGGGTATTAGGCCCTAGTTGGATGTATAGCTGATAAAGATCTCCCATGTATAGGCTATCTTTTTAGCTTGAAAACCATCCTTTGCTGTGCAGAAACTTTAATTTGATGTTGCTGAGCCCAAGGAACTCTCCTAAGAAAGTTTCTGCATATAATAAGTTATAATGTAGTTACTGTAGTTGTTTCAAGGTTTCAGGTCTAAAACTGAGGTCTTTGATTCATTTTGAGTTGATATTAATGCAAGGTGACAGGAATCAAATTTCAGTCTTTTACATATTGATGTTCAGTTTTCCAGCCCTATTTGTTGAAGAGGCTGTATTTTTTCAGTGCATATTTTTGGCTTCTTTGTCAAATATCAGATTGCTATGAGAATATATTTCTGGGCTAGTCTATTCCATTGGTCTTCAGGTCTATTTCTGAGCCAGGACTAAGCTGTTTTGGTTATTATAGCTCTGTAGTAAAGTTTAGGGTCTGGATGTCATTTGAATGTATTGTTTTAAGTAAACCATGATAAATCATTCCTATGGCATTATATTATTTTCATTATGGTTGAGTAGTAAATTTTGAAATTTTCAGAATTATCAGGATTGTTGGTCTATTCTAGGCCTTGCAATTTCATGTGAATTTCATAATTAGCATGTCAGTGTCTTTAAGATTGACAGTTATGTTCAATCTGTAATCAATTTTGGGGAGTATTACAACTTATTGATGCTTAACCTTCTAACCCATTAACATGAAGTGCTTTTCTGCTTAATTAGGTATTTCCTTTAGCATTTTGTGGTTTTTCAGAATATATGCTTTGTTAAATTTTTCCTTAAAATTATTAGTTCTAGTAGATTTTTAGTGTATTTGTTAGTGGTTTATATATGCCATCTGCAAATAGCGAAAACTTCCTTTTCAGTTTGGGGGCTTTTTATTTTTTCCTGCCCAAGTAGTTAGAACTTCCTGTACACAATTGAATATAACAGTAGCAAGACATACTTGTTTTGTCCTGACTTAAAAGGACTAATTAATGAGGATAGCACAGGATACAAGATACCCTATTATGCTGTTAAACTTGTAATGAACAGCCTTAAAATGTAATTATGAAAAGTTATGTCCAAAGGAACATCAAGGGTGTCAGGATGGCCGAGTGACGTAAGGTGCCAGACTGAAGCTCAGCTTCCCAAAGTAACATCTGAAAAAAATAGTGAAGGAATAGTTCCTTATTGCTTAAAAAAAAGCTTTTATGGCTATTTTTGCTTGTGATTCTTATAAAATATCATTAGAGTTAACTGCTCTAGTTTCAGGGGAAAAATGATTGTATTTTTATTGAAGTCATGTAGTGGTAGAAGGGTTTCTATGGGAGATCACTAGAAGTCTACCTATGTCAAATTCTCATAGTTTGAAATTCTTGACTAGTACCATATAAGAAATGGGAAAGTCATAAAATGTCATTCATTAGAATTTCAATTGTTTTTGAAATATTTCAACTGTGATTTCTCCTTTTTAAAAATAATTTTTTTTCTGTAATTCAGTTCTGTGGCTTAATTATTGGAGATGTCATTTGTCAAAGAAAAGTAAATTGAATTTGGTGGGATGCTTTAAAAAATCCAAAGAAAAAAAATTGACTTTTATCAGTGAACCTATCTGGTCTTGGGCTTTTCTTGGATGGGAGGTCTCTCATTGCTGTGTCTATTTCGATGCTTGATATGGGTCTGTTCAGTTGGTTTAAATCATCTTGGTTTAGTTTGGGCATGTCAATCTTTGCTAGAAATTCCTATCTTTTGTAGGGCTGGTTTGGTGGAGATATATTGTTTCAACTTTTCTTTGCTGTGGAAGGCTTTTATTTGTCCTTCTGTTATGAAGGAGAGTTTGGCTGGGCACAGTATTCTTGGTTGATAGTGTTTGTCATTAGGGCATGGCATACATCAAAGAATTGTAAAAGCTGTAAGAGAAATAACAAATCACTTACACAGGAAATCCTACCATTAAAACTGGAGATTTCTTGACAGAAAATATTTTTTAAAAGTGGGGGGAGGGTCTTGGAGTGATGTATTTCAAACACTCAATATCCAACTTCCAACTCAGAATACAATAGCCAGCTAAGCTTTCATTCAAAACTGGGGACAAATAAATACATATCATGATAAACAAAAGCAAATGCAGTTTATTACCACTAAAGCAATATGACTAACGGTACACAAAGATATACTGAACACAGAAAATAATCATGATCACAAAATAGTGGAGAAAGCATATACTGCCAGATGGGTAGATAGAGAACAGAAAGTAAAACAAAACCAAAACATGGTAGGGGACAAGAAACAATAGGAATAGCTATATATATCTCAATTTGAACACTTAAGGTCAGAGGACTCAATTCTTCAATTAACAGACATAGAATAGTGAGTTGCACCACAAGGCAAAACACAACTCTCTAGTGTTTACAAGAAATAATCTATTGTGGAAAACACTGGCTTAGAGTGCAAGGTTGGAAAAAAGTATGTGAAATAAATAGATTCCAGAAGCAGGAAGGCATAGTGATACTCATATCTGACAAAATAGCTTTAAATGAAAAGTAGAAGAGATAAAGAAGAGCAATTCATGTTAAGAAAGGGAAATCTCCATCCATGTGACATAACATGTCTTAAGCTTATGGACCAAGTGCCACGCCACTGCATTCAATTTAGATAAACACTGTTGGGGGGCTGGGAAGGTGGCTCAGTGGTAGAGTGCTTGCCTTACATGCATGAGGACCTGGGTTTGATTCCTCAGCACCACATAAGCAAAAAGAAAAAAGCTGGAAGTGGTGCTGTGGCTCAAGTGGTAGAGCGCTAGCCTTCAGCTGGAGAACTGAGGGACAGTGCCCAGGCCCAAGAGTTCAGGCCCTATGACTGGACCAAAAAAAAAAAAAAAAACACTGTTGGACTTAAAAAAGCACAGACCACAGTATGATGATAGTTGGAGGCTTCAATACCACATTATCACCAATGGATAGGTCATCTGTGAACAAACTCAACAAAAATACTTACATACAATGACACCATAGAACAATGGGCCTCCACAGATGTTTACAGAATATTTCCTGTAGCAACTGCACAATACACATGCTTATCAACTGTGCCAAGTATCATTCTCCCAAACAGACCATAGAAGTAGTCTAGGTCAGAAAGCAAGACCAGCAAATATAAGAAAATGGAAGCACTCGCTGCATTTTGTCAGACCATAATGAAATTCAAGCCAAAATTCAAGCAAAAGAGACCACAGAAAATAATAATAATTATGGGCACTGACCAAGGATGAAAGAAAAAAATCCCTACTATCTAATTAAAATGAAAAAATAACCTAGTAGAATATTTGGGACACAGAGAACGTATTTCTAGTAGAAAAGTTTTTAGCTATGTAGGCTTACATCATTAAAATGTAAAGATTTTAATGACTATCTCTTAATTGCTTAGAAAACAAGAGCATGCCAATCCCAACCCCAAAACAAGTATACAAAAAGAAATCATAAAAATTATAGGAGTAACCAATGAAGTAGAAACAAATACACACTCACACACACACTCACATACATACATATACACACAAAATCTACATTGTAAGAATCAACAGAACTGATGGTCAGTTCCTCACAAAAAAAAAAAAAATTGAGAAAACTAATAAATCATTAAACACTCTGACCAAAAGAAGAGGAGAAGTCACCAAAATAAATGAGGGATGAAGATGGAGACAAGAATTCAAGTGAGTTTGAGGCTGTAACTCCAGAATACTTTACAAACCTTCAGTCAAACAAACTGGAAATTCTAGTAGAAATACATGCATTCATAGATAGCATCAAACTGCCAAAGTTGAGCCAAGAAGATAAAAATTGTTTAAACAGGTCTATAACAAGTAATAAAATAACAATAGAATCTTCCAAGAAAGAAAAGCCAAAATCTGATGAATTCACTGCTGATATCTAGACACAACCATTAAATAAGAACATGAATACTCCTCAAACTTCTTCATGAAATAGAAATTGAGGATTCTTACCAAATTTATTCTATGATTGCAGCATTGCACTCACTCAAATACCATACAGAGACTCAACAACAATAACAATTATCTAGGAATATAGACCAATTATTTTGATGAACATAGATACAAATCTCCTCAACAAAACACTTCCTCACTAACCACTAATATTGCCAGAAATGACACACAAGCCCAGGCAGGACTTTCTATTATCTCCCGTTAACCAGCAAATAGCTGCAATGGAGGGGTGGCCCGAGTAGTAGAGTTCCAGCATTTAATGTGAAGGCTCTGAGGAAACTAGGAAGAAGGATTATACTGTAACATAATAAAGGCTATGTATGAAAACCTACAGTCAACATTATTCTAAATAGGAAAAATGGAAACTCTTTTTCTAAAATTGGGAACAAGATTCTCACTCTCAGGCTGGGAAGGTGGCTCAGTGGTAGAGCACTTGCCTTGCATGCATGAGGCCCTGGGTTCAATTCCTCAGCACCACATAAGCAAAAAAGAAAAAAGCCGGAAGTGGTGCTGTGGCTCAAGTGGTAGAGCGCTAGCCTTGAGCTGAAGAGCTGAGGGATAGTGCCCAGGCCCAGAGTTCAGTCCCCACGACAGGACCCCCCCCCACACACACACAAAAAAAGATTCTCATTCTCTCTATTCTTCTTCAATTAGTACTAGAATTTCTAGCCAAAGCAAAAAGGCAAGAGAAAAAGAGAGACGTGATCCAAATAGAAAGGATAAGAGTAAAAATATCATTCCTCACAGGTGATAGGATGTTATACATAGGACTATAAAGATTCAACCTCCAAACTCTCAGAACTGATAAAGAGAAACACATTTGTAATGCACCAGGATATAAAATCATTCTCCCAATAACAAGTTGCTTTTCTGTGTACCCATAGTATGCAAATGCAGAGTGAAATTAGGAGAAAAATGTCATTTGCAGTTTAAAACCTAGCAATAAACCAATCAAGGAGGTAAAGACTTCTACAATGAAAGCTATAAAACCCTATAGAGAGAAATTGAAGACACCAGAAGATAGAATTCCCTCATTTCTGGTTTGGCAGAGTTATAATTGGGACAATGAGAACAAGGCTAAAAGTATTGCAGATTCAATGCAATACCCACCCAACTCCCAATGTCATTCTTCTGAGAAATAGAGAAACAACCTTCAATTTTAGAAGCTAAGGTGCATTACAGTAATGTAAGCTGGGCCCACCTGGCCTGTTTGGTTCTAGATGAAGGTCTGACACCCACCTTGATTTCGCATATCACTAGGGTCACAACAGTATCTGTTATCATTTTGTAATTATATACAAAATTATATATAAAATTTCCCACAACCTCTGAAACTCCTGGTTGAAAAATTTAGGCAGCTGAAGAGGTAACTCAGTGCTTGAGGTGTTTGCTTTTTTGTACAACTCTTGCACTGACTACATGAGCCACATCACCACATCTTCAGGCTGATTAGAGATGAGAGTCTCATGGATTTGTTCTGCTTGGTTCAGATAGGCTCTTGAGTTAGGATTGCAGTCTGAGCCACCAGCATGGGACTGTAGAGTGGTTTGACTCTGGATTTGACTTTTTCTTAGCCCTGCTGGAATTCCTGGAACTGTGAAGAAATATAAGTTCCCTCCTAGGTAAAAGGTGCTAGTAGCCAAAGCAATAGTTACTGGACTGAAACTATAGTTGTGAGCATATTTAAGAATCTATTCCCCTTACTGGACTTCAGCATGGTATTACTCAATCCCTATGAGAGTTAGATACATTTGCCAAAAATGCAGGCACTACTTCAAAACATTATACCCACGTGATGGTAGCCACACAGAAGGGCTGCATTTCTTCATTGAAAAAAAAAACATAATTACTTGATGCTGCTGGAAGGCATCTAAGAATTCTTTGTAATTACTGTTTTATTTTTTTTTACTAGTATCAGTATTTTGAAATCAAGACCTCAAATTTGCTATGCTTGATAAGCTAGTCATCTGCTTCAGATATGCTTTTTACCCTCCTGTATGCTGAAATTTTTTCTGTGGATGTGTGTCTCTCCTGGGGCTTAAACTTGGATCCTAGGTGCTGTCCCTTAGCTCTTTTTGCTCAAGGCTAGAGCTTTACCACTTGAACCATAGTATTAAACATTGCTATGAATGAGGAGCTGTTGTAAGTATGGAGCATATATTATTTACCTAAATATGAAATAAGTACTTCTATCATTTCAGTTTTACAGATGAGAAAACTGAGTTGCACAAAAGGTTGAGTGATTTTTCTTTTTTTTTTTGTGGGCTGTAGGGCTTGAACTCTGGGCCTGGGCGCTGTCCCTCAGCTCTTCAGCTCAAGTCGAGCGCTCTACCACTTGAGCTACAGCGCCACTTCCGGTTTTCCGGTTTTCTGGTGGTTTATTGGAAATAGGAGTCTCATGGTCTCTCCTGCCCGGGCTGGCTTTGATCCACGATCCTCAGATCTCAGCCTCCTGAGTAGCTAGGATTACAGGCGTGAGCCACCAGCACCCGGCTGGTTGAGTGATTTTTCTAATGCACAAAAAAGTGTTAAAGACAAGGTTTTTTTGTGGGTTTTGTTTTGTCAGTCGTGGGGCTTGAACTCTGGGCTTAGGTACTATTCCTTGGCTCTTCAGCTCAAGGCTAGCACTCTACCACTTGAGCTACAGTGCTACTTCTGGTTTTCTGGTGATTTATTGGAGATAAGAGTCTCATGGACTTTCCTGCCCAGGCTGGCTTTGAACCGTGATCCTCAGATCTCAGCCTCCTGAGTAGCTAGGATTACAGGTGTGAGCCACAGGCATCTTGGTGAGCTACTTTATTTTTAATGGAGCAGAAATTGGAAAGTTTTGGTAGATGTAGCTATTTCTTTTACAATACATGTCATTACAATATACTACATTGATTGTAACTTTATTTATTAAAGAACCAGAAGAGTAATCTGCTAGCTGTAAAAAGTAGACACTGAACATAAAATAATCTGTAACAATGGTACAATATTTGGATTCATTTTATTACAAAGAAACAAGCATATAAATGATTTGTCTAATTTATCATAATAGGCCACAAGTCAGTAGGAACTGAATTTTATGTAGTTTATATTCTAAGCATAATGTTCAGTGGATCCATATTCATAAATTAATAAATTTAGTTACTTAGCATTGTACATCTCCTTAGTAAAGCCATAGTTAGGAAGGAATAAAAGTCCATTACTTCTCTCCTGTGCCCAAGGAGATATCCATAGGTAAATACAACTGTTTCATTATAACATGAAAATAACAGCTCTGGGGACGTACAAAAGGCTTTCCAAATAAGTCAATATCTAATTTTGGGAATAAAGGGAAGCAGATATATAGGGTGTTGACTTATGCTATAACACAATCTCATGCTGTGGCATGTTTCTCATTGCTAGATTTTAAAATTAGAAATAAACAAGGCTTCATATTTGAAAGTGGAAAATTATCCAGAAGCCTTATACTAAAGACAACCTGTTTCTTCCCAATAACTTACCAGACACAAATGAATACCTTAATAACACTATATTCTTTAAATAACATCAGAAAAATGAGATAAAAAAATTAAAAACCAAAAGCAAGAACATGGTTTTTAACCATGTTCTGTTCTTGCTTTTTGTTTTAAAAGAGGACTACCTTCACTTTAAAGATAGATGGTATAGGGCTGGGAAGGTGGCTCAATGGTAGAGTGTTTGTTTTGCATTCATGAGGCCCTGGATTCAATTCCTCAGCACCACATAAACAGAAGAAGCCAGAAGTGGTCCTGTGGCTCGAGTGGTAGAGTGCTAGCCTTGAGCTGAAGAGCTGAGGGACAGCACCCAGGCCCAGAGTGCAGGCCCCACAACTGACAAAAAAAAAAAAAAAAGATAGATGGTATATAAAGTTGGAAATTATGCTGCTATAATTCATCATGTTTATATGTAAATTCTCTGGCAGATATAAATCCATCTTTGTCTTCATCTTCTTTATCAAAGATATCCTCCACCAAAACATCGTGATGACTTTCATTCACTACTGCACCATGCTTTTCAAACTCCTTCTTTAAGTAAACTTTAACCTACAATGTAATGGATCTCATTAATAACTGTGATTCATAAGTTACCCACACTGACAGTAATAGTTCATCATTCATTTTACTATATACAATAACTACCAACTCCTTAATGACCCTTTTTAATGAAAGTGAAATAATTACAAAGATCTTTATTCCACTAAAAACTGTTGCAATACTGCTATAGTGGAGACATAAAATATTGTTGAGAGACAAAACTTAAATCAAGTCTACAATCCTTACATCAAATATAATAAATCCACTTTATTCATGGTTTTGACCAAGAGTAGAAATCAACCTTTCATTTGAGACCACTGAAAATTTCTCTACTTGGAATCCCCAAAACAGGAGTGAGTATCTTTAATAGTAGTTTGGTACTCTACTACTAAAGCCATAGCTACATTTCCAGTTTTTGCTGATTAACTGGAGATAAACATCTTAAGGACTTTTCTTCCGGCTGACTTCTAACTGTGATCCTCAGATCTAAGTCTGCTGGTTATCTAGGATGACAGGTTTGAGCCACTGGTGCCTAACCCTACCTGTGGCTTTTAAATCACAATATAGGTTTCTTGAAACAATTATTTCTTACGAAAAAGACAACTTTCAAAGTATATGGGTTTTTTTGCAAAGAAATTTGTACAAAAATGAGTTTCTGAGCTGGGAAGGTGGTTCAGTGGTAGAGTGCTTGCCTTGCATGCATGAGGCCCTGGGTTCGATTCCTCAGCATCACATAAGCAGAAAAAGTCAGAAGTGGTACTGTGGCTCAAGTGGTAGAGCACTAGCCTAGAAGGAGCTGAGGGACAGTGCCCAGGCCCAGAGTTCAGACCCCCACAGCCAACCAAAAAAAAAAATTAGTTTTCTTACATAAAAATAAATTTTCTTTGAAAATATTTCTAAAAAAGTAAGCTATAAGCTACACAAAAAGAAGTATGAGAAAAAGAAAAACAGAAGCATAGGCAGAAGAGAATGTCACCTCCTGTTTAGAGAGTTTCCAGTCATCATTGAGCTCCATTTCTTGGAATGACTCATGGGATCGTGGTCCATTTCGAATTTCCAGGAGATCAATGTTGAATATCAGTGTACTCTCTGGGGGGATTTTGCCTATATTAAAGGAGAAGGAGAAATTATTATTTAAAAGATCCACAAGTTTTAAAACAGAAAAGTTATGCTATTAAACAAATATTTCTAAACTGAATTAAATGAAGACTGTCATATAGTAGAAATTAACTTATATTAAATTATATTTTACTCAGAAAAGTAGAATAAAGTAAAAGAAGGAATAATCCAAACTAGCAAAGCAAAAGAATTTTGCTTTACCTTAGCAATAACACACACATATTCATGTGCACATGTGTGTGTATGTACCTAAGAGTCTAGATGCTAAATTTCAAATATAATTGGGATATTACATATTGTACATTAAGGATAATATAAAGGACCTTGAGCAAATAAGAATTAATTACAAGTGATGTACTAACTTGGAATAGAAAGTCCTGGACTGAGATGTACAAAACACTATGTTGAAAATGAACTTTACAACTTTGGCAGGGGTAGGGGGGTAGTTGTGGAGGTAGGAGGGAAGGGATGGTAGGAGGTAAAAAAGGAGGAGGCAACAATGCTCAATTGGAAATGTACTCATTATCTTGCTCATGTAACTGTAACCCGTCTGTACAGCATTTTTACAATGAAAAACGTAAAAAGAAAAGAAAAGAAAAAAGTACACAATAAGAATACACAATAAGAATACACAATAAGAAAAAATAAGTACACAATATGATGCTGCAGCTCTACCACTGGGAGGCAGCATATAATTAAATGAGCTTTGGTATCATATTGTCTAAATAGAAGTTCACACCTGACAATATCTAAGTCTCAGTTTCCTCATCTTTAAATGTACATCTAATATCTTCTATATTAGGATTGGCAATGAAGGAAGAAAACCTATTCAAAAATAAGATACTTAGCATTATGTTTGATAAATAGTAATTTCTCAATGCATATTACTGAGATAAAAATTTCCTAAAGGCTTAAAAAGTAATGCAAGGAAGCTCAAAAATGTATTTTAAAATATCCCCTCTGGTATATGACATTATGCATATGTGGAAGACAATTCATGAGAGGGATCAAATAATTTTATAGATGCATAAAATATTTAATAAAAATAACAATGAAGTTGACACGGTATGTGTTGTTTACGTTTATTTATATGTTTATTAATTTTTGTTTGTCATTTTAGCATTTCAAGGCTTATTCACTGTTTTTTTAAAATTTATTCTTATTTTTTTTGAGTTCACAAACATTTGTAATCTGAGGAAGTTTCATTGAGATATTTTCATACATATACACAAGTGTAGTTTGAACAATTCACCCCTCTACCATTTCCCATTTCTCCTCTTTTTCAAACAACATTTGGTAGTCTTCATTATGCTGTATTCATCTATACTTAAGTACATATATACCTTATCCATAGATACATTCATATGCATATACATTTTCATTCCTTTTCACCTCTCAGTATCTGGGAGAGAAAAATTCATAAAGAACTTCTGAAATGGGAGATAACAAACCTTTAAAAGTTAAAGGAGCTTTGTTGAAGTCTCAGAGTAGTAAAATCAACAAGTATAAACAAAAATGAACATAAAAAATTAAACCCTTAGGAAATTATGGGCAATTTAAAAAAATGTTGTTTGCTTATAACTCTATTTAATATAAATGTCTGGGAAGACTTGTTAAGTATTTCCTAGATACCCTCCCATTCCCTATATCTCCATGAAAGATCATCGGTATGTTTCAAAGAGAACATTAATTCACACTGTGAGCCCAAGCTTACCAGTCCAGATGGAGACAGAGAGGGGACAGTCACTAGATCGACGGGAAAGCTGGTATCTTTCCAAGGAGGCATGCAAGCATGTACTAGAAGACTATGAAATTAGTGTTAAGTACATATTAGGAAAATTAGTTTCATGGCATTTGGTTCCTATATGTTATAAAGTTGAGTTAAATACAGAATAGAGAAAGAGTAACAGACTAATACTACGTGTCTAAATACTAATGTTGAGGTAATAGAGATATAAGAAAGTGGGAGAATTCTTTTAAGCCTTAGAGAAACATTTCCTAGAAACTAGATATGCTTCTATAAAGAAGATTATAATTGGGGCTGGAAAGTTGGCTCAGTGGTAGAGCGCTTGCCTTGCATGCATGAGGCCCTGGATTCCATTCCTTAGCACCACACAAGCAGAAAAAAGCCGGAAGTGGCGCTGTGGCTTAAGTGGTAGGGTGATAGCCTGAGCTGAAGAGCTGAGAGACAGCACCCAGGCTGAGTTCAGCCCCCACAACAGACAAAAATAAATAATAAATAAATAAATAAATAATTGAAAATTGAATTTGGATAGTAAATCCTAATCTATGCATAGGACTTATAAAGACAGCTCTAGTTTAAAATTTGTCCTGCTTCACACACAGTACCTAGCTTTCTTGTTAGGAAACAGGCTAGGATTTCTGACCCTTACTTTGTTGATGATTACATTTAGGCCTATACAATGTGACGTATATATGCAGAACACCTGAGAATGGTTCCCTGTCTGACACCCATGTCTACTTAACTTTTTTTCTTCATTACATAAGCAATACATGCTTGTTGTAGAGAATTTGGAAGATAAAACCAGAAATAGATTTTTAACATTTTTACTTATTTCTTTGCGATTCACTTCTATATATACATACATACATTTATCTATACTTGCTATCATAGTATATACATGATTGCTATATTTCCCACCTTTTATTTTATTTATATTTTTGTGCCAATATTGGGGCTTGAACTCAAGGCCTAGGTACTGCCCTTGAGCTTGCTTGCTTGCTCAAGGCTAATACTCTGGGCCTGGGCACTGTCCCTCAGCTCTTCAGCTCAAGGCTAGCACTCTACTATTTGAGCCATAGAGCCACTTCCGGCTTTATTCTTTTTGCTTATGGGGTGCTGAGGAATCAAACCCAGGGCCTCGAGCATGCAAGGCAAGCGCTCCACCACTGAGCCACCTTCCCAGCCCCATAATTTTACAAATCTTTAGAGGTATTATTTTTAATAACTGGAATATATTCCGCTAAACTCATTCTCTTATAGAGTGTTCCAGTTTCTTGCTTTTAGAAACAACATAGCAATAGTAATCTTTCTCATTATTTCCTTAGATTAGATTCCAGTAAGAATATCACAGGATTAATGCTTATATACATCTCAAGATCTTTTGTTACAGATTACCAAATAACACTCTGGCAAGTTTCAAGAGTTAGCATGTGAACCTCAGATGTGTGAAGAAGTTCCAGAGATGCCTAAGGATGATTATTACACCACAGCATGCCACTGGCTCAAATATAAAATACTACGTTTTGCATGGTATTGTATTACAGTTTTTAAAATGTAAGCACCACATTGAATGTTATGAATAGTATGCACAGTTCTAGACCTTATTTTATTGTTGGTTCAGTTGCTCATTTGGATATGAAAGCCTTAAGTGAAAATAATTATAATTCCTATAGGAATACTAGTCTTTGTTTATTTCTAGTTGGAAAAAGTACATAATAGTTACTTTACTTCTGTCTCCTAATCCAGAGAAGAAGCCAATGCTACAATCAAAATATAGTAGTGCTATTACCTTTTCCTTCTTTTCCATAGCCCAGGGCTGGAGGAATGATGAGCTTTCTCTTCTCTCCTACACACATTCCCTTTAAGCCTTGGTCCCAGCCTTTGAGTGCCTCCAGGATGCCCAGGGTAAACCAAATGGGCTGGCCATTGTTATGTTTGTGGCTATGATAGAAAGAAAAACCATTAGAAATTTATTGTGTTTGTTTTGGTGTGTGTGTGTGTGTGTCTGTGTATGTGCATGTGCACGCACACACATGTGCTGGTGTTTTAAGCCAAGGCCTCATGCATGCAAGGTTAGTCTTCTACTCATCAGCACCTTTAAATATTTACTTAGATTTTTTAATTGTGGAGGCATACTTTTTCCATTCATAAGTGGTGAAGTTTATTAGCCTGAAAATAATTAAACAGTGTCTTTCACATACACACCAAGTCAACTTCATAGCAATCCAACTCACTGTACATTTTTCTCAATGTAAATTTCATATATTTGACGCAGTATGAAAAGGACAGTGGAAATAATATAAATTAAAAACTGAACATATGTTGTATGTCAGCTATTATAATAAATTGGCCTCTTTAACACTAATGGTGATACTATAATTAGTAGTTATCCTGGAGGGACTGATTTCACAACCTAGTCCTATATAAATAGTCATTATACTATATATTGTTAGGAGATAGTAATAAGAAAAATGTCTCTAAATATTCTATATATGGAGGTACTGGGGTTCGATCTCAGGAATTTGAGCTTGCCAGACTGGCATTCTACCACTTGAGTCATGCCTCCAGACCTTTAACTATTTTTGACCCACAATTGGTTGAATCTAGGGATGTAGAACCTGCATCCAGAGAGTAATTGTACCATTATTACTACTTGAGATGACAAAATGGTCGTTAAATGTGCTAATACTTGACTTCAAATCTTTAATTAAGACCTTCAACTTTGAAGGCCATAATCACAAAGTTATGCTATCCTAAGAAGGCCGCAATGTTATAGATCAGGAAGAAAATAATGGGAAATAGCTGAATATGAGAATAAAGATGAAAAGCTAAGGAGAATTTACTGGCAACACATGAGGGTCTGTATGCACATGGGTAAGACTACATAGCATCTTATATCCTGTCTACAAACCTTTCTGATATACAGCCTGTGGATGGCTGTGTTGGCAGGAAAGGCTGCTTTTTACCCCTCAATCTCCACTTACATTCAGTCCCAATTCTCCTCCCAGGTAGAGAGGATTGGAGGACACCCTCAAAAGCTCTAGGGAGAAAGGAATCAGTCAAGATGTCCTGACACATGAACTGATGAGGCACCAGTCTAAGACAACCTGCCAAACTGCTAGGGGCATGGTCAGGGCAACAGCAGGGAGAGTAAGGGATGGTTGAGGGCTGAGTATGTCTTAGCCTCAGATAGTTTCCTTTTATTACAGGATATCTCATGAAATAGAATAAAAAGTCATTCTGCTAGGTTTATGGCTACCATGGCTACTGAATCTAGGTAAATGTCATTTTTCATTTCCCACTATGATCAAAGGAATAAACTGCAAATCTTAAAAAGTTGGTGAGACTAGAAAATAATATGAAGAAACAATCTATATCCTAGCAGTAATTGCTTTAATATATTTTTAATTATGGCTAAGCTATGAACCATGCAGACTATGGCTTCAGAAACAGAAACAGTCACAAAGCAAGAAAACCAGGATTGAAAGATGGATATGTCTTACAAGCCAGGCACCAGTGGCTCACACCTGTAATCCTAGCTACTCAGGAGGCTGAGATCTGAGGATTGCAGTTCAAAGCCAGCCCCGGCAGGAAACTCTGTGAGACTCTTATCTCCAATAAACCACTCAGAAAACCGGAAGTGGCTCAAGTGGTAGAGCGCTAGCCTGGAGCTGAAGAGCTGAGGGACAGCGTTCAGGCCCAGTTTCAAGCCCCATGACCAGCACATACACACACACACACGATACTAGGAAATTAACTCATTACCTAAATTATTTTTTAAAAGATATTTTATCAAAATATGGGATCTAGAGTGAATAACATAGCTTTACTATTTTAGTTCATGTTGCTCTTTCTGCCTTAAGAGTCCTCCTCCTTCCATTCTTTCCAAAACCTTCCAGCTATCTTTCAAGGTACATGTCAATTAAGGTCTCTTGAAAGTCTTTTCTCTTTCCATATTTCCTAGTGCATTTGAGGTTCCTCTATGCTTGGCTAGTGCCCTGAATACTTTGTACTTTCTAAATCTGAGTCATTACTTGTCCTCTCCCCTGTAAATGGTATACTACAAGAGAGCAAGAACTTGATTCCAGTGGTCTTCCCATTTCTTGGACTTGAATTGTAGCTATTTAGTATAAGTTTGATAGCTAGTTTAAATAATGGATGAAGATGAAAAAAGCCCAAGTTTCTTAATCTTACTAGGCCCCAACATATAAAGCCTAACATGAAGAGTTAGCTGAGTGCTTTGAGAATGGAATGAATAGAAGCAATACCTAATTGGAAATCATTACACTTGTCAACCTAGACCATGTTTATAAAACAGAAATAGTAGTATAAGCGCCTGCAAATCCTTCAAGTCAGACTTGTATAATCACATTCATCCCTATCTGACTTCTGAAAAGAAGCACATGACTATGAAAAACATGGCATTGTGCCTGTATCAAAACGAATCTGTCTGAATGAAAGTTTAATAGGTGAAAGACATAGTGTATATATGTATATATATATATATATAGTTATCAGGTAAATAAATGTGTATTTTGCTCTTAAAGTGGCTGTGGAAAGCTTTAAGTAATTAATTCCTACATCCAATTAAAAATGGGATCCAGTCGTTTTCCCTAAGGAATGATATTTGACACATGAAAATTATTTTTAGGCTTTTCTAATTACTGACAATTATGCACTTAGACTCTATTTCGGCATCGTTTCAAATATTCGAGTTCCGATTTTTATAATGAAAAATTAACAGTTTCTATCAAGACCACATCTTTTCAGTAAGTTTTTTCAAAGATCTAATGGCACAGAGTTGGGCTTTGACGATTTTATTTCCCTAAAGAAGAGAACCAGATTTTTTTTTTCCTAAGAGGTAAA
This sequence comes from Dipodomys merriami, assembly GCF_024711535.1. Classification (NCBI taxonomy): domain Eukaryota; kingdom Metazoa; phylum Chordata; class Mammalia; order Rodentia; family Heteromyidae; genus Dipodomys; species Dipodomys merriami. Next base: position 6,862,648 of record NW_027206068.1, on the reverse strand, counting down.
ACACTACCCTTCCTGACAGGAAGCCAGTATAGGTAAGGAGGGAGGGGTCTATTATTTTATCTGCAAGGCTTAATTACTTACGTAGAGTGAAAGAGAGAGCCATCCTGTTCTAAGTAGCCCTCATAGTGGACCAACATCAAATCCCCTCCTTTAGTCTTGCGATGGCAGATGAACGGTTTCTGAAGGACTTCGATTTTTACTTCTGGCTCCGGGATCAGAGCCCCACTCAGAGAGTTAACAAACAGCATCAAGATCGCGTTCCACAAGATAGCTCTCATGTTGCTGAGGCTGGAAAGAAGTTCCCACAAAAACAGGGAAAAGACTCCCGACTTCACAGAGTTAAAAATGTATATGAAGGCTTGGGGACTTTGGCCTCTGGCAAATTCAGGACACCTTCTAAGCCGACGTGGCACTTTCACTACCAACTCTCCCACCCTCCGGAGGACTCACTTTTAAAGAGTTAAACACCAGCCTAGACCTGATTGGCTCTTCTATCACAGCCTCACGAGAAAGCTGGCTTTCCATTGGCTGGAGGAATTGTCGATCAGATGCCGCTCAAGCCAATGCCTCTGCAGCAATGTAATTTACCAGGGTGCTTACCCTGCAGCCACCAAAGCAAGGTCCTAGATCCTGTAGGATCAAACAACTCCTCTTAGCTGGGAGTTAGGGAAAGGGGTTTTCCAGCAATAACCTGGAAACTCCTTGGGTGGATTTACCTCTTTAGCACTCTTGATCAGCTGGGTTGAAAGATTCTGGGGTAGGTGACAATGTTGGAGTTTCAGGAAAGGCTAATTCACTTTAGCTTTCGGAGAGGGTCCCCCACAAAATGCCAGGATCCAAGGCTCCTGTTACTATTTATTCAGAGTATTAATTTTAAGGACTTAGAAAGTGCTTTATAGCGTGCAAAGTGCATTCTCAGTGTATCAACCTCCCTGCGACCATTTAAGAAAGTATTTTTTTCTTCCCTATTTGAGAGAGAAGTAAATTGATGACTTGACCTCGGAGCATTTAAGCTGTCTTCAAAGCAGATCTGATTCATTCCACAACACTGGTAACGTTATATTTACGTTATTTTATCTTGTATATGACCTTAGAGGGTAAATAATGGAAGAGAATGCGTCGAAACCCTTTAAAAAGCAATGGTAGTAATAATCATGGTTGTCAATTATATGGCTTTAGCTTCCATCTTCCATTTCTATAAGTGATGCCTAATTACAAATGCAACAAATGTTCATTGCAGCCTGTGTAGAAGAAATTTGAAAGCACCAAGGTAGAATTTCCAGATAAAATACAGGACACAAATTTTAACAGCTGCGTTTCAGATATATAAAAAAAAAAACACGCCAACAATTGCAGGTAGTTTTGTTTACTAAATCTGGCACTCTCACATTAAGGAAAATGAAAGACTCACTTCAAAATATCATTTTGACATTTTAGTGCATTCTTCCTTGACGTTACTTAATTTGTAGCCTTACTCAACCTACTTAATCACAATCAGCATTTTTCTTGATCAAATACCTTCTGAACAGAGCATTTCCACACTTTATGCATAGGAATTCCCCTGTAGATCTTGTTAAAAATGCAGATTTTTTTCTAGGCTTGGTGCTAGATTCTGATTTCTAAGGAGCTCCTGGGTGATGTCAATGCCACTGCTTCCCAAACCACACGTGCAGTGGCGAGGTCTCCAAATTTGGATAACACGTGTTTACACAGTCTTACAACATTCCATGACGAATTCCCCATATCCCTGTCCAGAGGACGGGACCACTACGCCCTTGATATTTAGAATTGGACGATAGAGACAGGAATCCGAGTGGATAACCTGATAGGTCAAGTCGACCCTCAGTCAGGCCTGGGGAATCGGTACCCCACCTTTTTGCGCCTCCCAGGTACAGTCCAACTCCCATCTTGTCTTCATAGGCCTCCGGCTTCATGCGCCCTGGTCTCAGGACCACCCTCCTCTTTCCTCCTCCATCTGCTAACCTCAGACCAGCATCCCAGGACTCAATTTCCCTGCCAGCCTCTCTCCCAGCCGCAGGCTGCATCCTTAAAATTCCGGAGTGGATTGTTAAAGAGGATGCACTGGCGCGGTGCACTGAGCATGCGCGGGCGCGCTCCGGGCCTGGTGGGTCCCGGGCTCAGGTAGCGCGCTGTGGCTCCGCCCACAACCGCTGCCTCCGTCCCCGCACTTTGGAAGCCTGTGGCACCTCGGCGGGCCAGTCCGGCGCCTTGGCTTCCTCGTGGGCAGCGGGCACGGCCCAGCCGCGCTGGCTGACGGCCGGTCGCGGCCACAGCCGCCCAGGCCATCGCGGTGACCCCGCCCCCGGGCCAAGGATGTGAGGCGGGCCGGGCGTCCCCGCACCGGGCCCGGGCGCCGGACGTGGGCGTCTGGGCCTCGCCGGGCGATGATCCTGAAGTCGGAGCTGGTCGCCTCCCGGGCCCAGGGCCAGTGAGGAGGCCGGCGGGTGTGGGCGAGCGGCCCGCCGGGCGGGGAGCAGGCCCAGGGCCCGCGGGCGCCATGGAGGGGGTGCTGTACAAGTGGACCAACTACCTGAGCGGTGAGTGGCCGCGCCGGCGGGCGTGGAGGGGGACGCGGGGGGCCGGGCCTTTGTCTGAGCGGCCGGGGCGGCGTCTGGACGCGACCTCTGCGGACTGGAGCTGCGGTGAGCACCCAGCCCGCAGAGGCTGGCGCCCACTGCGATTCCCGCGGCCTTCTCTTGGGGCTGGGTAGAGAGCATCAAGGAAAGCTACCCAAGAGGGAGATGTGGCATGGCCTGGAAAACACGTTGCCCGGATGATGCCACCCGAGATACGGCTCTGTGGGGCCCGTGGGGGGGGGGCAGGCTGGCCAGGTCCTCGGCCGGGCCGGAGGGTTTCAACTGAACGCCCGCAGCCACCCGAAACTGCAGAGGTGAAAGGTCCTTTATACAGAGTTCCCTGCGTGTAACCAACACTATGGCAATCTGTGGGGGATCCAGATGTCAGAGTTCAACTGTTTGAAAAGCTCCAGAGTTACTGATTGGTCTTCCCTAGCAGTGTGTGTGTGTGTGTGTGTGTGTGTGTGTGTGTGTGTGTGTGTGTGTGTGTGTGTGTGTGTGTGTGTGTGTGTGTGTGTGTGTGTGTGTGTGTGTGTGGTGAACGGACAGAAAGGAGAGGAGTGTGTGTGTGTGTGTGTGTGTGTGTGTGTGGTGAAAGGACAGAAAGGAGAGGAGTCTGTGTGTGTGTGTGTGTGTGTGTGTGTGTGTGTGTGTGTGTGTGTGTGTGTGTGTGTGTGTGTGTGTGTGTGTGTGTGTGTGTGTGTGTAGAGTGAAAGGACAGAAAGGAGAGGAGATGAACAACCAGCAATTAGATTTGACTTAAGGACATAAGATGAACACGTCCGGGAGTTGACTGAGACTTTAGAAAGATCAAGCCTCTTGTAAATTGAGCAAAGCGCTGGTCAGCGCCTGACATTTCCCAAACACGCCCACCTTTGAGCTATTCACATCTAACCTATCCTAATTGTTGACATCTTGGAAGGTTCTTGAAGCAGAGGTTTCAAGAAATCACCAAAACAATTAACACAAGTCTTTAAAAAAAATCATTTTCTTTTCAGGCCGAGTAGAATGGTTACAGAAAACGCTCTCCTGCACCATATCCGATTTCTCCAAATATCTTGAGAAATAACGATATTTCAGCTGTGAAGATGATTCCCAATGACCTTTTTAAAAATCATTTGTACATATATTCAAATAAAACAAGCTTTATGCTGGAAACCATGCTAGGCACATTTTTTGTAACTTTTTTTTAAAATTATGGAAAATGGGCTAAACATTTACTTTATTTATGTATTTATTTGTCGGTCAGGGGGCTTGAACCCCAGGGCCTGGGTACTGTCCCAGAGCTCTTTTTGCTCAAGGCTAATGCTCTACCACTTTAAGCCACAATGCCACTTCCATTTTCTGGTGGTTAATTGGAGGTTAAGAGTCTTATAGAATTTCCTGCCCAAGCTGGTTTTGAACCTCCATCTTTAGATCTCAGCCTCTTGAGTAGCTAGAATTACAGGCATGAGCAACCAATGCCTATCTGACATTTACATTTTTAATGATAATGTATCCCTGTGCTTGTTGAAGTTTAGAAAAGAGATTGTCCCACCCTTTCTTAGGTATAATAATTGTGTAAGCATATTGTAGTTTAAAGTTAACCATATGGTTCTCTGGTGTGGTAAGAATCGGTGTGCCAAGCAGGATTCCTTGGCAAAATTAATTTGAGGAAGTGTCTGCTGACAGCCCAGACAGAATGCACCTGTTGGGTGTATCTAGAATATCTTCCTTTTGCCTAGAGTGATTAGCCCTGAGTTGTTTATTTTTCCTGTAATCATAGAAGACAGAAAGTGAGATTTTTTTTTTTCAGAACATTTGTCCTCTTTTTCAAGAATCTGCCATGATATCAATAATTAGAGTAGGTTAGAGGTGAATAGCTCAAAGGTGAGTCTGTTTGGGAAACGTCAGGTGCTAACAAGCACTTTGCTCATTTAGAAGAGGAGGCTTCATCAGGACACTATCTTTCTAGTCTCTGTAATAAACTCTCACATGTGTTCATCTTATGCCCTTAAATCAAATGTAGTTGCTGGTTATTCATCTCCTTTCCTTTATTTCCTTTCACTCTTACTAACCCCTTCCCCCCTCGCCTGCCCTCAACTTGTTTTTGTTTTTGTTTTTTCCTCCTTCTATATGGACAGTTAGGGCTATTAGTGTATATCTGTTTCCGGGTGAGACACATCTTTCTCTCTCTCTCCCTTTCTCCCACTTCCCACTCCTCCCACTTCCCACTTCTCTTTCTTCCCTTTCTCACTCTTTTCCTCCCCTCTTTTCTCTTCTCTTTCTCCTTCCCTTCTTCCTCTCTCTCTCCATTGTCTTGTGTATTCATCAATAAAGCAAAATTGCTTTAGAAGGCTGTTTTGGGATCTTTTTGATGTGATGCCCATACTGTCTGTTCTGTTGGAAAAGAACAGACAAAATGGGCATCACTGAGCCCAGTGCCAGTGGCTCACGCCTGTAATCCTAGCTACTCAGGAAGCTGAGATCTGAGGATTGGGGTTCAAAACCAGTCTGGGCAGGCAAGTCCATGAGACTCCAGTAAACTACCAGAAAACCAGAAGTGGCACTGTGGCTCAAGTGGTAGAGTACTAGCTTTGAGCTAAAGAGCTGAGGGACAGCGCCCAGGCCCAGAGGTCAAGTCCCATGACCCACCAAAAAAAAGAGGCATCACATGAGAACACTTTTTTCCTCCCAAGTAAGAAAAAGTTCACACTCTTGAGTGGTCTCAGAGCCTACAAGCCTCTTCCTTGTGGGCACCTGATCCTAGAAGCCCATCACAACACTGGCTACTTTTCTGGATATACTTAGAATTATGGTTCAGCACTTTCTCTTTCATCAAGAGATAAATCTACTTTGGAAAAGAATGGTAATTATCTGTGAGGATTACATGCATTCTTGTTTCTTCCACTTTGCTATTTGGCCTGCCGCAAATAGCATGTTTGTGTATGAAGCTGTGATAGCAACATTTCTACTTTTTTCTTCTGATACTTTAAAAATAGCTTGGTATGGTTTTGCACAGTTACTTTAAAACATATATAACCCCAATCCAAAGTCTTGTTTATTCTGAAATTTTCTCCAAGTTGAATTCATAACCTATGCAACTTTTTATGGAATATATATATATATATATATATATATATATATATATATGTCATGTGGACAGCTTGATTTGGAATACTTTGACAAATTTGAGTGGAGGAATTAAATCAGTTTATCACTGATCCTTTGAATTCTTGGAGGATATCAATGCCTCCCTCTCTCTCTTTCCTCATTCTTCCTTTTTTGTTCTCTTTTTCTTTCTTTTTGGTTCTGGGGATCAACTCAGGTCTTTGTGCAGCTGAGACCAAAGAGCTACATCTTTAACCTTTGATGTTGTTAATTGTATTTGACTTCTGCTATTTGGTAGGCTTTGTGGTGTTGAACAAGGTAGACAGCTCCTTCCCTCCTTGACCTGTAGTCTGTGGGTCAGAAAGATAAAGTGGTAAGACACACGTTCCAAGTGAGAGAGAAATAAAGAGATTAGATGGAGGGAGGAAGGAAGGAGAGAGGGAAGGGGGAAAAAGGGAAGGAGGGGGAAAAGAGGGAAGGAGGGAAGAAGAGAAAGATAGGGTGTGTTTAGGTTGTTGAAAAGGGCTGTTTTAAGTCAGCAGAACCTGAAGAACAAAGCAAGCTAACTAACTGGCTGGGTGGACCAAGACCACAGTGCCGCTGGAGGCTACTTTGGAGAGCTTTTCAGGAACTGGAAATGCTGGGGTGTGAAAGGCTGGAGACAGAGTTTGAAGGAAAGAAAGGTGGCCCACTTGGCTGGAGACATCTTGTATCATTCTTTCCACATTTATTACATTGTGCAAAATACTAGTGTTATTTTGTGAGTCTCTTTAGTTAAATTTATAGGTATTAGTTACTAGTTAGAAAAATCAGTCCCTGAGAATAATACAAAATTTGTATGAATGTGTTCTATTTTCACTCACTGACTAAACATAGTTATGTACCCATTGCTCCTTTAATAAACCTTGAAAGCAAAGGCAAAGAAAACCTAAGCCATTTCAAATACTCTGGGGTTTAGTGTTTAAATCTCTCTCAGATGGTAACACATTAAATTTATATGAAAAGAATTGATTAAACACGTGTAGTGAAATACACACTATACTATGGATTGGCACTGTTGCTTGTTATTTGAATCTTTTACATCTTAAAGGAGGGCTATATACTAATGCTCTAGCACACTGACCCAGGAACCAGAGAATTAAAGTTAATAATATCTCCATCATTTTGAACCTTAATGTTTTCCTCATTTATAAACAAAAGGGCTGGGCACTGGTGACACACACCTATAACCCTAGCTACTCAGGAGGCTGAGATCTGAGGATCCTGTAATCCTAGCTACTCAGGAAGCTGAGTTCTAAGGATTGAGGTTCAAAGCCAGCCCAAGCAGGAAAGTCTGTGAGACCTATCTCCAATTAACCACCAGAAAACCAGAAGTAGTGCTGTGGCTCAAAGCGGTGTGGCTAGAGCTCAATCCTTGAGTGAAAAAGCTCTGGGACAGCACTCAGGTCATGAGTTCAAGCCCTGTGACTGACCCCCTCCCCCCCCCCAAAAAAAAAAGATTTACCAGTTTATAAGAATAGAAAAATAAAATCTAGCACTTAAAATTTATCAGCTACTATTCTAAACATTTCACCTGTATTCATTTGCTCTTTGTAGCAATTTTAAAAAGCAATTGCCTTTATTACCTTCATTTTCCAGATAAAAACACTGGTATCAGAATGCTACTGTAGTCACACAATGAATGAATGACTCTGGAATCAGTGCTCCATTGCATAATGCTTTTAAAAGTCCTTCCTGCTTGTCATATAATTCTATCTAATTCATTATATACCTATGTCTGAAGTATGCTTGAGCTAGAATACAGTAGCTTGGGTAGGAGATGGGGAGGAGTTCAGAAATGAAGAAAGCTTTGCATGCACATATTGTATATATGTTTTATGACAAAAAGATTTTTAAGCTGTGCTTTCCACTGAAGTTTAAGGTCATTTTTGTGCCCATTCAGTGGAAGGAGAGCTGCTGCTGTGAGTTCCAAGGTAGTCTTCTTGGACCTGTCCATCAGGTTAGGATAATAACACATTGTAGTACTGTACTCCAAAAATAACAAAAGCCTGCTTCATGCTGTCACTATAATTTTGCTCCCCTCCAAAGGAAGGTAGCTCTTCCCTTATGTTTGTATGATGTAAAAAATACCAGGAGGATACCTAGAATATGTTGACCCAAAGTAGAATTCATGGTCTCACAGCCAAAGGTCAGCATTTTTGGGACGTTGGGATTTTAACATCTTTATTGAGATAATAATTTAGGTACCATAAAATGAATGTATTTACAATGTACAGGTCAGTGGGCTGTCGTATAAGTAAATGCACAATCAATTTTAGAAGCTTTTCTTTGACCTAAGAGGAAACCATAGTAGCAGTCACTCCTACACCTGCCCTTTGCAGTCAATAATCTGTATGCATAGATTTGCAGAGTATAGACATTTCATGTAAATAGGATCATAACATATATGTTCTTTTGTGTTTGGTTTGTTTTCCATATCTCTATTTCTATCTTCATATCTGTTTATAGCTGTCTTGACCCATATCAGTAATTCATTCATTTTTATTGTCAAATACTATTCTATTTGTATGGATATACCACATTTTGCTTAGACATTCTTTAGTTGATGGATTTTATCCCATTTGGGAGCTGTTCTGAATAATGTTTTGGTGAATGTGTTTTGGTGAATGTGTGCACTTTTTTTTGTGTGTGTAGAGGCATTTTCATTTCTCTTGGGGTTTCTGTCTAAGCGGAATGATGGGTCTTATGATAACTTTTTTTTTTTTTTGGTCGTGGGGCTTGAACTCTGGGCCTGGGCGCTGTCCTTTAGCTCTTCAGCTCAAGGCTAGCCCTCTACCACTTCCTAACTTTTTAATTTAACAATTTGAAGAACTGTGAATTGTTTTTCAAAGTAGCTATAGCATTTTATAGTCTCATTAGCAAGAAGGGTCAGTTTCTTCACATTCCTGCCCACATTTGTTACTGAATGTTTTTTGTTAGCTTATCCTTGTGGGTATAAAATGGCATTTTGTGGTTTTGATTAGCTTTCCCTGACTAATGATGTTACTGATCTTGTTGTGTACAGGTCATTGTTATGTTTCTTTTTAATTTTCTCTGGAGAAATGTCTTCTTACTTCCTTTGTCCACTTGCTACTTTAGTTATTTTTTCATTACAGAATTGCAAGCTTTCTTTATTGTGGATATAAGTTCTTTATTGGACATGTGACTCGCAAATATTTTTTTTTTTTTTTGTCGGTCGTGGGGCTTGAACTCTGGGCCTGGGCGCTGTCCCTCAGCTCTTCAGCTCAAGGTGAGCACTCTACCACTTGAGCTACAGCGCCACTTCCGGTTTTCTGGTGGTTTATTGGAGATAGGAGTCTCACGGTCTCTCCTGCCCGGGCTGGCTTTGAACCGCGATCCTCAGATCTCAGCCTCCTGAGTAGCTAGGAATACAGGCGTAAGCCATCAGCGCCCGGCTTTTAAACTTGAGCCACAGCACCACTTCCGGCTTTTTTTTTCTTTTTGCTTATGTGGTGCTGGGGAATTGAACCCAGGGCCTCATGCATGCAAGGCAAGCAGTCTACCACTGAGCCACTTTCCCAGCCCCTCGCAAATATTTTATCTGTTGTTTTCTTCATTTTCTTGATGAGTATCATAACATAAAACTTTTAAATTTTAGCGTAGTAAAGTTTTATCAGATTTTTTCTTTTATTGCTTATGCTTTTAGTTTTGTACTTTTAAGAAATCATTACCTACTCCAAGCTCATGAATATTTAGTTTTATTTTCTTTCTTTCATTGTTTTAGTTCTTACATTTAGGTCTCTGATTCATTTTGAATTAATTTTTGTATATGAAGTAAAATAGAGCTACAACTTCATTCTTGTTTAGCTGATGATTAACTTTTACTCACATAATTCAGTAACAGTGTTAGTTTTCTGATACTGTGAGGAAATTTTTTTATATAGTTAACTTATAAAGAGATTTCTTTTACTGTGGAAGGCTTTTGTCCGTGATTGTTTAGTCCTACTGCTTTGGGCTTGGAAGTACATGGCAAGTAAATCACTTACCTCATATAGCCAGGAAGAAAAATAGAGTAAGGAGGAGGTCTAGATTTTCACAGTCCCCTTCAAGGGCATTCTCTCAAAGGCCTTAAGATTTCCAAGTAGATCTGACTTCTTAAATGTTTCCACAATTTCCCAGTAATAGCATTCTGAGGACCAAATATTTAAGAGCTAGGCCTTTGGGGAAAAATTCAAAATTTAAATGATAACAGATTCACAAGCCAGTATGTGTGAATGATGAAGCACAAAAAAATTGAAGTTCGAAAGCCCTAAATTTGAATTTCTGTTCCACTACTTACTAGTGATGATCCCTTAAGGAAGTTAGTCTCCTTGAGTCTTAGCTTTTAAATGACAACAGGAATAATAGCCATGCTTAGGCTTCTTAAGAAGATGAAATAGAGACAGGCACCTATGGCTTGTGCCTGTAATCCTAGTTATTTAAGAGACTAAAATGAGAAGATTGAAGTTTGAAGCCAGCCCAAGCAGAAAAGTGTGTGACTCCATCTCCAAACTAACAAGCCAGACTAATCCCAGACTGACGGTGTGGCTCAGGTTCCAGCCATGAGCAGCAAGGTAAGCAAGAGCATTAAGATCAGAGTTCAAGCTATAGTATTGGCATACACATACATGTATTACACACATGCACACACATATGCACACACATACACATAAAAAAGATGAAATGAATAATATATTCAGTGTACCTGGTGCACAGTTGTGTAAGACTAATTGAGTAGCTGATTTGATAAACAATGCCTGCAAAATTTATCCAGTCTCTTTATATTCACCCTTTATGGGGAATTGTGGTTCCTTATAACTTCTAAGAATATATGTATTTTTCTTAAATATTCTCTTTGACAGTCAGGGGTATAAATGATAAAGGAAAACATCTAAATAAATCATCAAGATTTAGAATTGACTTTACTGTCCTATGACCCCTTTTGGATGAATAGTATTTATAGGTCACTAAACTACTGATTGAAAAAAAATTAATTTGTTAAGAGATGTTTTACAGTTGGCTCACTGGCATCCCATGAAAAAAAAGTTCCTGCTGATTCTCATGTGTTATATGATTGAAGATGTTGGATGTGATGTGTTAGAGTCTTGGATATGATTGAAATGGTCTGATGGAAGTGGTCTGTGAACTGAAAAAGGCTGGGGAATATTGGGGACTGCCCTTTTAATGTTTAATTCTTACCACTTCCTGTTAAAATTACTTTTGTTTAGATTAAGTAAAAGCCAGTTAAATTTCATTAAGCTTAGGATTTGAAACAGACAATAAATAGGCTGTGGAACTACTGTTGTACACAAAACAAATGAATGCTACAGTAGGGAGAGAGGATATCCCAAAACTACCATGATGCTTGGCATTTCTCTCCCTAGATTCAGGCTCATGTTGACTTGTAGAGTGGGTGGCAACACCAGAAGAGATGGAAAAGTCTACTATATTTAAGAGAGTACTTGCAATTACAGAGAAAGCTGACTTTTCTCAGTATTTTCTCATATCTAAGCAAGCAAAATACTTGCTGGACCACTTTCTGCATTTCCATCAGATAGAATTGTTGCTGTGTAGTCTAAGACAAGGATGGATTGTTCTTAATATATAAGAACTCTACAACTTTGGGGGGCGGGGCGGAGGGCAGGGATGGTAAGGGGAAACAGGAGGAGGCAACAATGCTTGATAAGAAATGTACTCATTTTCTTGCTCATGTAATTGTAACCCCTCTGTATGGTATTTCACAATAAAAAACTTATTAATATAACAAAATTAAAAAAAAGAATTAGAGACATGGGTTCACCAGTTTGCTTTTAACACTATCTAATGGTCCTTTTCATTTGTTTATTCAAGAAAAACTCTTTGAGTATTAACATCTCATATTAGTAGAGCCTAAGAAGTTTTAGGGGATACTGCTTTGCCTGTGTTGTGATTTATATGCTCACCACAAAAATGAATTTCCAGTTAAATTGGTGATTTTTGATATTTAAGATTCAAGTGTAACTTGACAAGACCTGGGCATACATTAAATATCCTGTCCCTAGAGGAAATTAGGTGCTAACCTTTCATTCTGGTGTTTTTACTGGGATTTTAGAGGCAAATTTGAGGTACCTTTAATGTGCTCGAATATTAGTCTTTGGTTATCTAGATTGACATTGCTTTTCTCCCTCTACTGGCCAATAATACTGAACTTGAATAGAGATCAGCCTGTTAACATTTGAGGGTATTTATTTATTTATTTATTTATTTTGTTGTTTTTGTCAGTCGTTTGGCTTGAACACTGGGTCTGTGTTATATCCCTCAGCTCTTCATCTCAAGGTGAGCGCTTCACCACTTGAGCATTAGCTCCACTTCTGGTTTTCTGAGTGGCTAATTGGAGATAAGTCTCATGGACTTTCCTGCTCAGACTGGCTTTGAACCATAATCCTCAGATCTCAGCCTCCTAAGCAGCTAGGATTACAGGCATGAGCCACCAGTGCCCAGCTCATTTGAGGGCATATGAGAGAGACATTGCCTCCATTTCTCAGATGAATAAGCTGTAAGTTCACATGATAAATAAGTACCTTGGAGTTACATAGCTTATGAGTCTTGAGACACGTCTGCATGATGCTGTCTTTTCCATGGCTTCACAATGTTAAAGCTGTGAGTAGAAATAGGGTGATTGAGAATGACACTCAGTGATCAACCTGGAGGGATGGGCAGAGGAATTAGACTAGGAATTAATGCCCAGAAGAATTAGAAAGCATGCTTGAGATGACACATCTAGACGTTATAAATTTGAACTTGGACCAAAGTGTCTTTATTAAGTGAAGTATTGTTGGGATATACAAGAAGTACTATCTGGAACAAATAAATATGTACTTTAGTTACCCAAAGTATACAATAGAGGAATTTACAACAGACTCTTAACAAAAGCTTTCTAAGGAGAGTGTTATGTAGTAATTACAGCTAGTTGCCTAGTTGCCTGAATTATCACTTTTTGTTTTCTTTTTGCCAATACCAGGTTTCAACTCACTTGTTTGCTGAACTGGTTAGTCACACCTCTAGCCTGACATTTTGCTAATTGTTTTGGAGATGGAGTCTTGAAGATTTTTTTTTTTTTTGCCTGGGCTAACCTTAAACTGTGCTCTTCTAGATTTCAGCTTCCTTGGTAGCTAGGATTGCAGACATTAACTTCTGGTGCATGGCTAAACTGCCACTTCTTAAGGACTGTGATCTTCTTCTCTCTGAATCTACAAGCCTAGCAAATTATAACAGATCAAAAATGCTCTGTGGAATTAATTACTGTAAATTATGAATCCTATAATTTAGCTAGTGCTAGATTACTATCTGTTTCCATCAGTAGTGTTTCTTCTCTTTTTCCCCCTCCCCCTTAGCTGCAGCAAAAATCTTATTGACTGACCTAGCAGAAAAATAAATATAAATCTGTCTTAGTTACTGTTCTCTCTGTAGCTCCACTATGGAAGCTGAAATATAGAATCGTATCTGAGAGGATCTTGGGTTAGAGCACCCAGGTGAACAGTGGAAACCACCAAAGTGATGGGGATTGGTGGATGAACTATGATGAGCTTATAGACTGAACAATAGGATGTATTCTAGCATGAGCATATGTTGTGGTTTGATATGAAATGTCCAAAAACTCATACATTTGAGTGTTTGTGACATACTTTGAAGACATTAGGAGGTAGGACCTAGTTGGAAGAAGTAGCTCACTGGAGGCATGTCTTTGATTGATATACCTGGCCCCTGGCCCCTTCTTCAATCTCTCTAATTCCTAGTTCTTATGGTGTGAGCTCCCCTCCTCACGATGATAGATTTATACTTCTGAAACTATGAGACCCCCCCCCACAAATAGTTCTTCCTCTTTTGTTATTCTCAGGTATTTTGGTCACATTGAGGAAAAAAGCTAACTAACACTAATTACTTATTTAAGAGGGTGATTATTGGACTAAGATGGAGTGACCCTTTATTACCTATCTTTCCCATGATTACAAAGAAAAGCTAAACAAAATACAGTGAAGTAATGAATTTCCCCCCAAATCTACACCGGATATTTACCAAGATAGGCCACACACATACTGGGCCATATTAATCTTATCAAAAGAATGATTTATGTCTTTACTATTTTCTTACTCTATTGTCTCTAGTACAAATAGTGTACCAACAACAAAAATCTGGAAATTTCTAAATATAAGGACATTTAACTGAACATTTCAAAGTAATACATAAGTCAAAGAAGTCTGGGAGAAAATTGGAACATACTTTGTACTTAAAAGGAAAACACTACAGTGGTTGTCCAGGGGTCAAGAGTGAGGAGAGCGGTAGATTATGAAGGAGTAACACAAGGGAATATTTTGGGGAAAATAGTGGCTGTTTTCCTATATATTGACTATTTTGGCCATATTGAAACTCAGAACGCTCTCTCGAAGATTGAATTTTATTTCATGGAAGTTTAAGTGGCTATTTCATGGAGTGTTGTACACCTGCATCCTCTATATTGATATGTTTGGATGAGTTGCTTGTTACAAGGCTGTTGGGGAAAAAGGAAGAGAAGCTGCTGTATTTTTTAGTTGTAAGTAGGTTTTACTCACAAAACAAGTGGTTTGAATCTGTAAAGAAAAACATTTCTGTTTAGACATTTTGATTTATTTTTATTTTATTTTATTTTACTTTATTTTCTTGGTCGGTTGTGGGGCCTGAACTCTGGGCCTGGGCACTGTCCCTCAGCTCTTCAGCTCAAGGCGAGTACTCTACCACTTGAGCCACAGCTCCACTTCCGGCTTTTTCTGCTTATGTGGTACTGAGGAATTGAACCCAGGGTCTCATGCATGCAAGGCAAGCACTCTACCACTGAGCCACCTTTCTAGCCCCAGACATTTTGATTTATGAAAGGAGATTGTAAGAGAATTTTAAAAAGCAATACATTTTTATACAGTATTAACATGAGTAATATCTATATGGATCCAAATATGTATTTTTGAAGAAAGCTATGCTCGTTGAAATACATATTATATATGTTTTATATATGTATATTGTATATATTGATAGGCACTTTAGTCAAAGATAAAAAAATTTAGTTGGATGTAGTTACAAGAACCTGTAGTTCCAGTTAGTCTAGAAGTTGAGGTAGATCATTTGAGCCAACAAATTGAAGGCCAATATTAGGGAGACCCTGTCTCACACACACACACACACACACACAAAAACAGAGAAGAAAACTCATGAAATTTGCAAATAGTTTCTTATTGATTATGTGTAGAAAAGCATTTAGATTATGTGAGGGAAAAAAATCTTGTAGCAGTTTTACAAGAATGATATTCAGATCTTTTAAAGTTTCAGTAATGATCTTTTCTCTAGGATATGTTTTCTTCATTAGTTAATTTTTTTTACAGTATTTCCTTTGGTGTTAATGTAAATGTTTTATTTTCTTAAATATTTTTTCAGATTGTTCATTGCCACTGTATAGAAAAACATTTGAATTCTCATTTTGCTGAATTCACTCTGTATTTTTTAATTACATGAGCATATCTGTGAATAAAGCTAAATTTGTTATTTCCCTTTGGATTTGAGTGTCTTCCATTTTACTTTCTTGCCCAACTGCCCTAGGAATCTTCACTATAATGTTGAATAGAAGTGGTAAGAGCAAATAACCTGTCTTCTCCAATGATGCACATATGTTGTGGGTTTTTGTAGAGATGCCTTTATCAGGATGAGGAAGTTCCCTTCTAGTTCTAGTTTGGCTTTATCAGAAAGAGGCATTGTCAAGTGCTTTTTATGTATTTAATGAGATGATTATATTTAGTGAGAACTCTGCCAGCCTTGAAATAAGAAAGGGACACTGGCTGTCTCATTTAGTTGAAAAGTCCATGAGGCATGCAGATCTGATTGAGAGGCTCAGTACTATCATCTAGATTTGCTTTCTTCTTCCTTTGCCCCTCAAATCCTCTTAACTCTTCCTTCCCCTTATGTGACTTAGCATGCTTATGTCTTTGTTTTAGCAAAATGGCTGCCAGAAGCTCCAGAAAAATATCTTTAGACCAAAATAAAACAAGAAGCAGACTTTATGTTTGCCCCCATCTCAGCAAAAATACTAGCTTTATCTCTGGTTGAGACACTTGTCCTTTCTGGAACTATCATTGAGAACAGGGTTATACGAATCACCAGTGAGGCCTAAATTACATAGTTGTATGGAAAAAGGGGTTTTCTGAGTGGAAATATATAATACTAAATTGCCCAAACCAGTTATTGAGTGTATTTCTGTGGTGAAATAGTTCTAGATTATATAAAGTATATGAAACTGGCATTTACATGTTCTTGTTTCCCTCTTCCTCTCTCCATCTTCTGGCAGTGGTAGATGATGAGAACTAAAATTATTTTTTGCTCATTGACATTTCCTGTATAATCTGTATTTCCAGCCAAAGAAGGAGTTTGATACCACATTCCATCTTAGTAGAGGATAGCACAAAGGAGTTGTGAGCTGATTAGGGGGAAGATTAGTCTAATAGAAATCCGAGAGAACAAGGACTGGTACAGACCCACAGTTTTCATCTGTACTTTTGATACTTTGAATATTTTGTTATTTCCAAGGTCACTCCAGGGTAATTTACAAGAAGAAATTCATTAATGGCCTACAATCCCCTACAATTCATTCCTGGGCTCTATCCCAGTTTCTCAGAGGGATATCATAAAAAAGCTATGTGTTCTAGTACTAATCTAGATTGTCACTGCATTTCAGTCTTATCTAAGGGGAATGAGAATTGGCTGGTCTCTGGTCTCTAGCATGCCTTTTGAAAAATCCAGGAACTTTATGTTTGCAAAAAACAAGTTTTGTTATTAGCATATGCCAGCTACTAAATTAAGGACCTCATGATCATATTTTCATAAACACAAATAAAATGAGAAGAAGAAAAAAAGTAAAACAGGATAAAATAGTGACATATTAAACTTCCTCTTGTGTAACTACAACTTCTGTATAAATACAGAGCCCTTTTTAAAGAAAGTATTTTTTTTAGTTACCATTACCTTTACCTATTTATTTATTATTTTTTATTGTGAGGGGTTACAATTACATGAGCAAAGTAATGAGTACATTCCTTATCAAGCATTGTTGCTCCTACCTAGCAATTTTTAAATTTTCTTACAGATATATTTTGTGGAGGAGGGAAGCTGTTTAACATTGTTCAACTTCCTAAGATAAAACTAGTACAATTTTTCACTTTTAAGACTGATTTCAACTCCAAAATGCTAATCATGTTTCATGTCATTGTTTAATTGGCAGTTTTTTTCTTATGTTACATAAAATAGTGGTTTATCTTGAAATGGATTATCACATGGTTTATAGATCTATAAAAGATCTGGTTCCCTGGAAAGAGTCTTCAATATAAAATGTAACAAAAGGTGTATGAACTATAGTTTCTGAAAAGATTATCTCAGTGACAAAGGGTTGTATGTTAGGATATTTTAGTTTAGGTATTAGAGAATGGATACTGTTTTTTCCAGATTTACTCAAGGGAGTGAGAGACATGATACTTGTGAGGCCTTGAGTATTTCTGTCCTAGAAAAACCATCTATGATAAAGTGAATGAGGAATGAAACCCTTGCTTACCCTTGACTTTAGATTTAGTGCTGACAGTTCAGCCTTTTGATTACTAATGGAGTTTCCCTGTGTCATATCATAGACTAGAGGTGCCCTAGGGGTACATCAATGTCTCTATATAGTATAATAAATTCATATCACTTAGATAACAGTGTCTTGCCCATGTGATTTGTATGAAGCAGTCCCCAACAGTCCACTGGATGTCTGTACCTACACTGTTTCTCCCACTGCCTCAGCTGCAGTAGAGCCCTGAAGGATGGGGGTGTTTCAGACAGAGGACAGACTATGTCTGATTGAGGAAACCTGAACAGTTTATGTAGAAAAAAATCAGGGATGACAAATAATGAGGAAGACCCAGCTCAAAATATACCAATTAAGTGGTCTGAGAGGGCTAGATGAGAGAGGACTAGATGTCTATTTTTACTGAATGTGGTTTATCTCCTGAAAATCTCCAATATTGAAGTGACTGAAGCTAAACCTTCAAGATGACTATTTATATAATTCAATAAGGTTAGCTTCTCCTAAAAGCTGTGTGATTTTAGGTAGGCTTAATAGCACACTCCTTTACTTATATTTAGTGCTCACAAAGATTATGTGTGACCTTTGTCAAAAAGTCACTATCTTTGTTGTGCAGTTTCCAAATTTCTGGCAATTTTTCTTAATCAGAAGAAAGAAAGATAAGTGTAATAAAATATTTAGTAATATTACTCATTTCAGTAACATTAGTAATTATCTTAGAGCAAAAAAATATTAGTGTAAAAAGAAAATGAAAATCATCTGTAAGTCCTATTACTTGGGAAAATCATCACTTTGTTGCTGATTCTTATCAGACCTCTTATCTAAGAATGTGATTAAAAATGCTTTTTATTTTTCATTTTATTAAAATGGGGTCAAACATAGAAGTCTCTTCTAACCTACTTCATTCTCTTAGGAATTCCTTTTCTCCTTGAAGCTAGACCCCGGTGCCTGTGTTAGGTCCTATTTCTGAGTCATGATAGATTACTCAGATAGATTACTATAATGCTCTGCTTTTGTTTTCAGGTTGGCAGCCTCGATGGTTCCTTCTCTGTGGGGGAATATTGTCCTATTATGATTCTCCTGAAGATGCTTGGAAAGGTTGCAAGGGGAGCATCCAGATGGCTGTCTGTGAAATTCAAGGTGAGAAACAAGTGACTTGTAAGTTTTTTTTTTTTTTCCTTTTTCTGGAAAAGTAAAAAAGCCCCTTGGTGACTTTCTTTGCTCTCTCTCATAGTACAGATCAAGCTACATTGTGTCAAGTCATTGCAGGAAAGATTTGTAAATCAAACCTAAGTCTAAGTCAATTTTTATAAGGAGATTGGTTAAAGAATGATCAAAGTAAATTAGAGCAATTTGCTTAATCATTCAGCTAGTAGCTAGTACTTATTCCTTAATCATCTACTTACCTGGGCCAGTAACTACTATATTTATATGTGTGTGTATATATATATATATATATATATATATATATATATATATAGTTTGTTTTTAATAGAGTATCAAACTCACTCTCTCTGTCTCTACTGCCTACTCCCAAGTACCTCTCAAAGTAAAACAAAAATATAAGCCTACACTTGAATTTGCTATCTTGAGACATGATTAGAATATGTGCCTTAGATAGCAGATTAGATGGGAATGCGGGGTGGGGGGAAGGAAATGTGAAGAAAAATGTGTTTTGCTTATTTCTTCTCCCAAAAGGATCTGGGGATTTTTGCACTTACGGTCTGAGTTGTCAAGGATAGTAAAAGTACGGAAAAAAGTATTGAGGAAAAGTATTGTGGTCTTGATTGCCAAATAATCCAAAATGTGGTTAAAAATGTGCTTTTTATCTATTGACAAATCCAACTATAATATTAAAAAATCATTACTTGCTGGCTTGTATATTAGACCATATCTAGATAATATATAAACAGGTTTTATTTGCTTAATAGTTTTGGAGGTTGAAAGTCTAAATAGCTTGGTGCTAGGTCTGGTGAGGGTATCTAGGTGAAATACATCATGGTAAATGACATCACAGTGGAAGCTTGTGCAAGAGGAATAGATCACATGGTAAGACAGGAAAGTAGAGAGACTGGGGAAAAAAACCCTGTCTTCTTCCTTTATAATAGCCCCCAAAGTACTAACCAGAGGCCTATAAGAACTTAATTCTCCAAAAGTAGTGTCTCTGAGTACCTCCTCACTAAACTACCACCACTTATTACCACATTAGGAACCTTGTTCCAACACATGAGCTCCTGGGAGGGTCCTACATTCTCTTTGGACCAGAGCACATACAAACCATAGCAGAACGCACTGAGGTCGTTTTGCCTCAAAGCAGCAATACTTAAATTGGGTGATTGTTTTCTGGTAATGCTTTGACTCTTTTTTTTTAATCAGCAGAGCTGTGTAGATTAAATAGAACTTTCTGTGAACTAGAAGAGTTAGTGAGCCTTTACCTGTGTGGGAAGAAGGCTTCAGTAATTCCAAAGTTGGGTGGGTAGAAGCTACCCAAGCACAGTTCTTCTAGGTCACACTCTCCTCTGCTTGCTTCTAGTTTATTCTATAGATAACGCCTGCACTGCTTGCTCCTAGTTCATTCTGTAGATAATACTCGCATGGACCTGATAATCC
This sequence comes from Dipodomys merriami, assembly GCF_024711535.1. Taxonomy (NCBI): domain Eukaryota; kingdom Metazoa; phylum Chordata; class Mammalia; order Rodentia; family Heteromyidae; genus Dipodomys; species Dipodomys merriami. The sequence continues at coordinate 6,842,701 of NW_027206068.1, read as the reverse complement.
CTGGGGAACAGTATTTCTACCTGAAGGCCAGAAGTGTGGCTGAGAGACAGCGGTGGCTGGTGGCCCTGGGGTCAGCCAAGGCTTGCCTGACAGACAGTAGGACCCAGAAGGAGAAAGGCAAGTATGGATTGTCCTCTGATGTGAGAACCTTGGGAATCACCCACTGGTTCCCTTATTTGTTATCATGTCTCTGACTACCTAGCCAGCACTTTGTATCATATAAATGCTATGAATCTCAGTAGGTGCATTTCATAGTACTTAGAGTGCAAGCTTTGGAACCAAACACACCACCTGGGTTCAAATAATGGCTCTGTAGTTTATTGGCTATATAATTTTCCCATAGATCATTTAATTTTTCTGAGCCTTAGTTACCTCATCTTTGAAAAACAGATAATAGTACCTACCTTGGGAGGATTCCTATGAGTATTAATGATGATATGAAATGATGTAGTACCCAATCAGGAAAGAGTGGCTGAGTTAGAGAAACTTTGGGTAAGGATTTTTTTCTGTAGTAAAATACCCTGTTCTTCCTACCTTTCCCTGAGGTTGGCTAGATACGTAATTACCAGATTGCGGCTGCTTATGCTCACTAACTTGACATTAGATCTTTTGAAAACCATGGCATGACTTTTTCTTTTTCTTTGGACTGGAGCAAGAGTGCCCAAGGTTCACTGCCTGACTCTTCCTTGCTGCCATTTGTGCCCTGCAGATGTGTGTACAGTGGAAAGGATTGGTTGGAATGGAATGAGGTGGGAAAAACATATTCTAGGGAGTGTTTCTCATAAAGATTGTAGCACGTTTTTAACTCTTCAAGTAGACCTAGTACAATGGCTCATCATTGGTTGTTTTGTTGCTACATCAGGTATATATTTTTGAAGCTATTGCTTCAAAAATTATGAGTTATGAGCAGGTGGTAATGTGCAGCTTTTCATGGGAAAGGACACAGAAGTGGTAATAATTGTAGTAGAGCCTCAGCACCAGGGTGTCTCTGGTGGCTGTGCTGATAATGGCTGGGTGCCTGCCATTAGTCCAGACAGACAGCATGCTGAAGCTGTTTTCAGCCAAAATGACAAGCTATGTCCTTGGTGCTGATAGGACATAAGAGAATACTGTTTCCCAGGTATGAACAGAGTGGTGCAATCACAAGTTCATCACTCTGGCCCTGTCTTACATAGGAAAAACTCTGTGTCAGAGCCCTTGACTCTGCTTCCAATTCTGACTGGATGGTTCAGATGCAGTGTTGTCTCCTGTACTGGTCATGTCTTGATAAATAATGCATATTACGTCACCCATCATTGCACTGATCCTTTTTCTATTCTTCTTGCTCCTATATCTTTATTGATCACATCTGTAACCCATACTACAAAACTTTGATTTTTTTACATAAACTATATATTCCACTTTTTTCTTTGGGGTCAGAGTCAGGTCTTGGGGCCTGAACTCTGGGCCTGGGCACTGTCCCTCAGCTCTTCAGCTCAAGGCTAGCGCTCTACCACTTGAGCCACAGCGCCACTTCTGGCTTTTTTCTTTTTGCTTATGTGGTGCTGAGGAATTGAACCCAGGGCCTCATGCATGCAAGGCAAGCACTCTACCACTGAGCCACCTTCCCAGCCCCTATATTCCACTTTTATATAATATACTAACTAGGAAATTGGTTATTCATTCCAGTACTCTATTGCCATTGTTTCGTTTAGAATTTGCTGAAAACACTGAAAACTTGAAAACCAAAATGTCGGAACTAAGACTCTACTGTGACCTCCTTGTTCAGCAAGTAGATAAAACAAAAGAAGTCACTACAACTGGTATTTCTAACTCTGAGGTAAAGTATTATTTTAGTGTTATTATTGGTATTATACAGGAAAAATAGCATAAAATTGCTTACTATCACAGAATCTCTATCTTGGAATTTACTAAGTTTAGAAGAAAATGTAGAAAAGTGTGCTTTGCAACATGTGAAATATAGAATTTTCCTTCCTGAAACAGTTTCAGGATTAATTGATTGAACTGATCTTTTAGCTTCAGAACTGACATACAAACTATGTTTCTTCCCAGTTCATACTATACTTTGAAAATAGTCTTACCTGTCCTACCCAACCATTTCTTAAGATGTGGTTAGTAAGAGGTCAGCCCAGTGCCTGGCAAGGTTAATTACTACTTTTGATGAGATTGATAGGACTTCATCACCGTAAGTTTGGTGCTTTGGAATGGCCTATTGCTTTCAGTTTTATTTTTCTCCGTTTTCAGCAAGGATTGCATTTTTTAAACTTTCACTTGTTTTGGATTTTGAGACAGGCTTTCACTATGTCGCCTAGGCTGCCTCAGTCTTCCTGACTACTGAAACTATAAGTGTTTGCCACCATGCACAGTTGAGGATTGCTGTTCTCAATGTTTATTACTAGATTATGATACATTCCCCCTAGAGAACACTAACTGTTCTCCATCAGTCTGTGTATTGAATAGCTCACACTAACTTGAGAGTGCCTCTGCCATGCTTTCAAGAAGTTATAATCAACAACTTATGTCTGTGACATGAGGAACATGCAGGTTTTCCTTTAATTCTCACGGTGTAGAACACATACCATACTTATTTTAAGGTCTTTCTAATGAAAGTGGTTTAACTCCTTTTCAGTCACTTGCATTTAGGCTTTCTTACTCATCAGCTGCCTTGTGTTAGCTCCACCCTGCTGGTAGAAGAGGAGCGAAGAGGAACACCAAAAACAACAATCCTGTTCATGCAGAGTTTATACTTGAGAGCAGTGATTGTTCATCCAGAGTAACTGGATTCCCCAAGAGACATTTGGTAGTATCTGGAGGCATTTTTTTGGTTGTCCTGATATAGGGAGTGTCACTGGTATCTAGTGGGTTAAAGGCAAGAATGCTTCTCTATTATCTTACAATGGATAGGAAAACTGTACTCTTGTACATCTTCCCTCCCCGCGGTCCCCCTCCCTGCGTCCCCCCCATACCCCCCCTCCCCCAGCAAAAAAAATTAACTCAGGCCAATGGTTGAAATGTCTGTGATACGATGTAGAAAAGCTTTAATCTTGAGATTAGGGAAAATGCAAATAAAGCAATCTTACAAGTGCTATAGGAGCTTAATGAAAGTATGGTCCATCTCAGAGTCACTTGGAGCTTTATTGGCAATTTATAGACTTAAAGCCAGGAGTTTGGGCCTCATGCCTATAATCCTAGCTACTCACGAGGCTGAGATCTGAAGATCTTTATTCAGAGTAAATCTGGCACACAAATTGGAGAGATTCTTATCTCAAGTTAACCAGCAAAAAGCTAGAACTAGAGGTATACTCAAGTGGTTGAGTATCTATCAGCTGTGAGAAAAAAAAAAGCCAAGTGAGAGCACAAGGCCCCAGAACAAATTCAGATTTGAGAAAAATGTAGAGACCAGTAAGATGTTTGTTTTCCTCACTCTTTAATTAAATGTGTAGCTTTAGTTACTTGAGCAATTTGCTAATACCAGCATACACAAGAAAAATGCTCACTGTCAGCTACTGGTAGCTCATGCCTGTAATCTTAGCTACTTAGGAAGCTGAAAGCTAAAAATCACTGTTCACAGCCAGACACATCCATGAGACTCTTATCTCTAGTTAGCCAGCAAAAAACTGGAAATGGAGGCACGGCTCAAATGGTAGAGTTCTAGCCTTAAGCAAAAAAGCCAAGTAAGAGCTTGAGGCCCTGAGTCCAAGTTCTAATATTGGTACACACACACACACACACACACACACACACACACACACACACACACACACACACACACACACACACACACACACACACACACACACACACACACACACACACACACACACACACACACACACACACACACACACACACACACACACACACACACACACACGAAAGCAAATGATGCATGATTTCTGGAAGTTTTATGCAAGTCTACCTTAGAATCTCACCAAGTACTATAACATTGTTGAGCTGAGAAAAGATCCTTTTCCCTGCCATTAGTGGTAGGTATGTATAAAGGATCTGACTCGGGGCAAGACTTATAGATGGTAAATAGATAATTTTACTTTTTTTCCCCAGTAATATCTTTAGGTATGGTCTTGTAGACAAAAATTCATTTTTATTGTCTTTAAGTAGTTGTATAAACTAATCAGTTTATAAGTACAATGCATCTTGATTGATACCACCCCTCCCATCATTCTGATGTATGTATTTACCTAGCAAAAAGGAGAGAACATTATTATTGTTAAAAAAAATCTCTAAGGACATAACACAGTTGGGCTTTTTCTTTTTCTTTCTTTCTCTTTCTTTTTTTTTTTTTTTTTTTTGGCAAGACAAAAGAATCTTCACTGGTTGTTTTCTAGGAAGGAATTGATGTGGGAACTCTACTCAAATCAACTTGCAATACTTTTCTAAAGACCTTGGAAGAATGCATGCAGATTGCAAATGCAGCTTTTACCTCGGAGCTGCTGTACCGGACCCCTCCAGCATCACCACAGCTGGCTGTGGTCAAATCCAGCAAGGTAAGAGGCTAGCACAGTTTAGCTGCAAAAGTGTTTTATGAAAAGTTGAAAAGCTTGAAGATGTATTGTTGTTGCCTAATACTTTTTGAAAGGACTAACTCCTGTGCTAGCCCCACTCTTTATCAAAGTTATCTGAAGGAAAGGATTTCTCTGTAGTGTTACACTCTCATATTTATCATAATAGTGTACCATAATTTGCTGTTTACTAACAGTTAACACTTAATTTAAATTTCAAAGAAAGTCAACCATCAGGAATTTGGCTATGATAATTAAGTCTTTGAAAAAAGGCCACCTTCTCTCTCCCTCTCTCTCTCTCTCTCTATACACACACACACACACACACACACACACACACACACACACACACACACATATGCAATTTGTGTATGCTTATTTGATTTAGTCAGAGGGGAAGTTGGAATCAATGATTGTATTTGACAAGGTGTAAAATTGTTTCTGTTCAGTAGAGCAGTGTATGTTATGGCTGTTTACCAGTTTCTTATGTGATAAGTTTCTAAATAATGCTCTATTGTAACTTAATGTGTATAATTTATTTTCTTTGCTTCTTTTAAAGATTAAACATCCTGTTGTTCCAGTTCATACTTCATTGGAAAGGTACAGTCACATCTTTTTCCTTTCTATAAATTAGAAAAAAAGGTATGTTTATTCCTTGTTTAAAAAAGGAATAATATATATAATCAAGTAGTGGCTTGGCCCATGATTTAAGATAATACCAGAAGGAAACCATTTTGGTTGAGCTTGAAGCAAAACATTCCTTGGATTCAACAGTAATGGGAAAATGCAGACATTTGCCTTGAGGTATGGATCTCACCCATTATGTCCAATAACTTAATCTCTTTAGTGTTACTGAAGTGTTATAGAAGAGTTGAATATTGAGAGTGCTTTTATCCAGGAAAGAGAATATAACTACTCTTTTGTTTAAAGATAAAAATTTCAGGAAGCTTTATAAGCTGAAAAAAATAATATAAAATATAAATTACCTCCATTTCTTGTAAGTGCTTTTTCAATTAAAAAAATCATACACACTGGTCTGGGGTGTAGCTTAGTTGTAGAGCACTTGCTTAGCATTTATAAGGTTTCCTGTGCAGTCCCCAATGCTGGAAAAAAGAAAAAGTGCCAATTTACATAGTCATCAGGGTCTTTTTACCTTATGTTGTGTGTGATGTCCATGTAGTACAGATCTTTATTATTCTGTATTAATTTAATAGTTCATTCTTTTGAATACTATTGTTTCTTCTTTATTATTCCCAATTTGGTTTCTAGTCTTTTTTTATAAATGCTTTTTTTTTTAAGTTATTGCCTCCAGATATACCAGCATTTTTAATTGCTTGGCTAAATACTTTTTTTCAGAAAGTAACAAATGCTTTTCCTTGTGTCACCCTTTATTTTTATTAGAAGAAAATATTTTTGTTCTATTCTAGGTAGGTAGAACCACCTATAATACGAGTTATGATTGCCCCATTAACAAATAGAATAAGCTATTTCACCTGAATGTTAAATAGTTTTTTTCCTGATATCTGGTCATTCAGAATGTGTTGTAGTTACAGGACTACTCTGCTGACCACAGCATTTGGCTTCTGGGGAGTTAATTGCTAAGCATACAGGTATAAGTGCTAGTGTTCAGATAAAGCCTCCCAGGAAGAAGTTAAGACAAACAATTAAGTGTTAAATGTGGCACCTGGAAAAAGCTAATTGAAAACCAAAAAGCTGTCAATTACTATTTCCTGGTGCTGGCAGGGAACCGAGAGATGGGTAGTCAAAGAAGAGTATAGGAACAGCCATTAGTGGCTCTTTTATTTTAGAAATGCACAAGTGTCCTGTTTACTCAGTAGGCAAACACCTACTTGCCCTGGTCTGTAAGAGACTGAGAGGTTTTGCATGGGATTAACAATTCTGTTTTGTAATCAATGTTAAAAGGATTTGATGACTATAAGCCCTTTCCCTGTCAATCAGAATAACATCGAAGATCCATCACTGCCCTTACTGATTTTTTTTTCTTTAAAAAAATTTTAGGCAAATGGAGTTGAACAGTTGTGGAAATGGATCTTTAAATATGGAGATAAATGGTGATGAAGAAACCCTAACGAAAAATGAAAGTCCCTTGTATTTGAAATCTGCAGAGATAGACAGCAGCCTATCAAGCAGAGAAAATACAGAGGATAATTTAACAGGTAAAAAGATGTAAAGTCTAAAGCAAACCACTGAACAATAGAAAACTCAGGCATTTGATTCATTCTCATTCTAGAACACTTGATAGACAGTAGCCTGAGATGCATATTAAGAGTCTCCTAAGGAGGCTAAAGACTGGGTAAGACAGATTGGTGGAGTCACATTATTCTGTCATCCTATCTGATGAGGTGAGAAGGGAATGAATGTTCTTGGCTGTGACGTTTATGGTCTTCAGTAAACAGATTTAGAGGAGTGTACATACTTGACAGACTTTTTGCTGGATCTCAAAATCCTTTTAACTTAGCAGTGTAAAGCTGGTGACTCAAGCCTGTAATCCTGTCAGTTCTGGAGGATCTGAGGATTGGCAGTTCAAAGCCAGCCCAGGCTGCAAAGCCTAGGAGATTCTTATCTCCAATTAACTGGTAGAAAAACAGAAGTGGCACTGTGGCTCAAAGTGGTAGTACACTACCCTTGAGCAAAAGAGCTTAGGGACAGTGCCCAGGACCAGAGTTCAAGCCTTGCAATTGACAAAACAAAACAAAACACAATCTGTAGTTTGACTTGTAAATTTGTTCCATTGACACTAACCATAAAAACCCTTTCTTCAAGTGACTCAAAAGTAATTGTATTGGATAGAGTTTTAGTTGTTATTAATGATTACTAAAATTAAAATTGTTTTCATCTGTCCTGAAATAAGAAACTCAATTTTTCCTGGTTAGTCAGGTAAGAAATATAGTTTTAACCTTTTGAAAATCTTAGCCATTAACTTAAGAAAAGTAACACACATTAAAGTCTCGAGTAAATACAAGAGAATTTCTTTCAAAACACTGTCCTATATTTGACTCAATAGCAATATTGAGTAAATATATTCGATCTCTAGGAGTATTTCTTCAGGGAATAATCAGATTGTAGACAAAGATCTATGGACAGGTATGTTCCTTATAGGGCACTGTAATAAATTTTCATTACTTTTGGTAGTTACATTTTATAAGGTCACTCAAAATACTGAATTAGCAAATACTGCTATTGATCAATATGAAATCCAGAATTTTTATGCTGCAAACATTTGGCTGTAATAATTTTTTTTAAAGTAAGGAGTGGCAATACTAGGATTTGAATTCAGGGCCTTACTCTTTCTAGGCAAGTGCTCTACCACTTAAGCCATGTCCCATCCCTTTTTACTTTAGGTTACTTTTCTTTCTTTTCTTTTATTTGGTTGGCCGTGGGGTTTGAACTCTGGGCCTGGGCTCTGTCCCTCAGCTCTTCAGCTCAAGGCAAGCGCTCTATCACTTGAGCCACAATGCCACTTCCTGTTTTCTGAGTGATTTATTGGAGATAAGAGTCTCACAGACTTTTCCTGCCTGGGCTGGCTTTGAACGGGCGATCCTCATATCTCAGCCTCCTGAGTAGCTAGGATTACAGGCCTGAGCCACCGGTGCCTGGCTTTTAGGTTACTTTTATTATTATTATTTTATTAAGCAGTTGTACAAAGGAGTTTCAATTCAGAAGGCAGGTTATGAATACAGTGCATCTTGATCAGTGTCATCCCTTTCATTGTTCTTCCTTAACTTTAGACCGTTTTTCAGATAGGATGTCATGTTTTTTGTTTGGGCTGGTTTTGCACTATGATCTTACTGATTACTACTTCTTAAATATCTGGGATCACAGATGTAAGCCAACATGATCAGCATTGGTCATATTTTTATCAAATAATCAATACATAATCTTGTTTTATGTTTTATTTTTCATTAATACATTAGGTTGTATAGAATGTTTGTACTTAATAGAATATAATGTTTATATGTATGTGTATATATAGATATAGATTTATATACAGCTGAGGCATTAACACTGACCATGTAGCCAACAGTACTATATAATTCATGCCTCAATGAAACTAATCTAAAACACGTATTTTGTCTATGAGTCACATTACAGCCTTCTTGTCCTTATGTGCATTGAACAACACAACACTTAGGACCCTTTTAAATAACAAAATCAACACTAAATGGGCAGAAAATGTGGCCCTAAGTAAGGACATTTGTTTATGATATGAGTCCTAAAATAAGAAGGCAGAGCATCAGTTTGTTCCCCCTCAGCTAAGAATGTGTGCATCAGGAGACAAGATTTTCAGCACTCTGTACATGTCCACAAACACCTGGAAAAAATGCAAGCATTGACTTTGGGATTAAGAATAAATGTCAAGTTGTCATGTCGAAAACAAACTTTACAACTTTGTTGGGGGTCGGGGGGAGGCTGGGAAGGATGTGAAGGGTAAACAAAGGAGGAGGCTGAAATGCTTGATAAGAAATGTACTCATTATCTTGCCCATGTAATTGTAACCCCTCTGTACAGTATGTTCATAATAAAAAAATTAAAAAAATAAATGTTAGCAAGTAGGCAAACTCACAAATATGGAACATGTTCATAGTGAGGATTGACTAAAATAGTAGCATTTTGGAAGGTACCTAAATGTGTTCCATATTGGTATGATGTATTATTACAATCATTGAAATCATATGTTGAAGAATAGTGAATGCAATGAATGATAATGAAATAATGGTGCTGTACAGTGAAAGTGCAGATACAAATATATGAATTAAGCCCATTTTGTGTGTGTGTATATATATGTGTGTGTGTGTGTGTGTGTGTGTGTGTGTGTGTGTGTTTGTAGATATATATGTATGTGCCCTCTAGTTAATAGAATTTTACGTGTGTGTTCTGTAGGAATTTTCACCAATGACATTGTATTAATTTTTATAATAAATGTATAATAGATTTGTCATTAGTATTTTCTACTTTGCAGTACAAGGTAACATAATGAAGAGCAATGAAGAGGAAAACCTGTGCAATCATGACAGTGACTTGGCACAGACTGGATCAGACTCAAGTTTTTTGCCAGAATCCCTCTGGGAAGATGGCAAAGAAGTTATCCCAACTTTCTTTAGTACCATGAACACAAGGTATGCCAGACCCACTAAATCACTAACAATTCCATAAATGTTTTCCTTCTGAAAAATTAGTCATAATAATCCTTTCAGATGATAGTATATTCTAAGAGAATGGAGAATGATATATTCTTGATATACGTGGTAAATAGCAATGCTGCTACTGAATAGTGGATGAAAAGGAATTGAATTATTCAGGTTTATTCTGTGAACAAACGAGCTTATTCTGGTATATTGTTTTTTGGAAAAGCATGTTAATAGACTTTTCTAGCACTGAAACCATCTCTAGGGCACATCTGAGTAATCAGGTTAAGTGGTTTTTCCCTATAGAACAATAGCTGTTTTGATGACTATCTCTGAACTGCACAATTTGTTCTGTTTTCAATCTTACCTCTTCCATATCACCCAATTACTTAGCTTTAGTGACATTGAACTTCTGGAAGATAGTGGCATTCCTACAGAAGCATTCTTGGCATCATGTTATGCTGTGGTTCCAGTATTAGGTAAGATTGCCACAGTTGCCTTGCATTTATTTTAGAAGTAAAACAATCTTATAAAATATAAAATAACACTATAAAAAATTGGGCTGGGAAGGTGGCTCAGTGGTAGAGCACTTGCCTTGCATGCATGAGGCCATGGGTTTGATTCCTCAGCACCACATAAGCAGAAAAAAAAAAGCCGGAAGTGGTGCTGTGCTCAAGTGGTAGAGCACTCGCCTTGAGTTGAAGAGCTGAGGGACAGTGCCTAGGCCCAGAGTTCAGGCCCACAACTGGACCCCCCAAAAAATTGACATAAGTCCTCTTTTTTAACATTTTTAATTATTATTATCTTTAAGTAGTTGTATAAAGAAGTTCCCATTCTACAAAACAGTACATGAATGCAAGGTGTCTGACAACATTGTCATCCATCGTTCCTAACCCATCCCTTCTCTCACTTTTCTTTCCTTTTTTTTTTTTTAAATTGAGGTTAGGTGATTACATAACTTTCACCTATTTCACAGTATTGTGGAATAGTGATACTTAGTTAAAGTCACAAACACATTTTAACCTTTACAAGACAAATTGAAAATGACCCTTCTTAAATAGCTAAAAACCAAAAGAAAAAACATAATGGAATTCTAAAAAATACTTGGTTGACATAAAAGAAAGCAAGTCAAAACACATTTATCTTTTTAAAAAGCCAAAATAGGATAACTAATATGTTAAAAAAAAAAAAGGGTGAGATCCAGCCTAGGTTCAGAGCCAGCCTAGGTAAGAAAGTCCTTGAGACTCTTATCTTCAATAACCCATCAGAAAACTGGAAGTGTACTGTGGCTCAAACAGTAGAGCGCTCGCCTTGACGTGAGGAGTGCACGGACAGGGCCCAAGCCCAGAGTTCAAGCCCCACAACCAACCAAAAAAAAAAGAAAAGAAAGAAAGGTCTATTCATTGATTAAAAGTCACAAAAAAGAACAAAGAACCAATAGGAAACTAAATAACAAGATGGTGTAAATAAATAGCGAGTCCCAGCTATGGAGTTCACTGTTTTAATAAATGATAGAAATGATAGCTTGATTTCAATACCTATAGAAAAATCATTTTATAAAACTATTCATGACTATAAAAAACAATTGTGAGCATGAAGTAATCAATCTTTGTATATACTGTGGATAAGTAATTGGCAAATAGAATAAGGTACTTTAAAAAGCAGCACCAAAAGCCAGGTGCCAGTGGCTCATACCTATAATCCTAGCTACTCAGGAGACTGAGATCTGAGGATCACCGTTCAAAGCTAGCCCAGGCAGGAATGTGTGTGTGACTCTTATCTCCGGCTAACCACCAGAAAACTGGAAGTGGCGCTGTGGCTCAAGTGGTAGAATGCTAGCCTTGAGCTGAAGAGCTCAGGGACAATGCCCAGCCCCTGAGTTCAAGCCTCATGACCAACAACAACAAAAAGCAACAAAAATCTGGGCACCAGTGGCTTGCACCTGTAATCCTAGGTACTCAGGAGGCTGAGATCTGAGGATTACAGTCAAAGCCAGCCCGGGCAGGGAAGTCTGTGAGACTCTTATCTCCAGTTAACCACCAGAAAACTGTAAGTGGCACTGTGGCTTAGGGACAGCACCCACTCCCAGAGTCTAAGCCCCATGGTCACCATCACCAACAACAACAAATAGCCCCAAAAGCCTTAAAATTTTAAAAATGAGGGAAGGAGAACAAGTTTGACAAGAAATGTAGTTACTACCTTACTTATGTAACTGTAACCCCTCTGTACATCATCTTGATAATAAGAAAAAGACTAAAAAAAGTCTTAAAATTTTAAATCTTATTTCTAACAAGACAAAACTATAAAAAACATTGTTTAGAGAAAATTTGACAACAAGTGATTTTGTGTGTAAGTATCATACTATGGACTATTGAACAAGAAATCAGTTTCCTCAAATTGGTCTCCAGTAGAATGTATTATTAATAAAAACACATAATTTTAAAAAGGGGTGTGTGTGTGTGTGTGTGTGTGTGTGTGTGTGTGTGTGTGTGTGTGTGTGTGTGTGTGTGTGTGTGTGTGTGTGTGTGTGTGTGTGTGTGTGTGTGTGTGTGTGTGTGTGTGTACAGGGGCTTGCACTCAGAGTCTTTTGCTCTTGCAGTGTTTTTTTTTTGTTCAGAACTCATGCAGTACCAGTTGAACTGCACCTCTGGTCTATCGTTTTGCTGATTCATTTGAATGGAGCCTAACAAACTTTTCTGCCAGCACTGGCTTTGAAACAATATCTTCTAGGTCTTAATTTCCTGAGTGACTAGGATTTCATCCTATGTGTCTGGTAGCAACCAAGTCTTTCTAATAGAAGTTAAAAAGCTTAAATTTATCCAGATAAACAAAGGGCCTAAGAATTGCATAATGATTTTTAAGAGTCTAAAAAGAGACTCATTTTTATAAACCAGATGTAGTATATAATAGGAAAAGGTGTTGTGTCAAGCTTTTGAAGCATATGTTTAGAAAGTAATTTACAAGAAAAAATTAAAGTTGTTGTGGAAAAAAGGTAACTTATTACAGCAAAAACCTGTTTCATTATATGTATATATAGTCTACATACCAGACAGTGCCTCAAGCCAGCAATCCTAGTAATCCAGGTTACTAAGCTCTAAGGGTCACAGTTTAAAGCCAGTGGGGCAAGACAAATCTGAGAGTCTCTCCTCTCTCCTCTCCAATTAACAGAAAAAAATGAGAACTAGAAGTATGGCTTAAGTGATATAGCATTAGCCTTGAGTTACAAAAACAAAGGAGTACAAGGCCCTGAGTTTAAGCCCCAGTACAGGCACCCAAACCAAGCCAATTTCCACTTGCATCTAATTGCTTTTTCAAAATGTTTTCGATCCTTTTAGACAAACTTGGCCCTACAGTGTTTGCTCCTGTAAAAATGGATCTTGTTGGAAATATTAAGGTGAGTATACTGGCTTGTCTTAATCAACTTTTAAATAAAAGAAAACGTTTCAGTACTTTTTGTTTGATAGGTAAAAAGTAAAACTGGCATTATAAAAATGTTTTAGAGACCCCTCCTCAACATGCACCTGTCATCTTATATGTAGTAAGAAGTGTAAAATAGGAGACTTTTGGTCCAGACGTGGCCAAAAAAACCCCAAAACACCAAGATCCTGTTTCTAAATAGCTAGTGCATTAAAGGGCCTGAAGGTATGGCTCAGCAGTCAAATGCTTGCCTAGCCTGAGAGACAGAGAGAGAGAGATAGAGAGAGAGACAGAGAGAGAGAGAAAGAGGAGAGAAGAGAGAAAGAGGGAAGAAGGGAGGAAAAGAGGGAGAGAGAGAGAGCAAGCTAGTACCTTTCTCATGTTCTAATTGATCATTGTAGAAGTAATGAAATCTTTTTACTTTATGATAGAGGCAAACAAGCTTGGGAATGGAGGTGAAAAGTACATTTAAAAATGAAACCAGACCAACTATTTAAAGAAAACAAAATACATTTAAAGAATGACAACAGGATTTCCTTTTGGTGTATCATTTAGAGACTCATGCATGTATTAGCACTGATTCTGTACTAGTTAGTTTTAGACAATGACCAGTTACAGTTTTCCAAAAAGTATGTTGATATAAATAGCTTAGTTATCAATGGTTTGGAACTCAAAAGACCCAACTTCCATGTGCAGCTGTGAGGCTATCAGCAACTCATCAAATTTCTCGGATTCCCTTCCCAGTAAAATGAGAGTACTGCATATATTATTTCCAACTTTTAAAGTTTATATTTCTTTTAAAAAGGTAGATTGAATGTTGCCTTCTTGAGAATACATTGAATCTCTGTCATCTTTATCTTGATTTCAATACCTATAGAAAAATCATTTTATCAAAGTATGTATGTCTATAAAGAACAACTCAGCATGAAGAAATCAATCTTTGTATATACTGTGAATAAGTAATTGGCAAATAGAATAAGGTACTTAAAAATATCACCAAAGCTTTAAGAATTTTAAGCTTATTTCTAATAAGACAAAACTATACAAAACATTGTTTAGAGAATAGGACAAGTGATGATTTTGTGTGTGTGTATCATACTATGGACTATTGTACAAAAATAAGTTTCCCCAAATTGGTCTCCAATAAAATGTATTATTAATAAAAACACAAAAGGCATGTGTGTGTGTATATGTGTGTGTGTGTGTGTGTGTGTTTGCTTGTGTATACATGATGAGATTGCAGTGTAAGGGATTTCTGTAGCCATAGCTCTTCTGACTCTGTATTTTGAGGGAATTGTTGTATGGAATTCCATTCAAACAAATAATGGTTAAGTTTTATCTCAAGATGAGTGGTATCTTCCAGACAGCTATAAGAACTGCTCCAAGGCAAAAATACTAAAGAACAATACTTTAAAAACCTAGAACTAGGCTGGGCATGGTAGCATATACCTATAATTTCAGCTATGTGGAAGACAGAGATTGGAGGATCAACAAGGCAAGTCTAGGCAAAAAAATTTGGGACACTTTAAAAGACTAGCCATGTGGGATGATGCAGGCCTTTAATCCCAGCAATATTAGGAAGCAGAAGTAGCCTCCTATCGCTTCTAGACATTGTGAGGCTAGTATATGCAAAAGTGTGAGACTCCATCTAAACAATAAATTGAAACAAACAAACAAAAAATGATGGGGTAGACTCAACTAGTAGCAAGGGGAAGGCCCTGAGTTTAAACCACAGTACTTCCCAAAACAAAGCCTTGTGACTGTTGACTTTGAGTAAGCCTCAGAATTCTCAAACAAAATATTCAAATAGTCTTACAGGCTTGCTCAGATTTATGTCTCAATACTATATTCAGGTCCTTGGTAACTTTTACATTTTTGAACTTAGATTGTTTTCTATTTTTCCTCCAGAAGGTAAATCAGAAGTATATAACGAACAAGGAAGAGTTTACTACCCTCCAGAAGATAGTGCTGCATGAGGTAGAAGCTGATGTAGCTCAGGTTAGGAACTCCGCTACTGAAGCCCTCTTGTGGCTGAAGAGGTGAGGCAGTTGGGTGGGGCTGCAATTAAAATCAGTGCAGTGGAAATGTTACCAGCAAAAACATTGTCCTACAAAGTTTCTGAACCAATCGTCTAACCAAATTGTGTAGTGTTTTCTAAAACAAAAGAGCAAGATCTTTTTTCATCCCTCTTGTTGGTGATAAATATTGATAGTGCTCCTATTGTGTGTGTGTACACACATACATATATACATGCATATATGTTAATCTTTATATAATAGGAATCATAAATGACAAGAGTATTATCTATATATAAAATATATTTTTATATATTATATAGGATATGTGCCAATTTTATATGTGCACATATGTTTATAAATGGATATATTTATATATACATACATATGTATATGTGCATACATATATATTGTAGATATTTATTATAATATATTTTGTTTATATACATATATGTATATATAATAAATATATATATTTATACATGTATGGGTAAACATACATGTATGTATGTTTACATATATAATGGGAATCATAAATGACAAACTTTTTTTTTCTTAAATTAGTGATTCTTCAACTTTAGTGGCTCCTAGTAGGCTTATTAAAAACACTGGACATGGAATCATGGTTTCTAGTCCTAGGTACAAAGTGGGCCCCAGAATTTTATTTCTAATAAATACCCAAGCAATGCTGAAGTCACTAGTTTAGAACCAAATTTTGAAAACTATTGCTTTGGATATGTCATGTGGGATGAGGGAAAGGTTCAGAGCATCCTAAGTGAAATGACAGAGAAGAAACTTCAAAAAGATCACCTCATGGTCTTGACTGTTTACTGCTATACCCACCCAAGACATTACTGAAACAGAATATAGTGCCTGTCAATTCTAGTGCCTCATATAAGTGAACTTTTAAAATATTTTTTCCTTGTTTTTGTTTTAGAGGTCTCAAATTTTTAAAAGGATTTTTGACTGAAGTAAAAAATGGGGAAAAGGATATACAGACAGCCCTGAGTAAGTGTCTTTTACATTTTGATATATTGATCAAATCAGATTTGATCTTCGGCTAGAGTGATGATCTGTAAGAGGAGAAGAATTATGGGGGATATTTCTGCTTCTCAGGATTTGATTTTGTTTCTTTTCTTATCTCATTATTACTCATTGTTTCTTTTATGAAAGCTTTGTTTTAAAAGGACCCATGCTACAGTGACTGGGTAATCTTGGTCTCACTTATTAAAATTAGTATATCTTGAAGTACTGAATTAACAGAAAGCCATACCTTAATCTTAACAAAAGACCTAATATTTATTAAGACTAGTTTCCTTTAACCTAATCTTCATATTCAGAAGTCTTCAGAAATCAGTATTCAAAGGAAAGCTAATTTTGGAAATCATAGACGGAAGGTGGAGGTGGACATCTTGGTGATGAGTTCTGGAGTGAGCTTATGGGTTGATTATCATACTCCTCAGATGTTGTAGGTATCTATCTTGAATTGGGACAGGTATGACTGAAGAGAGCCTTGATCAGAGGAGACCATCCTATATTTTTATTGTGAATACCTGCAGTATTGTAGGCTTTTAATATACACTGGGCAGGTGGGTTGAATAGATGAATGTTTCTGTCAGATCACTTCTGGAAAAAATACATTAAGACTTGGAAGCACTCTCCTAGTGCCTCTAAAGATGTGGCTGAAGTCTCACTCTTGCCCTGTGGAAATCCTCCTGGCATGAGTCTTGAGGGCTGTGTGTTTGAAGGGGAAGTGTGAAATTCCCTATCATTTTGAAGTCCTCCAATGTTGTATTAGAGAGGTCCACACAGTTATTTGTTGATTAGCAATTATTATAAATAGTGAAACGAATTATTTAAATACTTCTGGTAGAAGGGAGAACCAGTGTATTCTTTGGATTTTTCTCCCCATTTTTGCAAATATGTTTTACCTTTTTCTGTTAGTCTTAGGAGATTCTTATCTCTAAGATTTCCCAGGTCCACCTGTCTAGAAATTGCTAGATATTACTGGTTTTTTGTTAAGAATTCAGACAACTTAATCCTTATATCAGTTCTTACATAATAAAAAAACTGAGATTAGGAAAGATTAAAATACTTGCTTTAGAGGATTGGAAATTGGGTCACTTCAGGACCCTTCTCTTAAAGGTCCTCATTTTTCCCACAAATGGTCTTTTTTCACCATCCCTAGACCATAGTATTGATCCTTAAATTTCCAGGATAGTCTCCCATATGTGTCTTGATTTTAAGTTCTAAATGTATTACATTTATTGTTTCTACACAGTCTTATCTGTGGAATTTTATGGCGTGCAGAGTAGGATCATAAACTCTGGAGTAGCTCCCTGGGTTCCACCACCATTACTGTTGTGCTGTAAGGCTAATTACTTCATTTTTCTGTGCCTCAGTTTCCTTATTTTTTTTTTCAGTTTCCTTATTTGTAAAATGAGAACAGTGATACTATTTTCCTAAGAAGTTTGTTGTAAAAATTAAGTAGGTTCTTAAAGGGGGAAAAATTAGAAAAGTATTAGGAAAATAAAAATATTTAAAGAGATTAGGTTCTATCATTACTACTTTTTCTAACTTTTTTTTTTTTTTTTTTTTGGTCGGTCATGGAGCTTGAAGTCACGGTCTAGGCACTGTCCCTGAGCTCTTGATTGTACTTTACCACTTTGAGTCACAGCTTTACTGGTTTTTGCATGGTTGATTAAAAAATTAGGGTCTCACTAGGACTTTCCTGTCGGGTCTGGCTTTCTTCAGATCTCAGCCTCCTAGGTAACTAGGATTACAGGTATGACCCACCAGTGCCCCCTGTCCTTAACACTTTCTAAAACAGGGCTTTATTATCATAAATTGGTTGCACAAGGGGAGTTTCATTGTAACATTTCCATACATTAATACAATATAGTTTATCAACCACACCCACTCTTACTCTCTGCTCTTCCCTTCTTCCTTCTGGTTTCATTATTTTATTTTCATATATGATATAAAGTATTTTGACTATGTTCACCCTCATTCTTCCTCTCCATTTATACTCGTTCCTCTCGCTGATAACCTGCTCCCAACAGAGCCTATGTAACTTTACTCTGCTTCCATTCACTTCTTTAGTGCATATTAATTTTTTTGGGGGGTCCAGTCGTGGGGCCTGAACTCTGGGCCTGGGCGCTGTCCCTCAGCTCTTCAGCTCAAGGCTAGCTCTCTACCACTTGAGCCACAGCGCCACTTCCGGCTTTTTTCTTTTTGCTTATGTGGTGCTGACGAATTGAACCCAGGGCCTCAGGCATGCAAGGCAAGCGCTCTACCACTGAGCCACCTTCCCAGCCCGAGTGCATATTAATTTTATACCAAGGGATTTCACAAGGTATTTCACGTGTGCTTTTATTATATTTTAACCAGAAAAATCTTTCTCTGTTGCTCTTTTTTACTTCCTCTCCCAGCCCCTATTCTTTTTTTTACTTTTTTTTTTCCCCCATCATGAAGCTTGAACTCAGGGCCTGGGTACTGTCCCTGAGCTTGTTTGCTCAAGGCTAGATCTCTACTGCTTTGAGCCACAGCACCACTTCCTATTCTCTGGTGGTTAATTGGAAATAAGAGTCTCATGGACTTTCCTGCCTGGGCTGGCTTCAAACCACAATCCTCAGATCTTAGTCTTCTTAGTACCTAGGATTACAGATGTGAGCCACCAGTACCTGGCCTTAGCCTTATTTGTTTAACAGCTTTCAGTGAGATTTCTTATGCCTACTTTTTGGAAGACACTGATCTTTTTTTTCTTTTTTTTGGGGGGGGGTCCAGTCGTGGGGCCTGAACTCTGGGCCTGGGCGCTGTCCCTCAGCTCTTGAGCTCAAGGCTAGCACTCTACCACTTGAGCCACAGCGCCACTTCCGGATTTTTTCTTTTTGCTTATGTGGTGCTGAGGAATCGAACCCAGGGCCTCAGGCATGCAAGGCAAGTGCTACTACCACTGAGCCACCTTCCTAGCCCCAGACACTGATCTTTCAATATAATTCCCTGTTCATCATTCTCTTCCTCTCCCTCAGCTATGCGGCCCCCCCCCCCCCCGGAAGTCCCCCAGTCACAGTCAAGTTCTCTCTATATGAACGTACATATGTATATATAACTATATACTTGTATGTATATGTATATGCATGTATTTGAAGTCTAGGTTCTACAAATGAGTGAAAAGATGCTATATTTAGCCTTTTGAGTGGCTTTATCTACTTAACTATGAATAATATAGTTTCACTTTATGTCTGAGTAGTATTCCATGTTATATATGTACTATGTTGGGTTTTTATTTTTTTATTCATTCATTAGTTGTTGAGAACCTTGGCTGATGCTACTGTTTGGCTATTGTGAACAAAGCTGCAATATCTGTCATGTATATTGATTTAGAATCTACTGGGTATTGCTGAAGAGTTGTATAGAAGGTCATAAGTGTTTAATTTTAGTCTTTTGAGAAACCTGCAAACTGGTATCCATAATGGTTGCACTAGTTTACATTGCCAGAAAGTGGGGGTGGAGTAAGGGGAAGGATCTTTGACAGCTTGTGTTGATGTTTGTTTTCTTGATGATTGCCATTCAGACTAAGGTGAGTTGGAATGTTGATGTGTTTTTCATTTGTATTTCCCTCATAACTGAGCATGTTAACATTTTTTTTAATCTAATTTTACTATCGAGGTGATGTACAGAGAGGTTATAGTTACATATGTAAAGTAATGAGTACCTTTATTTTATTTTATTGTTAAGATGCTGTACACGGGTTACAGTTACATGAGTAAGGCAATGAGTACATTACTTGTCGATCATTGTTACCCCTTCCGTTCTTTGTTGTTTCCCTTCACTCCCCTGCTTCCTACACTCCTCCATACCTCCTCACCCCCCTGCAACATTGTAAAGTCCATGTCCTGTGGGTATCCTTGTTGTAATAGGTCATCCTGTGTCCTTGTGTCCTTGTTTCAGCATTTTGTTATTCCCTTTCCCCTCCCCAGATTAGACAACGTATATACAAGATGCAGGGTGCCAAAATCAAGTAGAGTGACAACAGGGGCTATGACACAGAGGAAAGAACATACAAAGGAAAAAAAAATAAAAATCAGATGGTACACTTAAAACAATAACAATAAAGACAGACCTCTTGTGTCCATATCTTGGGGTTCATTTCACTTAGCATCCTCTTATATGGTCATTTGAGCTTTTCAGCTCATCTGATAAGATTATCCTATATGTATACTAATTATTGCAAATAAGGGAAATCATGGGACCTAAATTTCTTTGGGTCTGGGTAACTTCACTTAATATGATTTTTTCCAAGGCTTTACATTTCCTAACAAATGGGGCAATGTCATTCTTTCTAATGGAGACATAGAATTCCTTTGTATATTTATACCACATTTTCTTGATCATCTCATCTACTGAGGGGCATCTGGGTTGGTTCCATATTTTAGCTATGGTAAATAATGCTGCAATAAACATCGCTGTGCTGGTAACTTTAATATGACCTTGTTTGTGTTCATTTAGGTAAATGCCCAGAAGTGGGATTGTTGGGTCATAGGGGAGCTCTATGTGTAGTCTTTTGAGGAACCTCTGTACTACTTTCCAGAGTGGCTGAACAAGTTTACACTCCCACCAACAATGTAGGACTCCCTTTTGGCTACATCCCCTCTGGCATCTGTCATTATTAGATTTTTTTTTTAAATAGCCATTCTAACTGGGGTGAGGTGGAATCTCACCCCAGTTAAAAAAAATTAAAAAAAATTTTTTTAATTTTTTTTTTTGGGTCCAGTCATGGGGCCTGAACTCTGGGCCTGGGCGCTGTCCCTCAGCTCTTCAGCTCAAGGCTAGCGCTCTACCACTTGAGCCACAGTGCCACTTCCGGCTTTTTTCTTATATGGTGCTGAGGAATCGAACCCAGGGCCTCGAGCATGCAAGGCAAGTGCTCTACCACTGAGCCACCTTCCCAGCCCCTAATTTTTTAATTTTTTTTTGTACTTTTTTATTGTAAAAATACTGTACAGAAGGGTTACAGTTACATGAGCAAGATAATGAGTACATTTCTTATCAAGCATTGTTGCCTCCTCTTGTTTCCCCTTACCATCCCTTCCCTCTCACCTCCATA
This sequence comes from Dipodomys merriami, assembly GCF_024711535.1. Classification (NCBI taxonomy): domain Eukaryota; kingdom Metazoa; phylum Chordata; class Mammalia; order Rodentia; family Heteromyidae; genus Dipodomys; species Dipodomys merriami. Next base: position 6,821,493 of record NW_027206068.1, on the reverse strand, counting down.
ACTATCCCCCCCCTGCACCCCTCCTCCCCACAACATAGTGTCTTGTACATCTCATTGTTACAATGGGTCAACTTGTATCCCTATTTAAACATTTTCTTTTTCCCTTCCCCTCCCCAAATTAGAGAAGTATATATACAAGATGCAGGGCACTGGAATAAAATACAGTGAAAATAGGGTTATACTGTGGTGGAGGAACATGCAAAGAAACAAACAAACAAAAAAAAACCACACAGTACATTATAAATATGTTAGAAACAATAGCAAGAAAGAAAAAAAATTGTGTCCCTATCTTGAAGTTCATTCGCTCAACATCATCTTATATGGTCACATGTACATAGCTTTTGACTTTTTCTGCTTATCCTAGACATGTACTAGTTATTGCAAATAAGGGAAACCATGGGACCTATGTTTCTTTGGGCCTGGCTTACTTCAGTTAATAGAATTTTTTTCCAAGTCTTTCCATTTCCTAACAAATGGGGCGATGTCATTCTTTCTGATGGAGGCATAGAATTCCATTGTCTATATATACCACATTTTCTTGCTCCATTCATCTATTGAGGGGCATCTGGGTTGGTTCCATATGTTAGCTATGGTAAATAATGCTGTGATAAACACAGTTGTGCTGGTAGCCTTAGTATGGCCTTATTTGTGATCGTTTGGGTAAATGTCCAAAAGTGGGATTGCTGGGTCAATCACTAGCCATACAACAGACAAGGGTCTCATATCCAAAATATACTTGGAACTGAAAAAATTAAATCCCCCAACAACAAATCTCCAAAGAAACAATTGCCCAATAAATAAGTGGGCTAAATACTTAAAAAGAAACTTCTCTGAAGAGGAAAGAAGGATGGCCAATAGACACATGAAGAAATGCTCAACCTTTCTAGCCATAAAAGAAATGCAAATCAAAACAACATTGAGATACCACCTCACCCCAGTTAGAATGACTATAATCAAGTACTCTAATAACATCAGATGATGGAGGGGATGTGGCCAGAAGAGAACCTTACTGCATTGTTGGTGGGAGTATAAACTTGTTCAACCACTTTGGAAAGCAGTATGGAGGTTCCTCAAAAGACTCCACATAGAGCTCCCCTATGATTTGCATTTCTTTTATGCCCAGAGAAGTTGAGCATTTCTTCCTTCTTGTTTCCTCTTCAGAGAAGTTTCTCTTTAAGTCTTTAGCCCACTTATTAGTGGGGTGGTTGTTTCTTTGAGGACTTGTTTTTGGGTGACTTAATTTTTTGAGTTCTAGGTGTATTTTAGATTTGAAGCCCTTGTCTGTGGTATAGCTAGTGAAGATCTTCTCCCAGTCTTTCTATTGACCTTACCATCTTTGTCCTTTGCCATGCAGAAGCTCTGCAACTTCATGCAATCCCATTTGTCCAACCTTTCTTTGATTTGCTGTGTTTCTGTATCTTTATTAAGAAAATTTCAGCCTGTGCCAAGACTAGAGTTTCTCCTGTTCCTTCCTGTAATATTTTCAGGGTGTCTGCTTTTACTTTGAGGTCTTTGATGCGTTTGGAGTTGATTCTGGTGCAGGGTGATATATAAGGATCTAATTTTAGTTTTCTACAGGTATTTAGCCAATTTTTCTAGCACCATTACTGAAGAGACTATCTTTATCCCATTGTATTTTTTTGGCTCCCATATCGAAGATTATGTGGCTATAGGTCTGTGGCTTCACTTCTGGGTCTTTGATTCTATTTCATTGATCTTCAGGTCTATTCTTGTGCCAGACCATGCTGTTTTGATTACTGTGGCTTTGTAGTATAGTTTGAAGTCTTGTATTGTTATTTCTACAGCACTGTTCTTTCTGCTAAGGATTATTTTTGCTATTCGGGGTCTTTTTTGTTCCATGTGAATATTTGGATTGCTTCTTCAATTTCCTTGAAGAATATGGTTGGGATATTGATGAGTATTGCATTGAATTTGTAGATAAGCTGGCAGAATTGCCATTTTCATGATGTTAATCCTCCCTATCCAGGAGTATGGAAGGTTTTTCCACTTCCTTAGTTCTGCTTTAATTTCCTTTTTCAGGGTTTTAAGGTTTTCATTACAGAGGTCCTTCACTTCTTTAGTTAAGTTTATTCCTAGATATTTTATTTTTTGTGGGGCTATTACAAAAGGAGTTGCTTTCCTGATTTCAGCTGCGCTCTTCTCGTTATTGGCATACAGGAAAGCCACTGATTTTTGAGGATTTATTTTATAACCTACTACTTCACAAATTTTCAAATCAGCTGGAGTAGCTTGGGAGCAGATTCCATGGGGTTCTTTAAATAGAAGATCATGTCATCTGCAAAGAGGGAGAGTTTTACTTCATCTTTCCCTATTTGGATCCCCTTTATGTTTGCATCTTGTTGCTGTAGCTAGGCATTCTAATACTAGATTGAAGAGAAGTGGAAAGAGTGGGCATCTTTGTCTTGTTCCCGAGTTTAGAGGAAATGACTTAAGCTTTTTGCCATTAAGTATAATACTGGCTGTAGGTTTGCCATACACGGCCTTTATTATATTGAGAAATGTTCCCTGGATTTCTACCTTCTCCAGAGCTTTCATCATAAAGTGGTGTTGGATGTTGTGAAATGCTTTTTCAGCATCTATTGAGATAGATAATCCTGTGGTTCTTATCCTTGCCCTTGTTGATGTGATGTATTACATTAATTGATTTGTGTATATTGAGCATCCCTGGAATGAATCCTGTTTGATCATGATGTATGATTTTTTTGGTGAGTGTTGAAGTCCATTGGCCAAAATTTTGTTGAGAAGTTTTGCGTCTGTGTTCATCAAAGAAATGGGTCAATAGTTCTCTTTCTTTAATGAGTCCCTGCCTGGTTTTGGATGAGGGTTATGATGGCTTCATAGAAGGAGCTTGATAGTGAACTTTCAATTTCAATTTCACTGAAGAGTTGGAGGAGTATTGGTGTGAGGTCTGCTTTGACGGCCTTGTAGAATTCAGCAGTGAACCCATCTGCTCATAGGCTTTTCTTGGATGGAAGGTTTCATTTCATTGATGTTTCTTTTCGACACTTGATATGGGTCTGTTAAGTTGGTTTGACTCATCTTGGTTTAGTTTGGTCAAATCAATATTTGCTAGAAAATCTTCCATTTCATCCAGGTTCTCAAATTTACTAGCATAAAGGTTTAAGAAATATTCCCTTATAATGCTCTGTATCTTGGTGGTTTCTGTAGTGATGTTTCCATTCTCAACTCTGTGTTTGTTTATTTGGGTGTGTTCTCTTCTTTTTCTGCTAAGATTTCCTAAGGGTCTGTCAATTTTGTTAATTTTTTTGAAGAACCAACTCTTTGTTTTGTTGATTCTTTCTGATTTAATTTTAATTATTTGTTTCCATCTACTGGATTGACATTTGGCTTGTTGCTCTTTTTCAAGGAGCTTCAGGTACATCTTTAAATTGTTAGTTTGAGATTTCTCCAATTTATTGATGTAAGAACTCAGAGCTATGAATTTTCTTCTGAGTACTGCCTTTACCATGCAGCTGGTAATTTGTATGTTCATTTTTGTTACATATAATGAACATTTGAATTTCCTTTCTAATTTCTTCCATGACCCACTGGTGGTTCAACAGTGTGTTGTTCCGCCTCCATGTGTTATACAGTATTTTTTGGTGGCATTTGGTGTTGAGTTCTAATTTTATTGCCGTGTGGTCTGAGAGAATGCAGGGCATAATTTCAGTGTTTCTGAATTTGGACAGATTTGCTTTGTGACCTACAATGTGGTCTGTTTTGGAGAATGTTCCATGTGCTGCTGAGATGAATGTGTAATCTATTGTTGATGGGTGAAATATTCTATAGAGTTCTGCTAAGTCTAGTTGGTCTATGCAGTTGTTTAGTTCTGCTGTTTCTCTGTTGAGTTTTTGCAGTTGATCTATCCAGCAGGGAAAGTGGTATGTTAAAGTCACCAACAATCAATGTCTTTGGATCTATGTGTGATTTTAGGGAAAGTAGTATTTCTTGGATAAATTTGGGTGCTCCGGTATTTGGTGAATAGATATTTAGAATTGTTGCATCATCCTGTAAGAGAGATCCTTTTATTATTTTGTAGTGTCCGTCTTCCTCTCTTCTGGTGAGGACATTTCTTACCAACTTGTTATCCCCTCCCTCTTTTTTCTCCCACTTTCCCTTTTCCCCACCCTCCAAACATGTTAACATTTCTTTATGAGCCAATGAGCCATTTGTATTTCTTCTTTTGAGAAGAACTGTTTGTTTAATATGTTTCCCATTTATTAGTTGGATTATTTGCTGTTTAACTTTTTGAGTTCTTTTTATTTCTGGATACTAATCCTTCATCTGTTGAATAGTTGGTGAAATTTCTTTTTTCATTCTGTGGATTTCCTTTTTTTAAAAAAAAAACAACCCAAATGTTATTTATTTAATATACATTACAAGGACTTAAATCTTAATTTAAAAAACAGAAAACATAACAAAAACAACACCACAGCTCAAGATAACAGAGTCCTGTACAGAAGTCAAGGAAAAGGACAGGTAGACTAAGGAATAAACAGACAACACAGGAGAAGCTGGACAGCTCAGGTCAAGGCTCTTGGCTGGAGACTTGTTTTGAGTAGGTTTCTTGAGGGAACTTCTTAAAAGCTGTGGGGTTTTTTCAGAGCTCGGCAGCATGTGTGTTCAAAGGGCTTTCGATGTTGGGCTCTCCTAGTAGGCTCTGGATAGACAGCAGGATGGTCCTGACGTCATACAGGGCCGACCACTTGCGTTTGAGGCTGTCCAGGCAGATGTTTCCCTGGGTGTCCACGCTGGGATGGTAGCAAGGCGGGAGGAATTTCACCGTGGGTGCGTTGTACGGGTAGCCACTCGGGAACTCCAGGGAGAGCTTATACCTCAGGTCTTCATAGACTGTGCCAGCTGCTCCATGGATAGTCCCTACCCATTTGAAAAGGTTGTCTGATTCAGGGAAGGCAGAAATTCCTTTGTCACCAGACATCATGAGGGTCATCAGCTCCTGCTGGAGCCGCTTGCCCACTGGGCCCCGGGCGGCGGCCCCGCTCGGCTCGGCTCCTTTGCGGGAGGTGGCCAGGCTGGCGGCGGCTGGGTTGCGGGTTTGGGAGGCCATGGGGCGGCGCTGGCAAGGAGACAGAAAGTCCACACCGGGGAACTGCGGGGCTGCGGGCCGCCCGCCCGCGTTTTCTGGATTTCCTTTTGGTTTAGGAAATTTTTTATTCTGTGCAGAGGTTTTTAATTTGATGCATTCCCATTTGTACATTCTTATTCTAATGTTCTGTGCAATTGGAATCATATTCAGAAAATAATTGCCTGTGCCTATGTCCTCAAGAATAATTTTCCTTATGTTTTTTGTTTGTTTGGTGTTTGTGGTGCTTGAACTCAGGGCCTGGGCATTGTCCTTGAGCTTAGGGTTAGTGCTGTACCTCTTTGATCCATTTGGAGCTGTAGTTTGTATAGGGATAGAAGTAAAAATCTAATTTCAATCTTCTGCATGTAGATAACTTGTTTCTTAGCACCATTTGTTTAAGTGATTATCATTTTATCAGCATATGTTTTTGGTTCCTTTGTCACAAATTAGATGACAGTAACTGTGTGGTTTTATTTGTGACACTTCTCTTCCATTGGTCCTCATGTTTGTTTTTGTGCCAGCACCATGTTGTTTTTGTTACTGTAGATCTGTAATATAATTTGTAGTCCAATATTGTGATGAACCGCTCTTCTTGCTCGGATTCCTTTTGCTTTGTGGGTTTATTATACTTCCATATGAATTTTTTTTTTTTTATTTTTAGTGCCAGTCCTGGGGCTTGAACTCAGGGCCTGAATGCTGTCCATGAGCTTCTTTTACTCGAGGATAGTGCTCTATCAGTTGAACTACAGCATCATTTCTGGCTTTTTCTGAGTAGTTTATTAGAAATAAGAGTCTTTCTTATCCAAGCTATCTTAGAACCACAATCTTCAGATCTCAGTCTCCTGAGTAGTTAGGATTGCAGGCGTGAGCCACCAGCACCCAGCCACGTATGAATTTTTAGATTGATTTCTAAAAAAAAAAAAAAAAATTGTGAAGAATGACATTGAGATTTTGCTGGATAATTACATTGAATCTATAGACTGCTTTTAGTAATATGGCCACTTTCATGATACTAATTCTGCCAGTAAATAAGCATAGGGGGTCCTTCCATTTTATCATGTCTTCAGTTTCTTTAATATTTAATAGTTTTCATTATCAAAGTCTTTACTACCAGCTATTTTTTTTAGAGCCATTAGTGAATAGAATTTTTTTCCTGGTTTCATTCTCTTCTTGTTCATTTTTGGTATATAGAAAATATACTGATTATTTGTTTATTTTTTTATTGCCAGTCTGAACTCAAGGCTTAGACACTGTCCCTTAGTTTTTTCTACTCAAGGCTAGAGCTCTACCATTTGATTCATAGCTCTCATCTGGCTTTTTGGTACTTATTTGGAGATAAAAGTCTTCTGGACATCCCTACACAGGCTAACTTTGAACCACAATCCTCAGATCTCAGCCAACTGAGTAGCTAGGATTATAGATGTGAGTCACTAGTACCTAGGAATATATTTATTTTTAAGTGTTGATTTTGTATCCTGTTACATTGATGAACTAGGAGGGTTCTTTTTCCCATGAAATCTTTAGAGTCTAAAAATTATGACATCAGCAACTAGGGATGTTATTTTTTCCCTATTTAGAATCTGTTTTTTCTTTGCCTTGCATTATCACTCTGGCTAAGAATTCCAGTACAATATTAAATAGGCATGGTGAAAATGGACACTTCTTTATTTTTATTTTTATTTTTGGTGATAGTCCTGGGGCCTAAGCACTGTACCTTGAGCTTTTTTTTTTGCTTAAGGATAGTTCCAAAGCAGTTGAGCCACAGCTCCTCTTCCAGCATTTTTTGGAAGTTAATTGGAAATAAGATGAAATTTCCTTCCTGGGTTTCAAACCTCCATCCTGAGCCTCCTGAATAGGATTAAAGAAGTGAGCCACCATAGCGCTGTAGCTCCAGTGGTAGAGCACTAGCCTTGAGCTGAAGAGCTGAGGGACAGCACCCAGGCCCAGAGTTCAAGGCCCACAACCAAAAAAAAAAAGAAAAAGAAAAAAAGAAGTGAGCCACCAGCCCCAGGCAAAAGTAGATATTTTATATTCTCAGTTTCCCATTTACTACACTATTGACTATAGACTTCCCTCTATTATTTTAAGGTGTATTTCTTCTCTTCCTCCTTCAGGGTTAAAAAGCCTTTTGGTCACTGACTTGCCACTGCTCCTGGCATTAAGCTGCCAGTGTCATTTTCCATAGTTGAAACTTCCACAAAGGGCTTTGTTAGACACTCTTCTTCAAACACCTCATATACCACCTTACTTATACTCATGTTCTACGGCAAGGATCCTTTGATTCCTTGAGTCATGATTGTTCCTTATTCCCAGGTCTCCAGAGTAACTCTCAGTCTCCAACAACAGGCTCCCTCTTAAGTGAAGCAACAAGAATGTCTTCTTCACTGAAGTTAGCCTTTCACATCAAATTAGTTACTGCCTCACAAATTTTTATACTGGGATTAAGGCTTAGGAGATAGAGAGTTTTCCCAAGGCTAGAGTTGGCAGTCTGTTGCCAGAGCTATTTTACTTTGTAATGGAGTCTTTATCTTTCCATTACTCTCCAGGGGACCCAGGTATGAACTTGAAACTTGTTGCTACTTTTTTTTTTTTGTCTATTGGGTTTATTTCCCTGTGGTTTTCTGCCTCTTTACCACCTCCTTTATGGCTTCTGGTTCTTTCTCTCTTCAGAATCTAGTCTCTTCTGTGTTACTTGAATCTTCTCATTCACAGTGAAAGTGTGGTAGGTGCTTCTAATCTGCTTCCATCAGTTCATTCTTTCATTGTCATTCTCATGGTTGTCATCATCAATATCACAATCACTACCACACATGAAGTTGATAAACTGCCAAAAATGGATCCTATTTGTTCTAAATCAGTGCTTTCAACAGAACGTTTTGGGGTTGAAGTGATGCTCTTGCATTTGTGAGCTTGTATGTGAGAGCAGAGGAAGGCACTGAGCCCATGCTCGATCTGGGGTGAAACAGAACCCACTATTCACAGCACACTTCCTAATTAAAGGACACTTTCTAATTAAAGAAGGGCTTTGACTCTAGAGAGTAATTAAGGATGAAGCTTTTCAGACTTGCTCCCACCCAAGCTCTGAACTTTTTTTTCCACCCTCTACCTGGTACTTTTTATTAATTTAGAGGCAAGACCCAGTTGTTGACTTTGTGAAGAGAAGACTGTGGGCACCTGCTGCTTTGTGACTGAAATAGTTATAACCAATCTTGGCTCTTTTTCTTTCACACTCTCTTCAGCATTATTTCCAAAAGAAAGAAAAAGAGCTGTGAATTTGACATTTCCCATCTTTATGTTCAGATTCATTTTAAAGATTTTTGTTTGTTTATAATAATCCTTAATTTCTGCTGCTGCTAGGTGTGAGCGTAAAGGTGCTTTAACCAACCTATCCTCCTTCCGCATCAGACACAGATGCAGCAAGTAGACATGATTTTATAAGAATACGACAGCTATCCAGATGTCAGCAGTTCCTCAGTGCATATTTCTTTATATGGTAATAGTTTGTTTTTTATTTTTTCATTTTAAAATCAGTCTTTATAAGTGGAACTGATGTTTTGTCTGTAATGAGAGAGTGAGAGTGTAGGAAAACGAAGGGTTTATAAAATGTATTGTGTATAGACACGTTAGCTTGCTTTTTTTTTTTTTTTTTTGGGTCCAGTCGTGGGGCCTGAACTCTGGGCCTGGGCGCTGTCCCTCAGCTCTTCAGCTCAAGGCTAGCACTCTACCACTTGAGCCACAGCGCCACTTCTGGCTTTTTTCTTTTTGCTTATGTGGTGCTAGGGAATCGAACCCAGGGCCTCAGGCATGCAAGGCAAGCGCTCTACCACTGAGCCACCTTCCCAGCCCGTTAGCTTGCTTTTTTAAATTCTCTCTCTCTCTCTCTCTCTCTCTCTTTTTTTTTTTTTTTTTTTGCTGGTTATGAGGCCTGAACTTTGGGCCTGGGCACTGTCCCTGAGCTCTTCAGCTCAAGGCTAGCGCTCTACCACTTGAGCCACAACACCACTTCTGGTTTTTTCTGTGTATGTGGTGCTTGAGGAATCGAACCCAGGGCCTCATGCATGCAAGCAAAGCACTCTACCACTAAGCCACCTTCCCAGTCCTGCTTTTTTAAATTCTAAAAGTGAATTTGATTTACTGTGATAATAGCTACTGTTGAGGAGTACACAATGTAGTGATTACACTAAGTTCCTTTTTTTCCTTCTTTTTGGTAGTGTTAAGCATCAGTGAATCCTGTACATACTAGGAAAGTGCTCTGCCATTGAGCTACATCCCCAACTCTATATTAAGTTCATCGACTCTTGTAAATATGTACCCCTTTGTCATGAATAAATCTTTCCTAGGGTGTAAGCATCTAGAGTATTGATTTTTAAACATGGATCGAGGACAGTAGCATATTCATTGCCTGTAATCATACTAGAAATTCAGATCATCAGACTCTGCCAAGACCTGCTAAATCAGAACCTGCAGGATGAGGCCTCACAATCTGTATATTAACAAGTCATGCAATGTAATTCTAATCTGTGGTGAAGTTTGTGACCTGTTCATCTCAGTCCAGTCCACTGAAACTCATTACTACTTGGCTATAGTTTGATTATTTGGAGCTTTATTACTTCCTCAGAGGAATTGTTAATAAGCAGGACTGAAAGTGTTAGTATTAGTAATTCTATCAATTTTGCCTCCTTTTAATCATAGTTAAATTGCTTTTCAATAAAATGCTGCTTAAAAGAAGGTTTTGAGGTAAATGCTCATGAAACTGTCTAATCTTAGTGTCCTTGGATATAGAAGATGAAATATGAGAGTTGTAAATGGCATAGTGAAAGTCTTGATATGTACTGCCTTCCTGAAAATGAATTTATAATGCACTGCTACAGTACTATGACTTTAAACTTTTCCCAGCAACTTGATGGAGGCCTTAGGCTTTACATTACCCTCCTTCACTCTTGAGCAATCACTTGGATTCCTCAAAATGATGAGCAAGTAAAACATTTTGGGTGGTCTCATGCCAACAATGGCTTTGTACCTTTAGCATCTTGGTAATATTCACTAGAAAGTGTTTTTTTTTTTTTTTTTCAAGATTCAGAGTCTTTTTTTATTCTTCAACGTCAAAACTTTAGTGGATACTTGAGTGACTCTATTTTCCATTTCATTTTTAATAAAAAGTTTCTTTTAATTGATACTATATTGTGTGGCTATATATTTCCCTCCTTTGTCCTTATTAGGGAAAATAGGTAACATGATTTGGGTTTTGTGCTAGAAATTGGTTAATTAAATTATGTCAAGCAGTACTGGCCAGAAGCACTTGTGAAGCCAGTTAGTAAGCAGATTAGATCTATTAGATATCAGCCAATTGGGGTTCTATATCTGTTCTTTTTTTGTGTGTGTGAAAATACTGTACGGAGGGGTTACAATTACATGGGCAAGATAATGAGTACATTTCTTATCAAGCATTGTAGGCTCCTCCTTTGTTTCCCCTTCCCATCCCTTCCCATCCTCTCCCCGCGCCCCCCCCCCCCGCCCCAGTCCTCCCCACTACCCACAAGAAGGTTTTTTAAGGAAGGAGTTGGACCCACAGACAGTTAGACTTAAACCTTGTTAGGATGTTGCATCAGAACGATGCCAACATCAAAACAAGTTTTAGGAAGCAGTCTTGTAAATGGAAGGAAGAAAAATTGCTCTGGCATTTCATGCACCATTGTATTAAATGCTATGTGCTCTGCACTGTCCATTCAGCAGAATACCATACTGACACAACTGGAACCTCAGAAGATACTGTAAATGTCAAGTACAAATTAATCCAACCAAGATCTCTGGCACAAAATAAGAAAATATTGTAATAAAGGTTATTCAATGATGTATTTAATGTGAAAGGTTTTACAGAGGAGGAGAGATAAGCAAGAGAAAGACAGAATTTATGAACAGATACTAAACATCAAATCATGACTCAGTTACTGCAAATTACTATTGAACATGAGCCAGTTCATGCCTTCTCCAAAACCACTTACATCCTAGGCCCACACTGACTTACCACACAAGCATTAGGATTTTTGTTTGCTTGTTTTCTGTTTCTGTTCTTTTCGCTACTACTGGAGCTTGAAATCAGGACCTGAGCACTGTCCATTTGCTTTTTCTGCTCAAGGCTGGGGCTGTACCACTTGAGTCACAGCTCCACTGGTGGTTAATTGGAGATAAGAGTTTCCCAGACTTTCCTGCCTGGGTTGGTGCAGGATCAAATCTCAGATCTCAGCCTCCTGAATAGCTAGGATTATAGGCATGAGCCATTGGTGCCTGGCACAAGCATTATTAGTTTTGACAATGTCTGGAGTTAAAAAAGGGCATCTCTAGGCACTTGTTTTGTGGCTGTCCATTGGTTATTGGGATGATGTTTCTCCATGGAATTTATTTTGCCTGAAGCTGAGTCACTATAAAAAATTCATAGGATTCTTTCTTAGTAGCTTTTTAATGTCTTAAAATGGGTTAGTATGGTTAAATACTCATCTATCACTTCTTAATCCTGTTTTCCAGAAATCATCATCCTGAATTTGATGTTTATCACTATCCAATGCATGTTTTGATGATTTTACTATATTTTTGTGTCCAAAAACCACTATCTAGTATTGGATTGTATCTTTTAGGTTCATATACATGACATCATATTATACAAATTCTTCTTTCACTCACTGTTTTTTAAATTTTCGAAGTATTTACTCTGCATGCTCGCAGTCCTAACCTATTCATTTCCCCTAATATTTAGACTTCTATTGTGTCAGTAGACTGTAATTCTTAACATGTACTATAGACATTTAGGTTGATTCAGATTTTTGCTATTACAAACAATTCTTTAATGTACATGTTTGTTTGTTTGTTTATTTATTTAGCCTGTCCCAGGGATTGAACTCAGGACCTGGGCACTGGCCCTGAGCATCTTTGTACTCAAGGCTAACACTTTACCACTTGAGCCACAGCACCACATCTAGCTTTTTCTTAGTAGTTTAAGATAAGTGTCTCATGGAATTTCCTGCCCGGCTGGCTTCAAACCATGATCCTCAGATTTTAGCCTCCTAAGTAGGATTTCAGGCATGAGCTACTGGTGCCTAGCTTGTACATGTTATTTTTGCAAGTGATCTTTGTCATATAGAAAATGTAAGTGTCTGAATAGCATACCAGGCAGGAGGAAAGGAGGATGTTCAGTGGTATGGAGTTCATTGGACTTTACTAGATAAAAAAACTTTCCCAGAACAATGAGGCCAAGCTCTGGATTGTATTAGTAGTGCCTGAATGGCTCCTTAAAGTACATATTGCTCCAAAGATCTGTAGTGGAATACAAGACTACATTTGAACAAGTCCCTAGGGTGCCAAAGCTGCTGGTTTGAAGACCCATACTCTGTGAGCTGCTGCTGTCATGTATAATGGTTGTTAGAATGGCTAAACCACATGATTGGATATTGAAAAATTGGTTTCCATGCCTGTAATCAACAACAGAGTAGAATACCTCACATTCTTGCTAATGCTTGTCATTGGCAGACTTTTAAATTTGTGCCTGGTAGTTGTAAAATGATAGAGTATTGCCAGTTTGTATTCTTATTTTACTAGTTACATTGAGCAGCCTTTCTTATCTTTACTGAGGAGAATTTTCTCCCCAGTGAATTTAGATATTTTCACCATTTTTTGCTTAGGTTTGCTTTTCTTTATTGTATCATGGAAGTCCTTTATAATTTCTGGATATTAATCTTTTTCAGTAATGACTTGTAAATATTTCCTTTAGTATATGACTTGCCTTTTCTCTTCATTTATGATGTGTTTTGGTACCCAAAGACATTCTCGATGCTTTATTCTCAAAGTTTTGTATGCTTGCTTTTTCACGTATATATGTCTTTAATCTTGGTGGAATTAGTTTGGGGAATGGCATTTACTTTTATTATTGAAGAATCCAGTTGTCCTGGCAGTATTTATTAGATCATTCATTGTATCCACCAAGAGCAACAGAACATTTATCTTACTAAATTTTTCAGTCAGTTTCTGAATTACTGGTAAAAAAAAAAAAAAAAATCAGATTTGAGCCAGGCACCTAGCTACTGAGGAGGCTGAGATGTGAGGATTTTGGTTCAAAGCCAGCCCAAGCAGGAAAGTCTGTGAGATTCTTATCTCTAATAAACCACCAGAAAACTGGAATGCTCAAGTGATAGAGCATTAGCCTTGAGCTGAAGAGCTGAGTGACAACGCCCAGGCCCACAATTCAAGCCCACAGCCTACCACAATTCAAGCCATGGCCTACCAAAAAAAAAAAATAGAAGAAGAAGAAGAAGAAGAAAAGAAAGAAATCAGATCTGTTGTTTTCATGCCCAGAATAGGTTTCTAGGGATAATTTTTCATTTTCATTATTTTCTTTCACATATAATAACCTTTTTCTTTTGGCAGATGGTTTAATGTGACACAAATAGCCTAAGTTCTAACTTGTTTTGCTTTATGATATTAGAACAAGTCATTACTTTTTTGTGGCTTCCCTTTTTCTATAATTTTTTTTGTTGGTCTACTTGGGATAGTTTTGTTTTAGTTTGGTTTTCTTTGTTGAGAAGGGGGCTGGGTGTGGTGGGTGTAAGTGTTTTGAGAAAGAGTCTGGGAAGGGTGGTCTCATTGTGTTGTCCTGCTGGTCCTGAACTCTTAGGGACAAGTGATCCTCTTGCCTCAGGCTGCTAAGCTGGGAGTATAGACATGTACCACCATTCCTAACTTTTCCATAACATTTTTGAAGGTTTCTAGCTTAGATACAAAGAGTCAGTGGCCATTTAGGGCAAACATTAGGCATCCTAGAATAGAATGTTAGAATTAGAATTTTAGAGGTCATTTTACAAAGGGGCAAATAGATAAAGAGACCAGGGTCAGGGTCATACCATATTTCAAAAAACTTTATTTTTTAAATACTATATTTCTAGTAGTATTTAGCTACAATTTTTCAATGTCCATTCTTTCTTTGTTTCTTCAGGTGTCTGAACTCTCCTCACTATAAATAAGTTGTTGTTCCATAAGTGATTTAAGATAAGCATTAGAAGCATCTACTTGTGCGCTTTTATCTTTGTAAAGACTGTAAGGACAATACATGTTACAATTACATTCTTTTTAGCAGTTTTTAATTATTAATAGGACTGTGCTACCATATACATTAAAAAGTACGTACTTCAAATGTGCATCATTTTCAGATCAATCGTTACTCATGGAATCTTTTTCTTTTCAAGATAATGCATATGGTAAAACCTTGCGGCAACACCATGGCTGGGTAGTTCGAGGGGTTTTTGCGGTAAGTCATCTCTCTACCTAATGTTTAGATGGTCTGAAACAAGTTGTTATGTTTTGTGTCTCTTATTTTTCTATTTCCTTGAGGGTAGAAAATGCTTATTTTATACTTATAGGTCTTTGGAGTATCAGCAATAGTTGTCTACAATTAGCAGACTTTTTTTTTTTTTTTTTTTTTTTTTTTTTGCCAGTCCTGGGGCTTGAACTCAGGGCCCGGGCACTGTCCCTGAGCCTCATTTGCTCAAGGCTACCACTCTACCATGTGAGCCACAGCGCCATTTCTAGCTTTTTCTGTTTATGTGGTACTGAGGAATCAAACCCAGGGCCTCATGCATGCTAGGCAAGCACTTTACTACTAGATCACATTTCCTAGCCTCAGCAAAGACTACTTTTAAGGAAGATGAATGAAAGAATATGCATTCATCTACCCAATTTGAATGACCTTGACTCTGAAGTGGATCCTTTCTGATAAGGTAGTTTAAAAAAAGTTATCAATGCACAAAGGAAAGCAGGAAGCAGTGATCCTAAATACTTAACCCTAAGAGGGAATGATCCTTTTAAGTGATGGATTGAAGCTAATAGCTCCCTCTGCTGCCCATTTTATCCAATTATGTTACTTGGCACATCTTTGTTGACTTGAATTTTATCTGAGTTAACTGTATTAGGTATGCCAGTAGTAGTTAGAGCTGGGAATATTTTCATTGAGAAGTTGCTTTTATTTGTGTATTTTGGCTCTATCCACCACCTCTTCAAATGGTTTATTCCCAAAGTGAGCTATGATAAAGCCCATCAGAATTACTAAGTTCTTAGGTAAAGGGTGTGGGCAATGCTCATTGGTCTCCCCAAGAAAATCCTGATTGTTTAGATGTTACTAACATCTGAGTTCCCTTGATCAAATGTCACCCCTTAATGGCTAAATGAAAAAAAATGGAGTTGCTCTGTTAAAGACATTTTCTTTTTCAGTATAAAGGCAAGTTTAACCCTGAAATAGCTGTTATCCAATAAGAAAACAACTATAGTACAAAATTTACTGTTGTGTAATCGCTAAAAAGACTCCCCCTGCCTCCTGGGGTAGTACTGGGGTTTAAATTCGGGGTCTTGTGCTTGCTAAGCAGACACTCTACTACAGTGCCACAATTCAGTCCTATTTGTGCTAGTTAATTTGAGATGGGGTCTCACATTTTCACAGCTTGGTCCCCAGTCCCGTTTTATACTTCCCACCATAGCTGAGATGACTAGTGCACACTACTGCATGCAGTTTCTTCCATTGTGATGGAGTCTCAAGAACTTTGTTGCTCTGGCTAGCCCCAATGGTAACCCTAACTCCCTAGTAGGGATGATCCCATCCCAAGTAGGGACAATTATAAGGATGAGCCAATTCATCTGTTTCTAAAAGATGTTTCAACTTAAAATGTTTTTCTCTAATATGAATTCATTGCAAAAAAATTTTTAATAGAAAGATTAAAAGGTGGAAAAATACAAAGGGAAAATTAAGACATTAAATTTTCCATTTTATGTTCTTTTTAGCTTTTCTTTTTTAGCCTTAAATTCTTTATAGTATTGATCTATACAATTTATTATTTGTAATGAATAGATAAAATAGCTGTTTTATATATTATCTATTTAGTCACTTCAATAAATATGTATTTCCACTTATGTTTATATTTATATATCTATATCTATATAATATATGGGTGTAATTGTTTCTATTTTATGTTCTTACCTGTACATTCATCTAATTTTCTTCAACAGCTAACTTGTATAACTATGAATTCTTTCTTCACAATTAAGTCTATCATGACTTTGGTGGTTCTTATTTTTATGGCGTTAAGGATTGATCCCAGGGCCTTGAATGTGCTAGACAAGAATCTGCCACTCAGTTTTACCTTTAGCCTCTATCATGACCATTTTCAAATGTTCTTGTCCTCCAGTTCTGGGAGATGTGCTCACATCATCTTGTTGGATATCTGCCTTCTCTTTATTTTTCTGTTCTCTCCCACTATTGTCTAAGTATTTATTATGTGCCAGGTCATGGCCTAACCATTTTCTACATATTTCATTAATTCTTCAAATTGGGAAAGTTATGTCAGCCTGCTTCTACAGATAAAGAAAAGGAGATTCTAGGAGAGTAAGCACTTTTAAAATTTCTTCAAATTGGGAAAGTTATGTCAGCCTGCTTCTACAGATAAAGAAAAGGAGATTCTAGGAGAGTAAGCACTTTTAAAATTTTTTTTCAGACTAATAGCTTGAAAGATCTTTTACATCCAAGCCTGTGCTTAACCATAACATTATTGTACCACCAGTTTTTCTGTCTGCCCCCCCCCCTCTGGTATTACTGAGGTGTCAACTCAGTGGTTTGTGACTTGTTGGTAAAGTGCTCTACCACTTAAGCCAGCCCCAGCTGGACCAGTCATTCTCTTTTTGCAATCATGGGGAGGAGAGATTCTCAAAGACTTTCTAAATATAAGGAAATTTCAGGAGACCAGTTGGAATAAAATTTGTTCAAGAATCACTATATAAGCAAACAGAAAATATCAGTTCCCTTTCTTTTTAAATAATATCCTGGGATATAAAGGAACCATTATACATGCAGAGGGAAAAAGATAGTGCCCTGGATGGTAGATAATAGGAATCACAAACAGATGGCAATATATGTACAGGTTTATACTGAGCATTCAAGCAGTCTGGATCAAATTTTGGATGAGAAGAAAACTTTTCATAAACTGGCATTATTCATCATTAATTTGACCCAAGTACATGCTTGCTTTTAGACTTGTAATGATTTGATTCTTGGAACATAATTTTAGAGAGTCTAAGAATTAGAAAGATTCGTATTTCTTCTCAGTTCTCTCTCTCTCTCTCTCTCTCTCTCTCTCTCTCTGTCTCTCCCCCCCCCTTTCCCCCCTCCATCTCCCTTTATATAATTGTACACACTCATTTATGTAAAGGGCATTGGAATAAGTGTAAAAGAGACAGTTATGGGCTGGGAAGTTGGCTCAGTGGTAGAGTGCTTGCCTTGCATGCCTGAGGCCCTGGGTTCAATTCCTCAGCACCACATAAGCAAAAAGAAAAAAGCCGAAAGTGGCGCTTTGGCTCAAGTGGTAGAGCGCTAGCCTTGAGCTGAAGAGCTGAGGGACAGCGCCCAGGCTCAGAGTTCAGGCCCCACGACCGGACCCCAAAAAATTAAAAAAAAAAAAAAGAGAGACAGTTATTATGCAGGTACTCATGGGTGATTCTTTTGCAGTTAGCTCTGAGGGCAGCTCCATCCTACGAAGATTTTGTGGCTGCACTCACCATTAAAGAAGGTGACCACCAGAAGGAAGCATTCAGTATTGGGATGCAGAGGGACCTCAGCCTTTACCTTCCTGCCATGGAAAAGCAGCTGGCCATTCTGGACACCTTGTACGAGGTTCATGGGCTGGAGTCTGATGAGGTGGTGTGACAGCTGCAGGACAGCGTCTTCTAACTTCAGGGAATAAAGTTTGTTAAAATGTCGTGTTGCCCTAGTTAATTTCCAACAGCAGCTTTACCCTCTCCAAACCCTTCTCTTGGGGGATAGGAGACGAGCAGGCAAAATCTAGTGCTCTTACATATAATTTTCAAAACTACATTTGCGTTTTGTGTGTTTAAAAATCAAGGTGCTATATATTTCAGTTCAACAGGCCTACTGGAAACCAAATCATAGCTGTTACAGATTTGAAAAGCAAGTAATAAGAACAGATTTGACAAATGAATTTGTTAATATTATGTTTTTGTATTGCTTTGTTTTAATTCTCAGTTTTGATAGACCACCCAAACCCAAGCCAAAAGCAAGTAAATTCAGGATGGACTATTAATTCATAATAATGTTTAAATCACCTTAGATTAGATTGAATACTTGCAAGAAGTACAAACCCCTTGGTTGAAGCAAATTGCAATGTGAAAATTTGCTATTCCTAGACTTTCTTCCATGTGGCCTCTTTTCTTTGGCTCTGTTGTTGAGAAGAGCTGTGTTAGTGATGGACATTGGAGTGATCATGCAATTGTGGTGACATAGATAAGGACTGTGACTCAATGCTATGAGTGGTATGCCCTCACCCCATCCTCCTCTTTTCCCTGTCCTCCCCTCCCCTCCGCTCTTTGTCCTTCCTATTTTGCAAATAGGAGGCTATTATTTAAGTAAAAATAGTTAATAGAGAGAAATGGAATAGTTTGACTCAGCTGCGCGTGTGCGCGCGTGCGTGTGTGTGTGTGTGTGTGTGCACGCGCGCACGCGCGTGTGCACGCTGGTCCTGGGGCTTGGGGCTTAACCTCAGGGCCTGGGCTTTGTCCCTAAGCTTTTGTGTTCAAAGCTAGAGCTCTACCACTTGGAGCCACTTCTAGGTTTTTGGTAGTTAATTGATGATAAGAGTTTCATGGACTTTCCCGCCTCGGCTGCTTTTGAATCACAATCCTCAGATCTCAGCCTCCTAAGTAGCTAGGATTACAGTCGTGAGCCACCAGTGACTGGCTTAGCTGCATTCTTAATTGAAACACCATCACCACTCAGCCAGTAGGCCTTGGCGTAGCATTCAGGGGCCAGGGCTCTCAACTGGTCTCCATGTCTCCTCAGTCTGGTCTCCATGACCAGGAGTGCAAGACATGCTAAATCCAGCTGTTTTTAATTTCTAAATGCTTTGGTATGGTGTCAGAGTTTATAGATGCAGCTTAACTATTCTTCAAACAACTGTGCGTGGGCTTTCTTCTACACAGTGTGATGCTTTCATCTCCCAGGCTAAGCTGCCCAGAATATGCATAGGAGAAAAGCCATGAGTGCCTTTCCTACTAGAGGCTACTTCTGGAAGCAGGGAGGGTTGTTCAAGCAAATGATAGTTCCCTATAGTTTCATATGGCCGAAGATGATATCCTTTGAAGAACACAGATGTGTGAAGTTGCTCTAGATGATGCTCTTCCTGAATTTTAGGGCAGGAAAATCCTCTCCTTAGCAGAGAATGTCACGTTAGGAGGGGTACTGATTTTGTCTCTTGTCATTTGTCTTTAAACAAATTGGCATTTATTTAGCCCAGCTTAATGAAACAAGTAGAATGGGGACACATATGTAGTCCCAAGCTACTCAGGAGACAGAGGCAGCAATAATGTTTGAACTGAGCAGTTCCAGGCTGAGAGGCATAAGTAACCTGTCACAAAAAAAAAAAACAAACAGGTTTTTTTGAACTAAATTTTAAAAAATGGAATTGGCATTTTACCCATGTAAGAACTAAAAGCAACATTATATATTTTAAGAGTAGAGGGGAAAATGGTGCTAAAATGATACTGATTATATTGTATTTTAGCATTTGGTCTTGGCAGCTGCTAAGGTATATGGTATTATCTTCCTCTAGCTCCCATGAGAATATCCTATGGATCATCTCATCTCTGTCTGGTATGAATATGGGGACAGTATTGTACCCTTAACATAGTCTCTTTAGTGAGGGTGGGGTAGACACCGTATGATTAATAGGAGATGCTACCAGAAGTGGCTTGTGTTGTGAAGGATGGTCATTCTGGCAACTGCTGGTACTCCCTGTCACCGTAGACAAACTTCGATGGTCTTTTGGAGATGTGGGTGCTCTGGAAAATACCTTGTGTTTGCTGCTGAGACTAGGAATGCACACAAAAGGAAAGATGCTCTGCATGGTCATGTCACATTTTTAGTTGTTACCTGGCTGGTTATGACTGGAGTTTTGGAGAAAGAGGCATTCAATAGTATGTAAGATCACTGGGAAACAAAATCATGCAGAACAGCCTGGATAATTTGAATAAGTCCCATTTTCTCATCATCTTTTCCCAGTATTGCGAAAAACATAATACTATCTGAAAGATATTTTCCTCACTAGAGCATATTGTTTGCCTAAGATATATAAACTTAAATAAAAATAACTTAAAACTGGACCTAATACATAAATACTCTATTATAATAAGTTGCTTAAACCTTGGCCCAGTCATAGCTTCCACTTTGATCTATATTTTACTTAAACTTGTAATTGGTACTGACCTGCTGTTACTTTTTGTGTGTGTGTGCCAGTCCTGGTGCTTGAACTCAGTGCCTGTGCCATGTCCCTGAGTTTCTTTTGCTCGAGGCCAGTGCTCTACCACTTGAGTCACAGCTCCACTTCCAGCTTTTTTTTTTTTTTTTGATTAATTGGAGATAAGAGACTCACAGAATTTCCTGCCAGGGATGGATTTGAACCACAATCCTCAGATCTCAGCCTCCTGAGCAAGTAGGATTATAGACATAAGTCACCAACACCCAGCTTGCAGTTACTGTTCAAGACAGTAAAAATGAGAAAAGACTTAAGAATTCCTCCCAGAGCCCTCCAAGGGTTCTGAGATTCCTAAACTTTCTTTACTCAACAAAGAGATGACAGATGTTTGTTCATGGAATAATCACCTTGTTCTCCTTACTTAAAACTATTTTAGAGTTCCTTTTTTTTTTTAGCACAACTTTTAGGGAAAACCCGAAGAGATTATTCATGTTCTCCTAGATGCTAAGAGAAATGAGTGAGTAACATTGGCTGACCTCTTATGAATCACTTCTCATGCAGGAGTCCATCAAGTTGTACGCACAGATCTGTGTCTGTGTTTGGTGAACTGAATAAAGAAAGGCCTTTCAATGATATCAAGTCTTGTCTTTTGAAAGCAAATCCAGTTTATTGTAGCTAACTAACCCTGGTTTAAAAAAAATACATTAAATTGGAGGTCATTCCGATGGAAACCAATTTGTGTTTTTAGGGAGAAGGAGGTGACTCTCTCTTCTTCGCAAATCCCTGTAGGGTGCTCTAGGAGTGTTGAGCACATAGGCTCCAAGGAGTTAACCTAGAAGTCTAGTATTTCTTAGAAAGCATGAGTATTGGCTTAAGACACTTAAATACTATCTCTTCATAATGGAGGAACAGGGCTGGGATGTATCTCAGTGGCAAAGCACTTGCCTACCAAGTACAGGGTCCTGAGTTTGATCCCAGTACCAAAAAAATAGAGAGAGAGAAAGAAAAGAAAAGAAAAGAAAGAAAAAGAAAGAAATAAAGAAAAGAAAGAAAGAGAAAGGAAAGAAAGAAGAAAGAGAAAGAAAGAAAGAAAAGGAAAAGAAAGAAAAAAAAGATACGTTGGAAACAAAAAGCAAAAACATAATGGGGGGACATCTGAACACTAGTTTTAGTATGTGGCTTTTCTCTTTGCCACTGAAAATTGCAGTACTCCTATCAGTATACAACATCGGTCCTCCTTTATTTTGTTTTTGTTTTCTTTTTCCCAAAAAACAAAACTTGATGCTTTTCCTCATTGGCTGGCACTCTACTAACTGAGCCATGGCTTCAACCCCATATCCTCCTTTCCTGAAGAGTAACTTCTACCTAATTAAAACATCAGGCCCCAACATACCCAGACCTCAAGAGCTTGGTGCAGAACTGATGGTTTCATTTGTCACCACAGACAAGTGAATACCACAATGAATGGCACTTGGAGAAATGACCTAGGATTAGGTATCTGCCACTGGGAAAGTTTATGCTCTTCTTTTGATTATTATTTCCAAGACATATCCAGAAAGTTAATATTTTCAATGTCATACCTTTAAAATAGTATTTTAAATTAAGACATTATGTGGTAAGGACCAGTGAATAAACTATGCTTTATTAAATTTGAAGTGAGGGAAGTGACCTGAGGTAAATTTTTATAAAGGAAACAATTCTGATCATGAAAAATTATATATATATATATATGAAGGAATATCTGACTAAGCTACAGAGAAAGTTAGAGGGTCATGAGCAATAGAGAACGTAGGTTATCTTGGAAACAGTCTAGTAGAAAACTAGTTTTTATATATTCCTACTAAATTACCATGCCCTTCAGGAATTTGGTTACATAACAGTGCATTTCTGAATCATTAAGTAAACTAGTTACTTCTGACTTCAGTCATAGGTTTTACACTAGTTTATCTCTCCCACCTCTTTAAGACTACCAACTTTTTTTAAAATAGGTATACAGCTTATACATAAAAATATTTTTAAGCCATTGTTCTATTTAGTAAGTTTATATTTGGTCTTGAAGGGCCTGATTTGAGGTACTTTGTGATACCATTCAGTATGCACATATCTGTGCGTACAGCTCATCTCTATCTCTGTGAACTATCTATCGAGTGCTTTATTTAGAGGTACCTTCTACTTCAGAATGACCTTTTGTACCTGCAGTTGCTTACTCAGGGGTTTCATGGGAATGACATAAAGTATTCGCTAGATGTCTGATGGTCTTTCAACACTAATTATCTACTACAAGGTTATTAGGGGTCCTTTTAACAACTCCATAGCTTACTGTCCGCTGGACCTTTCCTGTAATTGTTCCTAGTCCCATTCTGTCTAGACAGTCAGTCATGTGGACCATTTGCATGATTTCTTGTTGCACTGCTGCATTTGGGCGCTCCAGGGCATGATTATTTAAGGGTCATTGACGGTGCCTCTCTGGTACAGTTAAGGCATGCATTGATCTCTCTCCTCCACTTTTTAGATAGCCTTTGATTAAAAGGAAAAGAAATAAAAAATACCACTACTCTGCAATGCAAACTTTTTCAAAATTCTCGTGACTTTTGAATCTATGAATCACTTCATTTTTAGAGTGAAAAATATTTTGAGCTAAGCTGTATGGGAACAATATCCTGCTTTTGTTAAATGTCTCATCTTTTTAAATGATCAGTGTTCTCTCCCTGCACCTTCCACACGAACAATACTGGGGTGGTTGGTCCCCTTACACCACGTGGGTCTCATCGATTTACTCCTTTGTGGGTGTCTTTCCACAGGTGCACACGGAGGCAGTGATGGTAAGAAATGATCAGAAGATGGAGGAGGCAATTTCATGCTTAATGTAGGGTTCCCATGTGTCGTGAGAATTTCACTAGAATGTCATTAAACAGCCCAACTACCTCATGTGAACTGGCTGTAGACAATCTATGTTTGATGGGAAATATGTTCAGATAAATTTATTCTGACTAGTAGAGTGAACAAATGATGTCTTTATAAAGAAGAAACATGTTAGGCCAGATGCCAAAGGCTAAAATGTACATACATTCCTTGGTTTAGTTTTGAAAGTCCTGTTAACTACACACCTAATAAATAGTCTTATGAGTATTTGTAGTTTTGCACTTGGTCTGTCACATGCAGTCAGATATCGCCTGTTTTTGTCCCTCAGCATTTTGAATGGGTATCATAATGCCAATAGAAAGCAAGTTAAACTATGAAAATGACAAATGGTTTGTTAGCTTCCTAGTCTTTGTTGACTTTTACTTAAAATATAATGTAATAGAACTTTTTAGGACCCATCAATGAATGAGAATGTTTAGGTTTATATTGCTTCTCTGTTCATTATAATTCTGTATCTCATGGGGAGTGGAACAGGGGAGGGTTCTACTTTTTTTTTTGAAAAATGTTTGACAACATCTGCCAGATTTTATATTTGTTAGTTATAATAAACTTATTTTTAAACTATCTTATCAAGTGCTTTCAAAGAGTTTTTTTAAATAAACAATCAAATACACCAAGAAGAATATGGAATATTCATACTGAATGAGAAATGCAGCTAGGCTATAAATATAGTAAGTCCAGGTCCCAAATCTTCATAAATCTATTTAAAACTTCACCAAAAGCTAATTTTCAAGCTTCACATAACCTCCTTAATAACATTTCTCTGGATGTTTTAAACATTCTAGAAAGACTGGCCCTTTCCAGAAGCATTGCTGTTGTTTGGTATGGTTTTATTCTGTTTTCAGAGAAACCGTAAATGCAGAAAGATAAATTTCAAGTATAATGATTGAATGACTGTCTGCTTAATTAGGCTTCCATTCAGTAGCATACATAGAATCTTTCTCTAATTGATTCTCAGAATTTTCTCACTTTTACCTTTGTCTAACCATTTCTTTAAACACAAGTGGGCTGATTAGAACTAGGAATGGGAGTGATTAAAGAAGGAGAAACCAAAGTGGTAAGTGCTTATAGAAAGGGGTCATGAAAGTGTGGCTTGGGTGACTATGTTTGCCATGTACAGAAAGAAAGATGGCAGAAAGAGAAAGGATGGGCAGGTGCATTGAGATGAACTGTGGGGTCGCTAGAGATGCCGGCTTCCCTTTTCACTGTTTACTTATGTGAAGGCTTTATTTTTCTGTCCTGGAATTACTTTTTTTTCCTATTCTCAGGAAACTACCTTTACAATCTACTGCCTTGACATTTTTATTTATACAAATTTTATGGACCTTTGATCCTTGAAATAATGACTGACAAGCTCGTATCATTTCAGACAGAATATGAGTAAATCACTATCATCCTCCTCAAAATGTAAAATGGCAGTGCTGTATCTGAAACCAGTCTGAATGGGCTTTGCTTACCTTAGGTTATGGGTGGTACTCACACCCCCAACCTCCAAGACCTTTTCATAATGGCTTTTCTCCTAAATCAAACAGTACTGTCAGATCAGTTTGTATAAGAATCAGGCCTGACTATTCCTGTTGCTCAGCACCTGCTCTGGTCCACTAAAGAACTAGGCAAAGACAAACTTTGCAGAAGATAGAGTGCTGATTTCAGAAAGCGAACATGTTTGATGTTTGGTTTCGACTTGAATGGGTAGGAGAGTAGGGCTGTCTTGTTATGAAGGACCAACTGAGGAAAGTGTCTTATAGGCTGCATGCATGCTGTTATTCCAGAATCTGGACACTAGTACATCTTTTTGTTCTGTTTGTATTTTATGATAACTTGGACCGACTGGAAGATTTGTGCTACATGTCAGCCACAGAGAAACCAAAAGAGATACTGGAACATGTTAGGGTTATTACCTGAACTCATTCTTACATTCCCATGAGCAAACTGGAAGAGATGGTATTTCTGTGTGCACACATCACATATAGGTACCTGCATAAACTGGTATACATCCATCACCTGTCATCCTCATAGAGATGGTGGGTTTGGAGCAGCATGGTTCTCTTGTGTTTCTAAAGATAATGCAAATTATAAGTTGGGGATAAAGTGTGACTCCAAAGTATCAAATTTATCCAGTCCCTATAGCCAAGTTGTGACCACAATGATGAGCTGCTGCTTAGATGCTATGTTGTAATTATTGCTATAGCTGCCTCTCTCCATTAAGAATTTCACCTTTAAGTGTGTAGCCAGCACCAGACAGTGCCTACCCTGTTCAGAGAGTAGGATTCCCAAAGTCTTGAGGAGTTCATTGTTAGCTCAAGTGACATTTCTCTAATTCAGATGTGTAAGTTATGTTATTGAGCTCTATAAAAATACCTGTGAAGCAAAAATCATACACATCTCTTCCTCCCCCTCCCATTTCTTTAGCTGTTCAAGAAATACTAGGCACTCAAAATGTATTTTGTGTTTTCTATAGCTTTTTTTCCTTTGTTGATGCATGTATAAGATGTGTGTGTGTGTGTGTGTGTGTGTGTGTGTGTGTGTGTGTGTGTGTGTAAAATATACAGGTGCCAGTAGCTCACACCTGTAATCCTAGCTACTCAGGAGGCTGAGATCTGAGGATCGTGGTATATGAATGGTCCAAATATGGACGATTAGAATGCTAAATGCAGTTCTTTCCTCTATTTGTACATTTAGAATCACTGTAAGAACTTTCAAAAAAGCAAATGGGGCTCAGAGTACAGCCCAAGGGTAGACTACATGCCGACCATGTATGAGAGGATCTAGGTTCAATCCCCAGCGCCTCCAAAAGTTAGTAAAGAAAAAAAGGGGCAAGGTGGCAGGAAAGAAGGAAGGAAAGGAAGGATGGAAAAAAGGAAGGAAAGGAAAGAAGCAAGGAAGGAAACCCCTGCTATCTGGTACCTCCCAGGCTATTTATATCAACCTCAGGAATCTGGCTTGTCCTTCCTTAACCTTGTTAAAATCTCTCCAGTACAGCCTACAGTGAGATCCCAGAACAGCTCCTTTAGTCCTTTAATATTTTAGGATAAATAATGCTAAATCACAGTACTCAAACCCCAATAGCAAGGGAACCTTTATTCTGCCAAGGGCCATTTGGATATTTTTAACACCATTCACAAACCACACAAAATTAGTGCAGGCAGGCTGCCACCAGCCTATGTTTCTGTCCCATCATGTGCTTTGGCACAAATGATTTTTCAGGTCCATCCTGAAAGCCAGATATTTCACACTCCTTGCAACTCCTAACAAAAGAACATCCAAAATTAATAAGAAATTTAAAGTAAAAAACCAGTTTCTAGAGAAATAACCAGAAATCAAACAATAGAAACAACCCAACATTCAATTTGGAAGAAAAATCTAATTCAAGAGACAAAAGTTGCTGCAAGGTATACTATCCTCTCAAATAACTTAGGAAGATAATGAATGCATAAAACACATTCTGAGGGGCTGGGAAGGTGGCTCAGTGGTAGAGCACTTACCTTGCATGTATGAGTTCCTGGGTTCGATTCCTCAGCACCACATAAGCAAAAAGAAAAAAAGCCAGAAGTGGCGCTTCGGCTCAAGTGGTAGAGCACTAGCCTTGAGCTGAAGAGCTGAGGGACAGCGCCCAGGGCCAGAGTTCAGGCCCCACGACTGGATCCAAAAAAAACAAAAACAAACAAACAAAAAACACATTCTGTCATGAGCTGATGAAACAACAGAGATCAAGGGAGATTGTAGAGATATAAATGAAAATAGTGAACTGGAAATAATAAGAACCACATGTAAATAGGAGAAAGCTTAGAGTAACTGCAGTGAGTGAACATTTTTTAAGAGACATACTCAAGTAATTATTGAGAGAAGACCGTGATATTGTAACATAAGAGTAGGAGGTGAGGGCTGGGAAGGTGGCTCAGTGGTAGAGTGCTTGCCTTGCATGCCTGAGGCCCTGGGTTTGGCACATAAACAAAAAGAAAAAAGCCGGAAGTGGTACTGTGGCTCAAGTGGTAGAGTGCTAGCCTTGAGCTGAAGAGCTGAGGGACAGCGCCCAGGCCCAGAGTTCAGGCCCCACGACCGGACCCCCCCCCCAAAAAAAAGAGTAGTAGGTGATATAAAAAAAAACAAACAAACAATAGGGCTGGGAAGGTGGCTCAGTGGTAGAGTGCTTGCCTTGCATGCATGAGGCCCTGGGTTCGATTCCTCAGCACCACATAAGCAAAAAGAAAAAAGCCGGAAGTGGCGCTGTGGCTCAAGTGGTAGAGCGCTAGCCTTGAGCTGAAGAGCTTAGGGACAGCGCCCAGGCCCAGAGTTCAGGCCCCACGACCGGAACCAAAACAAAAAACAATAACATATTGGACGACATAATACAGAAAAAATGTTCCTAAAATGAAGAAATGACTCTTCAAATGAGAAGATAAGTTTTAGGAAATTCAACAGAAAACCCTTGATATCCGAACACTTATTAGTAACTAAACAAGGAGTTCTTCACCACTGAAACATAAAAAGCAAGTCACCAAGAAATCTTAGATTTCCTTACTGTAAGATTCAATGACAGCTGGGTGCCAGTGGCTCATGCCTGTAATCCTAGGTACTCAGGAGGCTGAGATCTGGTTCGTGGTTCAAAGCCAGCCCAAGCAGGAAAGTAAGCACCAGAAAACTGGAAGTGGCACTGTGGCTCAAGTGGTAGAGCGCTAGCCTTGAGCTGAAGAGCTGAGCGACAGTGCCCAGGCCCAGAGTTCAAGCCCCATGACCGACCTCCCCCCAACAACAACAACAACAAAAAAACAATTCAATGACAGAAGTCAATGGAGGAGTATTTTCAAAGTTCTGATTACAACCAAGTCATTAAGCACAATGCTCTTCTTAAATATGCATATGTAAGTATGCATAGAATACAATACATGTGAGCTCTTAAAGAAACCATTTGATAGGAGATATGAATCAATTCATTAACAGAGAAGCTTATAGTAAAGGAACTATTGGTGAGTTTTGACTTTATGGAAATAAAGAGCCATGACCAAGACTTTGTAACGTTACAGATAGAGATTGCAAATATTGCAAACCTTAACAACGTGAGCAATACATTGGTAATAAAGGAAGATAGGAATGCACAAGTCTCTTATTTGCCTAACAGGTTTTATTTAAAAAAAAAACAGAATATAGTAAACGAAATCAACTTTTAAAGAAATATATGTTAAAACAAAAGGATCAAATTCAGCAATTACTTCAGTTCACTTTAATTGTTTTCCTTTAAAGCAAAATTGATAGGATTTTATTTATTTAAAAGTAAATATGAACCAGGCACAGTGGCTCATGCTTGTAATCCTAACTACCTGGAAGGCTGAGATCAGAACTGTGTTTTGAGGCCAGATCATGTAAAAAAAAAAAAAAATTGCAAGACCTTTTCTGAACCAATAGCTGCATGCAAGGACACATGTTCATCAGCCTAGCTACAATAGCAGCTGAAATGGGAGGATCACAGTTAAGGACTGTCAGGGCAAACACAACTACAACAACAACAAAAAAAACTTGCAAGATTCTATGTGAATGGAAGAAAGTAGGTATGGTGTCATGTGCCTGTCTCTCAACTACAACAGGAAGCTTAAGATAGGGTCATGGCCCAGGTGTAGGTACAGCTGGGCAAAAAACAAGGCTTTATCTCAAACATTGCAAAATAAGGACTAGAGGTGTGGCTCAGTGGCTGATCACCTGCCTAGTAAGTGTGAGGCATTGAGTTTAAACCTTAGAACCACAATTTTTTTTTATGCTTATTTAAAAAAATGCTGTACAGAGGGGTTACAGTTACATGAGCAAGGTAATGAGTACATTTCCTATTGAGCATTGTTGCCTCCTCCTTTGTTTTCCTCTTACCATCCCTTCCCTCCCACCTCCACAACTACATCCCCCACCCCACCCCCACTGAAGTTGTAAAGCTCATTTTCAACATAGTGTTTTGTGTGTCTCATTGTTACAATGAGTCAACCTGTATCCTTATTTAAGCATTTTGTTTTTTCCCTCACAATTTTTTTTTATAGTGTTACTAGGCTAGGTGCCTGTGGCTCACACTTATTATCCTAGCTACTCAGGCAGCTGAGATCTGAGGATTGTGGTTCAAAGCCAGCCTGGGCAGGAATGTGTAAGATTTTTATCTCCAATTAACCACCAGAAAAGCCAGAAATGGAGCTATGGCTCAAGTGGTAGAGTACTAGCCTTGAGCATAAAAGCTCAGGGACAGTAGCCAGACCCTGAGTTCAAGCCCCAGGATTGGCACCAAATAATGTGATTAGAAAAACTATATAAAAAATTAAAAATAAGTTTATAACAATTACTTATATCTTTGTAGATCTGTATAAATGGGAATGATATTCATCAAAAGTGAATGATATTTATTGATCTAGTGATGATACAGCTTTCTTGCTCAAAGCTGGTACTCTAGTACTTGAACCACCCTTCGAATCTGACATTTTGCTGGTTAATTGGGAATGGAGTCTCAAAGATTATTCTGTGGGCTGAGTTTGAGTTTCAGTCCTCAGATCTGACTCCTGAGTAGCTAGGATTATAGGTATAAGCTACTGTTCCTTGACAATGATGATTATTGTTTAAGTGAATTTTAATTTTTATAGGAATGTTTTGCTCTTATTTTTACTTTGTGTGTCTCTTGTTTTTTATTTGATAATCATGCTGTCTTTTTATTTTGAAGTGGAGGAGAGGAATGTGCTTAGCAACCTGGGGCCATGGTCTATTCCTAGCACCAAAAAAAAAAAAAAAAAAAGGAAAAAAGAAGGTAGGAAGACTCAAAGTCCAAATACAAGGTTATCAAGCTTTTTTAACCTGGGCCTCCTGCTGGTAGTCTGCTCTTCTATTGTCACTTGCTTTATGTTATGGCTTAGACATTAAAATGTCCTCTAGAGGCCTTGTGCTAAAGGCTTGGTCACCAGCCTGTGGCACTGTGGTGGAAGATGGGGTTTAGTTGCAGGACTTTAGATCATTAGGGAAGTGTCCTTCAAGGGTACATTGGGTTCCATTCCTTTTCTCCCTACTTCCTGGCCACCATTAGTAAGCAGCTTTGCTCCATCCAAAGATTGTCTGCCTCACTCTGGCCCAAAGAGATATCACCAAGTTAGCATGGACTGACACCTCTGAAAATGTGAGCCAAAATAAGTACTTCGTTTCAGTTATCTTACAGTAGAAAGTTGACTAACACACTTTAAAGCTCTACTTACTTTAAGTTTTTACTATTATTTCACCAGATGTCTTTTTCTCCCCTATTGATAAAAGCTTGTAAGATGCCATTTGCATTCATTTGCCCCATAGAGATATTTCTCATCTAAACATTCCATGTTTTGTAGCTTATGCATATTACATCCTTTTGAGGCTTGAGGGGAAAACTGAACATTCATATGATACCTAGGGATTTATTCAGTTCATTTGAAACAAATGAGAAATGTAAGAAAGCCATCAAGAGTGGCTCCTCTCCGCCATCCTCTTTCAAAAAGCTAGAAATATACCACAAGTTGGGGGATTTTTGCATATGAATTGGCTGCAGTCCATCAGAACAGATGAAAGGTTTCCCCCCACCTCTTTGGGCTGCTGTGAATTTGGAATGAAATGTCAGCTCTTTCCCTGCTCAAGTGAAACTGCCAGGCAATGGCATCAGCATCAGCTGATACTCATCAAACCTGACCAGCCATTGATAGTAGATGACAAAATTGAGTAGTAAACTTAAGTATTTTTTAAGGACCATCCAGTATTATGTTTAGGCAAACCTATAAAACCTATTTTCCTGTAACATATGAAATTAACTCACTTGTCTCCCTACCACGCAAACTTATAAAATCTGAGATTCTCAGCTTTGTGAAGTCTCAAATCTTTATCTTGATTAGTATGGAAAGATGGTCACAGAACTGTGAAGCTAGCAAATTTCTTCCTCTACAAAGAAATTTACAATGCAATCATAGTATGTTACGGGATCAAATGCACAACATTCTGTACATAGCACAATGCCCAGCACAGAGCAAGTATTCCAAAAATAGCAGTAGACATGGTAGAAGGTGCATATGAGTCCCAGCTACTTGGAAGTTTGAGGCAGGATGACTGCTTTAGGCTAGGGACTTAAAATTAGTTCTTAATATAGTGAGAACCTATCTCACACAATATAACCAAGCAATATACAAACACACACACACACACACACACACACACACACACACACACGGAAACCCTCTGGAAATGATGTGATAATAATAGTATTATTATTATGTGCAAAGAAAGTATGAGATTAGACTCTTATAAGGGTGGACCAGACACTTTTTCCATAGGACCTCATTCTTCGTGTTCCAGAGTAGAGGTAATGCAGGTTTGTGCCTTCATCTCCTTGAATTGCAACCCTTATTTCTGCCTCTCCAGTAACTAAAATTATGGGGATTCAGCTCCTACCCCTGGCTATTGTTGGGAAACTATTGCTATTTCAGCAAAATGAGGAAAATAGAGTATATATAGGTACAGAAGAAAGAACCTAATATAGTAGATTTTGGCCCTTACCAGTAAACACTCCTCATAATCTAGACAGCCTGATACTTTTACCATAGATTAATTTTGCCTATTGGGATTACATATATCAATGAGATAAAAAGTACATATACTATGTGTCAGGCTTTTGTTGCTCATGTAGTTGTTTCTAAGGTTCATTCACAATGTTGAGAACTTCACTTTGTTCCTTGTTGAGTTGTATGCCATTTTTTTTACTATACCAATATTTATGTATTCATTTAAGAAAATGAATAGATAAATCACAACCTAGGGGAAGATGGCTCATTTGTGGGTAATATGAGAAAAGCCATTTTTTTTGGGGGGGGGTCTGGTCATGGGGCCTGGACTCTGGGCCTGGGCACTGTCCCTCAGCTCTTCAGCTCAAGGCTAGCGCTCTACCACTTGAGCCACAGCGCCACTTCTGGCTTTTTTTCTTTTTGCTTATGTGGTGCTGAGGCATCGAACCCAGGGCCTCAGGCATGCAAGGCAAGCCCTCTACCATTGAGCCACCTTCCCAGCCCCCGAGAAAAGCCTTTATCTTGCAGAAATACCTTGGAATATTATTGCTAGTTAGTAAGAGAGGAACATGTTTAAGTGAAAATATCAAACTAAAGTGGCTTTATTCTATTTTATACTGTAGTTAACAATATATGAGAATTTTAGTTGCTAACTTTGGCGTGTGGTGTGTGTGTGTGTGTGTGTGTGTGTGTGTGTGTGTGTGTGTGTGTGTGTGTGTCTGTGTGTGTGTGTGTGTGTGTGTGTGTGTGCCTGTGCCTGTGCCTGTGCCTGTGCCTGTGCCTGTGCCTGTCCTGAGACTTGAACTCAGGGCCTGGTTGCTGTCCCAACTATTTTTTTTTTTTTTATTATCAAGGCTAGTGGTCTACCATTTGAGCCATAGCTCCACTTTCAGCTTTTTGGTGGTTGATGGGATATAAGAATCTCACCGACTTTCCTGCCCCAACTGGCTTTGATACATGATCATCAGATCTCAGCCTCCTGACTAGCTAGGATTACAGGTGTGAGCCACCATATTTATAGGTGTACAGTTGTACCTCATTTAGTTTACATTTGCACTTCAAGTCATAGTCAGGTTTTGGTTACTAATAATAATGCTCCTACAGTTATTTGTATATCCATTTTTGTGACAAAAACTGTTGGGTATATACCTTCAAAAGAGGTGTTTAGTCATTTGGTAACTGTATTTAATGTTCTAAAGAACTGCAAACCATTTCTGGAGGAATTACACCATTTTACAATCTGCTAGCAATATACAAGGGTTCAATTTCTCCTTCATTGATATTTATTGTCTGTGTTTTGCTTTGTTTTCTTTTTAAATATAATCATTCTAGTCACCAAGTGGGTGTGAAGTAGATTGCGGTTTGATTTACATTTATATAGAGTACTTATTAGCTCTTTATATAATCTTCCTTAGAAAAATGTCCCTTCAAATCCTCCACCCAACTTCTAATGGGCCTGTTTTCTTAAGGATATAAATGCAAGTCTCCTTTTAGATATATAACTTACAAATATGTCCTCATAGACTGTGGTTTGTCTCTTCACATTTTTTGAAGTAGAGTTGAAGCACAAAAGTTTTCAATTTTGATGAGTTCCATTTAATCATTTTTTTAACTTTTCGTGCTTTTGTATTTTGTATCTAAGGAGTCATCAGAGTCATTATCCCATCCAAGATTAGGAAGTCACACTCTTAGGGTTTTATATTTTTATATATATGATCCATTTTGAGTTATGTTTTCATATGATGTAAAGTTTTACATGTAGATATGTAGTTCCATTGATAGGAAAACTGCTCTTTTCCCTATTGAATTTCTTAGCCTATTTTTTCAAAATTGAACTGACCACTAATGAAAGCTCATTAGTGCCACACTATCTCAATTTCTGTAAATTTGTAGTGTTTTAAAATAAAAAAATATTAAGTCCTCCAACTCTGTTCTTCTAGATTATTTTTTCTATCCTATGACATCTCATTAATTAGTTTAAAAACTTTAGACTTGTGATTTTTAACCTATTGTTCCTCAGTTTTTTATTTCATTAATTTGTTTTTTATTTTTCCTAGTTTCTAGATTTTGGGGTTTATATGTTTTAAACAACAAAGAAGATATGAATGGTATTAATTTTCAGGCTTTCTTCTCTAAGATATGCTATCAATAACTCAAGCTTTGCTTTAAAACCATTTAGGTTTTACTACATGGTTGTCACTGACATTAGTTCTAAGCAATACTTCTTTTCCTTCAAGCTTCCTTGTTTTGGTGATGTTGAAATTTGAAAGCAATTATAAGTCAAACACTAGTACCACACACCAGGCCCTCATGCTTTCATTTTTAAATAGGGTCTTGCACTTTCTCTGGGCAGGCTTTGGACCACAATCTTCCTACCTATTTAAATTATTTTAAACATGATTATTTTACATTTCTTTCATTCTATGGTGTAAAATTCTGGGGACTCTTCTGGTGCCATTTTTTGTGTTGTGCTGTCTCTTTTGGAGGATTTTGTTTTCTCTATTTCATCTTCTTATTTTTATTTATTTTTTACTTATAAGCTTGTCTTTGGACAGGCTTGTTTGTATTCTTCTGTGAGTTTTTTTTTCTGTGAGATCACCATACCTGGACTAATATTTGACCATTTGTTGTTTTGGAAGACATTTATTATGGTTCTTAGAAGATGTGCTCATTTGAATCTTAACATTTGTGGGAGAAACCAATCTGAATTATTTGGTTTTTATATGACATTTTCCTCACTAAGAGGCATATACATTTTTCTCTCTCTGCCAGTTATGATTGTCCTAATCTACTTTTCTAGTGTTGATACAGCCCTATAGAAACTGATACAGTTTTTTTAATAACTCAAGTTTTAGTAGCTTCTTACAATTTAACTATGTGCTTCTTTTTTGGTTATTAACACACCTGGGTGATTCCTTTCTCTCTTGCCAGTTCATCTATGCATTTATAAGTATTTTTTGGTACATTTTGTCAAGCATTTTTAGGCAATGTTTCAGGAGAGCTGTCAGAGTATCTTTTTCTTCTTCTTTTATGAGAATTAGAGGTTCCCTCTCACCTTTAAAAATCAAATTAATTATTTTCTTTTCATATGAGAAATGAAAAATTGGGAACATGTATAAAAGTAGTGGGAAGAGATAAAAATTGCCCCTGTTACTACTACTGAAATGATCACTGACTATCTATGCTTCTTTCTTTTTGTATTTTGTATGTATATCTGTATTTATCTCTCCATATATACACATGTACAGTATCGATACATATTGAATAACTGAATTCGTATTTGTACATCTGTTTACATGTGTCACTTTCATCTAATTTTTAACTCCACAAGGATTCTCTTCAAAAAGA
The DNA here is from genome assembly GCF_024711535.1 of Dipodomys merriami. Lineage (NCBI taxonomy): Eukaryota > Metazoa > Chordata > Mammalia > Rodentia > Heteromyidae > Dipodomys > Dipodomys merriami. The sequence goes on along the minus strand of NW_027206068.1, from coordinate 6,786,295 downwards.
TGAAAGCTTGAAGTTTAGATTGTCAACATATTAGAAAAAACTTTGCTGTGTTTTCTTGTATCATTAAAATCCATTAGAAAGCAACCAAGGAAAAACTTCCATCTTAAGCAACTTTAGGATAAATAGGAGGCAGCTTCATTTATAAATTTGGCCAATCCAAATATTTATTATTTTGCATCCTGCAGGCTAGAAATAAAAAGAAAAATACCTACACAAGGAGCCCTAGAATCAAGTAGTTGTATAAGAGTATTTTATTTTGACACATCCATATACGCATGCATACAATATACTTTCGTCAGACTCACTCTCTCAGTTATTTTCCATCCTCCTCTGATCTCCTCCCCAAAGAGCCCTAAAATCTTAATGAACTTTGTACCACTGTTATATAAATCATACATAAAGAAGATAATACATTATCTCACAGAAATCATTCTTCTTGATTTTTTCTGCATGAGTTGATTATATTTTGGGTCTCTGATTTACTGCAACTCTCAAGTACGCCGCGATTCCCCCATTCCAGCTTTCTTGGTGGAAATCATTTATTCAGTGAGGCATGGGAAGCCTGAAATTCCTCCAACACAGTTGCTGTATATGTCCTGAGAGAACAGAATGTAAGAGCAGGTCTGTCCACAAGCCAGAGTATAACAATGACCTGAAATCAAGGTTGGGAATGAAAAGTATGCTAGATGGAATGCCTTTCCTCTTCCCTCTTTTTAATTTGGCTTAAAGAGAATGGGCATTGCGTTTCACTTCATCCTGAAAAATGTAGCTCTAACTTTGGCACAACACTTCTGTCTGTCTCTAACATACACACCCCCTTTGATGTAATAATTTAGGGAAGAAAGGTTTTTTTAGTGTTCAAAACTATATTTTTTCTGATTTACTTTATTGTTTTAGAGGTGATATTCAGGGTGGGGGGGTTGCCTTACATATGTAGGGTAGTAAGTACATTTCCTTTCCCATAGTGTCATCTCTTCCCTCATTCTCTCCCATTACCTCCCTCCTTTCTCCACCCACCAGCTGCATAGTTCACTTTCATCAATGTCCAGTGCAGCCAGTGCACTCCACTGCTGAACTTTCCACGCTTTTTCCTCTGATTCCTTGGCCTCCCCCACCTTCCCACAGATGTGCTTGAGTACACAGTATATAAGGTAAAGAGTACGGAGTCATCAGAAAAAGAAAAAACAAATTAAGAAAAAAGTCTTTTGTTTCCATATCTTTGGGGTTCATTTCAGTATGTATATTATTTTATATACATATGAAGAGGCGCTTGGATATCGCATCTATGTGATCTCTCTTAAGAATATCCTCTTTTGGTCTCACTGTTTGTGAGTATCTAGAATTTTGTGCAATTAGACTGAATATTTGGGAAGAAACAATCCTGGAAATTATGAGAGGCAGACAGGGTTGCGGGATAGAAAACATTTTTGGAGGACTAGAGTTCCTGGTTTACAGCAATAGAAAACAAAGACCCTCAAATTCATGAAATGACTAGCGTTCGCCCTTTCTAGAAGTTGGTTACATGGCTTCCTGAGCTGTCAGGACAATGCAGTATCTCAGACAAATAGATCTAAATTCCAGTTTTGATTTTTTTAAAAAAACTTTGTATTTTACTATGCAAGTTAGATTATTGAGACACTAATCAGTTTCCAAGTTAAATTTTTAAATGTGTATCAGAAACAATTCTCTTAAGCTTCAAAACTTTTTTTTTGGGGGGGGCGGTCTGGTCGTGGGCCTGAACTCTGGGCCTGGGCGCTGTCCCTAAGCTCTTCAGCTCAAGACTAGCGCTCTACCACTTGAGCCACAGCACCACTTCCGGCTTTTTTCCTTTTTGCTTATGTGGTGCTGGGGAATCGAACCCAGGGCCTCATGCATGCAAGGCAAGCACTCTAGTACTGAGCCACCTTCCCAGCCCAGCTTCAAAACTTTTGATTTATGGCATACAGAATTTATCAGAGAGAGGGGGAATTTTTATTTTTCAAGGTTGTACTCTCAAAATATTACAGCATAAATTTTGTATAGCTAACATAAAATTTACATACTCTCAAAAGATCAGAGCATAAATTGTATGCAGCTAATATGATATAAGAAGGCGATTGGAAGAAGGTTTCTTCTGATAGCTTAGATAGATTAAAGGTTGACCAGCACTCTTAATTTGAAAAATGATCATAAAAAAAGTTTGTTTAGGGCTGGGAAGGTGGCTCAGTGGTAGAACGCTTGCCTTGCATGCTTGAGTCTGGGGTTCGATTCCTTAGCACCACATAAGCAGAAAAAAAAAGCCAGAAGTGGCGCTGTGGCTCAAGTGGTAGAGCCCTAGCCTTGAGCTGAAGAGCTGAGGGACAGCGCCCAGGCCCAGAGTTCAAGCCCCATGACTGGATTCCCCCCACCCAAAAAAAAAAGTTTGTTTAGCTGGGCACCAGTGGCTCACGCCTGCAACCCTAGCTACTCAAGAGGCTAAGCTCTGAGGATCGAGGTTCAAAGCCAGCCCAGGCAGGAAAGTCCGTGAGATTCTTCTTCTTTTCTTTTTCTGGGGGGGGGGAGTGGGGGGTCTGGTCGTGGGGCCTGAACTCTGGGCCCGGGCGCTGTCCCTCAGCTCTTCAGCTCAAGGCTAGCACTCTACCACTTGAGCCACAGCGCCACTTCTGGCTTTTTTCTTATGTGGTGCTGAGGAATCGAACCCAGGGCCTCGAGCATGCAAGGCAAGTGCTCTACCACTGAGCCACCTTCCCAGCCCAAGTCCGTGAGATTCTTATCTCCAATTAACCACCAGAAAAACAGAAGTGGTGGTGTGGCTCAAGCGGTAGAGCGCTAGCCTTGAGCTGAAGAGCTCAGGGACAGTGCCCAGGCCAAGAGTTCAAGCCCGACAACCAATTTAAAAAAAAGTTTTGATACTGGTGAGTTCCTACAAGAGCTAAAGAGATCTCTGAGAGTGGCCAAAGACTTCAAGGAGACTGTCACTTATAGTAAGATGGTATTCCAGTATGCAGTGACATATCTGTGTTACACTTCTCATTCCAAGAGAATGAGTCTGAACTAAGTGCCTCTCTATGCCAGGATACCCAAAAAGTTTTTGTGTTTTTTTTTGGGTCCGGTCGTGGTGCCTGAACTCTGGGCCTGGGTGCTGTCCCTCAGCTCTTCAGCTCAAGGCTAGGACTCTACCACTTGAGCCACAGCGCCACTTCTGGCTTTTTTCTTTTTGCTTATGTGGTGCTGAGGAATCAAACCCAGGGCCTCAGGCATGCAAAGCAAGTGCTCTACCACTGAGCCACCTTCCCAGCCCCCCAAAAAGTTTTGAGATGACATTCTAGACAGTTGAAAGTATATAGGAATGCACTAAATTAAGGGAAACCTCGAATGCCTGAGAAAATGTGACAGTGATTGTATTTATCTGAAGCTTATTTGGCTGTTTTTCTGCCACAAAGGAGATAGCGGCCTCAAAAGGAATATTACATTGTGTTACTGGAAAACAGCATTCAATTACCTGTGGAAATCTTGTCTACCATCTAGAAGCCACCTGAGGTCCTTTATCATAACCATGCAATGGGAGTTTCATAGGATCAAAAGGGAAAATTAGGGGCTAGCTCAGGGAGTGCTAGCACCAGAAATAGAAAGACACTCAGAAATAAAAAGACACCCCAATCTGCTGTCATTGCTTCATTTGGCTTTCTCTCTGTGATCCCTTCTCTTTCTGAGAACATACTTCACTTCTCTCACCGAATGCCAATATGTCATCGTATTTTAGTTTATATGACACTGTGCTAACCACATACAGATTTTGACCTTTTTTTTAAACTGGTCTAGGAGCTTGAACTTGGGGCATGGGTACTGTCCTGAGCTTTTATGGAATTTCTGGTGATTAATTAGAGATAAGAGTCGCATGGGCTTTCCTGCTCCAGCTGACTTTGAACTGTGATCCTCAGATCTAAGCTTCCTAAGTAGTTAGGATTAGTCAGTAGTGTGAGCTACTGGCAACCAACAGATTTTAATCATTTATCTCTTAGTGTCATTTCCACTTTCTTGGACAAGAATCAGCTTGGCCCACTTTTGTCCCATTTCTGCTACTGGAAAATGATACTAATTGATGACTTGAGGACCTTTGATAGAACCTATGAGTGTCCATCACTTGGATTCAAGGTACAGCTAGAAAGTAGATACCCCAAAAAGGTTTGACTTCTCAATCACTGTTGAGCTGATGCCCAACTTTTCCCACTTGCAAAGTAGGAGAAAAAGCACTTGTAATATCCCTACTTTTAAGTGAAATCAAAGAGAATTGTCATGTGTCGACTTTTCTCCATGTATCAGACAGTGTAGCAAGTTGATCTGGTTATTTTAGGACACCCTGAAAACAATCCTAAGAGATGGTTATTTTATCATTTCTATCTTTGTAGATGAGGAAATCGACGTTCACAGAGGTGAGAAGGCTGATTGCTAGCAAAATAGCAGAACTCAGATCTGAACCCAGACAGAATCCAGGCTGCAGCCCAGAAGAGAGTTCTGATTGAGATTAAGATGTCCTTGAGCAATACATTATATCCTCAGTTATTAATAAATTCCCTGGGACAGGGTTTCTCATGGTGTAAATGTTCATGGAAAGAGTTACTGATAAGAGCACCTCTACTTTTTATCGCAGCAGAATTCTTCTCATGTGAGCAGGGTTGTATTCATATGAATATACCAAAAACCTCTGAGAAGCAGACATCCATTTCCCTTAAGAGGTAACTGCCCAAAACAGACACTTTACTTAAAAATGAAATGGGAAATGAAACTGGCAGCTGATCCTTGTTGTAAGTCTAATTGGCCTTCAGACACCATTTTGTGCAAAAGATTGGGAGAACTTCAAAAGCTTCCATTCTGCCTAATGCTGAGGTGGGAATTTGCCAGTTTAGCAGCCTATGGTCATAGTCTCTCACTAACTGTATTTATATGCTCAATCTTCTGACATCTGGAGATAAATAGAACTCTTTTTGTCACTGAATTGATTGATATACAAATCTCAGGCTGTCTTTATAGAGAGGGATTTGTTAACAGTAATGATTAATCACCTACTGTATTCTCAGCACTGAAAATATTAAACCTCTCAGCTACAATCCACGCTCTCAGAAGTCTTTTCTATGTCATTAACAACAACAACAACAAACAGAAATGAAGCCTGTACACAGTGGCTCACACCTATAATTCCAACTACTCAGGTGATAGAAATCAAAAGAATTATGATTTGAGGCTTGTTTGGGCAAAAAATTAAAAGAGATCGTATCTTGACATATAACTTGAACATGGTGGTACATGCCTCTAGACCAAAATATGTAGGAGATATAGATAGAAATTTCCAAGTCCAAGGCCTAATCCAGGCAAAAGGCATGAGACTCTATCAGAGAAAGAACTCAAGGAAAAAAGTAAGAGAATGTGGCTCAAGTGGAAAAGTGCCTGCTAATAATAAAGCCCTGAGCTCAAATCCCAGTACTGCTTCTTTTCCTAAAATCTAAGAGCCTAGTCAAATTAAAATCATAGTACTGAGTGTGGAGACACTGCCAGTTAATCTCAGTACCCAGGGGCTGAGGCCAAGAGAATCACAAATCAGGGTTTGTGGGGATGACATAGTGCTCGATCCTCCTGACCTACATTGATAGACTCTGAGTAAAAATATAATAAAATGAGCCAGTTGCCAGTGGTTTATGCTTGTCATACTAAGATCTGGAGGATTGATGTTCTAAGCCAACCCAGACAGAAAAATCCAAAATAACCAGCAAAATGTCAGGCTGGAGGCAAGTGGTGACGCATCAGCCAAGGAAGAAAACTGGGGAAATGTGAGACCATGAGTTCAAACCTTAGTCCTGGCAAAACAAACAAAATGGTCCAGGCACCAATGGGCTCCTTCCTGTAATCCTAGCTACTAGAGAGGCTGAGGGTAGAAGGACGATAGTTCAAGACAAGCCTAAGCAGAAAAGTTTGTGAAATCCTGTCTCAAAAATAACCATTCAGGGGCTGGGAAGGGGGCTCAGTGGTAGAGTGCTTGCCTTGCATGCATGAGGCCCTGGGTTCGATTCCTCAGCACCACATAAGCAGAATAAAATGGAAGTGGCACTGTGGCTCAAGTGGTAGAGTGCTTGCCTTGAGCTGAAGAGCTGAGGGACAGCGCCCAGGCCCAGAGTTCAGGCCCCATGACCGACCAAAAAAAACCCCCAAACAAACAAAACCATAAAAAACAGGGCTGAGCTGGGCACCAATGGCTCACACCTGTAGTCCTAGCTACTAAGAAGGCTACTCAGGCTAAGATCTGGATATCATGGTTCGAAGTCAACCCAGGCAAGGAAAGGCCAAAAGTGGTGCTGTAGCTCAAGTGGTAGAGCACTAGCCTTGAACACAAAGAAGCTCAAGGACAGCATCCTGAATTCAAACCCTAGGACCAGCAAAAATAACCCACAGGACTGGAGACATGGCTTAAGTGGAAAAGCATCAGCGTTCAAACCCCATTACCACAAAAACTTAAAAAAAAAAAAACAACAACAACCCAACCTCAGTGAAATACTTCTTCATAATCACTAGGATGCCTATGATTAGAAAACAAACAGACAATAACAAGTATTGACCAAGATGTGCAAGAATAGGAACCTTTTATGTATGTGTGTGTGTGTGTGTGTGTGTGTGCGCGCGCGCGCGCACACACACACACACACACACACACACACGTGTGCCACTTATGGAATTAGAACTCAGGACCTTGAGCATTTTTTGCTCAAGGCTAGTGCTCTACCGCTTGAGTCACAGCTCTACTTCCAGCTTTTTGGTAGTTAATTGGAAGAGTCTTGTGGACTTTCCTATCCAGGATGGCTTTGAACCACTATCTTCAGAACTCCGACTCCTGAGTAGCTAGGATTACAGGTGTGAGTCACCAGCACCCAGCAAACTGGAGCTTTTGTATGTTGCTAGTGAGATTGTAAAATGATGTTATGGAAAACAGTCTAGCAATACGTTTAAAAAGGTCTTCAATAAGTTAAAACTAGATATATGACCAAGTAATTCTATGGGTATATGTACAAAATAATTAAAAACAAATATTTAAATAATAGCTTATACATAAATGATCACAGCGATATTACAATAGATAGGAGGTGGAAACAACTTATGTGTTCTCAAGTAATGAATGGATAAACAATATTTATAAAAAAAACAAATGGGTATCCATTATTTGTTTTGGCATATTTGTACAATAAACTATTATTCAGCTGAATGAAGGAAGTACTCAGACATGCCACAGAGGACACATATTATTGGCTTCTATTTACACAAAATACAATAGATAAACTCACAGAAACAAAAGCAGATTCCTAGGAACTTGGAGAGCTGAGAGAATGGGATGATGGATGAATGAAAATGTGGTTTTTATTTGAGGTTTTGAAATATTTCAGAACTAGATAGTGGTGATTGTTAAACAAAATGGGTGTACTAACGGTCATAATTGGTAAACTTTTTCTGCTCCATCAATCAGTTAATAAAATACTTAAGAATATATCCGCAAAAATCTCCAGCGGGTTTTTTCCCCCTAAGAATATAAAAGGAAACATGAGCTTAACAATATGTTTCAACGTTTCACTGAATTCTTTAAACTTCTTAGCAGAAAAGCTACACGCTCAAGTTTCCATCCCTTAAATACCTCTAGCCCCTAATTCCTGGGAAGTTTTGTGATTCTACCGTTACATCTCAAAGAATGATTTTTTTCCCTTAGTCTGATCATCTCAGAACGTATACTTTCCGGCTTTCTCCTTAGAAAAACCAACTGTAGTACATTTTAGAAGCAATCCAGTTTACCTGTGGGAAAATGAAACAGAAAGGTCCAGGGGCAGAGTTAAAGAAACACACTTTGATTAGAATGCAAAGGTAGAATGGGCAAGGTTCCACCGTGGGGGGGGGGGGGGGGGCGGGGCAGGGGAATGCACAGATTTTCTTCTTTGTCAGTTTTGCTCTTTGAGCCATACATGTCTCCTTCTACACAAGGCTGGTCAGAAAGTGTTCACTCAGTGGATGACAGAAAAATGCTGGTCAGAAACTGATGCAGAGAGGGACACTGAGTGCCCTATGGGATGAAGAATTTACAGCTTTTCAAGTATGGTAAACTCTTTGGTGGATTCCCATGGTATAACTCCTTTGAACAGTTTAACTATCAATTTAACAAAGTGAATACCAGAAAGCAGAAACAAGTTTTTTTCTGAGAAGAAGAGCTTAAGGAGGGTGTGGCTAGATGGAGAGAGGAATGGTCAGTGAAAAAAGTATAATATTTCATACACATGTATGAAAGTGGGTGGGGTCAGGGAGATTAGAGGAGAATGAGAGAAGGGTTGATACTGAACAAGGGACCTTGTACTCATAAATTGACATGTTGAATTGAAATTCTTTGGACATCTATGCAAAGATAATAAAAATGAAATTTAATAAGCAACAAAAACAAATTTACAGTTTATTGATATTCCTTCCTTTACATGGAAAATGAGTTGACTGCATTCATTTTTTACTTTTAACCTTTGCCTCTCTGCCTGGAGACATTTTAAAGAGGTCAATATTTAAATTTCTAAGCAAATAAATGAGCAGGGTCAAAGACCCCAAACTAACTAATAGACATTTCCAGAGAAAACACTGGCCATGTTGATGTCAATATACATTTCCAGAGAAAACGCTGGCCATGTTGATGTCAATATACATTTCCAGAGAAAACGCTGGCCATGTTGATGTCAATCTAACCTGCAGTTACAAACAGGATGCTCACATTTTCCCTACCTAGGCCAGAGCTAGTTGAAGCCATGTTCAGGAGTTTCATTCATCTTTCCTGTGACAATTGCTACAAGGAACTACTGAGGAAAGTAAGCCAGGTGGCCTTAGAGACCTATAGGGGAAAGCAATGTGCATGTGAGACAGAGACAGAGAGTCCTTTTCAACTTACTGAAGGTATAAAAGCAATTCACATTCAGTAGAAACACATACAGCTCAGGTTAGAATTATCCATACGTGATCCTCTCTCTGTAGTAAGCTATATTGTTCTGTTGGGAAGGTGGATTCAGTTCATTTTGACCTAAGCACTCTCAACTTATGGTATGTCCATTGGGAGGTAAACCCATCATAATTTGAGAAGCACCTAAATGTATAAAGAACTCTAAAAACCATGAAAATATGAGTGTATAATTTTTGATTGTGCCTTGGTGTCTAGCTGATGGCTTTTCTTTTCAAAGGTAAAATGAGAACACATTTTCTAAAGAGCTGTAATAAGAATTGGTCTACCTGGCTATTTCAGTTGGGTTCAGAAAATATATGCCGTCACATCTCTACATGGATATCTCTTTGTCCTCACTGCCAAGTTTATATAAATCGTGCATAACCTTAAAACCGTTCCCACTGGTTTTCCCTCATGATGTTTCTTAAATAAGATTCTATGATTCTGATTCATCATTCTATGCACTGGAAATCCATTCTTTTCCAACGTACTTTAAAAAAATACCATGGTTGTCTATATAAAAATCTTAAAATTACAGAGTTCCTCACTCACAGTAATATCCTGCATTGTGGGTATAGAAAGATGGTTCAGCACATGGAATAGATGCTGTTTGGAAGAGTTACCTTCCCAGCTCTACTCCTTCTCATTGGGAATACCTCCATCTCCATCAGATAGCCAGGTTTGTGGTCAGTAAGTCTTCCTCCTTGTGAATGGACACCTGGTTTAGGAGCCAATGAGATTGGAATTGGGGTGCCGAGATAGATGGCAGTCTGCTGTGAGTTGTACACATCACACTTCGATGTGAGAAAGTTGCCACCATGGGAAACCATTCTTTTTGTTGGTGGTGGTGGTTGTGGTGGTTGTGGGGCTTGAACTATGGACCTGGGTGCTGCCCCTGAATTCTTCAGCTCAAGGCTAGTGCTCTACCACATAAGCCCCAGCCTCACTTCCAGTTTCCTGGTGGTTTATTGAAGATAAAAGTCTCACAGACTTTCCTTGCATGGGCTGGCTCTGAACTGTGATCCTCAGATCTCAGTGTCCTGAGTAGCTGGGATTACAGGTGTGAGCCACTGGTGCCCAGCTGGGAAACCATCTTTACCACATATCTAGAAAAGCCAAAAAAAGGGGACACTTAAAGAGATGAAGAGAAGTGTTGTACAAAGTTAAGAGGCAGATGAAAAATTAACCTGGGAAGAGAGGGAGATGAACAGTCTGATGCAGAGAAATGTGCAATGGGGCAATAATAGCTTCAGGTAGTTTTTCAACTTCTGGTTCTCAGCCCTTGTGAGTCCCTTTCTTGTCCTTGGATTCTGTGAGGTACTCCAGATTTATACAAAGTTCTCATGATCTTTTTTTTACTCCCATATGCTTGTTTGAATGAGTTTCTATCATTTGACAGCCATAAGACTCTTTCCCTCTCCCTCTTCCTCTCCCACTCCCTCCCCCCTCCCGTGTATATGTGTGTGTGTGTGTGTGTGTGTGTGTGTGTGTGTGTGTGTGTGTGTGTGTGTGTGTGTGTGTGTGTGTGTGTGTATGCCAGTCCTGGAGTTTGAATCAGGTCTTGGCTTTTAATGCTTCAGGCTAGTGCTCTTCCACTTGAGCCAAACCTCCACTGGTTAATTGGATATAAGAATCTCACATAACTATTCTGCCCCAGGTGGCCTTGAACTATGATCCTCAGGTTTTAGTGTCCTAAGTTACTAGGATTACAGCTGTCAGCCACCAATACCCAGTTCAGAAGATTTTTTTCTTTCTTTCTTTCTTTTTTTTGTGTGTGCCTTTCCTGGGGCTAGAACTCTGGGGCTGAGTGTTGTCCTTGAGCTTTTCTGCTGAAGGCTAGTGCTCTGCCACTTGAGCCACATCTCCACTTCCAGCATTTTTGGTAGTTAACTGGACTTTCCCACCGACTTTCCTGTCCAGGATGACTTTGTATTGAGATCTGAATCTTCAGATCTTCAGATCTCGGCCTCTTAATTAGCTAGGATTACAGGCGTGAGCCACCAGAGCCCAGCCAAAAGACTTTGGAATAAGAGAACTAGAATCTATATTTTGTTTGGTTTTGAGCTGGGAAAAGAAGAATGAACCTTGATTCTCTGTGACTTAATGAAATCTAGATATAGCCAGTTAGCTCAGGAATCATCTAATCCAAGTCTTATGTTTTAATAGTATAAACAGTGGTGCCCAAGGAAATAATGGCTTACAAAAGTTCACATGGAGATGATAGAACCAGAGCTAGGCCATGGGTATTTTGAACTCCAATTTGGTGTTCTTTCCACTGTAAGGCTGCCTTTGCATGAAAGTATTTAACATGGTACATAAGGCAAATGTCTGTTTTCTATTCAGATGCCATAGTTATTATAGCTATCCACTGGTTCAAACACACAGGAATGGGTAAGGGATTCAGGCTGAATATTTATTGTGCCATAGGCACAGTTGTTTGGATATTTGGAAACAGATATTGAGCTGGATTATATATACCAACCAATTAATATAGATATTAAAACACTGATTTTTTAACCAATCATAATTTATAAATTTTGGTTATTGGTTTATATATTACAGATAAGCTACATCGTTGGGTCATTATAAATAGATGTTAGTAATTTTGGTTAAAAAGTTCATTAACACGAATCATTAAAGCTAGCCTAAGAGTAATAGTAACGAAGAGAAATTGTGCAAATTTCTAAGAAGAAAGAAATTTTGTCTCAATACAATAATCTTTGTACTTTTTGTTGCTAGTTTCTCACTCTTTGGGCTTATTGAGGATCTCAAAGAACTTTTTTTTTAGGGGGGGTCCGGTCATGGGGCTTGAACTCTGGGCCTGGGCGCTGTCCCTCAGCTCTTCAGCTCAAGGCTAGCGCTCTACACTTGAGCCACAGTGCCACTTCCAGCTTTTTTCTTTTTTCTTTTTTTGCTTATGTGGTGCTGAGGGCCTCATGCATGCAAGGCAAGCGCTCTACCACTGAGCCACCTTCTCAGCTCCTCAAAGATTTTAACTATCAAGAGTTATTGTATTAAAACTAGAAACAACATTTTACACCAGAACTGGGGCCTGAACGTAGGACCTCATGCTCTCGCTTGGTTTTTTCACTCAGGGCTGGCTCTCTACCATGTAAGACATGCCTCTACTTCTGATTTTTATGCTGGTTAATTGGAAATAGGTGTCTCTCAGGCTTTATTTGCCTGGGCTATCTTCAAACCATGATTCTCAACTCTCAACCGCTTGAGTAGTTAGGATTGTAGGTATTAAAAAATTAGTTTTGGCCTTTTACACTGCCTTGAAGTTGGTCCTAAAAGAAATCAACTTATGGTGGAATATAAAATTGGGATAAAATTTGGAAAGTGAATTTTATTTGCCTTAGTTTCAAATGCTTGAGTCTGCTATAATTCTGTCTAGTCATTAGGCTGACCAGAAAGAACAGGATTTGAAGCTAGACTGGGCAGAAAAATTCTCAAGGCTCTATATCCTATTAACAAGCAAAAAGCTAGCTCAGAGGCATGAAGCTCAAGTGGTAGAGCATCAGCCTGAGCAAGAAAACTCAGAGAAAACTAAGTCCCTGAATTCAAGTCTGAGTTCCAGCACACACACACACACACACACACACACACACACACACACACACACACACACACACACACACACACACACATTTGAACCTGAAAAATGTCTCTAATTGTTATATGCTATAACTGGTTATCCTTTACTGACTGTGTAATCTGCCTGAGTAGCAAACATTCTTGGTCTTACTGAGCTTTATATTATCATTATTATATTCCATTTTTATTTAAAGAAGGAAAACTAAAAACAAAATTCTTTAGGGGCTGGGAAGGTGGCTCAGTGGTAGAGTGCTTGCCTTGCATGCATGAGGGCATGGGTTTGATTCCTCAGCACCACTAAGTGGAAAAAGCCAGAAGTGGCGCTGTGGCACAAGTTGTAGCGTACTATCCTTGAGCTGAAGAGCTGAGGGCCAGCGCCCAGGCCCAGAGTTCAGGCCCCACAACTGACCAAAAAAAAAAATCTTTAGCTGTAAAAGAGCAGTTTGTTTTAAATTGTTATTATTTATTCATTTATTTATTTTGTGCTAGCACTATACCATTATACCTCTCAAGCCATAGCTCCATTTCTGGCTTTTTGGTGATTAATTGGAGATGGAGTTTCACAAACTTTGCTGCTGGGGATGGCTTCAAACTGCAATCTTCAGATTTCAGCCTCCTGAATAGCTAGGATTACTAGTGTGAGCAACTGATGTTGGGTTTCTATGTTTATTTTAAAAGACTTAATTGTTAGTTGAAGTAGGTAGGGTTGTTTCTAAAGTAGCCAGAATCCCATTTTAATCAAGTACCAAGTATCATCTGGGACTTTCTGCCTGGGCTGGCTTTGAACCATGATCCTCAGAGCTCAGCCTCCTGAGTAGCTAGGATTACAGGTGTGAGCCACCAGCAACCAGCTTTAAACATTTTTTAATCGTCCTAAAATTTAGGGAGGGGGAGTAAAATTAGAATTGTTTGGCTATTTTATGGTCACATTTTTGTTAGTTTTTATAAAGTTAAGTTATATGGAACATAGGCTTTATCATTCTAACCGTTTTTTGTAACTGTATTGGGGCTTAAAGTCAAGCGCCTGGGCACTGTCTTTTAGCTTTTTTGCCCAAGAATTACAGGTGTGAAACACTGGTGCCCAGCTATTATCCACTTTTAAGTGTACAGAAAAATCATGGTTTCTTGTGTAAAACTATATTTGGTATTTTCTGTGGACTTATAAAAAAATTACTGAGACTGTTCTTTTGCCATTTAAAAGGATTGATGCTGATTTTCTTTGCTGTGACTGTCTTGCAGAAACTTCAGGGGGAAAAATCAAATTAGAAGAGATACTCAGCATTCCCTAGGTTAAATATATGTAGATAAAATAGTATTGATATAAATATTTCATAAGTGGTATATTTTATAGAATCCCCTGGAGATTCATCAATGCTTTGTTTATATTTTTAATACTCTAGAAAATTGCTGATCAAATCCTTTGAAACAGATTTGTTGTATTTTCATATATATATGTATATATATATATGTGTGTGTATTATATCAGAATCCTGGCAACACTTTGTCTGATGATACTTGACCCCAAGAGTATTGTATTTTCAGTTCTAATTTTAAATACAATTTAAATTGTTCCTTTGGCCTGATTATAGTTTTATGTCTTCAAGTTGAATCTAGTGGTTTGCAAATGGGGGTGGGTGCACATCAGAACTTACCTATGACTATGCTTTGACAACGAAGTGTCACTCAAATGGCTCAGTTATTGACGGCTTGGCTCTCGGCTGGTCAGTTCCCTCATTGAGAAGTGATTGGATTGTAAGAGCTCTTACCTAATCAATGGATTAGTCCAATAATGCATTAGTAACTTGGTAGCATCATTGATATTGGTGAAAACTAGGAAGTGACTTTGTGTGGAAGAAGTAGAAGGAGGGAATGACTTTGAAGGTGCATCTGCCCCTCCTCCCTCCCTCTCCCCCCTGCTCCCGCTTCTTGACTAATGAAATAAGGATTCTGGTTATACCTTCTCTGCCATAATGCCTTTCTCAGACCAAAGCAATCTCATCTCTAAACATAAGCCAAAATGAATCATCTTCTTTCCTTTTAAGTCATTCTAATATTTGGTCGCAGTGGCAAAAAAACTAAGACAAATTTATAAAAATAAAGATGCTTAATTAAGCCCTGTTTTTGAGTCTCTGCTTGTTCTTCATACATTGTATTTCATGATCATTGTGTCAAACCTTTATATTCTTTTCTCATAGAAAAATTATGTTTGTATTTTTGTAAATCACATTTCTCCAAATGCAAGTTTAATCATTATAGTGACAAGTTTTCTATACATTTTTTTCTTTTTTGAAATGGCTTTATTCCTGGTTGGCATGCCACATAAGCAACCAAATATCTTTGGCAGTTGTATTATAATTGTGCACTCACTCCCGACCTTTCACATTTGAGGTGATAAGTTACAAATTAACTATAGTTAGTTGTCTCTTTCGTTATGCATTAATTCTGATCTGAAGCCTCTGAAAATGAGCAGGAAAGAAGGAGTTGCAAAAGAAAGAGGAGGAGAAGGAGCAGGAGAAGAAGGAAGAAGAGGAGCAGGAGAAGAAACAGGAGAAGAAAGAGGAAGAGCAGGAGGAGAAGCAGGAAAAAGAGGAGGAGGAGCAAGAGAAGGAGCTGGAGGAGGAACAAGAGGAGGAGGAGGAGAAGAAAATGGAGAATCTTTGAGATAGATATCATCATAAGGGAAGAAAGGACACAGGGAATAATTGTGAAACATTTGAAACATAATGAAAGGTTATTTGGGGTCTTCTATGGAGAATTGGTATTGTTTCATAACAAAATTGTTGAGTGTTCTGATTCTAGATTTTGTGCCTTTCATTAATTTTGAGCTGTTTTATAAAAATCAAAAAACTAATGAATGTAAATATTATGTGTGCTGAAATGCAATGTAAATATTAACCAAATTTATATCTACTTATACATATTCTACCATGAATTAAAAGTTGTTTTAAATTCTTCCTTGGAAATTCTTACAGATGTCCTCATGAACCACTTAGATAAAATTTCTGATATTTTATTTTGTATTTGTGTGTCATTATTTTATCTTTTAGTACTTGCCTGTTATATAGTTTCTCATTCATTTTCTTATATTCCTCCTCTGTTTTACTATAATTCACATAAAGAGGTGAGTTTTGCATGATATTTTCTAACTATGTTCTCATCCATAGGTTCAATCTCACATTAAATCTTATAGAAAAAAGAGGCTGAAATTTAATTATCACAAACTCTAATTATCAAGAAATCAGCCATGTGCTGAGGCTCCGGCCTATAATCCTAGCAACTCAGGAGGCTAACACTTAGAGGTATGTATAAAGCCGGACTAGGCAGAACATTCCAAGAGACTTTGTTTTCTCATTAATTAACAAAAAGCTGACCTGGAGGAATCGTTTCAGTGGTAGAGCTCTAGCCATACAAGTCCAGTGAGCATTAAGCCCTTGAATTAGAGTTTTGGTATCACCAAACAACAACAGCAACAGTAACAGCAGCAACAACAAACAAATGGAAATAAGCCTCACCAAATCATCCCTGAGCTGCTCACCTCTAGATCCGGTTCATGTGAATTAAAGGTAGCTTCTTTCTTATTTAATCACTTTGTTTAAAAAATTATTACTAATGACTGCAATAGCAAATTAGTACACCCTCATTTTTATTTATTTATTTATTTTTGGGGGTCCAGTCATGGGGCCTGAACTCTGGGCCTGGGTGCTGTCCCTCAGCTCTTCAGCTCAAGGCTAGCGCTCTACCACTTGAGCCACAGCGCCACTTCCAGCTTTTTTTTCCTTTTTCTTATGTGGTGCTGAGGAATCAAACCCAGGGCCTCAGGCATGCAAGGCAAGCGCTCTACCACTGAGCCACCTTCCCAGCCCCTACACCCTCATTTTTAATATGCATACCTGATTCACTGAAATATCAACTTAATCATTACCTTTTTGTAAAGACATATATATATACCTTTGATATATATATACAATATGTATATTGTGTATATATGTTTAAAAAATATATATATATCTCAAAGGCCACTGCTATAAGAACCATAGGACCATAAATTTCTTCATTTTAAAAGGTCATTATGGGTTATTTATATATTTTCCTTATTACACAAAACATATTCACATACACAAATATATTTTCTCAAATTCTCATTTTGTTTTTGTTTGTGCCAGAACTGAGGCTTGAACTCAAGGACTGAGCACTGTCTTTTAGCTTTTTCTTCCAGGGCCAACACTCTACCATTTGAGCCTCAGCTTCACTTTCAGCTTTTTTGCTGGTTGGTTGGAGATAAGAATCTCCTATACTTTCCTGTCTGGGCTGGCTTTGAACTTTGCTACTCAGATCTCAGCCTCCTGTGTAGTTAGGATTATAGATGTGAGCCATAAAAATCCTTATGTATTTGTGCAGGTCATTACAACAAAAGCACACACATATGCATACATATACAATTTTTAATTTTTTTTAAATTTTATTAATATTTTGTGTGCATGTGTGTTGGTCCTGGGGCTTGAACTCAGGGCTTTGGCAATCTCTAAGCTTCTTTGCTCAAGGTTAGCACTGTATTATTTGAGCCACTGCTCCACTTCTGGTTTTTGGTGGGTAATTGGAGATACAATTCTCACAGACTTTCTTGCCCAGGCTAGCTTTGAACCATGGTAATCAGATCTCAGCCTCTTGAGCAGCTAAGCATACAGATATGAGCATTTGGTGCTCAACTCCAATCCTTAATATTTTATCTCAGATCCTTACAACAGAATCAAATTGTGTGTGTGTGTGTGTGTGTGTGTGTGTGTGTGCGCGCGCGCATGCACGTGCGCGCGCACTTGGAAAATTGCATATAGATTAAAGAAATTGCAATTCCCAGAAGTGAGATAATTTACCTATTATGTTACAATGTTAAAGTCATGATCTAAGCTCTTTCTCACATTCAAGCTTTTCTATTATGTCACAAACCTAAGCTACATTCTTTCAGCTCCTTTTTTTATTATTATTATTATCATGGGTTGTTTCCGTAGCTTGGCTATTGTGAATAGTGAGTGCTGAAATAAACATGAGTGCGCCAGTGTTTCTACTGTGTTATTACTTAGATTTCTTTGAATATATGCCCAAGAGTAGTATTATTGGATTCTATGGCAGTTCTATTTTCAGGTTTTGAAGAAACTCCATGGTTCTTTCCAAAGTGGTTACACTAAGTTATATTCTCATTATCAGTGTACAAGGGTTCCTCTTCTTTATATATTTGCCAGCACTTGTTGTTTGTGTTTTTGGTGTTAGCTAATCTAGCTGTAATGAGATAAAATCTCAAATGATGTTTTGATTTGTAAGTCCTTTTGGTCAGGGATTTTAAACATTTCTTCATGTGTTTTTGTCCATTTGTGCTTCTTCTTTCAAGAATTGTCTGTGTGGGGCACTTTCCCATTTATTAATTGGCTGTTGATTTCTTTTGAATGTCTCCCGCCATGCTGGTTTTGTGATCATAAATTGTTCTTACATTTTCTGTTAGAAATCCTTTCTTATTCTAATGGGCTTGCCATTCAATGAGACATGGTAATTCTCTCTTGCAGCTTGATCTGCACACTTAATGTTTTAATTATTATGTGTCTTGAGGCGGTTCTTTTCTGTTCTAGTCTGTCAGATATACTTAAAGCCTCCTATACTTGGATGGCTGTTTCTCTCCCAAAATTAAGAATCTTCTCCTGTTATTTTATTGAATATGTTTTATGGAAAACCTCTACTTCCTCTAAGCCCATGATTCATAGATTTGGTCTTTTAGCAGTTGCATGTTCCTTATACTTCCCTTCCCCCCATCCCCGATAGTCACCTGACTGTACTAATACATCTCTTTTGTCTGTGAGCACTGATAGTCTGTCCTTAATTTGATATACTTTATTTAGGAAATATTCCACTATTTTCTGTAAATTTGAAAACCTTTTGTAAAATTAATACATGCCAATTAAAAGGACTTTATATAGTTTATCTCATTATTTCTATTTCAAAAAGAAAATCAAGGCTCAAATAAAGTTACAGATATGCATAAAACTTAAATATGAAATGTACATAAGACTAAATATGGTTTCTGTTCTTCATTATGACATCTCTCTACTGAAATCAATATTATCTATTCAATTTCAGGTATTGGCTTCATGCCCAGTATTCTATTTTTTTAATCATAAATATTTTTCACCCTTTTAACTGGGTACTTGTAATCTCACCTACTCCAGAATTGGAGATTTAAAATATCATGATTCTAGAAAGACTGGGCAAAAAGTGCTATTGTGAGTGATACCCCCATATCAACCAATAAACTGGGTGCAGAGATTCCTATCTATCTCAAGGCTGCCAGGTGTAGGTAGAAAACTGGCCCCAGGCAAAAATAAGTAAGTAAATAAAGCCTAAGAATGAGAACCTGTCTGAAAAATAACAAAGGGTTGTGGATGTAGGTCAGGTGATAGTGCTTGGAGAGCTCAAAACTCAGTACCACAAAAAAATTTTTTACTTTTGTGCCAAAATTATATGTTAATTATTGCAAGATTGCTTGCAATGTACTAATTTGTAATGATATTTTATAACTTTATAACAGCATGTGGAATGTGTTTATTGTGGGCCTATTTCCTTCATTGCTCTGACTGTTAGTTTTCTATTATTACAGGAATATTTTAAGAAAACTTAACTTCAAACAATACCACATTTTTGGCTCACAGTTCTAACAGCCAATGGTCCGAACATAGCCATTAGGGTGTCTCAAGGCTGAAATCATAATATCAATGATTCTCAGTTCTTGTCTGGCTTTAGGTAAAAATCTTAAGCTATTGCAGTTCATTGCCAGAATCCAGTTCCCTTCATGGGAAGATGAGGTCTCTGTTTCCTTGCTGACTATGGCTGGAGATTACCCTCAGCACCTAGGCATCACTATCTTGCCACAATCTCCTCTATCTCCAAAGCCATGAGCGGAGAATCTGAGTTGTAATAATAGTCTACTTCATGCTTTGAGTTTCTCTCCAGGAAGAATCAAAGCGTCTCTTTAAAGATTTCCCACTACTTACAATTTCTCTATCTTAAGGTCAGTTGATTTAGGACCCTAATTATGTCTTTGAAATCACTGACAGCAGCATGGTGATTCATGTGATTGAATAACCAGGACCGACCATATTAAGATCCTGCCTACTTCAAACTGTAAATTCCTTAATGACAAAGCTAGGCCTGGTGCATCTTTTTCTGATATCCAATAGATACTCCATACATAAATGCTCAGTAACTAAATTGTTTCAAAGGAAGGCAGGTGGCATTAGAACATTGTTCTGCTGGCGTGAATTTCTAGGTAAGGAAAGCTCCCAACCGGACAAAAATTGGAAAAGATGCATTGCTCAGGATCTCTTTGGAGCAGCTTTGGAGGAATATAGTTTTGATTCACATAGAGGAGTAAATCGAAAGAGAATTCCTATTCCAGAAATGTGCCAAGCAGACAACTATCTATAGTCATATCTATTCTGCAGAGCAAACGATGTATTCACTGGATTCACGGTGTCATAAATATCCCTTGACTATCTCCCAGTTCACTGAGGGTGGAAACAGTTATTACTTGTATTTATAGCCCCAGTGCCGGCATCTGGTGTCTCATCCAGAAGACATACTTTAAAGATAAATGCTATGAATGCTATTTAACATGTCTCTGCTGGTAGTCATTTGAGTCTTGCTGGCAAGGACTCCAATGCGTTTTCTGCAATCCAGCGATGCTTGTCTGGTATCCAGCAGCCACTGACCATTCAACAGGTGCAATCTCTGGGCTGTGTATTCAAGGAACTTCTCCTGGGGCTAAGGCTGTAGCTCACTAGTGGAGGATGTGCACAAGGCTCAGGGTTCCGTCCTCCGCTATCAAAAGGGGGTGGGAACTTTTGTCTTCCAAAGCAGCAGTGGACGATTTTATACAGTATGAGTTCAAGCTCAACAGTATAGCTAGCTCAGATCTTTGTAAAATGGACTGAAGTCCCATCCGTGGCAAACGCATTAAAGAAGACACTTAAAAAACAACAACAACTATAGTATTTTAGTTTCTGCAAAAAGAAAAGGTAAGCTCCTTTCCTTTTAGCTTTTCCCAGCTTCTCCACTGGGAGTCTCAGAGAAGATCCAAGTTGTTTGTCCATCTGTCGGCTCCCCTCGCATTTCGATGGAGTTCGGGGTGTGTGTGGGGGGGGGTGGGCAGGGTGGTGGAATACTCACCAGGCTATCTAACTCCGCTTAAAACGGAAAAGGGGTGCGGGAGGGCGGGGGGAGGAGGTGGGGCCCCACTTCTCTGTAACCCACCCAGCAGCGGGGTGCTGGGTCCGCGCCGTGACGTCAGGGTCGAATGGGGGGGGGGCATGACGTCACGGGCCGAGCAGCCGGGGTTGGCGCACGGGTGGGGTGAGGGGGGAGCGGCGGGAAGGGGGGAGTGGCTCTGGGTGCTTCCGCTAGGTTTCAAAATTAAAGAGGTGAGCAGGGGTAGAGGGGGAAGGAAGGGGATCCAGAGCCTGGGAGCCGCCGCCCCGGGGCGCACGCCGCACGCTCCCGGCTCCCCAGCCCGGCGGGGCGGCCCGAGGGGGCGGGAGGGCGGGGCGCAGGCGGGGCCGCGGGGCGGGCGGGTGGGCGCGGCGAGGGCCCGGGCCGCCGCCGCCGCCGCCGCTCGCCCCCATTTCACTCCGCGTGTAAACAGTCCCCGCCGGCGCCACCCGGGAGCCCGGAGGAGGCGGGACGCGGGACTCGGCCCTGCTGGGCGGCCGTGCGGTGCGGCCCGTCCGCGGCGGCGGCGGCGGAGCGCGGAGCGCGGGGAGGCGCGGGCGCCGCGGGCCGCGATGGATTTCCAGCAGCTGGCCGACGTTGCGGAGAAATGGTGTTCGCACACGCCCTTCGAGCTCATCGCCACCGAGGAGACCGAGCACCGCATGGATTTCTACGCCGACCCTGGCGTCTCCTTCTACGTGCTGTGCCCCGACAACGGCTGCGGAGACAATTTTGTGAGTGCCTGGGGAGTGGGGGTCGGGGGAGGGAGGACGGAGGGGGGGGGATCGGCTCCCGAGCTGCCGTGGCCGCCGGCTGGAGGGGCGTACCCCGCTGTCGCCGGGCACCCCGCGGCTGTTCGTTGGGTCTGGGAGGCTCCAGGCAGCTGGAGGGGGTGGGGGTGATGTCAGTGTCCCCGTGGGCCAAGGGAGGGGGGGCGGTGGGAGGCGCCTTTAGATCATGGGAGCTGGGCCGAGACGGAGGCGGGCGGGGTGTGTCCTCCCCCCCCCCCCCCGGCAGCCCATCCCTCACCACCGCCCCTCCGCGCTGGCATTGGTTTCCGGGGACGGCTCCCCGCGCTCCGTGCCGGGCTGGGAGCGCGCTAGGGCTGTGCGCTCCGGGCGCGCTGTGGTCGCTCCTTTAGGATTCGGAGTCCTGCGCCTTGGGCACCTGGGCGTCCCGCCGGGATGGGGAAATCCCGTTTCCCTCCCAGGGAGGCCAGACACAACTCGGGAGCGCGCTCCGCTCGGGATTGCTCCCTGCCTTGCCTGTTGGGACCACACAAAGCCCGGGTCCATTCTGGCGAATCCGGATCTCCTGGACCTTGCAAAAAATTACACCCTGGATCTTAAAAAAAAACCGCACGCGCGCGTGCGCACATGTCCCCAAACACACACACACACACACACACACACACACACACACACACTTTCGGGCACGCCTATTTTTCTTTTTTTACCCTGCCCTTCCCTTGCTTCTCTGTGAGCTGCCAGCAAGCTGCGTGGTCTGGGCAGCTTTGGTATGGCCAGATGTCTGTGGTTCTGCCAAACCCTCAAGCTCTTCCACAGGACGAGTGTGTGTGGAGGGGGAGATTACCCCCAGCCCCAGAAAGGCCCGGAACGGCAGTGTCCAAACTCTGCTTTAAAAGCCCATCCTTCTTGGGGCTGTTAGTTTAGGGAGGTGTTGTTGAAGGAGGGCAGAGGAGTTGGGATGGGGAAGTAAGGAGAATGAATGGATATGCTGGGCGCTCCATGGAGTGTGTATAAGCACAGAAATAACGCCCCCCAAATGTAAGATGGAGGAGGCAGTGGACTCAGGTTACCCTGTGGTCCCAAGCCTGGAGCCCGCAGTTGCTGCTGCCACTTCTGCAGATGGAGGTGCAGCTCTGATTACATGGCCTGGTGCTGGATCCGCAGGTTGGGGTGGGGGGTGGTGGTGAGGGGGTGAGACAAAGCTGGGCCTGGGTCTCCCACCCCCACGCCTCAGGCCTGGCCACTCATGGGACTTTGGAGGAGGAATCAGAGACACAAGGCATTCCTTCTCAAAGGCAGGGGAGAAGCCCTCCCTTACTGACCATGACTGTTCAGAAAAGCATGCTCCTCCTACCACTCCCTCCCCAGCCTCCGTCCTACGGAGAGAAAGAATCTTATCCTTGCCACTCTCTGGAAGGGGGATGGCTTTGCTTTGAGTGACAGTCAGACATGAATTCTGGCTGTGTGACTGGCCAGCAGCCTTCTTTTGAGCTCAAGTTCCTCATCTATAGAGTCAATTTAGTGGTATGAGCACCTAGCAGTCTCTGAAGCCAGGGCTCCACACATTTGGGATTCAGAGACATTGTTTTCCCAGACTTCAGAGCTTATCTGTCTGTGGGTGGTGGTGGTGGTGGTGGTGGTGGTGGTGGTGGTGGTGGTGGTGGTGGTGGTGGTGGTGGTGGTGGTGGTGGTTTATTCACAGGATGCTTGGAAGAGCAACATATTGGTTCATGCAAGTACAGTTCAGCTACTTAAACAAAGAACTGTTCTTATTGGGAGGAGTGGGGGATGGTCAGAAAGGGTTTCACTCCATTGCAAAATTGTGAGAAAGCCCCAGATAGTAGAGAAGATACTAAGGTCCTGTGTGAGAGTCTCCTGGCCTCTGGGTCTCCTTAGTGTGTCAGCACTCTGGCCAGCAGGGCAAGAGTCTGGACTTCATGGGCTTTATAGAGAGAGTTCCTCCATACAGTGTACTTTCTGGGACTGTAGGGGACATGACTCTAAAGAGGGTACATATTCTGAGGAAGACACAGAGCTATTCCCATTCCTGGAAGACATACACTAAACCACCACTCAAGCTTTCTTTATCTAAGCCACCCATATGGAAAGTGTGCGCTGACCATTTAAGTTGAATAGGTAAGGGCAAAAGAAGATAGGTCAGATCATTCCTTGGGTGGACTAGAAATTTTTCAGTTTCTGTTGGCCATCATGGAAAAGATGCCAGCTCTCATTTTTTTAACCAACAGGTAATTTATTTAGCCCAACTTCTTCCAACTGCCCCAAGTCATGTGTGAAAAGCTGCTGCTGTGTGTCTAGTAAGTGTACTGATTTGTTGCCTGGCTTCTACCCAGGAAAATCTGTTATAGAGGAATTTGAGCTAAGTGGAATCCTATTATTTGGAAGGTGTGTTAGCAAGAAGAAGATTACGTAGCATCTCTCAATTCACAAAGTATTTTCATGGCATTTTTTTCATTCAACAAACATGTTTAGCCATTTATTCCTTGCTGGGTCAGGACTACTTAATATATAAATAGCACTTAGGCTTCAGGGGTCATTTTACTCAGCTAAGAGATAGTGGTGGGTAGTAGCTGGGAGCATAGACTGGTCAGACATCCCAGCTTCCCATCTGTTTGCTTAGGAAAGTTATCAAAGTCCCTGTTCTATGACTTTCATATCTCCTTCTTTCCTTCCTTTCTTCCTTCCTTCTCTTCCTCCCTTTCTCCCTCTTTCTTCCCTCTCTCCCTCCTTCCCTCCCTATCTCTCCCTCTTTTCCTCTCTTCCTTCCTTCCTTCCTTCCTTCCTTCCTTCCTTCCTTTCCTTCCTTCCTTCCTTTCTCCTTCCCTCCTTTCTTTCTTTCTCTCTCTTTCGTTCTTTTTCTTTTTTCCTTCCTTCAAAGTCTCCTTCCTTCCTTCCTTCCTTCCTTCCTTCCTTCCTTCCTTCCTTCCTTCCTTCCTTCCTTTCCTCTCTTTCTTCCAGTCCTAGGGCTTGAATTCAGGCCCTGGGCCCTGTCTCTGAACTTCTTTTGCACAAGGCTAGCACTCTACCACTTAAGCCACAGAGCCATTTCTGGCTTTTTCTGTTTACGTGGTACTGAGAAATCGAACCCAGGGCTTTATGCAGACTAGGCAGGCACTCTACTACTGAACCACATTCCCAGACCTCCTACTTTCTTAATAGTTTGGGTTAGGGCTTAAAGTTGGGATGATGGTATCAGGGAGTATCTGGAAGGGCTGCTTGGGAGCACAGCCATCTTGTTATAATATTATGTATATTATCATATATGGTATATAATGCATATTATTACTACCATCTAGTACATGCTATTACTATCTATTTTGCTCCAGCAAAAAGTAAAGGAGACACCCTTAAGTCACTTTACCATCCTTTCCCAATGCATCAGACTTCTACTGGAGTCATCTCCAGAGCACATGTATCATCCAATTGTTTTCCTCTCATATTGTCACTCTAAGCCACCCTCCCCTCAATCAACATTTCTAGTTCTGTTGTTTGCAGCTATTTAAAATGTGATCTTGATCTGTATAAAATCAAAGATGACAGTAGAGGTTGTGCTGGTGGAGATCTTCTCTCCCTCCCTCGCTCATCCTAGCTAACTTCTCATTCTTTTTGCAATAAAAGTCAGGTTCTTACCCTGACCTCAAGCTCTCATATTATTATCTCATGCCATAGTTGCACTCATCTTGGTCCATTCTCTGCTTGCCGTATCCCACCACACTAGCTTTTCTGGCTCTCTCATTGGTTCTGCTACTCTCATTCCTCTCCCAGGGCCTTTGCATTTGCTATTCTCTGGACTACATTTGCCTCAAATCTTATATAGCTGGCTCCTTTATGCTATTTAGGCTTGGAAGACTTCACCCTCTCTCATCTTGCCTTTTCTTATTCTTATAGCTCTCACTAGACTGGATAGTCTCTCTATTTTATTTTCTACTTTGCTCACAGAACTGTAAGCTCCTTGGGAGACCTATCTTCCTCACTGTGTCTCAGTAGCTTGAACAGTGTCAGATAAGTGACATGTGCTCAGCACAGGTTTTAGGAAAGAAAGAATGAGTAATAGTCTATTAAACTTACAGAAGATCGCTTTGAAGAGCTACTACTTATGTCCAGTTTACTACATATCAGACACGGTTCCAGGTACTTTACATATATGAATTGATTGAATCTTAGCAATCTCATTAGGTACTGGATCCCTATTTTGCAGATAAGGAAACTGAGGCACATTGGGATTTACTGACTGTTTCACTGTGATTAAGTGGTAAAGCAGCCTGAACCTAGCCCTGTATTATACACATATCATCACATAGATTACAATGGGGCACCCAATCCAGATAAAATTTAAGGGTGACTTCTTATTGGCCCTCAAAAATTCTGTGAGGGACTGGGATGTGGCTCAGTAGCAAAGTGCTTGCCTAGCAAGCGTAACACCCTGGGTTTGATCCCCAGACCAAAAAAGAAAAGGACAAAGTAATTCTGTAAGGTAGGTGTTCTCACCTCCATTTTACTTGTTTATTTGGTGTGTGTGTGTTTAGACAGGCTGTTACTTCAGCTTCATCCTCCTGCCTCCTGCTCTGCTGGAATTATAAGCATGCACCATCTTCTTCCCATTTTACAGATGAGACAACTGAGTTCAGTCAGTAAGGGATCATGCAAGACTTGATCCCCAGCCCAGAGGCTTCTTCCCTCATCATGCAGTGTGGGTAAACACAAGGTCAGACCAATAGCTTCATAGGCCAAGGAACAAGGACTTCTTTTGATTGTCCACTTGCAGCTCCTGGGTTCCTGGCATACCCTTTCCTTATGCCACCTCCACCATTCCACCACTTTCCAGCCTGCCACCCTGACTAGGGTCTCTGGGCAGAGTCATTTCTGGGATAGAGGGGCTCATAAAGCAGACTCTGCAGGTGGCAGGAAAGGCTCAATGGCTCTGGCAGAGGGACTGGGAGCTCACAGATGGGCTGAATGATCCCCCTTTTCTGCAACTTGGAAGTTTCTTGAAGATTATTAGGACAAATAAGTGAGGTGTAGGACAAATAAGTGAGGGATGTAAGCACTTGTGTGACTGTGAAGTGCACACCTAGGCAGGTATGTTCACAGGGTGTGTTTTTGAATATGGGTATACCAGCTGCTGTATACAAATCCTGCTCTGTAATCAGTCACTAAGCCCAAATCCTAATGCTTGTGGACCAGTTTGCTTTCTTGTTAATAGCTTTTCTATAAACCCATCAGAAATGTGTTTGGATCCAGTTTTTTGTATCATTTCATCCCTCAATACAGAAACATAAAAAATAATTGTGATATTTTTGAAGAAGTCTCTGGTGCCAGAAACCAGTGGCTCACACCTCAGGAGGCTAAGATCTGAGGATCATGCTTCAAAGCCAGCTTGGGCAGATAAATCCAAGAAACTTTTATCTCTAACCAGCAAAAAGTGTGGCTCAGGGCGGGGAAGGTGGCTCAGTGGTAGAGTGCTTGCCTTGCATGCATAAGGCCTTGGGTTCGATTCCTCAGCACCACATAAGCAGAAAAAGCCAGAAGTGGCTCTGTGGCTCAAGTGGTAGAGTGCTTGCCTTGAGCTGAAGAGCTGAGGGACAGTGCCCAGGCCCAGAGTTCAGGCCCCACTACCGACAAAGAAAAAAAAAAGAATGGCTCAGTGGTAGAGATCCAGCCTTGAGTGAAAAAGCTAACCAAGAACATGAAGCCGTGAGTTCAAGCCCAGGATTGGCACACACACACACACACACACACACACACACACACACACACACGAACACACACACACACACACACACACACACACACACAAAGGCTATAGAAAAACTATATTATTTGACTTTATATATGTTTATATGTATATATATAATTTCTCTATTATTCATTTTTAAATATTTATTATTTAAGTAGTTGTATAAAGAAACTGCTGTTTAACAAAGCAGTTACTGAATACAATATAACTTTGTCAGTGTCACCCTTTCCAACATTCTCAGCCATCCATCCCAACCCACCCCTTCCCTCACTGTTCCCAATTTTGTAGGATATACATTGGATTCTTGTCTGTATTTACCCCTTCTTCTCTTCATTCATTTGCCCCTTTTTCCTAGACCCCACCCTATCTCTTTTGAGTCCCTACT
Source organism: Dipodomys merriami (assembly GCF_024711535.1). Lineage (NCBI taxonomy): Eukaryota > Metazoa > Chordata > Mammalia > Rodentia > Heteromyidae > Dipodomys > Dipodomys merriami. Next base: position 6,758,582 of record NW_027206068.1, on the reverse strand, counting down.
TCCTAGTGGTTTATTTTTCTGAACTTTGATTTTTCCCTTCTAAGGAACTACATTATTTGAGATCTCCCCTGAGTCTACTAAATTTCAGTTAATACATTTGTATACACTTGCATACCATGTAACATATTTTCTTATGAGTTTGTTAGCTAAATCTAGCTTCCAAAGATAAGGGAAAACATGGGTCCTTTATTTCTCTGATTTACTTCGCTTAACATAATTTTTTACAAGTCTATTTCTTTACAAATGGTATAATATCATTCTTTTTAATAGGCAAATAAATTTTCACTGTGTATATATACCACATTTTCATGCTCCATTGGTCCACTGAGGGGGCATTTGGGCTGATTCCATACCTTGTCTATGATGAATAGTGCTTCAGTGAACATGGTTGTGCTAGTAACTTTACTGTATCCTGGCTTGTAATCTTTTGGGTAAATGTCCAAGAGTGAATTGCTGGATTATAGGATAGTTTTATGTTTAATTTTTTTTTGTGGAACCTCCTTGCTGCTTTCCAGAGTAGTTGAACAAGTTTACATTCCTGCTAACAGTTGATTTCCCTTTTGGCCACATCATTCCCATCATCTGTTATTGCTGGTTTTCTTGATAATGGGGGTTCTAGCCAGGGTGAGTTGTAATTTCAATGTTGTTTTGATTTGTATTTTCTTTTTCTTTTTTTGTTGGTCATAGGGCTTGAACTCTGGGCCTGGGTGCTGTCCTTGAGCTCTACAGCTCAAGGCGAGCACTCTACCACTTGAGCCACAGCGCCACTTCCAGGTTTCTGTTGGTTAATTGGACTTTCCTGCTTGGGTTGGCTTTGAACCACAATCCTCAGATTTCAGCCTCCTGAGTAGCTAGTACAATAGGCGTGAGCCACTGGCACCTGGCTGCATTTTCTGTATGGCCAGAGATTTTTAACATTCATTCATGTGTCTATTTGCCATTTTTTTCTTCTGAGAAGACTCTTTAGTTCACTAATCCATTTATTAATTGGGCTGTTGATTTTATGAGGGTTTATTTTTTAAAGTTTCCTATATATTCTGGATATTAGGCCATTGTTTGATGTATAGCTGGCAAAAATTGTCTTATATTCTGTAGTCTTTTTAGCTTGTTGGCTATGTCCTTTGACATATAGGAACTCTTTAGTTTGATGTAGTCCGATTTCTCCTGTCTTTCATTGATTTACTATGCTTCTAGTTCTTTACTCAGAATGTTTTCACCTGTGCTTAGGAGCCCTAATGTTTCCCTTATTTTTTCCTATAATGTTTCCCTTACTTTTTCCTGTAATAGTTGCATGGTTCCAGGTCTTACACTGAGGTCTTTAATCTTTTTAAATTTGTGCAAGTGCAAGGTGATATATAAAGACCTAGTTTCAGTTTTCTACATGTGGATATTCAGTTTTGCCAGTGCCATTTGTTGAAGCAGCTGTTTTTCTTCCAGCCTATGTATTTGTCTCTATTATCAAATATTAAATGGCTGTAGGTCTGTGGGTTTATTTCAGGATCTTATATTCTGTTCCATTGGTCTTTAGACCTGTTTTTGTGCCAGTGTCAACTTGTTTTCATTACTATGGCTTTGTATTAGAGTTTGAATTTTGGTATCATCATTCCTCCAGCACCATTCTGCTGGCTAAGGATTGCCTTTGATATTTGAGGTCTTTTTTATTTTTTGAGGTCTTTTGTTGTTCTAAATGAATTTTTGGATTGCTTCCACTATCTCATTGAAGAATGATGTTGGTATTTTGATGGGTATTACAGGGAAGTTGTAGATTGCTTTGGGTAGTATTGCATTTTCACAGTGCTAATTCTTCCAGGAGCATGGAAGGTCTTTCCATTTCCATAAATATTCCTTAATTTCCTTCTTTATTTTTTGAAAGTTTTTACTATACAGATTATTTATGTCTTTGGTTAATTCCTAAGTATTTAATTTTTTTAAGGTTATCACAAATGGAGTTGCATTCTTGACTTCGGTCTTGCTATTCTTGTTGGCTTATAGAAAGGCTGCTGATTTATGGGACTTGATTTTATAACCTACTATTTTACCAATGTTTTCGATAAGTTCTAGTATCTTGGGGAGGAGTCTGTAGAGCCCTTTAAGTACAGAATCATGTCATCTGTAAAAAGGGATAGTTTTATTTCTTCCTTCTCTATTTGTATTCCCTTTATGTTTTTGTCTCACCTTATTGTTTGATAGGAGCTCTAGTAGTATATTCAAGAGGAGTGGAGAGAGTGGACATTATTGTCTCACTCCTGAATTTGGAGGGAGTGGTTTTAGATTTTCACTATAAATAATAATGTTAACTGTGTGTTTGTCATATACAACCTTTATTATATTCAGAAAAGCTCCATGTATTCCTAACTTCTCCAGAGATTTTATCATACAGGAGTGTTGGAGCATGTCAAAAGATTTTTCTGCATCTGTTGGCATAATTGTGTGGTTCTTACCTTACCTCTGTTGATGTGTTGTATTATATTTATTGATTTATATATGCTAAACCATTTGTGCAATCCTGGGATGAATTCTGTTGTTCATAGTGTATGATTTTCTTGGTTAGTTGTTGAATTCAGTTAGCCAGAATTTTATTGAGAAGCTTTACATATATATTCATCAAAGAGATACATCTATAGTTCCCTTTCTTTGATTGGTCCCTGTCTGGTTTGGGGATGAGTATAATGCTGACTTCATAGACTGAATTTGGTACTGATCCTTCCCTTCCTATTTCATTAAGGAATTTGAAGAGGATTGGTGTTAGTTCTCCTTTGAAGGTCTTAAAGGATTCAGCTCTAAATCCACCATGTCTGCGATTTTCTTAGATGGGAGGACTTTTATTGCCATTCCATTGCTTGTTATGGATTTATTTGTTTTCTGTCTTCTGGGTTGAGTTTAGGTATATTGATAGTCTCTAGGAATACATCCATTTCTGCTGGAATCTCCAATTTATTGGTATAAAGGTTTGTCTTTCACCTGAAGCTGTTACTTGTTTTTGCCAGCTAGAGGTGTCTCTTCTTGGTAGATGGGTGAGTCTTGCCTTTTGACTCAACCAGCTACTCTATGCCATTTCCTTTTTTATTCAACCACCCATCCTATGCCTTTACCCTTTTGATTGAACAAGCCACCCTATATATTTTCTTAAATTTTATTTTATTGTAAGGAATGCTGTACAGAGGAGTTACGATTATATGAGTAAAGTAATGAGTACATTTCTTTTTGAGAATTGTTACTCCCTCCTTTGTTGTTCTCCCACTATTCCTTCCCTCCCCAACCTCTCTTACTCCTCCCCACCTCCCACCTCTGAAGTTGTAAAGTTCATTTCCAATATAGTGTCTTGTGGGAATCAGTGTTGCAATGGGTCATCCTGTGTCCTTGTTATACCCCTTCCCCTCCCCAAATTGGACAAATGTATATACATGATGCAGGGTACCAATATCAAATACAGTGATAACAGGAGATATGCCATAGGGAGAGGAACATACAAAGGAAACAAAACAATTACATAGTACATTAAAAACAGCAACAACAAAAAGAACCACTTGTGTCCATATCTTGGGGTTCATTTTGCTTAGCATCATTTTATATGGTCATGTATACATAACTTTTAAGCTTTTCTGCTCATCTGATAGGATTATCCTAGACATATACTAATTATTTCAAATGAGAGAAACCAGGTGGAAAAAAACAACAATAGAGAAAAAGAATGAACTGCATACAGGTTCTAATGAGAGCCTCTCTTTTCCAAAAGTTGGAGTTTGTATTAATATGCTTCATTATATATAGTCTTTTGCACTAAGCATTTGGGATCTTGAGATCCCCTGTTAAGAGTATCTTCTACATATTTTAGTTCTTACAGATAAGGGAGATCATGTGACCTGTTTTTCTTTGAGTCTGGCTTACTTTACTTAATATAATTTTTTCCAAGTCTTTTCATTTCCTTATGAATGGAACAATGTCATTCTTTCTGATGGAAGCATAGAATTCCATTGTGTATATATACCACATTTTCTTGATCCATTCATCAACTGAGGGGCATTTGGGTTGGGTGCATATCTTGGCTATGGTAAAAAATGCTGCAATGAACATTGTTGTACTGGTGGGTTTAGTGTGGCCTTGTTTGTGGACATTTGGGTAGATTCCCAGAAGTGGGATTGCTGGGTCACAGGGGAGGTCTATGTATAGTTTTTTGGGGAACCTCCACACTGCTTTCCAGAGTGGTTGAACAAGTTTATACTCCCACCAACAAGTACCATAATCAAGAAATCTAACAACAGATGCTGGCAGGGATGTGACCAAAGGGTAATGCTACCATCTATCTTTTGATTAGAGAATTGAGCCCATTAATATAAAGTGTTAGAATTGAGAAGTATGTGATAATTCCTTTCATGTTACACCTTCCCTCCATATTTTAGGAAGTTGTGCCTTTTCTGTTCTTATTATATCTATCTGCTCATCTGGTAGGGTCTGTTTTCTCTGCTGATTTCTTGTTCATGTTGGTTTTCTGTTTGTAGGACAGTATCTTCTGTAGTGCTGGTTTGGTAGCAATAAATGGCTTCAGTTTTAGTTTGTCATGGAATGTTTTCATTTGCCCCTCAGTTATGAATGGAAGTTTGGCTAGATACAGTATTCTTGGTTTATAGTTGTTCACATTCAATGCTTAGTATAAATCATGCCAAGTTCTCCTTGTGTTTTGAGTTTCAGCTGAGAAATCTGTAGTTATTCTGATCTGTTCTCCTTTATATGTAATCAGTCTTTTCTCTCTGACAGCCTTTTCTTTCCTTGTTTGCTACTGAACCAGTTTGAATCACAATGTGATGGTGGGAGCTGGTCTTGTCAATTGAGGGTTCTAAAGGCCTCTTGAACCTGAATGGACTTTTCTTTTTGAATGTTTGGGAAATTTCTGCTATAATTCTGTTAAATGTATTTTTTATATCCTTAGTTGTCTGCTTTTCTTCTTCCTCAATACCTATCATTATCTGCAAATTAGATCCTGAAGTTTTTTTTTTTCCTTTTGGTTGGTTATGGGGCTTGAACTCTGGGCCTGGGTACTGTCCCTCAGCTCTTCAGCTCAAGGCTAGTGCTCTACCACTTGAGCCACATTGCCACTTCTGGTTTTCTGGTAGTTTATTGTAGATAAGAGTTTCACAGACTTTCCTGCCTGGGCTGGCTTTGAACTGTAATCTTCAGATCTCAGCCACATGAGTAGCTAGGATTGTAGGTGTGAGCTACCAGCACTTGGTTGACTCCTGAAGTCCTTAGAAACTTCTTTCCTGGTGCTTGATGGTTTGTTTTGGTTTTTGTATGGTTACCTTTACTCTCTCTATTATATCTACACTGTCTTCAAACTCTGAGACACTGGGACTGTCCCTTAGCCTTTATGCTCAAGGCTGGTGTTCTACTACTTGAGTCACAGCTTCACTTCTGGCGCTTTACTGGTTAATTGGATTTAATAGTCTCATAAACTTTCCTTCTCAGGCTGACTTTGAACCATGATCCGCAGATCTCAGCCTACTGAGAAGTTAAGATTATAGGCATGAGCCACCAGCACCTGGACAAGGTGAATGTTTTGAGAATAATTTTGATTGCAGGTAGATTGAATCCATAGATGTAGAACCTATAACAACAGAGTGCTGACTACACTTTAGTGAGAGAGACTGGTAGCAGTGACCTTTCTCAGGTAAGTATTCAGACAGGAGCCAGGCTGTGTTCCTAACACTCAATAATTCCATTACTGTAATACTAGGAAGTATAATGGCATGCCACCTTGGGATTCAGAACATGTGTGCACATAGCTTGTGCCCACCCACATTACCTTAACTATCTAATACCATGTCTCAATAAATTAGATATTCTCATTCCCACTATAGAAAACAGAAATATTCTCACTTTCCAATTTGCAGATTAAATGGTTATGTTATCTTAGCTGGTTCAGTTTTTATAATAAACTCCATCCAAACCTAACAGAAAAAATGGCCACAGATGACCTACAATCACCTCCCAGTCTTCACCAGCCATCTCTGGTAGGGAAGCACAGACCACTCCATGGTGTACAATAAAGGCCACTTCACTGCAGCTTCTACCCATGCGAGTGCTGGAGTTCGTTGTTGTCAGTAATGGCATTATTCAATTCTTCTAGAAAGATATTTAATGTAATGTTACCCTTCCCCCCAACTCCTAATCCAACTTCTACTTATGGTTCTTAAACTGTCCCTATGCCCAGAGGGTGATCACCACTGGGAATCTGTTGGAAATCAAATTATTAGCAACCTTCTTCTAAGGTTGGTCCTGGCCATCTGTGTTGTTATAAACCTCCAGGTTATCCAGTGCTGGCCAAAGCTGACGAACTGCTGCTGTCCTCCACTTCCTGAAGCCTGTCTTTGTTTCTCCTGCCATCACAGGGAGTCTGAAGCCTGCCTTTGCTCCAGCTACCATATCAGAAAGTCAGTATCTAGAGTCACCTTGGCCATGTTGTACCATTAACAAGGGCAGAGGTTTTCTGATTCCTATTAAAGTTTCTTTCCTGGCCAAAGGCATATTTGGTTATGCATGCTTGAAGTATTTTCCCATTTGAAGCTGAGAATCTGTGGCTTCAGTCACCCCTGTTTGTGTATGAGATTAGATCCTAAAATCTGTTTTTAAGAGCTTTGGCTATGTGTCAATATACTCTTTCTGCCACCTTTGGTTTTTAGAATTGTCCCTATTTCCCTAAAAGAATACCATTCTCGGATGGGAAGGGGAAACAAAGGAGGAGGCTACAATGCTTGATAAGAAATGTACTCATTACCTTGCCCATGTAATTGTTACGCCTCTGTACAGTATTTTCACAATAAAAAAAATTAAAAAAAAGAATACCATTCTCCCATCAACCCCTTGCCATTAATGCTCCCAGAGAGCCAATCTGTTTTATGTGGGGATACTGCCCCACAATGCAGTACTGCTGTCTATATGGGCTGCTTAGAAAGCCATAGCTCTCAGTTTGTGCTCTGTCTGCAGCAAGTGGCCAGGCCCTTATACCTTGTTTTGCTTATTTTTTTTCCTCCCATCATTTTCCTGATGTTCTTTTTTCCACCACAGCTGTGGACTGATTTACTTTTCAAGTCTTCTGGTCTTATGTGTTCAGGCTCTGTCAGCTACCTTGACTGGATTGGGGAAGAATCAGTTTAAATAAAATGAAGTAATTTTTGTTATAAGATTCAATGGATATAAAAACAAATACCAGATAGTAAGTTGTGTCTTTTTTGTTTAATGCCAGTTCTGGGGCTTGAACTCAGGGTCTTGTTACTGTCCTTGAGCTTTTGTGTTCAAGGCTATCACTCTACCACTGGAACCACAGCTCGCTCCATTTCTGGCTTTTTGGTAGTTAATTGAAGATAAAAGTCTCAAAACTTTCCTGCCTGGGTTGGTTTTGAACTATGATCCTCAGATCTCAGTCTTCTTAGTAGTTAGGATTATAGGCATGAGCCACTGGCACCCAGCTCTAAGTTGTGTCTTTTAAGTGACATATCTACTTGAATCTGTCCGACCTGCCTGAAGCTTCGGGTTTCTCTTTGCATCATGTAGACAGTGATTTAGTTTAAAAACTTAACTCATAAAATCAACAAAACTGGGAAGCTAGGTTGAGGTAGAAAGGTAGATGAAGTAAATGTAGGAGCTTTGGTAGTTTTTTGTTTGTTTTTATCTGTGATGGGGCTTGAACTTTGGGCCTGGGCACTGTCCCTCAGCTCTTCAGCTCAAGGCTAGCACTCCACCACTTGAGCCACAGCGCCACTTCCGGTTTTCTCATGGTTTATTGGAGATAAGAGTTTCATGGCTTTTCTTGCCATGATCCTCAGATCTCAACCTCCTAGTAGCTAGGATTAAAGGCGTAAGCCACCCGCGCCTGGCTGCTTTGGTAGGTTTTAAGTCTTTCTTCTGCATTCTGCATTCATAAATGAGATGTAGAGACATGAAAAATCTGTTTATTAGGTTAGTGATGCCTAGAAACACAACTAAGTAAGCAGTCTAATCACCAGGTGGTAGATATTGTGATTCCATTGTGGTTTAACTGATACACTATTGTATTTACTTTACAATCTAAGGCTTAAAAAAAAGTATTCAAAATTTTCATACCTCTGCCTGTTTCTGAGTTAACCTTTATCTAAGTTGCTTTGGAGAGCATCACTGGAAGTTACCTTACCCTTGTGGCAGATGTAAAGCCCAAGTCATCATTCTTCAAACTCATCCTCTACAATTACAAAAGTGATAAAAAGGTAGGCTTGTTCACTCTTTGCTGAATGAATACACACTTCCTGCCAAGCCTAGCACTGCATTAAGCTCTTGATATCCTTAATCTTTTCCTTCTCTCTGATCTTCACACTAAGTCCAGGAGGGAAAGCTTAAAATATGTGTGATGCTAGATGTTAACCCCAATCTTTAATTTGTATAAATAATGTGAAATATGCTGTAAGTTTAGAAATTTGAGGATGAAAATAGTGAACAGAATTTACTCAAGTAGGATTTTGCTGTTCTTGATAAGTCTCCATTGGTTAAGAATCAAATGGGAAAAAGAATATAAAAGTACTTTGTACTATTAGACTTTCACACAATGTGACTATTACATATGTGACATTTCAGTGGCTTGGCAGTTTTAAGGGTCTCTAATTAGTAGGGACAGATATTTGAGCTGGGTTTTTTTGAAGCTGCTGGCTTTGGGAGATCATCAAAGAGAAGGATCTGGACAAGTGTCTGCAGTTTGAACAGAGGGTGTTGGAAATGAACTTTATACCTATGAGACACAGATAATGGGTATGTGAAGATAGCATATTAGCACTAGCTATCCTCACTTGGATCTAAGCTATAGTTGTAGATGTAGTTCTTGGAAACCTTGTAGTGAGAAAGAAGGTGCTGAAATGTGTTTATTGAGTGTCCACAATAAAACTGCAATAGACTCTGTGATGCCCTAATCTGGTATATGAAAAGAGGGGACAAGCATACACCTCTTCACCAGATAGGTTTTAGTTCGTATCCTCTTGTCTAGTCCTTGTGTTTTTTTTTAAAATCTGCTAAACACCTTTCCCTCCACCAGAGTTCAACACCGTTTGGGCTAGTGTTGAACTGTCACCAGTTGGTACCCTCAGAGAGGATACTTGTTACTTGACATGTAGTATTACCTCTATTCTTCTGTCTGGTCAGATCTGCACAGCTGGTGTTTCTATATCCAGACCACTTGAGCCTATTTCTTAGGTTTATTCCTGGTCCTTGAACATTATAAGAGTGGCTTGCCTAGTCTGAAAAATACGCTAATTTAGATATGCTAATATAGGTAGAAAGAGTGCCCAGCCTGATGAGCAAAATGATACCTAAACTTAATCTCTTATTCACAGGCATCATGTTGTTTAGTGATGCTGTGTAGAATGGCTTCCCCCGCCCCCCCATCCTGGGGCTTGAACTCAGGCCTGGGCCCGGATGCTGTCCCTGAGCCTCTTTGTGTTCAAGTAGTGCTCTATCACTTGAGCCACAGTACCACTTCTGGCCTTTTGTGAGTAGGTTGTTGGAGATAAAGAGTCTCACTGACGTTCCTGGCTGGGCTGGCTTCGATCTGCAATCCTCAGATCTCAGCCTCCTGATTAGCTAGGATTACAGGCTTGTAACCAGCACCCTGCTAGAATGCCCTGTTAAAGCATAGAAGGGGAAAGAATGCTTTTAGCAAGCCTTGTTTCCCCGTGTCTTGGTGACAGTTTGTGTTTTTTCAAGTTCATTTCATTTCTGAGTAAATTGATCACCACCATCATGCTAGAGGCTGGTCTGCATAAAGAATATATTGTTTCAACTTCATAGTTATAAACTGTTTCGTTACTCCTATAGACACCACTGAAGACAAAACTAAAAAACTTGAAGGCAAAAGCTTTGATTTTTCTTTCCAAACTTTTTTTTTGGTGTTGGTATGAAGCAGGGCATCCTGCTCTCACTCAACTTTCTTGCTCACAACTGGTGCTCTACCGCTTAAGCTATGCTTCCAGGCTAGCTTTTCCCTGGTTAATTAGAGATGAATTTCTATGGGCTTTTCTGCCTAGGCTGTGTTTGAATCATCACCTTTAGGTCTCCGCCTCCAGAGTAGCTATTACTAGGAATCACTGGTGCCTTTAGCCTAAACTTAGTTTAGCTTAAACTACCTTTAGCCACGGCGAGAAGGTGAGTAGTAGAAGTCACAAGTGAGGATTACTTTCTCTGCTGCCCTCATTTACCTAAGAATGGATGTGCGGATGGAGCAGGTGAGATTTTCTTTGAGCCAAAAATCTTGGAAAGTTCTCTGGGGATTTGACATTTTTCTGGTCCCCGACCATGTAAATTAAGAATGAATGTATAGATATCATTATAGAACAATAAAAAATGTCTTCAAACTCATGTTAAATTAAAAAAATTTTGCATGGTGTTTGGTATTCATACCAGTGGTAATGACTTATGTCTTTCTTTGTTTTCTCCTTGCCCATGCATGGGTGCACAGCACGTGTGGAGCGAGAGCGAAGACTGCCTGCCTTTCTTGCAGTTAGCACAGGATTACATATCTTCCTGCGGCAAGAAGACACTCCATGAAGTCTTGGAAAAAGTGTTCAAGTCCTTCAGACCTGTAGGTGTCCACTTGTCCCTTCAGTGGTTATATTTGATTTATACCATGGCTGTACCATGGCTGGGGCAGGGCAAAACCTGGGATGACTAATTGTTTTTCTTTTATGTACTCTGTGATGTAAAGATAGCAGCTAGTGTTTAGAGCTGTTGAGTGAAGAGATGATGGTTATTTCTAGCATTGCTGGAGTTGAAAATTCCTGTTAGTTGGAAGTAAACAGCCTCAGAGAATTGGAAGTCTGTCTTGCACCTGTGATTCTAGCTACTCAGGAGGCTGAGATCTGAGGATCTTTGTTCAAAATCAGCTCAGGTAGGAAAGTCTGTGAGACCTATCTCCAATTAGCCAGCAAAAAAGCTGGAAATAGAGGTCTGACTGAACTGCTAGAGTGCCAGCCTTGAGTGCAAAAGCTAAGGGACAGTGTCTAGATCCTGAGTTCAAAATGCAATACCAATAATAGTAATAATAATAATAAGACAGTGGGGTTTTTCAAAACCTATTTAAGTTTATCCCTCCATGTTTTTAGGTGTGGAGAAGGATGAAGTTTGATGCTAGTTTTATTCTTTTCCCTGATGTAGAGTTTGCTTCTTTCCTCTCCGTGTCTTGGGATTTAAGAATCTGTATTTCTCTGGCAAACTGATAGTTCATTTTCAGGCTAACTGATAGACATGTAAAGTGAATATTCACTTTACTTTTGAAGATTTCCTATCTTCATTGGAGGAATAAAGCCATTACCAGCATTACAATATTCCTGGCAGCTTCAGTTCTGGGCTCACCAGAAGTACTCCTGTATGTTCAACAGTATTTGCTTTAGAATTTTGTGTTTATTTCTAAAACGTGTGTGTGTGTGTGTGTGTGTGTGTGTGTGTGTGTGTGTGTGTGTGTGTGCGCAAGCGCGCACGAGCGCACGAACTTAAGGCTTGGATGCTGTCCCTGAGGTTTTCTTTCCCTTTTTTTCCTTCTACTTCTTTCTCCTTCTCCTTCTCCTCTTTCTCCTCTTTCTCCTTCTCCTTCTCCTTCTCCTTCTTCTTCTTCTTCTTCCCATGAGCCACAGCTCCATTTCTGGCTTTTTTTTCTTTGAGTGGTTTATTGGAGATAAGAGTCTCATGGACTTTCCTGTCTACACTGGCTTAAATCTGCAATTCTCAACTCTCATCTTCCTGAATAGCTAATCTTACAGAATAACTGGTGCCTGGCTTAAACTATTATTAATGCTTCTCCACTGACATTTTCAAGCTTCTTTGCATAGTAACAACTTATATCTGATTTTAGATATCTTGAGATTGGAAGTCTGTTTGCTGTTTTATTATTCTATTGGGTCTCAGTCTTCTATCTTGTTTTTCTTTGTGTGTTGTGTTATCTCCGGTTGTGGGATAGTATATTTGAAAGTTTTATTCAATTTCAGCCTATGACACCAGAATCTTTATCTGGAGAGGACTACTGTTAGCCTGCCAGATCTTGAATGTACTACCAACTTGAAACCACTTTCAACAATTGGAGGTGTGTTGTCTTTCAAATAATTCAGGAGAGGACAAGCCATACTACACATCTGGTCTGTTGTAGTTTATCCTTGTCCTAGGAGTGTGGATCTTTGGGGAATCCCAGCTTAAATTGAATGCAGTTTAGTGTGTTTCTTTGGAGGACCCCAGGCTTTTCCTTTGGTCTCCTTGACTCAGACTGAAAATGTGATGGAGCTCTTAGCTCTTTCCTCTAAATTAGCAAAAATCCTCAGGATGAAGCAGCCTTTTGTGTTAGGCTTACCTCCCCAGGTACTAATTTTTCAATATGTTTAAGAAAGCATTTCTGGTATTTAACATACTGCAATTTCGCTCACATTTTAGTTGTTCTCAGTGAAAGAATTAGCCATTATAAGAAATGGAATTCCAGTGGCTTTTTATCACAATGTCTGCTTTGTATCATTCATCCAACCAGTTCATTTTTGTTTGCTAATTTTCTAACCTAGTTTGCCTTATTCAAAATTGGCATGTGATTGAAATCACTGTCCCTCAGTAAGCCTGGGTTAGTACCCACTAAGCTTGTGGCACCCTTTCCTGTCCTAGTCCTACCAACCAAATAGATGAACCTCTGAGATATCAGAGAACTTGCTTTTACACAAACAAGTACAATGTATACTGTGTTGGTGACAAGTACCAAGAAGGAAAGAAAGAAATGCACTGTGGGTAAGTTTTGATTAAGGAATCTGGGAAGATTTCTCTGGAATAAAACCTTGAAGTCAGGAATGAAATATGGGGAAATCTGGGAGGAGAGTAGTGTAGAGAACTGAAGGCCTCTGAGGTGAGAATGGACACAGGTCCATGGGAGAGAGGCCCCAATATGGCTGAAGGGGAAGAGACCTGAACCCTTGAGAGGGGAGCCCAGAGACTAGGGTCCTTACAGTTGGAGGAGGATGGTGGCTTTACCTCAGAAGTAATGGAGAGTGATTGATGAAATCAAAGCTAGAAGGTCTGATTTTGCAATTTAAAAGACTCCTGAGCCTGGCGCTGGTGGCTCATGCCTCTAATCCTAGCTACTCAGGAAGCTGAGATCTGAGGATAATAGTTCAAAGCCAGCCCAGACAGTTAGTCCATGAGACTCTTATTGCTGATAAACTACTCAGAAAAGCCAGAAAACTGGAAGTGCTGCTGTGTCTCAAGTGGCAGAGCCCTTGCCTTGAGCTGTAGAGTGCAGGGACAGCGCCCAGGCCCAGAGAGATGAAGCTAGTAGGGCCAAAAGTGTGGCCGATTCAGTAGTTGGTACTGACCTCCAAGCTGTTGAAATGGGAGTTGGCCCAGTTGGGGTGGGGACAGGGTCTTAGATTCTGGAAATACTTTAACAATTGAGCTAACTATAACTAGACTTGCTTGTGGACTGGAAGTGGGATGTGAGAAAATGAGAGAAGATAATGCCTGATCTATTGTCTGAGCAATGGAGGAACTCATATCTGGAGAAGACTTTAAGAAGAAAGGTTTGGGGGTGATTCTGTCAGAGCTTAGCTTTAAACATGTTGATGTTCAAAATGTCCATTAGAAATGCAAGGAAACATATCAAGTCAAGCAAATATTTTTAAGAATTGATCTCTACCTCCTCCCTCCCCCAAGTACTAGGTCTCTGAACTCAGGGCCTTGTGCTTAGATAGATAGGTTCTCAACCACTTGGTTGAATGCCCCCAGATGTGTGTGTGTGTGTGTGTGTGTGTGTGTGTGTGTGTGTGTGTGTGTGTGTGTACTGGTCCTGAGGCTTGAACTCAAGACCTACGTGCTCAGATTTGTGTGTGTGTGTGTGTGTGTGTGTGTGTGTGTGTGTGTGTGTACTGGTACTGAGGCTTGAACTCAAGACCTACGTGCTCAGATTTTTTTTTCCCCTCAAGGGTGTGTGTGTGTGTGTGTGTGTGTGTGTGTGTGTGTGTGTGTGTGTGTGTGTGTGTGTGTGTGTACTGGTCCTGAGGCTTGAACTCAAGACCTACGTGCTCAGATTTTTTTTTTCCCCTCAAGGGTGGTCCTCTTCCACATGGACCACAGCACCACTTCTGGCTTTTTCTGAGTACTTTATTATAGATAAGAGTGTCACTGACTTTCCTTTGTGGGCTGGTTTTGAACCACAATCCTCAGATCTCAGCCTCCTGAGTATCTAGGATTCCAGTTGTGAACCCCCAGCAACAAAACCTTTTGCTTTATTTTTCAAATATTATCTCATTATACTTGGGCCAGCCTGGATCACAAACCTTCCATTTATCCTGCCCTAGTAGCTGGGATGATAGCTTTCTCATTGGTTGAGATGGGATTGTGTTAACTTTTGTGTGCCTGAGCTGATCTTGAACCAGGATTTGCCAAATCTCTACCTCCCAAATTTCTGGAATTACTGGTATGGACTAGTATACTCAGCCTCCAAATCTTAATTCAAAAAAAATTATCTAAGCCAGATGATGGCTATGCCTGTAATACTAGCAACTGAGGATGCTGAGATCTGAGGATTTTGGTTCAAAGCCAGCTTGGGTAGGAAAGTTCATGGGACTCTTATCTCCGAAAAACTACTCAGAAAAGCCAGAAGTGGTACCATGGCTCAAGTGCTAAAGAATTAGCCTTAAGCACAGAGTCTCAAGCACAACACCCAGGCCCTGAATTAAAACCCCAGGACCGGCAATAAATAAATACACAAATAAAATGCTAACAAGCATTCCCTTTGCTTCTAGTTTCTTCTAGATACACATTTCTTAGTCTGTACCTCAGTTTTCATGCTGGCAAACAAAGCATATAGAATTGAAATGCCTGGGAGAAAGTAAACTCCAGCCAGAATCCTTTTGGCTGATTTTCTGTACTGAATCTTTTTTTGGTGCTGGTACTGGGGCTTGAACTCAGGGCCTAAGCACTGTCCCTTAGCTTTTTTGCTCAAGTGGCATTCTACCACTTGAACCACAGCTCTACTTTCAATTTTGCCAGTTAATTGGATATAAGAGTCTTAAGGACTTTCTTGCCTGGGTTGGTTTGGAACCAGGTGCATTAGATCTTAGCTTCCTGAATAGCTAGGATTACAGAGGTGAGCCACTAGCACCTGGCTCTAAATTTGGAATTTTGATAACTAGGCAGTTACATGTAAGGTAGAGACAAAAAAAAAATGGTCCCCAAACCATCAAAAGCATACTACAAGGAGTTGGACAGGTTGTGTATTTTTTGTAGATAAAGCTGTATGTGTTAATGGAGACAGATTTGATTCCATGATGCTGGTTTTATTAATAAAATGGAACAATCTTAATTTGTGGACTGGGATACTGCTCTTAAGGGGCTGAGGACTTGAGCAGATGCAGTACTCCCTCTTGCAGAAAGTCTTTTTTTTTTTAATAAGTTTTTTAGTGTGAAAATACTGTACAGAGGGCTTACAGTTACATGGGCAAGGTAATGAGTGCATTTCTTATCAAGCATTGTTGCCTTAGTTGTGGAGGTAGGAGGGAAGGGATGGTAGGGGAGAAACTAAGGCAGAAAGTCTTACATACTGGATGCTCTCTGCTTGGCCTTCCCTTCAGGGCAGTCACGAGGGAGACCTTTTCCCAGAGTTACCTTAGGGCCAAGTGTCTGAGGGTGTTTGGGTTTTCCCTCATTGAATAAGAGCAAGTGTCACAACCCCTTCCTTCCATGGAGCCTTAGAGGTAGTAGTAGGGAGACTTGTTCCCTTTCCATTCCCACTGCACAAGGCATGTCTTCCCAGTGGTGCTGTTTGAGTTTAGAAACCATACACAGGAGAGATTCAGCTGCTGTTGTGGTCATCGAAAGTACTTGTTGGAGAAGTTCTCACTCCAGTGCTGCAGGTTTATGATACTCATTGATCAGTGTGTACCAGCAGCTGCTCTTTCCGGAGGTCACCCAGGGAAGGAATGTGTTTGCTTAGACTTAGGACAGCCACAGCCTAGACTTGGGATACGTGGCTTTCAGCATCAGCCCATGAACATCCCCTGCCCATTCAGTGTATTCTCCTTTAGAGAGATGAGGACTTGTGTATTGGTAGCTTTATGCTGCCCACTGGGGCTTCAGGTTACATAGCCAGCAAGTGCCAGAACTAGGATTTAGATGGGCCTCAGTGAGACCCATCTAGTTGACCTTCCTAAAGATAAGTGCTCACAGCCATGTCCAGAACAGTTACCTTTTGGTCTTTCTCAGTAACATACCACTGCATGACCAAGGCTCAGACCAAACCAACCAAGTGTTCTGCCTGTGACCATGCATACTTCCAGAGCTGTGTACTTTCTCTATTTTTCCCTCCTCCAAAACAATTAATATCATAGAGTTCTTACCCCTAGGAAATCTGTCATTGGATTTTAAAAGAGAAGTTATAGTTTTTTTTTTAAAAATCCTTTTCTTTCTCACTATCTTATTTTTTTCTACTTGACTCATTTAAAAAATGCATCAAATTACTGGATTGTTGGCAATATAATAAAAGATGGTAAAACCAAAAAAAATGCATCAAATTATTGACAGGGGCATATTCTGAGGATGAAAAGCAGTACATAGTACCCAGTACATAGCACCCAGAAGTACATAGCATGCCCCAGTTATTGTTGTCAGGAAGCTACTAGAAGGATAGACAGCCACCTAACAGAGGGAAACCCTAGGGTACAAGATAGAGCAGGCATTTTGCTTCAAGCATTCTGTGAAGTGTTGGGCAGTAGACGCAAACGAATCCTGTTCCTGCTCAGTTTATTCCACCATGCAGGTTCCATGAGGAAATATGTCTGAGAGGATGTTTATGAACAGGAAATATTTAAGTAATATGGAATCAAGATCTTACCGTGGTGAAGAACTCAAACTCTCTTGGCAGGCTGTTGGGGTTCAAATGCTAAGTTTTGTCCCTTGCTGGCTATGTGATGACCTTAGGCATATTTCTTTACCTCTCTTTCTCAGTTTATTCCTTTGTGAACTTAGGAGGCAAATGATGATCATTACCTTAGGTTTACTGTGAAGATTAAATAATCCAGTTTTGGTTGAGGACTTCGTGTTGAAAGCATTAAATCAGTGTCACTATTGATGTGGCTAGGGTGAAGATGTCAGGCAAAAATATGATTTGAGAAGTGAGCAGAGCCTTCGATTTTTTAGATTTTTGGTGGAGAAAGAAAACAATTTGCAGGGAGATTTCAACATGTGTTTATCAGAAGCTAGGAGAAGAAATTTCTTTAAGGTATGGGAAGCTAAAACAACATTGATTTTTGACAAAGCAACAAATGCTCACTGAGGAGCTAATCCATATAGCTTAACCTATTAGATATTAGGGTCACAAAGAAGATACTGGGTGGCCCTGTTCCCCCAGAAGGCATTCTATCAAAGAGCTTCAGGGTTATGGATATCTTTTAATTTTTCACATTTCTTCTAAGTTTTCTACGATGGCCACATGATAAAAAAACTTAGAAGATATGGGGAAAGACTGTATTATTTTAAAACTCTATGTTTAAAAATGACATGATTTAAAGTACAGTAGAAGTTCTAGGAATATAAGAGTGCCAGGCAACGGGATCATAGAAATTCCATTGTAGGTTTTTCAGGTGGAGCACATTTTTGATGGCTTCCACTCAGAGTCCTTAGAAATGCACCAGAAGAGTGAGTTGTACCCTTGCAAGTTGCTCTCCCTCAGTAGTCCTGTCTTTACAGATGGGGAATGATCTGATTCACCGTCCTGTGGATTCATGGAAAGTTTCCGAGTCAGACCGAGTACACAAAGAACTGTCAGAATGCAGCCACTCTGCCAGAGTTGGTCTCTGTTTCTAGCATGTGGCTGGTTCATTGGAGGTATATGGCCATCCTCCCTCCTCAGAGACCCCATTCCACTGCCTTCCAAGCGGCTCTTTCACTAGTGAAGATCACCCAGGGAGGTCTGCTTCCTTCCTTATTTTTCTCTTGCCACTGGGACATTCTATCCCAGTAGGATTTGGATGCAAATGACAATATCACACAGGCCATTGCTTCCATCCATTAGCAGGCACTACTGCTGGGGTCCTGCATTTTTCTCATTTAAGTGACTGTCAGTTACTGGTGGTGCTGGCTGTCACATGATTGAACTAGATAATACGCAATGGTAGTGATTCTCAATCATGATGACCATGCTATTCAATTTTTCTTCACTATTTTAATATCTTTGTGTGTGTGTATGTGTGTGTGTGTGTGTGTGTGTGTGTGTGTGTGTGCGTGTGTGTGCACGCACACATATTGGGACTTGAACTCATGGCCTGTACACTATTCCTTTGCTATTTTTGCTCAGGGCTAGCTCTCTACTACTGTAGCCACAGTTCCATTTCTGTGGTCTGGTCATTAGCCAGGAAGAAAAGGATTTATCTGTGTGAAGCTGCTTGAGAGGTTCACAAAAGGTCAAGAAAAATATTATGTGTGACTTTGAATACATTCCATCCAGTGTTATTCATTGTAATTTTATCATTTCCCTTTGGGTTCTGTTTTTTATAATTTTTCTATCCACTGGAATTATGAACCTTGTCCTTTTTACAAAGTGCAATAGCCCCTAAAAAAATAATAGAGCATCTACTACTCATATCCATTCATTTTCCTCATGGTGTTGCCACCTAATCAGATGGACCAATTGACCAGGATTCTAGTATGGGTTTCTTGGTACTGGCAGCACTGTGGATCATTAAAACAAATAATCTTAATTCCCCCAGATGCTTCAGGGTCTGAGTCAGGTTCTTGGAATAGGAATGTCCCATTACCTGGGAACTGGTTGGAAATAAAGAGGCAAGTCCCACCTGAAACTCACTGAGTTATGATCTACATTCTAGGTAGATTACTAGGTAACTAACACACACAGTAAAAGTGTGAGAAATATTGCTTCAGGGAGTTTCTTGAAGAAGTAGGCAGGGACCTTTGAAACTACACGGTAACTAATATATTCACTAGCTTCTTGAAGGCACTCTCTAGCCTACATATACCTCCTCTACCAGTATAAACATACCAGCCCACTGTGTAGACTAGACTTCAAGTAGTTTACATCATTGTCTGAGAGTGTTCGAAAGAGGGTGTTAGTCCACAGGTAACTGCTGCTCAGTGTTTGAAGAACTTTAATTCTCAAGCATTTGTAGTTCTCCTCCTAATACAGCTCTTCATGGATGGATTTTCCCAAGGGATGCTTTGTAATCAGAGATCCTTCTCCAAACTTATTTTTTCTCTACCACTACACCCCAATCGCTGAAATAGGATTGCTTGAGTTTTAACTGTCAAGACGCATTTAACGGTACCTGGCACACCATCTTTGACTAGCCCAGTTCTTTTCCAAATAAGAAATGTTAGCAAAGACTCCAAGATCCTCACCACGCTTTAGTCCCTCTTCAATGGGGAAGATTTGGATCCAGAAGTTAAATTTAGAATTGTCTACCACCACCCCTCTTCTGGAATTTTAGACAGTGTTAGTCTGGTATTTTCTATTCTATATTTACATCCAGATTGTATGCAGGTACATATAGACTTTAGCACTGCTCATTCCAAGAAAAAGCATGTATTCTGCAGTAACATTGAAACCTCTAGCTGGTCAGCACTAAGTAGGCAAGTTCAAGGTAGCCTGATGGATACAGCTGATACCTACAACAGATCACTGGGGTTTAAATCTTACTTCGCCCCTTCCAAAGTGATCTAGAAAATCCACTCAACTTCTTTAGGTCTTACCTGCAAAGGAATAATACTAATAACACTGAACCCATAGGGTTATTATGAGGACAAAACAAATTAACTTGCTTAAGACAGTGCCTAGCAGATAGTAAGTTGATAATATTATCCATTACTGATAAATCTGAATTATAATAAAGTTATTTGGTTCAGTGGATTTTGAATGCAAGCCTAGGAATCAGATCAAGAAGCTGGAAGAAAAAAGTTTGCTTCTTCTTGCCAACTCACAGCAAGGGAGAACCAGTAGCCAACTATACAGCAGAAGAGAGGCATGGAAGTGGTTGGAAGCAGAGTGAAGTGGAAGACTCTTTCACAGACTGAACTTCAAGTATGTGAAGCGATAGAGTTTAACAAGAGGCATTTCCTGTGGCTAGACTATTGAGCAACGTAGCAATTTTACTTTCTCAGAGCTCTGGAGATGCCCTGCCCTGTGAGGTAGACTATTGTCTTGGTTCCTGATTTACAGATACTTCTTCTGAAGCTAACTGAGGCAGTGGCTTGGCAAAATTAAGGCCCAGTTAACTAGAGCCTTGGCATCCAGACTCCAGTTCCAGTGTCTTTTCCTATAACTTGTCAGCACACCTTAAAGCCCTTTATTAAGGTGCCCAAGAAGTCCAGAAAATAGCTTTACCTACTCTGAAAGTGCAAGAGGTGAGCTGCGCCAAAAAGAATGGTCAAAATACTTCCTGCCCAAGGCAGACGCTCTAACTATCTGCGTTGATGGCATACATAAAGTTTAGGTAAGGGCTAGAAAGAGGAGGGGTGGGGGAGCAAGAGGAGCAAGTGGTAATGGTTTACAGTTGGTATGCTAGGTCCCCTCCAATGAGACATGCTAAGCTATGGTTTGGGTTGAAGAAGACCCAATAGTAGACAAGGAAGACAAGTAGGTATATTCATACCTCAGCTTCACCCCTGTTATTCATGATATCATTGTGAACTGGCCTTGATGTTTTCCCCTGAGCTTCATCATTCTGAACCCAGGACTTCAAATAGTCACCACCCACCAGCTCCACAAGTGAATTACGCTTCTAATGAATTGAAAATCTAGAGGAAATGTCCAGGTGCATTTGACTTTCTAAAATTGAACCATGAAAGCATTTTTTGAAAAAGCACTGAGATGAAAGAATTAACAAAAAGTTGCCCCTTAGCTTGTGGCTCACACTTGTAATGCTAACTATGTGGGAGGCATGGTTCAAGGCCAGCCTGTGCAAAAGGTTTATGAGAGCCCCCCTCCTCAGCTGGTATCTGTACCCATTATGTACCCAGTATGTACCCAGTACGTACCCATTATTGTAGCTACATGAGATCCAGAGCATTGCAGTTTCATGCCATTCTAGTAAAAAAGTTTACAAGACCCATCTCAACAGAAAAGAGTCTGGGCATGACAGCACGTCTGTCAACCCAGCAATGGCAAGAAATGTAAATAGGATTGCCTCCATTTGGGCTATCTCGGGCAAGGTTTTACCTAAAACATGTTGAGAATAGAAGGTCAGAGGCATGGCTGAAGTGGTAGAGTGCCTATGGATAGCAAGTCTGAGGTCATACTCCAGTACCACCAGAAAGGATCCCAACAAGGAATAGCTTAGACCAGAGGGATTGATTGCCTGATTTTCAGGCTTTTCCTCTTATATTTCCTCATCTATTTCCTTTCCCTCATATATTCTATAGAATGGAAAAGGAAGTTGTGTGTGTGTGTGTGTGTGTGCGCGTGCGTGCGCTGGTCCTGGGGTTTAGACCACAAGGCTCAGTTGCTTTCCCTGAGCTTTTGTGAGGCTAGTGTTCTACCACTTGAGTCATGGTTCCACTTCTGGGTTTTTTTTTGTGCTTAATTGGAGATAAAAATCTCATAGACTTTCCTGCTTGGGCTAGGTTTGAACCATGATAAGGAAGTATTTTTGAAGCAATTATTACCCTGATACTTAACATGGTAAGGACAAAAGTATAGACATGTTTCTTGCTGAACATAGATACAAAAATTTTCAATAAAGTATTTATGAAATTCACTATGCATTAAAACAATGTGATCAGATTAGTTTCACTTCAGGGGTGCTAGGGTTGTTTAACATATACAAATCACTACATCTTATACAGCACATAAACTTACAATTAAGGACCAAATACACATGCATGATTACCTCAATAAATGCAGTATAGCCTTTGACAAAATTCAGTGTCCCTTCATGATAAAAAGCCTAACTGGAAATAGAAGGACTACATGGCAACGTAATACACATTGTACTAAATGCAGAAAATGGAAAACATTTTCTCTAAAGTCAGAAAGAGACAAGGGTGTCTACTCTCCCCATTCTTATTCAATATTATATTGGAATTCCTAGCCAGGACAGTAAGAGAAGAGAAAGAAGAGTAATTCAAGTTGGGTAAGAAGCCATATTATTTCCTTTTGGGGGATACATATATAGAGCTTTTAGGGAAGAAGACAGAGGTCTATATTTGGCATCTTGATGAGACATCAACCCTCTTCATCATATACTACCATTTATATCCTGGATGTAGAGATATTAAACATCTCTGCAGATGTTTTTTTTGTGTGTGTGTGTTGAAACCTTCCATAAATACAGAGACTCTTAGCTTCCTATTAAAACTGAGCTCTTTGGGTACTAGTTCATGGGGGGCTAAGTTAGTTAAAAACAATACTAGTTAGCTGTCTTGGGAATCTTAGCTGAGTTGCCATTGAATTCAGATGTGATGTTTAATTGTCTTCCTGCCTCTTGTTCTCTTCCTGTAGTTGCTGGGACTTCCAGATGCAGATGATGATGCATTTGAAGAATACAGTGCAGATGTGGAAGAGGAAGAGCCAGAGGCAGACCACCCCCAAATGGGTGTTAGTCAGCAATAACTCCTCAAGGGCACCTTCTGGAAGAGGATAGTGAGCCTCGTGGTACCCTAAGTGAGTCACGTGCTCCGGGTGTAGCCTTCTGCGTTAGCACTTGGAAACCGGACATCTAGTTCCCAGCTTTGTAATGATCACACAATCTCTGTAATGAGCTGTGTCATCACTTGGATTTAGGTTTGGCTTCAGAGAAGTGTCTATGGAATTGTCTTGGTAGTCTTTGCCACTTTCAATTTAGAGTCCATTCTGTGGCTGCCTGTTTCTCTCTTGAGTTTATGTTGGAGGATTAATATTCAGTGATTGGAATGAAGAGAACTCTGAATGTATTAAGGATTTGTTTTGAGCTCTTACAAGTGACCTTGCTGAGGAAAAGCATGGCAGAGGAGATACTCGACCTACGGTTTTTATATACTTTTTAAATATTCGTCAGTGAAAGATTTTGCTTATAAAGCATGAGTTTTAATAACTAACTGTTAAACTGCTCAAGTGCAAATTCACATGCAAAAGCAGAAAGGATAATCGCTTCACTTTGGATTAAGATGGTAAGAGGCCAAGGAACCTTGGAAGAGCTTCTCCATTACCGAGCTACTTGGGAATGTAGCAGCTGGTTCCTGGTCAGGTGTAAATTGTTACTTGCATGGTCAGCTGGGTTTTTTAACCTGACAATTACAAAGCCACTTAAAAAAAATCTCATAGTGGAAAACAAAGGGGATGACAAATATAATTTACTGATTTTTTTAAAAGCTGTTTATAAAATATCTCACATATAAAATGACACATTTACCTTCATAATAAGATGGCAACTTAGGAAATCATGAAAACACCCAGAATCCAAGTAAGTGCTACTTAAACTTTGAAGCCATAGATAAATTTTAAAAAAGCAGAATAAAAAAAAATGTAAAAACTATCATGAAATCCTTTACTTTCTTAATCTTTTATTCTTAAGTCAAGAAAAAGTTCCCTATGTCCTTTATTTAAATTATAACCAAGTACATTAATGTTCCAGATGACAGTGAATACTTAAAAGTGCATGAAAGTAGGAAGCTTTATCATAGGGTAGCTTGTTTAAAAGAGGGTCTTGTAATGAAAAAGATATATGGACAACCCATTGCTGTAATCATTTAGCAAACAATCATTTAGATATCCTCTGTAATGCTAAGATAGGATGATTTGAAACATTCATTTTTGTGGATCCTCTGCCTCTCTGGTTCTCGTAACTTAAGATGCAGAATTCCTCTTCTATAGCACTTGATTTCTCTGAGCTAAGTTGGGAAGGTTTAGACCATAGACATTTTGAATTCAAAATGAAACAAAAAGCCAACAGCTGTAGCAAAGGCCACTGAACCCATGGGAGTTGAGTATCTTCTAGTCGTGTTCAGTGGAAATCTGATTGTCTTAGCATTTTCTGTTTAATTTAATGGTGCCCTGAAGTGTTGGCCAGCTTATGGTCAAAAAGTATACTGTAGTTTTAAGTCATGAAGTGGAATAACTGGGTGATTTCCATCTGTGCTTTGGAACTCACACTTTGTTTCTGTTCCTGGGAAAACATACTAAAGGTTAAATTCAAATAATATGAATTTCCTTTGAGTCGCCTATTAGCAAAACCAAACTTACACTTTTATCCATTTCAGTAAGGAGATCCTGCCCTATGTATCCCTGCCTATGTTCCTACGGGCTCTGCTTACTGGCAAGAGGCGGGGCTCTGTATTCTGTAGCTCTCACCCAGAGTCAGTGATCTCTATTTTAACGTAATAGGCTGTCAAGAATGACCTCAGCAATCTTAATGAAGACTGCTGAGTAGCTTCCTTCGCTCCAAGGCAAACTAGAATTTTTTTTATTTTTTTATTGTGAAAATACTGTACAGAGGGGTTACAGTTACACGAGCCAGGTAATGAGTGCATTTCTTATCGAGCATTGTTGCCTCCTCCTTTGTTTTTCCCCTACCATCCCTTCCCTCCCATCTCCACAACTACACTCCTCCCCCCTGCCCACCCAAAAACTAGAAATTTATACCTAGAGGCTTAGAATCTAAATTTACCTATGTTTGGAAATGGAATGAACATTATTATAAAATGTATTTTATCAAGAAGGTATTTAGACTTTGACCAAATATACTGCAATATTTTCATTCTAATACTCTATCAAAATTTGGAGCCAGATTTAGCCATCAAGTGGGCTGGTGAGAATTCTGGCTTTTGTTCTGTTCCAGGAGGAGGGGGAGAAAATGGCACTGTCAATATTTTTCCATGTTAAAATCACAAAGGCATTCACGGATTGGATTGTTTCTTCTCAGACCTCTTTTTTCTCTCTCTGATGATTCTTTCCCTGCCAGCACTCTAATACACACACATGCACACATACTCACTCACACTCACACATTGGGCATTCTTCTGGGGCTGTGTGGACAGGCAGGTAGTGAGGTTAGAGAACCTTGAAAGGGTCCTAGAGTGAGGCCAAGTTTGTGACCTTTCCTAGACCTACATTCACACATGCCAGGAGGCAATACAGTTATGGAAGGAGTTTCACTTAGAGAGACACTCTTTTGGGGTTTGTTCATTTTGTTTTTGTCAGTCCTGGGGCTTGAACTCAGGATGCTGGACGCTGTCCCTGAGCTTATATGCTCAAGGCTTAGTACTTTACCACTGTGAGCCACAGTACTACCATCCCGTTTGGGGATGGTTGTTGGAGATAAGAGTCTCACATACTTTTCCTGCCCAGGCTGGCTTCAAACTACTATTCTCAGATCTCAGCTTCTTGAGTAGGGAGCATTACAGGCATGAGCCACGAGCACCCAGCACAGGTTCTATTCTTGACTATGGCATTGATTGTGTGATCTTGGGGAGCCAGCTAACTAGTTTCTGAAATAGGAATACTGGCCCTTCCAGTTTGTCTCCTGCCTGCCTTTAAAAATGTGTGTACATATGATTAACAATCAAGGAAACTTAAGAGACACAAAGAAGGAAAGACATTCTAATAGCGCCAAAGATTCTGCCCTTATAATGGCAGCTATTGAGGCTACCTTCTGATCTGATGTGGCTGGTAGAATTTTATTCCTTTAAGGAGTGGATAAAGAAGGGGGTAAAGATGTGTTTGTCTCGGCTGCACATGCTCTGACTTTGGAGGACAGAGCTTCTCTTTTGGCTCTAACACTCGTGGCTCTGGAGCTTTGAGATTAACTGAATAGTAGCTAGAAGAGAGTGAAAGATGAGTACTTTTTTGCCACTATATTAGGAGAAAGTGTGAACGTACAGTAAGTAAGCAAATGAGTGTGAGTGTGTGTATGAGAGAGAAGGGGGTGGGGAGGGAGAGAAACTAGAAACTAGATGGGAGAAGAAGGGGAGGGAGAGAGAGAAATGCACAGAAATAGAAATAGAAAAAAACAGAGACAGGATGAATAGGGAGACGGCTGGTTGCTTGTTGGTCAGATCTGAAATCTTACCTGTGATAATATTACAAAACCTTGATCCTGCATCTGAGTGAATCATGGAGACATTTTTCTGATGGCTGCCTGGATTCTTTCCCCTGCCTGATGATCACGTTGGGCAGGCTTCAGGAAAATCAGAGTAAATCACAAAGCAAGGGAGGAGGATGAAGCCCTCAACAGTGCCTGGCACTACCAGGCATTTGGTTACACTGGAATGTCTATTTGTGTGTTCCAGGCCCACAGCAGCACATAGCACATTTTGTTTTTGCATGAACAAAGCACAAAAAAAATCTGTTATATAGGAATGTTCTTCTTGCCTCCTGGTACCAGAATTAGGTTTTCAGCGTACATAAGTTAAATCTACTCTTCTAGTAGTGAGCTCCATTGTCTCGGTACAGACAGAAACTATTCTCTAGCACAACAGACATCTCTACATATTGTTTCCTTCGAAGAGCACAAAGTATAGTCCCGGGGGAGGTATGATCCAAGAGTATCCCCGCAGCTCGTTTTAGGAACCGGTTTTGCCTGTTAAAATGTATGAATTGTGAAGTTGGAATGAACAAAATGGTTACAGTGGGAATGGCTATAGGCAATGGGAGAATTAGGTCTTAAAAGTCAGGTCTGATTTTGTCTGTGTTTTAGAAAACAATGAGTTACCAACCATAGAAGGCATAGAAAGACTTTTATTAACTGTATCTCACAGTCTGCTTCACTCAGACAGACAGAGTGTGGAGGATTTGTTGGTGAAAGCCCTATGACTTAAAAATGTACCCCAGCTAGGGCCATAACAGGTGTTCTGTGTGTCTGTGGAATCACTTGGACGTCGGCTAGGGGAGCCTGGCCAGCACGCGGGCTTACAGATTCAAGAAGGGATGCGGTAACATGCCAGCGATGCAAACTTGGGTATCACCAGAGCTGCGTGATGTCATGTCCAGGAATGTTTTACCGCAGGCCTGGAGCAAGCCCACCTGTGCGCCTACTCCACAATGCTTCAGAGCTGTAGAAGAGCACAATGAAAACTCAAGGCAGAGAGCAGATGGTTTTATTCCCTAGAGTGCATATGGACTTTAAAGAAATGCCACTGTATTCAGAGAAGTCTGAAACTGCTTTTGCACAAATAGGCCTCTTTCATAAACAATCACTTATCTTGGTTTAATAACAGGTCTGATCTTTGCAATGGAAGTTTTTTTTAGGTTTTATACAGAAATAATTCTAAACATATCATGATGCCAGCAGCCTGTGGTGGCCATAGCCATGTGCTATGAACATTTCATATTAGAAACCTCACAGCATCCTAAAGCTGGATAATTATGAGCAGTTAAAAGTATGTGCGAGGCCACATAAAAATTAATGTTCAGTTTGCTCAGAACCACTTTCATCTTATTTGCTAACACAGAGAAAGCCGATGTTCTATGTGTAAATTGTCTTTCCACTCCCCCCCCCCCTTAAGATTCCTTACCAGGTACTTTACGGTAGCCTTATAACTTAAGTCATAAGACAAACAAACAGTGCTCTGTACAAATGTCGGCCTCTGCGGAGGAAGTAAATCTTCAGTGCCAGGAAGATCTGGAATGGACTTTAGTCCTAATTTGTGGATGTGTACGAAATAGAGCCACCTCTGGAGATATGCAGAGCAAGGGAGAAGCAAAAGCAAGACAATTTTGTTATTTTGTTTGGCAAAAAAAAAAGTGTTTCTATATTTCCTTTCAAAAAAAATCTCTTGTGGATTACAAAACTGTCAAATGAGTTGCCAGAAACTGTCATCCTTTGCTAGATGCCTGGAATAGTGTAAATTCTCTCTTGTACCCTGTCACCCTCTGCTCCTCTCCCATCCCTCAAGTATGAGGATCCAGTCCGATGATGTGATCATCACACACTTGCATTAAAGAACCTTCCAGACTTTGGTGGTCAATGCCTCTTTCTTTACTCTCTCCACAGAGTTAGTCTTATAAACACCTAAAGTGATTTTACAGATGAGGAACAAGGACATGGAAGAGGTGGACTAAGGAGGAAGTTGGTGGAGGGGAGCTATGGCTCATGTTCTGTAGTTTTCCACTCTTCCTTTGAATTGGTCTTGTATATCAGGATTTATTTTTTTCTAACTTACTTATAAAGCCTTAGTGACACAATTGGAAATCTGTGGTCTTGTGCACTGTTTCCTCACAACTTTTCTCCCAGCTGTTGGTAAGCAATGGCATTAAATTTTTTTTTTTAATCTGAAAGTTTGAAGTAAGCTTCATTATTTCTTAAGGGTAAGTCTCATGCGTCAAATGATTGGAAACAGGCTCAGCTTAGAGACTCTCGTATTGATCTAATAACTCACTCAGTTTGGGATTCTTCATCTTTGGTGTGGCTGCTGTCAGAGGTGTTAATGAAATGTGTGCATCCCAAACTTCATTTGTTCAACACTGACTGCAGCAAGGTAGTATAGACAAAGCCTATTTTATGGGACATTTGCTTTGTGACTGCAAGTTGATTGCTAACAGATACAGTTTATAAAGTACTGACTGGTCCTTTTGCTGTTGCAGAAACTAGCATTCGAAATTCATCTCCTCTTTGCAGTTAATCCTTCTGAAATTAATTCATAGAGCTAAAAGGTCTGGCTAAAGGCTGAGAACCTAGCTTAGTGGTATAGTGCTTGCCTAGCGTGCACGAAGTCCTGGGTTCAATTCCTCAGTACACATAAATAGAAAAAGCCAGAAGTGGTGCTGTGGCTCAAGTGGTAGAGTGCTAGCCTTGAGCAAAAAGTTCAGGGACAGTGTCCAGGTCCTGAGTTCAAGCCCTAGGACTGGCAAAAAAAAAATCTGGCTCAGGTTTGTTCCAGATGGATATTTTTTGTCCCTGGGAATATCCTCTCTCCTCCAACTATAGCATTTGTTTCTTCATGTTTAAACATAAGCACGAAGGCCTTGTTTGTGAGTTCGAATCAGGCATTAGTAGTTCATCTCTCCATGCTGTGGAGCTAGTGTGTGTGCATTTTGGGGATAAGGGGCAGTATACTCACAAGGGGATATTATCTCAAAAAACCACAGTTAGTGACTGGCACGGGCAAGCCCTTCTTCCATTTGAACCTGGATTCCATAGGGTCACATAGAAACAAAGGCCCGTAGAGTATAATAACACCATGTTGTGTGTGTTACTCAAAATGTCTGTCTCTGAATGTTTCCCTTGGCATTCCTGTATCTCCCTTTTCTTTACGGTATGTATTAATGAGCCAGAAGTTACAAAACTGACAGACTAGATGTCTTCCTTGGAGATGTGCTGAACAATCTTGTTTCCATAGTGCAGTTGGTGATGGAGAGTCAAACTTAGGAGTACCACATGGTTCCCAGCACACATAATGAGGGGGCGTACAACATCAGAAATAAACCTCACTTTCCAGTGTTTGGCCCACTAGGGCTGAGCTTTGTGGTCTTGCTGTAGGCACACAGGTATGTCTAGAATATAGTTTTGCCTGGTGCCCTTTTGGATTGGGTGACAAAATGTTTCTCCTACCTCGGTTTGACAGGCTTGTTCATCTGGTAGTGTGAAAACTAGAAAAAAAAATTCCTTCCGAAATACCTGGCTCTGTACTTTTCCCATTAGTACCATAGAAAACAAGAAAGCTGAAATGCTTTCCTTGTCTCTGATTGACTACCCCCTTCTGCCCCCTTTTTCCTGTAGAAAACTATTTATTTTTTTAAACAGGCAAGTTACAATTAGGCACCTAAAAAACAGATATTCGTTTCCTACCAGGGAACATAGAAGGCAAAGATGCTTTCTGCTTGTTTTCAAGAGAAATACTACTGCAGAAACCGGCTGTAAACACCAGCATTGAAATGAAGTGAGTCCTTTGGAATGCTTTCTAAGTGAAGACCACTAGGGGGCAGCACAACATTACAGAAAGTGCAGAGACCTCACCTGCTTCTCGCTTTGGAGCCATTGGGAAAACCCAGACAGGGTGGGACAGGAGAGGGGCCTAACTCCGCTAGTACTGGATGGAGATGGAGATGCAGCATACTCTCCTTTAAACTCCTGATTTTTGACTTTTTTTTCTTTGCATTTTCTCACTTGTCTGTAGCACTCAGGTCAGCTCATTGACAAGTGTGGAATTGAGCTTATTCTGTGAGGGTCTGGAGACATGCCAAAGACTGAATTTGGTATTGGGCAGGATCAAGACTGCTCTACATTTGGCTTTCTGCCTGTAGGTTTTGCTAAACCCTGAGATTCCCAACAGACTTCAGAGGTCCCAAGGCCGAAATGAGATGATGGCCTTTTACTTACAACCCATACTTGAGTCCCTGAGGCCTGTGCTGGTCAGGGGCCAGATAAGGAAAGGACTTGACCCTCTCTAGGGGACCTGGCCAGAACTGAGATGGTAAGTAGCTAGACACGTAAGGGGCTCGAGGGCACCAGATGCAAGGGCATGGCTACAGGCTTTATAGGCCACTTGTATCCAAATTACAAATCAGAGGCAGTTTGGGGTGTCCCCAGAGGCTCCTACACTAGCTCTGGGTTTCCTTTAATACCGGCAAAGAACAGGAAAACTGTGAGGCTTCCTTCCCTTTCTCTTTGGTTCAGGTCTTCCTTCCTTCCTTCCTTCCTTCCTTCCTTCCTTCCTTCCTTCCTTCCTTCCTTCCCTCCCTCCTTCCTTCCTTTCTTTCCTTCTCTTTCTTTCTTCTTTCTTTTCTCTTTCTTTCCTTCCTTCCGTCCTTTCTTTCTTTCTTTCTTTCTTTCTTTCTTTCTTTCTTTCTTTCTTTCTTTCTTTCTTTCTTTCTTTTTCTTTTCTTTCTTTCTCTTTTCTTTCTTTCTCTTTTCTTTCTTTCTTTCTTTCTTTCTCTTTCTTTCTTTCTTTCTTTCTTTCTTTCTTTCTTTCTTTCTTTCTTTCTTTCTTTCTTTCTTTCTTTCTTTCTTTCTCTCTTTCTCTCTTTCTCTCTTTCTCTCTTTCATCAAACCAGACAGCCTATGCCAGAGTCAAATGACAGTAACAGTTGTACTTGATAGAGGATTGCATTGTGTCTGGGACCTACATACTGAGAAGGGGTCCTATTGGAAAGGTCAAAAATTGTCACAAGCACAAAAGAGAACCAGGCTTTCTAGAAAAAACATCTTCACATTTTGTGACCTAACAGAAGTTTCCCTAGTATCATTATATTTAAAAATGCTGGGTATTTTTTTTAACCTTGGTCAGATTTTCAACAGCCCAATAACTTTAAAATAAATTTTCTTGAAGCAGACAGTGCTTGCTTTGTGAACATACTCAAGCTGTATGTGCTATTATCTATAAAAATGTATTCAGCCGGGCGCTGGTGGCTCACGCCTGTAATCCTAGCTACTCAGGAGGCTGAGATCTGAGGATCGCGGTTCAAAGCCAGCCCGGGCAGGAGAGACCGTGAGACTCCTATCTCCAATAAACCACCAGAAAACTGGAAGTGGTGCTGTAGCTCAAGTGGTAGAGCGCTCGCCTTGAGCTGAAGAGCTGAGGGACAGCGCCCAGGCCCAGAGTTCAAGCCCCACGACCGACCAAAAAAAAAAAATGTATTCATAGTCCTTGCAGAGGAGAAAGGCCTATACAGAGCTTTTTTTAAATTTGTGCCAGTACTGGATCTTGAACTCTGGGCATTGATGCTGTCCCTTAGCTTTAGGGTAGCACTCAACCACTTGAGCCACAGCTCCAATTCCAACTTTTGCAGGTTAATTAGAGATGAGAGTCTCACCCATTTTCTTCTCTGGTCTGGCTTTGACCTGTGATCTGCAGATCTTAGCTTCCTGAGTAGCTACGTTTACAGGCGTGAGCCACTGGTAGCTGGCTTGATACTCATCAAATTTTAGCTACTTTAATTGTCAGTGTCACTAGTTCTGTAAGGTGAATATAATTAATATTCTTCTTTTAAAATTGAAACTAAGAGGTTCAGAGAAACTAACTAACCACGTATCTAATAAGATCTAGGAATCAACCATTTGCCTTCCTTTCTGGCTTCTTTCTTCTAAGTCTTGTCTGTCCTTTGCTCAGTTCTTTACTAAAGCAACTTCGCAAGTCATTCACAAGGGACCACTGAGTGAGGCCTTCTTACGATGAAGGACTTCTACTAAAACATAAATAGCTGAAGCTCACCTTTAGTTGAGACTTAACCTGAGAACATACAATTTTTGAAATTTCCTGGGTTTGTCTAAGCAAGGTTGGGCCTGGTTGGTACTTGGATGGGAGACGGCCTAGGAAAAGTAGGTACTGTTAAGCTTTTGCCTGCATCCATCAGACTTCTACCTCCTGCCTCCATTCCTGCCTGCTTCCTCCCTGCCTCCAGTCCTCATTTTCATTTTATTGTATTGTAAGGTTGATGTCAGAGGGGTTACAGTTAGATAAGTAGGTAATGAGTACATTTCTTGTCAAACTTGTTACCCCTCCTTTGTTTAGCCCCACTTTCCCTCCCCCCAAGTTGTAAAGTTCATTTCCAACACAGTGTCTTGTGAGTATCGCTGTTGCATTGGTTCTCCCTTTGTCCTGTCTCCCCAAATCTGATAAATGTATATCCACAGGGCACCAAAATCAAAAATAGTGACAACAGGGGATCAAACAAAAGGGGAAAAAATGAAAGAAAAAAGAAGTAACTTCACACAGTACATTAAAAAAAAAAAACAAAAATAAAGACAAAACATAAACAACTTCTTGTTTTCATGTCCAGTAGCGTCTTCTTGGAGCCAGGCCAGCCCAACGAGCCTGCTTCTTTACACCTCCCTGGCTTCGCTCCACTGTCTCACCCCTCGCGCCCACACCCTCCGCTTTTGCATATCCTGCTAAAAGCACACTACACTACACATCCAGCTCCACGCTGCTCCCCTCTCTTTTCAAGGTAGCCCTTGAAAAGACACTTGGACCGCACCGCATGCCCCTGCTACCCCCTGAACTGCCACACGGTGGCGCACGCACACCGACCGCGCAAGACTCTAGAGGGGAGGGGCTCGCTGCCCTTGCCTTGCTAGTCTCACTGTGGTCTGCTTTCAGGGTTAGCCTTTTGCCCTGTCGAGCTCAGTCACAGGATGCACTTGCTTGAGTGGGTCGCTAGTGACTCCTTCCACGGCTTCTCAAGATCCAGAACGAACTTATTCCCTGCCCCTCACCCCCAGTGGCTGTGTTTAGTTCCTAGGGGTTCATGGGCGGCTTCTTAGTGGTTTGCCCAGTTTCCTGTCTTTGTATGATACCTGGCTCTTGAATGCATGAACTGCAGTCATTGAAACAAGGCATGGCTCCAGTGTTCGAAGAAACCTTTCCCTCTCTGCCCACCTGCCTGCCTGCCCACCTCCCTAGCAATGTAAAGACACTGAGCTTCAATGCCAGGACTGACACCCATGAGAAGGAGGGGCACAGAGAAACACAGAGGACATTCAATAAATGTGCTTGACTAGAAAGCTGAGGCTCCTGGTATGCCTGCCATCTTGCTGAGCCCGAGCACCAGCCCCCAGGGGGAGTCTCTGCTGTCAGCACATCCAGCAGGCAGACTAGACGGAGAGATTCCAGAGCCTCGGTGGGTGCCTACACACCTGCAGTGGGGAGGAAGGAGGGCTGGGACACAGTGTCTCCCCTGGGAAGCACATACTGCAAAGTGGGATCCCATTTTGCAGGGTGAGAGGTGCGGGCTGCTGTTGCGAAGAGGAACCCCCACTGGTTTGGGATCCTTGGGGGAAGGAGCCCAACGAGCCTGCAGATACACACCGTCTTCCCAACACACACCCTAGGAAGCACAAGGGAGATGGCTTGGAAGCTGTTGGAGTTGCCGCCTTGAGAAGACACGAGGTGAAGAAGAAGCCTGGCAGTCAGAAGAAGCAGTTGGCCACCGGGGCTGGAATGCTCAGTCCCTGCAACGAAGTCCGGTCAGGGGTGGGAGGGTTGGCATGGGAGGTGGGCTGTGCTCAGAAGGACAGAGGCCCAGAGGGCC
The DNA here is from genome assembly GCF_024711535.1 of Dipodomys merriami. Lineage (NCBI taxonomy): Eukaryota > Metazoa > Chordata > Mammalia > Rodentia > Heteromyidae > Dipodomys > Dipodomys merriami. Next base: position 6,724,660 of record NW_027206068.1, on the reverse strand, counting down.
TTGTGCGGCCACCTCCAATGTATGCAAGCCAGCCCCACCCTGTGGGATCTAGTGAAGCCTGGAATTAAGTTGGGTGCAGGCACAGAGAGGGAGAGAGAGTGGGGACACACACACACATACACAGAAGGGGGATGGGAGAGAGAGTGGGATGGGAGAGAGAGAAAGAGAGAGAGAGAGAGAGAGAGAGAGAGAGAGAGAGAGAGAGTGGGGAAACACACACAGAAGGGGGATGGGAGAGAGTGGGATGAGAGAGAGGAGAGAGAGAGAGAGAGAGAGAGAGAGAGAGAGAGAGAGAGAGAGAGAGAGAGAGAGAGAGAGAGAGAGAGAGACAGAGAGATCACTAGCAAGCAATTGGTTTAGGGAGAGAATCACCCCTCCCTTCGCGCAAACACAGAGTCACAGTGGTTTCAGGAGGCTGGCAAGGCTGGATTGGATGGACAGAAAAAGGACAAGGCACCAGCCTCCCGCTCGTGCTTTCCCACACTGGGGACCTCCCATTCCATGTACCGTCCAAGGGAGTCCTGTCCTCCCTCGTTTTCCTTGCTGGGTTGGGGCCCTGGTGGGATCTAGAGACCTGCTGTGCATTTAGGTCTGCCTCAGGATAGTGTTCAGCACCGAGCAGGGGGTGTGGGGCTGTGGCCACACAAGGGCCACACAAGGCTGTGGCCAACAGTCTGACCGCTCTAGGAGGATCTGGTTCCAGGTAACGACAGAGTATACTTGGCAGGTGACTGCTCTCACCTAGACTTCAAGCTGAGATGAAAGCAGCCAGATGGGTGCCCAACTGAGGATCAGGCGGGGTTTTCCTGCTAGGAGAAGCAGAAAAAGCAATGGCTTGGCTTCCTGTTGCACAGTGACACAGTGTTAGCTTGGCCCCTGTGCCTAGGACAGACCTTGATAGTGCAGAAGGTAGCCACCAAGCCGGTTCTTCCGGGCAGCTGACAGGCACCTGTCCTTGTCTTGCTCACGGACCTGTGACCAAACCCTCCCTACTCTTGAAAAATAAAACCTTCAAAAAATGCTAGCGTTGTGGCTCAAGGACTGAAAGGCCTGCCTAGCAAGCCTGAGGTGAGATCCTGTGTTACACCCTAGTACACCTCATGGCTTGGTTGCTGGCTTGTTTGCTTCATTGTTTGAGTGGTTGAATTTTGGTTTGTTAGCTGGATGGGTGATGGCTGGATTGAGAAAATGTGAGCTGTGTCCTGATAGGTTCAGTGGGCCTAGCATTGGTGAGGCTCTGAGTTCTATTTCTAGCACTGGGAAAACTAGACCAACACTGGCTGATTTTTGTTGTTTTATTTCCACCTAGAAGAACAATACATTGTCTTTTCATGTGGTGCACTTTCTAGAAGTTGAAAACAGGGGCAGGATAGATCAGGGGAAAAGAGGCATTATTCACCATAGCTAAGAGATGGAACCAACCCAGATGCCCCGCAGTAGATGAATGGATCAAGAAAATGTGGTATATATACACAATGGAATTCTATGCCTCCATCAGAAAGAATGACATTGCCCCATTTGTTAGAAAATGGAAAGACTTGGAAAAAATTATAAAGTGAAGCAAGCCAGACTCAAAGAAACATAGGTCCCATGGTTTCCCATATCTGCAACACCTAGTATATGTCTAGGACAAGCAGAAGAGGTCAAAAGCTATGTACATATGACCATGTAACTTGATCCTAACTGAAATGAACCCCAAGATAGGGACACAAGAGGTTTTATCTTTGTTGCTGTTCTTTTTTTAATGTACTTATTATGTACTATGTGATTTTTTTTGTTTCTTTGTATGTTCTTCCCCATGGTATAACCCCTGTTGTCACTGTATTTGATTCCAGTGCCCTGCATCTTGCATATATATTTTTCTAATTTGGGGAGGGAAAGGGAAATAAAAAATGCCAAAATAAGGATTCAGGACCACCCATTGTAATAATGAGATGTACAAGACAATATGGTGAAAACGAACTTTACAACTTGGGGGTGGGGAGGAGATGGGGAGGGAAGGGATAGTAGGGGAAAAACAAAGGAGGGTGGACTCATTACCTTGTTCATGTAACTGTAACCTCTCTGTACAGTTTCTTTACAATAGAAAATGTCTATTAAGAAAAAGAAAACAAAAGAGGCCTGAGAAAGTGCTGCCAGCATTTCAGAGACAATTGCTTCCAGACTCAAGAATTGTGGAATTCAGGGCACAGAGCACCCCTTTCTTGTTTAAAGGCTTCCATTTCCTCACAAGGCAGGGGTTCATGTTAGAGTAAAGCTTGGGCTTAGGCTAGGGTTAGTGGTAGCCTTGGCAGTAACGTGGGGCTCTAGGGACCTTAGGATGTTAAGGCTGGGGTTCTGGTTAGTAGTAGGATTAGAATTCATGGTAGACTGGGCATTAGCAATAGAATGAGGATCAGAGGTTCGAGTGAAGGCCCCAATTAGGTGTTAGGGTTGCGATTAAGTTCAGGCTTAGGTTTTGGCTATGGATGAGGGTCAGAAAATGGGTTAGGTTTAGCATTAGGAAGTGTGTGAGACAGAGCGATGGGATCCAGCTTGTGAGTTACAGAAGCTCCTGTAGAATCAAGGCCTCCACTAGTAGCAGCAGCAGCACAAGGGCAGGCGCAGGTGTAGGCCTAGCCTAGAAATGGGCCTCAGAGCACAGGTAGCAGCTCTTTTGATGGTGATGACACCTAAGGGTTTGTGTGTTTTTCCTCTGCTATTTAAAGACTTACAAGGCAGGAGCATTTTAAAAGCAGACAGAGCTACTTCACTTGATAGCAAAAGTATAGACTCTGCAAAATGGGGTCCCGGGAGCTGAGAGTCCAATGGAGTCCTCTCAAATGGGCTATTATTATAGGTGGGCTCACATATCATCACCAATGGGCTTTGTCCTGATTGCCTATGTATATACCACTCCAGCTCCTTTTTACTGGTTGAGCAGGGGCACAAGGCATTTTAGGAAGAAGCTCTATGTTGAGTCACATGTTATCTGTCATGTGTTAGGTCCACCAAATTTTATCCCTTACTGTCCTTCAATCACAGCTGCAAGTCCTTTAGTTTATCCTAAAAGATTTGAGATTATGACTCACTACATATATACTCTAGCATTGGGTGGTAGCATTTACTTGAGTTAATTTACAGATTAATCTTAGAAGTCAACAGAAGTTTGACATGAATTCCATAGGATGCATGAATTCCATGGAGGGGGTGTTCTCTCACTATATTTATGTTAACTGTTGGGCTTGATAATATCTGAAGGATGTAAATATTATCTTTAATCTCTTCATATATGACATGTAGGAAAGGAAGCATGCAAAATTGCAAGTTGCCTGAAAATTTTTATGCTAACTTCAAAATAGGCCTCAATTTGGAGGGGGTGCTTCTTGCCAGCATACAAGAATAAAGATCCTACGTAATGTAGAGCAAACTTGACCTCCATGTCACCACAATGAATGACAGTGCCTAGGAAGTGCCACTTATGTAAACCTGAAGTGCTTTCTTTTGGGTTGTAGGATATGCTTGAATTGCACTTGTTCTCCATGGAATAATTTACCTCCTATTCACCCCTATTCACTTTCTTCTTTCTTCTTGTACCAGGCAGTCATTGTAGAGGATAACATGGATTGATGCTCTTCAAATGGTATGAGCAGGGTTCCAGAGAACCTCCTTATGTTTTTAAAATGTGAGATGTATGCTTTCCCTTATTCACGGTAGATCTAATGAACCTATAAATCCATAACTCATTGGACAGTATGTAAGTGGTTACAAAAATAAATAAATGAAGTATAATAGACTCTATGGAAAGCTCCATTAAAGTAATTTTTGGGGGGTCGGTCATGGGGCTTGAACTCTGGGCCTGGGTGCTGTCCTTCAGCTCTTTGGCTCAAGGCGAGCACTGTACCACTTGAGCCACAATGCTACTTCCAGTTTTCTGGTGGTTTATTGGAGATAAGCGTTTCACAGCTTTTCCTGCCTGGGCTGGCTTTGAACTGCGATTCTCAGATCTCAGGCTCCTGAGTAGCTAGGATTACAGGTGTGAACCACCAGCACCCAGCCAATAGAGTAAATTTTTAGGACTAAGTCAAAGCCCAACAAAATCAGCACCAGAAAGTTGGCACTTCCAAGGCGAGATGGGGAGATGAATAAAGGGGGACGTGGGGGAGAATTCAGTCAAGAACCTCTTAATGAAATGCATCTTAGGATGCAGGATAGAGCACCAAAGAGCAGAATTACTATTAATACAAGTCTACTGAGACATCTAGTTCCAAGGGTGGAGGTGTCACCTAGGGCAGTCATTTTTAGTGGAAAGCGCTCAGAGATTACCTCCTGTCCAATAACCACCAGTATAGTTGAGAATTCCACATTTCCTTTATCATGTTCTCTCCTCTTCATTCTCTTGGCCTTACCCAGCTCTGTGATTTGACTTTGCTCTCTCTGGAAGTTGTGGAAGACAGACTAGGGTTTTCAGGTGAGGCATAAATGATAAAATTTGCTTCTAACTTGTTATGTCTGAAAAAAAATTTTTTTTGTTTGGTCATTGAGGTCCCTGAGCTTTAAATTTATTTTTTTCTTTTCTCAAGGCTAGTGCTTCACCACTTATGCCACAGCTCTACTTCTGGGCTCCTCCACCCCCTCTTGCCCAGGATGGCTTTGAACCATGTCAGATCTCAGCCTCCTGAGTAGCCAGGACGACAAGCATGAGCCACCGATGCCTAGCGATATCTGCCAGATTTCAACCAGACTAGTACATCTTGATGCTTTTGTGACTTCAGAGTTCACTTACAGCTTCTTGGAAGTTTTTTTTTTTTTGAAGAGTCTTTCAGGCAGGTGCAGGTGGCATATGCCTGTAAACTCTAGCTACTCAGAAGGCTGAGATCTGAGGATGAATGCTCAAAACAGTGCAAGGCAGAAAATGTCCCTAAGACTCTCATCCTCAATTAACCAGCAAAAAGCAGGAAGTGTAGAGTGACAGCCTTGAGCAGTAAGAGTTGGTACAGTGTCCTAGCCCTGAGTTCAGGCCCCAGACCTCCTCCCCCCCCCTCACACACACACACACACACACACACACACACACACACACGCGCGCGCACGCACGCACAGGCACATACACCTGATAAACACACATGCTTCTTAATCTCCATAGGCAGGAGGAGGGTGACAGGCTATCATCGGCTAATTAAACCTACCTTTAATTTACCTAAACTCTCAGGACTGCAAGTCCCAGAGCAAAGCAAGTCAGGATGCTCTGGGCAGCTCCGCCTCCTTCTTCCTGGGACTCTCGCTTGTCCTCGGGCCAGTGCCAATGGAGACAGCCGGCAAAGGAAACCGGAGGGAGAGGCGTAGCAGAGCTCCGGTTGCAAGGGCTGCAGAGAGTTTGGCCTGGCCGGGTGGGTGGCGACTCTGGATGAACCCCTCCACCGAGCAAGCTCTCTCCTGACTTTCCTCCAACCAGCATCGGGGAGGTTCCAGGAGATTCCAGATCGGGGAGATCCCTGGCTGACCACGGCCCAATTCCACGTTCCCAACCCTTCACAGGGTCCTTTCCTTCAAGCCCTTCCTGCGGCTCCTGGCCGGGCGGAGGCCACCTGCGGAGACAGACAGACAGACAACACCGACCGACAAAACCGAGGAAGACAGACAGACAGGACACTGGTACAGACTCGGGCCTGGTCAGTGGCCGGTGACCTCGGGAAGCAAAAGAACCGTGAGTCCCGACCAGTTTTCCCGGGCCGCCCAGCAGGTAGGACCGGTGGACGGACAAGCTGTCCCCTGTCGTACCGGGGCCTTAATGAGTCACGGGGTAACTAGAACCGTCCATGCCACCCCACCCCCCCCGATAGCGCGTGGGGCTCCCTGCATCCTTTCCGGTCCCGAGTGGTGGGGGGCGCAGGGATGGGGTGCGGGGCTCGTCCTGCGTGCCGGGCGGTCCCGGGGCGCGGTCGGCGGCGCCCGCCCATCACCGGGTTGGAGGCGGGGGTCGAGCGGGGCGCCGGGCCGCGATCGAAGGTTCCGGTGTCGGGGCGATCGCGCGCGGCTCCGGCGCCGCCCTCCGCACCCCCCGGCGGCGCCAGGTCTCCGCTGGGGCGTCCCGGTGCCCCGGGTGGCGGGGCGGCGCCGGTAGTGGATTCCCCCCCCGGCCCCCCGCGCGGGAGGCAGCCGGGCCCGAGCGGTTGGGTGGCCGGGGCTGGGGGCCGGCCTTCGACTCTCCCTTTGCGGAGATCGTCCCCTTTCCCCGGCCCGAGAACGCGTCCTAGGGCGGTGGGCCAGGTGGGGTCCACGTTCACCGGAGCGATCTGGCGCGGAGGAGGTGCGGGGAGCGAGGCCAGCGAAGAGATGCGGGGGTCCCCTAGGTCTTGCGTCCAAGTCCGTGCAGAGAATGGGGGACCCCCCGCCCCGACCCCGCACAGCAGCGTGCGTGAGTCCCGGCGCGGGTCGCGCTTGAAGCGGAAGCTGCGTGGTGGTTGGAGAGCTCGGGCCCACGTGGTGCAGGGCGCTCACGGGCGCTTCTCTTGCCGGCCAAACCCACGCGGGAAGCGAGTTTGAGAACCCCAACACCTCTCCCTCTCTCTCTCCCCCTCCCTGGCCTCCCCTCCCCCTCCTCCTGTCTTCCTCTCTCTTCCTTAACTCTTTCCCTTTCCTTGTCTCTGTCCTCCCCTTCCTCCTTCCATCCCTCCCTCCTTCACTCCCTCTAGGTATTGGTGCTTGGTGCTTGAACTCTGGGCCTAGTTCTCTCGCTTGGCTTTTCTCCCATGCTTTCCCATTTGAGTCACAGTTCTACTTCCAACTGGTGGTTAATTGGAGATAAGAGTCTCATGGACTTCCCTGCCTGATCTGGCTCCAATCCGAGATCCTTACTAGAAGGGATATCTAAAGGTAAATTGTTGCAGGCTTTCTCTGGGCCATGTGCCATTGTCTGGTTGCCTTTCCATTTGTGTAACCCGTGCTCCTTCTACGTTTGGGGATAAGCCTCCCTCATATTCAGCTGATCTACCATTCTTTCTTTCCTTTCTTTGGAGGATAAGTTGATCTTCAGGGTCTCCCTCCACTTCTGCGTCTAGACAGTGCAGGTTCATTAGGCACAGATATTGGTTCAGGTATTTTTAGCTGTCAAAAAGACAGATGAAGCCAGGCACCAGTGGTAATCCTAGCTACTTAGGATGCTGAGATCTGAGGATGATGCTTTGAAGCTAGTCCAGGCATCAAAGTCTGTGAGACTATTATCCCCAATTAACACCCCCCCAAAGGGTAAGTGGGTGAGTCAAAGCCCCAGAACTGGCGCAAAGAAGAAAAAAGACTACTTTTTCTTTACTTTGGCTAGTGTGCATGTCTGTGTGTAAGTATGCCCTGCATGTACAAACTGGGGCTTGAACTCAGACTCTCAGCACTGTCCTTTAGTTTTTTGCTCAAGGCTAGTGCTCAAGGCTACTTCTGGCTTTTCAGTGGTTAATTGGAGATAAAAGTCTGAAAGACTTTCCTGCCCTGGCTGGCTTTGAACCATGATCCTTAGATCTCAGCTCCCTAAAATAAAAAAAAATTTATTCTTGCTTCCTCCTTAATGTCTTCCACTCTATCTTATTTATATTTATTCTTGCTTCCTCCTTAATGTCTTCCACTCTATCTTCCTCTTTCGCTTTCACAGGCTTACTTCAGTCACAGCTACACTTCTTGTTGTTTTTTTTTTAGTGGTTAACTGGAGATCAGAATTTTCTGCCTAGGCTAGCTTCTAAGATTCTCATATCTCTCAGCCTCCTGAGTAGCTAGGTTTACAGGGGCTTGCCACTGGAGCCCAGCTCTTCATTTGAGCTTGCATAAATAAAGCAGTGACCAAGAGAGAGAGATTAGCCTGCTACTCATTGTTGAAAAGTTACAGCTGGTTTAAATTGATTATCTGCATGGGCTAATTAATTTGGTAATTGTGCATTGGTCATGGAGGTGGTTTCCCAAAATGCCAGAAGTGGGTTCTGCCTTAAGTGGTAGAGTGCTTGCCTTGAGCAGAAGAAGCTTAAGAGCTAGGAACCAGTGGCTTACACTTGTTATCCTAGCTACTCAGGCTGAGATTTGGGGATCACAGTTCAAAGCCAGCCCAGCCATCAAAGTCCTTGTGAGGCTCTTATCCAACTGACCACTCAAAAACCAGAAGTGATGCCATGGCTCAAGTGTTAGAGTACCAGCCTTGAGCACAAAGACGCTCAGGAACAGTTCTTGAGTTCAAGCCCCAGGACAAGAAGAAGAAAAAGGAGAAGGAAGAGGAGGAGTGAGAAGGGGGAGGGGGAGGAGGAGGAAGAGGAGGAGGAAGAAGAAAGAAGAAGAACAACAACAAGAAGTATAAGAAGCAACAACAGAAGCAGCAGCAGCACTCAAGCCCAGAGTTCAAGCCCAAAGACCAGCAAAAAATAAACAAAAATACAAACAACAAAAAAAGATCGATGTGTCTACATGCACTACTGAAAAAGATCTGCATCACAGGACAAGATAGCAAAGGGACAGAATGAGATGAAAATGGAGATTGCAAGGCTTTTATTTCACCAGCACTCCATAGCTTCAGGTCAAAACCCAGTATTTTTAGTGAAAGTGGCCTTCAGAAAGTTTTTGAAGCAAGCCAAGCAAGTGTTGTCATAACATACACATCAGAGGTGTTGTCTTCAGTAAGTCAGTGGGAAGCGAATAATGTGTTGCTCAGCTGTGTGACTTTCAAAGCCATTAACTTTGAAAAGATTAACCAAGAGAAGATGATATGGTCCTGGTCTGACAGATGATCTGATATCTGGGTGGATTCTAGGGAGGTACCAGGGCCCTTTGTGGAATAAGGTCTTTCTATGGTAACAGCTTGTGGTTTGCCACTTCTGTAGTCATCTCAAAGCTCACTAATTTTAGCTCAGTTTTGTGACAAGGGGCTTCAAGCTTGGTGTTTATGACACAGCTACTGAAAGTATAACATTAGTTTTTTCTTTTTTTTTCTTTTTCTCAAGACTAATCCTCTATCACTTTGAGCCACAGCTCCATTTCCAGTTTTCTGGTGATTAGTTGGAGACAATTGTCTCATAGGCTTTCCTGCCTGGGCTGACTTCAGACTGTGGTTCTCAGATCTCAACTCCTGAGTAGTGAGGATTATAGGCATGAGCCACCAGCACCTGGATGGAAGTATAATTTTAATGGGTATCTCGCTTAGGGACCAGCATTTATGTGCATTTTTGTCTCCTTGGGCTAGTCTTTAGCTGTTTCAGCTATTGCATACCCACCATCTCTTTTCCAGTCAGGTTTCTAGCCAGGGATCATGAAAAGAACATTCCTCCCTCACAGGAACATGCTAGGTTTGCACTGATGTGTATGTGAGTATACACTAGACACTATCTGTTCAAGGCTAGCTCTCGACCACTTGAGACACAGCTCCACTTTTGGCTTTTTGCTGGTTAGTTGGAGGTAAGACTCATTCAGATTTGTCTGCCTCCACTGCCTAGGAACTAAGAGCTTCAGATCGTAGGCTCCTGAGTAGCTAGGATTACAGGCCTGAGGTGCAAGTGCTCAGCAAGATCAAAACTTTCCAGAGGGAAGTGGAGAATATTTGAGCCACCTGGGCAGCATATCCTCAGTTGCAGTGTGTGGAGGGCTCTTGCTACTACCGCACTCACGTTACCTAAGAGGGTTCTTATGCAATTGCCCATATTCCACCTGGACTATGAGCTCAGAGTTTACAGGATGTGTCCATCAGTTCACGGTGGTCATCCCATGAGGCCCCTATTAGCCTAAGAGGTGACATCTTTCTTCTTTCTCCTCTGATCTTTGACATTTTTTGAGGCCCCATAAACTTACACCGCCACCACTACCTCCTTCTGCATATATGGTCACCCTTAGTCCTTTCCCAGTGGAGCTCTCAGAAGTCTTCAACTGTCCTTCCTGTGAAGTTGTTACATAAAGCCTAGCTAAACACGGGGCTGAAATAAAGGGAGCAATGTCAGGAGGGGGAGCCTTCCAATCCTATGAATACCAGGGGAAGGAGAAAGTAGTCTCAGGAAGGCACCACAGAGGTGAGGCTAGAGCCAGGAGACTAGCTTCTCTGACCACCTGTCTGTCTTAGGTATCCCTGGGCCTATGTCTCTCCAAGATCCCCCAAACCATCTTCTCTCCGTGACCAGATTTAGACAGAGATGGGTCAATAGCAGCATGGGTAGATTGGGGAGAACCCCTGCAGGGGAGCCACCAGCCAGGGATAAAGATGCCCTCTCTCACTCATGGGTTGGGACATGTGTAGTGGTCCATGAGAATGCTGGTTTTGTCTGGTGCAGAGTGGTAGAAAAGTAACTGATGCTGGGACATAGGTAATGTGCAAAGTGGGTCACAATGTGGAGGAAGGAAGGAAGCTGGGTAGTGGAGGGTGTGTTTGCTCAAGACCCTAATCTGTTAAGTGTCAGTATAGTTTTATCTGGTGCCAGCTACATGGCAGGTAGAGAGAATGCAGGGCATGGAGTGGTGGGAAATGAAGGCACTGGTCTGCGGTCTCCAGATAAGGACACCTGGCCATTCAGACCTAACAGAGACCCGATTACACCGCCCATTGGATGACCATAGGAGAGGCAGACATAGATGTGGTGACAGAGGAAAAGATAATGACAGACACCAAACCATGGAATTGAGGTTTGGGGCACCTGTGGCATGAAGTTTTCCACCAGCTTCTATTCCCCCTGGGTCCATTTTACAGGGTATTTATTGAGTAGAGTACAGGTGCATACTCAGAAAATGAAGTCACAGTTTCCTTGAAGTCAGTATAGTTTTACTCACGTGATAAATGACCTTTTTAATCTTAAGAAAAAGGTGTGCAAGCAGCAAATGACTTACAGTTAGCATAGGTTTTTGGTCTATCCCCACATTCCCAGAAAGTTTGCTGTGGAAATAGCCTATACCTGGGTAAATTCCCTTCAAGACCGGACTGATAAACTTCAGCATTCTGAGAGTTCATGTCCGGAGGAGGCATTCCATTCTCCCATCCTTTGGGGCCTCACAGCTTGGCTTTGGAGGGCTCTCACAATTTCCCTTTTCTATTATTTCAGAAAGCACAATTTTCATTTCTGTTTGAGTCAGCATACACTGGATGCTAGAAGATAAACATTGAAATATGCACAATAATCCCTAAAATAGAGATTATCGGGCCCAGAAATGGCAAAAGCCATCCTGAAAGTCCCCAGTTCTCACCGAATTTTAACCTTTTCAGCTCCTGTGTGAGCTGTGCTAGCTGATTCTGAATCTTCTGAGAATCGTAAGTTATATTAAAGCAGCACAGTCCTGCAAACTGTTCACATCCTAAATGATTTTTAACAGTAAACAATCTATGGCGGCTCGATTTTTTTAAGATTCCTGTTCTTAACTCCTTCATTTCCTGATTTATTTCTTCCAAAATTATAGCTGTGACCTTTGTCATTTGGTTGAAAACACAAGCCAGCCTGTTGAATTTTTTTTTTACACCCCATATCTTGACAAGGGACAGGCAGAATAAAAGCTGAAGCTACAGCCAGCTCAGCAGTATTTAACAGCACAAGGTTCTCATCACATTTTCTGGGGAGATGATGCCCCTTATTCTGATGAGTCAAATTACTAAGTAACAGAGGTACTACTCTCCCAACATTGCAGAGTCCTGAATAATTTGTCTTCAGAGCACCATATGCCTTTCCTCCACAAAATACCAGTCCACTAAAGAATGCATGAGAGGCAAGTAAAACCGTTTCTGTTGGGAGCTGAGATGAGTGTTAGAGGGAGGGACAATAGAGATGGTGATTGTTGGTGAATATGGTCACAGTACATTTTTGTGTGTGCTGGTCTTGGTACTTGAAGTCAGGGCCTTAGTAAGGATCCAGATGACTTCTTTTACATATTTGACTGTTTTTGAGCACTAACTGAAGAATCACCTTTGTTGAAGGTACAGAATCCAGATCTTCTTTCTGCCAACTACTCAGATCCCTCAGAGAGACAATTCAATTAGAATCAACATAGTTGATTACTTGTCTCCTGGTTATCTACTCCTTCAAAAGATGGGACATTCCTTGGGCCCATTTTCTGAAGGTGTTGTAATTGATATGTTTGTACAGTATATTACCTGCCTTTTTTTTTTGTAGGTCATGGGGTTTGAACCCAGGACCTAGGTGCTTTTCTGAGCTTTCTTAATTCAGGGTGATGCCCAGGATTTCTGTACCATGACAGGGCAGCACCAAGTACAGTAAAAGTGACATGAACACTTGTTCTGTGTAGGGTGGACAGGCACTTCATTCATTAGAGTGGAGAAAGGGGTGGCCTTCCCTGCTTCTGGATAAACCCACTTTGTCTCTTGCAAGGGTTCCTATTTCACATCAGGTAGGAACACTAGAAATGAAAAACTTAAAGCATAATGTTCAGCCGGACGCCAACGGCTCACACCTATAATCCTAGCTACTCAGGAAGCTGAGATCTGAGGATCGTGGTTCAAAGCCAACCCAGGGAAAGAAAGGCCATGAGACACTTATCTTCAATTAACCACCAGAAAACTGGAAGTGGCTCAAGTGGTAGGGTACTAGCGTTGAGCTGAAGAGCTGAGGGACAGTGCCTAGGCCCAGAGTTCAAGCCCCATGACCAACAACAGCAAAGAAAAAAAAAGTACAATGCCCACACTATAGGAAGAACAGAATTGTAATATCAATATTCAAGTCTAAAGTTCCCTGTTTACAGCAACTAAACACCCCGCCCCAGTCTGTAACCATTTGATTTTCTACTATTTATGTAAGTATTCATTCACTATACTCCATAAACAGACCACTGGCATGACATTGACCCATTGTGTCTTTGAGAGGTGAAAAATGCAGTTCAGGAGAAGCATTCTGCATGGTCTCCAGACCCCTGGGGTTTGTTGTGGCAGGCAATACCCTTTCCAGGTCAGCCCTGAGTAGAGGGCATCTGAGGGAGGGCCGGTCAGTACACCCAATGCCAGTGTCATTTTGGCATCAGGATAGGTGTGTGTATTAATGATTCTCAGTGTCCTAAACGTGAACTTTGAAAAGCAAATCAGAGCAGACTAGAGAGGGAAATCATCTCAAAGAACAATACCTGGCTGTTGGGTGAGAGCTGTTGGGAAGTGCCAGGCCACCTAGGTGGGACCTGGAGGACCCTGCGAAGTGAGCATGGTGGGGAGTGGGGGGGGGCTGCGAGTTCAGGGGGACCTGGCACTAGACAGGGAGGAAGTGCAACCACCATGAAAGACAGATACTAGAATGCTGAATTTGTGGAATCTGAGCGGCTTGTGCCGTTTAAACAGCTTTGTGGAAATTCTCAGTGAAGGAAATGAACTTCACCAAGTTGGCAAAAGACTGAGGATTTCTATAAGAAGTGGTGGAGAGCAGATCGTGAGCTGGGGAATTACAAAGATCTTTTGATGAAAGCAGAATCGGAGCATAGTGCTCTTGATGTTAAGCTGAAGCATGCATGTAATCAAGTGAAACTAGAGATCAGTGGAGACAATGAGCTGAGGCTGACTGTGAGAAGCTGGAAAGACAAATCCAGCTGATTTGAGAGATGCTCATGTGTGACACATCTGGCAGCATTCAACTAAGTGAGGAGCACAAATGAGCTCTGGCTTTTCTCAATAAGGGCCAACCATCCAGTGGCAATGCTGGCAAGAAAAGACTATCAACTACTGAGGAATCAGATATCAGCTTTGACAAGACTGATGAATCACTGGACTGGGATTCTTCCATGGTGAGGAATTTTAAATTGAGGAAAAAGAGAAAAGAGTTACTCTCGTAGCTCACAGTTTGTTGAAAGAAAACTTGTTCCATTGGCTCCACAGTAGACCAGGGGAATGAATCCATAGTTGCAAAAACTACAGTGACTATTTCCAGTGATGGTGAGCCCATTGAAGCTGTGTCCATTATTGAGAGAGTGCCGTACTGGACCAGGAGGCGAAGGTAAATAGGTACTTTACAAACTTGGAACAGTGACTCTAGCATCAGGCCACTGGAGCCAAGAACTGAGACAGACCATTTGGGCATACCACAAACAAATGGAGGAATGTGCCTCCATGACTTTGTCTCTAAGATGGTTATTAAACCTGAATCTTGTGTTCCAGGTGGAAAGCGGATAAAATTTGGCCAACCATCTCTGAAGTGTCAAGATTGTCGAGCAGTCTCTCATTCAGAATGTGGGGACCGCTGTCCCCTTACCTGCATCCCTCCCCTTACAGGAACACCTGTCAAGAATGGAGAGGGAATGTTGGCTGATTTTTGTGTCCCAGACATCTCCAGCGATCCCTTCCATTATTGTCCACTGTGTAAATGAGAGTGAACAGAGAGGGCTGACTGAGACAGGATTGTATAGGATCTCAGGGTGTGATTGGACAGTGAAAGAGCTGAAAGAGAAATTGAAAACAGTATCTCTCCTCAGCAAAGTGGATGATTTCCATGCCTTCTGTAGCCTTCTAAAAGACTTCCTTCAAAGCCTCAAAGAACCCCTTCTGATCTTTCAGCTAAACAAAGCCTTTTTGGAAGCAGCAGAAATCCCAGATGAAGATTACAGCTAGCTGCCAGGTACCAGGTTGTCAGTGAATTGCCCCAGGCCAATAGGGACACATTAGTCTTCTCATGATTCACTTGCAGAGAGTGGCTCAGAGTCCAAACACTAAAATGGACGTTGCCAATCTGGCTAAAGTCTTTGGCCCTATGATAGTTGCCCATGCTGTGCCCAATCCAGACCCAATGACAGTATTATAGGAGGTCAAGCATCAACCCAAAGTGGTAGATAGAGCGTCTGCTTTCATTTCCCTTGGAATATGGAGTCAGTTCATGATGGTGGAGCAAGAGAATATTGAGCCCCTGCATATCATTGAAAACACAAATGCCATTTCAACACCACAGGCACCAGATATCAAAGTGAGCTTAATGGGGCCCGTGACCACGCCTGAGTACCAGTTTCTCAGGACTCCTTCAAGTTCCTGGTCACAGAGAGTCTGCTCCACCCTCTGCAAGAACACTCCCAGATTTGGGAGCAAAAGCAAGTCTGCCACCAACCTAGGATGACAATGCAACCTTTTTGCTCCTCCAGTCCTCAAGTGAAGTCACCCTGCCAGCATTTACTGACTGCAAGAAAGGGCACATGTGTATTCTCTGCTCTGCAGGATCCTGTACTCATTACTACTTTTAGCATTCCCTAGGCTTTTAATCAAGTTTAATTGTGCATGAGGGTTTTATTATATATATATATATATATATATATATATATATATATATATATATATATATATCCCTCTCTTTCTCTTCTAGTAACATAATATCAGCAACTAAGTGCTGGTTGTTGTTAGAGACTTTCAGATGAGAGATCTTTTCCACAGGGGTAGATAGAAGGGATAATATGGAATTCATTGTGATTCTTTTTGGGACAAAGACATCACTCTGACTTAAAACCCTTTGATGGGGCTGGGAAGGTGGCTCAGTGGTAGAGCGCTTGCCTTGAATGCATGAGGCCCTGGGTTCGATTCCTCAGCACCCCATAAGCAAAAAGAAAAAAGCCGGAAGTGGCACTGTGGCTCAAGTGGTAGAGCACTAGCCTTCAGCTGAAGAGCTGAGGGACAGCACCCAGGCCCAGGGTTCAGGCCCCACCACCGGACCCAAAAACAAAACCAAACCAAAAAAACCCTTTGACTTCTTTGAAACCCTACATCTTTAGTAAGACCAACTTATGTCAGGGCAGGAAGTGAGAGGGCAGGGTAAAGACAGGATTGGGCAGGGGATGCAGGATGACTGCCTCTCAACACTGAAGTCCCTTTTCTCTCTTGAATTGAGCTATAGCATTGAGCCTGCAGAAAAATGGGATAGGTTGAGAACAGAGCTAGTGGTGGAAGAATGTTTAGCTTTAATATGGGCTGATTAGATCTTAGTATAAAATGGCACAACCTTGCAATACTATGACTTGTATTTATCTCTAATGGTCTACTGGCTGGACTTTGGACTTGGTTGGGGTCAGCGCTTATTTGTTCTTCTAAAGTTGAATTCATTGTGATGGCTGACTCTCTTACCCCTCGCCTAACATGGTCCTGTTTCCAAAGGTCAGTTTGCTGTCTGTCTGACATAACAATTAAGATTCGCTTGTAAAGGAAGAGTGTCAATATTTCGTGTGGCAATAAAAGCCACAGTCATTTTTTGCTTTTGCATGTGGGATGCTGAATTTTCCCATCAAACAGTCACATCTAGGTAAACGTGAGTTTTTTCTTCTGTCAGATTATTCCCAATATCTGTAAAAATGGTTTTCTTCTGTAGACTGTTTCTTACTCCTTACTCATATTGACCTTTGTCTATAAGACTCACATTTGTAATAATATTAGGAAAAACTAAATAGCCTTTTCAAGCACACACACACACACACACACACACACACACACACACACACACACACACACACACACACAATACCTAAGTCCATGGATTGTGGGAGGGGTGGGTGAAGGGTGAAAAGGGTCTTCCACTATAAATTGGAATTACGAATAACTACACATGGAAAAGATGCCAATCAAATCCTCTCTGCACTAACCAGAGCCAGACACTGGAGAATGTAATGTGGAGTCTCCCAACACTGGGTCTAACTCATCACAAATCTCGACCCCTGTAGCAGTGACAGACATGGCAGGCCTGCAGCTCCAGTTTCTTGCTCCTTTACTCTGTAGCACACCCTGATTTACAGAGAGACCCATTTGATCCATGTGGGAAATCCCAGAATGGACAGTGAGTGAATAGAGCAATGATTCAGAGGATTCCTGGGCCCAAAGCAGATCTGTAAGAGGGAAAAGAAATTGAAAAGCAGGAGAAAATCTGGACGTCGCTGCTTACATTCCGTATGGGTCTGCTCTGAGCAATTCTCTCTGCAGTGGGTCTGCTCTGAGCAATTCTCTCTGCAGTGACTTTGTAATCAGCTTGGAATCAGGGACAGACAGGAATGGTTGATCATATCTTTTTGACAGGAACCAGAAATTATCCCCTAGGAATATTAGTGCCTCTTCAGGATAGACCACCAACCAGGCAAGAAGGAAACAAGGACTTACTCATTCTGATCAGTGATGACAATCTCTCTGGGAGGACTGAAATTCTGACAAACCAGGCCATACTTTGACAAGAACATATCCATGCCTCTTTTTCCCTTCCAAAATTCCTTTTAATCTTACAGCTCATGTCTGTACCCCAACGGTGGCTGAAAAGACACTGAACTGCTGTCTTCATAGGGCAAATCTGGATCTTATAATAATAAATGGTCTTTCTCTGCGCTTTTTTTTTTTCTTTATAAGTTATGGGCCTTGAACTCTGGGTCTGCACACTGTCCGTGAGCTCTTCAGTTCAAGACTAGAGCTCTACTACTTGAGCCACAGCACATCTTCGGTTTTCTGGTGGTTAATTGGAGATAAGAATTTCACAGCCTTTTCTGCCTGGACTGGCTTTGAATTGCAATCCTCAGATCCAGCCTCTTAAGTAGTTAGGATTACAGTTGTGAGACACTGGCGTCTGACTTTTTTCCTCTGCGCCTTTTTACCATGTCTTTTTAGGTGGTGTTTCAGTTTCTTCCCTTAGGAGAGACTGGGCAGCCAGGCATTTGTGCCTCATGCTTATAATCCTAATTACTCAGGAGGCTAACCTCTGAGGATCAAGGTTCAAAATTAGGGTGAACAGAACAGTGTCTGAGACTCCAATTTCCAGTTAACCAGCAAGAAAGCTTAACTGGAGATATAGATTAAGTTGTACAGCACTAGCACTGAGAAAGTGAGCCCCATCAACCCCCCCCAAAAATGGGGGGAGGAGAGCTCAAAAAAAGCCTGCTATACATTGTAACCATATATAAATATACATATATAATAAAATAATTCCTTAGAGATGCTCGATTGTAGTTGATATAAAATTAAAGATAGCAATGTTCATAAGTCAATAGACTTTAACTGATTTGAATAAAATGGGAAAACAACCAGATGTTATGAAATTTATAGATAATAGCAAAGCTTCTAGTATAAATATCAATGATGTGTTAACATAGAAAAGAAGTTGAACACTAAACAATACAAAAAAAGGAAAACCCATGACATAAAAACTTTGAATTTTTTCAAAATTTAAATCTCATGCTTCCTGAATGACTCAAAAAAAAATGGACAAACTATAGACCCAAAGAAAATATTTACAAGTCATACATATGACAAAGTGCTAATATCTAGACTATATAAAGTTCTCAAAACTCAACAGAAAAAACAAATTAAGAAGTAGCCAGTAGATATGACGAGAGAAAACAGAAAAGATGTATACACAGTAGAGGAAAAACTATCCTGCATACCAAAGTTGAAAGAAAACTTGTGTTTACCAACTAAACTTTGTAGAATTTATTTGAACAAGTACCATCACACCACCACAACAAAAGAAATTATTCATAAATAAAGTAATTCCAAAATCCAGAGCTGGCTGTGAGAATACCAACCACATAATCAGACAGCATTTTTAGGAAAACAAATTTGAGTCATAGAAAACAAATCACCTGACTATAGCCAAGTCAACTGACCAGCCCAGTGTGTGGAGGATAACTACTTAATTGTTTGTAATCTAATCAGATAACTAGCTCCCAGGGATTCTGCACAGTACTGCAGCTCACTTACTATGGTTTCACCTTTTATTAGTTTGGTCTATTACACCTGGTCAAGAACCCAGTCCAAATGCATGGTGTCCTACAAAGTATAACTTGACACTAGCCACCAGGGAAATACCAGTCAAAAATCAAGATATCATCACATACCTCCTAAAACAAATAAAATAACACTGAGGACATATCCCATTTTGGCCAAGAGGCAGATAAGTCAGATCTCTCACATTTTGCCAGTAAGATGGCACATTACTACTCTGGAAATAGACTGGTCATTTCCTTAAAAATAGTGCACGTTTATCATATAACCCAGCTATCATTCTCTTGAGTGTATATTCGAGGCAAAGAAAACATAGGTTCACACAAAATCTTATATATATTCATAGCAGCTTTATCAATAATAAACCAGATAAGGTGCTGGCGGATTGCACCTGTTGCTGTATGGGAATTCAGTCACAAGAAAGAGAGAAGTCACATTTGCAAGGTTCAATTGGTAGTCTTTGTTAGGAAGTTGGCAACTTCAGGTGGACTCCTGTATCAAGGATCTGCAGCCCAGAATGTCACTTACACACAGATTTTATAGGCAACAGCCCACATAACCAGTGTGAGAGATTAATTCTATCAAAAGTAGTATGCATAAGCAGAGCAAACTTGGTGAGGATACTTAATTCTAACAAATTATCCAGGAAACAATCAGGGGCAATGAGGACCCAATTATCTAGGAGAAGCAAGCCTTTCTGGGAGATTACCAACTCATGAACAACGTGCAATTTGAAGAAGGTTCTCTATTACCTCTAGAGCTCTCAAAAAATACCCATCTTTTTTAAACTTCTCTTAAGATGCCAAGATGGCAACACTAAATATCTTTATTTCACCAGGAGCAAATGTCACCCATTGTGTTTCCTATCCTGAAGCATTTTGATCAGGTGGCCAGCGGCATCATCATCACCACATGCCTAGGGAACCACAGCATGGAGGCAGCAGACAGGACACAGGTGCTGGAGCACTGGATCCAAGTAGCCTTGTTATGCTGCAGGAGGGGCTCTGTGGCCCCACTTCCCTTTCCTGCCCTCAACATGTGAGGGCGTGTTCACTCACAGCCCACTGCCTCAGTTCTCAGTCTGTCTCATGCCCTGTCCTTCCTTGGGCTGACTGCAATCCTACTCTAGTTCAACTAGGATCCTGCCATCTTCCCTACCTCCTCCACCCCAGCCCCTGGACAAAAGCAGGACCACAAGGAGCTCCCTTCTCAGCTCAGCTCACACACTCATCATCCCTATGAATGCTACCTGCTAATGCTGTCTGCTGCCTCTATGCATTGCTGTGCGCTCCCTCTATGCATTCCTGTCTGCTCCACAGAGAAGGCCTGAAAAGGACATGGAAAGCAGTTTCCAGGTGAGTGGGCCTCTCTCCTCAGCCTAGCATCCCTCCACTGGGAATGCACTGGCAATCCCTCAGAACACATGCTGCAGTTCTGCACAACTCAGACATCTGGAGCCTTGCCCAGGATTTCCCTGCTAGCCTTGGCTTCCTTTGCTGCCACACGATGGATAAGGCCCCAGTGGACTTTTACAGTTGAGAAATTATAGGCACACCACTCTGTCCAGAGCTCTTCCAAATGAAACAAAGCCTGTGGCCTCCCCCACAGCCTTTGCTCCAACCCCATGTGACTAAGATCACAGTGGGTCAGATCCCCATGCAAAGCTCTTTTCCCATTAGGATGAAGGCCTGCCTGGAAAAGGAAATCCATTCATACTCCTCCTCTTCCTCCTACTTGCACCTCTCACCTTGTGTCTGCCCATCCTCCAGGAATATTCTTGAGGTTTTCTAGAAGCTAACTAAGATGTTCTCCCAGGAGAAAATCTACATGGTGCTAGGATCCTTGAAATAATAGGTATTGGCCTGGGGGATGGGTGGCTGGGGCACTAGGAGTTCTACCCTGATGAACTTTTTCAGAAGTTCTAGTTGTGTGTTCCTTGCTTGGATATAGGGTAGACTGGGAACAAGAAGTTGGGAACAAGAAGCCCCTGGCAACCCACTTGAGTGAGTGGAGGTATCTGTGAGGAAGAAGGAACTGACAGGATTCAGGATCTCCAGCTTCATGCTGACATTTCCTCCTGAGTGGGTGCCCTCTGATGGGCTGCCTTCTCTACACACAACCAGCCTGACACCTAGAAGCCATGCCCCTGCTCCATTTCTGAGTAAGGTTCATATCACATGGAAGAGGCCCTGATGGGGACTTGGGGTCTGCAGATGCCCAGGGACCAGCCAGCCACAGAAGCATCCTGTTAGGGATCCAAGTGTCCACATCCACCATGTAGACAGGGCTTGCCATATGCACTGACTTGCCCAGGGAAAGAGACTGCTGTTGGTCACAGGGAACCTGTGACCTCAGAGACCAGGCCTTGGCTGTCACACAAGGTGGGGACACTGGAGGGCTAAGTGGTGAGAGGATTGGAGTCTTCTAACTCCATGATCAATCCTACCAGAGGTAACTGCCAAACTGTATGGCCTTCTGGAAAAAACTCAAGAGAGGCCCCAGGAAGACTGTGAGGAACTGGTAAGTGTGAATGCCTGAGGCCAAAGACTTCCTAGGAGAGGTGGAGGGGGCTCCCACAGCCCAAACCATCTTTTGGCCCAGTCCCTGAATGCCCCACCACACCTGGCCTTTGCACAGCTGGCATGTTGCAGGAATGAGATGCAGCCACCACACAAGAGCCTGCAGGAGAACAGGAGTGGGTCATGGGCAAGACCATAGACTTTGTACATCTGCCAAGTGCCAGCCTAGGAAGGGACCAGACCCAGATCGATTTCTGTGAGCAGGTTAGTGGCCTTTGCTAGAGACTGGAGAGTGGATCATTGGAGGAGGAAGCCTGTCATGCCATTAATTCTTCAAGGTGTCTGTCTCCATGGGGCTGGGAGTAAGTCTGGAGTGACTTGGGAGAGGTTAAGAGGACACGTCTGATCATTCTCCACCCAATGCCACAGGACTATCCCCAGGGCACAGTACCTTACCTGGGCACCATCCTCACACACCTGGCCTTACTGCACAAAGCCAAGGACTGCAAGGATGTAAGTGAGCAGGGCCACAGGCTGGGTAATCAGTCAGCTTGGGAAAAAAGAGCCTCTTGCTGACCTTTGACCTCAGCAGGTGCCGCGAGTCCTTCCCTTCCCCAGGTGCCAAGCACCACAGCAATCCTACCTGCAGATGCCCCAAGCTGCCAGACCTCAGTGCTGCTGGTGACTTAGGTCCATTTCTCAGCGGGTGGTAAGTGTCAGTAGGAATGTGACACCAGGTCCTTCAAGATGAGTTTCTCACTGCAAGCTTCAGTCTCTCCAACATTCAGAGAGTTGAGCAGTCAGATCTCTGTCTTCTGGGCCCAGACTCCCTGCCCTAGACTTGAGAGCAACCTGAGTTCAGGTGTAGACAGTCTCTCCTCTGCTGGACTGACTTGAAAGGACGCAAAGAGACAAGGCAAGCCTTCACTGTGGAAACACCATTTTCTAAGTGTTGGGAAACGGGAGGAGACTGGAAAAGGAATGGACTGGACTTCATTCTCAACAGGCTAGGACTGTTTATTGCCAGAGAGGGGCACCGACCTTCCCATAGGTTAGGCGGTTGTACAAAGGACTGGAATGAGGTCAGGTTTATGTGGGTTTTAACAAAGAAGCAAAAATTTTAAAAATGGGCTATGGTTTCTTGGGGGAAAGGGTGGTATCTTTGGCTAGGCCCAGAGTGGAATGCTTCAACCTAGTGTGAGAGGCCTTTCAGCTGAGCCAAGGTTGGAATGACCTGCCTGCTGATAAGCACATGAGAGCAACTGGTGCTGTGCTTGACTATACTTTACAATGTGTCCGGCTTTGCCTCCACACTGCTCCTATGCCAACTGCTCATAAGTGATACTCTTAAAAACCAACCTGTTCTAACAATTTATCTGTTACTTATTTGCATAATGATAGCACCAACCATTTACTTAACGTGGGGTAACAGCACATTCAGCTGGGAGTATAAATGAAAACAACAGAGTAGTTTCGGCTAGTTGAATTCACAAAGATTTACAACAGACTCCTTTCAGATGTACCAATGATGCAGAGAAAAGCACTGGTGTACACTGCTGGCACCACTGAGAAATTTATCTGGCTCTGGCTGAACATATGCACTTTGGGAAATGTTTCACATCAAGGAAAAATATATATGGATATGTTTAATATGTATTTACAGATGGCTAGATATATTTTAATCTGTTAATATCCTTCAGGAGGATGAGATTCAGAAAGGTAGGGAAAATTAACTTTTTTTTGGTACGAATACCATGTTTCACTTTACTAACCCATATACAGAAACAAGTACATAAAATGAAAACTGGATTTAGAATGCAGTTTTTGAAGTGAGAAAGTTAAAAAAAGGTAAATTGATAGTTCACAAAAGTGATGAGAACAGAAGCAGGGCAGCAAGCACCTGAAGAAACAGAACATGCATGAAGTAGGGATGAGGTGGTGGAAAACAGAACTAGGTAAGAAGCTCTCCAGAATGGTTTAGCTCATATGCAGTTATGCTCTATGGAAGTAGAGTTTTACTTATCTTTACCATAGTCGAAGGAAAACCCAGATATATACAAGAGCCAATAATATAAATATGTGTCAATTATATATATATATATATATGTGTGTGTGTGTGTGTGTGTGTGTGTGTGTGTGTGTGTGTGTGTATACTTTAGTTGGGAGGCCCTGCTAACCTGAAGGAAGCATAAAAGATTTAAAAATTACCCTTTTGCAAAATGACTTAGAGGTTACTCTAGAGTAGGAAGTAATTACATTCGATGAGTTAAGCTATTACAAGTAAAAATGGTCACAACCTCCATTAAAAACCCAGTCAATGTAGTATAGTATGTACAAGCAGCACACGGTACCTATTTTGTTTGCAGCTATTATAGTACTCCAGCTCAAGTTGACAAATTACACCTCTGTCATAGACTTGGCTACATCTTGAATTAGTGCAGAATCCAGCCTTGGTACAATGCTGACGTATGCATGCTTAGATGTAGCATACTTGTTCTGGATATTCATATGTTTTGCAAGGCCCTAATTCACCATGACTATGTGTTAGCCAGCAGATGCATAAGAGGAAGAATGGATTCCTCAGTGTAAGACAGGTAATGCTGAAGAGGGAGTTTCCATTCCCCATCATCAAGAATTTCCAAGCCTGGTGCTGTGGCTCACACCTGTAAGCCTAGGTACTTAAGAGGCTGAGATCTGAGGATGGCTGTTTGAAGTCAGTCCAGGCAGGAAACTCCATGAAACTCTTATCTCCAATAAACTAGTCCAAAAAGTCAGATGTGGCCTTGTGGCCTAAGTGGTAGGGTGCTTGCAATCTGATGTCTGCAAAGATCTGACTTGTAGGTGAAATACTTTCCACATTTTACATTCCTAACATTCTCTCCTGTGTGAGTTGTAAGATGCACAGTGAGATTAAACTTCTGCTTGAAAGACCTTCCACAGTTGTTACATTCATAAGGTTACTTTTCTGTATGTGTTCTCTGATGAACATTCAGTTTTGCATCGTTGGGGAAAAGATTTTCCACATTTGTTTCATTCATAAGGCTTCTCTACTGTGTGTGTGCTCTGATGCACACAGAGATTTGATATCCATCTGAAATACTTTTCCACATCTTACATTCATATGGCCTCTCTGATGCTTATTGAAGGTTGAATTGTGTTTGAAAGACTTTCCACATTGTCTACATTCATAAGTTTTCTCTCATGTGTGCATTCTCTGATGCTTGTGGAGACTTGATATATGGCTGAAATACTTTCCACATTTCTCACATTCGTAAGTGTTCTCTACTGTGTGTGTTCTGTGATTAACATTGAGGGCTGAATTGTGCAGGAAAGATTTCCCACATTCATTTATATAGTTTCTCTCCTGTGTTTTTTTCTAATGTTTGTGGCGATGTAACATCTGTCTGAAAGACTTCCCACATGTGTTACATTCATAAGGTTTTCCCCCTGTGTGTGTTCTCTGATGCACACTGAGTTGGTACTTGTAGTAGAAACACTTTCCACATGTGCAAAATTCGTAAGATTTCTTCCCTATGTGTGTTCTCTGATGGAGGCGGAGATGTGAGATCCTTTTGAAAGACTTTCCATGAGTGTTACATTCATATGGTTTCTCTCCTGTTTGTGTTGTCTGACGCTGATCGAGTGCTGACTTGCAGACAAAAGACTTTCCACATGTGTTACATTCATGTAGTTTCTTTCCTATGCATTACTGCTGATGGATGTAGAGAGTTGATACGTATCCAAGTCTTTCCACATGTGTTACATGCATGTGGTTTCTCTCCTGTGTATGTCCCCTGATTTATGTGGAGAGTTGAGCCCAGGACCAGAGTTCAGAGTTCAAGCCCCAAGACCGACCAAAAAAAAAAAAAAAAAGAACAAAACACTTGCTCCTGGGAATTAATATGACCTTTGCTCACACTAGGACCATGTTGCTATAGGTGTCCAGCATCACATCCCTGTACACGGTACTCTGAGCATCATGCAGTTCATTCTACTCCTCCCAGCTGAAGTCCATAGAGAAAACCTCAAATGATACCAACCCCCTTTAATGGCACATTTCAAGAAGTCATTAGCCCTGAGTCATGAGAAAAGCAAGTCTGAGGATTCTATTCCTCTGCATGTATATTTCTGTCTTATGTAAAATGGTTGGAGCTTTCTTTGTTATCTATGCAATATAGGAAAGAAAAAAAGTGAAATATCTGCTTCTATACTAACTTATTAGTTACTAAGTCAAAGTTTCTCTTATCAATTAGGAAATGCTTTTGCTGCAAGCAAGGGAAATAAGCTAAAAAATTCTCTTCTAAGAAGCTAATGATCTGCATTTTAACAGCATCAACTAGAAATAGAGGCCTAGGATTTAAGATATCCAGAGCTCAATCAGGATATCACAAGGGGTACATACCACATTAGCAGATCTACAAAAACACAGTGTCCAGGTAAGTGTTAAAGGGAGATACAATACTCAAGAAAACTGATTGTAATTATTTGGGACATATAAGAGTTTACTTAGTACAATATAAGTTTCATGTACTCATTGTTGTTAGTATATCCCTAAAGATGTTTTGAGGCCCTGTTATATTGCATTCCTAAATACTAAAGAACTGGTAGCATTGATTATTATGACATCACTCACCTTCTACAATAGACAACATAAATGAGAGGGGAATAAATTGTGTTTTGACCAGATTTGCATTTTACTAGTTCTTCATGGAATGATGGAAGGCATATGGGAGAGATAGAATCTAAGAAAGCAGTGTGAGATGTGGCTAACAAAGAAAAATAAGAACAAAGATCAGGAAATTGATCCATAAGATGTGGAAGAAAATATGAGGGTAGGACACTATTTTGTGCTAAGGTGTTGTGGAGAGGACACAGGAGATTTTTATTCCCATACTGAGTATACTATAAATAAAGAATGTCCAACTATCTTTCTACTGTTGCTATACTTAACAATACCAGAAATGAATGCTGACCCCCAGCACACAAAAAAGGAAATATGCCTATGCCTTTAAAGGGTGCAAAGAAAATAACCTTCAATTCACAATCTGCTGTCCAGAGGAACCATCCTAATACTGTGTATTGAACGTATTTTCAGATTAAGATAATTCACCAGCAGCATACCTGTATTACCAGAGTGCTAAATGAAATTGTCCTGCTTAGAGAATGACAATAGGTGCTAACTTAGATGTATGTGTAGGACCTGGATAACAGAAACAGTAAGTTTGGCTGGGAAGGTGGCACAGTGGTAGAGTGCTTGCCTTGCATACATGAGGCCCTGGGTTCGATTCCTCAGCACCACATATAAGCAGAAAAAGCTGGAAGTGGCGCTTTGGCTCAAGTGATAGAGGGCCAGCCTTGAGCAAAAGAAGCTCAGGGTCAGTGCCCAGGTTCAAGCCCCATGACCAACCAAAAAAAAGGAGAAGAAGAAGAAACAATGCCCAGGTCATGTTCAAATCCCAGGCCTGGCAAAAAAATAATAAAGTTAAAAAAAACAACAGTAAATTTGTAGGTAGGCATAAAGGAATACCCCTCCCCCCACAAAAACACAACACACATATACATATACATTTGTTTTATGTAATTTTTTATTTTTTCTTTTTTATTGTGAAAATACTGTACAGAGGGGTTACAATTACATGGGCAAGATAATGAGTACATTTCTTATCAAGCATTGTAGCCTCCTCCTTTGTTTCCCCTTCCCATCCCTTCCCATCCTCCTCCCCCTCCCCACCCCGCCCCCCCTTATGTAATTTTTTAAATGATGTATTAAAGCAAAAATAGGTAGCTCAATATGAATGGTGATTCAATATGTACCACCTATATATATTGAAAACAAAAGTATGTGAACTAGGGATACAGATCAAATATCCAACAGCTACTACACTTGCCTGCACATAACATGCTCTAAGCAAAGCCACAATATCAACAATTTTTTAAATGAACTTTACAACTTGGGAAGGGAATCTGGAGAGGGAGGAAAGGTGGGAGAAAATGTGGGAAGAAGTAACAATGTTCGACAAGAAATGTACTCTTTACCTTACATATGTTACTGTAACCCCTCTGTATATCACCTTGACAATAAAATAAAATTTAAAAAATGTAAAAAGGATCAAGCTTGTCTATGGAACTATTTTCTTGAAAGGTATCTATAAATTATCTATAAATTAGAGTGACAGTGCTCTAAGTATGGCTGCCATACCAAAACAGAGTGGGAGAGAAACACATTTCTTATAGTACTAGAAATGAGATCTCAAGAACAAGTTGCCTACAGGTTTGGCCTCTTCTGAATCTCCATGCTTCAGCCGGAGGATGAACTTCCAATGGATATAAAAATCCCTGGTTTCTCATTCATGAGGAAAATACACTACCACGCTTGATTAGTGCTCATACATGATAACTCTGGCAAAAAATAAATACAGTAGGCCTTGAATATTTGTGAGTCCCACAGATTCAACCAACTCGTGATCCTCAATTTTGGAAACATATGGCCCACGTACTGAACACGTAGAGACATAACAATTGTGATAATGCCCTGAAAAATGTCCTGAATTACAGCTGTTTACATTGCATTTAATTTGTACTAGGTGTCAGGTAATTCAGAGTTGATTCAAAGAGTATAGGTGGATATGTGCTGGTTATATGAAATCACAATACCATTTTATATAATGAACCTAAACATCCAGTTTGGAATTTGGAAGGGTTTCTGAAACCATCCCTGTGGATACCCAGAGATGACTATGCTAGAAAATTTAGTTAATACCCCCTAAGAAGATAGGAAGTAAGAAACAAATATCAAGGGCTGGGAAGGTGGCTCAGTGCTTGCTTTGCATGCATGAGGCCCTGGGTTGGATTCCTTAGCACCATATAAACAGAAAAAGCCGGAAGTGGCACTGTGGCTCAAGTGGTAGAGCACTAACCTTGAGCTGAAGAGCTGAGGGACAGTGCCAAGGCCCAGAGTTCAGGCCCCATGACTGACAAAAACAAACAAACAAACAAACAAACAAGTATCAGATGAGGCAAGGAGAAAAGAAGTAGTAAAATGAAATCACGTTAGTATTTTAATATAAATGAAGACATAAACATTGTCTGACCTGGCCCAAATAAAGAACTCCATATTACTCACAAAGGCATATTCTAAGAATAAAATATAAATGAACAAGCACAATGAGGCCATAAGCAAGAACCAGTACTGAAAAGCTTAACTAGAGATAGTTTGAGAGGCAAAAATCATGAACACATAAAAGATATATCATACATCAAAATAATATGTTATCTGATTAAACACAAAATATGGAAGAAAAGCCACAAAATTAAAAAGATCATTTTTAAATTGAACATTACAATTGGATAATACTTGTCTTCATTACCAGTAGAACTAGAGAAAAATATAGCAGGAACACACACATAGATGTCATTATCATGACCTCACTGTTGTTCATCAACCATTGTGTTACATTTACCAAAACACACTGAAAGTGAAAATCGATCTCTAGGCAAAACTTAATGAGTACATTCCCTGACCAGAGTGGAAGTACCAATCAACCAGGAAAACCATAAGTTGTAAATATACTATAATCAATTAATATAATTCTAATAATCAGAGATTGAAAAACCTTGAAGGGAAATTAGAATAGGTCTGGAATAAAATGTATTGTAACATTGGCATTTATTGTTTATTCATGAAAAGTGGCCCACAATAGAGCATTTAAAGAGGAAAGAAAGAAAGGAGGGGGGTGAATGAATGGAAGGAAAGGTGGAAGGGAGATAAGAAGGAAGGAAGGTATTTTGAGAAAAGTGATCTTTTCTATCAAGGTGCGTTTTTTAAAAGTTCCTGACTTTAGCTGGCACTGGTGGCTCACATCTGTAATCCTAGCTACTCAGGAGGCTGAGATCTGAGGATCATGATTCAAAGCCATCCTGGGCAGAAAAGTCCATGAGACTCTTATCTCCAATAAACCACCAGAAAACTGGAAGTGGCACTGTGGCTTAAGTGGTAGAGTGCTCGCCTTGAGCTGAAGAGCTCAGGGACAACACCCAAGCCCAGAGTTCAAGCCCTACAACTGACATACATACATACATATACACATAAATACATACATACATACATACATACATACATACATACATACATACATACATACATACATACATACATAAATGTTCCTGACTTGGACTTGTGTCTTGGCTCTTATTGATGATTCTGCTGAGACAATATGAGCAAGAAAGTAGCAGAGGGTGTGAGTACTTAAGACATGCTATCCTCTTCAAACTAGCAAATTATGAGGCAATTATGAACCTAGGTTGGCCAATTTCTGCAGAGGGGGAAAGATTGCTGCACAAGAGATAAAACTGGAGCTGTTTCATGTGCTTGCTTGCAAGATTTTTGACTGATGGCACACCTTCTACAGAAGTAAATTTTGACTCCCTGAGCTCTTTTTGAATTGGTGTCCTTATCCTACACAACATCCCAATATCCCCGATTTCCAATAAAGAAAGACAGCAATGGCACTCACTGGACACCATGTTAAAAACGAACTATACAACCTGTGGGTGTGATGGGAGGAATAAATTGAGAGAGAGCCAGACAGGGGTGTCAGTGTCCAAAGATTATCTACTCTTAGCTTGACTTATATAAGTGAAACTCTCATGTTTAATAAAAAATTAATAATTAAAAAAGAGCCAGACACTGGTGGCTCATGCCTATAATACTAGCTACTCAGGAGGGTGAGCTCTGAGGATTGTGGTTCAAAGCCAGCCTGGGCAGGAAAGACTGTGAAACTCTTATCTCCAATAAACCACCAGAAAACTGGAAATGACTCAAGTGGTAGAGCACTATTCTTGAGTTGAAGAGCTGAGGGATAGTGTTCAGGCCCAGAGTTCAAGCCCCTTGACCAACAAAATAAATAACTACTTAAAATCATTTTAAAAAGAAAAGGAAAGAAAGAAAGAGTGAGAAATAGAGAAAAATAGTATGGCAGGCCACTTTAGAAAGGAATAACCATACCGTTCTCTACAGCATCTTTACATAAAATAAAATTTTACAAATAGAATAAATATTTCTAGAAAGGCTATGGACAACATCTTCAAATATAGCAGAAGTTTCAAATAAGAAAAATACTGAAAAGCAGTCGTGGGGTTTGACTATAATTTAAGGGACTAATGAGCTTTTGGGGGGAAAAGGTAACTCTATACAGCCTGTTGCACTCCCACTGAAAATACACACCAGCCAAGGGTTATGTGCAGACAGTCATTAAAGTATATGCCTTACTCAGGCATCTCTAACATGTAAAGATGTTTGGGACCAAGTAATCAGTAACTCCAGAGAAATGTCACTACATGGTTCAACATCATTAAGATAAGTTAATATATGACAATGCCTGAAAATCTTTGCATTCCATAAAAAGTTTGCTTGCTTACCTATTAGGTGTCACTGGGTTATGGAACGAGTGTAACTACTTTTTTCTTGTATCAGAAACATCAGAGACAAATTCAAAGTAAATTTACACTCAGATTAGATCACCTCTTAACATTTCATAGTCTACTAAATCTACAAGCCATCTTTATCATATTTATGAACATTTTCTGGAGGATAAATCTTTTCTACTTTCCATTTTAATTCTTGGACCCTATTAACTTTGTTAAAAAAATCATAAAAAGCACATAAATAAAATAGACTCACCAGAGATCTATTCATTTTCTTTTGCTATTGGCAATGCAGAAACAATTCTGACACCATAGCTGGGAAAGAAGGCAAATGAAATGGAGTCAGGAACGAACCAATATGGCTTTGTCACAGATTTTCCTGCTTAAGACACTACACATGGATTGAAAAATAATAATAATAACAACAACAACAACAATAAACTTTCTGTGGGAGAACTCTTTCATGTCTCAAGTAGACACATTATGTTCACCAGGAAAGATGCATCCACAGCCCATTAATTGGTAGATAATATAAATGTAGTTCATGTCTAGGTGAGGAAACAACTAATGTTCCTGAAAAATGACTAAATAATGTAAACCAAAGAAAGACATATGATGTCTTTACTAAAATCGGAATTACAGAAATGAACTTAGGAATGTATGAACTATTTTCCTGTTAATGTGAAGATATCATATAGGACTCCATTGAGCATTTCAGTGTACCTCCTCTTTTGGAATATTTATGGATCATAAAAATCATGTTTGTTACAACTCAGTATTTTCCACTCACAAATATAGAGGGGAAAAGTACAGAATATATATTTCTTGTGGTTTCCTGTTCCAATACTGACTCCCAGAAGGCACATCTTCCTTTACCCAGAGTGGCCTGAAGCATGGATCTGGACTTTGCCATTTAACTTGCTTTGGCCAAGGGACATCTGTGAATATGAAATGAACAAAGGTTTGGCTAGGCTAGCCTTCTTTATACTGTGAAGAACCTTGGCTATTCTGCCAGATAAACAGGGCCAAGTCAAGAGCCAACATAAATTACTGGTCACAGGAGTAACACCATCCTAAACCAACCATCCTCATTAAGGAAACCAGATGAGTGAAGCCTCATCTATGAAACAAAAAATACTAACAAATGCAGTACTGTGCCCAGCCCAAAATGTAGCTCCACAAAACATTAAACAAAAGAAATGGCTGCATGCATTTTATAGTCCATGTCGGTTCACTTACTACATAAGAAATGTTGGTATCATCCACAGCTCTGTGTTTTGGAACAAAATTATGCAGCAGACAAACTTTTGGAATAAAATGGAATGAACTTTTCAGCCACATGGACAAATAATACAAATCATCATGAAAGTCAGTTATGTGGAATTCAGTGAGGTTGCTGTTGCTAGTAAAGACCAAGTGATCCATTATAAAGCAATGTATTTTTGTATTAGTGTTTTCTGCATTGCAATTAAGATTTTTTTTACTTTCAAAATATAAAATAAATTTGTTATAGGCTGAATAACTCAATTTTAAGGGACTGCAATTTTCACAAATTTCATGCGAATGGGGGGGCTTGTTTTCTTTTTGTTTGGAACTTTGGATTTAAAGTTTCATATAAACAGAATGTCAGTTGAAGGATGTAATCTCCACTTAAAAGAGGGAGTGAAAATGGTTTGGAGTAGAAGGATATTCAGTCCTCCTATTTGCAGTAATGTAAATTAAGTTCATTGTTGTACTGAAGAATTTGTAATATTTCAAGAATACAGTCAAAGTAGAAAATGTTAGTAATTTTTCTTTGTCAGTTGTGGGGCTTGAAATCATGGCCTATGTGCTACCTCCAGCCTCTTTGTGCTCAAATCGAGGATTCTACCATTTGAGCTACAGTTGCACTTCTGATTTTTTAGTCTCTTGAGGACTTTTCTGCCCGGGCTGGCTTCCAACCATGATCCTGAGATCTCAGTCTCCTGAGTAGCTAGGATTACAGATGTGAGCCACAGGGACCAGGCTTTTGTTAGTAATATTTTGAAGTCACAAAAGGCATATGAAGTGCTGAGGATAAGAAATAGGATCTGTTGGGGAAATGGAGAAGAAAGGAAGGAAACAGGCCAGACTCCATCTTCCACACTGGAGGACTGTTTATTGAGATACAGCAGCGAGGCACACAGCCTTCCCTTGTTCTTGGAGACTGTGTGTTCAGCTGGGATAAAAGCTGTGTTGTATGAGGTCTAAGCCAGGAGGCAGAGGTTAATAACAAAGCCACTAAGTTTAGGGAGGTGGGGGGCTTTCCGGCTGGGCCCACAATGGAATGTTTACAGCTAGGCTTAGATTGCTCTGCTGGAGTCAGGCAGTCTGTACTTAACTTTGGTGAGTTGCCTGGTATCTGTATG
Source organism: Dipodomys merriami (assembly GCF_024711535.1). Taxonomy (NCBI): domain Eukaryota; kingdom Metazoa; phylum Chordata; class Mammalia; order Rodentia; family Heteromyidae; genus Dipodomys; species Dipodomys merriami. The sequence continues at coordinate 6,691,697 of NW_027206068.1, read as the reverse complement.
CACCTGGGAAAACACAGCGGGAGTCAATCCTTCATATACCATCTTTGGATACATAGAAAGAATGGGCAAGTCCTTCAGGATCCATATTTTTCAAATAAAGAATTTTTTTGGGGGGGTCCGGTCGTGGGGACTGAACTCTGGGCCTGGGCGCTGTCCCTCAGCTCTTCAGCTCAAGGCTAGCGCTCTACCAGTTGAGCCACAGCACCACTTCCAGCTTTTTTCTTCTTGCTTATGTGGTGCTGAGGAATTGAACTCAGGGCCTCATGCATGCAAGGCAAGGACTTTACCACTGAGCCACTTTCCCAGCCCCATCAAATAAAGAATTTTGAAGCAATGTTTGAGCTACACTGACTTTAACCACACCCTCCCTTAACCCTCCGCCAAAATATTTTTTCCCCACATTTAAAACAAACTACTTTTGGCAGATTATAACAAAATGGGTAACACTAACTAAAAGTTCAGTACACCACAGCCTCCTATCACCTCTGATAATTCAGCTCTGGCTCATTCCTTAGCCCAGCTCACCTCTCCCCTCTCAAAGCTGGGCAGTGGTTGGGAGCTTTGGAGAAAATAGTACCATCTGAACCTAGAATCAATAATTGCTAGGGTTAGGAAAGCTAAATAGATCTTCCCTTTCTAGTGCCTCTCTGCCTCTGCTCTTTAGGGCTAGTGAGAGGGCAGTGTTCTTTCAGGATGGACACTCCTGTTCAGAATCTGCTCACATTCGAATTAGCTATGCTTACTTAATTCCAAGGAATACAAATCTATCAGCCTGTTCTCCACTATAGAACTTTCTGTATAAAACTTTCTTGAGAAACAAGGTCATGTACAAACACTTGTGAACTCAAGCCAGGAGAGCTAAATGGGCAACATGGTGCAGGAGGGGACTGAAAACGTCCCTACAAGAAACACAGAATCCTACAAATACAACTACCATATCACATGACTTGGACAGCACACACATCACAATTGCACTACAGTTGTGACTACGCTCATCTTTCACCTGGGCAAATGATGATGTCACATGGGTCCATAGCAGAATCAGTCATGGAATATAAACTCAGGCCTCCTCAGCTCTCCTAGTGTGGACAACCACCTACAAATCTTCTGGAGCCAGTTTCTTGCACCTAGAAGAACACTGATTATGGCAGTACTGCCACAAAGCAATACCCCGGGGGAACAGCCACCCAGACAGGAGGAACATATGCAGTGAGTAGAGCCTCAGGCTACCCTTCCAGCAGGAGTTTCCAGTCTGCCTGGGAACCACTTATTTTCCTTTTTGTTGTTGTTGTTGTTGTTTTGCCAGTCCTGGGGCTTGAACTCAGGGCTTGGGCACTTGTCCCAGACCTTCCAGCACTCTACCACTTGAGCCAGGGCACTATTACCGTCTTTCTCTGTTTATGTGGTACTGAGGAATCGAACCCAGGGCTTCATGCATGCCAGGCAAGCACTCTCCCACTAAGCCACAATCCATGCCCATCCACTCACATTTCAGGTCCCCAGGTTCACCAAGGCATGGCAGGGCCTCTTGCCACCCTGGCTCCAGCGCTCAGAACACTGAACTTCACTTCAGAAACTTCCCAGGAGCTTGGCTCAGAGCCAGGAACCGGAATTCCTGAGCAGAAAACGCTGCGAATGGGCGGGGTGGCACATGCCCAGAAGGAGCCTGAAAGAGCTCTGCCAGTGGGTCTGTGACTCAGGAAGACTACACTTCCCAGATGTATTGTGCCACCCACGAGGAACAGGTAGGGTGGATACCCAGAGTCAGAAGGGAGGCCCTTAGGCAGCTGGGGTTGGGTGGGGACCTAACTCTTCCACCTGAGCCAGCTGAGTGGAAGAACTTCCTGGAAATCCTGGTTTTTCTCTCAGACATTGTGGAGCTGCAGATTTGGCTTAGTGGTAGAGTGCCTGCCTAGCATGCATGAAGCCCTGGGTTCGATTCCCCATTGCCTCATAAACAGAAAAAAAAAGGAAGTGGCACTGTGGCTCAAGTGGTAGAATGCCAGCCTTGAACAAAAAAAGCTCAGGGACAGTGCTCAGGCCCAGAGTTCAAGCCCCAGGACTGCCTCCCCTCGCCCAAAACAAAATTCTAATAGTGACTGTTCCATTGCTTTTTCTAATTGAAATCTAACAACAATGAATGTTCTCTACCATTTTAGCATCAGCACACAATGTTTCTCAACTATGTTTGGAGATGTGAAGGTAAACTCCCATGTTTTAATTCCAGGAATTTGCTTATTGTAATCCTCTATGTGATTTAGCCAGGCCTGCTCACAGATAGCAGAGAGATGACAGGTATATGTCATTATGTGTTTATCAAATTTTTGCAAATTTTCAAGTATATGAACTAGCAGATAAAGGAAACTAATCTAACTATTGGTGCATTGGCCCCTGATTCATCGTTTGTATATAATGAAAACTCTATGTAAACTTCCTGAGTCAAGCCAAAAGACTTAGTCTGCAATTCCAGTTACTTTGGAGCTGTCAGGAGGATCGCTTGAGTTTGGAGCTAGCCAGGACACCATGTTGATAATGCCATATCAAAAATAAATGAATAAGCGGTAGAATGAATAAGCCTGGTGTCGGTGGTTTACACCTGTAATCCTAGCTACTCAGGAGGCTGAGATCTGAGGATGCAGCCTCCTGAGTAGCTAGGATTACAGGAGTGAGCCACCAGCACTCGGCTCTAGAAAGTTTTTGAAGCAAGCCAGGCAATTGTCATAATCTACACCTTAGAGGTGTTGTCTTCAGTGGGAAGTTAATAATCTGTTGTTCAACTGTGTGACCCTCAAAGTTGATGACTTTGAAAAGATTCACCAAGAGAAGATGGTATGGTTCTTGTCTGACAGATGATCTGATATCTGGGTGGATTCTAGGGAGGTACCAAGGGCTCTTTATGGAATGAGATCTTTCAATAGTAACACCTTGTGGTTTGCCATTTCTATAGTCACCACAAAGTTCAATAGTTTTAGCTCAGTTCTGTGACAAGGGGCATCAAGCTTGGTGTTTATGACACAGCTATTGAAAGTATAATTTTAGTTTTTCCTTTCTTCTTTTTCCTCAAGGCTAATCCTGTATCACTTTGAGCCACAGTACCACTTCTGATTTTCTGGTGGTAAATTGGAGATAAGAATCTCACGGGCTGGTTGTCGGTATCCTAGCTACTCAGGAGGCTGAGATCTGAGGATCGTGGTTTAATGTCAGCCCCCGCAGGAAAGTCCATGAGTCTCTAATCTCCGATGAACCACCAGAAAACGGGAAGTGGTGCTGTGGCTCCAGTGGTAGAGCTCTTGTCTTGACAAACCAAAAACAAAACCCCATGGCATTAACCTTCACATACCCAAACGGCCGGGGAGACATTAGTGCTGATGCTGTGGTTGAAGTGGTGGAGAAAAGCTCAATAAGACAGTTACAGTTAGAAATTTTGTATTGGTCTCACAATGTCTCAGAGGAAAACCATATTTCCAAGAAGTACTTTCACTCACCTGGCTCACCTGGGAGAGTTAGGTCCCCAACCTGACCTCCCAGGCCCAGGGCCTCCTGTCAAACTCTTGAGCACCACCCTACACGCCCACTTCCTCCTGTGTGGCGCAATGCACAATGGGAAATGTAGTCTTCCTCGGACACAGAACCACTGGCTGGGCTCTTTCAGGTCCTTCTGGGCATGCGCTTCTGCGCCCGTTCTTGGTGTTTTCCGCTCAGAAATTCCGGTTCTTAGCGCTGTGCCGCGCTCCTGGGAAGTTTCTGGAGTGAAGTTCAGTGTTGTGAGTGCCGGAACCGGGGTGGCAAGAGGCCCCGCCGTGCCTGGCGAACCTGGGGACCTGAAATGTGAGTGGATGGCAGGCAGGCAGGAAAACGGGCTGCAGGCGGCAGCTGGAGCCGGGCGGGTAGCCTGGAGGCTCCACGCACTGCCGGTCCCTCCGGTCTGGGTGACTGTGCCTGGGGTCGTGATTGCTTTGTCAGAGTCGGTTCTGCCAGAATCAGTGTCCTTCCAGGTGCCGGAACCTAGCTGGCTCGGGAAGGTTCGCGGGCAGGCTAGAAGGTTGTGCAGACTAGGAGAGCTGGGGAGGCCTGCGCTTCTGTTCCACGCCTGATTCTGCTGTGAGCCAGTGTGATGACATCATTTGTCCAGCTGAACGATGGACGAGTCACAATTCTAGTGAGGTTGTGAAGGGTGTGCTGGCCGAGTCATGTGCTATGGCAGTTGTGTTGGTGGGGTTCTCTGTTGTTTCTTGTGGGGACGTTTCTAGTCCCCTTCTGGGCGCTGTAGCCTCTTAGCACTCCTGGCTCCAGTTCACACATGATTGTACAGGACTGGCTGATGGACCTGTATCCCTTGGAATTAAGTAAGCATAGCAAATTCGAAGGAGGACAGATTCTGAACAGGAGTGTGCATCCTGAAAGAACACTGTCCTTGTGAACTGTCACTAGTCCTAAAGAGCAGAGGCAGAGAAGCACTAGAAGGGGAAGATCTAGTTACCCTCCCTTGCCCTAGAAATTCTTGATTCTAGTTTTCAGAGCACAAGATTCAGGTGGTGCTGTTTTCTCCAAAGCTCCCAACCACTGTCCAGCTTGGATAGGGGAGAGTTGACCTGGACTGAGAAATGAGCCAGAGCTGAGTTATCAGAGGGGATAGGAAGCTACAGTTTGTAGTGGAGAGACATCTTTTCACATCTGAAAGGATCTGCCTCGCTACAAGTACCCTAATTGCAGTTGCATTCATTCACTCTAACATAACTATCATTTCTAGAATGCAAGCTCTCTTAAACATATGTGGCATCCAGAGATACTCTGGTACTTGCTTTTACCTGATGGTTTTTCTGTCAGTTCAGGAAATGCTTGTTAGGGATCTTATGCTTAAAACAGAAATGAAGGGGCTGGGAAGGTGGCTCAGTGGTAGAGCACTTGCCTTGCATTACTGAGGCCCTGAGTTTGATTCCTCAGCACCACATAAGCAGAAAAGAAAAAAGCCGGAAGTGGCACTGTGGCTCAAATGGTAGAGCGCTAGCCTTGAGCTGAAGAGCTGAGGGACAGCACCCAGGCCCAGAGTTCAGGCCCCATGTCCGACCCCCCCCCAAAAAAAAAAAAAACCCAGAAATGAAAAAAACAAAGGTTTTGTGGTTTGTAGATGTTAGTATCCTGAAGTTTTAACTAGTGCTAACCTTTTTGTTAAAATCTGCCCAGAATAGTATTTTTTCACTTTGGAAATTTGCAGGGGGGAGGGGGGCAGGGTGATTGAGGTCATTTTAGCACAAACATTGCTTCAAAATACTTTAATTCAACTATGAAGATCCTATTTCTTATCCTCATCACTTTAATATGTTCTTGAAATATTACAAATTCTACAGTACAATAATGAACTAATTTTACATTTCTTTTCTTTTTTTTTTTTCGGTTGTGGGGCTTGAACTCTGGGCCTGGGTGCTGTCCCTCAGCTCTTCAGCTCAATTCGAGCACTCTACCATTTGAGACACAGCACCACTTCCAGTTTTCTGGTGGTGCATTGGAAGTAAAGGTCTCACAGACTTTCTTCCCTGAGTTGGCTTTGAACCATGATCCTCAGATCTCAGCCTCCTGAGTAGCTAGGATTACAGGCGTGAGCCACTGGTGCCTGGCACATCACTCTCTTTTAAGCGGAGATTACATTTTTTAAACAGAAATTCTGTAATATGAAACTTTAAGTATTTGCTGTAGGGGTGTTCAGAATTCAAAACAAAAAGAAATCACCCCTTCCATGAAATCTGTGAAAATTCCAGTCCCATATATTGATCTATTCATCCCATAACAAATTAAAGTAAAAAAAACTCTAATGTGATCTAGAAAATGTTAAAAGTAAAATGCATCCATGGCTTTATAATGGATCACTTGGCCTTTACTAGCAACAGCAGCCTCACTGAATTCCCATAAGTGACTTTCATGATTATTTCCATTAATCATCCATGTGACTGGAAAGTTCACTTCATTTTATTCCAAAAGTTTGTCTCCTACATAATTTTGTTCAAAAACACAGAACTATGGCATGCTACCAGTATTTCCTATAAAGCCAACCATCACGTCTGGCAAAAACATGCCATTTCATTTGTTTAAAGTTTATGGAACTACACTTTGGGCTGGGCTTAGCACTGTATTTCTGTTAGTATTGCTTTTTTTTTAAACAGAGGAGGCTTCACTCATCTGGTTTCCTTACTGAGGTTGGTTTAGGATGGTGTTACTCCTGTGACCAGTATTTTATGCGGGCCTTTGACTTGGTCCTGTATAATCCAGCAGAATAGCTGAGGTGTTTTTTTTTTTTTTCAGGTAAGGGGTAGGTTTATTCAACGTTCTGGCTGGCACCAGGCAATGTTGGCCATTAGCTGAGGTTCTTTACAGTATAATTAGAAAGAAGGCTAGCACTAAGGAATTTCCAAGCCTTTGTTCACATCATATTCACTCTTGTCCTTTTGGCCACAGGAAGTTAAATGGAATAATCTAGATGAGTGCTTCAGGCTACTCTGGATAGAGAAGATGTGCCATCTGAGAACCTGTATTGGAACAGAAAACCATGAAAAATATATATTATGTATATTTTTCCTCTATAATTATGAGTGAAAAATACTGAGTTTAACAAACATGCTTTCTATGATACTTAAGTATTGCAAAACTGGAGGCATAGTGAAATGCACAATGGAGTCCTATATGATATCTTTCCATTAATAGGAAAATAGTTCATATATTCATAAGTGTATTTCTGTTATTCCTAACTTTAGTAAAGACATCATATGTCTTTCTTTGGTTTACATTATTCAGTTATTTTTGAGGAAACATAAGTTGTTCCCTCCCTTAGAAATGAACTACATTTATAATGTCTACCAAATACTGGACTGTGGATATATCTTTCCTGGAGAATATAATGTGTCTACTTGAGACATGAAAGGGTCTTCTCCCACAGAAGGTTTGTTATTATTATTATTATTATTATCCAATCCATATGTAGTGTCTTGAACAGGAAACTCTGGGACAAAGCCACATTGGTTCTTTCTTGACTCTATTTTATTTGCCTTCTCTCCCAGCTGTGCTGTCAGAATCTCTGTATTGCCAACTCCAAAAGAAAATGAATGGATCACTGGTGGGTATATTTTTATTTCTTTCTGTGCATTTTATGAAATGATTTATGAACTTAATGGGGCCCAATAATTAAAATTGAAAAGTAGAAAAGATTCCACCTCTGGAAATCGTTTATAAATAAGATTAAGATAGCTTGGAGATTTAGCAGATTATGAACTCTCAAAAATCAGTGTAAGTTGAGTGCAAATTCATTTCAAATTTGTCTCTGGTGTTTCTTTTTTTTTGTTGTTATTTTGTTTTTTGGGTCTGGTTGTGGGGCCTGAATTCTGGGTCTGGACTCTGTCCTTCAGCAATTCAGCTCAAGGCTAGTGCTCTATCACTTGAGCCACAGCGCCACTTCCAGCTTTTTTCTTTTTGCTTATGTGGTGCTGAGGAATCGAACCCAGGGCCTCATGCATGCAAGGCAAGCGCTCTACCACTGAGCCACCATCCCAGCCCTCTCTGGTGTTTATTATGGGAGTATTTATACTTGTTATATGACCAAATGACACCCAGGAGGTAAGCATGTTAACTTTTTATGGAATGTGAAGATTTGCTGGCCATTGGTCTGAAATTTCTTCTTCATTAGTCATATATTAAGTATCTTAATTATGTTGAAGTATCTTAGTGTCATTTTTCTGTTTTGTTTTTAATTTTGTTTTTTTGGGTCTGTTTGTGGGGCCTGGACTTTGGGCCTGGGCACTGTCCTTCAGCTCTTCAGCTCAAGGCTAGCACTCTACCACTTGAGCCACAGCACCACTTCCAGCTTTTTTCTTTTTGCTTATGTGGTGCTGAGGAATCGAACCCAGGGCCTCAGGCATGCAAGGCAAGCACTCTACCACTGAGCCACCTTCCCATCCCCAGTGTCATTTTTCTGGAGTTACTGAATTAGTGTTTGCATGTTAGAGAGGCCTGAGTTAGCCATTTACTTAAATGACTGTCCATACATAACCCTTGGCTGGTGTGTATTTTCTGTAGGGAGTACAACAAACTGAATAGAAATGCATTATTTTCCTCCAAAAGCTTGTTAGTCACTTATAGTCAAGTCCCATGACTGCATTTTAGTGCTGTTCTTACTTGAAACTTAATGCTATATTTCAAGACATTGTCTATGGCCTTTCTAGAAATCTTTGCTATTCCTTTCTAAAGTAGCCTCCCACTGCTTTTTTGTTTACTATTTTCAACTGTTGTATATATATGAACAGGAGTTGATGGTTCTAGTCAACAATAGAGCGACTTGGTTTATTACATTAGAAGTATTACTCTTTACAAACCTGAAGGAAATTTAATTCAGTAATAAGGTTTGCGCCCTCAGGAACTCTGCTTTTACCCAACAGTTGTGGCAACATCTCCTCAGGACTCCATTGGGAGAAAGCATTGAGGAGTTAGTGGAACCCATTTGTACTGTAGTCTGAAAATTATACAAAGAATAAAAAGAATATGGGGAGAGTCTAATACTTTTCATCTCTTTCCTGTGTACTTATTAGTACTTCTATTTGAAGTTTGTATTATGTCATTGTATTTCCAGCTAAATCTGACTTAACATGTTTTTGAAATTCTCTCTCTCCTTCTTATGCTGCCAGTCTTAGGGATTGAACTCGTGGCTGGGCACTGTCCCTAATACTGTCTCATTTGAACTATGGCTCCACTTTCAACTTTTTGCTGGTTAATTGGAGATAAGAGTCACATGGACAGTTCTGCCTGGACTGAATTCACACTGCCATTCTCAGTCCTTAGCCTCCTGACTTGCCACGATTACAGATGTGAGCCACTGATGCCCTTCTTTCAAATTCTTCTAAATTACTTGTTATACTTTTTCTTTATTTCCATTAATTACTTAAATTCAGTAAGGAAAATGGATACATACATCACATACATTTCTAATATAACTCATATAACCTAGTATTTGTCACATTATTTTTTAATGTTAATTTGAAGACAGGTTTGCTGTGTAGTCCAAGCTTTTCTTGACCTTGATATATAGCCTAGGCTGGGTCAGTCATTTTCCTCAAACTCCCATATTCTTGGATTTTAGGTGTTTATTACCAAGCCTTGGCTACATTAACCATTGCTGTATTTTAGTGTTGCCTGAGACTTGGACTTGAGCTCAATATCTGACACTTTCACTCATTGGCTGAATTTTACCACCTGAGCCATGCCTCCAGCCTCACCATTCTTAAATGTACAGTTTATTCAAATTACATATGCTCATACTCTTGTTGTGCAATCTTCTCTTCCATCCATCTATATTATCTATATTCATCTTCCCTATATGAAGCTATATATATATTCATGAAATACATAGTTCCCATTTCTCTCTAACCCGGTCTCTTAGAACCATCATTTTGCTTTTTGTCTTTATGAGTTTGTTGACCCTGGAAACGTCAGTAAGGGAAATTTTGCCTTGGCTATTCTTTGTGTGTACTCTGTGTGTGTGTGTGTGTGTGTGTGTGTGTATGTGTGTGTGTGACTCAGAGAGAGAGAGAGAGAGAGAGAGAGAGAGAGAGAGAGAGAGAGAGAGAGAGAAAGAGAAAGAGAAAGAGAAAGAGAGAGAGAGAGAGAGAGAAACATGAGTGTTCAGTTCTTTTGCTTGAATCCAGGGACTGAACTCTATCATTAAGCTTCTTTTGCTCAAGACTAGCACTCTACCAAACAATTCCACTTATATCTTTCTTGATAGTTATTTGGAGATAAGAGTGTCAGGGACTCTCCTGCCCTGGATCCCTTCAAATCACAATCCTCAGATCTCAGGCTGCTGAGTAGCTGGGAATACAGCTGTGAGGCACTCACATGATATTCGCCAGCCTATCATGACTGTTTTTGACTCATTTGTTTTATTTAGCTGATTATATTTAAGATTCATAAATGCTGTAGCATGTACTAGAATTTCTTTCCTTTTTAAAGGATAATTATGTTATATTTTATGTGTTTAGTAATTTTTTTTGAATCTTTTCTACTGCTTCTATCTTTTGATTCTTGTGAGTAGTTGCTATAAAATGATTCTCCCAGTTCCTGTTGAAACCACTGCTTTCTTTTTAGTTGGGTACAAAGCTAGAACTGCTAAACCATATTCCTATGTTTAGTTCTTTTTTTAGTATCTTGGATCATGTTGCATTCCTCCTAGAAATCCACCAAATGTCATACTTTTCTACACCTTTCCCCATATTTGTCATATTTTGGAATTTTTATTTTTAATGTATCCATACTACTGGGTATAAACTAGGTATTTCATTGCTATTTTTTCTTTAAGATTTTATGTTACTACTAATACTGAACATTTTTTTATATATTAATTAACCAGTTGTCTATATATTTCCTGTAGGAAGGTCTCTTTCATCATCGGCCCATTCTTAAATCAGTTTTCATTGTTTTTGAGTTGCAGAATTTTATTTTATAATCTTCTATGAATTCTGGTTATTAATCTATGAAGAGTGATTAGTGAGTATTTTCATGGATACCTTTGTCATTGTGCCTTTCCTGCACCATGTTTTCATTTTATGTATTTGAACTTGTCTGGTTTTAGTACCATGGGCATTTGGTGTTATATCCAAGTAATTGTGAAATTTAATGTCGTGAAATTTTCTCTCCCTCTTACTGTGTTTCCCTTCCCTTCCCTCTGGTACCTACACAACTTCCATCCTTTTCTTTTCTCTCTTTTTCTCAGATGGGACTTGCTGTTTCCCTGATTGCTCTCCAACTCACATGTTCAAATGATACTTCCACCTCAGCCTCCCACCATGCTTGACGCTTGCTTCTTTCTTTTCCCCCGTTCCAGGGTTTGAACTCCGAGACCCCACAATTGGTCAGTTTGCTGTTTCACTTGAGCCATTCCTGCAACCAGTCTGTTAGCTGGTTAATTGGAGTTGTCTGCCCAAATTGCCATTTAGACTTCAGCCTCCTTAGTAGGTAGGATAAGAGGCCTGAATTCTGGTGTTTATTTTTTAATTGGTCATTTAAGATTCATTAGTTAGATACTACAATGAAACAGGGTTATTGTTACTGGCTCATGTAGAAATGTATATTCAACTGAAACTCTAATAGTCCATGTTTGAAAGCAAGTGCTGTCTTTCACCTCTAATAATTGTAACTGCTTTTTCTGACTGTGATAGGTTTTCTTTTTTTTAAATAAGATTTTTATTGTGAAAATACTGTACAGAAGGTTTACAGTTACATGAGCAAAGTAATGAGTCCATTTCTTATCAAGCAAATCATTAAATTCAGCCCACCACTAAGGAGGAATTTGTTTTCACCCAAAGGTGGGAAAATTGAGTTTGTGGCCACCATGAATAAACAATAAATGCCAATATTACAATACATTTTGTCCCAGACCTATTCTAATTTCCCTGCAAGGTTTTTGCATCTTAGATTATTAGAAACATACTTATTTGATTATAGTGTATTTACAAATTATGGTTTTTCCTGGTTGATTTGTACTTCCCCTTTGGTCAGAGAATATACTCATTAAGTTTTGCCTAGAGATCCATTTTCACTTTCAATGTGTCTTGGTAAATGTAATACATAATGCTTGATGAACAGCAGTGAGGTCAAGATAATGTCACCTCTCTGTGTGTGTTCCTACTGCATTTGTTTTCTAGCTATTCGATTGGAAATGAAGAAAAGTATTATAGAATTGTAATGTTTGGTTTAACAAGAATCTCCTTTTAATTCTGTGGCTTTGCTTCCATGTTTTGGGAGACTTTGTGTTTAAGCATTTAACTTGTATTATTCTAATGTATGGCCTGTCTGTTATTATGTCTCTATGTGTGCTCATGCACTTTGTGTTACCATTTATTTCCTCTTACACTAGTTCTATTTTAGCTTTTCAGTACTGGTTTTTACTATGGCCTCTTTATTTATTTTATTCTTTAGGGTATACTTTTTTATAGATATATATTTTAATCAGTTTTTATGAGATTAATACCTGTTTTATGAGTTCATCCCAAACCATTTCCTCTCCTAATGCAACCATGGGCCTGATCTTTATACTTTTCCTGATAAACTTTAGAGTTTTATCATTCATCAGGGCACAAATAGATGTTATAGTTCAACCTTGCCAATTGCTTGTATCTTAGTATATGAACTTGAAGCTTATGTCCCTTAAGTCAGACTCAGAGCTTACTTCACTGAAGGCCCAGTTCCTTCCTCATCCATGGAAAGTAATTAGGTTTTATTGCTTAAAACATCCTTTCCTTCAATGTACCTTTACTATAAAATACAGTCAACCATGCTTAGAGATGAAAAGCAGATACTTCTTTCCTGATGTAAGCAGAAAACTCAGTCCAAAATACTTTGATTGATTGAAGTGGGAAGCACAAAGAATCTTTGTTATGATCTCAGCCAACTTCGGGAAACCCAGTGCTAAGTGTCACATTGTATTTTGAACAACTTCTGATGGCAAAATTTCTTCTTAGTTGTCATAATAATATTCAATAATATTCAGTAATAATACTCAAAATAAAAACATTCAAATTCCTTAAAATGTGGACGTAATTAGAGAGGACCTGAGAGGTTAAAAAAAATGAAAACTTCTAAGCAAGGGTGCTTATTTTTGGATAATTAGGGTAAAACTAACATGTTTTGATCAGTTTAGAGCATAATGTCTTTTTTTAGGGATGAATATTTATTTATATCTGTGCTTATTTTTTCTCGTTATTGAGATTAAGTAATTACATAAATTTCACAGTATTGTGGCACAGTGATACGTAGCTAACGTCACCAACACATTTTAACCTTCACAATGCTAATGGTCATTATCTTGATCCACAAAGTTTTTGAACTCCACAGACTTTAAAAATAAAATTATTTCTGCTGAATTGGATGATTTGTACATTTCTTTTTTTTTTCCTTAGTGCCAGCTGTTTCCTCTTTCTCTTTCATTGCTACCCTTGAGTTGCTTGGTTCACTTTCATTAATGCTTTTGTGGTAATATATTATTGAGTTCTTTTTTGTGTGTGGGGAGGTGTCAGGTCAAACAGTGCCTATGTTTTTACTCCATTTACATTAAAATACTAAGGTGATTTTATTTATGTCTACCATTTTGGTACTTCTTTTCTCCTTTCCTCATCTGATATTTATTTCTTACATCCTATGTTCTTAGGGGGGATTAACCAAATTTTCTAGCATAGTCACCTTGGGGTATCCACAGTGATGGTTCCAGAAACCCTTTCAGATACTAAAGTAGATGTTCAGGTTCCTTACATAAAACTGTATTGTGATTCCATATAACCAGCACATATCCATCTATACACTTTGAACCACCTCTGAATTACCTCTGACACCTAGTACAAATTAATGCAATGTAAACAATTGTAATTCAACATTTTTCAGGGCATTATCACAATTTTTATGTCTGTACATGTTCAGTACAGGAACCATATGTTTCCAAAATTTAAGATCATGAGTTGGTTGAATCTGTGGGACTCACAAATATGCAAGGCCTACTGTATTTATTTTTTGCCAAGGTTATTATGTATGAGCACTAATCAAGAGTGGTAGTGTATTTTCCTCATGAATGAGAAACCAGGGATTTTACATCGATTAGAAGTTCATCCTCAAGCTGAAGCATGGAGACTCAGAAGAAGCTAAACCTATTCTTGAGGTCTCATTTCTAGAACTACAAGAACTGTCTTTCTTTCCCAATCTGTTTTGGCAGTCATAGGAAACTAAATATACTTAGAGTACTGACATGCTGCATCCTAATATATAGAAGCTAGATCCTTTATGCATTAAAAAAAATGGTGTTATTGCCAGGCGCCAGTGGCTTAAGCCTGTAATCCTAGCCTCTCAGAGGCTGAGATCTGAGGATCACTGTTCAAAGCCAGCTTAGGCAGGAAAGTCCATGAAACTCTTACCTTGAATAAACTACTAGAAAAACTGGAAGTGGCACTGTATCAAGTGGTAGAGTACTAGCCTTGAGCTGAAGAGCTGAGGGACAGCACCCAGGCCCAGAGTTCAAGACCCACGATCGACAAAAAAAAAAAACAAAAACAAAAAAAACAACGGTGGTACTGTGCCTTTGAACTTAGAGAATAATATTTGCGGGGCAAGTGCAGTAGCAATTGGATCTTTGATTTGTTATCCCTAGTTCATATACTTTTGTTTTCAATACATGTATGTACATATTGAGTCTTCATTCATATGAAACATCTATATGTTATTTAAATTTTTGCTTTAAGCCATCATTTAAAAAATTACATGAAGCCAGGCACAGGTGGCTTATGCCTGTTGTAACCCTAGCAACTCAGGAGGCTGAGATCTGAGGGTTGCAGTTCACAGCCAGCCTGGGCAGGAAAGTCTGTGAGACTCTTATCTCCAATTAGCCACCAAAAACCCAGAAGTGGTGCTGTGGCTCAAGTGGTAGAGCTCTCATCTTGAGCTGGAGAGCTGAGGCACAGCACCCAGGCCCAGAGTTCAAGCCCCACGACTGACCAAAAAAAATTAAAAATTAAAATAACATGAAACAAATGTGTGTTTATGTGTATGTGCGTGCGTGCGTGAGTGTGTGTGTGTGTGCATACATGTGCGAGCACTCGCGCACGCAGGGGTGTTCTTTTATGCTTATCTACCAATTTACTATTTCTGTGATCCTGCTCTCAGCAGTACATCTAAGCTAGCTCCTATTGTCATTCTCTAAGCTGGACACCTTCGCGTAGCACTCTGGTAATGCAGGTGTGCTGCTGGTGAATTATTTTAATCTGAAAATTCGTTCATTCCACAGTATTAGAATGGTTCCTCTGGACAGCAGATTTTGATTTGAAGGTTATTTTCTTTGCACCCTTTGAAGGCAAATTTCCTTTTTGTGTGCTGGGGAATCAGCATTCATTTCTGGTATTGTTAAGTCTAGCAACAGTAGAAAGATGGCTGGACATGTTTTTGTTTTGTTTTTAGTGGTACTCAGCATGGGAATAAAACCCTTACCTCATTTTATTTTCTTCCACATTCTTTAAATCTTTATTATTTTTCTTTGTCCTGCCGGGGTTGTCATTTGTCACACTGCTTTCTTAATTCTGTCTCCTATTTCTCTCTCCATATCCCTTTCATCCTTCCATCAGGCACTATAAAATGCAAATCTGGTCAAGACACATTTTATTTATCTCTCATTTATGATCTGTATAGTAGAAGGTGGATGGTGTTATAATAGTTAATGCTACCAGTTCTTTAGTATTTAGGAATGGAGTACAAGGGGCCCTAAAAACACCTTTATGGATATACTAACAACAGTGAGCACATGAAACTTTTATTGTGAAAATCAAGTAAAATCTTACCTGTCTCAAATCATTACGAATCAGTTTCTTGTGTACTGTCACTTCTTTTAACACTTACGTGTGTGGGGCTGGGAAGGTGGCTCAGTGGTAGAGCGCTTGCCTTGCATGCCTGAGGCCCTGGGTTCGATTCCTCAGCACCACATAAGCAAAAAGAAAAAAGACAGAAGTGGCACTGTGGCTCAAGTGGTAGAGTGCTAGCCTTGAGCTGAAGAGCTGAGGGACAGCGCCCAGGCCCAGAGTTCAGGCCCCACGACCGGACCCCAAAAAACAACAACAACAACAAACACGTGTGTTTTTGTAGATCTGCTAATGTGGTAGGTAGCCCTTGTGATTTCCTCACTGAGGTCTGGATTGCCTTGATACTAGGCACATATTTATAACTGTTAGTACAGATCATTAGCTCCTTAGAAGAGAAGTTTCACCTTGTTTCCCTTGCTAACAGCAAAAGCATTACCTGATTGATAAGGGAAACTTTTAGTAATTAGTAAGTTAGTATAGAGGGACATATTTCTATTTTCACTTGCTTCCCAAACTGCCTTGATAACAGAGCAAGCTCCAACCATTTTATGTAAGACAGAAGCATTCACGTAGAGGAATGAAATCCTCGTATTTGGTTTTCTCATGACTCAGTGCTAATGACTTTTTGAAATGTACCATTACAGGGGTTGGTATCTTTTGAGGATGTGTCTGTGCACTTCAGCTGGGAGGAGTGGAAGGACCTAGATGATATTCAGAAGACACTGTATAGGGATGTGATGCTGGAGACCTATAGCAACGTGGTATCCTTGGGTGAGCAAAGGTTACATTAAACCCAGGAGCAAGTGCCTTGTTCTTAATAGATACATGAATACGTATAAGATTTAATGTTATATAGATGTACTATTGTAGCCTTTGAGGACTATCACTTCCTCCCCCTCCCCCATAACACAAAGTTCAATTTGGTTGCACAACTCCTGAAGCCATCCTCTTGTCCTTCTTCAAGGTGTTGATTGAATAATTTGGTGAACATTCTATACTATTGCCCAATAATACGACACTACATCCCCAAATCTGATTTAATTATGAAGCTTGGAGTCAAGAGCAGAGTAATGTATGAGAGAAGTACCCACAGAACGGGGCTTCCCAGGTGATGCAGTGCATTGTGGATAGAGAGGTTGTGAAGATCAGAGCCAGTATGGCTGTGTTGAGCTGATCTCAATGGCTTCCACACCTCCACACCTGAGGACAGCTCCTGTCATGCATTGCACATCTGCCTTCTGCAGTCTTCATTGGTGCCTCATGTATAAATGAACCTCCCATTTTTGTTTGTTTAAGTCTAACTTGGACTCCAGTCACTTTCTGGCTCTTAGACTTTCTTCTTGGTTGGTTTTTCTATATTTTCAGTTGCTTTTTGACTGCCCATTCCTAAAATCTTTTTCCTAAGCATTTATTAATAATTCATAAATTCCTTCAAACCTTGTTCATTGAATAAATCATATATACTGGTGTTTTGTGACCATATAGGTAACAATGTAAATATTTCCTTTGAAAGAACTTATACGACTTTGAGATGAAGAACAAAAAACAAATATGTTTAGTTGTGAGATTAGGTCCACAAAAAAAGTTTTACCTGGTTGAGACAGAAAAGAATGAGAGATAATATTTACTAGGGATAATTTAATTTTAATGTGATGCTTTTCCAAATTTGGCATATAATATAAAGTTGATATATATTCATCTACTAAAGTATATATCACTATTGGAGTCATGAATTTGGAAATCAGTAATTGGAGAAGGTCATCTATAGAAATACGAAAATACATTTAGGAGAAGCCTTCTCTACCAGGTTGTCTAAGATCATTACACCAGGACATAGTTCTCTAATATTTCCCTTTAACAGGGTACTGCATTCCTAAACCTGAAGTGATTGTTAATCTGGAGCAAGGGGCAGAGCCATGGCCCAGAGAAGCCCTAGACAAGAATATCACAGGTGAGTCAGCATTTAATGGACATGGATGTTAAAAAGACCAGAGCTCATTGAGATGTTCTCATTCAAGTCTCAGCTCCTGGATTCCTATGTTGCAGGAACTTGGCTAATAGATGAAGTTATGCCTGTGCAGTATCATTCCATATTTATTTATTTATTTATTTATTTATTTATTTATTTATTTATTTATTTATTTATTTATTTATTTATTTATGTCAGTCATGGGACCTGAACTCTGGGCCTGGGCACTGGTCCTAAGCTCTTCAGCTCAAGGCTAGGGCTCTACCACTTACGCCACAGCACCACTTCCAGCTTTTTTCTGCTTATGTGGTGCTGAGTAATTGAACTCAGGGCCTCATGCATATGAGGCAAGCACTCTACCACTGAGCCACCTTCCCAGGCCCTCCATAGTCTTTTAATAACACTGAGAGGAGGAATGAATTTAACTGACTGTCATGAATTAATAGAACATGTATCTACTTTTTCTGCTTTAATATGATGAGATTTTACCAGGCCTAGCTTAAGGGACTTACAGGAACTGATCAAAAGGGCATATTCTAAGCATTAAAAAGCATGATATCAGAAGGCAGTAAGATAAATGCACTAAGGCACTTTTCCTGTCTTTACCAGGAGATTAGACACCCACAATCCTATCTTTACTTAAACAGAGGATAAATATTCATAAAACCATCAGTTTTCTGCTAGCATCAGTCATTCTTCAAGTACTTATAGTTCCCATAGTGTCTTAGAGTCCCCACATCAGGTATGGCTGAGCAGTTAATTCACGTCCAAGTGAATGAACAGTTAATGGTGAGCATCCTGAATTTTGTGTGGGAGTATTTAAGGTTAGCATTTCTCCTATGTCTTTTTAGAAAACATTCTAAAACAAAAAAAGGAAACCAATTTTCTGTTGACCCAGAAGCCAGAAAGTACCAGGAGTTATGGAGGACAGCAGATTTGCAGGCCTCAGATAAAGTAGAACAAAGATTCTCAAAGGTGGAACACAAACCTGGGATTCAGAACCAAAGCTTTCAGTGGAGATAATATGACTGAGTTTGGGGGCCTGGTATCTCCCCCATGGGCCATGGTTCTGGTAGGCAACTGTATCAAAATAGGAATTTGAAAGACATTGTATAGAACATAGAGAATAAACAACTTGAAAATCCCCATAGATGCCAAGTGGAATTTTCAGGGAGAAGTGAGAGTTTGTCAAACATAGGCATAAATCCTCACTCTCACGAACCACCTTAGGTGACAGGTGACTTACCCTTTCATACATCCTTAGGTTCTCTGATCATGGAACCCACTTCTATCTTCAAATCTAAGTTTCTGAAGGAAAGTAGCACAAAATTTTCATAATCATTGCCAAACA
Organism: Dipodomys merriami; assembly: GCF_024711535.1. Classification (NCBI taxonomy): domain Eukaryota; kingdom Metazoa; phylum Chordata; class Mammalia; order Rodentia; family Heteromyidae; genus Dipodomys; species Dipodomys merriami. The sequence goes on along the minus strand of NW_027206068.1, from coordinate 6,673,012 downwards.
AAACAGAACAAAAGTCTTCCCTAAAACAAAACAAAATTGAAGCAAACTAAAGGAAGGAAAACAAGTGGCAGATTAGATGTACTTAGCTTGGAAGCATTAGCAGTCAGTTATTGAGTATTTTGACTAGTTTCTCTGATTAAAAACAGGGACTAAAAGAACCAGAGAAGACCCTAACTCCATCAGTATTTGTTAAGTACAGGTCTCATAATCCATTCCTAGTACTATTATGTTTGAATCTTTAGTAAGTAGGATGGGAGAAAATGTCTTTACCTTTAGATGAATATTCTCTAAGAATGTTTGGATGCCATCATGATTTCTTTTCTGCCTTTTTGTTAAACATTTTAGATGTCCAGCAAGTAGATGGCTCGGTTGAAATATGCCAGGAAAGTCCAGACAAACATCTGTTGCAAGTTGTCATCACCAGTAGCAACACAGTGGAGGAAAGAGTTAGGTTTTTAGGTATAAAAAATGGAACAAATCTTTTTACTACAAACCAGACCTTACTGTACACCAAGAAACTCACACAAGAGAGATACCCTATGAATGTAATGAACGTAATTACCACAAGTCAGATCCCAGTAGGCCTCAGCAAACTCATACAGGAGACAAATCACATAAATGTAAAACATATAGAAAGTCTTTCAAGCAAAACTCATACCTCAGTGTGTATCAGAGAAGACACACAGGAGAAAAATCATAGGAATATAACCCATGTGCAAAGTCTTTCAAATGGTAGTCACAGCTCAGTGTGCATCAGAGAACATATAGGGGAGAAACCATATGAATGTATCACATGTGGAAAGACTTTTGGACACATGTCAACTCTCCACATCCATCAGCGGACACACACAGGAGAGAAACCATATGAATGTAACACATGTGGAAAGTCTTTCAGACAAATGTCACATCTCCGCATCCATCAGAGTATACATAGAAGAGAGAAATCTTATGAATGTAACAAATGTGGCAGGTCTTTCAACCACAATTCAGCCTTGCATGTACATCAGAGAACACACACAGGGGAGAAGCCATATGAATGTAACACATGTGGAAAGTCTTTCGCCCAAAACTCAAACCTCAATTTTCATCTGAGAACACACACAGGAGAGAAACCATATGAATGTAACACATGTGGAAAGTCTTTCAACTGCAAGTCAGGTCTCCGCAAACATCACAGAACACACACAGGGGAGAAACCTTATGAATGTCACAAATGTGGCAAGTCTTTCAACCACAATTCAGCCTTGCATGTACATCAGAGGACACACACAGGGGAGAAGCCCTATGAATGTAACACATGTGGAAAGTCTTTTACCCAGAACTCAAACCTCAGTGTTCATCAGAGAACACACACAGGAGAAAAACCATATGAATGTAAAACATGTGGAAAGTCTTTTGCATGCAAGGCAAACCTCAATAACCATCAGAGAATACACACAGCGGAGAAGCCCTATGAATGTAACACATGTGGAAAGTCTTTCAGACGGATGTCAGATCTCTACAAACATCAGAGAACACAAACAGGAGAGAAACCTTATGGATGTCACAAATGTGACAAGCCATTCAATCACAATTCAGCCTTGCATGCACATGAGGGCCCACACAAAGGAGAAAAACCATATGAATGTAACACATGTGGGGAGTCTTTAAACTGCAAGTCAGGTCTCCGCAAACATCACAGAACACACACAGGGGAGAAACCTTACGAATGTCACAAATGTGGCAAGTCTTTCAACCACAATTCAGCCTTGCATGTACATCAGAGGACACACACAGGGGAGAAGCCATATGAATGTAACACATGTGGAAAGTCTTTTACCCAGAACTCAAACCTCATTTTTCATCTGAGAACACACACAGGAGAGAAACCTTATGAATGTAATAAATGTGGAAAGTCTTTTGCCTGCAAGTCAAATCTCAATAACCATCAGAGAATACACACAGCAGAGAAGCCATATGTATGTAACACATGTGGAAAGTCTTTCAGATGGATGACAGATCTTCGTAAACATCAGAGAACACACACAGGAGAGAAACCTTATGAATGTCACAAATGTGGCAAGTCATTCAACCACAATTCAGCCTTGCATGGACATCAGAAAACACACACGGGAGAAAAACCATATGAATGTAACACATGTGGAAAGTCTTTTAACCGCAAGTCAGATCTCTGCAAACATCAGCGAACACACACAGGAGAGAAACCATATGAATGTAATAAATGTGGACATTCTTTTGCCTCCAATTCAAACCTCAAGAAACATCAGAGAATACATTCAAAGGAGAGGCCATATGAATGTAACACATGTGGAAAATCTTTCATCAAGAAGTCAATCCTCAATGAACATCAGAGAGCACACTTGGGGGAGGAATATGGAAAGTCTTTCACCAAGAAGTCAAATCTCAGTGCACATCAGAGGACACACAGGAGAAACCATATGAATATAACACATGTGGAAAGTCTTTCACCCACAAGTCAACCCTCAATGCACACCAGAGAACACACACAGCTCAGAAACCAGATGAATGTAATGTATGTGGAAAGTGCTTCATCAAGAAGTCAATTCTCAATGGGCATCAGACAACATACACAGGAGAGGATCCTTATGAGAGTAACACATGTGGAAAGTATTTCAGATGGATGTCAAATCTCTACAGGCATAACAGAATACACACAGTAGACAAGTCTTAAGAATGTAACAAATGTTACATTCTTTCCACTCCAAGTCAAACCTCAATGTTCATGAGAGAACACACAGGAAAGAAACCTTATGAATGTAACAAATGGAAAGTTTTCACCTACAAGTCAGTTCTTAACACATCACAGTTCGCACGGGATTAAAAATCAGCATCAAACCAGATAGATGAAAATGAAAAGTCTAAGAGCTTTGAACTTTGGTTGGGGCCACCCTGGACCCATGCACCTCCCTTATAGAGCATCAAATGATGAAGTTGAGCAGCACACTTTGGCCAAATACCTGGGGGAACTGACTATGTTGGACTATGACACTTTCCTCCTCAAATTGCAGCAGGAGCTTTTTACTTTGCACTGGAAATTCTTGATGATTTTGAATGGACACTACCTCTTCTTACCTGTCTTATACTGAGGAATCCCTTCTTTCTCTTAGTCTTTTAAGGTGCTTTCAGTTACCAGGGACTCCAACTAATGTATAGAATTGTCACCTATACATTTATATACTTGGCTCTTGTTATGCATACCTGGATTTTCCTTCTAATATGGTAAAGATAAGTAAAACTGTTACTTCCATAGGGCATAACTGCATGTGAGCTAAGTCATTTTGGAGAGCTTCTTACCCAGATCTGTTTCTCAGTCAAAGCCTACCACCTCATCCCTAGTTCATACATGATCTGTTTCTTCAGGTGCTTGCTGCCCTGCTTCTGTTCTCATCACTTGCTTGAACTATCAACTTAACCTTTTTTTTTTTTTTAACTTTCTCACTTTAAAATCTGTGCATTCTAAATCCAGTTTTCCTTCTATGTATTTGCTTTTGTTTATTGGTTATGAAAATGAAACACAGTACTCATAACAAAGTTAATTTTTCCTACCTTTCTGTTTGGGTTTTTTTTTTTATTTTTATTTTGGGTCCAGTCGTGGGCCTGAACTCTGAGTCTGGGCACTGCCCCTCAGCTCTTCAGCTCAAGGCTAGCGCTCTACCACTTGAGCAACAGCACCACTTCTGGATGGTTTTTTTGCTTATGGGTGCTGAGTAATTGAACCCAGGGCCTCAAGCACGCAAGGCAAGCGCTTTACCAATGAGCCAACTTCCCAGCCCCCTACCTTTCTGAATCTGGTCTTTCTGAAGGATATTGACAGATTAAAATACATCTAGCCTCCACTGCATATATGTACATATATATTTGTGTGTATGTATGTATATATATGTATATGTATATGTGTATATATATATATATATATATATATATATATATATATATATATATATATATATATATATGAGTAGCTGTGAAGAGAGTTTTGTTTTTTGAACTTAGGGTCTGGGCACTGTCCCTGAGCTGCTTTTGCTCATGGCTAGCACTTTACCACTTGAGTCACAGTGCCACTTCTGGCTTTTTCTATTTATGTGGCACTGAGGAATTGAAACCAGGGCTTCATGAGTGGTAGGTAAACACTCTACCACTAAACCTCATTTCCAGTCCCTGTGGAGAGTTTTTAATGGGTCCATTCAGTATACAGCAACATTCCTTCCAACATGTTTATTTCTTTCTGTATTTTTGATTCACGTACTATGGATATACCTTATGTAATGTACACAGCTATTGTTCTGTTGGAATTTGGACTACTTTTGCTCATTGCCTTACAGCGTTGGTTAAAGTTTATTTTATAACTTTTTTTTCTTGATGTGATAGACTTCCCAAAGTATGTGTATTAAGGCAGAGCTGGATGAATTTCTCAGTGTCATCAGCAGCGAACACCAGTGCTTTTCTCTGCATCATTGTTAAATATGAAAGTAATCTGTCTTAAATCTTTGTGAATTCAACTAGCCAAAATATTCTATCTCATTTGTTGTTTTAAGTTACACTCCTACATGTACATGCTGTGTTACTCCAAGTTCAAATATCTCCAAAATACTGGAGATTTTCTTTTATGCTTCCAGTTATCAACATAGGTAGTAAAATTTCTAAAATAAAATTTTTACAAAGAGTGCTTTTAGGTGATGAAAAAATTGTAGCTTTTTTTCCCCCAGAAAAATAGATGGAATTAGAGATAAGCCAACATCAGAATGTCAAATGATATGTTCTCATTCATTTGTGAATTCTAGACCTAAAAGACATACAAATGAGCACATGTGCATGCACTCAAACACACACACAGTGATATATAAAACATGATTGTGACATTGGTGTTGTTTTGCCAAACAACAGAGAAGGATGGAGGAAAAATTTTAAAATATACTATGCCTGTGTGAAGATGGCACCAGGAATCTCACTGAAAGCTATTGAACCACAAGGGTCCAAAGAGAACCTAAAAAAAGAGAGCAGTAGATGAGGTCAACCAGACTCAATTATTATTATGTGTGAAATACCATGGTGAAACTTTGTGCGATGAATATCCACTAAAGAATTCATGAGGAGCAAGTAAAAGTTTCTATGGGAACTGAGTGTTAGAGGGAAGGACAATGGAGATGGTGATTGTTGGTGAATATGGTCAAAGTGCATTCTATTTGTGCTGGTCTTGGCACTTGGCCTTAATAAGGATCCAGATGACTTCTTTTAAATATTTGACTGTTTTTGAGCACCAATTGAAGAATCACCTTTGTTGAAGGTACAGAATCCAGATCTTCTTTCTGCCAACTACTCAGATCCTTCAGAGAGACAATTTAATTAGAATCAACATAGTTTATTACTTGCCCCCTGGTCATCTACTCCTTCAAAAGATGGGGCATTCCTTGAGCCCATTTCTCACATTTCTGAAGGGTTGTGGTTGATGTGTTTGTAGAGTGTATTCCCTGCCGTTTTTTTTTTTTTGTTTTTGTTTTTGTTTTTTGGTAGGTCATAGGGTTTGAACTCAGGGCCTAGGCGCTGTCTCTGAGTTTTCTTGCTTCAGGGTAGTGCTCTACCACATCGAGCAACAACTCCACTTCCAGTTTTCAGGTGGTTACTTGTATGGCTCTCAAGAACCATATACATGCCTGTCACCAGCATCCGGAATGTACTCTCCTCTGGATGAGTAGGAGAAGACAAATCTGGAGACCTTCTACCCATCAGGCAGTTTGAACTCAGAAGCTGGGGCCAGTGCTGCCTACAGGACAGGGATAAAGTACTAGATGAGACCACAAGGCCATAGTGACACAAAGGCAGTCAGGTGGCCTTAGGTCCCCTGGGATATCTGGCCTTCAAGATTTTACACACACACACACACACGCACACACGCACACACACACACACACACACACACGCACGCACGCACGCACACGGAAGCAGGGAGCCTGCTTAGCGTTCTCTGGGACTGCATTAGGCAGCACTCACTCTCAGCATGCGTAATCTTAATGATGCTTTCCCCCAACATGTCTGCGGCTGAATTTCCCTAGTGAAATTTTCATTTTATTTCTTATCTTGCATCCAGAATGTGTGGTTTCTGTTGATCGTTTCAGTCTCCACATTGAAACCCTGAGTTGCTGACATGTCTCTATTGGTCCCTAGAATTGCTTGGTCTCTGGCTTCCTTCAAGTCACTGAGAATTACTAAACTTGATTTTTTTCTCTGAGTACTAATCCCAATGTCTGAGCTTCCTTGTGGATAGCTTTTGTCAAAACTTTGATTCCTGTGCATGAGCTGTACTTTCCTCTCCAGGCTTTATACTTTTTTGAGAAGTGAACATTGAGTATTGCAATGTGGTCACTCTGGGAAAGAGATTGTCCCTCCTCATGAGTTTGGTTTAGTGCCTTGCTGAAGGTTCTAATCTATCCCTGGTTACCAAGCCTGATTTCCTTGCCAAGGCCATGTTGTGTGGATTCTCCCCACTACCCCTGACCCTCAGTGTAATGGATATTTCCTGGATAAGACTGAACACCGGGGCTTCCATTCTGCCATTTTGGGTGTGTTTGGTTCTTTTTTAAAGACACGCAAAGCTGGGATGTCAAAGGCTCATGCCTATAATCCTGGCTACTGAAGAGGCTGAGATCTGAGGATCAGGGTTCAAAGCCAGCCTGGACAGAAAAGTCTCCCTGAGACTCTTACCTCCAATTAGCCCCTCAAAAACTAGAGCAGTGGTTCCCTTGGACAAAAGAGCTCAAGGACAGCACCCAAGTGCTAAATTTAAGCCCCAAGATGTAAAAAAACAAAGACACCCAATCATCAGACATTGGTTGAAAGTTCTGTGAGAAACTAGAACCTCTGGGCCCAGGATTTCCTGTACCATGACAGGGTAGCACCAAGTACAGTGAAAGTGCTGTTTTGGGTGGACAGGCACTTCAGGATGTAGCCCACTTTGTCTCCTGCAAGGGTTCCTATTTGATAGCAGGTAGGAAGATGTCTTATTACCACTAGAAGTAGATGACTTAAAGCACAATGTCCACACTACAGGAAGAACAGAATTGTAATATCAATATTCAAGTCTAACATTCCCTGTTTACAGCAACTAAACTGCCCCACCTCAGTCTGTAAACATTTGATTTTCTGCTATTCATATAAGTATTCATTCACTATACTCCACAAACAGACCACAGATTCAGATCTTCATGGTGTCCTACATTCCAGGAGGGCATATTAACTGGCATGACATTGACCCACTCTGTCTTTGAGAGGTGAAAAATGCAGTTCAGGAGAAGCATTTCTGCATGGTCTCTAGATCCCTAATTTGTTGTGGCAGGCAATACCCTTTCCAGGTCAAACCTGAGTAGAGGGTACCTGGAACACTGAGGGAGAGCTGTTCAGTACATCCAATGCCAGTGTATCAAGATAGGTGTGTGCATGAATGATTTTCAGTGTCCCTAAACTTGAACTTTGAAAAGCAAATCAGAGCAGACTGGAGAGGGAAATCATCTCAAAGAAGAACCTTAAGTCCAGGGAATTAATTTCATATGTGTACGAGGGGGGAATGGGGATCTCCTATTACAAATTGGAATTATGAATAGCTACAAATGGCAAAGGTGCCAATAGAATCATCTCTTCATTAACCAGAGCCAGAAACTGGAGAATGCAGTATGGAGTCTCCCAACACTGGGTCTAACTCATCACAAATCTCGACCCCTGTAGCAGTGACAGACATGGCAGGCCTGCAGCTCCAGTTTCTTGCTCCTTTGCTCTGCAGCACACCCTGATTTACAGAGAGACCCATTTGATCCATGTGGGAAGTTCCAGAGTGGATGGGGAATGCACAGAGCAATGATTCAGAGAATTTCTGGGCCCAAAGGAGATCTGTAAGAGGGAAAAGCAGGAGAAAATCTGGACATCGCTGCTCGCATTTTGTATGGGTCTGCTCTGAGCTATTATCCCTGAAGTGACTTTGTAATCAGCTTGGAATCAGGGACAGGCAGGAATGGTTGATCATATCTTTATGATAAGGGACCAGAAATGATCCCCTAGGAATATTACTGCCTCTCAGGAAAGATCACCAACCAGGCAAGAAGGAAACAAGGACTTACTCATTCTGATCAGTGATGACGATCCCTCTCCAAGTACTAACAAACCAGGCTATACTTTGACAAGAACATATCCATGCCTCTTTTTCCCTTCCAAAATTCCATTTAATATTATAGCTCACATCTGTACCTTAAGGGTGGCTGAAGAGATACTGAACTTCTGTCTTCTTAGGGCATACCTGGATCTTGTAATAAATTGTCTTTCTCTGGCACTTTTTTTTTTTTTACCATGTCTTTTTTTTAAATTTTTTTTGGTCCAGTCATGGGGCCTGAACTCTGGGCCTGGGCACTGTCCTTCAGCTCTTCAGCTCTTCAGCTCAAGGCTAGTGCTCTACCACTTGAGCCACAGTGCCACTTCCGGCTTTTTATCTTTTTGCTTATGTGGTGCTGAGGAATTGAACCCAGGGCCTCAGGCATGCAAGGCAAGCGCTCTACCACTGAGCCACCTTCCCAGCCCTTTACCATGGCTTTTTATGTGGTGTTTCAGTTTCTAGGAGACTGGGCAGCCAGGCACTTGTGCCTCATGCCTACGACCCTGCTTACGCAGGAGGCTAACCTCTGAGGATCAAGGTTCAAAATTAGGGTGAACAGAACAGTGTCTGAGACTCCATTTCCAGTTAATCAGCAAGAAAGCTTAACTGCAGATGTGGACTAAGCACTAGAACATAGGCCCCAAGATCAACCAGAAAAAAAAATTGGGGAGGAAAGCTCAAAGAAAGCCTGCTATACATTGTGAGAACAAATATAAATACATATATATATGTATAATAAAATTAAGTAATTCATTAGAGACACTTAATTGGAATTGATAGGAAAATTAAACATAGCAATCAATGTTCAGAGGTCAATAGACGTTAACTGATTTGAATAACGGGGGAAAACACTGGATCTTCAGCAGTCTATAGACAGTGACAAAGTTTCCAGTATAAATATCAATGATGTATTAGCATACAAAAGATGTTGAGGGGCTTAGTGGTAGAGTGCATGTCTCACATGCATGAAGCCCTGAGTTCAATTCCTCAGTACCACCTAAACAGAAAAAGCCAGTAATAGTACTGTGGTTCAAGTGAAAGAGTGCTAGCCTTGAAGAAAAGAAGCTCAGGGCAGTGCCTAGGCCCTGAGTTCAAGTCCCAGGACTGGCAAGAAAGAAAGAAAGAAAGAAGAAAGAAAAAAGAAGGAAAAAAAGTTGAACACTAAACAATACAAGAAAGGAAAAACCCACAAAATAAAAACTTGGAAATTTTTCAAAATTTAAATCTCATGCTTTCTGAATGGCCTGGATAAATATAGATGCAAAGAAAATAGTTACAAGCCCCATGTGACGAAATGCTCATATTTAGACTATATAAATAGTTCTCAAAACTGAACAGTAAAAACACGAATTAAGAGGTAGCCAGTCGATATGAAGAGAGAAATCAGGAAAGATGCATAGACAGTAAATTAAAAAGTATCCTACAGTGCAGGAGCCCAGTCCAAATGCATGACCTCCTACAAAGAGTAATTTGACACTAGCTACTAGGAAAATGCCAGTTAAAAATCAAGATATCATCACATACCTCTTTTTTTTTGGGGGGGGGGGTCTGGTTGTGGGGCCTGAACTCTGGGCCTGGGCGCTGTTCCTCAGCTCTTCAGCTCAAGGCTAGCGCTCTACCACTTGAGCCACAGCGCCACTTCTGGCTTTTTTCTTTTTGCTTATGTGGTGCTGAGGAATCGAACCCAGGGCCTCGAGCATGCAAGGCAAGCACTCTACCACTGAGCCACCTTCCCAGTCCCATCACATGCCTCTTAAAACAACTAAAATAACCACTGAGGACATACGCCACTTTGGCAAAGATGCAGATCTCACACTTTGCCAGTAAGATGGCACAGTGGTACTCTGGAAATAGATTAGCCTTTTTTTATTAAAAATGATGCACACATTTATCATATAACCCAGTTGTCATTCTCCTGAGGGTGTTTTCTAGCAAAGGAAAACATAGGTTCACACAAAATCTTACATATAAATATTCATAGTGGTTTATCACTAATAAACCAAGCCTGGTGCCTGTGGCTCACACTTGTAATCCTAGCTACTCAGGAGGCTGAGATCTGAGAACCACTGGGCAAAGCCAGAAAATAGAGAAAGCCATATTGAGAGGTCCAATTTTGAAGCCTTTATTTTAGCACTAGCAGACTGCAGAAGGGCAATTACAAAGATCTGCAGTCCTGAACAGAAGTTGAACTAAGCTTTTATTTTTTTTTATTTTTTGTCGGTCGTGGGGCTTGAACTCTGGGCCTGGGCATGGTCCCTCAGCTCTTTAGCCCTTTAGCACAAGGCAAGCACTCCACCACTTGAGCCACAGAGCCGCTTCTGGCTTTTTCTGTTTATGTGGTGCGGAGGCATCGAACCCAGGGTTTCATACATGCGAGGCAAGCACTCTACCACTGAGCCACCTTCCCAGACAGAGGCAGGCCACTGTCGGAGGCACAGACTCGCAAGGCCCCATCTGAGTGCCTGTGTGCCCTGAGAGTGCATGCTGGCATGCATTACTCTGGGGGAGGAAGGGGGACACCCCTTCCTCCATGCCCAGCAAAGGTCCTAGGCCTGGCATCAGACTCAGGTGATGGTTTGCTGGAAGTGCCATTCGTGCTCCTCCTGGTTAATTGTGTGGAACTATGCCTCAAGATTTCTTTTGTGTTTTTTTTAATGGAGCCCCACCTGCATCTTGTTTCCTTTTTTATTACCAAGAACAACTCTTTCCATCCACTGATTAAAGGTTGCTAATTGTCCACATTCCCTATGAATTGTTTAAGGTCAACTTTCGGGCCTGTGATTGTCCCGTGACTGTCCCATGATTGTCCCCTGACTACAGACTTACCTTCTCTGCCCCTATATAAGCGTATGAAGTTTTAATAAACTTGTCTATACCTGCATGGCATGGTCTCTTTCTGCCTACCAGACATCGTGTTCCCAGGTCTCCACATGTTGGGTGGACACCAAACCTCAGCAAAGTATTATACATAAACACAGCAAAGGAGCAGAGCTCTCCTGGGGCTAAACAACATGATGTATCTACATTTCCCCTCCGGGCCCTCCCGGCCCTACCCTAGAGCCAGGCAAAGGATGTCTTATCTCACCTTTAAGCCTTGGTCCTGGGTGGACAGCCCCATCTCCTGGCTAGGCTTCAGGATGTCTGTGTAACCAATAGCCCCAGCACCTAGCCAGGGCAAGGGAAGGATGTGACTCAGTTTCCCCACTACATTATCTCCAATTAACCACTAGAAAATCAGAAGTGGTGTTGTGGCTCAAGTGGGAGAGCATGAGCCTCGAGCTGAAGAGCTCACAGTGCCCAGGCCCAGAGTTCAAGACCCAAAACTCACTAAAAACGAAACAAACAAAATACAACAAGGAGCTGTAGGATTGCACCTGTTGTTGTCTGGGAAATCACTCACAAGAAATAGAGAAGCCACATTTTGAGAGGTCAAATTGGTATCTTTGTTAGGAAATTGGCAATTGCAGTAGACACTGTACCAAGGATCTGCAGCCCAGAATGTCACTTACACAAAGCTTTTAAAGGCAAAAGCCCACATATCTAGTGTGAGAGATTAAATCTACCAAAAGTAGTATGCATAAGCAGAGCAAACTTGGTGAGAATATTCAATCCTAACAAAAGTGTTATACATAGGCAGAGTGAATTATCCGGGGGAACAATCAGGGGCAATCAGGACCCAACTATCTAGGAGAAGCAAGCCTTTCTGGGAGATTAACAACTCATGAACCATCTGCAATTTGAAGAAGGTTCTCTATTACCTCTAGAGCTCTCAAAAAAATACCCACCTTCAATTAACTTCTCTTAAGATGCCAAGATGGCAACACTAAGTATCCTTATTTCACCAGGACCAAATGTCACCCAGTGTGTTTCCTATCCTGAAGCATTTTGACCAGGTGGCCAGCGGCATCATCATCACCACATGCCTAGGGAACCACAGCATGGAGGAAGCAGACAGGACACAGGTGCTGGAGCACTGGATCCAAGTAGCCTTGTTATGCTGCAGGAGGGGCTCTGTGGCCCCACTTCCCTTTCCTGCCCTCAACATGTGAGGGCGTGTTCACTCACAGCCCACTGCCTCAGTTCTCAGTCTGTCTCATGCCCTGTCCTTCCTTGGGCTGACTGCAATCCTACTCTAGTTCAACTAGGATCCTGCCATCTTCCCTACCTCCTCCACCCCAGCCCCTGGACAAAAGCAGGACCACAAGGAGCTCCCTTCTCAGCTCAGCTCACACACTCATCATCCCTATGAATGCTATCTGCTAATGCTGTCTGCTGCCTCTATGCATTGCTGTGCGCTCCCTCTATGCATTCCTGTCTGCTCCACAGAGAAGGCCTGAAAAGGACATGGAAAGCAGTTTCCAGGTGAGTGGGCCTCTCTCCTCAGCAACTATGGGTTCCTCAGCCTAGCATCCCTCCACTGGGAATGCACTGGCAATCCCTCAGAACACATGCTGCAGTTCTGCACAACTCAGACATCTGGAACCTTGCCCAGGATTTCCCTGCTAGCCTTGGCTTCCTTTGCTGCCACACAATGGACAAGGCCTCAGGGGACTTTTACTGTTGAGAAATTATAGGCACACCACTCTGTCCAGTGCTCTTCCAAATGAAACAAAGCCTGTGGCCTCCCCCACAGCCTTTGCTCCAACCCATGTGACTAAGAGCCCAGTGGGTCAGATCCCCATGCAAAGCTCTTTTCCCATTAGGATGAAGGCCTGCCTGGAAAAGGAAATCCATTCATACTCCTCCTCTTCTCCCACTTGATCCTCTGACCTTGTGTCTGCCCATCCTTCAGGCATATTCTTGAAGTTTTCCAGAAGCTAACTAAGATGTTCTCCCAGGAGAAAATCTACAAGGTGCTAGGATCCTTGAAATAATAGGTTTGGGCCTGGGGTGGGGGAGCAGAAAGAATTTTTCCCTGATGGCCTTTTTCAGAAATTTTATTTGTGTATCAGACTGAGCAAGGCTAGAAGCATATGTTTTGTGCTTGGGTACAGGGTAGATTATATGGGGAACGTGAGGCCCTTGAGAACCCACTTGAGTGAGTGGAGGAGGAGGCCACTTGGGTGTCTGTGGAGGGAGAAGGAACTGACAGGATCCAGGATCTCCTGTAATCCTAGCTACTCAGGAGGCTGAGATCTGAGGATCACGGTTCAAAGCCAGCCGGGGCAGGAAAGTCTGTGAGACTCTGATCTCCAATAAACCATTAGAAAACTAGAAGTGGCGCTGTGGCTCATGTGGTAGAGTGCTTGCCTTGAGCTGAAGAGCACAGGGAGAGTGCCCAGGCCCAGAGTTCAGGCCCCATGACTGACCAAAAAAAAAAAAAGGAAAACTGGATTTAGAATGCAGTTTTTAAAGTGAGAACATTTAAAAAAAGGTAAGTTGATAGTTGAAAAAGTGATGAGAACAGAAACAGGGCAGCAAGCACCTGAAGAAACAGAACACACGTGAACTAGGGATGAGGTAGGGACGAAGAAACAGAACTAGGTAAGAAGCTCTCCAAAATGATTTAGCTCACACAAAGTTATGCTCTATGGAAGTAACAGTTTACTTATCTTTACCATAGTAGAAGGAAAATCCAAATTCATAAAACTTATATATATATATATATATATATATATATATATATATATATATATCCCTGCTAACATGAAGGAAGCATAAAAGATTTTAAAATTACCCTTTTGTAAAATGACTTACAAGTTACTCTAGAGTAGGAAGTAATTACAAGTAAAAATGGCCACAACCTCTATTAAAAACCTAGTCAATGTAGTATAATATGTACAAGCAGCACACGGTACCTATTTTGTTTGCAGCTATTATAGTACTTCAGCTCAAGTTGACAAATTACACCTCTGCATTGACTTGGCTAAATGTTGAACTAGTGCAGAATCCAGCCTTGGTACAATTCTGACGAATGCATGCTTAGATGTAGCATACTTGTTCTGGATATTCATGTGTTTTGCAAGGCCCTAATTAATCATGACTATGTTTTAGCCAGCAGATGCATAAGAGGAAGAAGGGATTCCTCAGGGTAAGGCAGGCAATGCTGAAGAAGGAGTGCCCATCCCCCATCATCAAGAATTTCCAAGCCTGGCACTGGTGACTCACACCTGTAATCCTATATACTCAAGAGGCTGAGATCTGAGGATCGTGGTTTAAAGCCAACCCAGGTAGGAAACTCCATGAAACTCTATCTCCAATAAACTAGTCCAAAAAGTCAGATGTGGCCCTGTGGCTTAAGTGGTACCATGTTTTCCTTGAGCACAAGAAGCTCAGAGACAGCACCTAGGCCCAGAGTTCAAGCCTCATCATGGTAAAAGTAAAGACAGAGAGAAATAATTTCCAGTGCAAAACAAAAAGTCCATTGCAACTTGAGAAGTACCATTTCATAATCCAACATAGTTCCATCAGGTATTTGGCTGAAGTATGCTGCTCAACATTAACCTCTCCACCTACCATGCTCTATGAAGGAGATGCATTGGTTCAGGGTGGTCCAGATCCAAATTCACAGCTCTTAGAATCTTCATTTCCATCTATCTGATTTGGTGTTGATTTCTCTCCTGGGTAAAAACTCTGATGTCTTCTAAGATCTGACTTGTAGGTGAAATTCTTTCCACATCTTTACATTCATAATGTTCTCTCCTGTGTGAGTTCTCAGATGCACAATGAGGTTACACTTCTGCTTGAAAGAACTTCCACAATTATTCCACATTTGTTTCATTCATAAAACTTTTCTCTTGTGTGTGTGCTCAGATGCACAGAGATTTGATATCTGTCTGAAATACTTCCCACATTTTACATTCATATGGCCCCTCTGATGCTTATTGAAAGTCAAATTGTGTTTGAGAGACTTTCACATTGTTTACATTCATAAGGTTTCTCTCATGTGTGCATTCTCTGGTGCCTGTGGAGACTAAATATGTGGCTGAATAACTTCCCACATTTGTCACAATCATAAGGCTTCTCTCCGGAATGTATTTTCTGATGTTTGGGGAGATGTGACATCTGTCTGAAAGACTTTCCACATGTATAACATTCATATGGTTTCTCTCCTGTGTGTAACTTCTGATGATTGCGGAGAGTTGATAGGTGTCTGAAAGACTTCCCACATGTATTACATTCATGAGGTTTTTCCCGTGTGTGTTCTCTGATGCACACTGAGTTGGTATTTGTAGTAGAAACACTTTACACATTTGTTACATTCATAAGATTTCTCCCCTGTGTGTGTTCTCTGATAGAGGCGGAGATTTGAGATCCTTTTGAAAGACTTTCCACATTCGTTACATTCATAAGGTTTCTCCTCTGTGTGTGTGTTCTGATGAACATTGAGGATTGACTTGTACAGAAAAGACTTTCCACATGTGTTACATTCATAAGATTTCTCCTTTGTGTGTGTTCTGATGCATGCGGAGATGTGACATGTGTCTGAAAGACTTTCCACATGTGATACAGTCATATGGTTTCTCTCCTCTGTGTGTGGTCTGATGTCGACTGAGTGTTGACTTGCAGACAAATGACTTTCCACATGTGTTACATTCATAAGATTTCTCCTTGTATGTGAGCTCTGATGAAAATTGAAGGATGAGTTGTGTAGGTAAGACTTTCCACATTCATATGGTCTCTCTGCTGTGTGTTTTATGATGCTGAGTACAGACGTGGAGACAAATGACTTTCCACATGTGTTACATTCATATAGTGTCCCTCTTGTGTTTATTCTCTGATGCACACTGAGTTGGGACTTAGAGTAGAAAGACTGCACATTTGTTACACTCATAAGATTTCTCCCCTGTATGTGTGCTCTGATGCCTGGGGATATATGACCTTTGTCTGAAAGACTTTCCACATGTGTTACATTCATATGGTTTCTCTCCTGTGTGTGTCTGCTGATAGATGTAGAGAGTTGACATATGTCAAAAAGTCTTTCCACATGTGATCCAGTCAAATGGTTTTTCCTCTATATGTTCTCTGATGCACACTGAGCTGTGATTTCCATTTGAAAGACTTTCCAAATGTGTTACATTCATGTGATTTGTCTCCTGTGTAAGTTCTCTGAGGCCTGCTGAGGTCTGACTTCTGATAATTACATTCATTACATTCACAGGGTATCTTTCCTGTGGGAATTTCCTGCTGTACAGTGAGGTCTGGTTAAGATTTATTCCACTTTTTACACCTGAAAACCTAACTTCTTCCTTCACTATGTTGCTAATGGTGATTACAACTTGTAACAGACGTGTGTCTGGACTTTCCTGGTATGTTTCAATCGTGTCATCTACTGGCTGGATATATAAAATGTTTTTTAAAAAAGGCAAAATAAAATCGTGATGTCATCCAACCATTTCTTAGAGAATACTCATGTAAGATAAAGACATTTTCTCCGATTCTACTTACTAAAGATTCAAAAAATAACAGCACTAAGGTTTGATTTATGAAAAATATATGCATTTCTCCCTAATGAGTAACTTAATGCATACTGATATGGTCATGTTCTTCTCTGGTTCATTGAATTTTATTCTGTTTTAATATCAGGGGAAATGTTTAATCAAAGTGCTCAAAAATTGACTGTGAGTGCTTTTAAGTGAGTACATATAATCTGGCACTTATTTCCCTCCGTTTCTTTGGTTTCAATTTTGTTTGTTTTAGAAAAGACTTGCTTTGTTTTGTTTGGCAATAATTATGGAAATTTTGTGCTACTTTCTTTCTGAAAGTTTAGAATTGAAGATAGAAATATGTTCCAGGATCAGGAAACCTAAGGATGTATGAAAGGGTAAATTACCTTTCACCTAAGCAGGAGTGGTTCCTGAGAGTAAGAATTTATGCTTATGTTTGACAAACTCTCACTTACACCTGAACATTCCACTTAACATCTATGGGGATTTTTTCAAGTTGCTCTTCTCTATGTTCTGTAAAATGTCTTTCAAATTCCTATTTTGATAAAGTTGCTTCCCAGAACCAGAGCCCATGCTCAGGTAGGACACACCAGGCCCCCTAATCAGTCATGTTATCTTCACTTAAAGCTTTGGTTTTGAATCTTGGGTTTGTGCTCCACCTTTGAGAACCTTTGTTCTCACTTGTCAGAGGCCTGCAACTCTGCTATTGTCCTCCTAGTTCCTGGTACTTCTGCCTTCTGTATCAATAGAAAGTGGGTAGGCTGTAAGCTTTTCACTTTCCTTTTTGTTTTAGAATGTTTTACACAAAAACATAGGAGAAACGCTAATCTTGAATACGCCCACAGAGAATTCAGGATGCTCTCTATTAGCTGTTGATTCACTTGGCTTTGAACTACTTCTCAGCCACACCCAGTGTAGGGACCTTGTGGCCCAGTGGGCACTATGAATAGTTGAAGAGTGACTGGTGGTTTTATGAGTCCTCTGTTTAAGTAAAGACAGGATGATAGGTGTGTAATCTTCTGAAATAATACTGTCAGAGATAGGCAAGGTATCTGAGTACACTTATCTGACTGTCTTCCGGTATCTTTTTTAATGCTTACAATATGTCCTGTTGTTCTGTTCCTGTGATTTCCTAAAACTAGGGCTGATAAAATTTGACCATGTAGAAGCAGAAAAAGGGGAGACATTTTCTGTTAAGTCATATCTGTCAGAGGGAAAGAGGAACAGCTTATACTAAGCAAAACGAAAGAAATGTAAATATCACCTGATGTGGAAGACATAATTGTATTGTCAAAGCTCATAGAATTCACAAACTTTATAGACCATGATAATGACAATATGCCTTGTGAAGGTTAAAATGTGTTTGTGACTTTAAATAAGTATCACTATTCCACAATATTGTGAAATATGTGATATTTATGTAATCACCGAATCTCAATTAAAAATAAACCCTGAGGGGGGGTGGTAAAAAAAGAATGATGGTGCTTGGGCTAGGAATGTGGCTTAGTGGTAGAGTGCTTGCCTAGCATGCATGAAGCTCTGGGTTCGATTCCTCAGTGCTACATACACAGAAAAAGCCGGACGTTGAACTTTGACTAAAGGGGTAGAATGCTAGCCTTGAGCACAGAGAGGCTCACGGACAGTGCTCAGGCCCTGAGTTCAAGCCCCAGGACCAGCAAAAAATGGTGAGGGTAGAGGTATGGCTCAGATGGTAAAATTCAGCCATTGAGTGAAAGTGTCATATACCTAGCTCAGTCCAAGTCTCAGGCAATACTAAAATACAAAAATTGTTGATGTAGCCAGGCATGGTAACAAACACCTAAAATCCGAGAATATGGGAGTTTGAGGTAAGATTACTAGCCAGCCTAGGCTATCTAACAACTAAAGAAAACCTTGCACTACATAGCAAACCTGACTTCAAATTAACATTAAAAAGTAATGTGACAAATATTAAGTTATATTAATTATAATAGAAATATGAGATATATGTATCTATTTTCCTTATTGACTTTGAATTATTAATGGAAATTACAAAGAAAAAGCATAACAAGCAATTTAGAAGAGTTTGAAAGAAGGGCATCAGTGGCTCACATCTGTAATTGTGGCAAGTCAGGAGGCTGAGAGCTGAGAATTGCAGTGTGAATTCAGCGCAGGCAAGAATTCCCATGAGACTCTCATCTCCAATTAACCAGCAAAAAGCTGAAAGTGGAGCCATGACCCAAATGGGACAGTATTAGGGACAGTGCCCAGCCATGGGTTATAGCACTAGGACTGGCAGCTAAAAAAGAGAGAGAATTTCAAAAAACATGTTAAATACAATGACAATATAAACTTCAAACAGAATTATTAGTTAAAACACAGGAAAAGATGAAAATTAGTAGACTCTCCCCATCTTGTTTTTATTCTTTGTATAACTTCCTAGTGACTAATGTGTTCCACTAACTCCTGAATGGTTTTTCCCAGTGGAGTCCTAAGATGATGTTGCCACTACTGATATCTAAAAGCAGAGTTCCTGAGGGCCCAAACCTTATTACTAAATTAAATGTCCTTCAGGTTTGTGAAGAGTGAAACTTCTAATGTAAAAAAAGAAGTCACTATATTGTTGTCTAGAACCATCAGCTCTTGTTCTTTTATACACAACAGCTGAAAATATTAAAACTGTAAGAAGAACAAACAAAAAAGCATCAAATTAAAAAATGTTAGGCTTAGCAGAGAATGGAATTAGGAGAAATCCATTTCATTGCACTTGGTAACTGTATAGAAGGTAGTGATTTTCCTAGATAAGGTGTAAGGAAAAGAAAATGAATCCAGAAAATTTTGAAGAGAAGAAAAACTGAAGAGTAAGAAGAAGTAGCCCCATGATAGAGCATTTAGAGAGGAAAGAAAGAAAGGGGGCTGGTGAATGCAGTGAGGAAAGGAAGGAAGGGTGGAAGGAAGATAAGAAGGAAGGAAGGAAGGTATTTTGAGAAAAGTCATCTCTTCTATCAAAGTGGGTGGCTTAAAAGTTGCTGACTTGGACTTGGGGCTTCAGCTTGGGTCTTGTTGATGAGTCTACTGAGATAATACCAGCAAGTAAAGAAAGTAGCAGAGGGTGTGAGTAATTGAGACATCACATTCTCTTCAAACTATGAGTTTATTATGTACCTGAGACTGGATGGTTTGTGCAGAGAGGCAGGGCCTGTTGCATAAGAGATAATACTGGGGCAGCTACCGGTTCCATATGCTTGCCAGATTTTTGGCTGATGGCACACCCAGCGCTGTCCACCATTTTGTCCAACACATTGTTTTTTATTTGTTTATTTTTGTCGGTCATGGGTCTTGAACTCTGGACCTTGGCACTGTTCCTGAGCTTCTTTTGTTCAAGGCTAGCACTCTTGAGCCACAGCACCACTTCCGGTTTTTTCTGTTTATGTGGTACTGGGGGATCGAACCCAGGGCTTCATGCATGCCATTCCATGCCCATCCACTCACTTTTCAGGTCCCCAGGTTGGCCAGGCACGGCGAGGCCTCTTGCCACCCGGGCTCCAGCACTCAGAACACTGAACTCTACTTCAGAAACTTCCCAGGAGCTTGGCACAGCGCCAGGAACCGGGATTCCTGAGCAGAAAATGCCATGAAGGGGCGGGGAGACGCATGCATGGGAGGAGCCTGAAAGAGCCCTCCCAGGGGGTCTGTGACTCTTGAAGACTACACTTCCCAGTATGCATTGCGCCACACAGGAGGAAGCGAGCGTGTAGGGTGGATACCCAGAGTCAGAAGAGAGGCCCTTGGCCAGCTGGAGTGGGTGGGTACCTCACTCTTCCGCCTGAGCCAGCTGAGTGGAAGTACTTTCCTGGAAACCCTGGATTTTCTCTCAGACATTGTGAGATCAAGTATGAAATTTCTAACTGTGGGGCTGGAGATTTGGCTTAGTGGTAGTGTGCCTGCCTAGCATGCATGAAGCTCTGGGTTCGATTCCCCAGTACCTCATAAACAGAAAAAAACAAAACAAAAAAAAAAACAAGTAGTGCTGTGGCTCAAGTAGTAGAGTGCTAGCCTTGAACAAAAGCAGCTCAGGAATAGTACCCAGGTGCAGAGTTCAAGACCCACAACTGACAAAAATAAATAAAAAATAAGGTGTGGGACAAAATGATGGACAGGTCTATATGCACTACTAAGTAGGATCTGCCTCACAGGACAAGGTAGCAAAGGGACAGAATGAGATGAAGATGGAGTTTTCATGGCTTCTATGTCACTTTAACCACCCATTAGATATCCAAAGCTTCCAGTCAAAACCCAGTATTTTTAGTGAAAGTGGCCTTCAGAGAGTTTTTGAAGCGAGCTGGGCAATTGTTGTCAGAATCTACACCTCAGAGGTGTTGTCTTCAGTAAACAGTGGGAAGCTGAAAATGTATTGCTAGCTGTGTGACTTTCAAAGTTGATGACTTTGAACAGCTTTTCCCAGAGTGGATAATATGGTTCTTGTCTGACAGATGATCTGATATCTGGGTGGATTCTAGGGAGGTAACAAGGGCTCTTTGTAGAATGATGTCTTTTCATGGTAACAGCTTGTAGTTTGCCATTTCTATAGTCATCTCAAAGCCCAGTAGTTTTAACTCAGTTTTGTGATAAGGATCTTCAAGCTTGGTATTTATGACACAGCTACTGAAAGTATAACTGTGAAGGCTGAACAAAATATAGCAATTTTAGGTTTGGATTCCATTTTGTCCAGGAAATGTGTCAGTAACTCCTCTTGATCCCCTTGGGCCCAAATTCCAGGAACAACCCTCTACGGTAAATTTTACTAACTATATCTAACAGCAGATAACAGGAAAAGCCCCAAATTCCAGACGTTCCTGCAAGTTAAAGACCACTGGGTCCTGCTTTAGCCAAACATTTTGAAGAACATCAGCTCCATGAACCAGCCAATCCTCAGTACCTGCTCAGTTCCTTCCACTGGTTATGCTAATCATCTTTTAGAAATATTTTATGAGGGGCTGGGAAGGTAGCTCAGTGGTAGAGCGCTTGCCTTGCATGCATGAGGCCCTGGGTTCGATTACTCAGCACCACATAAGCAAAAAGAAAAAAGCCGGAAGTGGTGCTGTGGCTCAAGTGGTAGAGCGCTAGCCTTGAGCTGAAGAGCTGAGGGACAGTGTCCAGGCCCAGAGTTCAGGCCCCACGACTGGACCCCCCCCAAAAAAGAAATATTTCATGATTTTCCTGAGGTGTGATATGATTTGTTAAGTGTTGCAATGATGCATAGAAGTCCCTAAAAACCCTGCTAGAGAAAGAGTTGGGGCTCTCAACTCTGACCTGCTGCATCTGTGATGGTTGTGAGTCCAGGCTCGAGCTTGTAATAAACGACTCCCATGTGCTTACACTGGAATCGGCTCCTTGGTGGTCTTTGGAACATAAGATAACTTTATTTTCTCAAGGTTAATCCTCTATCATTTTGAGCCCAGTGCCACTTCTGATTTTCTGTTGGTTAATTGGACATCAGGTTCTCATGGGCCAGGCTGAGATCTGAGGATCACAGTTCAAAACCAGCCCAGGCAGGAAAGTCCCTGAGACTCTTATCTCCAATTAACCACCAGAAAACATGAAGTGGCACTGGGGCTCAAAGTGGCAGAGGGATACCCTCAGGCCCAGAGTTCAAGCCCTACAACCCACAAAAAATAAAAAATAAAAAAGAAGAAGAAAAGAAAAAGTGTCTCATGCACTTTCCTGCCTAGGCTAGCTTCAAACTGTGGTCCTTAGATCTCAGCCTCCTGAGTAATGAGGGTAACAGGCATGAGCCACCAGCAGCTTCCTTAAAGTATTATTTTAGTGAGTATCTCACTTAGGGACCAGAGTTTAGGTGCATTTTTGTGTCCTAGTACTAGTTGTTAGCTGGTCCATCCCCACCATCCCTTTTCCGGTCTGCTTTCTAGTTTCTGGTTTCTAGTCAAGGATCATGACTAGACTGAAATGGTGTCCAAGAATCAATAGACAGTAAGATCCAAAAACCACGGGCAAACTGTGGCTTATCAGAATTTTATTTCAGCGAAAGAACAAAGCACTGATGAGTCAGGACCACGCTCAAGGTAGGGATCTTGAAGTATGGACCCAAGTGCCAGCCAGCACCAGGTTTGACTGGAAGGGGGAAGCAGGAAAGACCTAAGTTTGCATACTTGGACTGTCCACTTTGACTGATGGTCACTCTAGAAGTTTTTTCCACTTAAGGATGGTTGATGGGAAGCTTGGAGAATGGACCAAAAGATGGGAGTGATGCATTTAGTTGGAAGCAGGAGCCGAGTTACAGTTCGACTTTATAACCACAAAAACAAAGTTACAAAACCCTTCACTGTTGATAAGCAGAGGCTTCTAATTTCCACATGGCCTAAATACCTAAATCAAATATTATATCTTTAATTTTCATACCACAACATAGACCATTACTCCCTCACAGGAAGATGATAGGTTTGCATTGATGTATGTGTGTGTATGTGTGTGTGTGCATGTGAGCACATGTGCAAGTGTGCCACTACTGAACTAATGGCCTGAGTGCTAACCTTTAGCTTTTTCTGTTCTAGGCGAGCTCTCTACCACTTGAGCCACAGCTCTGGCTTTTTGCTGGTTAATTGGAGGTAAGAGAATCTTTCAGATTTGTCTGCCTCCACTGCCTAGGAACTAAAACCCTCAGATCTCAGTCTCCTGAGTAGCTAGGATTACAGGCTTGAGATACAAGTTATCAGAAAGATCAAAACTTTTTGAATCTCCTGGGCAGCATATCCTGAGCTGCACCAGACAGGTTGGAAGTGCTCTTACTACTACTACCTTACTCTCACTTTGCCTAAGAGGGCTCTAATGCCATTGTTTATATTCCACCAGGATTATGAGCTCAGAGATCACCAGGATTATGGGCTCAGAGATCAGAGGTGGCCTTTGGGGACTGTAATGGGGTACGAGAAATAATCTACCACAGAGAACAAAGTCGGGAGCAGGAAGCTTCATTAGAGTGCCGTGAACTGACCAGCCAGGGACACAGCACAGACTTGAGAGCTGTAATTGTGACCCCAAACCAGCGATAAGGTTTAGTTTATAAAGTCACAAACTGCAAAGCAAGTGGGGGTTGTACATTCCAGAAACATGATAAATATGCACCAGTATCTTTGATGCACAGGGTTGTTACAAAGATAGCTACAGGAGGATACATGACATGCACATCAGATCGTCGGCACCTTTGAAGGAGGGGGCAGTTAATCATGGGGAGATGCACCACATCGCACATCAGGTTGTCAGGGCACACTTTTAATTAGGCAGGATATGAGCTAGGGCCGAAGCACATGTGAAGTACGTTTTCTGGTTTCCCATGACTGCATCTCTTTGGTTTCAGTAGAGGGTCAATTTCCTGGCTCAGTTTTCTCACTCAGTCTAGGGCCTTGACAGTCTAGGAGACCCTCCCCAGTAAACATGCCTACAGGGACAGGCATGTTTACTGGATGTGTTCATCTGCACATGGTTGTCATCCCAAGAGGCTTCTGTTGACTTAATAGGTGACATCTTTCTTCTCTCTCCTCCTCTGAACTTTGATATTTTTTCAAAGGCACTGTTGCAATCTGCTGCATGCTCCTTAATCTGCAGCAACCTGGAACAAGGTAGCAATGGAGACTGGGTGTGGAATTGGGATTTGGGGTACCATGGGACCTGTAGCCTTCACTGGGCTTCAGATCCCAATGAAGGCTACACTAAGGTTTTCATTGGTCTTGTTCAGGAAGAAAGGTACCAACTTCAATGTGTGACAATATTTTGTATACAAGTGGTAAGTGACCTCCTTCTTCTGGGAAGGAATGTTAAGCAGTAAGCAGTTTATAATTTGTAAAAACCTAATCTACTTTCAGGCTCTGGTACAGTTTAGGGTGGAATTAGTCCACACCCAGGATAGAAATCTGAATTCTCAGTAAGCCTGGACTGATTGATCTTTCCAGGAAACTCTCAGATTTCTCAAAGTACCTTGGGAAAAGGCATTCCAAACTCCCTATCCTTTTGGGGTCTCACAGCTTGGATTTTTGGGTTCTCACATATATCATAAGTAAACTTACACTGCCACCCCTACCTCCTTCTGCATATATGGTCACCCTTAGTCCTTTCCTAGTGGAGCTCTCAGAAGTCTTCAACTGTCCTTCCTGTGAAGTTGTTACATAAAGCCTAGTAAACACGGGGCTGAAATAAAGGGAGCAATGTCAGGAGGGGGAGCCTTCCAATCCTATGAATACCAGGGGAAGGAGAAAGTAGACTCAGGAAGGCACCACAGAGGTGAGCCTAGAGCCAGGAGACTGGCTTCTCTGACCACCTGTCTGTCTTAGGCATCCCTGGGCCTATGTCTCTCCAAGATCCCCCAAACTATCTTCTCTCAGTGGCCAGAACTAGACAGAGATGGGTCAATACCAGCATAGGTAGATTGGGGAGAACCCCTGCAGGGGAGCCACCAGCCAGAGTAGAGATGCCCTCTCTCACTCATGGGTTGGGACATGTGTAGTGGTCCATGAGAATGCTGGTTTTGTCTGGTGCAGATTGGTAGAAAAGTAACTGATGCTGGGACATAGGTAATGTGCAAAATGGGTCATAGTGTAGAGGAGGGAAGGAAGCTGGGTAGTGGATGGTGTGTTTGCTCAAGACCCTAATCTCTTAAAGTGCCAGTATACATGGGAGGTAGAGAGAATGCAGGGCATGGAGTGGTGGGAAATGAAGGCACTGGTCTGTGGTCTCCAGATAAGGATAACTGGCCATTCAGACCTAACAGAGATCCAATTACACCGCCAATTGGATGACCATAGGAGAGGCAGACATAGAGAAGCCCAGTCCATCTGACCAGTGTAGACAGTGCTGCTCCTCATGGTTCCTGGAAGCCAGAATAACCCATAAGTTGGGGTGTCTGTGCATATGGTGAGTGGGTACTGGAAAAGCCTGAGGCATTGCCAGAAGTGTACAATCCAGGATCCTTCCAGGAGGGTCAACATGGCGCTTAAACTCAAGAGTCTTGGATGCTCCTTAGTTTTTTTTCCTCAAGGGACACAGCTTTAATTCCTGCTTTTTTGGTGGCTAATTAGAGATAGGTCTCACCTTTTCCTTCTTCCCAGGCTGGCTGGAAACCATGATCCTTAGATCTCAGCCTCCTGAGATGGTAGGATTACAGGTGTGAGCCACTGGCACCAGGCTCAAAGAAACTACATTTGAATGGAAATTGCATGCTATTCTCACATAATGTGATAGAATATATGTAGCCATACCATAGAGGATGTATATTAGCTCCCCCTCAAACTCTTCCTAGTAAGGAGGATCTCTACAGACTGGGTAAATCAACCCTTGTGTTTGCTGTTTACACATCTCCCTCTTCACATAATGATCTTCCAGTACTGATCAAAAGCTCACCCATGTTTCAATAGGACCCAGCACAAGAGCTTACAGTGGCCAGACAGAAGAGGGCTTGTTTGTTGTAAGGGCTGCACAGGAACATCTCCCCACCTCTTGGCTAAGTTTCTGCTCAGTATCTGTTACCTAGGTAACTGGCAGACCTGGAAGCAGTCACCTTCCCCTCCTGCTAGTTCACATCCTGGGCCACCTCTGGTCTCATGCCTCCCATTTGACCTTAGGAGGGGAAGGTGACTGCTTCCAGGTCTGCCAGTTACCTAGGTAACAGTTACTGGGCAGAAACTTAGCCAAGAGGTAAGGTGGTGTCCCTGTGCAGACCTTACATTTGTGACCCATATGTGGATAGAATACATAGAACATTTCCATGACATTTGTATCTCTGCTACTTCATTGCAAGCTCCTCCAATGAATTGAATTGAACTGAAGTAAATGAAATGAAATAAAATCTCATCCCATTCATGTCTCTAGTATCCAATTTAATCTTGTTGAATAGTAAGCCATCACTTGGAAAAAAAATGAAAAAATAAAGCCATCAGCCTGATATGTCAATCATTTGATTTATGCTATATGTTCTTCAAAACTAATAAAATTAGGACATGAACTAGAAATTGAATGTGTGTGTGTGTGTGTGTGTGTGTGTACGTGTGCGTGCGCGCGCGCGTGCATGTACTCCAGAGACAGCAATTTGGAACCACAGATTGAGGGTTTGGAAATCTGAAGCATTATACTTTAAGGGTATCCTCAAAAAAATTTAGTAAGACCCTGTCTCAGTAATAAAGCTTGATAGTAGTCAGCAGGGCCTTTGATCTCTATTGGGTAGAATGTGATCTCAGTCACCTGAGTAACTAGGATTGCAGGTATGATCCACCAGCCCACACTCCAAATCACACAAAAGGGGATTTGGGACATCAGTTTTAATGGACAGTCATGGCAACAGCTTGTCTCTTGGAAGCAGAGCTGGGCCTCATGCTTTTCCAGGCTTTGCTTGATGACTAAGTAGCTCACCAGCCCTTGTGGCCTTTGCTGGAACTAGCAAGCACCCTTGGAGTTACTGATCTGGTCCCTCTGCAGGTGATGTGTGTGTGTGTGTGTGTGTGTGTGTGTGTGTGTGTGTGTGTGTGTGTGTGTGTTACACATCACAGCAGCAGCCAAAAGCAAAGACCATGTCAACACCAAGCTCCAGATCTCCAGCTTAATTCATGAGAATCAGACAGAGCAGAGAACTGTGAATCTCAGCCTGTATGTACGCTAGGGAAGTCTGCTGTGCTCACACTAACCCAAAAGAGAATGGGTAGACGAAGCAGGCCCTCCAGCCTGCTCAGGAACTCTAATATCTCTGCCCTTGCACACATCACCTTGCCCTTTGTCTTATACATCTCTTTCCTTGCTTCCAAAAGAAGTCCCACTAAGCCAGGTGCAGTGGTTTATACCTGTTATCCTATCATCCCAGCTACTCAGGAGATGGAGGTGAAGAAATAAGCAGTTCAAGGCCAACCCAGCAAAGTTACAAAATCCCATCTCAACAACAACAAAAAAAGGTTTCAAAGCTATCATCCCAGCTCTGTGGTAGATGGAGGGTTACAATATAAACTGGCCTGGAAAAACAATTCAAGACCCTATCTGAAATATTCTTAAAGCGGATACAAGGAATGGGAGCGTGGTTCACTTGCTAGAGCACCTGCCTGGCAAGAGAAAGCATGAAACTCTGAGTTCATACCCTAGTTTGTCAAAGAAAAGAAATTAATATCTAAGTCGATTTCAGGGCCAGTTCCCAGCTGTCCTTTACAGCCTGGAAGGGTATTGAAGTAAGAAGCCAGGTCTGGCTACCATCATATTGACCACATGGTGGATTGTAGGGTCTGGCATCTTGTCTTCATGCTGGGGGAAGGATTCCTCCCTCCCCCCTCCCCCCATCACCTGCCTCCCAGGTAATGGGCATGCCCTGGGCAGGCACTTGGCTGATAGGTTACTGAATCTGTCAGTACAGTGCCTGGGAATGGGAACTTCCTTTGGATCTGCCCCCTGTGCTGACTTATTTAGGCCCGGACCAGCCTAGCCACCAGGATACCATGCCACGGGTGTCTCTGTGGTCCTGTCTTGTGTCCTGTCTCTTGGCTTGTCTCCAGTCATCATGGTGTTCCCAATTTAGCCCTCCATTGGAGCTGAATTGGCTTGTTGTTATTGTTTTTGTTATTTCTTTCCTCTTTAGCATGTTTCCTAGCTGTGTTATATGTATCTGCATGCTGCAGAACTTGGTAACAACTGGCGGCCTGCAGCCTGTTAACTGTATAATAAAGACTACAATATTCTATATTTTAAAATGTGGCTTCTGGGATGATTTACCTTACGATCCACCATGTGGCCAATATGGCACTGGCTAGACCTGGCCTCCTTACTTCATTGTCAGCATGTAACACAAGCTGACACCATGCTTTTACCCAGTATGGAGGCAGGGGAGGCCCACTTAGGTCCTGCCTGCTCTCAAGCAGTGTGCATGGCCAGAGCTGCTGTTACAACCACCATGGAAATGCTGAGATTAGGTGACAGCCAAGGTGCATACACCCCATCACAGAGAATGTGCAAAGCAGAATCAGGGCAGGTCAGGGCTCCTGGGGCTAAAGGTCCACTAGCTCCCATCAT
The DNA here is from genome assembly GCF_024711535.1 of Dipodomys merriami. NCBI lineage: Eukaryota > Metazoa > Chordata > Mammalia > Rodentia > Heteromyidae > Dipodomys > Dipodomys merriami. The sequence goes on along the minus strand of NW_027206068.1, from coordinate 6,644,440 downwards.
CGAAAGCAGATGAGTGAAGCTTCATCTGGTAAACAAACAATGCTATCAGGAAATACAATGCTGAACCTAGCCCAAAATGTAGCTCCATAAAACTTTAAGCCAGTACATGATAATTGATTTACTACATAGGAAATACTAGTAGCTTTATAGGTCTGGGTTTTGGAACAAAATTATGTAAGAGACAAACTCTGGGAATAAAATGAAGTGAATTGGAAGCCATGTGGACAAATAATGCAAATCATCATGAAAGTCGTGAGGTTGCTGTTGCTAGGAAAGACCAAGTGAATTGGGCTGGGAATGTGGCTCAGGAGTAGAGTGCTTGCCTAGTATGCATGAAGCCCCAGGTTTAATTTCTCAGTACCACATAAACAGAAAAAGCCTGAAGTGGTGCTGTGGCTCAAGTGATAGAGTGATACTGTTGAACAAAAGCTCAGGGACAGTGCTCAGGTTCTGAGTTCAAGCCCCATGACTGGCAAAAAAACAAATAAACAATAAACAACTGAATCATTAAGAAGCAATGTATACATTTGAGTTTTAACTTTTTCTGCATCACAATAATGTTTTTATATGGTGAAAAACATAAGTTTGTTGTAGGCTGAATATCTCAATTTATGAGACTCAAATTTTCATAGATTCCATTGTGAGGAGTGTTTTCTTTCTGTGTTGAATTCTGGACACGCCTACAGCAAAAATGTGCAAGTTTCATATTACAAAATTTCTGTTAAAAAATGTAATTTCTGCTGGATGCCAATGGCTCACGACTAATCCTAGCTATTCAGGAGGCTGAGAGCTGAGGATCCCAGTTCAAAGCCAGCTCAGGCAGGAAAGTCTGTGAAACTCTTATCTCCAATTAACCACGAGAAAACCGAAGTAGCACTGTGGCTCAAGTGGTAGAGCACTGCTTGAGACGAAGAGCTGAGGAACAGCACCCAGGCCCAGAGTACAAGTCCTGTGACCAAAAAAAAAAAAAGTAATCCCCACTTAAAAGAGGGAGTAATACTAGTTTGGAATAGAAGTATATTCAGTCCTTCCTATTTTAAGTAATGTAAAATAATTTCATTATTGGACTGTAGAATTTGACATAGTAAAAGTGGAAAAATAAGCCAGGTGCCGGTGGCTCATGCCTGTAATCCTAGCTACTCAGGAGGCTGAGATCTGAGGATCGCGGTTTAAAGCCAGCCCAGGCAGGAAAGTCCTTGAAACTCTTATCTCCAATAAACCACCAGAAAACTGGAAGTGGCGCTGTGGCTCAAGTGAAGAACTGAGGGACAGCACTCAGGCTGAGTTCAAGCCCCATAACTGACAAAAATAAATAAATAAATAAATGTGGGAAAACATCCATGTTAGTAGTACTTTTAAGTCACAAAAGCCATTGGAAGTGCTGAGGATAAGAAACAGGATCAGCATATTTCATGTTAAGTATTTTGAAGCAATGTTTGTCTACACTTTTAACCACACCCTCCCCCCCAAACCCACCACCACCACCAAAAAAAAATAATAATTCCCAATTGAAAACATAATACTTTTGGCAAATTGTCACAAAATGGGTAACCCTAGCTAAAACTTCAGTATTCTTAACATCTACAAACCAAACAACATTGAACAAGATATATCACCCTAAATTTTGTTTTGTCATTTTTTTTTAAAGCATAGAAATATCACCAGGGGAAAGCAAGTAGAAACACATCTCTAGATACCACATTTAATAACAGGATACGTTTGAGAGAGCTTGCATTGTAGAAATGATAGTGGGGTTAGATTGAATCAATGAGACTGGGATTCGGGTACTTGCAGAAGCAGATCCTTCCAGGAGCGACAAGGTGTCTCTCCACTACAAACCATAGCCTCCTATCCCCTCTGATAATTCAGCTCTGTCTCATTTCTCACTCCAGCTCAACTCTTCCCTCTCAAAGCTGGACAGTGGCTAGGAGTTTGGAGAAAACAGCACCACCTGAACCTTCTGCTCTTGAAAGCAGAATCAATCATTGCTAGGGCAAGGGAGGGTAACTAGATCTTCCCCTTCTAGTGCTTCTCTGCCTCTGCTCTTTAGGGCTAGTGAGCGTTCACAAGGACAGTGTTCTTTCAGGATGCACACTCCTGTTCAGAATCTGCCCTCCTTCGAATTTGCCACGCTTACTTAATTCCAAGGAATACAGGTCCATCAGCCAGTCGTGTACAAACATGTGTGAACTGGAGCCAGGAGTGCTAAGAGGGCTACAGCGCCCAGAAGGGGACTAGAAACGTCCCACAAGAAACAACACAGAACCCCACCAACACAACTGCCACAGCACATGACTCGGCCAGCACACCCTTCACAACCTCACTAGAATTGTGACTCGTCCATCGTTCAGCTGGACAAATGGTGTCATCACACTGGCTCACAGCAGAATCAGACGTGGAACAGAAGCGCAGGCCTCCCCAGCTCTCCTAGTCTGCACAACCTTCTAGCCTGCCCGCGAACCTTCCCGAGCCAGCTAGGTTCCGGCACCTGGAAGGACACTGATTCTGGCAGAACCGACTCTGACAAAGCAATCACGACCCCAGGCACAGTCACCCAGACCGGAGGGACCGGCAGTGCGTGGAGCCTCCAGGCTACCCGCCCGGCTCCAGCTGCCGCCTGCAGCCCGTTTTCCTGCCTGCCTGCCATCCACTCACATTTCAGGTCCCCAGGTTCGCCAGGCACGGCGGGGCCTCTTGCCACCCCGGCTCCGGCATTCAGAACACTGAACTCTACTTCGGAAACTTCCCAGGAGCGCGGCACAGCGCCAGAAACCGGAATTCCTGAGCGGAAAATGCCCTAAATGGGAGCTGAAGCGCATGCACGGGAGGAGCCTGAAAGAGCCCCGCCCAATGATTCTGTGCCCGAGGAAGACTACATTTCCCATTGTGCATTGCGCCACACAGGAGGAAGTGGGCGTGTAGGGTTGTTACCCAGAGTCAGAACCCAGGTGCTTGCCCTCCTGGGCCTGGGTGCAGATTTACCTCTTCCGCCTGAGACAGGTGAAGAAGTGCTTCCTGAAAATCTTGGTTTTCCTCTGAGAGATTGTGAAACTGACTTCAAACTTTCTAACTGCGACTGCCTCATTAAGCTTTCGAATTGAAACCTAGCGACAGTGAACAAAAACGTTCTCCACCATTTCAATCTCAGTACCTGCATGCAGGACTTCCCAGCTCTGTTTGGAGATGTGAAGTTAAACGCCCAGGTTTTAATGCCAGGGATTTGCTTATGGTAATCTTCTATGTGATTTAGCCAGACCTGCTCACAGATAGCAGAGAGGTGACAGGTGTGTGCCATTATATGTTTATCAAACTTTTACGAATATCCAAGCAAACTACCCTAACTGTTGGTTGGCCCCTGATTCATCGTTTACAACTTTGTATATAATGAAAACTTCCTAAGCCAGGCCAAGAGACTTACTCTGAAAGTCTGGTTTCTTTGGGGCTGTCAGGAGGATTGCTTGAGTTTGGAGCCAGCCAGGACACCATAGTGATACTACCATGTCATAAATAAATGAAAAAAAAAAGAATAAATAAAATAAAATAATTTATGTAATGTTTCATTAAGGGAAAGGGGAGATGCAAAGCATTTCCAAGAGAATAAAGATAGTTTATATTAGAGTGGTTTACCATTTAAGGTGCATATTAACATTTTGTTAAATGTATTTCAGGTCCTATTTTGCTGAATACATCATTGATTCTATTTTCACTACAAAGATAAATTTCTCAGTGTTGATGTATCCTCATAGGCTTTAAAATATCTTTTTAAATTTATTTACTTTGGTGGGTCAGTAAAGTGGCTTGAACTCAGGGCCTGTTGCTCTTGCTTGTTCTTTTCACTCAAGGTTGATACTGTACAGTTTTAGCCACTGTATTTGATGGATAATTGGAGATGAGTCTCAGACTTTTCTGCCTGGGTTGACTTCAAACCTCAGTCCTCCGATCTCAGCCTTCTGAGTGGTTAGGAGTACAAGTGTGAGTCACCAGCATGAAGACTGTACATACTTACAGGATACCTTGTGGTGCTGCAATATAATTCTACAATGTATAATGGTCAGATCAAGGTATTTAGCATATCTATAACTCACTTTTTATCATTTCATTGGTTTGGGAATGTTTGCAATCCTTTCTTCTAGCTACAGGGAAATTAACACACATTTAATCATGGTTACTTTCCTGCGAATACAGGACTTTTCAAATCTGTAGTCCCCCTGGGTAAAGATGAATTAACAAATAGAAGTAGAAATTAGAAGAAAACCACACTCTAAAAACCAACCACAAAGCTGCATCTCTGAGATGCTGACCACATGACAGTACTATTCTTGATACAGTGTTGATGCTCAACTGAGGGAAAGTGTTCCAGGTACTCTTTCTAGTTTTTGTTTATTTCAATAGTGAGGCTTGAACTCACAGCCTTGTACTACTTTGGTCCTTGGTGACACTGTATCACTTGAGTCACAGCTCCCCTACTGGCTTTTTGCTGCTTAAAGATTCTCTTGGATTTATCTGCCTAGGGTGGCTTCAAACCTTGATCTCCATGGGCTGGGAAGGTAGCTCAGTGATAGAGCACATGCCTTGCATGCCTGAGGCCCTGGGTTCGATTCCTCAGCACCACATAAGCAAAAAGGAAAAAAAAGCCGAAAGTGGGACTGTGGCTCAAGTGGTAGAGCGCTAGCCTTGAGCTGAAGAGCTGAGGGACAGCGCCCAGGCCCAGAGTTCAGGCCCACGACCGGACTCCCCTCACCCCCCCCCCAAAAAAAAACCTTGATCTCCAGATCTCAGCCTCCTTGAGTCTCTAAGATTATAGGCATGAGCCACCAGTACCTGGCTTCCATGTCAATTTGACATTAATCTGTAATGACTTTTTTATTCCAGTCTATGGAGATTTCATGTTTTAGAAGTAATCTATTTCTTTTACCTTCATATTTCCTAAAACTTGCATTCTGTGTGTGTGTGTGTGTGTGTGTGTGTGTGTGTGTGTGTGTGTGTGTAGTGAATTAACTATTTTCTTTGCATGATAATTTGCAATTTCAGGATTTTACTTATCTGATAGAGACATCGACAATATGGTATACCTCCCCAAACTCTTTTTATGCATTTGCTTTTTGGCACTCAGGTGACTGGTCACCATGGTCACATGAAGAGTTGGAAGACAGTGAAAAGTTCCCACCCTTTCAGCCCAAATCCCAGGCCTTCTGCAGTACCATACTCTCCCATAGCGCCATCCTCAGAGCTTGGAAGAATGGCCGAGTGGAGGCTCAAGTTGGCTACTATGAACCAGAAAGGTGAGGGCAAAGAGAAGTAAAAACTTGATGGAAACAGAAGATCTTAGCACTTAGCTACGTTTTTAATGTTTTATGTAGTGTTTGGATATTATGTGGAGGTGAGCTTCTCAGGGCTTCAGGATGTTACAGGTGTGAATGATAAAGAGGAGTTGTGCAGTAAATACCCTGTCAGCCTTGGGAATGCTTGCCTTCTGGCCCTGACCATTGTCATCTCCTGCTAAAACACTTCAGCTCTTGGGAAGGTCGGGAAGCTGGCAGGGACACATCACGATGAGGGGACCAATGTCCCTCTCACCAAAGTGTAGGGACGATCTCAGGGAAGGTGTGAAGGACTGGGTAGAGAAGGTGGCCCATAGTAGCTCCTCAACAGATGCCTAGATGAAGACCCAGCAATGTTGGCATCCTGGCCTGGTTGTGGTCTCTTCATTCAGAAGGCTTTGCTGCATGTTTTCCTCTTTTTCTTTATTTGTAAACATCTCCAGGATCTTTGAAACCCAGGATTTCTATGGATAAAACTGTTCATGGTGTGTCATTTCTTATCTCTTATGGTGGACACTTTAAAATGAACTAAGTGTCTTTGTATGTTATATGAATATGTTCACAAAGAATATTTTATAAGGGGAGAAGGGTGCTGATGGCTCACACCTGTAATCCTAGCTGCTTAGGAGGCTGAGATCTGAGGATGCAGTTTGAAGCCAGCCCAGACAGAAAAGTCCCCATAAGACTCTTATCTCCAGTAAACTATCAAAACAAAAAATTGGAAGTGGCACTGTGGCTCAAGGGGTAGAGTGCTAGCCTTGAGTACAAAGAGGCTCAGGGACATCACCCAGGCTCTACATTTAAGTCCCACAACTGACGCATGCATGTGCGTGCATTCGTGTGTATGTGCCCGCACACACACACACACACACACACACACACACACACACACACACACACACACACACACACACACACACACACAAACACACAATTTTGCTAGGGGGAAAGCATCTTAAGCCAAATCAATTCCTCTCTTGGTCACAAAGGTATGAGAAAACTAATAAGTGGAAATGAGGAACTCTTTTCTCCTACACCTGAGCTCTGAGTCTAAAACAAAATTTGGCCTAAGTATCTATAACTAGGGGATGATCATTGGTGGCTAACAGTCTAGATGGCACTGTCTTCATAAGCCTAAAATTGCCTAAAATTGAGTGTAATCCTGTTAGGAAAAAGTCATTTCCAGAATGAAAGATGGGTCGGACGTCTTCCTTGTGATTTTTATTTCCCTTTTAATATGTTTCCCTTTAAATACTATGAAGTCATTTTGACTCGTGGACAATTTGCATCCATTGACACTCATAACAAAACATGGTCTTCAGTGAGGATCCAGGCAGGATTTAATTGGATGACTTATTTACCTACCATATCTTCTTGGAAAGAAATGACAGAGGCAAGATGAGTTATATGACTGGGTAATAGGATATTGAGAGAATTGCAGTTTGATGCCAGCCTGGGTAAACAGTTCTGGGGCTTTGAGTTCCACACAATCCTAAATACAAATGGCGTCAGGTTAAAGACATTCTTTCCTCTCCTGCTTCATTCTGCTTGGAAGTTGCACTGGGCCAAACTTCCTTCCTTCTCATGGAGATGACCCTGTGGGGTTCTTCTTTTATCTATCTATCTATCTATCTATCTATCTATCTATCTATCTATCTATCTATCTATCTATCTATCTATCTATCTATCTACCTATCTATCTATCTATCTATCTACCTATCTATGCGAATATATACTCAGTGAAGTCCTGCTCAATGTTGAAGTAGTACTGCCTCCTCAGGTTAAAAGATGGCTTGCTAGATGTTATTATCCGCTGTTGATCTCCTGCTGGGGTTTCTTTGCCACTGCTCTATGAGAATTGTAGGAAGAACATAGTCTCTACTTTCCTTCCGCATCATGGTTGTAGATTTGGCATACTGGAGATTTTGTCCAAAGGTATTCTGCTGTTGTGAATCACTCTTTAGGTCAGAAATCCCTATGCTGTTTATTTCATTGAGATAATATGAGATATCTCCTAATAGGACAATTCCAATTATTGTTTTGTGAGCTGTGGTAGGTTATATCTTGGAAGAATTAGTTTATCTCTTGATGAAATTATGGGTGAAGAGGATTAATATTAGCTGAGAAATCTGTGAGTGGCCCTGGCATCTGCACTAATGCTGTTTGTGATCTGTGTCTGCTCATTGGCATGTTTCCTTATGTTTTCCTTCATCAGGGTGCTTAGACTTTAGGAATGTACCTGGTTTTGAAGAACTGTGATTTTGGTTTGCCAGAGTTTACCTCTTCTTGCAGTTCAGCAGTGTTTCCCTCCCTTGAGTACTGCTCTTGTCATGGTGTGGCTTCACTTTCTCAGGGACCTATGATTGTTCATGGTGATCTCCAGCCCCTCCCCAGTAGCTTGAGGATGATTTTCCCAGAGCTTTCCACATTGCCAATTTGCTGGTGCAGAGGTGGTTTTTTCAATACTCCCTTTCAGGGTTTGTGGAATGGCCCATGATAATACCTGAAAGCCTTGCCCTAGAAGTTGTGAGGCACTGATTGAAGGCATCACCTTGAACTCAGGGCTCTGTGTGAGGTGAAGGTGTGTTTCCTTCAGTATGCCTGACAAAGGGGTGGGGGGAACTGCTCTTTCTCATCCTGAAATAAATGACTTTGAAGCCTGGAAAGATTTCATCTTAGAACAGGATATATGAAAGTATCTCTCATTATTCCAGGAAAAGAAAAACACAACAACCTTGCTCTCCTAGGGAAATCATTTTAAGGGACTATTAATATATAAATTCAGCATTTTAACCTAATCCACTCACCCCAATGGGTAAGCACTTCATTTCATGCTTTTTCTTCCCTTCTCTGTGTAGTATGAAGTCTTGAACTTCTCAGAATGCATCAGCGAGTAGTATTTTCTTTGATTGGAGTCCACACCAATGGGTAGATCCAGGCATCTGGGTTGAAGATACTTCAGCTTAAGTAATGGCTGCATGTCCAGCTCTCTTGGAGGACTAGGGGTTCAGGAAAGGCAAGACTCCATCAGAGTGAAACAAATGGGAGGAGTGCAAATCAGGACTGGCTGAGCAGCCTGACTGCATGGTGGGTGGGTGGCTGATATTCCCACTGCTCATCTGGGTACCTGTCTTCAACTGGGAGCTGCCATTGCTGCTGAGGTCTCTGGGAGAAGCCTGGTAAAAGGAATAGAAGGGCCAAATTAATTCCAGGGCCTCCCTGAGATCAGATGGCAGCCCCATACCCCATAGCCCTCTGTGCCTGAGGCGGCCTTCATTATTCTGCTCACTCCTAACTAGCCCATTGGCCAAAACTTCTGAGGACCCCTGTGTGACCCCAACGAAGAACGTACGATGGGCAGAGCTCAGGCCACATAGCCCAGTCACAAAGTGGCTGTATGGAGGTGAGTAGGATGCTAGCCCCAGCTTCTCTCTCTCCTCTCCTACCACTCAGACCTTTGTGAGTCCCTTGTCCTGTGGGTCCAAGCAATAACTTCACTGAGGGCTTCTTTGGGAGGGGGCTTCTCCTGGTGTTCCTGGTCAGGAAGCCTGCCCTGTGGGGAGGCTCCAGCTCCCTGGACAGCTTGGAGCTAAGACAAGAAGTGGCTGTGAGGACAGCAGGCTCCACACTGGGGCTTCCTCCCAGGACTCTTGGGGACCCAGGAGCCCATAGGCTCAGTCTTCAACAGGTAACAGTGGGATGCTGACTCAGGCTCTCAGAACCAGCTCTCAGGGGATAGTTCTGGGGATCCCCCTATTTGCTGCCCCTACTGCCTTCCCCAGCTTACCTTTCAGACTTGCTGAGGTACTTGATGTTCTGGAAACAGGATACAAAATTTACCTTTGGTACCATGTGGAGCTCCTGTCATGTGGACTTATTCCTTGATGATGGATAGGACCTAGAATTCCTGACAACAGGATGGTGTTGGGCCTGCACACGTGCAGGCTAGGCCAGGCAACATACTCTGGGTCTTTACCTGGGCTCACTCCTCTCTCTCTCACACTCAGCATCCTCCTTGTTTCTCTGCTAGGATCCAGTGCTCACCCCCAGGAAGCTGTACTAGATCCCCCCTCAGGGCCCAATCTCCTCCTGTCCTCTGAACTAAATGTTGCCATCTTCAGAGGTAAGTATGGACCTAAGTCGCCTACACAGCTGCCATCCTGTGGAGGAGGGCTGCTTCTTCTCACCCGTCATCTTTTCATGTTAATCCAACGACTCTGCAAGTCCAAGAGCCAATGTGCTTAGAAAATGGTGCTTCCCCAATAAAGACTGTCTTTGCATTCCAGCAGAGGGCAGAATGTGTCCATACATGAACTAGGGTTGTTCTTGGTCTAGGGCAGTCTGAGGCCTGAGGACAGGTATCTGACTGCTCAGCTCTGTCTCTCTCTCTCTCTCTCCCTGTCTCTGTCTCTCTGTCTCTCTCTCTGGACATTGGAGAGACTGAAGCTTGTAGTGAGAAGGCCATGCTGGTCCCACATGCAATGTTATCTTGAAAGACCTGGTGTCATGATCCCACTCACACTCACCACCCGCTGCGAAATGGACCCAAGTCACCAGCAGCACTGAGGTCTGGCAGCTTGGGACATCAGCAGGTAGGATTGCTGTGGTGCTTTGCACCCTGGGGCTGGAGAGGACTCAGGCTCTTGCTGGGGTCAAGATTGATTTCCCAGCCCTGCGCCTCTGCTCACTTCCTTGGAGTCCTGGGCTTTGTGCAGTGAGGCCAGGTGTGTGAGAATGGTGCCCAGGAAAAGAACTGTGCCCTGTGCTATTGGGTAGAGAATGATCAGAAGGATCCGCTGAATCTCTCCCAAATCACCCCAGACTTACTCTCAGCCTCATGGAGACAGCCACCTAGAAGAACTTTTGGCATGACAGGCCTTCTCCTCCAGTGACCCACTCTCCAGCCCCTAGCAAAGGCCACTACCCTGCACACAGAAATCGATCTGGGTCTGGTCCCTTCCTAGCCTGGCACTGGGCAGATGTGCAAAGTCTATGGTCCTGCCCATGACCCACCCCTGTGCTCCTGCAGGCTCTTGTGTGGTGACTACATCTCAGTCCTGCAACATGCCAGCTGTGCAAAGTCCAGGTGTGATGGGGCATTCAGAGACTGGGTCAACAGGTGGTTTTGGCTCTGGGAGCCCCTTCCACCATTCCTAGAACGTCTGTGGCCTCAGGCATACATACTCACCAGTTCCTCTGTCTTCCTGAGGCCTCTCTTGAGTTTTTTTCCCCAGAAGGTCATACAGTTTGATCATTGCCCTTGGCAGGATTGAACATGGAGTTAGAAGACTTTCTTGCTACATCCAGACGTGGTGGTAGAGGCTACTGTGCAGACGGCTCTGGCTTCCCATCAAGTAGTTGAAGGGACTGAGCCTCTCTAGCTAGCAAGCAAGCCTTCACTTGCTCCATAGCAGAACCAGGACCAGATTCAAATCTTCCACCTCCTGAAGCCTCTAGTTCTGTCCCTGAGCTGTCTGCTGCAATGGGACTAGGAGTCACTGACTGAACTGCCGATACTTCTGCCTCTTGAGCAGATGGTAGAATTGTGCCTTGCTTTGAGGCAGCTGCTGTACTAGAAAAGGTACTGACATGGCCTCTTCTCCTGAATGTGCTGGTGGATCTATTTCTGGGACTGAAGTTGTTGGTGCCTTTGGGCTAGGTGCCTCAGGGAGAGATGGAGCTGCCACTGTTTCTACATTAGAAAGTAGAACTGAATCTTGCAGTTCGAGCTCTGGACTTAGCTCTTGTGAAGAAGGTAGAGTGCTGTGTGTCATTGGCTAATATTCAGTTGGGTTCATCTCTTTGGTCAAAAATGGTAGAAGTTAAGTCATAATCTCCATCTCTCCATAGCTCATGCTGGAGCTCCACAGTAGGTCTTGGAGCTGAGTGTGGCTCCAATGGTGCTGCTGGCTGCAGCTCTGACTGAGATAGTAGTGTTGCTCTTAGGTCGGGTATTGGATCCACCACTTGAGATGACTGTGGTTTTACACTTGGTTTGTCACCACGTGCTGGAACTGTGGGATCGCAAGAGAAGAAAAGATCTCTTACAAGACTGCCTTCCACTGAGTCTTTCCTAAGTCCCAGAGACCCCTGCCTGCCTGCCTAAGAAGTGCCAGCCCCTAACTCTACCACAGGAAGCTTTGACAGGCTCCCGCCCAAGGCTTCTAGACTTCCTGGCTCTTCTTACTTGTTACTCCATGGCAGGACTGGAGCCTGAAGTGGAGCATTTCCCTGTCCTTTTCTCTCCTTTATCAGCCCATGCTATTTCTCCTCAAGCTCTGGCTGTCTGGGACCCACATGTTCCAGATGAGTGAGCGGAAGTTGGGCCTCTGCTTCTGCATGGTCTGAGGCATGTTGCACTGTAGGTATGCTAGAAGATATTAGAGGCAGCACATGTCTGGTGCTTCTGTGATATCTTCCAGATAGTCCCTCATCCAGGAGCCCAAGATGAATGAGAATGTGCTGGGTGCATGGGAGCAGGCAGCAGAGTCAGAGGCTGGTCTTCTCCTCCTCTTGGCCCTCCTCAAGCACATGTATGGGAGCTATGCTCCTGGGCCTGTTCATGTCCATGCCTGGTAGGCCTGGTGAGCTGACTGGACTTACATCACACATATAAGCAGCACCCTCCTCATCAGAGAAGTCCCTCACTCACCTCCACATGTCCAATAAAGACCAGCCTGACACCCTAGAGCCTGGGTCTTCAGTGAGCTGACAATAGGAAGGCAAGGCTTCCCCTGAGCTTGAATTCTACCATGGTTCAGATGTAGAATCTTTTGTCAGTTCCTGTGACTTTCATTTACTAGAAATCAGAGACTTAAAGTAGAGCCTCTTGAAATTTCTTTTTATGATGATTACCTGTTGGAATCTGGAAGTATTTTCCTTGTGTACTGAATGCGAATCTCCTGGATGCTTTCTCCCACATAGTTTAGCAGATATATTCATAGGTCAAGCTTGAACTGTTTCTCAAGACCCAAGAAGAAAATAAAGAGTCTGTTCACTGTTTACCAAGCATCTCTGAACACCACTGCTGCATGAGAAACACAGCTTAATAGGTTAGAACCTTTCATCTGTGAAACTGAAATACAAATAGAGACCTAAGGCCCAGGACCTAATTAGCAGTCTATCCACATAACCATTTCTGTGAGGAAACAATATCTCTTGATGTTATAGACTGAAGCTATTGGAATGCAATACATGGTAAGAGTGAATGCAGTTTCAGATTTCAAAACTCTGTGCTTAGAGTTAATATGTGAAATATTACCTTAAGAGGTTAGGATGGTCTTCAGCCTGAGAGATATTAAAAAAAAAAGGGATGTAGGCTTAAAGGATCTTCCACATTCAAAAGGGAAAAGAGGTTCCAGCCTCATTCCTTAGGGCAGAACCTTTCATCTTTCCCTGTTACACACTCTTTTCTTCATCTCTTCCCAGGGGAGTCATTGATAAATAAGCATACATCAAATTCCACCTGCCTGGAGACCAGTCCTACCAGAAGAGGAGATATTTGACTTGGCAGATTATCTTTACAGAATCCACAGGACATGAAATTTTTCCTAGAGAAGCTATCAGAGGATCTGGAGAGAATCCCCAAATCTCACTGGGTTCTGTATTCTACAACCCAGGACAGGTTGCATCTGAGGCTCTCTGTGGGGGAAGGGCAGGTACAAGGTAGGAGAGAGTGCTCTTGGGCACGGGGAAGAGGAAGATGTATACTGCATGGTGGCTAGAGGCTGATGAGATCACAGAGTTCTATTACTAATCCTGGGATTGCTCCAAAGGTAAAAGTTCAGATTACTTCAAGCCAGATGGGACCAAAGATGGCAGTCAGACATAGCTACTGTCCTTTATTTATCCATATCATTAGCCTTGGAAAGTGGCTGATCTTATCATGCATCTGATACTATGACAGGAGACCTGGATGAGGAGACAGTGAAGTCATATTATTATATTCATTTATTTAGTCAGTCCTGGTCTTGAACTCAGGGCCTGGGCACTGTCTCTGAGCTCCTTTTGCTCAAGGCTAGTGCTCTACCACTTGAGCCACAGCTCAACTTTAGTTTTTTTCTGTTGATGTGATACTTAGGAATGGAACCTGGTACTTCACACACACTAGGCAAGCACTCTACCACTAAGCCAAATCACCAGCCCCAAATTGTATTATTTTTAATAAATCTAAAAGGGGCCAGACTCAAGCTGGAACCAGGAAGCAACTAACACAGCAGTTAAGCTTTAGTCACTTTAAATACTAAATTACAAGGGCCTGGGAAACCTAACTGGGACTAGCTATCTAAAGCTGTAGTCTCCTTTGAAATGGTAAAAGCTTGGACCTCATTTTCTCTGTGTAGACAGAAACAGAGGATAAGATGCTTATCCAAGGAAAGAAAGCCCTAAAGCTCATCTATTGTCCCATAGACATCTATATTTTAGGATCACTACCAAAGGGTTGTGGGCTACTAGATAACTGGGAGTATTATCCTACATCAGAAGGAATAAAAGAAGCAGATAACAACTGCCTTTTTGAGTCTTTAATAACTACCATTTCTTGCCTGGGAACCAAGCCTTATTTCTCTCTCACTATTTTAACTCGCTAAAACTTTCACCTTGTAAGACTGTCCTTTGGTAAGATGCCCTAAGATTATTTTTACCAATAGGTCTGAAGGACCTGTGATTTTTATGACCATTCTTCAAGTGGTTTAAGATGTGGTGCTCTTACTACCACAGCTGGAGTTCAATACCTGGTCATAGAAGGAAAAGTCTTTTATGGCTTTCCTTTCACTTTGGAATAAACTTGCTCTGTTTACCTTAAACTCTTCCCTGCCTTTCAGTTCTTTAAATGGCTCTCAACCAGTATCAATACCTTGACTCATATATGAAATCCCATATGAGGAGAGAGAATGGGGAAGGATAAACTTTGGGAAATCTAATTTCAGTCCTTGAATCTCTCTTCTTAACTCACAAATAATTATCCTCTTCATTAAATTTTGGCTATAAGAAGCAATATCCAAAATGATAGTGATGAGAATTCCTCTTAAGAACTCTGAGTCCCTTCTTGAGTGGGTACTTTCATCCTTAAATAAAATTCCTCTCACTTTCTTACATTGTCTCATCTCTGAATTCTTTCTCTGACAGTGACAAGAACCTAGACAGCTGTTTCAGAAACCTAGAAACCTAGAAACCTAGGTCTCTGTCTTCTCTCTCTTGTGTAATACCTCCCCAGACTTCACTTCTGGCAATCATCTGAACATAGAAAAGAAGTGCTGGGACTCTCTCTAGGATGGATTCCATGCAAGCAATGTGATGGGGAAATCAAAGTTGTCTTGCTCCAGGTATGTTCACAGTGCATCACAAATGATATTGTTTGTGGTAATGGGTTTTGTGTACACATCTCACTACAGGTTGTAAGCTTGATAAAAGGATTCAATTTGTCAGGGGCTGGGTATAACTTAGTAGTGAGTACATGCTTGGATGCACACAGCCTTAGCATCCAAAGAAGAAAGATCCCTCGTGTATCCTAGTAACATCGGCGTTCAGAGGAAGTGAGCTGTTTGTGGCAAGGTGTTCAGCAGTTGTTTGATTTTGTAGAAGGCATACCTTCTGTGTATGGACACAAATTGTTGGATTCTACTGATGATACTTAAGGTTTTTTTTTCATGATTCTGATTGGATGGTAGTTCCATGAATAAACATAAAGAAAAGAGAAATCTGTTGGTCTTGCCTTGTTTAGTTTTTATCAAATGTAAACCTATCTTTTAAAATGATATCTTTTAAAAATGCTATGCATTGATGGTAAGAGAGCCACAGCCTGTGGCCTTGATGGTAAAATAGTTGTAGCCAGCAGCTTTATGACCTTATGACCAACAATCATGCTGCCCCCTCCCTCAGAGGCCCCATCAACCAACCCTCCTGAAAGTTTACCCATGTTCCACCTGTGCAGACTTCTAGAGCTGGCTGAAATGTTCCTGGAATTCCTGGAAAGGAAAAAAATGATCCCTGACAGGCTCATTCCCCAAGTTCCTGAGGAACGGATGAAAGGAGCAGCCAAGGCAGGATAACCAGCTCTGGCCCCCTGTCCATCTCCTGGAGCTGCTTCATCTTTTGCTTTGTAATACAATACACTGTCTCTTCTGCTCAAGTGTTTGGTTTTTTTGTTTTGTTTTGTTTGCTCTTCTTGCCTTTATTTCTATACTGTCTAGAGAACAAGAACTTGCTTGCATTAGCAAGCAACGGCAGATTAATATACTTATACCAAACATGAAGGTTTGTTAAGCTAAGATGTGTTGATATGGTCAGGATCAAAAGGCAACCTGATTTAAAAAAACAACCTGAAAACTTAAAGTCTTGAAAAATGTAATGAATCATTGTTACCTTTTAATTTTCTTTTTTTTTTTTGAGGGCTTACTTACTTTCTTTTTTTTTTCAAATTCTTTATTGTGATTAAGTAATTACATGGTTTCATAAATTTCACAGTATTGTGGGATAGTGATGCTTAGTTAAAGTCACAAACACATTCTAACTTTCATGGGGCAAATTGTCTATTAATTTTCTAAAAGAGTGACTAAAGGGTTGGCAGAGACAAGGGAAATACATCTAAAATCCAAGAGCTCACCCATAGGCTCTTCCTCACATTTTCTGAGGTCTTAGCCATCTTGAAGTTTTGACTTGAAAAATGGAGTTAGGAAAAGTGTGTATTGTATACATGCTTATCTGAATCACAGAAGGGAAGTGGAGCAACAAAATGGTGAGACAAAGGACAAAGGGCAAACCAGTGCAACAGTGATACTCACAAGACACTATGCTGGAAATGAACTTTACAACTTGGGTGGGTGGGGAGGTTTGAGGGGAGGGGAAGTGGGAGAAAAACAAGGGAGGGGTAATAGTGTTCAACAAGAAATGTACTCAGGTCCATATGTACTCAGTCAAGAAGGTGGATGACTTAACTTTTCAATTTCCTTTTGGGTAAAGACTCTTTAAGGTCTCACAAGGGGACATATTCTTGGTGACTCCTTGGTTGAAGGTCCCAGATATAGAGCAGTTACATGTTAACTTGAGGGTATTTCCGAGTAGAGTTGCAAATAATTGCAGACCAGTGGGAGAGCTAATACCAAAGCATACTGTTTATTGTCTTTTAGCACATTAACCTGGTTTATAACTAATCCAGGAATCTCCAGATCCTAAGTTACCCTGGCGCTACAGATCCTTTTTAAATCAGTTATATAGCATCTTTCTGTTTCCTTTCCCACTTAATTAATAACAATACTTGGCCTATGGTTACCTTTTGTTTGCAGGAGAGTCATGGTTTTACCTTTTGCATGAGCATGATTCAAAACAACAGAAATTTGCTCTATTACCCTTTTGGAGCTTAAAGTGAAGTTGTCATTAATAGGTTCTATCAATAGATACCAGAGGAAATTCTTTGACTCTTCCAGCTTCTCTTAGCTCCAGGCATTCCTTAGTGTGTAGCTGTATAATTCTAATCTTTGCCTTTAGCTTCACAAGATCCTCTGTTGTGGGGTTTTATGATTTGATTGATAAAACACACTGCAGTGTATATATATTATCCATGATAGTGTGGGTCACCACAAGTGTCTACACAGACGAGGGTAAATAAAAATGATACATAGTGTTATGTCATTGCTGATCAGTATTGTTGTCAAAGTGAATCAGCTGCAAGTTTATCATTTAAAAATTGGTTTTCTATGGTATCTGAATTTCAGAATTTTAGGTAATAGTTGATGGCCTATGTCTATAAAGAAACTCTAACAGAGCCAAGCATGTAGTGAGAACCTAGATTTTGACATCTCCAACACCAAGTGGTTATCCTATAATTCAGTTTGATTCTGACACTGTCTACACAGAGTTAGCATCCGATCCTATGAGCTGAAGGGAAGGGCTTGATTCTCTGAGTCTTCCCTGAGCTCAAATGGGATCTTCTCCCTTCCTGACTATAAGTTTTTGACATCCCTTACTCCTTCACTTCTAATAGTAAACTAGAAGACCTCATAGAACTGAAAAAAAAGGAAAAACTTTGCTTGTGACTGTCATTGTATTATCGAAGCTATGGATGTCATAAGATGAAAAGGTACTCAGGCCAAGGTCTGGAAAGTCCTAAGTGCTGGAATATCTGTCCACAAGTGTCAGGACATGCTACCCTCCCAGAATATTGGTATGTTCACAAGCTAGGAAGCTTCCAAGAGCCTCATTGTTTTTATGGAGGCTTTCATCTTTAGGGATGATTGATTAAATCATTGGTCATCCATCTCTAGGACAAGGTACTTGCCAGGAGCCCAACAGAAACACAGGGTATCCTCCTAGCTTCCAGCACTGGGAACAAAGATAAATATATTCTTTATAACTTCATCAGCTTTGGGCATTTTGTTATAGCAAAAGAAAATAGACCCAGACACGTAGCTTTGTAATGAAGATGTACCTCACATTACATGGTATACAGGTGGGGGTTGGGTCCAGCAAATTGGATAAAGATCCATTTCTACTTCTCTGTGGTTCTCCACTCTAACTTACTTGATAGTGAATTAATTTTAGTGCAGTGAATGGCTGTGGCTAGTTCAGGTATCACATCAAAGACATCTCACCAGAGTCCTTTTCCAAGAGCAGGAAAATCTTTCAATGAAGCCTCAGTCACTTGCACAGTCCTTCTAAACCCCAAGTTACATAGGAATTCCTAAACTAAGTCTCTGGGAAACAGTTGAAAGTGCATAGACAGATGAAGTGGGTTTTACTATGTAAGCTGGAGCCTGGACTTTTGCCTTAACTCTCATGTCAGGATTGGACTGAAGAACAGACAAGACAGACACTTAACCTACTTTTTTTTGGGGGGGGGGGTTGGTTCTGGGCTTGAACTCTGGGCCTGGGCACTGTCCCTGAACTCTTCAGCTCAAGGATAGCTCTCTTATTACTTGAGCCACAGTGCCACTTCTGGTTTTTCTGGTGGTTAATTGGAGATAAGAGTCTCACGGGCTTTCCTGCCTGTGCTGGCTATGAACTGTGATCATCAGCTCTCAGCCTCTAGAGTAGCTAGGATTACAGTCGTGAGCCACTAGTGCCTGGCTTTTACATTTGTTTTATATCTAAAACAATTCATTTCTTTCTGGTATACATAACAGAAATGTCCTGAGAACTTTATTGTTTTAAGGCTAGTATAAATAAATACACAGGAAGTTATAAAGATGACATGGAGATATCCCATAGAACCTCCATTCAGAGGCTTAGAGTGGTTATCTAACTATCCTAATCAGAACATGGGTAATCAGCACAACAGGTGTAGGTCTGGGCTCTCTTATCACAAGTGCAAATAGAGCAGGGAATTATCCACCATCACAAAGACCTTTGTTACATGGTCTTCCTCTTCCATTCTTCCTGCTAGGCTGTCTTCTGTCCTTATCCCCTGGAGCTTACTGTTATATTCTTTTGTGTGTGTGTGTGTGTGTGTGTGTGTGTGTGTGTGTGTGTGTGTGTGTGTGTGTGTGTGTGTGTGTGTGTCCAGTCGTGGGGCCTGAACTCTGGGCCTGGGCGCTGTCCCTCAGCTCTTCAGCTCAAGGCTAGCGCTCTACCACTTGAGCCACAGTGCCACTTCCGGCTTTTTTTTTGCTTATGTGGTACTGAGGAATTGAACCCAGGGTCTCATGCATGCAAGGCAAGCGCTCTACCACTGAGCCACCTTCCCAGCCCTATTGTTATATTCTTTTGTCATTTTTGAGGATATAAAATCATGAGATTGTGTGTGTGTGTGTGTGTGTGTGTGTGTGTATGTTTGTGTGTGTGTTTGATCTTTTCAATAAGAAAGATTCAATAAGATTCTAGAAATTCATCCAAGTTGGATGTACTGATAGTTTCTTCAATTTTTTTTCTGGGTATTATTCCATGTATGAATGTAAAAAGGTGTTTAGCCATTCACATACATAAAGACATTGATATCAATTCTCATTTTGACTTACTATTATTATTTTACTTAGTGGTAACAGGGTTTGAACTCAGAACTTTGTGGTCCCTCAGTTTGCTTACTTGTCAGGTGTTCTTCTATAGCTCAAGCCCTGCTTTCACTGGTTATTTTGGAGATGAAATCTAGTAAACTTTTCTTCCCAGGCTGGCTTTACACAATACTCTGCTCTCAGCCCCCTGAACAGTAGGATTATATCTCTGAGCCACTAGCACTGGTTTAACTTATTATTAATGAAGTTGCCATAAGTATTTATATACAAGATTTGGTGTGAATCTATGTATTCTTCCTTTCCCTAAAATACACACTCAGGAGAACAGTAGCTGGGTTATATGGTAAATGTATTCCCAAGTTTTAAAGAAGTAGCCAGTCTATTTCCTGAGCACCACTTTGCCATCTTACTGGCAAAGTATGAGAAATCTGATTTATCTGCATCTTTGCACAAATGGGATATTTCCTCAGTGCTTATTTTAGGTGTTCTAAGAAGTATGTGATGATATCTTGATTGTATTAGGTATTTCCCCTGTGGCTAGTGTTAAATTACACTTTGTAGGGAGGCCATGCATTTGGACTGGGCTCCTGTACTGGATCTAATAAACCAAACCAATAAAGGGCCACATCACAGTAAGTGAGCCCTGGAGCTAGTTATCTGATTAGATTGCAAACAAATAGTTATCTTCCATCAATTGGCTGCTTAGTTGACTGGCTATAGTCAGGTGATTTTTTTTTTCTGTGACTCAAATTTGTTTTCCTATAAATGCTGTCTATTTATGTGCTTGGTGTTCTCAGAACTTGCTCTGGGTTTAGGAATTACTTGATGCATGAATAATTGTTTGTTGTTGTGGTGGTTAGAGTACAATTTGTTCAAATAAATTCCATCAACTTTAATTGGTAAAAATAAGTTTTTTTTTTTTTTTTTTTTTTTTTTTTTAAATCAAGAGGCAATGACCTCCAGGTCTTTATTCTAGAACACGAAGGGCCATGTTGTATCCACCCACCCCCAAATTTTACCCTTTCATTAATGAGGTCCCTCCATAGTCTCTTTCATGACATGGGGCTTTTGAAAATAGGTCAAACCCAGGCAGGTCAAACCCAGGAGATTCTTAAATTTGTTCCCTCCTTCCCTCCCCCCTCCCCACTAAGTTTTCTTTTAACCTCAGCGATGCAGGATACTTTTTCATTTATTATCTATAAATATTTTCTGATTTCTATCTTCATATCAACTGACTACCTCTTGATTGAGTTGTTTTTACTGTTGAGTTTTGAGAACTATTTATATAGTCTAAATATGAGCACTTTGTTACATATACGGTTTATAAATATTTTATTTTCTTTTTTTGGGAGGATAGGGTCCGGTCGTGGGCCTGAACTCTGGGCCTGGACGCTGTCCCTCAGCTCTTCAGCTCAAGGCTAGCACTCTACCACTTGAGCCACAGCGCCACTTCTGGCATTTTTTTTTCTGCTTATGTGGTGCTGAGGAATTGAACCCAGGGCCTCAGGCATGCAAGGCAAGTGCTCTACTACTGAGCCACCTTCCCAGCCCTGTAAATATTTTCATCGGTCTGTTTTGCCTGTTTTTGGAGTCATTCAGAAAGCCTGAGTTTTCAATTTTGAAAAAATTCCAAGTTCTTACTACATGGGATTTCTTCTTTTCTTTTTCGTGTTGTTGTAGTGTTCAACTTCTTTTATACATACACACACCAACACACACATTTTAAAAAATATGATCTCATAATGTATATCATGCTGTCTTTGAGCTTTCCCCCACCCTTTTTTTGGTGGAACTTGAGGCCTAAGCTAAGGAGCCTTGTGCTCACTCTCTCACTGCTGGTACTGTACAACTTAGTCTACACATCCAGTTATGCTTTCTTGAGGGTTAACTGGAGATATAGTGTCAGAGACTGTTCTGGTCACACTGATTTTGAGCCTTGATCCTCAGATGTCTGCCTCTTGAGTAGTTAGTATTATAGGCATGAGCCACAAGTGCCTAGCTGGCTTTGAGTCTTTCTGCCCAGTTTCCTATGGGAAGAAATTGAAAAACCAAATAAAAAGTCATTGTAAAGAGAGGCAGAGAAAGGCAATTATTACAAGATTCAGGTATGCCCTTGGAAGACAGCCATATGGTATAGCTTCAGTGACCTTTACAGCCAGAGACATGAGCTATTTGATTAAATAGGGAATTGGGAGAAGGCAAAGAGAGGTATGCATAATTCTACACAGTTCTGGTCAATGTATGGCCTGGTTTGTCAGAATTTCAGTCTTCCCAGAGAGATTATTACCACTGTCATCACTGTTCAGAATGAGTAAGCCCTTGTTGCTCGGTTGGTGGTCTGTCCTGAGGAGGCACTAATATTCCTAGGGGATCATTTCTGGTCTCTTGTCAAAAAGCTATGATTCAACCAATCCTGTCTGTCCCTGATTCCAAGATTACAAAGTCACAGCAGAGAAAATTGCTCAGAGCAAAGGCACATGAAAAATGCAAGCAGAGATGTCAAGATTTTCTCCTGCTTTTCATTAATTTCTTCCCCCTTTTACAGGTCTTCTTTGGGTCTAGAATTCTCTGAATCATTGCTCTGTGCTTTCCATGTCCATTCCAGGATTTCCCACATGGATCAAATGGATCTCTCTGTAAATCAGGGTCTGCTATGGAGCAAAGGAGCAAGAAGCTGGAGCTTCAGGCCTGCCATATCTATCACTACTACTGAGGTCGAGATTTGTGATGAGCTCACAAGAGTCAGTGTTGAGAAACTCCATACTGCATTCTCCAGAGTCTGGCTCTGGTTAGTGCAGAGATGATTTTTTTATTGTGAAAATACTGTACAGAGGGGTTACAATTACATGGGCAAGATAATGAGTACATTTCTTATCAAGCATTGTAGCTTCCTCCTTTGTTTCCCCCTTCCCATCCCTCCCATTCTGCCCCCCCCAATCCCCGCCAATCCCCCCACCCCCCCCGCACCAAAGTTGTAAAGTTCCTTTTCGACATAACGACTTGTACATCTCATTGTTGCAATGGGTCCACCTGTATCCCTATTTAAATGATTTGTTTTTTCCCTTCCCCTTCACAAATTATACCAACATGAAATACAGTGAAAGCAGGGGTTATACTGTGGGGGAGGGACATACAAAGCAACATAAATGTGTTGGAAACAATCGCATGAAAGAAAAAAAAACATTTGAATACATACCTTAGGGTTCATTTCCCTAACATCAACTAATCTGACCTTTTCTGCTTGACTCAGACATATACTAGATATTGCAAATAAGGGAAACCATGGGGCCTATGTTTCTTTGGGCCTGACTTACTTCACTTAATATAATTTTTTCCAAGTCTTTCCATTTCCTAACAAATGGGGCAATGTCATTCTTTCTGATGGAGGCATAGAATTCCATTGTGTATATATACCACATTTTCTTGATCCATTCATCTACTGAGGGGCATCTGGGTTGGTTCCATATCTTAACTATAGTAAATAATGCTGCAATAAACATAGTCTTGCTGGTAGCTTTAGTGTGGTCTTGTTTGTGAACATTTGGGTAAATGCCCAAAAGTGAGATTGCTGGGTCATAGGGGAGCTCTATGTGGAGCCTTTTGAGGAACCTCCATACTGCTTTCCAAAGTGGTTGAACAAGTTTATACTCCCACCAACAATGCAGTAAGGTTCCCTTTTGTCCACATCCCCTCCAGCATCTGTTGTTTTTAGAGTTCTTGATTTAAGCCATTCTAACTGGAGTGAGGTGGTATCTCAATGTTGTTTTGATTTGCATTTCTTTTATGGCTAGAGAGGTTGAACATTTCTTCATGTGTCTATTGGCCATCCTTCTTTCCTCTTCAGAGAAGTTTCTCTTGAAGTCTTTAGCCCACTTATTTATTGGGCAGTTGTTTCTTTGAAGATTTGTTATTGGGGGATTTAATTTTTTGAGTTCCAGCTATATTTTAGATATGAGACCCTTGTCTGTTGTATGGCTAGTGAAGATCTTCTTCCAATTCGTGGGCTTTCTATTGATCTTGCTAGCTATGGCCTTTGCCATGCAGAAGCTTGCTGAGATGATTTTATTGGTACCTTTTCTATTTGTATCTGTTCACAATTCCAATTTTTGGGTGGACAATATGAGAGGCCCCCCCCCAAAAAAAGGAAAAAAAAAACCTTCATGGACTTACGGTTGCTCTTTGAGCTTGATTTCTGTCTCCAGTCTGCTCTGGTTTGCTTTTCAGAGTTTGTCCCAGAGACAACTTAATTTGCAACAAATGGGAAGTACTGTGAAATAGGCCAAACCCCTAAACGTTGGCTTTTAAGTAAAAAAGATTATGGTCCAGATGTAAAGTTGAATAATTAGAGGAATATGAACTGATTTTTAAAAATCTCTTATTTTATGAGTGTAGATAAACAAGTGTGGTGTACAATGCATGGTTTAATTGGGGAAAACTGCATCCCTTGTCCTCTAGAGTGTTATTTCCAAGGTGGGGCAAGGACAATGTAACCCTTAAAAAGCAACTGGGATTTCAGCATTAGGAGGCTGAAGCCCAGGGAAACAAAAGCCTTCCAGGCTTCCATGTGGCAGAGATGACAATGAGGACACTGAATTAGAGGGAGAGAGGGAAGGAAGGAGAGAGAGGGAAAAAGAGAGAGAGAGTACACTAAGGCTATAAGTCAGTCACAGTTATAGAGATATATAGAGATATATGCAGCAAATAGCTGCATATTCTTTTTTATTAATGTTTTTTTATTGTGAAAATACCATTCAGAGGGGTTACAATTACATAAGCAAGGAAATGAGTACATTTCTTATCAAGCATTGTTGCTTCCTCCTTTGTTTCCCCTTACCATCCCTGCCCCACCCCCCTGCCAAAGTTGTAAAGTTTGTTTTTCGACATAACGTCTAGTACATCTAATTGTTGCAATGGGTCCACTTGTATCCCTATTTAAACAATTTGTTTTTTCCCTTCCCCTCCACAAATTATACCAACATCAAATACAGTGAAAATAGGGGTTATACCATGGGGGAGAGACATACAAAGCAACAAAGAAATCATCTTATAAATATGATAGAAACAATTAGCTGCATATTTTCTATACTTGGGTGAACCTGGAGGGAAAAGGAGAGAAGAGGGGGTCCATCGCAATGCCCATATGAGAGAGCAGAATAGCGAAGTGTCTTTGGACACAGAGGCTAAGTTCAAACACAAGAATTTCAGCAGCAAGCCGTGAAGACTCTGGTCTTCTTGGGACAGTCCATCATCATGCCTCAGTGAGGGAAGAGATCAGACCTGTGTGTGAATTTGGGAGCTGTTTGAAGCCAGAAGCCTACCTGAGCTGTGGGTATAAGAAGAGAAGAGATGTACATGAAGACTGAACCCTGAGATCCTCTAAACTTTCAGAGATAGAAATACAAGTAGGAATGGGCAATGGAGATGTGGCCAGGGAGGTAGGAAGAGAAGGAAGAGAACTGTAATGAGGAAGAAATGCTATGCCACATCCTCATTTCTTTGCCGAGTTCATGGAAGAAAAGTCTTGCTTGGTCTGTCAATTGGATTTAGGAACATGGAGGTCTCAGAAGAAATCACAAAGGAGCAGTGAGAACAAAAATCCTATTGGGAAGGATTGAAGACAGATAAGATGAAAAGTTGTGAACTGATATTGGCAGCTATTGTGAAGAGTTTTTTTTTTGTTTGGTCGTGGGGCTTGAACTCTGGGCTTGGGCACTGTCCTCCCTCAGCTCTTCAGCTCAAGGTGAGCGCTCTACCGCTTGAGCCACAGCACCACTTCCAGTTTTCTAGTGGTTTATTGGAGATAAGAGTCTCACAGACTTTCCTGCCTGGGCTGGCTTTGAACCTTGATCCTCAGATCTCAGCCTCCTGAGTAGCTAGGATTACAGGCATGAGCCACCAGCGCCCAGCTAAGAATTTTGGTATTAATGAGCAAAGACAGAGTACCATTTCTGGCAGAGTCAATCTTTTATGGAATGGCAACTACTCTATTTGTGTGCTTGTGGAAATGATCCATTGAAGAATGGTAAACTGATGGTACTGCAGAGCCAGAGGACATGGGAGAGGGGGCTGTCTTTATGGAGGAACAATCCTTCATAGGAAAGGCAGAGTGTATGAACAAAAAGAGGTCAATATTGCTGGGCCAGTGGCTCACACCTGTAATCCTAGCTACTCAGGAAGCGAGACGTGAGGATTGTGGTTTAAAGTCAGCTGGGGCAGGAAAGACTCTTATCTCCAGTTAACCACACAAAGCTAGAGGTAGAGCTGTGACTTAAGTAGTAGAATGCTAGCCTTGAACTCAAAGCTGATGGACAATGCCCGGGTTCAGAGTTCAAGGCTCAGTAATAGCGGGGGGAAGGGGGGGAAGAAAAAAGGAAATCGAAAAAGAGGTCAACGGGTCCATTTGGTGAAGGAACTATATGAATGTTTTTTCTGATTTCATCTTATTTTTCTCAGTGAAAACGATTTCTCTTTCTCATCCCCTCCCAACCTCTGTGTGTGTGTGTGTGTGTGTGTGTGTGCGTGTGTGTGTGTGTGTGTGTGTGTGTGTGTGTGTGTGTGCATGTGCTGGTCCTGGGGCTTGATCTCTTGGCCTGGGTGCTGTCCCTGAGCCTTTTGCTCAAAAGTAGCTTTCTACCATTTGAACCACAGCTCCACTACCAGCTTTTTGGGGGGTTAGTTGGAGATTTGAGTAGCTGGCCCTGAATCACGATCTTCATATCTCAGCCTCTTGATAGTGAGGGTACAGGCATGAGCGAAAGGTACCCTGCAAAGCCTCATTTTTTACTTCTCTAAAGGGAAATACACAATACCTGCCTACTTCACTGGTTTGTTGAAAATCACAGCCAATGTATGTAAATGCACTTGGAAAATTCCAAGACATTACAGATCTTGACAAAGTTATTTCCTCTGATGTGATACCGTTGTTTTTTCCCTAGATGTCCTTAGGATTTTGGAATGCTGATTTGGGAGTTATCAGTCCTTACTGATCTAGTCTGATAACACCTCCTTCAGAACCACTTCTCTCCTGTGACCTTAAAAGGTTAGAAGCCGTACAAGTTGTCATGTCCAAAACGAGCTTTACAACGTCGGTGCGGGGGGGGGGGGGGGGGGGGGGGGGGGAAGGGGGGAAGGAGAAGGATTGGGATTGGGGGGGGGAGGAGGGAGGCTGGGAAGGGATGTGAAGGGTAAACAAAGGAGGAGCATAGGGACAGCCCCAAGCCTAGAGTTCAAGCCCCACAACTGACAAAACAAACAAATTAATAAACAAAAAACCAAGGGCCTGGAGCCCATTACCAACTTGAGATTATTTATTTAGTTATTTATTTGTGATTTTTCTTTCTTTTTAAACAATATTATCTTTAAGTAGTTGTACAAAGGAGTTGCCTTTCAACAAAGCAGTTTATAAAAACAATCTTGATCAATGTCACCCCTTTAAATATTTGCATTCATCCCTCCCCTGCCCATATATTCCCTCATTCTTCTTAATTTTATAGGATACATATTAGATTCTTTTATATATATTAATATATATTTTTATTGTAAAAATACTGTACAGAGGGGTTACAGTTACATGAGCAAGGTAATACTCCATTTCCTAGTGAGCATTGTTACACCCTCCTTTGTATTTCCCTTACCATCCCTTTCCTCCCCACCTACCCAGCTTCTCCCACGTATTGAATTCTTGTCTGAATTCACTCCCTCTTCTCTTTGTCTGCCCCTTTCTCCTTGAACCCACCTCATCTCTTTTTTTGGAGGGGGGAGGGTTCCGGTCCTGGGGCCTGAACTCTGGGCCTGGGCGCTGTCCCTCAGCTCTTCAGCTCAAGGCTAGCACTCTACCACTTGAGACACAGCGCCACTTCCGGCTTTTTTTCTTTTTGCTTATGTGGTGCTGAGGAATTGAACCCAGGGCCTCAGGCATGCAAGGCAAGTGCTCTACCACTGAGCCACCTTCCCAGCCCCTCACCTCATCTCTTTTGAGAACCCATTTCTTGATCCAACTTTGAATGTTCCATTCTATACTGTCAAATTCAAATGATACAGTCTTTGATGGTGTTATAAACAGATATTACATTTCATATTTTCACCTAAAGAAATGTAAGAAACATGATTTAGACTTCAGACTATCCAAAACAGATTAAAATAATTCTATTCATTGCCCTTAAATTTAGGTCATAGTCTTAATATTATTAATAGAATTTTGAAGATTTGTTCTTAATTTTTCTAGCTCAGTAGCCACCAGATAGCATTAAAAGGCAAGAATCATTTGCCATTCTCAATTTATTATCTCTTGAACAATTCTTTTTGCAAAACTTGGAATTATTTTTTTGTACTCATGAAGCAGAGAAACTAATTTAAATATGAGAAAAATATTAAAATTGGCAAAATAGGATTTCAGTATCAGAAAAAGTAAGTTATTTAAAATGACCTGTGAGGTTATTAATTTTCAAGATTTATAAGTTACAATTAAATAAGGAACATTTGGGTCATGAAAATTCTTTAAGCCATGAACCATCTAATTATTTTAATACTTAAATCTAATTTTAATAAAGACTTTTAGGGTTAATCTTACCTGAAAATACTAAGTAATTTACAGTTTAGTTTTTTTTGTATGCATTTTTATTGTAAACATACTGTATAGAGGGGTAACAGTTACATGAGTAAGGTAATGAATACATTTCCTATCAAGCATTGTTACCTCCTCCTTTCCCCTACCATTTTAGTTTTTAAAGAACATTAAAGAACCATTCAGAGGAATCATCCAAGTGTGTGTGGTGTGATAATCTCCTACATGGTTTGGTAAGCTCTTGGGAAGATATTTAGCTCAGACTAGAACAATCTATGTTTGAAACTTACTCCAACCTGGCCCTCCTGGAGTTAAGACTTGCTTTTGAGAGGCACAAATAGAGGGAGGAAGGCTGAGCAAATAGTCATTATATTCAATGTATACTGTGTAAACATCGAACCAAGTAACTTGAAGATAGGGATGGGGAAAGATGGAAGAGGTAACATGGTTAAGATGCATTGTATTTACAACCAGACTTGTGACATTGAAACCGTTTGTACAACTACTTAATGCAAATGTTTTTTATTCATTTTTTTATAAAAGGGTTGCTAGGAAAAGATGAAGTTGTTTTTTCAGCCTTTTAATAGTCCTGTTCCTCTTTCCTTTCTGCCTAGATTCAGCTCTGTTTCATTCTTTCCTCCATTATGTGTGGCTGGCTTCTTATTGCCTTACGCAATCTGTGTCTCTGATTAAGGAATCAAATCTTAATTTAAAGAATTCATTAGCCTGGGCTGTAGGTGGAAGGTGAGCTATCTGGAGGGATTAACAAAGAACAAATCTTGGGAGCAATTTTTATTGTGGATCATAAATCCAAATGTTACCTTCATAAATCATTCCGAGAAACCCATGACACAGTAGTCATTAAATATGGAATTGTGATTTCTCCTGATTGCTGCATGAGGGATCCAAGAATGACTGCACAGACAATCCATAACTATATGTTCTCCTTTGAGAAAAATTCATATTCAGAAATTATTTCCAGGAAATTTAATTCTAAGGATCCTTTTACACAAAGATAATTCTGCCAAAGCCATGATGCTCTCAGTATTTTGCAGAGTCAAAGACATTTTCTGATCTAATTTTTAGCACTAAATTTCTAACCTCCTCTTGAGGCACTCAAATAGAAAGCCCATTTCTCGGATGCCCTGTGTCTGAGACAATGGACATTTCTTTTTCACAGTTCTACAGGCCATGTCCCAAGATCAAGGTGTCATAAGGGCTGGTTTCTGTGAGAATTTTTTCTGGCTTGTTGCAGCAGGCCCCTTCTCGCTGTATCCTTTTGTGATTTTTTTTCCCTCTGTGTTGAAAAATTGTATTTGAGGTCTCTCTTTCCTACTCTCTCTCTCTATCTTTCTCTCTCTGATTCTCTCTCATTTTCTGTCTTTTTTTTCTTTTTTTTTTTTTATGCTGAGGATTAACCCTCTGGCTTTACCTATGCTAGGCTAGCACTGAGCTCCATCCCTGGGCCTGTTGCTGATTAGTTTATTTTCCCTGGTTTCTGCCTCTAATTGTTCTGACTACATTTGGACTTCTACACTTTTCTCTGTCATTCACAGAATAGAGATAAAGCACAATTGGTTGTCCAGGCAGGTGGAGGCAGTTTTCCGATGCGAAATTTATGACAGTAGGGGCATTTATTATCAAGAGATGAATCTCTTGATGAGTTGATCTCTGTCAGAAAATCTGGGAGTAAAGAACACTGGGAGAAAGCAGGACTGCATTAGGAATTTTTTTTGACAGTACTGGGGTTTGAATTTAAGACTTTGCATTTGCTAGAGAGGCACTGTACAACTTGAGCATGCCCTCAGCACTTATTAGGTGCTTTTTCTTATTTCTTCTGTGGAGCTGACTTTACAGTTGTACTGTTTGATCCTTTGTACCTCCTCCTACATCCCAAGCCCCTGTTGGAGGCCATCATTTTCTTCTCCCTGGATAATTGCTATGGCACCATCCAGCTGGCCTCCATGGCTTTATGTTGAGTGAAGATATCTGGGTGGTAGGGACAGTTATTTGCAGAGAAAAAGAGAGAAAGTAGGGTTCCCGGAATTCCTTGTGGACAAATTGTTTTCTCTTTTAGCCACTTGTCTCAGAATAGTGGAGAGAGAGAGAGAGAGAGAGAGAGAGAGAGAGAGAGAGAGAGAGAGAGAGAGAGAGAGAGAGAGAGAGAGAGAGAGAGATCAATTCTCTACAAATGACCCTGACAGGCTCCTCTCAGACCCTGGTGCAGCTATTGGAGGCTATTCTTTGTTGTTGTTGTTTTTTGGTCGGTCGTGGGGCTTGAACTCTGGGCTTGGGCGCTGTCCCTGTGCTCTTTCAGCCCAAGGCAAGCGCTCTACCACTTGAGCCACAGCGCCACTTCCGGTTTTCTAGTGGTTTATTGGAGATAAGAGTCTCACGGACTTTCCTGCCCCGGCTGGTTTGAACCGCGATCTCAGTTCTCAGCCTCCTGAGTAGTAGGATTACAGGCGTGAGCCACCGGTGCCCGGCTCGAGGCTATTTTTTTTTAATTTAATTTTATTTTATTTGAGAACATATTGTACAGAGGGGCTACAATTACATGGGCAGGATAATGCATACATTTCTTACCAAGCATTGCAGCCTCCTCCTTTGTTTACCCTTCACCTCCCTTCCCAGCCTCCCCCCTCCCCCCACCCAATTATACCCCCCTCCCCACCCCACACCGACATTGTAAAGTTTATTTTTTCTGGGTTATTCCACAGACTCTTATCTATCAGGGTTCATAAGGAAACATAACAGCTTAAGTCATGCTAAATAATACGAAGGAAAGGAAAGCAAAGTGGAAAACTCATTGTATAGGTGGTATAAGAGTCAAGAAACCAAGCAGAGAGCTCTGCCATAATGGCTACTCAGAAACTAGCAGTTAGAACAGCAGGCAAACTTGGCTGCTTCCAGGGCAGGGAGGCATGGCCCGAGGTGGAACTCTGGTCTGGAGGGAGCTGGGAAAACAGAAGGTGGGCAACAGGGAGGAGAAGGCTCTCAGAGGGAGGTCTAGACCAGCCATTTGAACTGGCAAAGGCTGTCATTGCTCAGCAAAGGGACGTTTGTTTCCTCTTCTCAAAGGATCTGCCATACCCTCCTTCAGGAAACTCACCCTATGTGAAGTTCCCAGGACCAGGTTCCTTCCTTATTTGTGTTCTCCCCCTTGTATGGGCTCTGTTGACTATGAGAGCCTGAACTTGTGAGTGGCAAAAGCCCACCACTCTTCTGCTGTGACAAGAGTGAACTGCTTGGGCTCCTTGTAGTTCAAAGGAGCTAAGTCCCTCATCAAGTATCTGCCTGGTAGCAGCTGTCAGCTGTCAGGAGCAGCCCGGGCAGGCAGTGGCCATTTAAATCCAGAGTCACCTAGCAGCAGCATTGGCTCAGATTTTATTGAAGTTTATACATGATTCAGGAGGGAGAAATCGCAAAATCCACTGAAAAATTTATCTACGGAGGTACAATTTATATAACATACCAACTACCAGTTTGAAGGGAAGGGAAGGTTGAACTGAAACCTCTTTGTAATACCTTCTATTTAGTTCCAAAGTATTTCTATTATTGAAAAATGATACCTTTTAAGAAATCTCTCTACCTCTTCCCTCTGCAAGTACTAGCCTACATTCAGCCTATGGATCTATTTATTCTGACATTTCATACTATGTACTATCATGCAGCTGGTTTCCAGTTGCTCACCTGGCTCACCCGAGATCCTCAGATCTCAGCCTGTAATTCTGGCTGCTCAGGAGGCTGAGATCTGAGGATTAGGATTCAAACCCAGCCTGGGTAGGAAATTCTGTGAAACTCTAATCTACTAACTGCACAAAAGCCAGAAGTGGAGCTGTGGCTCAATTAGGGGCATGCTAGCTGTGAGGAAAATAGTTCCACAACAGTGCCCATGCCTTGAATACAAGACCCAGGACTGGCCCTCATTCATGTATCCATGCATGTGTGCACACACATGTGCACACACACAGGTGTCATGCAACACATGGCCTTTTGAATCTGGTATTTTCCACTTAGCACAATGTTTTCTATGTTTATCCATGTTGTAGCATGGGTCCTTGTGTCATTTTGTGGCTGAAAGAATAAACAATATTTTTATTTTCTGTTTATTTGTTGATGGTCATTTGGGCTATAAACACTTTGGAGCTCTTGTGACTAGCATTGCTTTGAATATTCATGTGCATATTTGAGTCTGTTTTTAATTCTCTGGATCAATATCTAGGAGTAGAATTTCAGAGTCACATGGAAATTTTATGTCAGCTAAGTTCAGTTTCATAATTTCAAAACCTTCTCTGGATAGTAACCCCATCTGAATTAGCACAATCTTTAACTGAGAAACATGTTCCAGGTCCTGGATCAGGAACAGCTACTTCATCAGCTCTCTGACTTGTTGATTCACCCACTGTTCCTGCACTTGCCCACTTCCACACTTTTATGAACCAATTCCTTCTAATCAGTCAATCCATCTCCTACTGGTTCGGTTTCTCTCCCCTGTAACAGAGCATCCTTTCCTGAATGCAAAAGATGAAATGATGTGTGTGCCTCTAATATAATATAGGAAGGGTCTGCTTTGAAAATAAAATGGGTAAGCTGATGGTTGAGATTTCTTTATACTGAGTTAAAAGCCAATCATGGTAGCCAACTGTGAGGTCTGATACTCTAAGTGTATCTGCATGAAGAACTATGGTTGTTCCACTAAGATGACCCTGCCCAGCCTCTGAGTCAAGTATGGGTCAGACAAAACCAGTTGTGTGTGTTAGACCCCATTGTACCAGGTAATATTCTTCAATTTTGTGTGGCCAATTGTATAAAAAATAACAAATAAAAGAATGAAATTGATGTTCTTTTTTTTATAGAACATTCGAGTTATTTCCTTTGCTTTCCCACTTACAGAACATTGACATCTTGTGAAAATTGCTTTATGAAATGGGAGATGACCAGACTGCATTGCCAGACATTTTCTACTTCTGACCCGAACTTGGGGGAAGAGGGGTGCAGGTGGGAGGGGGAGAGGGAGAAGATCTCTGGATGTGGAACAACAAACAACCTGCTGAGTTCATCAGCCTGTCCAAAGAGTGTAAGTGTGCAGGTACCTCAGAGGGCGCCTCAGCCTCACCTACCACCCACCAGAGAGCTCCTGGCTGCCTGAAAGTCAAAGCCCAATATCCTGGGGGAGCATGGAGGCTAGGGGGGTGAAGGGTGAGGAAGGGAGAGGCAGAGCATGAAGTAGGGGGTATAGAAGCAAAATGGATCTTGAACTACAGTTCCTGTAACCTTTCAAGACCAAACACTTCCATTTTATTTCCCCTAGTCTGTCCATAACACCACCAAGATATAAATAGTTCAGTAAATTAGTATGAGAGCCGATGTTTCAAGAAACAGGACAAATAATTGAATCCAATTAACATCAAAGATACGGTCCGTAGGAGATGTGGGCTTGGCTTCTCATGGAGTGTATCAGTTGGATGGGAGTGTTGACATCTTAGCATTTTAGGTATACTGTGTATTTTTGTCCAAGAAGAGCCCCAAGGCAGCCTTCTGGAACTCAGCCCTCCCTAACAGTGCACAGCTAGTGAAAAGAAAAGATTCCTTAGCAGACACAGAGCATGAGAGGACATTTGATGCCTGCTTTATTCAGTCACCAGTAATCTCTCTTGCATCAGTCACTTTTGTTAGAATTGACTAATAGGCCACATGCCTCCCTGCTGGAGCTGGGCAGATATAAGGGCCAGTCTTCCAGGCTGATTTCCTGGCTGGGAGCAGGGAGCAGCAGGCATGGGGCAGGCTGGATGTCAGTTCCAAACCCTGCTCTGGAAGAACTGGCTGTGCAGGCTGCGCCACCCGGTGAGTGCTACCTAAACTCTTCAGAGGGCTCCCTCTGCTCCACCAGGGGCTGTTCGCCCATGCATTCCAGTAGATGCAAAAATCTCCACTGCAGAGATGGGGTAGGGAATGGGAAAACCAGGTTGGATTATTTTACTTCAGGGTCCGACCCAAGGGCCAAGATAGCTCATCTCTAATTACCAGAGTGACACCAAGCCAGAAGATTTTTTTTTTTAAAGCAAGGAGTAATTTAGAGACATTCTTCAAAAATATAATAAGAGGAATTTACACTGTAATTGGTATTGGCATATTTGTTGTAGAAAATGAATGGTGAATCCTCTGATGTCAGGGACAGTTAATGCATAAAGGGCACGTTACAAATATCGATTCCAAATTATGTGAGTAAAATACATAAGGAGGCCTTTGTATGATTCACTATGATTTCCTGATTTCCTCTCTTTAGGGTTAATGCATATGTTTTAGACCCATATTCAATTACATCAGCAAGGCTTTCCTAAAGTGATTGGAATTGCCGAAACCAAACTTGTGTAGAGCTATAAACAAAAATCCCATAAGAGAATATTGTACTGAAGTAGAACTCAATTGCTTTCTGTCTTTATATTCCTGAGGCCACCAGACAAGCATTAGCATATAGAGATGCCATTTAGAGCAGCTATCAGCAGTAATGTGTCTACATTATGTATTGTACAATGCACTGAACATAGGAAGTTTTCCTGTTAACACTTCTGTTGGAAGAAATTCAGTAGTTGACATGTAATCTCATTTTGATGCATCATCAGATCCAGGACTGTCTTCCTCTGTTTTTAGAAGGCAAACATTAAAAATGTTTTCTTTTTTTTGTGTGATATTAGGATCAGAACAATCTCAATTGAAAATGAAAACTAAACTTTTAATAAGAAATGAACAAATGACACTTGAACACTTTTTTTTTTTTTTGCCAGTCTTTGGTTTGAACTCAGGGGTTGGGCACTGTCCCTGAGCTTTTGTGCTCAAGACTAGCACTTTACTACTTGAGCCACCGCTGCACTTCCAGCTTTTTTGGAGACAAGAGTCTCACAGATGTTTCTTGCCTGGGCTGGCTTTGAACCACAATCCTCAGAGCTCAGCTGCCTAAGTAGCTAGGATTGTAGTTGTGAGCCACTGGTGTCTGACTTTGCACTCTTCATGAGTTCTAAATGTTCCTTTTCTACTTAGGAATTTCCATTTATGAAGAATATGTTTCATTTATATGTAAGACTATTTTGGGAAATTAAGTCTATTTTTCTGTGAACAAATATTCCAGAGGAAAGCTGTTTCCTATAGCATTGGCCTTTTTCTATCATGTAGGTCAGCTTATTAATTTCAACTGCTTGGTAACCTACTCACTGTTGGATACCTGCATTTTTTTGCAGTTATTATTTCTACAAGGAAAACATCTTCATCACATTTAATTGATTGATTGATTGATTTGGTACCTACCTGGGGGGCTTGAACTCAGGGCCTGGGCATTGTTCCTGAGCTGTTTTTGTTCAAGGCTAGTGCTCAACCACTTGAGCCACAGCTCCACTTCTGGTTATTTTTGGAGATGAATTGGAGATGAGAGTCTCATGGACTTTTCTGCTTGGGCTGGCTTTGAACCCTGATCCTCAGATCTCAGAATCCTCAGTAGCTAGACATTTGATTTATTCTTTTGATGACTGCTTATTTAAAATTATAATTTCTATAAGTCATTTGACTTATTTTTTGTCTTAAATACTTAGAATATATTAGATATTATAGGTCATTTAAAAATTAGCACATATTGTGCAAAGTAAGGTCTTCCTCTGTGATTTTCCAGACATGCATTTTCTGTGAAAATTGACCAAATACACAGTTGAATATTCAATGAACTCATTTCTGGGTATATGTCCTACAGAGATCTCTGTACAAACGTGAAATGGTAATTGTGGTAATTCTGCAAGATCATTCATTGTGATACTGCTTACAACAGCAAAAAAGTAGAAACAATACAAGTTTTAGTGCATAGAATTTGGAGGTACTTGACCACTTGAAATCTCAGCTCTGCCACTTATTTAGACAAATTTCCTAGCAAGCTTTACCTCTCTATAGGTGAGATTTTTTGCAAGGATCAAGATTGAATGGTTAGTGTATGCAATTCGCAGTGGCATTGGCACCCAAGATATGAATTAGAGCTGTTTTCTTCTCAGGCCACTGTACTGGATGTGTTAGAAATGGGTGCCTTAGTCAGACACTTTGTGGCTCATTCCTATAATCCTAGATACTCAGGAGGCTGAGATGTGAGGATAATGGTTTGAAGCCAGCCGAGGCAGGAAAATCGGTGAAACTCTTATTTGCAATAAACCACCACTACCACCATCACTACCAAAAAAATGCTGAGGTAGAGCAGTGGCTCAAGTTGCTCATTGGTAGAGTGCCAGCCTCGAGTGCCCAGACCTTGAGTTCAAGCCCCAGTACCAGCACAAAAAAAAATAGAAAGAAAGGAAGAAAGAAAGAAATGGGTGCCTCAGACATCTAGGACATGAGAAGTGAGAGAAGAAAAGCTAGCTCTAAGTTTCCAGTTTGCATGACTGGGTTAGAACAGAACCCGAGGGAAGATAGGATGTGAATATGTTCACATCTCTTAATCAATTGCAGTGAAATATTGAGGCCAAGCCCCTCTGGGAGGATGTCTTGAAATTGACCTACTTTTCACAGTTTCTTCTTATTCTTCATAGATAATCTGTTCATTCTTTGTTTTTGCCTTATGGAAATACACTGTAAGCATGAATAGTGGAAAAACTCAGGTGACGGAGTGAAGGAATGACCCCAAATGAATGTCTATTTATTGAAGAACATCCAGGCACTATTTGTAAAGTTAAAGAAGCCTGTTTGTTTTATATTTACTTAAAAATTCTTCATTTTATTTTATTATAACTTCTTTGAAAGCATGTTATTATAGAAAAAATAGTATAATGGATTGAAAAAAAATCCCCACCATGATACCTAGATTGTTAAAACGCTGCTGTTCTTGAAAATAATTTATTTATATAGAAGTATAAGTTTAGAGCTATTTTAATACCATTTGTTTTTTTCCTCCTGATTTTTTATCATGCAAGTAGAACTAGAATAATAAGGGAAAATATTATAAAGCAGCTCATATTGGATAGTGTCAGTGCTAATGTCATTAGGATTAAGCCATTTTACATAGTGAAAAAATCACAGCCCCCTTTTAAAGCCCAGCATTAAAAAGCATTGTGGTGGGATCTTTCTCTTGGGTAGCTGTGTAGTCTATCAAGTGGATGGACACAACTTATTTGACCTTTTTTTCTGCTAGGAGGGAACAAAGTTCCTTCTAACTCTTACTGGTGTGCATACCCTCATGATGCATGAAGGAGCATCTTTGGAACCCTTTCTCTTGATTAAGTTTCCTGGGACAGAGCTTCTAGGTAAAAGGCATGATTTGGGACAGGTATACAGCAGTTGCCAATGTTCCCAGGAATGTTCCTGGATATACCTTAGGCAGCCAAGGTATATCAACACTAGGTAAGTGTCAACACTAGGTAGGTGTCTGTGGGTGTTAGCCAGACGATTGCAGGTGAATTTTACATTTATTTGAATATTTCATGCATTACTCCTAATTGAAAAAGTATATTCACAACAAGAAGATACTTTCAGCCAAGTGTCTGCCTCCAACTTCCACCGCTTTGATATTAACTGATGTGGCCAAACCTATTCCTTGTGCAGTATGCCTGTCAAATCACACAGCAGTGACCTTTCTTGGGCAATGTTGTCTCCCATCTCTCTCTTGTCAGCTTTGCCTCTAACTGGACAGAAGTCAGATCATTTACTCTGTTTTAATGAAGGTGACACAGCCTTCTGAGTTTGGTCAATCTTACTGAAAACTTGGGCTTGTGGAGGGAGACTGAAGGATAGTGTCATATGAGGACATTGCCATAGGTTGGATTTTGAATATCCCTCAAAGGTCTACATGTTAAAGCTTTGTCCCTAAAATGGTACAATGGAAAGGCTGTGTGGGAGGTCTCTATATCATAACAGCATGCTCTGGAAGGAGATTGTGGAGCTCTGGTGTCTTACTCTCTCTCTTTGTTCCCTGGCTCATGATTGCATTCACCACAAGCTCCTGCAATGATGTGCTACAGGTTCAATGCAATGGAACAACTTAGCAAAGACTAGAAACTCTGAAACTCTGGAGCCAGACAATCCCTTTTCTAAGCTTTAGTATCTCAGATATTTTGTTATAGTCACAGAGAGCACCATAATTCTAAAAATCTATGGTGGTTGTGTGGGACCTATGAAAATTACAAAACTATAACTAGAATGTCTTTCTGTTGGGCACTGTACAACACAGGACCATTCATATATACTCTGCATCTCTCCAACACAAAACACTGTATTTTTGTTTTAAAAAGCTATAGTGATACAATATGTTTTTTCTCTTAGGTACAGACAAGAGCCCAGAAATAGTAAGGGAGTAGCTACCAGTGGGAACTCTTTCCCTCCCTCCCTCCCTCCCTCCCTCCTTCCCTCCCTCCCTCCCTCCCTCCTTCCCTTCCTCCCTCTTTTCCTTCCTTCCTTCCTTCCTTCCTTCCTTCCTTCCTTCCTTCCTTCCTTCCTTCCTTCCTTCTTTCCTTCCTTCTTTCCTCTCTCCCTTTCTTCCTCTCTTCCTT
This sequence comes from Dipodomys merriami, assembly GCF_024711535.1. Classification (NCBI taxonomy): domain Eukaryota; kingdom Metazoa; phylum Chordata; class Mammalia; order Rodentia; family Heteromyidae; genus Dipodomys; species Dipodomys merriami. The sequence goes on along the minus strand of NW_027206068.1, from coordinate 6,606,099 downwards.
TTTTCCTTCTTTCCCCTTTTCCTTCCTGTTCTTCCTCTGTCTTTCCCCTCCTTTTCCTTCCTCCCTTCTTTCCTTTCTTAAATTCAGAGCCTTGAGCATGCTAGATAAGCACTATACCAATTGAGCAACATATCCAGTAATTTAGTTTATATTTTGTTTTTAAGATAAGGCCTTTCTAACTTTTCCAGGGTGGCCTTAAACTCTTGAACCCGTTTCTACCTTTTGGGTAGCTGAGATTACAGAGATATATCGCCATACTGGGTGAAGGGACAAATTTTCAAACTGAAGAGGTTCTAGTCCTTCAAACCTCTGGTAGTTGGGGTGTGTGTGTGTGTGTGTGTGTGTGTGTGTGTGTGTGTGTGTGTGTGTGTGTGTGTGTGTGTGTGTGTGTGTGTGTGTGTGTGTGTGTGTGTGTGTGTGTGTGTGTGTGTGTGTGTGTGTGTTTCTTTAAAACAATAAAAAATTACTTTGCAAACAACATGCTAATAACAATTGCTATATTTTTCTGAAATTGCAAAAATTACAGATAAGCAGTCCCAAAAGTAAAGTAGCTTTTACCTCTGGACATTTTTTTGTTGATTCTTTTTTCAGTCACATGTCACAGCTCATCAGTTAGTTGCTGTTGCTTTTACTAAGGCCAGTTACCTGGAGTCAGGAGGTCAAAGGTCAGGTGCCTGATTTCTTTCATAGTCAGTTTGGGAAAATTGTTTTGAACCATCCTGAAAGACAGTTTCCAACAAGTTGATACAGTTGTTCTGTAATAAAAGAAAGAAAGAAAAAATAATGTTATATTAGGAAAAAAACATTAAAAGTTCAAGTGTTCAAACTAGATTTATATTAGTAGAAGTTATTTTATTTATAAAGCCTGTTTAGCTTTATGGATAAAAGCCATAAAGTGTCACGAGCCTTAAGGTTATTGAGCCTTAAGGTTAAAACAAGTGGCTGAGACAGTAATAATAATAGTAATAATTTTTCATTTAGTTTCCAACAAGCAGATGAGACAATATAAAATAATAATAATACTTTTAAATTTGGAGTCCTGCTTATACCCTGTTGGCTAGTCAGTGATTTACCTTCAAAAGAGTTTTTCTCAAAGTGACTACTCTTTTAAGGCAGTTGGGGTGTACTTGTAACTATACAAGGTGAGAGTATGAGTCTGCTCAAGCTGCTGTAGCAAAATACCTCACACAAAGTGACTTAAACACCAGAAATAAATTATCTCACAGTTCTCACTAGATGTTCCTAGTAAAAGTGCTCCCAAGGACAGTTCCCCTGAAGGCTGGTGTAAGGTGGTCACCTTCCCTCTGCATTTATCTGTACATCTATATTTCTCCTTGACTGGGCGTGTCATTTGGGATTAGGAACTACTCTACTCAAGTATGACCTCATCCTAAATAACTGTGTATGCAAAGACCCTGATTCCAAAGAGGATTATATTGTGATGCTGGTGTGAACATGTCACAATTTGAGTTTTAGGGGGTGAAAATGCAGCTTATTTTGTCCAACCTAGTTGGATCTATGTTAACACTATTCTACTTTAGAAGACAAACTCATACCTTATATTGGCTCATGACATTTATTTATTTTATTATTATCATTATTTTTTTCCTGTGCCAGTCCTGGGGCTTGAACTCAGGTCCCTGGGCTCTGTCGCTGGACCTTCTAGAGCTCTACTACTTGATCCATAATTGCTCTTCCAGCTTATTGGTAATTTAGTGGAGATAAGAGTCTCACAGACTTTCCTGCCAGAGCTGGCTTCAAACTGTGATCCTCAGCTCTGAACTTTCCCAGTAGCTAGGATTACAGGTGCGAGGCATTGGTGCCCAGCTAGCCTGTGACTTTAACACAGCTTGGACTTCAGGTGCAATCCTGTAGGGATTACTTAAATCCAAAGGTCAAAGGAAAGACCTTCATCTGAATGCAGCCTTCTTAATTACATACTTAAAACCACCACTCAGCATGGACCAAAGTATGATACCCTTTCCCTCCCAATAAGGGAGACTCAGCTGAAGCTTCAAAGCTTCTCAAGAGACTAGTATTGCTGAGTGTCCTTATGGCTCTGGCTTCTGCTAACTCCTAGATGACAGTTTTTTGAGAGGCGTAGCTAGAACTTGTGTAGGAGCAGTGTTCATGCCTCTGGTTGAATGTCTTTGAGTGCACAGACTGGACAAATGATACTGAACCCGTGGCATGATGGATCCCCTGTGTGCATGCACACTGGTTGCCCTCAACTGCTCTCTCTACCAGAGTCTCGAGACTTCAGTTGGCCTCAGTTGCTCACTGAATATTCTCATGGATGGGACCTAATCATGTGACTCAGATGCATGGTCCTGCTCAGATTCTTCTGGTGTTATGCCCATCACAGGTTATAGGACTTGGTAGAGGCATTGTTTGGAGCTGGCCCTTACTTATCCCAAAATGATCATTATGGCAGTAGCCAGCCCTATCCTCTTTAGCATGCTAATACTTAACAGAGGCCATACACAGGCACTGTGTTTCCATGCCCTGGATTTAGGTCATCCTTACTGGCTGTCTGGTCAGAAATAGGGCCTGTGGAGGCACTGGTAAGAAGTAACTCGATGATCATTGAGTCTCTCATCTTCTCAGCAGCTGATCCCACCTAGAAGAGCTCCATATATACATTCACACAGCTGCAGACCCAGGCAGGGCTGAGCGAGGTCAGAAGAGAGAGGTAAGAGGTCCTCAGGACAGTATGGGAAGCTTTGAGCTATTCTCAGTGTTCCCTGCAGTTATGTGGAAATTGTTCCTTTCCCATGATTCGACAACCTTCATAAGTCTCTCCAATGCCCCCTTACTCTCTCTGATTGGAGTCATAGTCTACCTCAGGTGTTCATAGCCTTAGAATAACCTGAAGTTCTGCCAGATAGCTCTCTAATATCATTGGAAATAACCCAGCTTCCAGTTGCATACATAAGAAGGACAAGTTGTCAATGTTTTACCATAAAGCTTGGAGTCTATGAGGTCCCGTGGGTGCAACAGGGCTGCCCTCACTGCCAGGACTCACCTGGTCTCTGGGAAGGAAATTGCCAGATAAGGTTACTACAGGTCACTTGGATATGTTTCAGTTTACCCAGAACAGTGATCTAGGAAAAGGGGGTTCAGAAAACTAATTACTGTCAAGTAAACATGTTTTTGTGTCTTGGGTTCCTGGGGCTGGCCTGTGGTAAGCTGTTTGGGGTTTGTTTGCTTTGTGACCATTCATAATCGAGGTATCAAAGTGCCTTTTCAATTCTGATTGATCTTAATTTGCTTCTAATCCCTTAACTTTAGCTTTGTTTACTTCCCACTCTTTCTCTTTCTCTCTCTCTCTTTCAAAGCACAAGTGATTACACAAACTACCAGACCTGAAAACAACTCTGAAAGCTAGTGAGGGAGCTCCTGTGCACAGAAAGTTTTATTCAGACTTTTCATTCAGCTGGTAACATCCCTTGTGCTCTGTCATGATCTGCTGGACCTGAATGAAAGAATGGCCACTCTTCTAAAGGGACAAGGAAAAAAATGACTGAGTTTCCAAAACAAAGCATGAGGATTTCTCATTTCCCTCTTTGATTTGGTGAAAAGAAAATAACTCTCAATGTTTGCTCTTGCTGGGAATAAAAAAAAAGATTTAGATCTGTAAGATTTTTCTTAGGATGACATGATAATTATATTCAGCTTCTGTGAAACACAGAAGACAATAGACTTCTGCTTCTTCCTTACTTTCCTACTTGGACATTTGTGTCATGGCGAATAGGTGGAGTTTTCTTGCTATACTCACTTACTTTGGACCAGATAGATCTAGATGCTTTTGATGACAAGCAAAGTTAAACACACACACACACACACACACACACACACGCATGCACTCACACATGCTCACACACAATTGCAATTGCTCATATGCACAATAACTCAAGAGATCTGAGGCAAAGGCAAGGGCAACACTTGCATTTATTTCTTTAAAACTGTATTGGAGGTGCTGGGGAGGTGGCTCAGTGGTAGAGTACATAAGCAGAAAAAGCCAGAAGTGGCACTGTGGCTCAAGTGGTAGAGCCCTAGCTTTGAGCTGAAGAGCTGAGGGACAGCGCCCAGGCTCAGAGTTCAGGCCTCAGGACTGGCAAAAAAAGAAAAAGAAAAAGAAAAAGACTGTATTGGAGTTTGAGGCTGTTTATTGGGGAACCGATCAGAATGAACATATATTTGAAGCTGTAAAGTTCATTTCCAATATACTGTCCTGTGGGTATTTTTGTTGCAATGGGTCATCCTTGTTTCAGCATTTTATTCTTCCCCTTCCCCTCCCCAGATTAGACATATGTATATACAAGATGCAGGCTATCAAAATTGAGCAGTGAGGGGGAAGGAGGGGGTTAGGAGTGTGGGAGGTGGGGGAGGGAAGAGATAGTGGGACAACAACCAGGGAGGGGTAACATTGATCAACAAGCAATGTACTCATGTAACTGTAACGCCTCTGTACAACGTCTTAATAAAATAAAATAAAAAAGAAACACATATTTGATTTGCCATTTGTGGACTGTGGAGTCTTGTTTCAAAAAAACTTGTCTCAGATGAGTTGAATTTCGCACTCTATATGGCTTCTTTCCCATCCACATCCCCCCTGCATGCATTTTCTTATCTGGCTCTCTCCTGAGGTCTGGGCCAGAGGTCCCTCTGAGGGATGGCCCCTGTGTGGGCCTGGCCAACGTGGGTTGTCTCCTAGCAGGCAATTGGAGCTCTTTTCAAACAAGATCTTTGGTATCTTTATCTTGGTTTGCAAAAGCTTTTCTAGAGAGGAATGGATTTGGGATCTTGGTGGAAGTATCTTTGGAAGCCTAAAGGCTTCAAAGGCTGCAAAGCAGGGAGGGAGATGGCCTCTAACTACAGGCACTATCTACTCTTTCCTAGCTTGTTTGAACACTAGACTGTCTTTTCTGGAATACTTACACAAACAGGCCCTCAAAATACTTCTGGGAAAGTCCTTCTTCTGAGAGGTTGGCATCCAGAAAGGGGAATGCCCACAAGACAATAGAATTTCACGCTCCCTGCAAAGCTCTTTGTTTCCAATGACCAAGGGCAACAAACTAATTACATGCTTTGTTCAGCTTCCCTGATATCCTAAACTTCTTATGATGTTTTTATCCTCTCACAGCCAATGAAATCTTGTGTCTAGCTTCTTCCCCTGCAGGTCGCTTTTCCTTTCTTCATTCATTTACAAATCCATTTTTTTAATACCACATTTCATTCTTTGTGGTTTTCAATTGCAACCCAAACCACTTGCGGCATGAATCGCTTGGAGGAATTAAAAATGGATTTATTTATTTATTTTATAGGCCTGAGCATCTATCAAGGCTTCACAACAAATTAGTTCAAGGGCACTGGAGAAAATAATTATGTTCATGGTTTCCAAGGAGATCAACTGGCATAATATGAGCCATCTCAGTAGCTCAAACTACTGAGGATTATGTATGGGATAAGCATGTGTTTATATTATGTAAGAAAACTACCAGAGACTGTATCCTCAGAGGGCCTTCATTCAGGCTGTGTGTGTATGATCTCATTTCCCAACTACAGGATGTATACAGTGCATTTGAAATGCTTGGGACTAAAAGTGTTTTAGATTTCAGATTTATTCCAGATTTTGGAACATTTTCTATACAGAATGAGATCCCTTGGGAATTGAACTCAAGTCTAATAATAAAAACTCCATTTATGTGTCATACTTTTTTGGTTTCATACTTACTATATATACAACCTGAAGGGAATTTTGTATGATTTTGCATTTTGGTAATTTAGTAATTTTGTGTGAAATTTTCTGCCTGTCACCTGATATTAGTAATCAAAAGTTTGGATCTGAAAGCATGTCAGTTCAGGTTGTCTACCTTGTACATCTGTTCTATCCTCTTTTAGGCAGGGTCTTCAGGCTTTGTCACAGTGACAAACATGCTGGCCACTTCCTAATGGGTCGATGAGTACATACAATTACAATGATAACTCTGCGATTCCAGAGTTTTTTGATCTTTGCTCTATTGATGGATTTTGCATGCTTCTGGTATTTTTTTTGTTATATTCACTACCAATCTAAATAAATCAGCATGGCCTTAACCTACTGTCTCTTTGTTGAGCCATTGGTTCATAGAATTTGTACACTTCAGCTTACTTACAAATATTGTAAAATTGTATACCCAAATTGCTGTTAGTATACAGGCTCCTCCCTACGTAGTGTTTGTTGTTTTTTATATTTCCCCAGCCCAGAGGGTGTACAACACAATTTTTCTGAGCAGTACTGAAATTTAGCAGCACTTTGTGTTTATGGATAGTCATCTCTGTTGTCTGCATTCAGTCACACCATCTTCTCATTGCTTTATGAGCATTTCTACTTATTCTAGATACTACATATCTAGAAAGACATATAGATTGAAGTCACTATCAATCTGTAGTTGTTGTATCTTTCTACTTTTCAAGTAGCTTTGCTGAAGCATAGGGACTTGGAACTGTATTTGGTATAATTTTTTTCTTTATATTGAAAGGTTTTGTGTTTTCTGTAAGACATAAAACATAAAAATGAAATCTTGTGTTTAATCTGAATATTTTGCAGTTTTTGTTTTTATATGCAATAGAAATTAAATTAAATTAATTAAATTTAATTAATTTAATTTAATGTTATCATAAAGGTGATGTACAGAGGGGTTGCAGTTACATAAGTCAGATAAAGAGTACTTTTCTTTTTGAACCCTGTCGCTCCTTTCCTCACTCTTTCACAGTTTTTCCCTCCTGTCCCCACCCACAAGTTGTATAGTTCATTTTTAACATAGTGAGTATCACTGTAAGTGAGGTAAGACAGATCCAAAGAAACATAGGTTGCAGTTTCCCTCATTTGTGGTAACTAGAATGTGCCTATAAGTAAACACATTGGATAGTAAAAAGTATACACTGGGAGCTAGGAAGGTGGCTCAATGGTAGAGCGCTTGCCTTGCATGCATGAGGCCCTGGGTTCGATTCCTCAGCACCACATAAGCAGAAAAATAAAAAAAGCTGGAAGTGGTGCTATGGCTCAAGTGGTAGAGCACTAGCCTTGAGCTGAAGAGCTGAGGGATAGTGCCCAGGTCCAGAGTTCAGGCCCCACAACTGGACCAAAAAAAAAAAAAAAAATATATATATATATATACACTGGGACATGATAAATTATACAGGTCTCTGGACATTCTCACAGAGTGAGACCAAAGGAGGATATCCTTAGGAAAGGATCACAAAGGTACAAGAGCTATGTGCATCTGATCACATCTGAGCTTCTTTGCTTAAGGCTAGCACTTCACCACTTGAGTCATAGTTCCACTTCTGGATTTTTGGTGGGTATTAGAGATAAGAATCTCAAGAACTTCCTGTCCCTGACTGTCTTTGAATTTGGATTTCAGTCCTGAGTAGCTAGGATTATAGACATCAGCCACTAGTGCCCAGCTGATTTAGAGTTTTCTATTACCTGGTGACAGGCATCTAATCCTTTCCTCTTCCCAATCACACTTCTTACAAACCAATTATGTGGACAATTCGTTGAACAGCAAGTTCTTCTTCCATTGATCTGTTTACTTTTCAAATATATCAGGGTCCATAAAGCCACTGGTGTCAATTATTCTGGACACTTTATGCTTCAAAATATGAAATAGTAACATCTTGTTAAATATGACAACATCTGGGCACAGTGGCTCAAATCTACAAGGTATTTGGAAGGTGGAGATTGGGAAATCATAGCTCATATCATAGGGCCAAAAGAAGTTCTTGAGATTCCATCTGAATCTATAGCTCAGTTTGGTAGTGCACGCCAATAAGCTCAGAGAAAGGGGAAATGCAATGATTTGGACACAATGATGTGTGCTTGTCATTTCTAGTGACTTGAAGAAGCACAAGTAGGAGGAGTATAGGCCTGCTCAGACATAAAGTCAAAACTTACCCCCCAAACTACCAACAGATGGGGCATGGCTCAAGTGGTACTTTGCCTGTGGAGCAAATACAAGTTCCTGAGTCAATCCCTACTATGGCAAAAAGAAAAAGAAAAGTATGACAATAGTCCCCTCCAAAAAAACCCCTACCATTGGGAATTCCATTGCAACTCATTAAGTAGTGTGAATTACAGATTGCCATTGAACCTATATATCAGTTTAATTAGAACTGACATTTTTGTGATGACAAAACTTCTTATGCATTAATATTGATCATCTGTTCTTTTATCTAGATTCTCTGATGTCTTCCAGTAAAATTTCTTAATTTTTTTCATGTAGTAATTGCACATATTTTATTTTTATTTTTATTTTAATTGCACATATTTTAGATTTTAAGATATTAATCCCTAAATATTTCAATTTCATACTTCTAATTGATCAGCAACAATAATTTATGTTATATTTGTTAGATCTTATTTTAAAATAAATGATTTTTGCCAAACATTGGTGGCTCAAATCTGTAATCCTAGCTACTCAGAAGGTTGAAATCTGAAGATCACGGTTCAAAGCCAGACTATGGAGGCAAGTCCATAATACTTTTATCTCCAATTAACCACCAAAAATCTGGAAATGAGGCTGTGGCTAAAGTTTTAGAGTGCTAGCCATGAGCAAAGAAGCTCGGGGATAGCAATCAGGCCCTGACTTCAAGCCCCAGGACTGGCACCAAGAGTATAAATAAATAAAAGTAAGTATAACTAGCTGTTTCAGACAATCATTGTGAGACAATTATTTTTGTTCTCACTTAAAATTAATTTTGAAATTTTAGTCCTCTATCAGTTAGTATTTTATTAAGTTATACTCTTGCATAAATGATTAATTCTTTCCATATTTCAATAATTTTATGTGGTGATTCTCTTTGATGCTAATAATATTGTCTAGCCTTTTTGTTTAATGTTAACATTACTAACTTGTTTAATATTCACCTAGTATATACAGACATTTTGTATTTTTACATTCTAAATGATACATACCTCTTCCTTTTAAAAATATATTTTTAAGTAGTTTACTCCAAGTACTGTTTGGAATCAAATCAAAATGTTTTAAAGTTTCTTTGATGTAGGTCTACTATAGGATCATCTTTTAATTGTCTTCAACTCTCATTCTTGAGAGCTAAACCTTTGGGAGTATAAATTCTAGATTAACAGATTTTTCTCTTAATAATATACTGTATTTATTTATTTATTTATTGGTATCTTTCTGTTATGAGTTATCGATATTTATAACCATTCTTTTGAAGTAGTGTTTTTATTTCTTGAGATGCTATTGAAATCTCCTTGATTTCACGTGTTCAAGGTTTATTACACCTTGTTTTAGTGTGGATTCTGGTAATGGTATGTTTTCTTTTTTCGTAGATGTGTGTCTTTCTTATGCTTAAGAAAGTTCTTAACCATATGTTTAAAAATATAACCTGTTGTTTTCACATATATGTTGAATATTTTGTCTGCATTTGCCACTTTCTCTATTTGTTAACCTCTGACCTCTTTCCTCTCTCCCATATACCACAAATTCCAGTTTCCTGGTGTTCATTTTGTTAAACTGAAGTAGTTGTTCAAAGGAATTACACCATTAGACTCCTTCCCTCCGCATGCCAAACTTTAGTTAATAGGTTTGTGTACCTATGCATACCTCTATCTATCTATCTATCTATCTATCTATCTATCTATCTATCTATCTATCTATCTATCTATCTATGTTTAGATTTAACTTTCACATATAAGAGAAAATGTGTCCTTTGTCTGTATGAGCCTGACTTTACTTAAAATAATTTTTCCATGTCTATCCATTTCTCTGCAAATGACATAATATCACTCTTTCTGATGGATAAGTAAAATTCCATTATGTGTGTGTGTGTGTGTGTGTGTGTGTGTGTGTGTGTGTGCGTGTGTGTGTGTGTGTGTGTGTGTGTGAGAGAGAGAGAGAGAGAGAGAGAGAGAGAGAGAGAGAGAGAGAGAGAGAGAGAGAGAGAGAGAGGTATAATAGGAAAATTGAGCAGCTGGGCAGGGTTGGGAAAGATGAGGGAGAATGTTGGAATAGGTGATATTGATCAAGATGCATTGTACTCATAAACTGACATGTTGAATTAAGCCCCTTTGTACAATTGCTTAAAGACAATAAGAGTTAAAAATGAATAAAACATAACCTTTTGTATTTTTCTTCTATACCATCAAATGGAATTGTTCTCTGCTCTAATATCTTGTATCTGAATATTTTCCTTAAAGATTCAGCTCATGACTTTAAAATAAATATTTTTGTTAACTCCCTTCCTCTTAGGTTTTCAGACATTTTTTTTTTATTTTTTTGTGGGACCACCAAGGCAAATGTTGTTTTACTTAGCATATTACTGAAAACAGAAATAACATTACTAGATTTTGTATTCTGTTACATTTAAGAAGATTTCATTGCTAAGATTTTCCCCAAAAGTTCAGGATTCATGACTAATATATTATTTTTGTCACTGAGAATATATGTTGGTTTGTTTAATTGCAATTTCAGTTAAATATCTATCTATGTAAATGTATGTGAGAGAGCCCCCAAAAACTGAGTTGTGAGACCTGAGGATGGAATGCCTCCTCCCAACAAGAACTGTCAGAATGCTGAGTTTTTTGAAAAGGTCAATCAGTTCTAGCTTGAAGGGAATTCAGATTTCTATCCTGGGTGTATCCTATTTCCATATCAAACTTTCTGGGAACTTGGGGGATAGACAAGAATCTATGCTAACTGTAAGTCATTTACTGCTTATACCTGCTTCTTAAGCTTTATAAGTAAAGTAAACTTAAGTTTATAAGTAATTTATCACTTGAGTAAGAATATACCATGATTGGTGCTTGTGACTTCAAAGAAATTGTGACTTCAACAAGGCTACACTAAAGCTACCAGCACAACTATGTTTATAGCAGCATTATTTATCATAGCTAAGATATGGAACCAACTCAGATGCCCCTCGGTAGATGAATGGATCAAGTAAATGTGATATACACACACACACACACACACACACACACACACAATGGAAGTCTATGCCTCCATCAGAAAGAATGGCATTGCCCCGTTTGTTAGGAAATGGAAAGACTTGGAAAAAATTATATTAAGGGGGCTGGGAAGATGGCTCAGTGGTAGAGCGCTTGCCTTGCATGCCTGAGGCCCTGGGTTCGATTCCTCAGCACCACATAAGCAAAAAGAAAAAAAGCTGGAAGTGGCGCTGTGGCTCAAGTGGTAGAGCGCTAGCCTTGAGCTGAAGAGCTGAGGGACAGCACCCAGGCCCAGAGTTCAGGCCCCACGACCGGACCCAAAAAAAAAAAAAAAAAAAACCAAACAAAAAATTATATTAAGTGAAGTAAGCCAAGCCCAAAGAAACATAGGTCCCATGGTTTCCCTTATTTTCAATAGTTAGTATATGTCTAGGACAAGCAGAAGAGGTCAAAAGCTATATACATATGGCCATATAAGATGATGCTAAGCAAAATGAACCCCAAGATAGGAACACAAGTGCTTTTATCTTTCTTGCTATTGTTTTTAATGTCCTTATAATGTACTATGTGATTTTTTTTGTTTCTTTTGTATGTTCTTCCCCCATGGTATAGCCCTATTTTCACTGTATTTGATTCCATTGCCCTGCATCTTGTATATACATTTTTCTAATTTGGGGAGGGGAAGGGAAATAACAAAATGCTGAAATAAGGATACAGGATGACCCATTGTAACAATGAGATGTACAAGACACTATGTTGAAAATGAACTTTACAACTTTGGGGGGCCGGGGAGTGAAGGGTGAGGAGTTGGGAAGGTGGGGTGGGAAGGGATGGTAGGGGAAAAACAAAAGAGGAGGTAACAATGCTCCATAGGAAATGTACTCATTACCTTACTCATATCTTTACAATAAAAAATATATACCAAAACCCCCACAAAATTGTGACTTGACTTTCTGCATGTATGCCATGTACCCTACTCAATAAATACATTGTAAAATGGACCCGGGGGGTGTGAAGATGGAGGAAGATTTCAGGCCCCCGGTACCCGAAACCTCAGTTCCACAGTCTGGTGTCCATTATTGTCTTGTCCCTTGTTGCCTGTAGGGTACAACAGTGTGTGTGTGTGTGTGTGTGTGTGTGTGTGTGTGTGTGTGTGTGTAATATATACGTCTATATATATGCATTTTTGTTTAGATGTATATTTAAAATTAAGCTTGCTTTCTCTTTGCATTGTGAATATTGATACATACATTGGATGTTTTGAAGAATGTTTTAGGGTACTTATTTTTTCCCGCCATCTTATTAATGAATTGCTTTTCTTTTTTTTCCCTATAATTTTCTTCCTTTATCTTTGAAGATCAATAGCTTCAAGATCATTAGCCGTAGCTTAAATGTTGCTTATTTTGCCTGAAATGTATTTGTTCACTCTTTAGATAAAATCTTCTCTATCAAACCCTGCGGTATTTATTCAAGCATCTTTAATTCCGTTTTTCTTGAGTGACTACTTTATAGTCTTTATATTGCATATTCTTTTTTTTCAGACCTATGATGTTTTCTTTTCTATTTTTTGCCTTTAAAATGTTTATAAGTACCTGTAATCCTAACTACTTAGGAAGCTGAAATCTGAGGATTGTGGTTTGAAGCCAACCTGAGGAGGAAAGTTCATGAGGTTCTTAATCACAGAAAAGGTGGAAGTAGAGCTGTGGCTCAAGTGATAGAGTACTAGCCTTGAGCAAAATAAGTCAGTGACTGTGCCCAAGGTCTGAGTTCAAGCCTTAGGACCAGCACACACACATAGATATTTTAAAGTATCACTATTGTTATCTCCAATTTTGTCTATCCTAGAAATCCAAATTTAACTTTCTATTCTCAGTTTGTTATTTTGAAATCAATGATGAGATCACAATGATGTATTTTGTTGTTTTTCTTTGGATCAGTAACCTTCCTTTTCATTTATTATTTTTGTTTGAGCTCTTGTTTTCTGAATATTTGTTTTTATTAGGGCACTTTTATTGTTGAAGTACTTGTGAATTCTTTATGCTGTTTGAGTTTCTTTTTGAGTCATTCTCTATGGGTTTCTTTTTGTCTCCCACTAGTGTGTTTTGATAGCTGCTGTGCTCTTTCTTTTAATATGACTCATACTTAGGCAGCTGACCCAGTATAATGTATTGACTCTTTTCAATAAGACTGATAGTTATTGGATCTCTTCTTCAAATTCTAGTGTACTCTCTGAGAGTATCCTGTGTTCTTCTAGTCTCTGTAGCAGAAGGCATAGTGGCGAAAGGTGGTAGAGTTTAATAGAGGAATTAATGAGATTAAATATAATTGTTTTGTTGTTGTTGTTGCTCATACTAGTATTTGAACTTAAAGCCTCCTGCTTGCCTGGCTTGCTTGCTCAGCTGTTACTCTAACACTTGAGCCACACTACTTGAGCCACACACACTGGCTGTTTATTAGACTATGTTTATTAGACTAGTTGGGCTTTATACTCTATTGGAATTATTCTTAAACATTCTGTATTATATATACTCCATTTATTTGGGGAAATTTAGCTCCAACTCTTCATTCCTTTCATATTTTTATATGTAGTTGTGGAGTTGTTTCCAACATTGACATTGCTCATCTTTTTTTCTTCATTGGTCATTTCCCCAGAGCTTGTGTTAGAAGGAGGCAGGAAGACTGGTTTGGGGTGTTGATCTCTATGAGTGTGGTATTGGAGAGAGCCACCAAGTTGTAAATGGTACTGGGTAGGTCTACTGGCTTGTGAAGGTACTTTATAAGGTTCTTGAGAAGGTTGGCTTGTGTGATCTGCTCTGAAAAATTACTTCTTCCTTTCATCTTTGTATGCTTTCTTGCTTGTTTGTTTGTTTGGTTGGTTTTGTATCAGAAAAGACTTATTTTTGTTCCTCTCTCCTCTAACTTCTTTAGTCTGAGAGGAGAAGAAGTCGGTGAGGAAGTTAAATATATCCTTATACTTATGTGTGTTTATATGTAGTGTTTTGTTTTGTTTTTGCCTGTCCCTGGACTTTTTTTTTTTTTTTTGCTCTAGGCTAGGGCTTTATCTTAAGAGTCACTGCAAGAGGTGTTGAAGGGATGTAAATAAAGATAGAGTATAAACGAGGCCCTCTCCTCTCTCCAGGTGGGACTGTTTCTCTTCCCTCCCCTTTGGGGGAGTCTCTGCAAGAAGAAAAGAGAGCGCTGTGGTTGTTAAGGCTTTATGAGGTGATTATTTGCCTCAGGAGCAGAGCCTGTGGTGACTTCTACTCCTCATAGGTTTGGGGCCAGGTGGATGCAGCTTTTATGTTGGGCCCCATTTGTCACTAAGAAGCTGGCACTGGAGTGCTGAAGGTCAAGAAGAGAAAAACATTCTAAAGATCAACCAGAATGAATTCCCACTGAACAGAGCTGAGATCTGCAATGTTAAGCAAGGGTCAAGAATAATAATGACACATGAGAAGAAAGCCATGACACAAAAACAGAGGGAGGAAGAGAAGGCTCCTTTTTATATCTCTGTAGAGAAACTGAAGAAATGGCCTCATGAAAGGCAGTGATTCAGCAGCTAACAATAGATGGCTGACGGAGCAGAACTCAGTTTCTGATACTCTTCTCTTGAGGGGAGTAATTTCAAATTTGGGACAATGGAAGACTTTTTTCCCCTGCTAGTGCTTTCAAAAAGGGCCAGTGACAAACCTGTAAATTGGAAATAAAATAAAATAAAATAAATAATTGTTTTTTGGTTTAATTGAATTTTGATCTTTTGCTCCAAGATGCTCAGAGAAAATCTCTCAATGATAAGATAGAAAGAGTAAATTATTTTAGCAATGTCACTTCTCTTTTGAAAGTAGAAATTTGGCATTGATTTTAAGACTAGACTGATAAATATTTGAAGCTTCAAAGTTGCCACTGACCAATTTGGCAGAATTCTTTCTTTCTTTTCTTTTTTTTTTGTCTGTCATGGGGCTTGAACTCTGGGCCTGTGTGCTGTCCCTGAGCTCTTCAGCTCAAGGCTAGCTCTCTATTACTTGAGCCATAGTGCTACTTTTGGTTTTCTGGTGCTTAATTGGAGATAAGAGTTTCATGGACTTTCCTGCCCAGGCTGGCTTTGAACCACGATCCTCAGATTTCAGCCTTCTGAGTAGCTAGGATTACAGGCATGAGCCACCAGTGCCTGGCTCAGAGTTCTTTAATTATGTTGTCTTTGCATAATAAAGATACTAAAATGCCAACTTAAAGTTAGAAACTTGATCAAATGAGAGAGGTAGTAAAACAGGGAATATAACGCTAGAAGATTAGAGGCATGGTTTAGGATTAGAATATCTGCTTAGAAGTAGAAGGTCCTCAGTTCAAAGTCCAATACTACCCCAAATATTCCCCCAGAAAAAACAAAAGAAACAGAAAATATTAGAAACATCTAAGACTAGGAAAGGGCCAAATTCTTTAATTAAAAAAGCAGGACATAATTACTTACCAGGAAGATACCAGAAAAAGAACAGTTGAATAGAAACAGGTGTCCAGGCTGGTGACTCACATCTGTAATCCTAAATTACTCAGGAGGTTGAGATCTAAGGAACAAGGTTTAAAGCCAGCCCAGGCAAAGAAGTCCATGAGACTCTTAACTCCAATTAGCCAGCAAAATGCCAGAAATGGAAATGGGCTTAAATATTAGACTCACACATACCGAAGAAAGAGAGACAGAGAGAGACAGAGAGACAGAGAGACAGAGACAGAGATAGAGAGAGACAGAGATAGAGACAGAGAGAGGGACAGAGAAGAGAGAGAGAGAGAGAGAGAGAGAGAGAGAGAGAGAGAGAGAGAGAGAGAGAGAGAGAGAGAGAGAGAGAATGAGACAGAGAAAACAAGCATGGGTGTCTGGAACAAAAGGGTGTGAATAACTATACCATGCTTACAAAAAGCAATTGGTCCAAATATCAGTTTGATAAAGTTTGACAATTTAAAGTTTAATTCTTTTTTTTTTTTTTTTTTTTTTGATGCTGGTTCTGGGGCTTGAACTCAGGACCTGGGCGCTGTCCCTGAGATTTTTTTCTCAGTGTTAGCACTTTACTATATGAGTCACACTTCCACTTCTGGGGTTTTATTTATTTATTTTTGTCATTTTTTTTTTGTGCCAGTCCTGGGCTTGAACTCAGGGCCTTGGCGCTGTCCCTCAGCTTTTTTGTGCTTCAGGCTGGCACTCTACCACTTGAGCCACAGCTCTACTTTTGGCTTTCTGGTCATTAATCAGATATGAGTCTCAAGAACTTTCTAGCCCAGACTGGCTTCAAACTGCTATCCTCATTTCTCAGCCTCCTGAATAGCTATATTACAAGCATAAGCCACCAGCAGCCAGCAAAGTTTGTTAATTCGAAGTGCTGTTGAGAGTATAGAGGAATAAGTGATGATTGGCTTAGCTTGTATGAGGAAATTTTGATGTGTCTATCCAAACTAAAAGGCCAGATTAAATATCATATGCAGTTTTGTTTAGACTCCCCACTTAGCGATGTTTCCTCACAGACACACTTACAAAAGTGAGTCAAGCAAAACTATAAAACTGATAGCAAAGGCTTTCAAAACAAAGTAATGAAATTTCCATAACCAGGTGATTGGTTAAATAACTCTGCAGCAGGATGCTAAGTATAGTAGACTATCGAGTTAGTATAAAGTAGAATTGTTTAAATGAGGCAGATCTATAAGTGCTGATATGAGAAATTGTCTCTAAAAACACATCACTTTTTAAATGAATTAAGAGAACTAAGATAATTTAGTTTTTGGGAAAGTGGTTGTGTTTTCTGGTATTTTTTTAAATTTCTTAATCTTACATGAACTTATGTATTTATCATAGCAAAAGTAATTACATGAGTGTTGGTTCTTGGAACAATTTTCTGTTTTCTTTTTAAATCCCTTTCTTAAAAAAATGTTATAATGTGGGGCTGGGAAGGTGGCTTGAGTGCTTGCCTTCCATGCATGTGGCCACGGGTTTGATTCCTCAGCACCACATAAGCAGAAAAAGCCAGAAGTGGCACTGTGGCTCAAGGGGTAGAGTGCAAGCCTTGAGCTGAAGAGCTGAGGGACAGCGCCCAGGACTAGAGTACAGGCCCCATCACTGACAAAAACAAAAAAAAGTTATAATGTGCCATTAAAAATGGAAAAGAAAAAAATGGAAAAGAGCCAGGTACCAGTGGTTCATACCTATAATCCTAGCTAGCTAGGTGGTTGAAATCTTCCGATCACAGTTTGAAGCCAGCCCGGATAGGAAAGTTCATGAGACTCTTATCTCCAATTAACCACCAAAAAACTGGAAGTGGAGATGTGGCTCAAGTAGTAGAATTCTAGCCTTGAGCACAAAGGAATTCAGGGACAGCACCTGGGCCCTGAGTTCAAGGAACCAGGACAGACACAGACACAGACACAGACATACATACATAGACACACAGGAAAAGAATAAAGCATAAACAACAAATTAATTTTTCTTAATTGTATCAAATGTTTCATGTTTTCTAGGCTGCGTATTTTACTTTCAGTCAAAATTAATGATGGCATCTTCCCCTGTCACCTGCCTATACCAATCTTGCCATATGTATATTAAATTTCTATAGAGAGTGACCTAACTGACTTAAACGGTAGCCCCTGGAGTGTCCTTGAGCTTTCTGGTTACAGTATGATCCCTTGGGCCAGAGGGTATCCTCCATTAGCCATTTTCCCTACTATCAGCATGTGCTGTGTTGGGTTTCAGTGCTTGGTAAGAGAACTTTTTAATCATGGTGCATTTTCTGGCACAAAGAATACTTCCTCAAGAATGATTTCAGGCAGGGTGGTACCATTTCTTCTGTAATTACACTGGGGACTGAAATGCTCTTCCACCTGTGTGTGTTTTGGTGGTTTCGGGTCTCACACTCACCTAGTCACATTGAGATTTGCTCACTGCACTTCAGAGGCAAAGATGACAATGGAGGGCTATGGCAACCGCATCATTAGAAGACAAATAAGACAGAAGTCACTTTAGTTCAAAGCATTGTACAGTTCAAAATAGGGAGATAGCCACTTCAGTGTCAGACAGAGCATTCCTTCACTTGCTGATTTGTAGGCTTTCTAAACAAATTTATCTAATGTGTTACTTGTTTTGTATCTGGTTTTCTTATTTATTATTTATCAAATAATAGGGAATTAAGTTAATAAAGGAATATTATAAAGGAGATTACAAGTGAAAAATGATGACAATCTACATTCTATGATAGTCAAGGATTTTCTATTAAGGTTTCATTGATTATACTCCTTAGACAGTGTTTCTTCCCCAAATAAATTTGTGTCAATCTAAGTGTTCTTTCTTTTAACTTTGAAGATTCAGGATTAGAGCTAGGGTTAGGGCTTACTTGCTTACTATGTGTAAGGTCCTGTATTTGATCCTGAGCACCTCAGTAAGTAAAGATCAAACAGGCAAATAAGTAATGAATTTTAAAAGAGAAAAAATAAAACTCAGGTTGCACAAATTGTTGCATATCTTTGGGATAACTTTTTTGAAGGGCTTGTTTCAGGAGATTTTACTCCAATAATCATAGCTATGGGAATTGATTCCCAACCTCAACGAACTGATTAAAAAGTTATGTAAACACCACATACATTCCCTGCTAGAAGCTTGGGTCTATACCATGTTGGCCTGTTCACTGGGTAGTAATGTTTTGTCATTATTGAGGTGATAGCTGTGGTTGTCATGTGACAATTCTGAGCAATACTTGGGAAGTGAATGTCAGTGAGAAGTGGATGAAAGTGGATGGAAAAGATGGGAATGTCAAATGAGTTAGAAATAGAAAAATAGTTGATTTGTTGAGTGTAGAATTTAGGGGAAAAATCTTTTTTTCACTTCTGTAATGTCATCAGTTCTGCAATCAAGAAAAAAAAGAGAGGAGCAAATGGCAGGGCTAGCAGCAGGAGGCAAGCAGATGACCAAGTCATGGATCTGGGCATGGGGAGGGAGCTGAGACTTCTCAGCACCATCTCACTGGTTGTTCTGGGAAATACATAGGAGGGATAACAGTGATCTCCTCTACAGGAAGACTTGCCTGCCTTGTCTCCCGTCCTTGCGGAGATGGAAATATTAGAATACTTCACAAAATTTTATTGGTGTCTTCTTTCTTTTCTTAAAAATTATTGATTTTGAATGAATATCCACAGGTCCTGTCCCTTGCTGAGTTCTTCTGGCCATGCATTCTGTTCATGATTCTGGTGGTACTTCGGTTTCAAGAACCTCCCAGGCACAGAGACACTTGTAAGTCACTTGGAACACAGGGATCACAAGCCTTTAGAGAAAAAAATAGCATTCTTCTTTGAGTAAAATGAATGGACAGGATTCCATTTGGCAATAGCAATATATCTGAGTTATGTCCAATAAGAAGCTTTTTGCATCCCCCCCCCCGCCTCTTTAGGAATCGAAGTTGCACTATATTTAAAACTTTTATCCAAACCTAAAAACTCCCAACTTTTTAAAAGAATCAGATGGGAACAAACACGTTTTTATTCTTCCCATTCATGGCTGATCTGCAGAGGGCTGGGTCAGGCATGGTGGTGTAATGGAGCAGTTGCCACTCTATGATCAGGGAAGCTAGACATATAGAAAGTTACTGCTACCATAGCCAATCTTCCTGGAGGTGTGAGTGCAGTGCTGGGGAGGAGGGATAAAGCATAAAGGCTTGTGTTTGGGAATTTATTGCTTAGATATCTTTTAAATTAATAACAGCATAAATGATCCAAATAATTTGATATTACCCATTAAGGTTCTGATGCAGTAGGTATTCTCCTTCTGGTAGCAGGCGTATGAACCCATTTCTGCCTTCCATCCTTTACAAGGTTACCTGCAGCCACGGGACTTGCCCAACCAGGGTGTTCTGCCCTTTGTCCAAGGACTCCTTTGTAACACGGGATCAAGCTGCAGGAACTTCAGCTTTGAAGATTCCATGGCTCACCACTTTCGGTAAGTGAAGCCTAAACATCCTTTTCAGAAATCCTGGGATGCTGATGGTCAGAGCAAGACCCCTATTTTAGCAAAGCCTTAATAACTTGGATCAGCTCAGGGATCATGTACAGGAACTTGGAGCCACAGAAAATCAGTTTTTATTCATCTCAGATGGAAATCCTCTGTAGTGACTCCAATACTGGCCATCTCCACAAGGATGGTTTGCTCCTGTATTTGGAGCATCATAGAATTAACAGTGATGAGAGACTGGAATTTGCATTCAATAGCTTTTTTTATATTAAATTTTGACATCAGGATGACTTGCCTAGGCAACTTCATTTTGTTGTCATATACTTATAATATGAATGTTTTGTGGGGACTATCTACTGGGCTTTATCTTTTGTGCTGTGAGTTGACCAGGATCCATTCCAGGTAGAAATAAAATATATCAGTCACTCTTTCTTCTCTATGCCTACCTGGACTTCATGGTGGTTAAGGTTCCTTCTCTAGTTCTATCTCTACTATGCTAAGGGTGTCCTTAGTATTAGTTGGTGAAAATGGAGAGGAGTTGTTTCACAGGAGAAGTATCAAAAGGTTTAACATGGTAGGTCTGGAATGTTCTGTAAACTTCTATGTGTAGTACAGAAGGGAAGAGAATTGATAGTTGATCATGATAGTTGAATTTGTTAGCTATTAATAATTCGAGTTTAGCTCTATCTACATTTTCTGGTATTAAACAATACCAGAAGAAATTTAAACATAAAGCTAATATTAAAATATAAGAAGTTTTTTTTCAACTTCAAGTTACAAGAAGAAAACACAGAACTTCCAGGTAATTTGGAGCATAAGTAATATAATGGTTTTTTTTTGGCGGGGGGTAGGGGGTCCAGTCGTGGGACTTGAACTCTGGGCCTGGGCACTATCCCTCAGCTCTTCAGCTCAAGGCTAGCACTCTACCACTGAGCCACCTTCCCAGCCCCATGTAATATAATGTTTATAAGTGATCTTAGACTGTTTGGGCTACTTTAACAAAACATCATAAAGTAGATGGCTCTTTTTAAAAGTAAAATTTTATTGTGAAAATACTGTGCAAAGGGGTTACAATTAAATGAGAAAGATAATGAGTACATTTCTTATCAAGCATTGTTGCCTCCTCCTTTGTTTTTCCCCTACCATCCCTTCCCTCCCATCTCCACAACTAGACACATACACATACCAGTGGCTCATACCTGCAATCCTAACTACTAAGAAGCTGAGATTTGAGGATCTCCACTGGAAGCCAGCCCAGGCAGGAAAGCCCATGGGACTCTTGTCTCCAGCTAATTACCCAAAAGATAAATAAAAGATTTAAAAAGAAAAAGAGCCAGAGGTGGGGCTGTGGCTCTAGTGCTAGTCTTGAGCACAAAAGCTGAAGGACAGCACCCAGGCTTTGTATTCAAGCCCTAGGATTGGTGCCACACACACACACACACACACACACACACACACACACACACACACACACACACACACACACACACACACACACAC
The DNA here is from genome assembly GCF_024711535.1 of Dipodomys merriami. NCBI lineage: Eukaryota > Metazoa > Chordata > Mammalia > Rodentia > Heteromyidae > Dipodomys > Dipodomys merriami. Next base: position 6,584,665 of record NW_027206068.1, on the reverse strand, counting down.
ACACACACAGAAGAAGAGGAGGAGAAGGAGGAGGAGGAGGGGGGGATAATAAACACTTATTTCTCACAGCTTTGGATACTGGGAAGTACATGTTTGGTGAGGGTTCATTGTGTTTAAATGGGCCTTCTAGCTGTGTCTTCAGAATAGGGTGGACTTGAAGGATCTCCCTGGGGTTTATTTAATGACAGCATGAATCCTGTTCATAGTAACTACAGCTTCATGACCTAATCACCTCATGAGGGCACACTTCCTGATACCAACCCATGGAGAGAATATGCAAACTTTCAGACCACAGTGGAGAGATGATACAAAAACAGAAGACAATCATTTGAAATAGTGGAAAATCATAATCCTGAATAGTTCCATGATATGTGTGTGTGTGTGTGTGTGTGTGTGTGTGTGTGTGTGTGTGTGTGTGTGTGTGTGTGTTTCAAGACTGTGTGTCACTGGGAAGTGTTATAGGATATGAAGCTTTCTAGCATTTCATTTTAGGTCTTACACCTATGCCTTTTTCAGAATGGGAGACTTAGATGATGTTGAAGTAGAAGAAGGAAGCTTTGCAGTCAGGTGATCTTGGTTGTGTTATCTTCTGGTTCTATGACTCTGTACAACTTAATTTAGGCCTCTGCCTCACAATGTTCTCACTTACCTGTCTCAAGTGAGACAAATATTAAAAATGAAATATGGAAAACATCTGATTAATGGTATAGAAAGCATTTGATTACTGATAGCAAAAACAAATTCTTTGGTACAAAAGATATGCCTTATTGGAAGATTGTGTCTTGCTTTCATTTTTGTGTGTTTTCAGGCTGGCCTCAAACATGAGCTCTTCCTGCTTCTGCCTCCTGAGGATTATAGGCATGTGCCAGCCCATTTGACCATACATTATGTTTGGACATTAGGGAGAAATTTTTTTTCTTTTGACCTTCCTCTCAGTGGTCTTCATGTTAACCTTCGTGTACTAGTTTGTGAAAGTTCAGAACTTATGATAGTTCTTCATAACCTGTTCTCATAATGATTGTTAACTGAATAATTTCCCAGCATTTCTCAGTCTTTGAGTTTGAGAATAAAGATTAAAATGACTCCCAGTGTCTAGTAGTACTCATATTCAGAGGTATGATAAAAAAAGGTGAAACACAGAGAAAGATAAGGAACTAGTGAAGAAATATAATGTCTAGTTTATCTCTGGCAATTTACAACCAAGCATGTTTTCTGTTTCAAGGATGAATTCAAAGTTGAAACTCAAAGTCACAAGCAAATACTCACTTCTGATTTTTTTTGGTGTGGTAATTGTCTTAATTTAAAAATATTGAAAGACCAAGTACAGTGTCTCATATCAATAATCCTAGCTACTTTGGAGGCAGACATCAGTAGGTCACTTTCAAAGCCATCCTACAAGGAAACATGTGTTATACTCCACTTCAACTGGGCTCCTTGGCACATACCTGTCCTCCAAGCTACAAGAATAAATAGAAGAGATTGTGTCCAGTCTAGCCTTGGCATAAACCAAAACTATCGCAAAATAACTAATTCAAAAGCGAATGGTGTACTGGCTCAAGTGTAGAATGTCTCTCTAGCAAGCTTGAGTCCCTGAGTTCAAACCCGAGTGCCATAAAAATACAAATAACAAACAACAACAATAACGAACAAAAACCACCGGAAAACAAGTTGGGCATGGTTGATCACATCTGTAATACTAGATACTTGGGAAGAGGGGATTGGGAGGATCACAGATTGAGGCCAACCAACCAGGGCACAAAGTTCATGAGACCCTTCCCAACCAATAAAGTGGGCACTGTGCTGTGTAATTGAACAAATAGGAAGATTGGATTCAGGCTATCCAGGGCTAGCCTAAATCTGATACCTAGCCAAAACATGAGACCTTATCCCACAAATAACTAATCAAGAAAAACTTAGGGGTATGGCTCAACTGGCAGAGTTCTGGCCTATCAAATAAAAACTTCATTCCTGCAACAAGCAAATCCTAAAGACAAATGTCTTCATGTTAACTCTAGTGAGACATTATTATGACCAACTTAGTTCATAAATTTCCATGATTTTTCTAAGCCTCCAGGGAAAGTTCCCTTTGGGTTTAAGCCCTAGTGGTCATCTGATGTGGGCTACGCTTATGAAAATCAGCTTCCTCATTCCTCCCTTTGTTCTTTTGTTCCAACAAGAGGATTTCAGGGCAAAACCACAGAATCCTTACCAAGAGCAGATTAAGAGGATATTCCCACAGAAGGTTGTGATCACACAAATAGCTCCCAAGGAAGTTGAAAATGCTTTGCAATACGCTTCTGTGCAAAGTGTGCTCCTCCCCTCTTTGCTCCCCCCCGCCCTTTGCTGTCAGTCATCTTCAGAAAGCAGAGTTTGGTCCATACTTGGGCCCTCTCATCTTATTGGGCTGTTTAGTTTTTCACTCTCAACTTCTCAAAATGTTCTTTCCAAAAATATGCCCAACAATTTCAACTGTTTTCATGACCTAATTGTCAATATTTTTCTTTTCCCCCAATCTCAAATATTCCAGATCTGTTGAGAATCATCTTTCCCACCTTGCTGCCTTCTCCAGTGCTATTTGCGATGTTTAACTTGATGATCACCTACTGTTGCCCGGCCTTTCAGCTTTTTAGTTTACTACTCAGTGGTTAGAGGGCCTTCCAAATGTGATAGTCTTTGTTTTATAATCTTCTTTGCCCAGGTTTGAGCTTCTTCTGGAGTAGTTGAATCCTCTTCCTTCAGCCAAGGAGATGTCATTCAACATAGGTATAATTTGAAGTTGGTGCTGTGGTTTGAACCTAAGACCTTGTCTTTGTTCAGCTTGCTTATTCAGTTGGCACCCTACCATTCAAACTACACGTCCAATCCTGCTTTCTGCAGATTATTTTGAAGATGGTGCCTCACAGAACTTTCTCATAAGGATGGCTTCCAAGAAAGATCTTTCAGATCTCAGCCTCCTGAGTAGCTATGATTACAGGCATGAGTTCCTTAATTCTTATTTATTTATTTTTTTGGTCTGAGTAAGTCTTGGATTGTGTTCCTCCTAGTTATGCCTCCAACATGGCTGGAATGACTGGTGTGAACCTCCAATCCACTGTTGTGTGTTGATATGTGGTCTTGTTAATAGTTCTGCTTGAGCTAGCCTTGAATGTTGATTCTCTAGTCAGATCTCTCCCTTCTAAGAGCTGAGATCGTGTACCAGCCAAAGATTTTGTTTTAAAGACTGACACTGGAAGTAGAGGATTTCTTCCATTCTTGTGGATTCATTCCTACTCCTTGAGGCCCTTCAACAATGATCACCATTTATCCTCAATGTCTTTCCAGCCTTTCTCTGTTTATAGTCCCTGCCTGTCCCATAGTCAAGAATCTTTCTTCTATTGTAGGCAGATAGTACTTCCTCAAGAAACAGTGCTCATACCATCCAGTAACTCCCTCAAGAAACAGTGGTCTCTGCTTGAAGAAAGCCAATTTTGAAAGGTCCTAGGGTTTATTCCCCAGTCCTTTAGTGACTTAGTGGAGGGCTTGGGAATTAATCCTTGCTAGACTTGTACTGAGCCCTGTAACCATGACATATTATTTAATTTATTAGAGGCTTCCCTCATAAGCCCTTACACTGAGTTAAAGGTGAACATTTCAGGCTGAGAGCCCTGGCCAGTCTGGCTCTTGGTACAATGCTCCCCTTAGACAGCTCCTGGTGGGCGTTGGTAGGAATGTGAGGTACAACCCAGCATTCCCAAGAGAATTATTTCCGCTTTTGAGGGTCTGGTTGTGTCAGAAATAATCCTAACTCAGTAAGAACTTGTTCTATTTGTAAATGTAAAAATTGCTATACAATGAATAGGAATGATAGGCTAACTGCAGTCTATAGTGGCCATAGTGCTAATGCATGTGGGCATTAGTTAAAATGTCACCACTGCCCTCCATTCCTATTCACAGAGAAATAGGTGCCGCCCGGTGAAGTGAACATCCTGGAGACTTCTCACTGTTTCTTAGTTCTTAGTTCCCTCATCTGAAAACTGAGGAGACAGCCTGGACAAGATTCCCAAAGCCTTTCCCAATTCCGGTATCCTCAGATCCCTTTCTGGATTGCTTGGGTGTCTCTACTGTGACTATTTATTTATTCCTTTTTTTGTGGACTTGGGCTTTGAAGGGTGATTTTTGGTGCTTGTCTGAGAGATTACACAGTTTAAACATTTCACCAGGGGAAATGTTTCACCTGCTCTTGTCCTCCAGTATTTTAATCTTCTGTGTCACACCTTCCATTTACAAAGCTTTTCTACTTGGCAAGGTCAAGCATCACATGATAGAAGTCCCCATGAAGAACTGGACCCAGGGAAGAGGAAATTGTTCACTGATCTCTCTCTGATCCTATGGCAGGTTTGGGATTTCCCTGGTACATAAGAATTTGATCTCTTCCTCTTTCCTCAATCTCTTTCTTTCAGTACCTGCTCTTTTTTCTTTTCTGTCTTTTTTTTTTCTTCCAGGGCTGAAGACGGAACCCAGGGCCTTGCGTGAGCTGGGCGGGTGCCCTTCCGCTGGGCTAAACCCCCAGCCCCTGCTCTTTTTTCTTTATCTCTCTTTCCCATCTGTTTTACTTTTTCTCTGTCACTGTATTTCATACACATACACACATATACACAAAGACTCCAACACACATATGTGTGTGTGCAGATGCATCGATTTTTTTTTTAATTGTGAAAATACCGTACAGAGTGGTTACAATTACATGGGCAAGATAATGAGTACATTTCTTGTCAAGCATTGTTGCCTCCTCCTTTGTTTCCCGTTCCCATCCCTTCCCATCTCCCCTCTCCCCCTGCCCTCCCTGCCCCCCTCACCAAAGTTGTAAAGTTCGTTTTCGACATAAGGACTTGTACATCTCATTGTTGCAATGGGTCCACTTGTATCCCTATTTAAACGGTTTGTTTTTGCCCTTCCCCTCCACAAATTATACCAACATCAAATACAATGAAAGCAGGGGTTATATGTGGGGGAGGGACATACAAAGCAACAAAAAAAATCATCTTATAAAAATGTTAGAAACACTCACATGAAAGAAAAAAAATTTGAATACTTATCTTAGGGTTCATTTCACCTAACATCAATTTATCTGACCTTTTCTGCTTGTCTCAGACATTACTAGTTATTGCAAATAAGGGAAACCATGGGACCTATGGTTCTTTGGGTCTGGCTTACTTCACTTATTATAATATTTTCCAAACCTTTCCATTTCCTAACAAATGGGGCAATGTCATTCTTTCCGATGGAGACATAGAATTCTATTGTGTATATATACCACATTTTATTGATCCATTCATCTACTGAGGGGCATCTGGGTTTGTTCCATATCTTAGCTATGGTAAATAATGCAGCAATAAACATAGTTGCGCTGGTAGCTTTAGTATGGTCTTGTTTGCAATCATTTGGGTAAATGCCAAAAGTGGGATTGCTGGGTCATAGGGGATCTCTATGTGGAATATTTTGAGGAACCTCCATATTACTTTCCAAATTGTTTGAACAAGTTTACATTCCCACCAACAATGAAGTAAGGTTCCCTTCTGTCCACATCTATTGTTATTAGATTTCTCGATTATAGCTATTCTCAATGTTGTTTTGATTTGCATTTCTTTTGTGGCTAGAGAGTTTGAGCATTTCTTCATGTGTCTATTGGCCATCCTTCTTTCCTCTTCAGAGAAGTTTCTCTTTAAGTCTTTGGCTCACTTATTAATTGAGCATTTGTTTCTTTGAGGATTTGTTTTTGAGGCATTTAATTTTTTGAGTTCCAGGTATATTTTCGATATGAGACCCTTGTCTGTTGTATGGCTAGTGAAGATCTCTCAATCCGGGGGCTTTCTATTGATCTTGCTAGCTATGTCCTTTGCCATGCAGAAGCTCTGCAACTTCATGCAATCCCATTTGTCCAACCTTTCTTTGATTTATTGTGTTTCTGGGTCTCAATTAAGAAAATTTCAGCCTGTGCCAAGGAGACTTAGAGTGTCTCTTATTCCATCCTGTAATGTTTTCAGTGTCTGCTTTGACTCTGAGGTCTTTGATCCATTTGGAGTTGATTCTGGTGCAGGGTGATATATAAGGATCTAGCTTTAGTTTTCTACAAGTTGTTAAGCAATTTGCCAGCACCATTTACTGAAGAGGCTGTCTTTCTTCTATTCTATTTTTTTAGCTCCCTTATCGAAGATTAGATGGCTATAGGTTTGTGGGTTCATTTCTGGGTTTTCAATTCTATTCCATTGGTCCTGAGGTCTGTTCTTGTGCCAGTACCAAGCTGTTTTGATTACTATGGCTTTGTAGTAGAGTTTGAAATTTGGTATTGATATTCCTCCAGCAGTGTTCTTTCTTTGGAAGATCATTTTGCTATCTGGGGTCTTTATCGTTCCAAATGAATTTTTGGATTGCCTCTTCTATTTTCTTGAAGAATGAGGTTGGAATATTGATAGATATCACATTGAATTTGTAGATAGCCTTGGGAAGTATTCCTATTTTCACAATGTTGATCTTTCCAATCCAGGAGCATGGGAGGTTTTGCCACTTTCTAAGTTTTGTTTGTATTTCCTTTTTCAGGTTTTTCAAGTTTTCATCATAGAGGTCCTTCACTTCTTTGGTTAAGTTAATTCCTAGGTATTTTATTTTTTGTGGGGCTGTTATGAATGGAGGTGCTTTCCTGATTTCAGGCACGCTTTTCTCATTGTTGGCATACAAAAAAGCCATTGATTTTTGAGGGTTAATTTTATACCCTGCTACTTTGTCAAAGTTTTGAATCAGCTTGAGTAATTTGGGAGTGGATCTATGGGATTCTTTAAATACAAGATCATGTCATCTGCAAAGAGGGAGAATTTTACTTCACCTTTCCCCATTTGGATCCCCTTTATGTTTGCATCTTGTCTTATTGCTGTAGCTAGGCATTCTAATACTAGATTGAAGAGAAGTGGAGAGAGTGGACATCCTTGTCTTGTTCCTGAGTTAAGAGGAAATGGCTTTAGTTTTTCACCATTAAGTATAATGCTGGCTGTAGGTTTGTCATATACAGCCTTTAATGTATTGAGAAATGTTCCCTGGATTCCTAGGTTTTCGAGAGCCTTCATCATAAAGGGGTGTTGGATCTTGTCAAATGCTTTTTCTGCATTTATTGAGATAACCATGTGGTTCTTATCATTGCTATTGTTGATGTGATGAATTATATTAATTGGTTTGTGTATATTGAACCAGATTTGCATCCCTGACATGAATCCTGTTTGATCGTGGTGTGATTTTTTGGATGAATTGTTGAAGTCAATTGGCCAAAATTGCATCAATGTTTAAGGAAGAATTTTCTAGGTATTTCTTTTTTCCTGCTCTAAACACTACCTTACATGAATGATGTTCATTATTATTCTGGCTAAATACCAATTGAAGTACCTTGGAAATAATAATTAGAAAAAGAACACAAACTGGTTCATTATTACAGGGGAACTATTCTTGAATTACAGCAGGTTCTAAAATCAGATAACCTGGCAGTTAAGTAAATCTCTAGTTTGGGTGAGGCCAGAGAGTTTGGATCATGGTTCATAAATTCCAGAGGTCTGAGGTAATTTTAAGCTTTTAATGCAAGGTTAATAGCTGATTTCTTGTTGTGCTTTTGCAATCCTCACTCTTTCAAGTGGAAGGCCTTGCTTTAATAAGTTTAGTTTCCCTGGAGCCTAACAGATAGGTGTCAAAGAAGGTAATCTCTGTCTTAGACTTGGCTTTACAGCAGATAGTTTCCTTGCTTTAAACAAAATTGACCTATTTCCTCATCTCTAAATACACTGGAGGGCATTGAGCTTATTTTATTCATCAGTGTTTACAGAACATATTCTGACTTCTTTATAGGTTAGGAGAATTAAATGACAATGTTTAGAGAAGGGATTTCTTTTTACTCTTTGTCTTCAAGCTTTATTTTTTTTTCCATGGGATATTTACATATTTACAACCGCTAAAGCATTTTCAAAGTTCTTTAATTTGTGAAATAAAGACAATTTCTGAAATTTCTGAAAATTTCTTGGCTAAAGGGTTAGGAAAAATTCCCCTCAAATTTATGGTCTTCCCCCCTTCCTGCTTTGGAAATACAAATTCAACTGAATTCAAAGTTCCTAGTTGTCAGTAACTTGTGTCTGATTTCCTACTTTATTCCCGATTAGTTGATTGATTACGAATAAATTACCACAGATTTTGAGATAAGATGTAAACAGCCTCACAGTGCTGATTTCCAAGATCAGGACAATACTTTTCTCTTGTGTACCAGTAAAAAATTTTTCCATATAAGCTATTTGTAAAATTAAAAAAAACATAGCAATTTTGTCATTTGTTAGTTGGAATTAGTGTCTGTATTTTCCCCAGTGTTGGGTTAGTCATGGATTGTCTGTACATGTTGGAATATGTGTGCAGAGTGGGTTACAAGGTAGATTGCCAACAGCCTCCAGCCCCAGCTAGTGAGAACTTGTAGGACAAGGCCTGTGAGAGTCACTGCTTTCAGCAAACTTCTAAGGTGACCTGGTGTGACTCTGACCCCTCTAAGGAATGCATTTCCATTTCATGGTGAATTTTAAAGGTGAAAGAAAATCCCTTTAAAATCATATGCTGCTTGTTTGTTCACCTACTCTAGGATCAGAATTTGTAGACTCTACTATTCTTCTCTGCTCTTTGCACTTCTGGATATAAATTTTTACTTATTTATTTTTATTGTAAAGATAATTTATAGAGGGTTTATAGTTACATAAGTCAGGTAATGCATACATTTCTTTTTGTACACCTCTTCCCTTGTTTTCTCCTAGTTTTCCCCTCTGGACCCCCTTCCCTGGCAAGTTATCTAGTTCATTTTCAACATTGTGTCTAGTGAGTATCACTGCTGCATTAGTTCACCCTTTGTCTCACTAATTCTGTGCTCCCTTTACCCTCCCCCAAATAGTTAAACTTACATACAAAAGGTACAGAAATAAAAAAAAAACAACAAAGGGAAAAATAAAAACAAAAACACAAAGCAAAGTAACAAAAAACCTCTTGTTTCCATCTCTTGGAGTTCAGCTGTTAGCTCAATTAGATTACCTAGACTTTGCCAGAGAACCATGCAGACATCCAGGTACAGAGAACAAAGAAAAGTTTATTGCTGGGAGGTTGGGGGGGGTTGCAAGACCCCTTCTCACAAGGGAGGAATGAGAAGCACCAGCTATTGTCTGGGGTGACCTATATAACCTAGGAGGTTTAGGAGGGACTAGGAGGGGCTAGGAGGGACTAGGAGGCAAAGACCCTGGTGTGGACATGTGGGCCAGGGGCTTCATCATAGTGGACTAGGATTTATGGCTGTCCAAATAGTAGATAACAGGTCCTGCAGCTGTCCAGACCTGAAGGTCACTCTAAGGGGCTCTTGTTGCCTTATATGGTGGTAGCTGCCCCAGAGAAGTGCCTCCCAAGGTAAAGGGGGCTGGAGGCTGATTATTTACTGCCTTTACTACTTGGGCCTGATGTTGCCTAGGAAGGGAGCATGCTAAGCTGTGGAGAAGAGAAGGAGAGGACTAAGCTATAGGAAGGGACTCATTTCGCTAACATCAGCTATTATCTTGTAGTAGTAACTTTGTTCAATACTAAAATAAAATAAATGGCAAATAAATGAGAAAAATATTTCTTACTGAAGCAATCAGGGATACCACATGTAAAACACAAATCATTCAGATAAATGAAGAAGACTACATGTGTTAATAGTTACTGAGCATGATGGTTCATACTTGTAATCTCAGCATCAGGAGGCTGAGGTATGGGGATTGCAATTTGAGACTCTAAAAGAGAGGGGGGAGAAAAACTGATAGACACTAGAGCCCTTCTGGACCTCAGATTTACATATAGGGCTCTCTTGCTTCTTTAACTGAACATCAGGTTGGCACTGCAAACCAGAATCTTATTTTTTGTTTTTCATCTTAAAAGAGAAGGTGCCATCTGCCTCTTGCTCTTAGCAGTACCCTGGAAATCTAGCTTGAATCTCTGTCTCCAAAGACTTTAAGTCGATGTGCTAAGGCACTCAAGCATGGATGGGTTTTCTGGAGTGATATTTATTGTCTCCAGGCTGATTGTTTTGCATAAAATGTGTTTTACAATATATATGATAAAAAAAAAAAAGCAAAACCATGGGCTGGGATGTAGCTCAGTGGCAAAGTGCTTGCCTAGCAAGGGTAATATACTGGGTTCGATCTCCAGTACCAAAACAGAAAAGAAAAAATATAGTTAAAAACAAAATCAAGGGGCTGGGAAGGTGGCTCAGTGGTAGAGCGCTTGCCTTGCATGCATGAGGCCCTGGGTTCGATTCTTCAGCACCACGTAAGCAAAAAGAAAAAAGCCAGAAGTGGTGCTGTGGTTCAAGTGGTAGAGCGCTAGCCTTGAGCTGAAGAGCTGAGGGACAGCGCCCAGGCCCAGAGTTCAGGCCCCACGACCGGACCCAAAAAAGAAAACAAAAACAAAAACAAAATCAAATTAAGTGCTTAGTGTGAACATATGAAAGTTGGAACTTGACACCTAATGAAATAGAAGAACTATTTTCTAATATTAAATTAATTTGTGTGTGTGTGTGTGTGTGTGTATGCGCACATGCATGCGCTCTATGTGCTCGAGCTTTTGTGATCAAGGCTATGCTCTACACTTGAGCTACACCTCCACTTCTGGCTTTTTGGTACTTAACAGGAGATAAGAATCTCACAGACTTTCCTGCCTGCCACTGGCACCTTGCTTGAATTTTTTTAAGTGATAATTTCCGTTTTGGATGATGGTTAAGGTTCTCCAGTGTGGGTGGAAGGAGTGTAATTTGGCACAAGTTTAGTTGAAAACTCTTGAACTTTTGAACTTTCAAAATATGGGGGAAACTTATTTCTGTGAAAGCATTCTTGTACAACACTTGTATTTATTTGATTTATTTGAAGTCTGTCTAGGTTCCAAACTACAGCTTATGACACAAAGATCAACAGCCTGGCTTTTTTAAAAGAGATACAGGATCTGGCAGAGGACATTTATGAAACCATGGACAAGGCGAAAACCTTACAGAAGCTTTGGGTGCAAAGATCAGAGACACTAGGTAAGTTAAATCTCTCATTACAGTGGTACTGACTTTCTTCACACAGCATAGGAGAGAGCCCCAATAGAGGTTTGAGATCCTGGAATGTTTGCCAAATCCAGAAGCTCTTAGACGACTTTAAGCTTCTCTTGTGGGTCTGGGGGAAAGGTGACCCCCTGATGGTTATACCTGGGCCCAGCAGTGGGTTGTAGAATGTAGGCAGGACTCATCTAAAGCTTCAGCTGCTTAGCCTTCAGAGGTGCTGCCTTCCATTCTTGTTTAGATCCTGGTTACCCTCTTTCTACCCCCTCTTCTCTTTCTTATCTTGCTGTCTTCTTTTATAAAGTCCTTTTCTAACTTTTAAGATCAGTCCCCAAAATTATAGGCTAGGTGCAGGTGGCTATAATTCTAGCTACTCAGGAGGCTTAGATCTGAGAATTATAGATCAAAGCCAGCCTTGGAAGAAAAAGTCTGACTCTATCTCCAATTAACCAGTAAGATGCTAGACTGGGAAGTGTGGCTTGAGTGGTAGAACACCAGCTGTGTGTGAAAAAGCTCAATGAGAACCCAAGACCCAGAGTTCAAGACCTAGTGCTAGTGTGTGCTTGCATGTACACACACACACACACACACACACACACACACACACACACACACACACTCTTTCAGTCTCTGTCTCTGTCTCTCTCTTACACACATACACACACACACTACATCAAACCAAACAAAAGGAGAAACAAACAATTTATCCACGCTTTTTTTCAAACAAATAAGTGCACTGAAGTTCCTTTCTTCTTCCTTGTACACTGGACTCTCTTGTGTATCTTGCTAACATATTTACTAACTTACAACAGGGCCTCCCTATCCATCCCAAAGTGCCCTCAAACTTAGCAATCCTCCCTCCTCTCTGAAGGTTGGGACTGCGGGCATGTGCCACCACATCTGTCTCTCTTCCTACTAACACTGGAATTCTGATCTTGAATGATTAGCTTGTTTTGATTTTACATCTTTGGATTATTATGGCAGTTCATTCCTCAAACAAAGGTAATTTGTGCTCCCTATGATGATGATTTATAAGAGGCTTCAACTCTGATTTCTAGCTCTGTTGCAGAAGAGACTGAAGCTTATAAATGTAAAGTTTGAGCCTCAGAGAGGAGCTCAAGTGTCTGTCTGCAAACACTATGTCTTCACCTGCTCTGTCTTTGCCTAACGCAAGTTTTGTTCAATGGGGGTGGGGCACAGTCATGCTGATCTTTTTTTTTGGGGGGGGGGTCCAGTTGTGGGGCCTGAACTCTGGGCCTGGGTGCTGTCCCTCAGCTCTTCAGCTCAAGGCTAGTGCTCTACCACTTGAGCCATAGTGCCACTTTCGGCTTTTTTCTTTTTGCTTATGTGGTGCTGGGGAATCGAACCCAGGGCCTCAGGCATGCAAGGCAAGCGCTCTACCACTGAGCCACCTTCCCAGCCCAGTCATGCTGATCTTATTTATTTGTTTGTTTGTTATTTTGTGCTGATATTGGGGCTTGTCCTCAGGACATGTCCTTTAGTTTTTTGTTGTTGTTGTTGTTCAAGGCTGGCACTCTAACACTTAAGCTATACATCTACATCCAGCAGTTTATTATAATTATAATTACAATTTTAGTAGTTAATTGGAGATAAGAGTCTCATGGACCTTCCTGATTATGCTGGTTTCAACCACCATCCTCAGCTCTCAGCCTCCTGAGTGGGTAGGATTATAGGAGTGAGAAATTAGTGTCCAGCTCAGGCTTCCACACGAAATACAGAACATTCCATTGGAATTACATTTAAATAACACATTTAAAAATTACATATGCTCCAAATACTAGGAAAGTATTATAGAAGATCACTTACTCTTTAAATCTGAAATCCAAATATAAATGGATGGCTTTTGGGTTTGTTGAATCTGGCAACACTACCCAACTCAGTTTTTCTGTTTGGGTTTTTGTTTCTGGTTAGGACTCAGAATTGAATTCAGGGGCGAATGCTTGCTTAGTTGGCACTCTACCATTTGAGCCTCCAGCCCAACATTTTTCTAGTTAAATAGACACAGAGTATCTCAGGTTTTTCTGCCCAGGATGGCTTTTAACCAACATTCTTTGAATCTCAGCCGTCTGAGTAGCTAAGATGATAGAGAAGAGAAGAATCAGGGCCTGACAATTTTTCTTTTTATACACGCAAATTTTTATTTTTATTTCAGTAACTGGAGTTAAAGATTTGGCAGAAAAAAGAAGCATGAGCTCCTTAGAGGAGGTAGCATTGTGTTCTGTCTAGGAAAGGAAATGATAGTTTTGTTCAGAGTGGGGCCCTGGACAGCTAAGGTTGTTACCTCCCTGAAGGCTGGTTTCATCAAAGGACAGCTTTCTTCTCTTAATCTCTATCATGAGGTCATTGTAGTTTTATACAATCTGCTTTCAAAGCTGGGCATAGTGGTGTACACCTTGGGCACTCTGGAGGTTGAGGCAGGAGGATCATGGATCATGAATTTGAAGCTAATTTGTATGCTACACAGCAAGACCCTGGATCAAAACTAAACAACACACACACATAGACACACACACACACACACACACACACACACACACACACACACACACACACACACAAATTGTTTTCTTTTCTTTTTTCAAAATTTTATTGTAAAGGTGATGTAAAGAGGGTTTACAGTTACATAAGTAAGGAAATGAGTACTTTTTTTTTCTGTCAAACGTTGTTACCCCTTCTCTCCTTTTCTCCTCCTTTCCTCCCCCCCACTCCTCTCCCCAAAAAGTTGTAAAATTCATTTCCAACATAGTGTCTTGTGAGTACTACTGTTGCATTGGTTCTCTCTTTGTCCTTTGTCTCTCCATTTCTGTGATTTCCCCTTCCCCAAATCAGACAAACTTATATACAAGACAAAGGGTACTGAAATAAAAAAACAGTGACAATAGGGGATAAACAAGGGAAAAAACTGAAAGAAAAAACAGAAGTAACAAAACAGTACACTAAAACAAAACCAAAACAAAACAAAATACACCCCCAGCCCCAGACCTCTTGGTTTCCTATCTTGGAGTTCATTTTGTTTAGCATCATTTTATATGGTCATATGTATATAGCAAATGAGCTATTATGATCCTCTGCTAGAACTATCCTAGACATATACTAATTATTACAAATGAGGGAAACCATGGTTACTTCACTTAATATGACTTTTTTTCCCAGTCTTTACATTTCCTTATGATTGAGGTGATGTCATTCTTTCTGATGAAAACATAGAATTCCATTGTGTATATATACCACATTTTCTTGATCTGTTCTTTTACAGAGGGGCATCTGGGCTGATTCCATTTCTTTTTTTTTTTTTTTTTTTTTTTTTGGATCCGGTCATGGGGCCTGAACTCTAGGCCTGGGTGCTGTCCCTCAGCTCTTCAGCTCAAAGCTAGCACTCTACCACTTGAGCCACAGCACCACTTCCGCCTTTTTTCTTTTTTGCTTATGTGGTGCTGAGGAATCGAACCCAGAGCTTCAGACATGCAAGGCAAGCACTCTACCACTGAGCCAACTTCCCAGCCACTGATTCCATTTCTTAGCTATGGTAAATAATGCTGAGATGAACATAATTGTGCTGGTAGCTTTAGTGTGGCCTTCTTTGTGGTCATTTGATGAATTGTTTTCAAATAAAGTCTTTCACATGCTTTTAGACAGATTAATTTTTGTGAGATTATATCTCCACTTATGTATATATATGCATACACATATATGTAATGAAAATTAAGGAAAAAAATCACAATTACTTTCCCTCTTCAAACTTTTTTTCCTTTACCTTTGTTTTTCTTTAAGTCTCTCTATCCTCTCCTGAATGCTTACAAGGTATTAGATATTGATAAAATAATACAATATTCTCGGGAAAAATCACAGAAATTTGGATTCCCAGATTTAGATTCTTTTTCAAGAAGTTACTTAATATCAATGTAATTTGGAAATCAACAGTGAAGTGTTTCTTCTGATATATTTATTTAAATGTCTTCATAGTTTGGACTGAAGGTAGGAAATACTCAACTGAAAACAGGAGTAGTCATGTAGTACAAGTTTTTGTGTTG
Organism: Dipodomys merriami; assembly: GCF_024711535.1. NCBI lineage: Eukaryota > Metazoa > Chordata > Mammalia > Rodentia > Heteromyidae > Dipodomys > Dipodomys merriami. The sequence goes on along the minus strand of NW_027206068.1, from coordinate 6,569,506 downwards.
ATGATTAAAATGATCTTTTAACTCTGTTTTATTGTAGATTCTTCTCATGGTACCAGTTTTTTAACAGTAAGTATCTTTTTCTTGCCAGTACTGGGACTTGACCTCAGGGCCTGGGTGCTATCTCTAAGCTTTTTTCCTCAATCCTGGCACTCTATCACTTGAACCATAACTCCACTTCTGGCTTTTTGGTGGTTAATTGAAGATGAGAGTCTCACAGACTCTCCTGCCTGGGCTGGCTTCTAACTGTGATCCTCAGATCTTCCCCCTGGAGTAGCTAAGATTACAAGTATGAGCCATAGACATCTGGTTTGACAGTAAGTATCTTAATGAAGTCTGAAATTTGATCTCCAGTGCACAAATTACCTTAAGTTCACAGCACTGTTTAAAATTTTTGCTTATATTTTCAAATACTTCTTTCTATATATTTTCAAATTCGTCTTTTTATGTAAACATGGATTTGACAGGGCCAATTAACTCTTTCAATTAATTGAAAGACTAGTCTTAGTTTATAGCTTATAGTTCAAACAGACTCAGTTCAATTGTAGAGTACCTCTCTAACATATGCAAGGTCACCAGTTTAAGCCCAAAAACCATAAAACAAACAAATAATATACAAACAAGATATAGGCTCTGAGAAAAGCAGAGGGTGAGAGTTGAAGTCTGAAGATGGTAGGAAATAAGCAATATGGCTTTGTGATAAAATGGATTTGAGCTAATCAGAACTCAAGTTAGGCTGATACTTGGGTGTTTGGTATATAGTTGTTTTTGTTTTGACTTGGTTTAAGCACTAGACCTTCTATCATTGAAGGTAATGATAACAAAGGCATTAGTTATCAGTGGTGGTGATTTCTCTCTGGGGTTTTCTGTCAATGTTTGCATACATGTTTGGTTATCATAACTGGTTGCCAGTAGAGGCATTTTTGGCCTCTAGTGGGAATTGGTCAGAGATGCTGTAAAATGTCCTACAAAGCACAGAACAGCCTTATAACAAAGACTAAGCTGACAGCACATCAGCAGTACCAGGACAGAGAAACCCCGAGTTAAGTGGGGAAAAAACCTGACAACAGTAGAAATTCTTCCCTGCTTGTTTTACCATTCCAGACGTGGACAATCCAGGTATGTTCAATAATGTGCTAACAGGGGCAAACAAAACTGAACCTGCCTAATTAGAAGAAGGATTTGATAACTTAAGATAAAAGAATATTGAATAAAAACATTAGAAGACAAGTAAAACTGCAGAGACCAAGAAATGATGCAGGAATATTCCTCTATCTCTTAAATAATTGCAAAGCAATGTCACCAAAATGACTACTATTGGGCATTTATTCCCCGCCCCCTCCATGGCCCCTGGCTTTCTGGCATACTGGGGCAAAGGAAAATGTCATGAATCATGATGGACTAAGGGCATGGCTCAAATGATAAAGCAAGGCAAGAGCAAGTTCCAGGACTTGAACCCAATCGCCAATACCACTAGATGAATGGATGAATAAATGAATGAGTAAATAATGAAAATTCAGAGTCTTAAAAATAATGGAACAGCTGGATACCAGTGGCTCATGCTGTAATCCTAGCTACTTAAGAGGCTAAGATCTGAGGATTGAAACTTGAAGCCAGCCTAGGTAGAAAAGACCATGAAACTCTTTTTTTTTTTTTTTTGTCCAGTCGTGGGGCCTGAACTCTGGGCCTGGGCGCTGTCCCTCAGCTCTTCAGCTCAAGGCTAGTGCTATACCACTTGAGCCAGAGTGCCACTTCTGGCTTTTTTCTTTTTTCTTATGTGGTGCTGAGGAATTGAACCCAGGGCCTCATGCATGCAAGGCAAGTGCTCTACCACTGAGCCACCTTCCCAGCCCCCATGAAACTCTTATCTCTGATTAACCACTGATGAGAGGAGTTGTGGCTCAAGTGGTAGAGTGCTAGCGTTAAGCACAAAAGCTCAGGGACAATACTTCAAGTCCTAAATTCAAGCCCAGGATTGGCAGGTGTGTACACGCATGTGTGCGTGCACACACACATACACACACAACTGAACAACTTAAAATAGGACAAATATTCAAGGGAAATTTTTCTATTCAATTTTTGTGCTAATGTAGCCCATTGATAGAATCATATTTGGCTTATAGTAATAAAAATGGATTCACTAGCTCTTGGAAAAGCAAATTGATATTGGTATTTTTCTGATAATTTATTGTATTTTTAATGCCAAAACTGCTATATGCATGAAGCTATTGATAATTGTGGATAAATTTAATTTCTAAAAGTAGAGTAAGTACATGGGGTAAGTATATACCGAAAGTAGGATCACAAAGGGAATCTTGTAGAACCACTTACTAATTAATATGGTACATGGAAAATTATTATTCTCTGACAAGTATAACAAGCAGAAAACATATCATCTCATCTTGTATGATTACATTCTCCAAACATTGAGAACACATATAACATAGACCATAAGAAAGCACTTGTATTTACTAAACTACATTTCTAGATAATTTTCCTGTTGAAGAATCTTGATAATGGGGTTATATTGTTTGATTTTTCATTTAGAATAAAATAGCCATTTTGGTAAAAGGATAACAGTTCATAATAGACATGAACTATTTTTGCTAGACAATAAAAGCCTGCATCTTCAGCACAGATACAACCATGTGGTCCTAACCACATTTCTGATCTGTGGTTGATCAAGCCCATGAATATGTAATCCACAAGATAGAGAAGGCCAGCTAGGCCTACAAATGCAGGATTTGATTTAGGGTTGATTGATGCTTAGATGTTTAGAAACACAGATATTGATAACTACTCTGAATGAGTACTCAGAAGGAGTAAAGGCCATAGTAGATCTAGCGTATCACTTTAGAGAATATATACCATGAGGAACAAAGGCTGGTGGATATGTAGCCATCAAAGGTGTTTCTTTCAGGAGAAGTGTCAGAAGCAAATGAGGAATTCAATATTGCAAATCGGGGGGAGGAGGTCGGGAGTGGGTCTTGATCCAGGGGCAGAAACCTCTGTTGGGTAAAAAACAGTATTTATAAACACTTGAGTTGAAAATTTAGCTGTCAAATTCCCCAAACTACCTTCTGCTTTCTTCTTGCTTTCTATGTGTTGGGCATACCAATTCTATGGCTTGAACTCAGGGCCTGGGGGCTTTCCTTTAGCTTTCTGATCAAGGCTGGCACTCTACCACTTGACTTGAAGATCCACTTTTGCCTTTTTGGATGGTTAATTGGAAATATGAGTCTCAGACTTTCCTTCCTGGGCTGTCTTGAACCACGATCCTCAGATCTCAGTCTCCTGCATAGTTAGGATGACAGGTGTGGACCACAGGTGCCTAGCATTCTCCTTGCTTCTTATATTAAGAAGAATAAGACAAACTGAAGAGGAAACTACTGTATGAAAAGGCTGGCAGTGAAGAAGGGGATCTACAAAGAGGGGGATAAATAAGATCAAAGTACATCATGGAGGTATTATTTGAAACCCCTCACTGTATGAAACTTATTTATTTATTTATTTATATTTTTTTCTTTTTTAGTAGTATTGAGGATGGAACTCAAGGACCCATGTTTGCTAGGCAGGTGCTCTGTCCTGTGAGCTACAATCTTGGCCCTTGTATGCAATTTAATATATACCAATTAAACCAAAAGGCAGCCAGGAACAGCAACTTATGCCCTTCATCCCAGCTTCTTGAGAGTCAGAGTTGTGGAGAATCAAAAGTTTAAGCAGGAAACTAATTAGCAAGAATCTATCTCAACAGAAGTTAGTATCTCAGTTGTGCGGAATATAATTAGGAGGATGACAGTCAGGCCTGGCTGAGCATAAATGTCTGGGACTCAAAATCCTTCTTCCTTCCTCAATTCCCTCCTATAACCTTCTTTGAACCTTTCTTCCCTTCTTCCCTCCCTCTTTCCTTCCTCTTTCATTTCTTCCTTTTCATTCTTGCTTTCTTCCATCTTTTCCCCTTCCTTCTTCCATTCTGTTTACCTTTTCAGAGTTCATGGTTATTCAAAATTGTAGCCGTTTCTACTGTTTTATTTTTACTTGATTTACAACGATGAAAATAATTCTAACACATTGCAATAAAAGCAGACTAACAGACGCATACTCAAATCTTTTATGTTCAACATAAGGACATGTTGGGCATGAGTTGCTTCTAGCAGATGTCCACTGTTTTGCATTTTCACAGCTTTATCTTTCTTTTCATCTTTCTCTCTCTCTCCCTTCCCACCCTGGTTAATACATCTAAAGAGGAACACTTTGGGAATTTATTTTTTTTTTCTATTAGATGGATCTCAATAAAACTGAGGAAGTGATATCAAAACTGGAAATCCTTCACCAGCAACCTCATATCTGGAATTTTCTACTATCTCTGCCCAAATTACCTGTGACCAATATGCACATGGAAGATGGTATCCAAGCAGTGGTACACTTTCTCCAGGCAGTTTCCAAGTAAGTGAAAACGAAAATTGTAAATGTTTTTCTTTTTCACTCTTTTTTTTGGGGGGGGGGGTCTGGTCGTGGGTCCTGAACTCTGGGCCTGGGCGCTGTCCTCAGCTCTTCAGCTCAAGGCTAGTGCTCTACCACTTGAGCCACAGCGCCACATCTGGCTTTTTTTCTTTTTTGCTTATGTGGTGCTGAGGAATCGAACCCAGGGCCTCAGGCATGCAAGGCAAACGCTCTACCACTGAGCCACCTTCCCAGCCCCTTCCTTTTCACTTTTTTATTTTTTGGTGCCAGTATTGAGGCTTGAACTGAGTTTGTCACGTTCAAACTTGGCTTTTTCACTCAGTGTTGGCACTCTACCACTTGAACTACATCTTCACTTCTGCCTTTTTGCTAGTAAATTAAAGATAAGAGTCTTATGGACTTTTCTACCTAGACTGGCTTTATCTCAGATCTCAGCCTCCTAAGTAGTAGTATTACAGGCATTGTCATGAACTGCCAGCTTCTTTTTGCTTTATAAAGAGGAAAATACATAAAATAGAGTGCTTGTTTGACAGAATGAAAATACGCACAGTAGTGTTGCCCTAAAACACCCTGACCAATTGCACCTCAGCTCTGTGCCTTTTCTGTCTTTGCACATATCTTGTGTTGGAGCAGTGCTTTTGTTCAGAGCATATCCTCCATGATTTATAAAAATATACTTTATCATGCTCACATTGCTGGGGTTACTGCAGTCTTCAAAAGATCATTTTAATGGTTATATAATATTCTGTTTGGATGAGTTTTACTGATTAATTATAACATTTGACCTTTGGTTGTTTCCAAGGTTTCTCTCTCTCTCTCTCTCTCTCTCTCTCTCTCTCTCTCTCTCTCTCTTTGTGATTACAAAATGACACCAAAATAATAACCAACAAAATCATCTAAGCTAATAAATTATTCCACAGTTATCGAAGATGTCATGAAGACCTGACACCATGTTGTTTGGGATACCTTTTAGAGAACCCCATTTCTGACTGCATTTTCCATTTTTAAAAATATGCACCATTTCCAAATTAAGTTATATTGTGTCAATACCCTACTTAAGTTGAATATCTTTTCTGACCTATAAGCTTAAATATTAATAAAATAATATGTTGATACCTAATAAATAAATGCCTTATATATATATTTGCTCCCAATGCCTAAAGGCCCTTATTCTGTGAAAAAATTTAAGAATAAGCCTGGTGCTGGTGACTTATCCCTGTAGTTCTAGCTACTCAGGAGACCGACATCTGAAAATCTTAGTTTGAAGCCAGCCTATGTTTATTGCAGCATTATTTACCATAGCTAAGATATAGAACCAGCCCAGATGCCCCTCAGTAGATGAATGGATCAAGAAAATGTGGTATATATACACAATGGAATTCTATGCCTCCAACAGAAAGAATGACATTGCCCCATTTGTTAGGAAATGGAAAAACTTGGAAAAAATTATATTAAGTGAAGTAAGCCAGGCCCAAAGAAACATAGGTCCCATGGTTTCCCTTATTTGCAATATCTAGTATATGTATGAGTCAAGCAGAAAAGGTCAGATTAGTTGATGTTAGGGAAATGAACCCTTAGATATGTATTTTAATGTTTTTTTCCCTTTCATGCATTTGTTTCTAACGCATTCATAAGATTATCTCTTTGTAGCTTTGTATGTCCCTCCCCCACAGTATAACCCCTGCTTTCACTATATTTGATGTCAGTATAACTTGTAGAGGAGATGGGGAAAAACAAGTCATTTAAGGATACAGGTGGACCTGTTGCAACAATGAGAAGTACAAGTTGTCATGTCGAAAACGAGCTTTACAATGTTGGTGCGAGGGGAGGAGGGGGGGAAGGCGGGGAGGATTGGGTGGGGGGGTGGGGAGGAGGCTGGGAAGGGATGTGAAGGGCAAACAAAGGAGGAGGCTGCAATGCTTGGTAAGAAATGTACGCATTAACCTGCCCATGTAACCCCTCTGTACAATGTGTTCACAAAAAATAAAAATAAAAATTAAAATTAAAAAAATCTTAGTTTGAAGCCAGCCTTAGCAGAAAAGTTTGTGAAAAGCTTATCTCTAACCAGCAATAAGCCAGAAGTGAAGGCATTGCTCAAATAGTAGAGCACCAGCCGTAAGTGAACAAAACAAAACAAAACAAGAGTGTGAGGCTCTGAGGTCAAGCCCCTGTACTGGCACACACGCGTGCACGCACACACGCATGCTCGTACGTGCATGTGCACATACACACACACACACACACACACACACACACACACACACACACACACCAAGTTTAAGAACAGAGATTAATCCCTAATGGGCTCAAATCCATGGGATAAGACAGAACAGAAGGTTGGTGTCTATATCATCCTTGAAGGCTGCTGTCCAAGTATTTGACTGATTGTCTAAACCTGGAACATCCATGCTGGCTTTGCATTTGCTCTGAGATTGGTTTTCGTGCACTGGCTACCCTCACTGGCTGCTCTAGGTAAGCAGGAAGATCCAAGGATTGAGCATTAAAGAACTTCTGTAGTGGGGTTATCTCAAACTCTAGGTCTATGTGAAGGACAGTTCTTCAAGTGTTTGAAGGGGGGAACCTCTCCTCTCCTGCTTAGTCTTTGTCCATGAGTTAGGGTCACATAAAAGCCAAGAGGCTTTTAACATGTAATGGTCCAACCATGTCTTACAACAGGGCTGGGTCCCAATGCCTGATGGAAGTACATTTAGAATTACTGCTGCTTGTTTGGAAGACTAGCAACTCACACTGCCTTGGTTTGTTTTGGTTCCAGTTCCTTAACATCTCTGGGAGATTTAGATTGGCTACAATACCACCAGACTTTCTCCCAGGTTTCCAAGATTGTGCTCAACGTGACCATCTCGACGCTGACATTTCTGCAACAAAATGGAGTGGTAGCGAATGGTACGCTGGGCCTCTAAGGGCTATGGCTGGGTGGCAAAATGGTTTACCACTTGAAAGTGTGTGTGATAATCCATGTGCAGTTCAGATGATGTTCAACAAAATGATTGGATTAAAGTATTGAGTGGAAAAGAATTGTTTCTTTAAATAAAACATAGAAGTTGAATGGAAATCTGGAATTCCAACTTTCTAGCAGAGTTCTGCAGTCATTACTAGTAGAAAATAACATCTTTTTTGTGGTACTGGGGTTTGAACTCAGGCTGTCATACCTGCTACATAGGTTCTGTATTGCTGAGCTATACTCCCAGTGTTTCTTATGCTTAGGAAAAACTCAGAGGTAGGGTGGGAGACATATAATGCTTCGTTGACAATTTTAATAGACTCATTTGGAAGTTTGAGTTTTTGTACATTATCCAAATATGAACAATAAACTTTGCTGGTGCTGGTGGTTTATGCCTGCAATCCTAGCTACTCAGGAGGTGGAAAGCTTAAGGATTTCAGTTCAAAGCCAGCCTTGGAAGAAAAGTCCATGACATATTAATCTCCAATTAACTACTAAAAATCCAGAAATGGAGGTGTGGCTCAAAGTGGTAGAATGCTAGCCTTGAGCAGGGACAGCACCCAGGTCCCTGAGTTCAAGGCTCAGCACCCATATAGGGAGGAAAAAAAAAAAGAAAAAGAACTATCAGCTTACCTTACAGGTGAAAACATACTATTGAGAATATAATGAAAAGAAACCATTTTTCTGCCCATTTACTGCACAGCCACTGCTAAAATTTATCTTTATTTCCCAGTGCTGGTGGCTCATGCCTAATTCCTAGCTACTCAGGAGTCTGAGATCTGAGGATCAAGGTTCAAAGTCAGCCTAGGCAGATTCTTATCTCCAATTATCCACCAGAAAACCAGACGTGATGCTGTGGCTCAAAGTGATAGAGTGCTAGCCTTGAGTGGAAAAGCTCAGGGGCAGTACCTAGGCCCTGAGTTCAAGCTTGATGACCTACAAACAAACAAAAAGTCTTTAATTCTTTTGATTCCACAAAGATGCTTTTGCCTCTTAAGCAGATTTCCATGCCTGAACGGGAAATGGCTGGTTTGCCCCTGTGGCTTTGGACAACTTCACGCATATCATTTATTGAAATTGCTCATTTTTGTATTCTGAACACTTTGTTATCTGACCCTGAATTTCAGAGTCAATGTTCTCTTCTAAGGATTGATTTTGTATTGTTTTCATAACTACTTGTAGGCTGATATCCCCATTTATTTTCTGATTCTTTTTGGAACTCTAAATAATTCTAGAGTAGTCTAAGTGTCTGAAGTTAGTTAATTTCGAGGAGTAATATTAATAGTTCAGGCTTGGGAACCAAATCACCTTAGTATGAAGTGTTGCTAAAAGTGTCACTTCTAGTATCTCTAACTGCTTCTTCTTTTTTCAAATAGGGTAATTTTAGGACCTCCCTGGTGGCGCTGCTGGTGGCTGTGTGGCAAATGCTTACCTTAGCACTTGATACCTCTTTAGCATACAATAATGCTAATTTTAATAGCAGAAACCAGTAATTTCCCTATGCACATACAACTAAACTGAAGCCAGGAGTCCTGGGTTTTTGGATTCTGGGCCATCTTAAATACCGTCCTGAAGTCCCCTTGGCCTCATCCTTTTCTGCATGGCAAATTCTCTGATTATGTTTTTCTGTAATGTTCACAGCATTAATTTAGAAACTGTAAGAGTAGTTGACACAGGTAGGTGATCAGTGGATGGATGTAGAATCACAATCTAAAATTATCTGGTTGCTAGGTTTTCAGAGAAAGGTTTGTCTTGTATTTCATACTTTTAATGTTTGCAATTGCTATGCTTCTTGGAGATTAAGACAAATCTTGGAAGTATGAGACTTGTATTTCAGGTGTACTACCTCTAGGAAGTAATGTGAGTAGCTTTTGTGTTCATGCCTTGATGATATCAGTTGAAAGAATTTATCTGTCTTTATGTAATCTTTAGAAATATGTTTGTAAAGTCTGTACAGCATTCTATATTATGAAATCACTGTAATGTATCCTTTTCCCTGAACCTTAACTTGTTTTCAATATTTAAACTGTACAAAACAAATGCAATCATGTGTTGTAGGTTCAATTTTTATTCAGTTATCCAAGTTTCTTGAGATAGGTTTACTAAAGTAAAACTGAGTTTGTTGATTTAAATTTTATAGAATGGTTGTAATTACTTGCAAACTACCCTTCAGAAAGTTTGTAACATATATACAAAAGGCCCATGACATCTCACCAAACTCTGTAGAATCCAGGACATTGTAATATTACAATGATCATTTCAGAAATAAACTACCAGTCAGTTTCTAATTGTATGACTGTCCCACTAAGAGGAAGTCTCACATTTCTCTGTTCCACTTTGCCCTGAGAAAAAATTATTCTTTTATCTAGTATATCCAAACTATATGGTCAGCCTGACATTAGCAAGAAGCTAATAGTACTCTTGCTTATCAGACCAACTTTGTGGTATTCTAGTACTAGGTTTAAGTAACTCTTGTGTTTCTTTTTGATGATTCCAAGATACAAGGGTAGTGATGCTGAATAATTTTATAGCAGATTGTATCATGGTCCTGCTTTATTAGTAGTAGTTTATGTTCCCTTATAAAATAAGCTTGACCACAGGAATGCATGTGTAGGGAAAAAAATCACAGTGAACATGGTTTTGGTGTTCACCAGTAGTCTTGGAAGGTATCCCCAAGGTCAGTGGGTAAACACTGTGGTCACTTTTCTTCATTGTTCCTGTTTAATGCTCAAATAGGATTTGTTTTTCATTTGCTTTCCCATTAGAAGTGAAAATGACATTATTTTCTGAATTAATTTAGATAGGTCAAAATATTAAAATAACTACCCTTTAAATGATTGGTTGTTTCAGAGTCAGCTTACCACCTCTCCCTGCAGAATATAGTCTGGGATCCAGAGAAAGTCCAATCTGATCTCAAATCCCGATTTGGTTTTGATGATCTTCAAATGGAACACATCCTGAATTATTCATCTGAGCTAAAGGAGGTATGCCTGTGAGCCTGCTTCTCATACTTTTGTATCTCACCTTGAGAATGACTGTAGATAGTCAGACCTGTGAATCTCTGCATTTCACACTCGGGTCAACCAACTGAAGAGAAAAAAAATTAGTAAAAACAAATCACATCTGCAATGAACATATGAACAGACATTCCCCATGTCCTTAAAGCCCAATCACTATATCATAGCAACAATTCACAAAGTATTTATATAATATTAATATGGAGAGATAAATTGATGTAGGAGAATGTCTGTATGCCATATGGAAATACTATGCTTTTTAGTATAGGTTACTTGAGTACTGGGAGTATTGATATCATTGAAGGATCCTAGAAACTGCGACATGGGAACAGAGGGACTGGGACTAGGTGACAATGGGAGATGGAAGCCAGATAGGTGGCTTCTGCTAAAATCTGAGTCTTCGAAACAGCAGACTCCTTGTATCTCTGGCTTTTCTAGGAAGTCTTTCTTTCTTTCTTTCTTTCTTTCTTTCTTCCTTCCTTCCTTTCTTTCTTTCTTTCTTTCTTTCTTTCTTTCTTTCTTTCTTTCTTTCTTTCTTTCTTTCTGTCTTTGTCACATAATCTTTTTATTTTTCTCTCACAGTTACAAATGTTTTATAGCAGAATATTTTATAAGCAACGCTTGCTTCACTTTTATTTAATATTTTTAGTTCTAATAGTAGGTAAACTCATCATCCTAAGTAGTATGGACTCTTAAAATCTACACAATAATGGACAGGAATAGATAATAATATTATCTCCATTTTGAAATTAGAAAAGTATAGTCAGGGATTCCATTGCTTGCACAAGTTTACATGATAGTTTGACTCTTACAAAGAGTTTCTTTTTTTTTTTTTTCAACTGTGCAAATACCATACAGAGGAGTTACAATTACATGGGCAAGATAATGAGTACATATTTTATCAAGCATTGTTGCCTCCTCCTTTGTTTCCCCTTCCCATCCCTTCCCATCTTCCCCTCCCCTTCTTCCCGCCCCCCCCAAAGCTGTAAAGTTCGTTTTTTGACATAATGATTTGTACATCTCATTGTTGCAATTGGTCCACCTGTATCCCTATTTAAACTATTTGTTTTTTTCCCTTCCCCTCCACAAATTATATCAACATCAAGTACAGTGAGAGCATTTTTGCTTTGTATATCCTTCCCCCAAGGTATGTCCTTCCTTGGGGGAAGGACATACAAAGCAAAAAGAAATCATCTTATAAGTATGTTAGAAACAATCACATGAAAGCAAAAACATTTGAATACTTATCTTGGGGTTCATTTCAGCTAACATCAACTTATCTGACTTTTTCTTCTTGTCTCAGACATATACTAGTTATTGCAAATAAGGGAAACCATGGGACCTATGTTTCTTTGGGCCTGGCTTATTTCACTTAATATAATATTTTAGGAAGGTCCTTTTCTTGCTTGTCATTTTACCCCAATATACAAAGACAGTTAAGAAATTACATGATATGACACTTGAACCACTGGGAGCCAATGGGAGGAAGTCAGGGATGGTGTGAGATTCCAGGCTAGGAGACAAGTGTGGTACAGGAAGTAGGAGGTACAGGTCAAAAAGTCCAGCTGGGGTAGCCAAAGTTGAGCAGCACTTCCCCAAACAGGTGAAACAAAGGGATTGGATTCACTGTCCCCTGCGATGAAGGTCACACTGATGTTGCTAAGACTTTTGTAGTCTTTCACCTGATGAGCCATCTTCTATGGCTGCAGCCCATTTGGAGATTCTACTGCTTTTTCAGGCCTGGGAACAAGAGCGCCACCTGCAGCTGTGGTTCACCCCCTGCCTTCATGTTGAGGGGTTTTCTTGTACAGTTCCTCCATCAAGATGAAAGTATAAGTGTTTAGAAGAGACCCAGAATCTCCTCTTGGGGGCTCTTAATACATACTAGAACATCCTTTCCTCACTTTTCTATGAGTTCTCAAGACCTTGCGTAAACCCTTCACTGATAACACTTGCTATGAGTATGAATTCTTATGTTAATAATATTGGAAGGCAGTGCCTTTGGGAGATAATTATGACTAGATGAAGTCATGACAATGGAGTTCCCAGGATGGCATTGGTGCTGAAGAAGAAAGAGGATGAGGAGGAAGAAGAGGAGGAAGAAGAGGAGGAGAAAAAGAGGAGGAGGAGGAAGAAGAGGAGACATGAAATAATATGCTTTATGAGTGTTGTAGATGAGTTATGAAACCCTGGTTCACTGACTTTGACTCTAATTCTCTCCTTTCTGTGGCCCAAATTTTAAAATATAGTTAGACTATATAAGACTTTTATCTTAGGATGGTAAATATTTTGAGATTAGTATTAAAAGGAAAATAGGAGAAACCACATTATGTGTCCATGGAAGACCAGAATCATGTTGTCCTGGAAGCTTCATGAATATTGTAAATTATATGTATGAGTTGCCTATTGCTGCTGTAACAAACTACCATCAATGTAGGGGACGAGTGAACCTAAGTTGACTATTATATAGTTCCAGGTATTGTAAATCTGAAATGAGTCTTCCTGGGCTAAAACTAAGGTGACTGCCAGTCTGCATTCCTTTGGGAGGTTTAACCAGAGATTCTTTTATGAAATAAAAGTAATTTCCACTACAATCTTCTATGATCAGTGACTAGACCTACAATTGAATCTAAGAAAACACAGAAAAACAAGAGAAAAACTAGGTTAAATTTTGTAGTTGGGCACTGGATTTTGCAAAGAAACAGGAGGCAGACGCCATTTTAGGCTAAATAACGGATGGGGGTTGCTCATTTTTGGTGGGAAAGCAAGTTTTGGCCAGGTGAGGATGTGTCTGGTGAACAGGGTTCTCTGTTTGGGTGAAGAACAGAGCAGTTTTGGAAATATCTTCCTAGTATGGAGTCCTCTTTATACATGACAACGCTTATACTTTATTTTTAGGGAGTTAAGGGAAGGAACTTTTCCTGTTTCGTCTGTTTCTTACTTTGCTTTTTATGTTGGAGATGGCACACTCTGTACTTTCATGGTTACTTTGCCTTTTCTAGCTTTTAGAGGCTGTCCACTTTCCCTATCAGTGGCTACTTCTCCATCTGTTAAAGTCAACTATGTCTGGTCCACTCTTTCTCATGACCCATTATGCTGATGTCCACTATTTTGTCTGCTGCTACCACTATTTAAAGACCATTGTATGCTTACTTTAGGAAAGCCTGATAATCTAGCACAATCTTCCATTCAAGGTCCACTGATTAGTGTCTTAATTGTATTTGAAACCTCCAGTCTCATTTGCCAGCCATGGAACATAGGTTCTGGGAATTAAGATGTTGGTGTTTCTGGGACCATTACCTTGCTTTCCACTCTTGTAAACATGTTCTTATGCCATATCTTTCCCTGTTTGACCTCTGCCCCTCCACTTTCCAGGTCGCAACATATGCTGCCCCTGATTAGCATGAACCAACCTCACTCTCTCTTCCTGCCGACCCTGAAAATGGTTCCTTCCATACAGTACTCTGTGAGCTTGCGTGACCTCACTCCAGCCTCCCTGATAACGCATACCTTAATTTTCTATGACAGAGCACATCCCAGTAGCCTGGTGTCTTAGTTTATCCAGTTTGGTAATTAGAAAAGAGAATGCTCTTTCCACAGCACCTTTGTCCATCCAAAGTATCAATGAAGCTGAATTGTCCCATAATTGCATTGCAAGGGAGAGTGAACATGGACAATGCTTGCATCTTCTCCATGTCTTCCTCCCGGAGAAACAGCTGTGCCCAAAGCTTGTGGCCAATCTTGAGACACAGAAATCAATTTCTCTCTTAACTACAGAAATTTCCCCCCAGGGTAAGTGACAGAGACATTATAAGAGGAACTTTATCACCTGCTACTCCTTCAATCAGGCAAATAGAAGAGCTTTTACTTCAGCAAGATTATGGTGTTGTTTTTAGGAGTGGAACATTCTAGAAAAAATGACTTCTAACCTTTTTCCTCCATGTTGTTGCCAGATTCCAACCGATGGTTTCTTAGAGAGAGTGGTGTGCTCAGCCTTGTCCAGCACTTCTGAGGATGGAGCTGAGACCAAGGGTCATGGTGGAGATTGTCAGCCTGAGTGGTCAGAAGCTAAAAACTATCTCATCCATGCAATCAGCTGGTTGCAACTGTACAAAGAGGTGCTGTCTTCTGTGTGGATGCTCAATCCTAGAGCCTGCCTGTCTGCAATATTCTGATCAGTTTCTTTCCTTTCCTTGTCATCTGCCATCTGTGGAAAGCCTTTGAGACCCCATATCCCTGCTCTTTTGTGTGCTTTCTCTCTCTCTCTCTCTCTCTCTCTCTCTCTCTCTCTCTCTCTCTCTCTCTCTCTCTCTCTCTTTTTGTCGGTTATGAGCTTGAACTCTCGGCTTGGGTGCTGTCCTTGTGCTCTACAGCTCAAGGTGAGTGCTCTACCACTTGAGCCACAGCACCACTTCTGGTTTTCTAGTGGTTTATTGAAGATACGAGTTTCACGGACTTTCCTGCCTGGGCTGGCTTTGAACCTCGATCCTCAGATCTCAGCCTCCTGAGTAACTAGGATTACAGGTGTGAGCCACCGGTGCCTGGCTGCTTTCTCTTATGTATGTTTACAGGCAGATCAGCAGACCCTTAGTAAAATCACCGAAAAGTCCATTCTAGGCAGACAGACAGCTGAGGTCCCTGGACTCATGCGGCTATATTTGCACATGATACTATTCCAGGGCTACTTCGAAAAGCTCCATGGATGTTTGTGTACAAACATTCAAATTGCCTTGTGCCTTTTTTCACATTTTGTCTGTAATGGATGTGCAAAACCAGTGATCGGGGCTTAAAGACAAACAGTGAGATAGGAAGCTCTGGCTTGTGTCAGAAATGCTGATGTGCCACAAGGTACCCTGGTCTTTGGATAGCTCAGAGGTCTTTGCCAGCACAGAGACTACACAGATCCCTCCCACACAGCCTTCTCCCATTCTCTTTGTCAGGCATTGCATTCCTTTTTTTCATGTTTCCCTTCAAAGAATGAACTTTTCCTAAAGCTTTTTATCTCCCCTCATATATGCACTAATAGGTGTTAAAAATCTTTAATGATTAATAAACATAGGTATGGTTTTCACTTGATCAGCATCACAGCAGGCAAATGCTTTGTGCATTCTCTGAGTGTCTTAAATACACAATTGTATGTATGATGTGTATCATCCATGTTTTCTCACTATTCAGTTGGGCACAAGAGATCTATTTTGATATAATGAGGATGCTGAACATCAATTCTAATTGTCTTCAGGATCTAATTATCTTCTTGAAGCCCTATCAGAAAGTTGTATCCAGTCATTATATACTAAGGATATCATGTATTTTAAGATATATTACTACATTTAAGGTATCTTAAACATGTTACTTTTCAACTTACATTACTTTTCATTATGCTGTTGTCTTCTCCCTCCTTTTTCTTTTTTGGGAATTGGAAAGAAAGAACTGTGGGATTCATTAAGAAGCTGTATCTATCCATTGCTGCCAATGTATTCTTCAAGTTCAAAGTAGTCATCATGCAATTGTTAGCACACATTTGAATTTGCCAAAATAACTAAAAATTTTATCACCTAGAATGATCTGTTACTATTTTTTAAACAAAGTACAATATTTCAGATACTAGTGGTACTAGTAGTATCATTTTAATTGCTAAATATGCAGGTGTTTGACCAGTGGCTGCAGGGTGACTTGCTTCAGAAGATGCTCACAGGCATCAGACACAGTCTGGAGGACCTCCTGGACCAGTTTGAAGAAGAGAGTGAGCCAGAGAAGGTGGTCAGAGCCTTGCACATGGCACTGCTTCTCCTGAGTGACAGCTTGGCAGCTAATGACCCCCAAGACAACTATCTGTCTCCACACCTGTAAGACACATCTCCCTCCTTCTGTTGTTGACTATGTTAGACAACACTGAATTTTCAAGAATGCATGATACTGTATAAACAATTTCTGCAAAACTATAGTTAGACAGCATATTCCTAGTTAGCAAATGAGAAAACCAATACTGTATTGTAGAGTGTTACTGGGGTAGACCTCTGGGGCAATCTGGATGTGACTGCCATGTTGAAGAAGTGGTGACACCTGCTTGTAATCCCAGCACTTGAGAGGCTTACATGGAAGGTTCTCTGAAGCTCAGGGAGGATATCTGGAGCTCAGGGAGGATATCTTGATCGATGGAGTTCAAGACCAGCCTGGCTAACACGAATGATCTCATCTCAAATAGAAAATGTAATCCAGTGGGAAGACTGCTAGTATGTGAGAAAGTGCCAGCACATGTTCTAAAATGAGTACACACATTTTAAGTTCCTTTCATGTAAAGAACTCCCTGTTTTCTCATTTAAAAACTATAGCCAAGGTATGAAACAGCCCAGATGCCCCTTAGTGGACAAATGAATCAAGAAAATGTGGTATATATACACAATGGAAATTTATCCATTAAGTAGAATGATATTACATCATTTTCAAAGAAATAGATGGTCCTGGAAAAAATGATGTTAAGTGAAATAAATCAGGCCCAGAAAGACAAAGGATACATGTTCTCTTTCATATGTGGAAACTAGAACTCATTTATAAAATTAAAAATAATAAAACCACAACAAATTTACCTTAGGATGAATGTGAGGATCTGACCTGTGGCATATCCCATCACTCCTGCTGTAATATTGTTTTCTAAGGGTATTGGAGTGACCATATCTGGGGTGATCCACAGATTTCAAAATTTATTTAAATTAATTAATCCTTGCCACTGATGGGGCTTGGACTCTAGGCCTGGGCTCTGTCTCTGAGTTTTTGTGCTCCAGGCTAGTGCTCTATCACTTGATCCACAGATCTACTTCTGGCTTTCTGTAGTTTAATGGAGATAAGAGTCTTATGGACTTTCTTGCTTCAGCTGGCTTCAGGTATGAGCCACTCTGTTTCAGAGATTTCAAAGTTGGTTTACTCATTACTTTTGGATAATTGTGACAATAATGTTTGAACATCCTTTCATACAAAGGATGAGTTCTGTTAGATACTCCCTTTCTCCAATTTAAATCAAGCAGTTACTGGTGTCCAAGTTTGTTTTTGTTTTTAAAGATTCTTACTCATACTTAGCAGGAAATCTTTTTTTTTTAAATCAATGTTCTGGCCCAGGAAGTCATACCCTTCTTTCCCACCCTGTGTCTGTAGTCAATTACTCACATTCTCTTATATTTCAAAGGATAATTGCAACCAAAACAAATGAAAGCATTGCCACCCTGTTTACTCTGAAGGACTTGGTGTCTCTACAAACCTTTTCACCTTCTTTATCTGTTCTTGCTCAAGTTGCTTCCATCAGGTAACTTGAGCCATGGAAGCTTTTCGATTATGCTCTGGGTCGGGGTGTGCAGATGCTGGTGAGCCAAAGACACAACAGGAAATACTCCAGCAATGTTTGACCCTTGAATACACACACCACTCACAGATAGGAACACTTGATGCCCTTCTCAGACCTCCATCTAGGTTCCACGACACACAGAATCATCTTCCCCTGGGGATAGCCCCCCTTTAAATTTTACCTTGGGTCTCATACATATTATTTGGGGACGAATTTCTTGGTCCAGTATGCAAAAGAACCTCTAGTCAGCAGATTGAAACAATGTAATGTGTCAAGTGCCTGGTTAGAAGGTGAAGAGAGGCATTCACTCTATGAACACAGTGCCTGAAGAAGTAGAGTATTTCCTTTGCATGGGAGCTCATGTCCCTAGCTGGCTCATTGAACTACCTTCCATTTCCTTTCCTTAATGCATGTTTGTCCTCAGATTTCACCATCTGCAGATATTTCAGACTATACTGCACAACCTACCCCCATGGCCACGTGTACAGAGACTGCAGCAGCTGGATGATGCTGTCAGAAATGCCATGGCCCAGGATTTCCATTTTGTCAAAGGTATACAGATCTGCTGTCATTTGTCACCCATTTGACGTGACATTTGTTGGTGTATGGACTTGCCACGATCTGACGGTGTTATAAAATCTGGAGCTAAGTCACGCTGGAGCTGTGTGACTGTTCATGCTTTACTCTGGTGTCATTGCTGACAGTGAGGGCACCTCCAGATGGATCCTCACCAGAAATTGCAGTCTGGGCTGGGTTATATGGTTTAACATATGCATGGACACATAGCACCAAGGATTCCTAAGCTGAAAAGATCCAAATGAATCACTAAGTTCTGGTTCCTCTGCTCCTCAGAGGGCTTGAGGCAGAGAATTGGGTTCCTCCTGGGTATGCAGAAAGCTCTTCTCTGAACTTACATTGACTCTGGTGGGTGTTGTTTCTTTCCTCCTCTGTGGAAGTCGGATATGCCTTAAAAGTGTTTTTGGTCAGTTCTGGAGCTTGAACTGGCCAGTTCTGGAGCTTTTGTGCTCAAGGCTACTTATCTGTCACTTAAGCCACAGTTTCACTTGTGGTCTTTTGGTGATTAATTGGAGATGAGATTCTCATGGCTTTTCCTGCGTGGCCTAGCTTTGAACTGAGGTGCTCAGATCTCAGCCTCCTGAATAGCTAAGATTACCAGCATGAGACACTATGCCTGGCCTTTTTGACTAAGTGGACTATAGTCTTTTCATCTTCTTAGGAGAAGAAAAATAAGATTGGTTGTTTTAGAAATACAACTGTCTCTTAACAAAAAAAAAAAAAAACCTCCTAAAGAGTCTTCAGAAAGGGAGAAATAGTGCTACAATGACTTCCCCCATTTTGCTTTCTGAGAAAGACAAGGAAATGTATGATAACAAGTTTATTGAAATGCCTAAGAATTCAAGTTAATGATTCATGCCATGCATCAAAGTCAAGTTTTAGAAGAAGCCTAACTTCAGTGAGTAATGAGTCAAATTATTGTTCTTGCAGAAATCCTTACTTCCCTGGAGACTTCAGCAAACGATTCTGTACAGGGTGGACCAGACAGATGGAAACTTAAAAAGGATGAGTTCTTTGGGGAGTTAAAGCAGGTAAACTACCGCTGAGAATTATATACTTAAGCCATCTTCATAAAACATTCAAGAAGCTCATCCAATATTCAAGGTTGCTTATGATGAGTTTGCTAGCAAAATAAAGTGAACATTAGGCCAGCTTTTTAAAAGAACTTTGCTTCCATTGTAACACTTCCATTGTTTAGTTCTACAGGTAGCTCTAGAATGCATACCACTAAATCTCTTGAAATGTTACTTACTCCTTTCCATTGTCATTAACCTTTTAGCTGCTGACAAAGAATGCTACTGCTATCTGCCTCAATGTGCACTCCTCCGAAGAAGCTCTCCTGACTTCTGGGAACTTTAGCATCTTGGGAGATGTCTGGAGATTGTTGTGTCACCATTCTGCCAATGA
This sequence comes from Dipodomys merriami, assembly GCF_024711535.1. Taxonomy (NCBI): domain Eukaryota; kingdom Metazoa; phylum Chordata; class Mammalia; order Rodentia; family Heteromyidae; genus Dipodomys; species Dipodomys merriami. Next base: position 6,549,747 of record NW_027206068.1, on the reverse strand, counting down.
GACCAGTGTTTTAAACAAGTTGCTTGCCGCAGTAGAGGATGCTGTAAGTATTCCGCCATTAGATCTCTTCCAAGAGTACCAATTACACTCATGAATCAAGTTAAATTCACTGAAGATGCTAACACTTGAAACTGTAATTTTGACACAGAATATGTTGACATCAGCCTATATAGTTCAAAGAAAGTGGTTAAGAGTATTGCTGATTGCTCAGCCAGACGTGGGACCACAGTGTTTGGTAGGCAGAGAGTGGACCACAGCATGCGGGTATAGACAAAAGTTTATTGGGTAGCTCTACTTACTTATGTATGGCATACACACAAAGAAAGTAAATCTTAGTCGGTGAGCACGCCACAGTTTCCAAAAGTTTACAGGAGATATATGTGGCCAGAGGGTTACAGAAGGTGATATGCAAGGACAAAAGGTTACAAGAAATAGATGAGTCCAAAAGGTAACAAGAGATATACAAGGCACAAATGTTTTACACATAGGAGAAGTGTCAAGGGGTTGTTTATGTGTTTATGGCACCATTAGGAAGGGGCATGAAGAGCAAAACCGGGTGCCTTCCCCTAGGTCATGGCCAAGGCGCCCAAACTTTTGCCCAGACTCGGAAGGATTTTTCTCCTTCCTGCCGGAGCTGCAGCTGGCTAGGTGCCCTGATTGTTGCCAGCACTATGGAGAAATTTTCTCCTCGCTTTCCAGCACATATAACCTTGAATAGCACAGGAGTCCTCAGGAGGGGGTCATGTGAGTCTGTGCCTCTGACAAATGGAATCATGGCTGCCCTTTAATTTCATCCCGTTGTCTAATTGCTTGGGAGTGAATCTGTCATCTACCTGGCCAAGACCTGCCTGCCTGACACTCATTATATATACCACAAACTTCCTTTTTTGTTGTTGTTGTTGGTTGTGGGGCTTGAACTCAGGAGCTGGGCACTGTCCCTGAGCCTCTTTGCCCAAGTCTAGCACTCTACCACTTTGAGCTACAGCTCCACTTCTGGTTTTCTGGTGGTGAATTGGAGATAAGAGTCTCAGGGACTTTCTTGCCTAGGCTTGGCTTTGAACTCTGACTCTCAGATCTCAGCCTCCTGAGTAGCTAGGATTACAGGTGTGAGCCACCTGCACCCAGCCATAGTCCAAATTGCAAAGCACTTACTTCTGCCTCTCTGGTTTTCTGGTCTCTAGCATGCTCCAGTTTCTAGTGGCATTTGAGGGAAAATAGGGTGATGGGTTTGGTGATTGGTCAATTTGTAGCAAAGCTATGGTTTCTACTGATCATAGACTATGAAAAACATGTTTTTCCTACCACCCAGGAACTGGGCTGAATTTATCAAATGCTCACATGCGAGTGAAGAGTAGTTGTCTATTCTGAAAGAACATTATGTTCTAGACTAGCCTTCATTCTTTTAGATCCAGAAGTAAGTATCATAATCATGTTTTTTTTCTCTCAGAGTTACCTATTTAAAATAAACACTTTCTAGCCGGGCACCAGTGGCTCATGCCTGTAATCCTAGCTACTCAGGAGTCTGAGATCTGAGAAATGCGGTTCAAAACCAGCCCAGACAGGAAAGTCCATGAGACTTTTATCTCCAAGAAACCACCAGAAACCTGGAAGTGGCACTGTGGCTCAAGTGGTAGAGCATTTGCCTTGGGCTGAAGAACTGAGGGACAGCATCTAGGCCCAGAGTTCAAGCCCCATGACTGACCAAAAAAAAAAAAAAAGAACACTTTCTGCATAAACTATGAAATAAAACAAAATAATGAAATTAATAAAAGGTAAATGATGTCATAGAAAATGAAAATTGATACAGTAATGTGTGCATAGTTCAGTCAGGTCAAGGACTTGTAGCATCTTCTCTGACAATGCATGTCAAAGGAAATGGAAACACGTAGATGTTCTCCTAATTAGGGCAGAAGACATGAGTGCATTAGAGTGCAACATTTGAAATTCTATCACAAAGAAGTTTATGAACCTTAAGTAAAGTATATAATTTAGAAGCAATATAATTCTGGAAAGGATGCTAGACAGATCCCCCCCAGAAGTGTACTTGAAGTCACGCAAGCAAGCAAATCTACTTTTGCTTGTGGATATAAGCTCTTTCCTGTTAGAAAGACCCTTCTCAATTTCTGTTTATCTATAGAGCTCAACTCCTAGCCTGCATGGCATTTGGGGTTTCTAGGTCACTTACATATGAGATGGCTTTTCTGATGGTGCTTAGGGGATGTGTTCTAACAAAAGACCCCAGAGCTCAGCAATGGAAAACAAAACACCTTCTTTTGACTCTTATGATTCTAAGTGTCAGCAAAGTGGTTCTTCTGATGGCCTTATAGGTGCTGTTCATAAGATTGATCAGAGCGACTGTTGCTTGGATGCTTAACTGGAATCCTAGGGATCAGAAACTCCCCTTTCTAATCTAGTCTCAGAGTTTCAGATGGTCCCTCAGCCAGGTAGCTGGATTTCTTATATGACCATCCAGGAATCTCAGATATGAGAAAGAAGCGCAGGATGTAAAGTCTGTCACCACTGCTCAGAAAGGGTAGGCCTAGAATTGGCACAAGTTCACTTTTGCTGCATTTAATGAGTAAGTGCAAGTCAACCAGCCTGGATGCATTCTTTTTTTTTGGGGGGGGGGTCTGGTCGTGGGGCCTGAACTCTGGGCCTGGGCACTGTCCCTCAGCTCTTCAGCTCAAGGCTAGCGCTCTACCACTTGAGCCACAGTGCCACTTCCGGCTTTTTTCTGTTTGCTTATGTGGTGCTGAGGAATTGAACCCAGGGCCTTAGGCATGCAAGGCAAGTGCTCTACCACTGAGCCAACTTCCCAGCCCCCCAGCCTGGATGCATTCTGAGAGGGGTTTACCACAGTGTAAGTTTTAGGTCTAGTTCATTGGGACTATTTGGGGAGAAAAGGTAACTCACATGGCTGTACCACTGAGGTCTCAACCAATAAAAGACAGCATTAAGTGGAATGTGAGATGAGTTAGTTTGTTATTGGGTAAATTTTCAGTTTGAAGGAGTAACTTGGAACATGATAAAATTCAAATCTACCCAGGTGCTGGTGGCTCACACCTGTAATCCTCACCACTTAGGAGGCTGAGAAATGAGAATCATGGTTCAAAGCCAGCCCAGACAGGAAAGTCTGTGAGACTCTAATCTCCAATTAGCTACCGAAACCTGGAATCGAAGCTCTGGCTCAAAGTGATAGAGTGCTAGCCTTCAGCACCAAAGCTCGGAGACAGTACTCAGGCCCTGAGTTCAAACCCCAGGACCAGCACACAAAAAAATTGAAACCTAGACCTATGCCTTCCTACAGGATATCTGATACACAGTTGACTTGGACGCCTTGGAAAGTGAGACTAGGTAAGCTAGATCTCAAGTACCCATATTTGAATGACTTAATGTTTTATAAGGGACATTTTCTTTTTTCAATTAAGGATCATATTCTGCAAGAGGTCATTACTGGGCACACAAATACTTCAGCCACAGTATCTGAAGGGAGGTTGGGCTGGAAGGAACTCGAGATGCAGCTGTCAGAAGTGAGCCTTTCCTGTTCTCGGCTCTTCCAACCACCACGTGCTCATGCCTCAAGTGTGGACGGTATCTCTTGGGGTAGCTGTGAGCATCAACTTGTCTCCACAGTGTGAGTATGTGGGGGATGGAAAGCTGCTCAACACTTGGTTATCAACATGATTTCAACTGACCCGTGCTACTCAAAGATGGGTCACATAATACATTTGGTTTCTAATAAATTTATTGGATATCTATTAGAAAATCACTTAATTTACTTTAAAGGGATTAACCTATCGGTATCATTATAAAACATCTACAACTATAACATATTAAGCACTTCCATTAAGCTTAACTATTGGCTTAATCTTTCACAAAAAATTTAGTTTAGTCCAAGCTATTAATGATTGAAATTCTTGTTAATCTCACATATTCAGTTTTCACCTAGCTGGTAATAAGTTCTGTTTTTGTGTGCTGGTATGGAGGCTTGATCTCTGGGCCTTGTGTTCTTACTTGGCTTTCTTGCTTATGGCTGACACTCTTATCACTAAAGCTATGACTCCATTCCAGCATTTTGCTAGTCTCACAGACTTTTTTGCCCTTCAATAGTTTTCTAAGTTTCAGCTTCCTGAGTAATTTGGATTTCTAGTGCCAGGCTGGGCCATCTCTTTGACACCATATTTCTCCAGAAATTTTACCTTGTTTTTATTTTGTAGCATATACATATTATATATGTGATCAATTTCCACTTCCCTTGGCTGTTAGGAAGTTCATGGTAACACACACACACACACACACACACACACACACACACACACACACACACGAGAATATATTTTTCTTTGCCTCAAAATTCATTCTATATTATACTCTTTATTTTCTTCTTTCCTAACTCCTGATTTACTCTTTTTTTTTTTTTTTTTTGTCGGCCATGGGGCTTGAACTCTTTGCCTGGGCGCTGTCCCTCAGCTCTTCAGCTCAAGGCGAGCGCTCTACCACTTGAGCTACAGCGCCACTTCCGGTTTTCTGGTGGTTTATTGGAGATAGGAGTCACACGGTCTCTCCTGCCCGGGCTGGCTTTGAACCGCGATCCTCAGATCTCAGCCTCCTGAGTAGCTAGGATTACAGGCGTGAGCCACCAGCGCCCGGCTTTTTTTTCTTTTTTGGTGCCATCCTGGATCTTAAACTTAGGCCTAGATGCTGTTGTTAAGTTTATTTTTGCTCAAGATTAATGCTCTCCCACTTAAACTATAGTTCTGCTTCTGGAATTTTTGGTTGTTTGTTGGAAATAAGAGTCTTATAGACTTTCCTGCCTACTCTGGCTTTGAACCATGATTTCCAGATTTCACTCACCTGAGTAGCTAGGATTACAGGCATGAGTCACCAGGTATCTGGCTTTGATTTACTCTTTCCTATACTATATGCATTGCCAAAAATGGTTTTAAGTCTTTTTTTTTCTTTTTCTTTTTGTGGGTCATGGGGCTTGAACTCTGGGCCTGAGCACTGTCCCTCAGCAATTCAGCTCAAGGCTAGCACTCTACGACTTGAACTATAGTACCACTTCCGGTTTTTTGAGTGGTTTATTGGAGATAAGAGTCTTACAGTCTTTCGTGCCCAGGCTGGCTTTGAACCTCAATCCTCAGATCTTAGCCTCCTGAGTAGTTAGGATTACAGGTGTGAGCCACCAGTGTCTGGCATTTTAAGTCATTTTTTAAGTCAGGGTTCAGGCTTCATAAAAAAAATCATATATGGAGTAAACTATTTCCACTATTCTAATGCCATACATATTTGTCATCTGGAAAAATAATTAGTATGTTTAATTTCTTCTGGATTCTTTCTGATTGCAGAGTATTTCACATACTTGAAAAAGCCCAAATATACCTGGAACAAATAACCTACTGGCAAGCCTTCCTACGTTTCCTCAGGATTACTTGTGAAGCAGTCCGATATGTGAATATGCAAGGAAGTTTCCAGAACAATACAACTGGTAAGTCTGCTATCTTATGTGATGACAATATAAAGTGCTTCTACTCCTCAGAGAAGTAAGATGACTGTCATAAAATACTTCACAAAAGGAACATAAATTCGAAAATTGCTAAGTACAACTTGATGTTATGCATACTCTATTCAGTTTTTCTCTATCAGTTATAGTAAGACTCCCATGAAATCCTGCTTTGAATGGCCCCTGAGTGACTCATTTTACTATGAACATCATCCTAGTGGAAGAAACCCTTTTGAACAATAAACATGAATTTTAACAAGAAAGAATATTAGGAAGTTGAAATATTTCTTATCAGGAGTGTAGATATTAGTGAGAGGGCAGACTAATGAGGAAAAGGAAGGGAGCTAATGTCAACACAATATTTTATATACATATATAAAAATGAAAGCCACATGATGAGGCTAGTTTGGGAAATGAGAATAGGGAAGAGACAATGTAGAGGGGCCATTATGAATAAGAGGCAATGTTAAAATGAAGGCTCCTGTACAATTAATTAATGTCAATTAAAAAACCATACTGAGCTGGGTGTTGATGGTTCATGCCTATAATCCTAGCTACCTGAGATCTGAGGGTCATGGATTGAAGCCAGCCTGGGAAAGCAAGTCTGTGAGACTCTTATCTCCAATAAACTACTCAGAAGAATCCAGAAGTGTCTCTGCAGTTCAAGTCATAGAGTGCTAGCCTTCAGAAAAAGAATCTCAGGGACAGTGCCCAGGCCCTGAGTTCAAACCTCAGGCTTGGCACAAAAAAATCATACTGGTTTACATGAAAATAATTATACATACAGACTAATAATGATCTGACTTAGTAGAGTTCTATGGAACTTTCTGTTTCTGTAGAACCTGGAAGTTTTTTTTTGAAGCTGTGCCAGTCTTTGGGATAACAGAGATTTCCCCATGAATTGTCTAATTGTGAGGTAATACCATTTATATTATAGGGAACTTTTGGTTTGGTTAAGCTGTCAAATATATATGTTTGATGTGAAATGCCTTGCATATCCTGATAAGACAATTGGCAGTTCCTAGATGGGGCTGGTTGTCAAGGAGTCAACTGTGTGACTGAAGGGTTTCAAGTGTTACCCACCTTACCCCAACTGATCACCTTCTCCCAGAGGAGAGAGTTAATCACAAAGAAAAATGTTTTAATCAGCCACCATACATAACAAAGCCCCCATAAAACCTCAGAGCTCCCTGGATCCGTACAGAGCTTTCAGGCTGATGCACGAAGCTCTTCACCCCAACCTTCCTGCCATCCCATGCTCTGTGCATTGCTCTCTTCTATCTGGCTCTTCTTTGGTTTTAGCCTTTATAATAACTCAATAACCTAGTCAGGAAACTGTTTTCCTCAGTTCTGTGAGTTGTTCTAGGAAACAGAACTCAAAGCTTCATAAAAACTCCCACCGGTGTAGCATGATTTCTGTTTCTACCTGGTGTCTCTTCTCATCTCTTTTGATTGGTCCTGACATTGTTCCACCTCAGTGGGACTGTCAGCATCTCCTTAGAATGCCTGCACCTTGAGTGGTTTGGGGCTGACAATGGACGTTTCTTGTTTTCTCTTCTGTGGTGCGAAAGTTTTTGTTTCTCCCTTCCGCTACAAATTTCTGCTTTTAAAAACCACCAGAGTATCTCCTTCTGTGTCTCTCAATATCAAACCTACACAACCCAGGGTTGGTCTTTGCATTTGTTCTATGATATAGGAAACTCTGTTCATCTTAAAATATTTGTCTGCATCTTTCTGGGTTGGTTGAGCTTTCTACACCTTGATTTTTTATTTTTTTCTGCTTTGTCTTGCTTTTTTTTTTTTTTTTTTTTAATTGTGTATTCTTGCTAGTAGGCACTTCTTGGCTTACTGTGGAAAATGACTTAGATAAGATTTCCAGGGGCTGGGAAGGTGGCTAAGTGGTAGAGTGCTTGCCTTGCATTCATGAGGCCCTGGGTTCTATTCCTCAGCACCACATAAGCAAAAAGAAAAAAGCTGGAAATGGCGTTGTGGCTCAAGTGGTAGAGCACTAGCCTTGAGCTGAAGAGCTGAGGGACAGCACCCAGGCCCAGAGTTCAGGCCCCAAGACTGCCCGGCCCCCTGAAAAAAAAAGATTTCCAATCTGAGGATAGTGATGCATGTATGTAATGCCAATACTCAGGAGGTTGATTGAGGCAGGAGGAACACTAGTTCAGGGCCAGCCTGGAGTACTAAGGGAAAGCCTGTCTCCAAAAAAGAAAAAAATCTCAAGGTTTTTAATGTAATTTTTCTCCATTTCCCTTTTCATTGGTAAACTGTAAGATTCTGTTCTTAGCTCTAGTGTTCTGAAATATTATTGAGACTTTAGAACTTAGGAACTTAAAAAAGTCATTATATTATGTATTCAGCATAGTCTTTCTACTTGGTAGTAGACATTTTGGAAGACATTCTTATATTATTTCTTTGGTCATTTCAAATTGTTTATGGTTTCTTCTCTTTCTAAAATGTTTTAATAGTTTTTTTCCCTTTGGTACAGTTGCCTAATTTTATAATCTTTTCGTATATTTTCTCTTCTAATTTCTGAGATTTTTTTTCTTAACTTTATTTAAAGTACTAGCACATTTTTAACTTCTGTAAACTTTTCCTGGCTTTATAGATATTCATTAAAATAGTTCGTTGTTCTTATATCTACTTTCTTGACTGAAGGTGAGTCCTTTATTTTAGAGTTTGAATCAATATTTTCTAATTCAGCTGAGTTCTCTTGTCTGTGAATGATCTCTATCTTCCATAAGAAAGTTTCTTTAAGGTCTCAGCCTCTTGCTGTCGATTTCTTTTTTTTTTTTAATTGTGAAAATACTGTACAGAGGGGTTATAATTACATGGGCAAGATAATGAGTACATTTCTTATCAAGCATTGTAGCCTCCTCCTTTGTTTCCCCTTCCCATCCCTTCTGATCCTTTCCCATCCTCCTCCTGCCCCCCCAATCTTCCCTGCTCCCCCCTTCCCCCCCACCAAAGTTGTAAAGTTCAGCTATCGATTTCTATGTGAGAATGAGTCACTAAAATATTCACTTCACAAGAGCTTGCCTGTCACCTATAGCGCTTCCCTTTAGGTAACCAGGTGACAGTGACTAGGTGACAAGCCGCTCTTCCCTGGGATGATCTTCAACCATTGGTACGGATGTGCATCTCTTCTGTAAGGCAGGCTGGTTGTTTTGAAGCCTAAAGAGCAGAATTCTCTAAATGAAGGAAAGGATTGGACTTGGCTGCCAGCATTGTGACAAACAAATGAAAGAGAATGATGAAAATTTTGCTAATTGCTATGAGAACATTAAATGATTCTTGATATGTAAAATCCACACTGTCAACCTTGGTACCCATGTCTTCCATTTCCTTGAACCCACAAACCATCAATCTTCTGATGACATAAAGGAGGAGTTGCCTGGCTGTAGTGATGAAGAAAATTTGTTAGCATTTTCATTATTCAAAGTTATACCTTCACAAATCTGCTTATTTTTAATTCTGCATCTTGTACTTAAGAGGTTTGTGGGGGTTCTATAAAGAAACTCATTGTCCCCCATTTTTTATATGTTTTTATTGTAAAAGTACAGTGCAGAGGGGTTATAGTTACATGAGTAAGGTAATGAGTACATTTCCTATGGAGCATTGTTACCTCCTCCTTTGTTTTTCCCCTGCCATCCTTCCCTTCCCCACCCCAAGTTGTAAAATTCGATTTCAACATAGTGTCTTGTACATCTGTCAACTTGTATCCTTATTTCAACATTTTGTTATTTCCTTTCCCCTCCCCAAATTAGAAAAATGTATATACAAGATGCAGGAGGCTGGGAAGGTGGCTCAGTGTTAGAGTGCTTGCTTGCATGCATGAGGCCCTGGGTTTGATTCCTTAGCACCACATAAGCAGGAAAAGCAGGACGTGGTGCTGTGTCTCAAGTGGTAGAGCAGTTGCCTTGAGCTGAAGAGCTGAGGGACAGACAGCAGCCAGGCCCAGAGTTCAGGCCCATGACTGACCTCCCCCCACCAAAAAAAAAAAAAAAATCTGTTTTCCATGTGTCCTCATTTATGCCAGGTGCCAGTGGCTCACACCTGTAGTCCTAGCTACTCAGGAGGCTGAGATCTATCTGAGGATCACAGTTCAAAGCCAACCTGGGCAGCAAAGTCTGTGACTTTTTTTTTGCCGGTCATGGATCTTGAACTCTGGGCCTGGGTGCTGTCTCTGAGCTCTTCAGCTCAAGGCGAGCGCTCTACCACTTGGGCCACAGTGCCACTTCTGGCTTTCTGGTGGTTTATTGGAGATACGAGTTTCATGGACTTTCTTGCCCGGGCTGGCTTTGAACCATGATCCTCAGATCTCAGCCTCCTGAGTAGCTAGGATTACAGGCGTGAGCCACCAGTGCCTGGCTAAGTCCTTGAGACTCTTATCTCCAATAAGCCACTGGAAGACGGGAAGTGGCGCTGTGGCTCAAGCGGTATAGTGCTCGCCTTGAGCTGAAAAGCTGAGGGACAGCGCCCAGGCCCAGAGTTCAAGCCCCATGACCGCCAAAAAAAAAAAAAAAAAAAAAAAAGACACAGGTCACTGGAATCAAATACAGTGAAAACGGGTAGGGGAAGAACATACCAAAGAACCAAAAAAAAAAAAAAAAATCACATAGTACATTATAAATACATTAAAAACAATAGCAAGAAAGAAAAAAAAAACCCTGCTATGTCCCTATCTTGGGGCTCATTTCTCTTAGCATCATCTTATATGGTCATGTGTACATAGCTTTATGACCTTTTCTGCTTGTCCTAGACATATACTAATTATTGCAAACAAGGGAAACCATGGGACCTATGTTTCTTTGGGCCTGGCTTACTTCACTTAATATAATTTTTTCCAGGGCTTTTCATTTCCTAACAAATGGGGCAATGTCATTCTTTCTGATGGAGGCACAGAATTCCATTATCTATATCTATATCTATATCTATATCTATATCTATATCTATATCTATATCTATATCTATATCTATATCTATATCTATATCTATATCTATATCTATATCTATATCTATATCTATGTCTCTATCTATCTATCTATCTATCTATCTATCTATCTATCTATCTATCTATCTATCTATCTATCTATCTATTTATCTATCTATATCACATTTTCTTGATCCATTCATCTACTGAGGCCATTGTCCCCTTTTTGAATTCTTTTTTAAGCTTAACCCGACCTTTGGTTTTCTTCTGTATCTTAACCCCCTCGTCCATTTGATTCTTATTTCTACATGTTGTTAGTTTCTTCTGCTCTTCTTTCCTTTTCTGATTTGTTTCACTATGGGGTTTGACACCTTTCTATTTCTAGTTGCTGTTTTAGTGGTTCTTGGGGAATGAGGCATGTGGTTGATCTTCCAAGTAGGTGTCCTCAGGAAAAATGTCTTAACAGTTAGAGAATCCAGAATTCCCCCATTTTTCTTGTCATTAAGATGGTCAAAAGGAGACTGAGCTGGACACTGGTGGCTTTTGTCTGTAATCTTAGCTAATTAAGAGGCTGAGGTCTGGAAATTGTGGTTCAAGCCAGCCCAGACAGAAAAGTTTCCTAGACTCCATTGATAAAACAACCATCAAAGTTCAGAGCTGGAGGAAATTATATAGCTTACTTTATTGGGTTCTTAGGAAGCGTATATGAGATGTTTGCAACATAGCACAGACTTACAGACACATACAATAGATACCAATTCCTTCTTCTTCCTTCATTGAAAGTGTCAGAATTACAATGCAGCACCAATATTTGCCAGGGAAATTAATGTGGAGGATTTTTTTCTTCTTTTGTTCATTAAAGGTATTGAAACTGCCTGGTTTCCTGATAGCATTAATATTTTTCTTATCTGTTGTTATTTACACACCAGTGTGTTAATCTAATTTTCTAGATTATTGCCATTATCTTTCTATTTCTCTATCTACTTATGCCAATTACTGAGGTATAATTGATGCAAATTTTATGCAATTTTATTTGTGAAATTAATATGAAAGTGGAAAAATTATTTGTCTCAAATTAGTATAATGATTTTGAGGATTTATTTTGTACTAATCCTGGGGCTGAACTCAGGGCCTAGGTACTGTCTCTTTTTTGCTTAAGGCTGTTTTCCTCAAGGCTAGTTTTCTGCCTCTTGAGCCACAGCTCCATTCCAGCCTTTAGTCTCACATACTTTCCTGTCTGGACTGTCTTTGAACTGTGATCCTCAGATTTCAGTCTCCTTAGTAGCTAGGATTATAGGCATAAGCCACCAGTGTCCAGCATAGAGGAAAATAAAACAGAGTTCTTGAAATATAATTGACACTCAATAAGACCCACATTTAACATATATAATTTGCTAAAATGTTGAGGTATGTTGTTATCCATAAAACTTGTCTCAGTTAACATAGCAGGCACTTTATCATCTCTGACCAACTACCTCTTGATTTATCTTTTGATCCATGAGTTGTTTAGAAGTATATTTATCTTTCAAATGTTTGGGATTTTTCAGATGTGTTTGTTATTGATTTTTGATCTAATTCTCTTAGAATTCTCTTTGTAGAAAATTCTATTAACATCAGTTAGATCAAATTTAATAGTATTGAATAAATTTTCTATATCTTTGTTGGTATTTTGCCATGATGTGGATTGAAATATCTAAATACTATGTTGATTTTTTAAACTTTTTCTTCTATTACTATTAGTTTTTGTTCATGTGTTATGAAATTCTTTTATAAAATATACAGTTTATAATTGCTGTATTTTCCTGAATATTTGATGCCTGTAATAATAAAACTATTGTCTGAACTCCAGTTTTCCCAATCAATACATGGTTTTGATTAGCCTTGAGGTACGTGCTTCTTTTCATTTATGTCTTCATATTTAAAGTGCACTTCTTATAAGTAACATATGGTTAGGTCTTTTAAAATCTGCTCTGACATGTTTTGGCTGTTTAATTGAACTGTTTAAACCGTTCAAATTGGATAATGAAAGCCAGTCATATGGTTCATGTTCTTACCTGGAAATTCCACCTCTCTGTCAGTTTTGGTTAACTTTTCTCTCATCATTTCCCTTCTTTTCATACTTGGTAAATTTTGATTAGATGCCACATTTCACCTTATTTTTGCTGGTTATTTTTGTATTTTTGGAACCAACTTGTTTTATACTAGTTTTTAAAAGGGTTTCTACCCCTTCTCTTCCCTCCTCTTCTTTTTCTCTTGTTTACTTTTTGTTTGTTTCTTTCTTTTATTCCTTTTGTGCCAGTTCTCAAGCTTGAACTCAGGCCGTGGGCACTGTCCCTGAGCTTTTTTACTCAAGGCTAGTGCTTTACCACTTGAGCCACAGCTCCACTTCTGTTTTTTGGTGGTGAACTGGAGATATGAGTCTCATATACTTTCATGCTTAGGCTAGACTGAAACCTCAATCCTCAAATCTCAACTTCCTGAGTAGCTATCTTCTTCTTCTTCTTTTCTTCTTCTTCTTCTTCTTCTTCTTCTTCTTCTTCTTCTTCTTCTTCTTCTTCTTCTTCTTCTTCTTCTTCTTCTTCTTCTTCTTCTTCTTCTTCTTCTTCTTCTTCTTCTTCTTCTTCTTCTTCTTCTTCTTCTTCTTCTTCTTCTTCTTCTTCTTCTTCTTCTTCTTCCTTCTTCTTCTTCTTCTTCTTCTTCTTCTTCTTCTTCTTCTTCTTCTTCTTCTTCTTCTTCTTCCTCTTCTTCCTCTTCTTCCTCTTCTTCTTCTTCTTCTTCCTCCTCCTCTTCCTCTTCTTCTTCTTCTTCTTCTTCTTCTTCTTCTTCTTCTTCTTCTTCTTCTTCTTCTTCTTCTTCTTCTTCTTCTTCTTCTTCTTCTTCTTCTTCTTCTTCCTCTTCTTCCTCTTCTTCTTCTTCTTCCTCCTCCTCCTCTTCCCTTCTTCTTCTTCTTCTTCTTCTTCTTCTTCTTCTTCTTCTTCTTCTTCTTCTTCTTCTTCTTCTTCTTCTTCTTCTTCTTCTTCCTCCTCCTCCTCCTCCTCCTCCTCCTCCTCCTCCTCCTCCTCCTCCTCCTCCTCCTCCTCCTCCTCCTCCTCCTCCTTCTTTCTTCTTCTTTCTTCTAATGTGGTACTGGGGAATAAACTCAGGGCCTTCCGTATGCTAGGCAAGTGTTCTATTATAGATCCTAGCCTCAGGATCTTGCTTTAAAGATTTAGGAGACAAAACTGACCACATTTTCATTCTGGTTGTAGATAATACTTACAATCGATACAAAATCCTTTCTACAGATTCCTCTCCACCACTGATGACTCATCCATGATTCTATTCTGGCTCAAGGAAATAAGCTTGTATGATCACTAAGCAGTTTATCATTAATCACTTTGGGATTGAATTAGTTAGTCTCTCATGGCATCCTCACACAGATGATTAGTTGTCAGCTGGTAGTAGATGGAAGATTGTGCTGATGTTCTTGTTTGTGCAGCCCTCTCTTGCCCTCTGAGGACCATTGTTGTCTCCCAACACTGAGCTCCATCTGTTGAGCTCAGCACATGCACTGGCTCTGGTTTCTTTTTCATATATTAGGACCTGGACCCTCTTTTAGTAGTCAACTGAGACAATCAACCCTCTTTTAGTAGTCAACTGAGATAATCAGTCATCCATCTTACCCTGTTTGTTGTCAATCTGCAATTTGTCATTGTTCATTGGCTAGTGGTGTATCATCTTTTCTGGAGGCAGATGTCAAATCAAGGAGTCATCTTCATTTTTAACATTTTCAGTCTTTTCTTGTGTGTGAATGTGTGCATGTGTGCAGAACTGAGGCTTGAGCTCAGAACTTCTCTCTCTCACACTCAGGTTTTTAGCTCATAGCTTGTGCTCTACCACTTGAGCCACAACTCCACTTCCAAGTTTTGCTGGTTAATTGGAGATAAGGGTCTTTTGAACTTTTCTTTCCAGGCTGACTTTGAACCCAGGTCCTCAGTAGCTAGTATTATAAGATGAGCCATTAGCACCTGGCTCATTTTAAACCATTTTAAGTGAACGTCTGTGGCATATTTTACTCAACTGGATTTGTCTATTATGCTCAATTTAATGTCAATATGTTTCTACCTAGTGTTCTCTGAGGACTCTCCTTGTTATAAAGAAAACATAGATTGGAAACTCATCAGCAATAATTATTTTATACTTTTAAATAATTTAATGAAGTCTCCAATAACTTCCATCTCCAGGTAAGTATTTGGAATTCAACTTCCAGATACAATTTAACTATTGTCTGAAGATATGTAAAACTTATTCATAGGCTATTCATTCTTTACTATCTATGAGATTGATTTAAGCATTGCCACAGTATTTCACATTAGGTAAGCTATTTATTTATAAAATGCATAACTTAGGTTTACATGGATTTTGAGAGTATAGATTATAGTAATAATTTTCCTGCAATTGCACTAAGATTTATAATGGATATTGTTAAAATGAGATGTTTTTGGAGAAATGGTCTCATCTAGTTGCTTAGAGTTTTGTCATGGGATCAATGATTTAGGTCTTCATGGTTCTGGAGGTGTTGGGAAAAGAAATAATCTTTAGGTATAAATATGCCAGATTATTTCCTGCTCTGCTGTTTCAGCATGTTTTGAGATGGGGATTCTTACACATGGATACAGATGCTATATCCATTTGTAAAGTACTCATTGTTTGTGAGCTGCATTAGGACTTAATGGAACAGGAGCTTTGTATTAGAAGAGTAGCATCCAACTTCACAGTGGACCAAATTTACATGTGATGTTTGCTTAAAGCACAGATGTCATACTTTGCTTCAGCTTTACTTCTTCAGTCTTACTCTTCATTTTCTCTATCAATTTTTCTAGCATGGGATCAAGATTTCTCTGTTGTTCAGCAAATTCCATAGAAGGTTCTCATGTGCACCAAAGTCTGAGAACCATTCTGCTACACTACTCTGGACCTGAGGTTCATCACCCTGGAGGGATTATTATGATTATTTTTGTGCCTGGGCACTGTCTATTAGCTTTTTTTGCTCTAGGCTGGTACTCTACCATTTGTTCCAGTGCTTCACTTCTGGCTTTTTTGGTGGATTATTGGAAATAAGGGTCTCATGGACTTTCCTGCCCAGCCTGGCTTCAAACTGTGATCTTCAGATCTCAGCCTCCTGAGTATTTAGGATTAAAGGCATGAGTCAGTAGCACCTTCTGCCCAGTGATCAGTGGTCATGGAAGGACAATGGAAGGGACCCCCTAAGAATCAGTTTCCTCCTCATGGCAAAATGATAGCTCCTCACTTTCTTGAAACCTGAACTAAGTAACAGTCCCAAAAAGATGATACCAGCCAGGCACCCTGTACCCTGGCACCAGCCAGGTACCCTGCCTGTACTCCTAGCTACTCAGGAAGCTGAGATCTAAGAATTGCAGTTTGAAGACAGCCCGGCAGGAAAGTCTGTGAGACTCTTATTCTCAATTGATTACCTAAAAGGCTGGAAGTGGAGCTATGGCTCAAGTGGTAGAGAGCAAAAAAAAAAAAAAAAAAAAGCTCAGAAATAGCACCTGGGACCTTAGTTCAAGCTCCAGGAACAGTGTGCATGTACACACCCATACCCACCTACCCACGAGCACAAAGACCACACTAAAATTAATCTTATAATTTTGTATTTCTAGACTCATCACAGTCAGTGTCTTTCATGAAAGATGCTAGTTAATTAGGTGTTGATTTAGTGAATACAAATATTAAAGACCAATCATAATTGACATTTAGAGAGTTAAATTCAAAACAACAAACCTGGCCTATGTCCTGCTCATACCACATGCTAACAGTATGAATTCATTCATTACTTTAAATAAATGAAAACATTTTTCTCATGCAATGGGAATAATGATTAAAGGCTATTGTAGGAATGAATTAAGGCTATTAAGGTGCTTTGACTATCTAGATAGAAATATTCTACAGTATCTATGACTTTTATTTTGGTGGTTCTTACTTTTACTACTATTGCTACTTCATTACCATTATAGCTCTTGATATACATATAGACTATTTTTTTTCCTTTTTGGTACTGAGGCCTCAATAGATACACTTTTTGCATTTTCCTCTATTAATGTATGATCACTTGTATAGTCCTTGTTCTATATAGTGTAGTTCCATGGTAGGCAGGATTCAGACTCAGTTTATACTAAATTCTTCATGGTAGGCCATTAACTTTCTTGATGAGAATTTTTCCAAAGAATTTTTTCAAAATAACCACTCAATCCTACAAGTAGCAGTCAATTAAATGTATTGTTATATGCTTTGTTCACATTTATTAGAGAGAAAAATAATATTGATACATTTGGTCTCTTATACTTACTCTCTCCAGAATCCAGAGTTAACAAAGTTCTAAGGAATTCATCATTCCAATTATTAGTAGTCAGAAAAGGCCAAATTCCTTTTTTCTGGACAGCTTGTGTATATGTGTGTACATGCATGTGTGCATGCATGCATATGTGTGTGTGTGTGTGTGTGTGTGTGTGTGTGTGTGTTGGTACTTGGCTTTTTTGTTCAAGGCTGGCACTCTACCATTTGAACCATACTTCCACTTTTGGTCAATTGGGATAAGAGTCTTAAAGACTTTTCTGTCTGGGGCCTTGAACCTCAGTCTTCAGATCTCAGCTTCCTGAGAAGCTAGGATTATAGGTGTGAGCACCTACACCAGGCTTTACAGCTGTTCATCTGCAGGGTTGAGGCTTGAACTATTATGAAGCTGATTCCAGTCCAGTCTCCAACAATTTTCTAGGTAACCTGTGACTTCTGACTTACAAATTAGTTCTACAAGACTTGACACGACTCTAAGTTGCTCTTCTGACAACTCTTTGTCCTTTAAAAATAAACACCTGGTTGGAAAATATCAGTGGAGGGCCCAGAATGCCTTTTGCAAAAAGATTTCCCTTAAATCACCCAGGCACACTTTTTTGTTGCATCTCACTATTTGTATCATTCTCTTGAGCCAAGACATTTTGAGAGGTACTGCAAAAGTCCTGTGATTTCTCTGGCACAGATGGCAAACTTTGGCAGTCAGATGTACTAATGTGCAAGTGAAAATAACTTACAATGCATTATTTGATGGTAAGAAACAAATGTGGACAACTGCATTGTGAAAATGTTAAACATTTTAAATTCTCACATTACTTTACCATGGGTTGGGAAATGTAGAGCACATGTTTTGGTTTACTACAAATGACTACTATCTTAGAAAATTAGTATGTAGGCTTCATTATTTTTTTCTGATTCTAAAGCACTTCTGTTAATGTTATAGGGCCTTAAATTTCACAAAGCACCTTCTGGTGGTGGAAGAGACATTGCATGCCCAGGAAAATGAACAGAAGAAATTTCTTTCATTACTTGTGGAATTTTTGGAAGAATTATTCTTGCCTGTTCCTTCCAATTCATCTATTGTTCCTGAATTCTTGTCTATCACTGAGAATGTTCATAATGGAAATGTGCCATGGGTAAATCACATGAAAAATTTAGACAGAAACCCATATCCTATTGATACTCAGAAACTTCTGGAATTTGGCAAACAGGTGACCGACAAAATACAAACTCTTGAAAGCCACTGGATGAGGACAGAATCCAAAAATATTTTGAGATTCATTGAATTAATGCTTCTTGAAATTAACCCCAAACTGCTAGAATTATGGCTCTATGGCATTCCCGAAGGTGAAAGAGTTAAATTAGAAGCACTCTCTACTCTCTTAAAATTTTCAGTTCCAGAAAATGAAAGGATTCTTAGTACAAGTTTTAACTTGTCCAGGTTGATCCATTCAGATTTGCCTAGACCACCAACTGTGAACATGGAGTTTGTATATTTAAGTGAAACTATAATAAATGGTCTTTATGAATTCGGATTCCTGAGCCAGGAAGAAGTTTCTAAAGCTCTAGACACAGTCTACGTGATTAAAAATGTGTCTCATCTTTTCTTAGCCCTTTCTGAACCCCAAAAGCAGGAAGTTGAAAAAATTTTGACTCATCTCTACCTGAATGTCTTTAACAACAAAGATTCAAGTTTACTTCTGCAGATTTATTCTTCATTTTACCAACTTATTTATCAATTCTTGAGCATTCAGAGTAGAGAGTCTTTGATAACTTATCTGACCCAAATCTCCAGAAATATTTTGCACATCGTTAAGCAATTTAATTTCCAAAACATCAGCAATGCATTTGCATTTTTATCAGAGACAGCAGAGTTTCTTGGGAGGATTTCTGAAGTTTCTTACTGTCAACAGTTGCTTTCAATTTTTAATTTTTTAGAGCTTAAAACCCAATCTCTGAAGTCTAGTGAAGACAGAGAATTGGAAGTGATCCATAGTACTTTGATAGGCCTCAAACAGTTGCTAGTAGTAGATGAAGATTTTCGTGTTTCTTTGTTCCAATATATGAGCCAACTCTTCAATGGCTCAGAACAAGCCTTGCTGAATAATGAATGCTTTATTATTTTGGATAACTTTTCTTCTATGAATTATTCAACAAATGAGAGGACTTCCTTCACTCTTCCATGGGAGAGAATATTTTCCAACCTTTCGGGAAATATCAGTGTGTTCAACGAGTTTATGGCTGTTCACTGTACTCTATCATGGCTGCAAATGTGGACAGAGATCTGGGCAAGCATTTCTCAGATCTTTAAATTTGAACTGCATATTTTCCCTCCTCTTCATGTTGGTCTCACTCAGCTTTTGGATGAATTAGAGAATGACGTGAACATTTCTAAAAGCTGCCAGGGAGTGTTTCTGACCCATCATGCTGCTAGACTCATCTTAAATTTGTTAAAAAACTTAACACAAGCCAATGACTTCCATGATTGGAATTCTCTCCTGTACCTCAGGAATCTGTGGGTAGCAGTAGATGACAAGTTAGTTACAGTAAAATCACTTAACTTGGATGAAGTAGAGAAATCATTCTTTGCCATGAAAACCGCCCTACACCAGCTAATGTCAGCTCCACTGAAAACAAGTGCAAGCAGGGAGTTTATATATTCTCTGCTGGAAGTTTTCACCAGGTTAAGCAATCCCACACAGTATATGGGCAGAAATGTAGATTTGATATATGACGATCTTGTAAAAAATCTCACAGATTGTGGAGCCAAATTTGAAAGTGTTATTAATGAACTAAGAAAAACAATAATATTTTTTAGAAATGTATCATATGATCAAGATTTATTGTCCTGTGCTGATGTTTTCCAAAAAGTTATTTCATTGATTTTGGAAGATGGCTTATTGGATGTAAATACTTCCCAGAGGGCTGTACAGATTCTGGCTATGTTAAATTCCACATTTTCTTCTGAAAACACAGTTAGTACACTAAAAGGGTGCATTACATGGATAGATGTCATAAACCATATATACATCATGTCTAACTCAAGTTTCTTTCTGGGTTCTTTTCATAGTACTTTGAGTAATTTAAGGGATATTGAAAACACAATGAACTCTACATTTAAAATTCTAACTTGGTTATTCAATACAAAGGAAAGGCTTTGTTATTTAAATGAGTCTACTATAAATTGTATAAATATTTACTTGAAAGACCTGGCTGACTTTCTAAATATTATACTTAAAACAGTCTTGGAAAAAGAGAAGGTACCAGAATTTGAGATTTTATTAGCTCTTTTAAATGATTCTACAAACCAAGTAAAGATGATTATCCATAACTTAACAAGGGACTTTGATTTCCTCTCCCAATCCAATTGGAAACATTTTAATGAATTACTTCTAACACCTGTAGATACATTAGATGGAATTCCCAATCAGTTTCAAAACATATGGCTGCATATAACAACACTGGGGAAGGAACTACAGAAACGCTTACAAGATCTTTCTCCTGCTATCCTGGAAAGAAATTCCTTTCCTAGTATGAAAAAACTTTTTGGAATATTTTCCATCAGTCCAAAGGAAAAGGATATAAACAATTTGCGCAACTCCATTTATCATTTAGCTAATTATTTTGCCTTCAGCCTAACTCATGATCTCCAAAATTCATCAGAAAGTACTCCACATGAATTAGTGAAAGCTTTGGGTCTTGTTATTCAGTTGATTAAGGATGTGTTCAACTCCTTGATACCTGCGGTCCACTCCAATGCTCCACAAAATATGAGTCATGTTCGAGTTTTAAATAAAGTGACTTCCCTCATGCATGCTCTTAAGAAGGCCGACATAGACTTATTAGTTGACCAACTTGAGCAAATCAGTGAAGGCCTAGTAGATTTCTTTAAGAATCTTAGTAGATTAGGTCCTGACAATTCAGGGGTCAACTTACTTATTGGCTTGGTGGAAAAATTTATGGCCGGTTCACACTCATGGAATGTTAATCATCTGCTGCAACTCTCTCGGCTGTTTCCTAAAGATGACGTGAATGCTGTGGTGGATTTATATTATGCTCTTCCTCATATTACGGGGCTCCTCCAGGGAATTGCTGATAAAAATATCACAGAGAGCCTCAAGGATATCTATAACTTCACACTCCTTCATGGTATAAGCACCGCCAACATCACCAAGGAAGACTTTGCCACTGTGATCAAAACTCTTCTAGATGTCATTGAGTTAATATCAGACCAACCAGCCCTTGTGTCCGAAGCTCTAACTTGCTTTCCTGTGGTTTGGTGCTGGAATGGTACAGCAGGGTTTCAGCAGAAGTCAAAGTTAGAAACTTGTAATATCCATGGCTTTATGTCTTCTTCTTTTTATGAAAAAGTGACCAGCATCCTTGACCATCTCCACCTGTCTCCTCTTGGTGAAGAGTCACAGTGTTCAAACGAAAGCTCAAGAATTGAAATGACTAGGACAGTGGTCTGTGTAATACATGAATTAGTGGACTGGAATTCTATTCTTATAAATCTGTCTGAAGTCTTCCATATTCAAACTCCACTTGTGAAAACAGTACAAGAATTTTGGCACAGGATCTTACCATTTGTTTCACCTTTTGGAAATCAAAGTAATGACAGCATCCATGAAACTTGTCCTGGTAGTTCCATGAAACAGGTTGCTTTGAAAATAATAGAACAACTAAAGCATCTGAACTTTACAAAAGGTACATCAAGTGAAAATATTCTTACTAAATTAGCTGATTTAAACAAGATTATTAACATTACCAACGGTGCAGGGATAGCTGCCCATGATAATATTCTCTTAAACTTGGAAAGGATAGTCAAATTGATTTCTAGAGATAGGTATCTAGAAAATAGTACTCATTATTTACTGTCTCCATTTTTATTTCTTCTGAATGCAAATCTTACATACAGTAGTTTAGAAACTGTATCAGATTTTATTAAGAAAAGAAAATCAACTAACAACTTTGAAGAACTGTGGGTTTACTTCAAACAAATCATGAAAGACTTAACCCACAACTTTAGTATCAAGCACCTGTTCTCTGAACTTAACAAAGAAATCCAAGACATAAATTCTGTGGACCTTCCAAATATAACTCTGAAACTTACCCAGTTTTTGGAAATACTAAATTTATCAACATCAAAGGCATTAGGAATTATTGAAGATTTCCTATTGGTGACAAAAAACTGGCTTTATGTGTATGCGAATGAAGATTATTCCCCACTGATGCAAACATTACTTGCTACTATGGACAATGAAAATTCAACTGATGTTATAACTAAGCTGACTAACGATATCACTAGCAACCTGGGGTATCTAAAAGACATTTCTAGGGAAAACAATTCTGATATTGCCACTCTCACACAGCTGCTTAATGAAGAGCAACTAAGTAATTTCTCTGTTGTACAGCTACTTCTTGTCAACATTCTAATTAATTCTTTCAATAACTTAGCATCAGGTTCTCAAGTAACAGCTCCAAATTTAGGTGATAGTGATCTCCAAATGATGAATTTCGTTAACCTCACCCTGGATCATTTACAGTCAGAAAAAGGTGGGGAGATAGTTCTCCCTCTGGGAAGTATAATGGATTTCATGGAAGAGCTTTTGAGAACATTCTCCCTAAAAGAAAAATCTGGGAACAAAATTTCTTTCCTGCTGAAAGACTTCCACAAAGATGTTATTGCAGAAATGAGGTAAGTGTACCTTGCCTCTGTATAATATGTGTATGGCTTAGCCCACTTTAATTTCTGGAGTAGAGAAATGCCAAATAATTCATTGCCTTAATGAGCATTTTTCAAAACTGTGAAGGTAAAATTACTTTGATTACTGCCATTTCATCAGTAAGCTTTTAAACCTAGCCAGGGATGATCATACATTATATTTCAATTTTTAGATTATGAAAAGTTATAAAATTCTGTCTTATGTACAAATGAAAAATTAATATTTTATGAATAAATATGTACATGTAACATGAACATGACGACCTTTTCTGTTCTCTGTCTAATCTTAAAGGGTTTTAATATTTTCCCCTTGAATTTATCTACTGTGGTTTTGTATTTAGGAGCATCAAAGTTACTAGTCACATTATTTCTGTTCAGTTACTAGTGAAAATACTACTGAGAAAGTTAACTATATTCCATGTTCTATCACTCAAGTTTCAACCATGGATGTTTACCAAGGATGGAAGAGAGAGACTTGGGTACATAATTTAGGAAACATGACATGAAAATGCAAATTCAGAAAGGGTACAGGTAGTGTAGTTCATAGTAGGCAAAGACATCAGGGACATGAGCCAAAGTTCTCCCTCTTGATGGTATATAAAGAACTTTAAGGGGAAGGGAGAGCAATGGCCTTTATAGCTACTATTGGAGTCTCTAGGTCAGGAGGCTCTATGTGACTCTTTTGCAATTAATTCACCTGATGATATCAGGTCCACCTAGACAATATTCATTTTGACTAACATGTAGTTAACTGACAAGGGACTTTATGTAAAGTCCTATATCAGCAGCATTTCTATTAGCCTTAGACTTGGTAGCTAGTATGAGACATATTTATGTCTTGTGCTTTAACTCCCATCTTCCCTTCAACTCCCTAAGGGGAATCTCCTTTAGAGCATAACCAAATCAGAGACATAAGAGAGAAAGAGGTCCTTGGGGCTGTGGGTTAGCTTAGCCAAGTTGTCATGTTGTAAAGCAATCACAGTGTCTAAGTGATAGCTAATAATTTAAAAGTTCACAGAAAGTATAAAATAGACTTTGAAATTTTTCAGAGATTTACCTTGTACATCAAGAATCACTTTGTAGTGAATTAAGATCTTTTCTAAAAACAAATGAATATGGATTTTTTGAACATTAGCTTCAAAGAATTGCGGTAAGATTGGCCATTCAAGTCCTCTACTCTTTGCATTATTTGGTAGCAAATTGTTAAGGTTCATCTAGAATTATTTCAGTAATCCATCTTTCACTAAGCATTATCATTCCATGCTATTATGAAATTAATGGCATCATTAAAACCACTACATATTTTAATCTTTCCATTGATAATATATTAACAAAAATTAATACATATTTACAGCTTTATCTCAAAAGATAAAATTCGAGAGGTACTGAAATTGGATCAATTTCTTACACTGATGAATGAATACAGATTGATGAGCTTTTTCTCATGGTTAAAGGGAACTATATTTCATCTAATCAGAAGCTCATTTATGTTAGACAGTGGAGAATTTTCTTTTGATAGCCAACGAGGACTGACATTTGTACGAGATTTATTTCATGCCCTTCTAAGGGAAACTTCACTGCAAAATGAGACTGAAGATAATCCAGACTTTCTTATGGTGGTGAGTCAACTGCTTTTCCATATGAATAACTCTGAGGAACTCATCAGCCTCAACCAAAATCTTACTTCCATCCTTCACCTTGTGAGAGAAATTTCCACAGAGATGTCAAATCTTATGGACACTCTTTCAAAGTCTCATAATCAAGACTTTCATACCTCTTTTCTTGCACTCCAAAAACTTGTACTTGCTGACCTAACCAACTTGCTTTCCTTTATAAAGGACTCATTTCCTCTAAGAAATAGAGAAACATTAGAACTCACTAAGAGGTTACTTGATGTTATCTCTCGAGTTGATAAAGAAAGTCATGGCCTGGAGCCCCTCTTAGAAATGTCTAGAATCCTCACCATGCTGCTGAATGGCAGTGCTGAGCTGAGAGATATTGCCACAGAAATGGACTTTGCTGTGAAACTTCTTAAGCTAGCAAAGAAAGTTTCAGGGAAGATGGCCACCATCTTTGAAACTCATTTTGTCCCCAACACTCAGGACACCGTGGACTTCTTTAATATTTTCTATTCTGTCATGCAGCAAAGTGTCCAGCATCTTGTGAAGGAAAGAATTCCTTTGAGAAAAGTAGATCATGTGACATTTGAACAGATCAATGATTTGCTGATGCCATTTCTTGACTTGGCCTTTGGGATGTTGGGGGTGAAGCCCAATATTTCACAGGACTCTGACGTTTTCAATATGTCATCTAGTGTAGTCTCAATTGTGAGCCAATCTAATGACTTTTCCAATATTTTGGAAGAAATAGCTGAGTTTTTAACTTCAATGGAAATCAATTTGGGAGATTTGGAGCATCTTGTGGTGGCATTTAATAATGGGACTCAAATATTTTCTATGGATTCTGTCAACTTGGGGGAAGAAATTTTGAATTGCTTAGTTCCTATCAATAACATCGCCCACAAAATGAACTTTTTAAAGCTTAATCCAATTTCCTCTCATCGTAGTCCTCAAGATACAATATGGGAAAAAATCTATGAACCATTTCATTTGGGGGATGGAATGTTAACAGAAAATAGCACAAAAATAGGGAAATCCTTTAAAATGATACTTGATCTCACATTAGAAGCCCTTTGGAATAGCTTAAAGAAGGACAATTGGGAAGCTTTTAATCTGCTGCAGGCATTGGCTGGTCGTTCAGATAACCTGTTCAGAATGATAGAAACAGTTGTAGAGACCTCCGGTGGAATTACAAGTGAAGATGGAGATGATTTAAGCAAAGATTTACTTTTCAACATGTCTTTGACTCAGGATATCACTCATCATCAACTTGAAACAGCAATCCAAAATTTGCTAGATTGGCTAATTCTCTTAGGAAAACCCTCCCTCCCAGACAACTCTCAGTGGCTGAATTCCATAAACACGTCATTCCATCAATTTTTTGAAATCTATCTTAATACAACTACTGGAAAGAATGTCATGTTACCAAAAGAAGAGATGATAGATTTCCCGTATAACCTCAAACCATTATCACCATTCAGTACATACTTGAAGAGATTACTTGTATTCATTGGATATTGGCAAAAGGTTCTACTGGCAGATCAAAGGTAATCAAAAACCCTTACTCACTCTACTTTTCCCCTACTGCAGTACCCAACAACAGATTAGGGTAAGTAGATCTCGACACTTCTGCAGTTGGCTTCCATCAAGAGTGATTCAGGACCAATAATAATTTTTTTAATATTTAACTCACTATTTGACAAGCGAATATGATTTGTATTCAGAGTTTTCCTAAAGTAAATTACTCTTAAAAGCAAAAGCCAGGCTGGATTTAAGCCTGCCAGACAGAAAAGTTTCTGAGATATTTATCTCCTATTAACCACCAAAAATCGGAAGTGGATTTAAGGGTGAAGTGTTATAGTGCTAGCCTCGAGTGAAAAAGTTAAGGGGAGAGTGTCAAAGCTCCAGTACCAATACACACACACAAGCACACACACACACAAGCACACACACACACACACACACACACACACACACACACACACACAACAAAGCCTTGTATTCTACCTACATATCTCAAGACTAGGTACATAAAAACCATTTTTTCTGAATATACTCAGATAGTTCAGGGTCCTAATATTAGCTATGAAGCTAAGAATATTAGCTCATTTTGAACAGAAAATAATGCTTGCATTTATCGCTACCCAATCCAGCCCAGGCATTGGTTGGTTCTGCATTGTTTAGATTGAAACCACCTTTAAATAGTTGATCCATCTCTCAAGTTAGGACAAAGGAAAACTCTTCTTACAAGCTTCAGTCTTGTTAGGCCTCATGCTCTGGAAACTCTCTGCTTCTTTAGATTGAAGAATTTGTTCCTTTTTGTGTGCAGAAGAGACCCAGAAGTTCTGTGCTAGCTCAATTTATTCATTCAAGGAGGGACAGGACTGTTTAGATTGTTCATAGTCCTGACTATACCTGTCTCTCTCACTCCTATGTAGAGATCAAAGGAATCTTTAAACCCTTGTTCATATGCCACCAGACCAGCTGACCTATTTTCTGCTAGCTTTGTTACAGAGCTTCACCTTGAACCCAGTCATTTTTGTCATAGTTTAGGAGGGTGTCTTTAGTTATACCTGGAGCATAGAACTCTGACTACTTTGAAATACAAATACTGGCTTTCAGAGATTCCTGCCTCATCTCCTTCTTGCTTCTGATATGAAACTAAACTGTGGCTTTAGTTTTGCTCTACTTTTGAAGTGCAGGTGGGCTTGGCAATTTCTGTTTCCCACCAATCTCATCTTACCTTTTTTTGTGTGTCATGGGGCTTGAACTCAGGGCCTGGGCGATGTCCCTGAGCGTTTGTGCTCAAGGCTAGTGCTCTACCATGTAAGCCACAGCTCCAATTCCAGCTTTTTTTGGTGGTTAATTGAATATTAAAGTCTCATTGGCTTTCCTGCATAGACTGCCTTCAAACCTCAATCCTCAGATCTCAATCTCCTGAGTAACTAGGATTACAAATGTGAGCCACTTATGCCCGGTTTCATCTTATGTTTTTTAGTCTTCCGTTAAGGGAATTTATTCCACAATTCTATATACCATAAAGTTTTAAAAATTGCTTATTTTAGTTTTATTTTTAGAGCAGCTGTTTGTTTTATATTTATGGGGTACAGTTTGATACCAGGGTTTAACTCAGAGCCCCATGCCTGCTCAGTCAGCTGGGGCTCTACCACTAGAACCACACCTCCAGCCCTACTTTTGTGGGGTCATGGAGCTTGAACTCTGGGTCTGGGTATTGTCCCTGAACTCTTCAGCCAAGGCAAGTGCTCTATCACTTTAGCCAACAGTTTTCTGGTGGTTAATTGGAGATAAGCTTCTCACTGAGTTTCCTTCCTGGGCTGGCTCTGAGCCACAATTCCAGATCTCAGCCTCCTGAGTAGCTAGGATTACAGATGTAAGCCACCCACAATCGGCCAGCCCTACTTTTTGATGGTTATTTTAGATATGGAATTTCTCAGACTTTTCTTTCTAGGCTGACTATGAAACACAGTCTTTTTGGTTTCAACCTACTGAGTAGCTAGGATTACAATAATGAAACATTGGTGTTCAGTTCCTTTGGTATTTGGATATTATATGTACATTGGACAATGATCAGCTCACAGTAATTAGCATATCTATCCTCTAAAACACTCTCCCCTCCTCTCTCCCTTCCCTCCCTCCCTCCCTTCCTTTCCCTCCCTCCCTCCCTCCCTCCCCTTCCCTTCCCTTCCCTTCTGTTTCCTTCCCTTCCCCTCTCTCCCTCCCTCCTTCCTTTCCTCCCTCCCTTCCTCCCTCCCTTCCACCCTCCCTCCCTTCCTCCCTCCCTCCCTCCCTCCCTCCTTCCCTAACTTCCTTCCTTCCTTCCTTCCTTCCTTCCTTCCTTCCTTCCTTCCTTCCTTCCTTCCTTCCTTCCTTCCTTCCTTCCTTCCTTCTTTTCTCTCTGCCAGTACTGGAGCTTGGACTTGAGTGCTATTCCTGAGCTTATTTTGCTCAAAGCTAGTGCTCTACTACTCGAGCCACAGTTACACTTTTAGATTTTTTGGTGGTTAATTGGAGATTAGAGTTTCTTGGACTTTCCTACCCAGGCTGGCTTTGAACCACAATCCTTAGATCTCAGCCTCCTAGTACCTAAAATTACAGGTGTGAACCATTGGCACCCAATGTATATCATCATCATTTGATTCCCTATAATCATTTGCCTTTGCATTTCAAGAGAATGGAGCAAAAACAAAAAGAAAGCAAATATTATGCCTCTTGGCAATTAAACCAATAATTTAAGTAAATAGGGGACACAAACCTCTCTGGGAGTCTAACTAGTGTTATCTGTGCATTTTTTGTTATTGTGACATGAATACAGTTGGGTGAAGACAATGCACATATGTAGCAATGTACCTGGTTACAGATGTTGAATGCTTAATGCCATTGTGTTTCTTCCTAAGTTTTGTTGACATATGCCAAGCTCTCCAGCAGCTAGAGATGTCCTCAGAAGACATGGAGATGCTGCAGAAAGCCAAGATGATTGCTCTACGTGTGCTCATTATCTTTGCAGGTGAGCTGCTTGATAATTGCCCAGGCTACTTTCCAGAACTTTCCCAGTAAGGGATGCAGTATTCTGAGTTTCTTTTAGCACAGACCACAGTCTTGCTTATCTGACTACTAGGTCTGTACCCATCTGGCCTATGCCTATACTCTCCTCCTCGCCAGATCCTGTCCCAGCCTTATTGAGCAATCTGTTCCTGAGTTGATGCTGAGCTTTCTGGTCATTGTGTATTTTCCCATGGAATGTACTTCTGCTGTCTCCTTGACATGACCTCCAGGTATGCTCTGTAGCCTAGAGTTAGGGACATTTCGTCCTGGACTTCCTACCTCCTTTGCTACAAGGATTTTGAGGAGCTGTCTATCAAAGACAATACTTTTGTATCTGTCATTTTTACTAGAGTCAATGTTTCTTGTAGGCAGCAGCCATGTCCTAATCATTGGTTTGTGACACAGAAGATGCAGTGCCCCAGGGTATGCTGGGTGGTCCACAAAGCATTTCCCATTAAAAAAATTATTTTATTGTAACGATGCTGTATAGAGGGGTTACAGTTACATGAGCAAGGCAATGAGTACATTTCTTGTTGAGCATTGTTACTCCCTCTTTTGTTTTTCTCCTCTGGCCCTCCCTTCCCTCTATGGTCTGTAGCTCACTGAGTGAAGGATCACTCTCTTATGAAAACCTATGTTCTCAGAGTGGTGTCCCACCATGGTGAGCACTTGCATTCTGTATGAAGCCTGTCTTACTGACTGGAGTGAACCCAATGTATGGTGGTTAGAACTCAGTTGACACCAGCCAGTGCTGGTGAGTAAAGGAGCAAATAAATGCCAAGATCCCTTCTGTGATCATGTCTCCATCCCCTGAGATTCCTAAACATTTAGTGTGTTCACATGGGAGTGTATAAGAGATACTGCATTTGGAGCTCATTGGGTACAAGTGAGGAAATGGTGAAGGATGTCATAGAGGAAAGAATCTGGCTTCCTCAGGAAGGGACACTGCGGATGAAAGACCGAAGTCCAGTCTCAGAGAGGATGGGTCGGCAGCCCTGGAATGGAATCATTGTTGGGTGTGGGCAGCTGAGGCTTAGAGCTAGGTGTGCAGAAAAGCACCTGTTGGGAGGAGGGAGCAGAGGTGAGCCTTAGGAATGAGAGTGCCAATGAACACTTGCACGTGAGAAGCGCTAGGAGGAAGCTGAACAGGGGTGAAGTGAACCAGCAAGGGGTGGAGGAGAGTGGACACCTTGATGGGGGCATCCTTGGTGAGTGCATGTAGGCAAAGCCTGAGCCAGGAGGAGGTGCAGACACACTCGGAATCCAGGGTGGGGGTGATGACTTGGGAGATGTTCAGTTAAAGTCTATGTCAGGATGCAGAGATCCCTGAATGAGGGCTGGTGTGGGCTCGACACCACCGCCCATAGGTTTATGGACAGTGTGTGGGTTCTCCACATCTTCAAGGTTGAACGAATGGAGGACCACTTCTGAGGATGTGGCGCCATGTCTGCTAAGATGTGATTGTGCCCAGGTGTCTCTAGGTCTGGCATGCACCTTGCCTCTCGCAGTCACTGAGATGAGAACAAGTTGTATAATGGAAGGAACGAGAGCTTCCACCTTCCTCCGCCTCCCTGAGTGACACCAGGAAGGCCACTGAGATTGTTCTGAGCTTTATACAGAATCGGGGTGACCCTCATTTCCAACAGCAGCTGAGAAGGTTGAGTAAGAGGGAACAGTGAACACAAGCAACTCCTAAGGGCTGGCCGGGGAGGGTGTGGGGGGGTAGGTACAGTGGGGGCCACACCTCTTCCTCCTTCTCCAGGCTGAGGATGGAGCTGTGTGCACACTATTGGGAAAACTGCTCTCAGAATTCACAGAGATGGTTCACAATGGATTCCTGTACTTTGCAACTGTCTCATCCACTCATATCTTTTACTGTATTATAAAAGTCTCCTTGAACCCTACCAGTAATGAATGTTGCAATGGGGAGGCTATGAAGATGGAGTGAAGAATGAAGGGAATTAAAAGGACTCAGTTGATATAGATGAGATTCTAACTGAATTTTTGAATTAATTAATTGACTCAATTAATTTTTGAAGGAATACTTAAAAAATTTTTTTTGAATCAAAGTCTTAGCATATAGCTGATAGAAATATGTTTAGGCAACATTTAAGTGAAATTTCATTCTGATTCTTCAGTACATTTTCCTGGCATATTGAATCCAGCTTTAGTTTTCAACGGAATTATTTTTGACATTTCCCTGTTAGCTACAGTAATGAATTTTCAATGACTTGAATATTCATTGATTCCTGGATACACACACACACACACACACACACACACACACACACACACACACACACACACACACACACACACACACACACAATATCTTGCCATTCTGTATTACAGCTGCTAAATGAATGTGAAATGATGTTAGAAAATTAACTTTGGGTTATTAAATTTCATTTCAAGCAAACTCCCGAATGAGCATTGCTTAAATGACCCCACTTTCCTTGTTAAGTTGTCACTCCCTTCTGTGCAATAAGAGGTACACGCATATAATCCAAGTACTGGGGAGGCTGAAGTAGGCTTATGTGCTGGAAGGCAGCATTGGCTACAAAAGTAGGACTCTGATTCATGAAAACTAACACGTATGTACATATGTTTATACATACACATATATGTGTGGCTAGATAAGATAGAATCTTATGGGGTGGAAGAGAACCAAGTGGGCCAATGCTTGCTGGTGACTCCAGAAGCGTAACAGTCAGATCTTACTGTTACTACTATAAATGAAACCACATTCTGCCCTATCTTGAGGTTGAATCACGTATGTCCATGAGGGAAATCATCATCATTTTTCTCTTCTGTATGGCAGCACTGAGAGTCTGCTGGGTTCATAGAAATGGAGGAAGCCTCAGTAGGCATCTATTTTAAGTTTCCCACATCACAAATTGGTAATTTGAGGCCCAGAGAATGGAGGTCAGTTGCCCATTGTTTTATTTACTTTTATTTAATTTTAGTTTTTTATTATTTTAAAATGTTGTACAAAGAGATTGCCATTTTACACAGCAGTTTATGAGTATGATGCATTTTGATCAGTGTCACCCCTTTCAAAATTCTCACCCCCACCCCTTTCCTTACTTAATATTGTAGTATATTCAACAAATTATTGACTGCAACCTCCCTATCTTCTGTGTTTCATTTATCTACCCCTTCCCCCTTGGCTTCCCTTGCAAGTACCTATTTCCTCATGTTTATTTTGTTTGCTCATGGTTTTAGAATGAGGAGTTGGATGTCAGAGCCTCTCTCTGATTGAGGAGAAAGTAAAGTGGGTAGGAATTAGGGGAGCAGAATGGAGAGCACTCGAGAGAGCTGGCGGCCACAACAGCCTCTGAATGTTTCTTCAAGGCAAGAAGGGACCAGAGGCAGGTGGGAAGGGTTGGAATTCAGCCCGTGAAGAAGTGATGTGGGGGAAGAAGATGCCCTGGGAAGTAGGTCAGTCCAGGCTTGAGCTGGGCTGTTGCTATCAAGGTGCAGCATCTTCACTGTGATGAGTGAGGGTGGGCTGCATGGCGCCAGGTCCAGATGCAGAGGGAGTTTGGCCTCCTCAGATGGTCACTCAGCTATTCTGAAATCACAGCCTCACCTCATACAGACATGGTTAGCTGAGCACCAAACATTACATGAACTTTTTCATGGTGCATTTTCCTCTCTCTTAGGCTATTTTTTCCTTTATGTTCATCCTGGGGCCTGAACTCAGGGCCTGGATGCTGTCCTTAAGCTCCACTTCTGACTTTATTTTTTATTTTTTGGGAAGGTGGTGGTTTACTGGAGATAAGTGTCTCATGGAATTTCCTGCCAGAGCTGGCTTGGAACCAAGATCCTCAGATTTCAGGTTGCTGGGTATCTAGGATTACAGGTGTGAGTCATTGGTGACTGCCAGGCTTTGTTTTTTCTGTTTTGTTTCTTAAAGTAAAATTGCTACATGCTTTTCTTTTATTATATTTTCCCCACAGTAGAAGGTCCATTGATGCTCAAAGACAAATGCTGGGATGTTTGAGAGCCTTTTGTTTCCATCACTTTGCATTTCAATTGGAAGTTAATGAAGAGATTCTGTCTGTCTGTCTATCTATCTATCTTTCTATCTATCTATCTATCTATCTATCTATCTATCATCTATCTATCTATCTATCTATCTATCTATCTATCTATCTATCTATCTATCTATCTATCTACTTACCTACCTATTTAATTAAGAGATTCTATCTTATCTATCCATACATATATGTGTATGTATACACATTTATACTTATATATTAGTTTTCATGAATCAGAGTCCTACTTCTGTAGCCAATGCTGCCTCCAGCACATAATCCTATTTCAGCCTCCCCAGTATTTGGATTATATGCATGTACCACCATGTCCAACTACATTACATTTTCTACAGTAAAGCAAATTACTACCCTTAATTGTTGAAATATGATTAATTAGAGTAATAAGTTATGCTTTTGAAAAGCATGACTTTAGGTATATTATCTTTATTACATCTATTTTTTGGGGGGAGTCCGGTTGTGAGGCCTGAACTCTGGGCCTGGGCGCTGTCCCTCAGCTCTTCAGCTCAAGGCTAGCGCTCTACCACCTGAGCCACAGCACCACTTCTGGCTTTTTTCTTTTTGCTTATGTGGTGCTGAGGAATCGAACCCAGGGCCTCAGGCATGCAAGGTAAGCGCTCTACCACTGAGCCAACTTCCCAGTCCCTTACATCTATTTTGTATATAACCACAATGTTTTTTAATGAATAAATTTTTAAAGAGTAGTTTTAAGGATTCAGAACCTGCCAGGTGCCTACACTTCCAATCAGGTATTAACAACTATCGATGCTTTTAACATTCTGAGTTTTTGGTATCTTTTGTGTAATCATTTCAGTTCGTGATATATTGACAACTATCCACACAAAATAAAGATGAGATATTTTGCATATTAAAAACAGTAGTTTTAGGTGGACAGAAAATAGCTGAACAAGGTGTACAGATACCTTCGATATGTCTATACCCTGCCCTCACACACATAAGCTACTTCACTGTCAATATCCCCCACCAGACAGTGCTCTTGTTCCAATTGATAATCCTCCTCATCAGTGACCACATCGTTGTTACCTATGGTGTGCTTTACTGGGTGTTGTGCATTACAAGGATCTGGACCAATGTACGAGACACATCAACCGTCCTAGTACCATACCACATAGCTTGACTGCCCTCAAAGTCCTATGTGTTCCATTCACACATGCTCCTGCTCTAGCTCCTGATAACCAATCATTTTTGCCATAATTAGCATTTTCCAGAAGGTCACAGGCTTCATAGTAGTGGCATGTTCAAATTGGCTTCTTTTACTTTGCCTTTTTTCCACTAACTAACTTTCTCTTTCTTTTTTCATTTCTCTAATCTTCCTCCCTCCCTCCCTCCATCCCTCACTTCCCCCTCCCTCCCACCCTCCCTCCCTTCTTCCTTCCTTCCTTCCTTCCCTCCCTCCCTGTCTCCTTCCCTCCCTCCCTGCCGTCCTTCCCTCCCTCCCTCCCCTCCCCTCCCTCCCTTCCTTCCTTCCTTCCTTCCTTCCTTCCTCTTTCTTCTTTCTTTCTTTCTTTCTTATCTTCTTTCTTTCTTCTTTCTTCTTTCTTTCTTTCTTCTTTCTTTCTTTCTTCTTCTTTCTTTCTTTCTTCTCTCTCTCTTTCTCCTTTCCCCTTTCTTATCTTCTCTTTTCTTTCTTCTTTTTTTACGGCACTAGGATTTACCCAGGGCACCCCTTTTGGTTTTAATTCTTGGATCGGTTAATCCTCACCTGAGCATTTTATTGGTTGAGATGTTGTCTGCATAACCTTTGTGCTTGGGCTGCTCTCTAAACACAGTCCCTTCATCTCTGCCTCTCAAGTAACTAGGAGTACAGGCATAAACCACCATTCCTACATGATCCAAATGATCTATAAAATGATGTTTGAGAAACAATGTAATCATTTTCCAGGATTGTATTTTTTTTTACTAATTGAAACACTAATAGTTTGGTAATATATTAAAGTACACTTACTTCATTTTCTTAGATAGCCAAGCATCTAGCAGGCACAAATCATGTGCTAGGAACTAGCAGTAATTGGAAGCAGAGATGAGATTGAGGAATTGGGGGGTGATCAGGAAATGAGCTCATGCAGGTCTGCACAGTCAGGGGAGGGTCATGGCCAGGGGCCTTGGGGCAGGTGCCTGAGGCAGCGTTCTGATAAGTAGGTATGCCCAGGCTAGGAGGCAGTGATGCTATTGTAGCAGGTATGCATAGCATGAATGGACATACTCAAGGATTGTGGGAAGCCGATGGCTGCAGAAAAGCTTTGAATGCAATATAGAACCTTTGGTCAGATTTTTATATTGGCCATCGCTTTTCAGGAAGAGGTTTGGATAGTTCTGCTAGGAGTCTGGAATTGTCTTGGTTTGACCTAGTGGGTTGCTGTTCAAAGGCACAGAACTTTGAGCTATTGGAAGGTAGAGTAGATGAAGAGATTGGATGGCTACAAGATGAAGTCGGGTGACCATCTTGAATAGCTTTCAGGTATGACTTGTAAGGTGTGGAAGAAGGGGTGGCCCACAAATGTAACTTATATTTCAACAGGCAGGGCATAGGTGAAAAATCAAGACTACCCCAGGCAAAATTGGATAACCATACTTTGTTTATAAGGACCCTGGGGAAATGGGTGCATAGGTAGAGGAAGAGCATCCATTTCTATGTTCTCAGTTCATCTCACAGTTTTTTTTTATTATATTTGAAACCCAAAGTCATTGCTTCGATTAATAAAGAAAACATGGTACATCTACATGCTACAAAGTTTATACAACCATCAAAAGGAATGAAATGCTATCATTTGTAGCCAATAGATATGGAGCTGGAAGGCATTAGGTGAATGAGTCAGGCTTAGAATTACAAATATCCCATGATCTCACTTATATTTGAAGCTCTAAGTTGATCTTATAGAAGAGTCAAGCATTTGGTTACAGAGTGGGGAAGGGCATTAGGGGAAGGAGCAGAGGTAGAGTAAAGATGATCTTGGATAGGAAGAATGACTTCTGATGGTCTAAGGCATAGTTAAATGACTGTGGTTGACAACATTTTTGTTAAATATTTTAAAATATGAATTAGGACAAAGTGTTTCAAATGGTCTTAACACCTTTCTAGGGTGATGGATATGTCAGTTATCCTGATCGGATCACTCACTATACATTGCATGCATGTATTGAAATAATACAATATATCTCAGATATAATCTGATCATGTGTTATTATGTTCATTCATTTGGATGACTTAAGAAGTTTTTAACATTTGAAAAAATTAAAAGATGACTTTTGTGAGTGTGTCCATTTAGAATGAGAGCTGTTTCCTAAAATCATTTCGCTTTGTGTGTGTTTTTCCTGCAGACAACCCTTCCTTGACCAAGGATGTTCTGTGTGCCACTCTGAACTGCAAGCCATGTGAGACAAGGCATCTTGTTTTAGCTGTCATACAAGGAGTCACTGTTGTGTACACCCACTACCAGGTATGTCCTCTCCTGTGTTTCAGAGAAGTCATAACCATTGACTCATGCAGAGAGACAAATGGAGTTATTCTAAGTTTACTGCCAGGTCCAGATAACTAGAACAACTGCACTATGCATAGTCACACTGAAAATCAAGCTTGCAGATCGCGAGCTTGCTATCCCTCCTCCATGTAAGAGTTGCTTGTTGAATTCTCAGGAACTCTCCAAGCCAGTTGCCGGTTATTAAGCCCTGCTATCATTAACAATCCAACTGTATAAACATGTGATGAAAGAATTTATATTTAAAACAAGAGTGACAAATACACAAGACCTACCACTTCTTCATGATCTCAGTATGATTTACAGTTATCAGTCCTCCAGAGATGGTTTGTACTGGTGGTTTCTATATATGAAAGGAATATTGTATATTCATGTTCTTCCTAACTCTCTGTTCAGCAATGTCCTGTTGACATCGCGAATCAGCCAATATGGGAGATTTTACACCATGGCAATTTTCAAGTCTATCAGATTATTTATTTGTTTGTTTGTTTGTTTATCCATTTATTCATTTTTGTATGGAGGACAAAGTTTCAGAATTTACCAGCCCATCACTTTCCCTAATGAACTAAATGTAAGTGGTAAGCTCCAAGAATTGATAGTTGAATAGGGCCCACGACTGCAGTTTTCTTTTCCTTCTTTCCCTCCCTCCTTCCTTCCTTCCTTCCTTCCTTCCTTCCTTCCTTCCTTCCTTCCTTCCTTCCTTCCTTCCTTCCTTCCTTCCTTCCTTCCTTCCTTCTCTTTCTCTCTCTCTTTCTTTCTCTCTCTTTCTTTCTTTCTTTCTTTCTTTCCTTCTTCCTTCCTTCCTTCCTTCCTTCCTTCCTTCCTTCCTTCTTCTTTCTTTCTTTCTTTCTTTCTTTCTTTCTTTCTTCTTTCTTTCTTTCTTTCTTTCTTTCTTTCTTTCTTTCTTTCTCTTTCTTTCTTTCTTTCTTTCCTCTTTCTTTCTTTCTTTCTTTCTTTCTTTCTTTCTTTCTTTCTTTCTTTCTTTCTTTCTTTCTTTCTTTCTTTCTTTCTTTCTTTCTTTCTTTCTTTCTTTCCTTTCTTTCTTTCTTTCCTTTCTTTTTTCTTTAGTCCTGGGGCTTGAACTCCAGGCCTGGGTTCTATCCCTGACCTTTTTATTCCAGGCTAGAGCTCTACCACTTCAGCCACAGCTCCATGTAGTTTTTTGTAGTTTTGTAGCAATAAGAGTCTCATAGACTTTCCTGCCTGGGCTAGCTTCCAACCTTAATCCTCAGATCTCAGCCCTCCTGAGTAGATAGGATGACAGGTATGTGCCACTAGTGCCTGGCTTTGCAGTTCCCTTTTAATTAATTTGGACAAGTTCCCCAAAGCTCCATGCAGGGTTCAACTTATGCTGAGTTAGAGAATGGGATATTTTTTGGGCCCATTCAGTGGCCTGGAATTAACACACACACACACACACACACACACACACACACACACACACACACACACACACACACACACACACACACACACACACACACACACACACACACACACACACACACACACACACACACACACACACACACCAACACTGGGTGTAGAGGAGGCCTGAACTGCTCAGAAAACTTGTGTGATGCCAGTGATTTTCTAACAGTGAAGAGAGAACTTGTCTTTGTTGTAGGTCTGGTTTTGAATATTATGTTGGTACTATAGTGATTCTAACCTGTTACAGGCCCAGAATATCAGAAATGTGTAAAATGATTTTCAGGCTATGTGATGAAGGTGTATAGAATTGGTATAAGTTTTCTGCTTCGACTAGAGTATCGTCCCCAAGTTAGCTCATTATATATAACATAAAATATAATATATAGTATATGGAAAATTCTAAAATCTGAAAAAAATCCAAAATTTGAGACAATTCTGGCCTCAAACTTTTAAAATATATTTTTTATTATAAAAATACTGGACAGAGGGGTTATAGTTACATGAGTTAGGTAATGAGTACAATTCCTGTCAAGCATTGTTACCTCCTCCTTTGTTTTTCCCCTATCATCCCTTCCTTCCCCACCTCCCCAACTCCTTCCCCCTGTTCCTCCTCCGACAACCCCTCCCCCCACCCTGCTCCACCATGTTGTAAAGTTTGTTTTCAACATAGTGTCTTATGCATCTCATTGTTACAATGGGTCAACCTGTATCCCTATTTCAGCATTTCGTTATTTCCCATCTCTTCCCCAAATTAGTAAAATGTATATACAAGATGCAGTGAAAACAAGGGTTATACCACGGGGGGGGGGAGGGAGAACATATAAAAGAAACAAAAAAAAACATTGTACATTATAAACATATTAAAAACAATAGCAAGGGCTGGGAAGGTGGCTTAGTAGTAGAATGCTTGCTTCACATGCATGAGGCCCTGAGTTCAATTCCTCAGCACCACATAAGCAAAAAAAGCCGGACGTGGTGCTGTGGCTCAAGTGGTAGAGCTCTTGCCTTGAGCTGAAGAGCTGAGGGACAGTGCCCAGGCCTAGAGTTCAGGCCCCATGACTGAAAAAAACCCAACAACATCCAAAACAATAACACAAAACAATAGCAAGAAAGATAAAACCACTTGTATCCCTATCTTGGGGTTCATTTTGCTTAGCATAATTTTATATGGTCATATGTACATAGCTTTTGACCGTTTCTGCTTGTCCAAGACATATACAAGTTATTGCAAATAAGGGAAACCATGGGATCTATGGTTCTTTGGGCCTGACTTACTTCACTTAATATAGTTTTTTCTAAGTCTTTCCATTTCCTAACAAATGGGACAATGCCATTCTTTCTGATGGAGGCATAAAATTCCATTGTGTATATATTCTACATTTTCTTGATCCATTCATCTACTGAGGGGCATCTGGGTTGGTTCCATATCTTAGCTATGGTAAATAATGCTGCAATAAACATAGTTGTGCTGGTAGGTTTACTATATGGTCTTGTTTGTGATCATTTAGGTAAATGCCCAAAAGTGGGATTGCTGGGTCATAAGGGAGCTCTATGTGGAGTCTTTTGAGGAACCTCCATAGTGCTTTCCAAAGTGGGTGAACAAGTTTACACTCCTACCAACAATGCAGTAAGGTTCCCTTTGTGGCTACAAACATTTTGAGCCAGTATGTTTAATTTGTATTAGATGCAGATAAACCAAAAGAATTAAAAAATCCTACACACCCTTTTTCAGTGCATTAAAGATGGTTGTGGCAAAAAAAAAATCAGGCAAGAGATTGACACGAAGACTACATTTAAAGTTCATAGTCAGTCATGATTGTCGATAGCTCTGCTATTGCTGATAAAAGTCAGAAGTTCTTTCTTTTGATGACAAAGAAAGAGCATTGGTATCTCAGGATGCAAAAATTTTGGTATGGGTTCATGGGTTGTTGGGTTTAAGTGTGAGACTAAGAAATAGAAATCTTTTCTAGGCCGTAGGATGTGGAATCTGCTTTGCCCAGCAGAGGGAGGCAAATAGTACAAAGCTATTTTTAAACTTTTCTAGGCAATTTTACAGAACCTGTATTCCCAGGGAAAGTGCAGCTCTCCACTAATGGCAATGTAATAGGAATTCAGAGAACAAACTCTTTATTCTCTTATTTTCTTGGTGCCCAGACATCAAAAAGTAGCAATTGGGAGTTAAAGGAGGACCAGAAATAAAGCTTCTAAAATGACAAGTATCCAATGGAGCTTTTAGAATAAGTTGAGTTGGAGAAAGTGGCTGGAATTCGAGGTTAAACTGGGTGGCCTGGCCAATTCCTCAAATCTAAACATGTTTACCTGTGTACATGTATATGCCCAGTTCCTGAGTGATTCAGGTCTGTTATAGGAGAGAAGGGAGGTATGATAAACTACCTTTTTCTGTGATTATTTTACATGTATAACCTAATGGGTGCCAGTCTCAAACTCTGTGCAGTACTTCTCATCTGACCCTAATATACAAGTACTGAAGGAAGTTGAAACTTTAATTACTTCTTGCTTCTGGGTAGGAAGTATGCTTTCATGTTAAATAATTGGCTCTATGACAAAGTTATTATTTTGTTAAATTTTAAATTAAATAATATAACATAATTTAAAATTTAATTTTAAAATAAAATTAACATTTAATTAAATTAAAATTAATTTTAGATTAATTAAATTAAAAGTAATTAAATTAAATGTAATTTAAATTAAAATTACATTTGGAATTCACTTTGTATGAACTAGAGGGTCTCACATCTTCTTTACTTCACAAGTCTAAATTATATTTAAATTAAAATCAAGTGCATTCATTTAAATTAATTGTTTAATTAATTAATTTTAAGTAATACACATTTTAACACAATTTTAATTTTAATACACATATTTACAAATTAGGAGTTAGCTGATCTGTTTCACTAAGCATTTTTTTAAGGTTCACCTATGTTGTTGAAAATGGCATGATTTCTTTCTATATGGAAGAATAATCTTCCATTCTGTGTATATGTATGTGTGTGAATATGTGCATGTGTACAAAGCTTTTGTTCTTTACCAATTTGTCCTTGGCCACTTTGGCAGAGTCCATGCTGAGGTTTTTGTGAACAATACTGCAGTGAACATGAGTTTGTTCCCATTGAATATAAACTCTCAGTGGTGTTGCTGGATCATACAACAGTTCCAACATGAATTTTTTGACTACACTACTTTCTATTCCCACTATTTCTCATATGATTGGTAATGTTCAGCACATTTTCATACCTGTTGGCCATTCCTGTATCTTCTTTAGAAATGCATGTATTCAGGGTCCTTTGCCTATTTTAAAATTAGGTTGTTTGTTTATTTTTTTTCCTGTTGAGTTGTGTAAGTTCTTGGGATCTGAGCTCCAAGAATTTCAATGCTAAGCCACTCAGCAGGATACTGCATATTCTCTGCTGTGCATTCTTTTTTTATTTTCAATTTTCTTTTAATTTTTAGATTTTCAGTAAGTCACAATTGGGTGGCATACAGATACAAGTGAATGTCAAGAAGTGGTAAATACTATTTTCATTATGAATACACAAGGTTATTTTTCCCTTTTAAATTCTAAATTATTCTGACAACTATTTAAGAAGTTCATAAGAATAATTCATTCAGATAATTTGAGAAAAGGAAAAAGCAATTTGTAAGGACTTTCTCCACATTATAAACTGGCTTTACTCAGCATTTTATAAGAAATAAATTTACAGCTGGGTGACAGTGGCTTGTACTCATCATCCTAGCTACTCGGGAGGCTGAGACTCTCAAGGTTTAACATCAGCAAGGCAGAAAAGTTCATGAGACCCCTTCTCAACAAAAAGCTGGATGGATGCAATGCATAAATCATATGGAAAGCATAAGATAGGTGGATCATGCCCAGGCGTGTGCCAGGCAGGAAGCTAGACAGTAGCTCCAAAATAACCAGCAAAAATCAGGGCTGGAGGTATGTCTCAGCCATAAGAGCACTTGTCTTCTGCTGTGCAGTATTGTCTTGCTGGTTTGGTTAATGGCATAGCCAGGAGTAAGGTTCTTTCTTCCTTACTTCTCAGCCAAGAGTTCTTCCTATGTACTTTACAATGTGCCATAATTTTATTCATTCTGTGTCTCAAGATTGCTGAAAATAAGCAATAAACCCTTACAATACATATAACACTGAGTGAGAACAGGTGTTGATCCAGAAACTAGACTAAAGCTTATACAACCAAGTATTTGTGTTTCTGATCTATATTTTCTAGGAAATTGAAAAGAGATGGTCGGCATCCAGTCAACTAAATTGTGAAAGTCTTATCAGGAATCTTTCTCAGACCTTAGAACACTTCACAAGCAACTTGGATCACGTCACCAACCAAGACTGCACATGCCAACCCCCACTGGAAACTGTTGAGCAACAAGTGCGTGTGTACGTACCAGAGAGGGTCTCACACCTCTTCTCTTTTTCTTCATCAGGAAGATTTCTAGCATTCTCTTTGTGTGTGCTGGTGCTGTGGCTTGAACTCGGGACCTCACTCTCTCACATAGCTTGGCTTCTTTGCTCAGAGCTGGGGCTCTGCCACTTGAACCACTGGAGCCACAACCTCTACTTCCAGCTTTTGGCTAAGTGGAGATGTGAGTCTGGCAGACTTTTTCTTGGTTGGGCTGGCTCTGGATCTCAACCAGCTCCCAGCTCTAGCATTTTCAAATTGTGAATTTCACCACTGGTCACATACATATTTCTATGTACATTTATAAACAACATCAACGTTTTCTATGACTAAGTTTTCACATGAGCAGCATTAGCCATAAGGCTAACAATTCCAATATGATATTCACCATGAATATATGAGCAGTCACATATTTTAAAATTAATTCATATTTGATTGGTTTTTCTCAGAGTTTTGGGTGCACAGGGACTTTTCATTCTCTAGATGACTTATTTTTTCTACAGAAAGATGTTTGTCTAACACTTGCTATACTAATTTCTCAGATATCCTATGATCCATCCCATCTATTTGCTCCAAATTCATTGAAGAGGCATTTATTATGCATCCTTATTCCCCTGATTCATCGTGATTGGCAGGGGCTCTGAATGGAAAAATATTGAAGTTTTGGTTTTAATGGATGTTCAAAAAATGTTCAAAAAGGGGACTTAGTGTATAACTATCAGAGGAATTCTATAGAAATGCATTTTCTTACCCAGCTCATATCCTGGGAACCTAGGCAGCATTATTCATGCCAACATTATGTCTGCTATTTTATCTTGCCTATTTTCATTTTTAATTTTCTACCATTTTAGGTTGGCCAAAAGCTTCAAGGAGAGTTGGTTGTCGGGCAATCCCATTATGTCTTTTCTTAGCAATTTCACTGTCACTGAGGGTAAGTATGTGGTTTTTTAAGTTTGCTTGATTATAAAGTTAAATTTAGTTTCTCATTCAAATATAGACTCAGAATAAAACATGAAAGAAAGTTATGCTAGACACAATAAAGAACAGTTGAGAATTTAACTGATCTGAAATATCTGGGGTTTATAAAGAAAGTCCTAAAATTCTGGAATATAAAAAAAATCAAGCAGCAGAAGAAAAACATCTGTGGTCTGGGATTTGTCCTGGCCCC
Source organism: Dipodomys merriami (assembly GCF_024711535.1). NCBI lineage: Eukaryota > Metazoa > Chordata > Mammalia > Rodentia > Heteromyidae > Dipodomys > Dipodomys merriami. The sequence continues at coordinate 6,506,460 of NW_027206068.1, read as the reverse complement.
CAAATCCCAGGCTATCTACAAATCTTTCTTTGTCTACATCATCTACAAAGTTCATAAATCTTTTGTTACATCAACATGCTAAGTCTGAAGAACTCTGGATAATCCTTAGGTCACATTCCATTTGTAAAAATGTGAGACAAGTATAAAACATGGAGACATTATGTTCACATTGCACTCAGTCATTGTTCATTAAGAAAATCTCCTTCTATGGGAAGGGATGGGAAGGGGAAACAAAGGAGGAGGCTACAATGCTTGATAAAAAATGTACTCATTATCTTGCCCATGTAATTGTAACCCCTCTGTACAGTATTTTCACAATAAAAAATAAATAAAAATTAAAAAAAAGAAAATCTCCTTCTAAAATAAATTGCAAAATATGCAGGGTTTACAGAGAGCAAAGAAGTGACCAGCAAATACCGTATAAGCCCTATTCAAATTTATTCATGGTATAAATAATCTCAAGTTTATTCATAACAAATGTATTTATTTAGTATACTTATTATAATAAATATAAAATATATTGATTTAGTGCATTTATTATAATACATACATGTATTTAATCTAAATGCATTTATTATATATTTATGTTTATAAATATATTTGTTATAATAAATATGTAAATATCATTATTTCCTCTTGCTCCACCTTTTTCAGATGTGAAAATAAAAGATTTGATGAGGAACATCACCAGGTTAATGGAAGAGCTTCAATCTTCCATCCACATCTCCAATGAAACCATCCACACTATCTTAGAGGCAAACATTTCCCACTCACAGGTACAGTGCTACTGCTTGTACTGGGCCACCTAAGATCCCTCTGTCTAAAAGGTATCATGTCATTTTTCCTCCTTGCCCTCTTCTTCCTCTCACGGCTGGTGGGATGAGTTCTTTTGTAAATGACATATCCAAAAGCAGAATGGAAAAGAGAGGACTGCAAAGGACCAATGGTTATCATGGTCTAATGCCAAAACCTGAGCCTTTATTGTCACAACTGTCTTTTTCGACGTTAGGAAGGACAAAGTTAGTGACAATATTTGTTCTAGTCCTTTCTAATGTTGATTCATGACACCTGAGGTGGGGGAGGTCTCTGCTTGGTTTTATAGATGTTCTAAAACACAAAATAGCCTCAAATAAAAACAACTTAAAAGATCTGCAGTGTACTACTGTCCCTCTTATGTGGAGAGTTACTGGGTGTAGTCTCACCATCTGCCACTCACCAAGGGAAATGAGTGATGGCAGGTCATGTCATCTCTAAGGTACTGGGTAAGGCAAGCAAAAGGGGCCAAAACTATTAGGCAACCTTGTGATATGATCTATCATGGAAGAGAGAGCAGGTAACTTTCATGTCCCCCATGGCAGATGTCACCTGGGTCCTTAGCAGGAGCTCTTTTCTCCTGTCCTGGCCTGTCCTGTCCTGTCCTGTCCTCCTCACCTCTCCTCTCCTTTGTCTTGGTACTAGAGCTTGAACTCTTGGCCTTGAGCTCTTGCTTTTTTTCCCCCCTCAAGGCTCTACCACTTGAGCCACACCCCCTACTTTCTGCTTTTTGCTGGTTAATTTGATATATGAATTTGGCAGCCCAAGGATTTGTCTACATTGGATGCCTTCAAACCACAGTCCTCATATCTCAGTCTCCTGAGTAGCTAGGATTACAGGTGTGAGCCACCAGTGCCAGCTGCAGTGCTTTTCTGTGGCAGCTTCTCAGCACGTCCAGTGGAATTTATCTTTTCTACAGGACCCAGAAACCGGTCAACATTCCAATTGACAACTGATTGAATCATACTATACAATTCAGTGGAATTTATCTTTTCTACAGGACCCAGAAACCGGTCAACATTCCAATTGACAACTGATTGAATCATACTATACAATTCTGTATAGTAAAGTCAGTAAGAATCAATCTAAGAAATAGATGAGAAGCTAGAAATCCAAAATTTAGTTTATAGTATCGCCAAGTTACTAATAGAAAGTCACATAGGAACTTATTATTATTTTTAAATAAAATGATCAGTTTCAGTTTATTAGGCTGGGAATTTGGGGAAAGAATTTTAAGGTGAGGGAAGTTTACAGTAGTGGTAAAATTTCTTCCACTTGGCTCTCAGTTGAAATAATGGCCACTTGTGGCTTGAACTCTAGAGTTATTGCAGCATATAGCAGAATTGGGGCAGGGACTGAATTACTTTGACTAGATACCTAGGATTGCTTTAAGAGAAGTGATAAAGCCCAGTGCTTGTGGCTCATGCCTACAATCCTAGCTACTCAGGAGGCTGAGATCTGAGGATTATAGTTCAAAGCCAGCCTCATCAGGAAAGTCTGCTAAGACTATTATCTCCAATTAACCACTAAAGTGGGAGAGCATTAGCCTTAAACAGAAAAGCTCAGCGACAGTCCCTGGGCCCTGATTACAAGCCCCATGACTGATAGGGAGGTAGAAGGAAGGAGGGAGGGAGGGAGGGAGAGAGAGACAACAGATTAGCTAGCTATTTGGGAACCTTTTAAATTTAGCCTTATGAAATATTTTTGGTTTGGGACAACGATATTGTTGCTTCCTGCCAGCTTTAAACAAGTGGCCACAAGGTGTCGCTGGTATTCTACCATGCAAGGTCTGTACTATGTGCTATGAGAAAGCTTGACTTGGTTAAGAAATCTCTGTGTCTTCTATCACTTCTTACTTCTTTGGAAGTGACAGTAAAGTTACTGTGGGTACTTGAATACTTGGACAGTTAGGGAACTGGGAGGGGTATAAACAAAGTATTTTTACTACTCAAATGCATAATGAGGTTATTTTCTTGGATATCCAAGAATATCCATGAACCTACCTGATTTGCAGGTGTCACTTTGAGCTTTGATTTGTTTGTTGTTTAGATTTTTTACCCTGAGCAACACTCCATTTTTTTCTTTTTTTTAACATTTAACACCCATTTTTTGTATCATTTTTCTTACTTTTGTCCCCTCCTATTGGCTTATCTCTGGTAGTTTTGATGGCCAGTTTGCAAGTTTATGATATTGGATTCATGGTATAGGCCACTGGTAGGCTGCAGGGACCTTGTAAAATTTCAGAACCTCTGCAAACTCATCTACTTATGATCTTCCTGCTTGCCAGGCTTGAATCTGATATCTGAGGCTCAGAGTCCCCTAAGGAAGCCTAAGCATTCCATGGAGTCAGCACAGCAAATACATAACCAATGATACCCATGGAGGAGAAGAGACTGGGGACATTTTCTGTAGTACAGATAACACAATGATTGATAGGGGTCGTGGACAGGAACCTCCTCAGGCAGGCAATGTTGGAGGCCAACTGGAATAATTTGAGAGCCAGAGTTTGGGAAATTGTACCAAATGAGCAGGCACAGGGATGAGCCAAAAGGAGGTTAAGAACTGGCTGATCCATTACTGCCAAGCCATTTCCCTTTCCAGCCCTCTTCTCACAACCTGCAATGGGAACTTATAGGAAGCTCTTCTCCCTTGAAAAATCTCCATTCTTGCAGGGCGCTGGTGGCTTATACCTATAATCCTAGCCACTCAGGAAGCTGGTATCTGAGGATCTTGTTTGAAGCCAGCTCAGGCAGGAAAGTCTGTGAGATTCTTATCTCCAATTAATCACAGAAAAAGCTGTAAGTGACTCTGTGGTTCAAATGGAAGAGCGCTAGCCTTGATCAATATAACTCTTATAGAACTCTCCTCCTCCTCCTCCTCCTCCTCCTCCTCCTCCTCCTCCTCCTCCTCCTCCTCCTCCTCCTCCTCCTCCTCCTCCTCCTCCTCCTCCTCCTCCTCCTCCTCCTCTTCCTCCTCCTCCTCTGCCTTCTTTTTTCTTTCCCCCTTTGGTCAGAGTGGTATTGGTGTGGCTAGGCATGTCAGTCATATCAGCTATTTGGACTTTCAGACACACTGTCATTTGCGGCTCACAGCTCTAATTCTCCTAACAAACCTTTGTAGTCCTTGGGTGTCATTGTTACTCTGTTGTATAGACAAGGAAGCTGAGGTCCATATGGTCATAGTAACTTAGAGATCATGCAGTAAGTGCTGGAGCCAGCTCTTACTAGCCTTGGCTCTACTATAACTCATTCTGGACCAGCGTTGCAACCTGTAGCTTCTGTCCTTCTGGACAGATCCTTGTTAGCTCTCTGCTGGTCTCTCATAGTTGGCTCCTGAATTTGTCTCTTTATTATGTCAGCAGAGCTGAGCAGAGATGCATTCAGAACAGAGAAATGCCCATGGGAATGTAGAGAATCTGTCCTTTTCTTACCTGACCTCACTTTACTCTTTTATCTTTCAAAGATTAATTTGGCAGAGTCTCTCTTTCCAATGATCTTGAACTCTGTATGGTTGTGAGTGGTTTTGTTCTAGTCACAAAGGAACCAAGAATAAGTACCTAGTTCACATGTTTTCTTCATCAAGTCTAAGACTATTAGCTGGGAATAAGTACTGTCTCCTATGCGCTGTTGTAAACATAAGTCATCTGACCCAAAGATGTTTAGTAGACTCTTGCTGAAAGGACAAATACCTCTCTTGGGTATCATGTCTTTTTGTTGTTGTTGTTTTGTGCTAATCACTGAACTCAGGACGTGGACACTGTCTCTGCGCTTTTGAGCTCAAGGCTAGCACTCTACCATCTGAGCCACAGCTCCCCCTTCTGGCTTTTTAGTGGCTCATTGGACTTTCCTGTCTGTGCTAGAAACTTAAAAAAATCTAAGTGACCGAGTATATATATGTGCTAACAGCAGGAAGATATCTGCCCTGGGATTTAAATCTTGCAGTTTTTCAAGCCAAATACAGATATGTAGATAAACATCAAGAACCCAGCATCTCTCATGATGAGCAAACCTTAACTCAATATACCTGGGTTGTAATTTCAATAGGAGCCATGTTCCCAGCCATGCAAAGGAGTGTTATCTTTTTTTATTCATTTTCTATTATCTTAATTATTTTATTCATTAACTTGTTTCAGGTGTTCTTCAAAAAGAAGGACAGAATATTAAAAACACAAATTATAAAATTTGGAAAGTCATAGAAATGTGCCACTAGGGTTTGTTGTCTTGTGTATGATGACTGTTGAGCCTTCAGAAGACAGGGTGTAAGATGTTCCAGGTCCTTCACTCCCCTGGTGGTTACAAAAGATGGAAAAAAATTCAATACAAATATTTTTGCTCTAGGAAAAAATTCTAAGAAAGAATGGTCAATTCCAAGACCTTTTCTTGAAACCACGGTGAGACACACAGGGATTTTCATTGGGCCAGCCTCAGTTGATAATCATAAAAAGCTGGGAGCACATTGTCTGGAGTCAAGGGTTTGGCTTTAGATGGTAAACTTTTCCGGACTTTTATCCTTGAGCCTAAAGAGGAGCTGTTCTAATAAAAGCCAGCGGGGCGGGACACCAATGGCTCACGTCTATAATCCTAGCTACTGAGGAGGCTGAGATCTGAGGATCATGGTTCAAAGCCAGCTCAGGCAGGAAAAGTCCGTGAGACTTTTCCAATAAACCACTCAGAAAACCAGAAGTGGTGCTGTGGCTCAAGTGGGTAGAGCATTAGCCTTGAGCTGAAGAGCTCAGGGACAGTGCCTAGGCCCAGAGTTCAAGCCCCATGATCAACCCCCCCCCCCAAAACAAAACAAAACAAAACAAAACAGTGGTGGACACCTGTATCCACCAGATCTCCCCTAAGAACTTCCCCTTACCTTCAAAAACCACAACTGGAATTAGAGGCAGCAAGAAAACATCCCTAAAGTGTGTCTGCTCCATATACATTCTGTATAAATGAAGGGTTGCTTGGTTAATTAATTGTAAAGGCAGATGCTAGAAGGTGCTTTTAGATGAGGTTAACATTTAAATAAGCAGACTTTGGGAAAAATGGGTCACTCTTCCTGGTGTAGTGGGCCTCCTCACCAAGTCCCCCGAAGGGCCAAGTCATGCCTGTAATCCTAGCTTTTTAGGAGGCTCAGATTGTTAGGATCACAATTTGAGGCCAGCCTGAGCAGAAAAAATTCACATGGCTCCTTCTCAATGAATTGGCCTTGTGTTAATTGGCAGCATTGGCACACACTTGTTATTCTAGCCACTTCCCAGCCTAACATAGGTGAATTGTGCCCAAGTTCACACCCAGGCAAGAAGCAAGATCCCACCTGAAAAATGACCATCCCAAATCAGGGCTCAGCAGTAAAAGCATCTGCTTGAGAAGAAGACACTGAGTTTGAACTCCAGTATCCCCCTACCTTCCACACTCCAGCAATCCATTAAAGTCCATAAGAGGAAAAAACTATGGAGGACCCTCAGTGTCCCGACCCGCAGGACTTCAACGAGGGCAGTGAACCTAAGCGAGAAGGAATGAAGGGACAAGAGACACGAAGAATGACAGCAAGACAAGGATTCTGATCAAGCTGCTAATTTTTATTTTTCACACAAGGGTATTTATATGCTTGGAATAAGGAAGCTTTTTCATTGGCCGAAGCAGCTGCAGGGTGCTTGCTTAGGGCAAGGTGAAAAGGTGCTCATTAGTAGCTTCAGGGCTCTTGCTTAGGGCAAGGTGAAAAGGTGGTCGTTAGTTATGGCAGGGTGAGAAGGTGAAAAGCCTCAAGATGTTCCAGTGAGATAGTTGGCTCCCAACACCTCAGAGAAGAGTTCTGCCTTTAAGGGGCCATCAGATTTGAGGCCATTAATGCTGAGGCAACATCTATGGGTTTCCAGCCTGCGGGACAACTAGGTAGATTTTGTGCTTCCCGGCCCTACAGCTTTATGAGTCAATTCCTTAAAATAAATTGATGTGTGTGGTTCTTGCTTTATAAGCAAAGCAACTCTCTCTCTTTCTGGTCTCTCTTTGTTTCTATCACTGTCCCTATGTTTCTCCGTTTCTGTCTCTATCTAACACACACATACACATACACACACATATGCACACAAACACACACTTTATTGGGGACCCTAATAATCCCTGATGATTTCCTAATGACTTTCTTCTGGGAATTTTTGGCATTGGAAACAGCTGGTGAGTCCCAGGTTGTCACAGAGCTCCTAAAAAACATGGATGGTAGTTCCTGTGCCCAAGGCTCCCACATGTAGGTCTCATTTGAGTAGAATGTCTCATAATGACTGTGCTCATTAGAAGAATAACAGTACCATACAAGGTACAGTTGGTTTTGTTTTTATTTTGCTTTTTAGTTTTATCAACAATGTCACTCAGTGAAAGACATATTCAAGCTGCAGTCCCTGACTCTGGCATGTAAGATCATAAAGGAGGTTCTGTGGTTCTCTAATGGTCTTTCCTCTGAACTTTATTTACTTACTCTTTTTAAAATTGATGATGACAAACTTGGTAATCCCATTTGAATCAGGAAGTAGAGGAGGCAAAAACTAGTTTCACACTGTTAGCTGAATAAACAGATAAACTGAAAGCAAAGGGGGAAGACTCAGCATCAAGCAAGCAAGACCCAAACTCCAAATATGAGGGCAGGAGTTGGGAGCATGGGGTAGAGTGGGTGTGCACTCAGAGGCGAGCCCCACTGGGAGAGGAGTAAAGGGTTGTGCCATTGTGCTCTGAGCACTCAGGGCAAGCAGTAGAAGCAGTCAGAGAATGATGTGTGCTTTCAGCAATAGGTTTATTCAAAATGTTGAAGACAAAAGAGAGACTTGGGCTCAATTATTGTTGTATCTTGAATGTTTCCCAAAGGCCTGGTCTCCAGCCTATGGTTCTGCTAGAGGTAGTGGAACTTCAGAAGGTTGGGCCTCATGGGAGGAAGTTAGGTCATTGGAGGTGTGTCCTTGAAGGAGACACTGGGATCATGGTCCACCATATCTTTCTTTTCATTTGCTGATGTTCCTGAGATGAACAGTTTTGCTCAATCATGATCTCCCTATCTGCCTTTCCACAGTCTCAAGGACAATCAGCCAATGGATCAGAAATTGAACCCTTTGAATCCAGCAGCCACAATAAATGTTCTCTCCTTTTTTATTATTTACCTGAGGTATTTTGTCACAAAGATGGAAAGCTGAATAAGACAGACCTGTATGCAGGTGACTCTTCAACACATCTTCAGAACTGGTTCCCAGGTAGCCAGGAGGAAGCCGAATGTGAGGAGCTGAAGCTCAAAATGTCCTTGTTATGCTCACTTCTTATCCTTGTGTTTTGAAACAGATTCTCACCAGTGTCCTCACTGCAGCTTTTTCTGGAAAGTGTGACCAAAAAATTCTTCATCTCCTGCTGACATTTCCTGAGGATGAAAAGTCTTGGCTTGCTGTGAAGGAGCTTTGTGGCTTGCCTGGGTCTGTAGTATATACTCTGATTGTGGCCATGAGTCAGAACCTGAACCTGCGGGCTTTTGTTTACAAAGTAAGGAGGAGGGGTTGTTGGGGCATGTGGACTTGTGCAGAGGATGCTGCTGCCTGGCTGTGCAGAATCAATCATCTCATCCTTGATATCCTGGGAGATTGGTTCCAGGATCTCCCTTGGCTACAAAACTCCAAGGATGCTCAAATCTTTTACATGAAACAGTGTGGCATTTCATTAAACCAGTGCACATCTTCCTGCACACTTTAAATCATCTCTAGATGACTTACAATGCCGAAGACCTAATAGAAGCGATGTAAACTGATGTACATAGTTTTTATGCTGTCTGTAGGCTATCTATATTTTTTAAAATTAAAAATGTTTAATGCTAGATTTTTTTTATGCTAGAACTGTGGCTTGAGCACTTGAACCCAGGGCCTTGTGCTCTCACTTGGCTGTTTTGCTCAAGGCTGGTGCTCTGTCACTTGAGCCATAGCTCTACTTCTGGCTTTTTGGTGATTAATTAGAGATGAACATCTTATGGACTTTTCTGCCAGGGCTGGCTCTGAACCTTGATCCTCAGATCTCAGCTTCTTAGTAGCTAGGATTATAAGTGTGAGCCACCAGTACTGGGCTAGATGCAATTAAAAAAAAAAAGATGTTTTTAGTCAGTCTCTGAGTTGATGGAATCCATGAATAGCACATGACCAACTGTACTCTCTGCAGCCTGATACCAACAAGGAGGGACACTGTGGGAGCCTCAGTCACCTTTAGGGTTACCTGGTGATTGACTAAGGGGCTGAAGCTTTCAATTAGGCTTTGTTAAAACAAAAGTGTGTTGAGGACACTTTGTAGGACATTTGTGGAGACAGGCCCTTTGGGACATTTGGCACAGTTGTTGGCAATCTATACATTAAGTGAAGAAGACCAACAGCATCCAACATCACCCACGCCTAGTGCCAGGTTTCCTTCCTCCCTCTGGGCCAGCTTCCTGGAGTATTAAGGGCAGCTAAGGTGAACCTGGTTCACGCAGAGCTGCCAGAGGATGGCAGTTATACTGGCCCTTTCCTTCTCCATGGCCTGGGTTATGGCCTCTGTTCCATAGTCTCTATGGTGTCTCCAGCTACCCTAGAGTAGTCCTGGGGAAGGGACTGGGCACATTAGCCTCTTCTCCCTGCCAGCTCCTCACTTGCCCATAGTGGCTCTTCACACAACAGGATAGCTCTTTAGCTGGAGGAATGTGAGGATGGTAGCATCTCCAGGAAAGAAGTAAAAGTGGAAGGTGAGTAGGGCTGGAATGAAGCCTAACCCAGCTGGCTTGATCTTGTTTTCAGGCTGTCCTTTCTGGAAGTTCTTCTTCCTGGCTTCCACGTGAGTGCTTATCCTTTCATGTCCAGAAGCCTCAAGCCTGACCCTCGAGGAACAGCATTGCTTTAGTTTCTCCTTAGGATTTTATATCACAACATCTGGATTAACCTGTAAGGTTATATGATATGGCAAGATGGCTATGGTCACTCCATGTCTGGGACAAGTCTTTGGTTAGGAAAGGGTAGATTTGCTGTTCCAGCCATTCATAGTCTCCATCCCTTTTATTACTCCAAGTCTTGTTTTTAATTTTTCTATCTTTAGGTAGTTGTACAAAGGAGTTTCGATTCAATATAACAATATGAGTACAATATATCTTGATCAATGTCATCTCTTCCATTATTCTCTCCTATTTCTCCCAACTGTACCTATCCCCTCAAGTTTCATATTTGTATACTGGATATTATGACTATATTCTCTCACTTTCCCTCTCTCCATTCATCTGCCTCTTTTTCCCTTGACCATCTGTACTCCAGACAATGTATGTCTCAGCTTGTTAATATTCATGCTGGTAAACTATCAGTGAGTCATTCAAAGGAATTACAGCATTGCAATCCTCCCATGGTAAATACCATACTTTAGACAATGTATGTATATGTGCATGTGACCATGTATATGTTTTCATATATGTTTATAATTTAGATCTAACTTCCACGTTTGAGAGAAAACATGTGCCCATTTTTTTCTCTCTGAGCCTGACTTACTTCACTTAATATAATGATTTCCAGGTCCATCTATTTTGCTGCAAACGACATAATAATACTATTCTTCCTGATGGATACGTAAAATCCACACACACATACACATACATATATGAATTTTGAAAGGGAAGTAAATAAGCAAACAAAAGGCCATACCCATGAATTTTCCTGATTGAGTTGTGTTTCTTGTCTTATGGAAATTTGTAATGCTTATGAGGCCCCCAAAGGTCAGCTGCAGGAATAGAACTCTAGGGAGCAGGAAGAACAAACGACCTGTGACCACCGAGTTTCTCACTCCAATGGGGAAACTAGAAATCCTACATACAATTAATATGCCAAGGAAAGCAATTTGGTTTGCTCTGATTTTTGCCACCTATGGAAAGAAAATTAAAAAAAATATGTATCCATGCATCTAACAATTACTAACTGTGCAGCTAGTATTGTTAGCTGTTTCATCTTCATCAGCTGCATAAATGATAGAGACAAAAAATAAAGTTATACCTTTGTGGAATTCACATTGTAGAACTGAGAATGCGAAAATTGAAAGGTAGTAACAGCACAGTGAGTTTTCAAGGACCCTAGAACAGTTCTTTTTTCTTTTTTAAGGAGCCTGCCTATATTCCTAGCCCTATACCTGAAAACTCAGGAAACCTATCTCTTTGAGCTTGTTTTCTTTCCCACAAAATCACCACATCCCCAAGGTGTTAGGATTGAGACGATGAAGTGTTGTGATCTAAGTAAAAATCTTCTTTGTATTTTTGTTTTGGTTTGTTTTGTTCTTTGGTGGTACGAGGGTTTGAATTCAGGGACTTGTGCTTGCTAGGTTTGCTTTCTTGGTCAGTACTCTACCATCTGAGCCACACTTCCAGCCTAGCTTCTTGCTGGATATTTTGGGGCTCTATATAGACTTTTCTGCCCAGGCTAGCTCCTCCAGATCTCATACTCATAGCTAGGAATATAGGTGTGAGTCACTTGCACCCTGCTTTTTAAGCCTTGTTGATATTAGTCATTTTAAAGATGCAAAGAAATATTTTTAAAAATGATTTGAATTTTAACTATGATTAGATTTGTTCTTGGTTTATATTTTAAAAATATAATACGGGTACAATTTAATGTGCTCCCACCAAAATGCCCAGATTTATAGCCTTTGAATTATAAAAAGTTTTAAAGAGCACAGCAAACATATCTTAGAACTGCAAGAGAGAATAGAAACAAGTAATCAAGTTTTCACTGCTCCAGAGATGCTTGTGAGAGTAAAAATAATGCTGCTTATTTCTCTTTTTCTCTTTTGTTGGTCCGTAGGCTCTGATACCTCCTGAAGCAAATGGCCTGCTCAAGTCCCTGTTGGATGTCATTTCCAGCCTCAACTCCCTGCTTGATAGAGCCCAGCATGTATTCCAGTACCTTCCAGAATTTCTTCACGCATTGAAAATCACTGCCTTGCTAGATATGCCGGACTTTCTACAGGTGTTTGATCTTTGCCCTCCAGGGACATGGTTGAATTTGCTCTTCTTTGTATTTGCTTCCTCTTTCCTTTATCTTCCAAAATTTAAAAATTGTACTAGACAACAACAGATAGGCACAGGAACATCTTTAAGTGGTGCTTGAGGCAAGGCTTTGAGAGAATATGTCTTGGAATCTCCCTAATAATGGGGTGGACAAACAACCACCAATGTGGAAGTTGGAAAAGTTCATGCTTTGTCTATTACGAAGTCAATTATTAGCATAAGTGAGATTTCAAGGACCTGTTTCACTTAATTCTGAAAGCAAATTGCTTTCAAGAACCTTAAGACATTTATTTACATATAAATAATTGGCTTACAAATTACAGATCATTTTCTGCTAATGCAAACACACATTTGAATTAGGTTCATGGCTTGATATTAGTTTTTGCTTATAGTCTGCCTCTGATGGAACTTCATCAGTGGTATGTAAGGAGGGGGGATTATGAACAGCTGGAGGTATAAAATGAAGATCCAGAAAGTGAGGGGCTCCGATCCTCCTGGAGGCAGTCTGATCATCAATAATAATTTAGATAGCTATCAACTATTAGGGTAATTTGGCAGTCTAAATATGCATTAAGAGTATTACATTAGGGATATTTTATGGATTAATGCTTTATTCCTTGACAAACAAGAACTTATTTGTGTACCAAAGAGAAAGAGAGGCACACACACACACACACACTCACACACACACACACACACACACACACACACACACACAAAACACACACACAGAGGTGAGAGATTTCCCAGCAAGTCACTGCAGCCATTGGAATGATATCCCAAGGACAAAAAAGACTAAAGCAAATATTCTATTCTTTCAACTTGTTCAACATTTTATGTATTTAGTCAAAGAAAGGATTATGCTGTCATAAGTCTTTGGAAGCTTATTTTTAAGTAACTGTGTAATTTCAATTTATTTTTCTTATGTTTCCAGATTTCACAGAATGGCCAAGCTAGAAGTTCAGCCTTTGATTCATTCCAGTCCATAATGAAGCTGGTTTGTAAGGATCAAACATCTTTTCTGAGCAATTCAAACATGTTCATTAACTTACCCAGAGTCAATGCACTCTTGGAAGATGACAAAGAAAAGTTCAACATTCCTGAAGACTCAAGTAAGACAATAGTAATACATGGTTAGGGTTATTGATAATTGGACCTGTATATGTCTGTATGGAAGGCGGATTGGGACACACCAGCATCCAATTGGCTCCATCATTTTTAATGGGATCACTAGGAGCTGGCATAACAATTGACATAGAAGCCCCAGTCCTTGAACACAGGCTAAACCTTTCATGTGTGTCACCAAACATCTGAGTCTGAAATACTTAACACAAGTGAAACCACAGCCCCTTGTGGATCCCCAGTTGAGTGGTGTTAGTGAGGGATCCGAGGGTGAAAACCACAGACACCATTTTGACCTTTGCAAAATGGCAGTATCGTACATGGAGAACTTATTAAGTAGCCTTCTACCAATTTGTTTTACACAGACCTTTATTTCAAATGAAAGCAGATTGGTGAATAATTTCCTAGTCCCACTTTCAGTGAACAATAATGATCATTACCATCATTTTATCTAATATAATAATAAAAATAATAATACAATTTGGTGATGCTGAGGTCAAACCTGGTGACTCATGCATGCCAAGCAACACTCTAAACCTGAACTACATCTCCATGCCAGTGAATATGTTTTATTTTATTTATCTTTTTGGCTGTACTGGGGTTTGAATTTGGAGCTTTTGCTATGCACGAACTCTATGACTTGTTTCCTACTTACAGCCCTTTTTTTTGGGGGGGGGGTCCGGTTGTGGGGCTGAACTCTGGACCTGGGCACTGTCCCTCAGCTCTTCAGCTCAAGGCTAGCACTCTACCACTGGAGCAATAGTGCCACTTCCGGCTTTTTTTTTTTCTGGTTATGTGGTGCTAAGGAATCGAACCCAGGGCCTCATGCATGCAAGGCAAGCGCTCTACCACTGAGCCACCTTCCCAGCCCCACTTATAGCCCTTTTTGATATAAGTAATTTTTCAGATTTGGTTTTATATTATGCCTGGGCTGGCTTGGACCACGATTCTGTTATTCATACTTCTCGCATAGCTAGGATGACCAGTGCATACCACCATGCTCAGATTTTTATTGATTATGCTTGGCTGGCCTTGAACCATGATCCTTTCAATTTCTGCCTCCCAAGCAGTTAGGATTATAAACATGAGCCACAGAACCCTGCTGGCTTTCATTAGAAAGGCAGACTAAACACATTGGCAGGGATTTTGGGGTTCAGGCATTTCAGGTCTCCTCTGCCTCAGTGTACTCAGTTATGTGTCTTTGGTCACATTTTTAAAATCTCTCTGGACCATGTTATTAGCATCCAAAGCATGAAAATGTAACATCTAGAAGAGTAATGGAGATGATGTTTAGCAGAGTGGTATAAAAGTATCCTCTGCTGCATAACCAGTCACCACTCAGTGGCTGAAGACATGATACACTCACCATGTCATAGCTTTCTGAGGCCACCATCTACCACTGGTTCTTTGCTCCTTTGCTCAGATCTTACAGACGTTGACTGGCCTGTGGCCTGTGCTGGGTTGGCCTGTGAGGTGCTCAGGTAGTTCTCTTAGTTGTACAGCTGCTCAAGTCACATCAAGACCCATATGAACATGTTGTTGATGCTTCCAGTCTGTTTGAAAGAGTTTACCTGATTCTTAGTCAGGATACCTGATGGCTCAGCCTACAACTAAACTTCAATTCAAGAGATGAAAGGACCTGGGTGTTGCATTCATCACATTCACAGGCTCTGTCTTCACTCATTGCGGCCCCCATCCTGCAAATAAAATCTCCCAGGAAAATAACAATTCTAGGGAGCATCTTAGAATTCTTCCTACCACACTCAGAATGTACAGTAGACTTGAAGACAGAAGTACCGGTGGGACTGGGGAAGGAGAAGTGGAAAGAAATAGGTAGAGAAAGAAGAGGTAGATACAATGCTTTCAGAGCTTCCTTAAAAGGTAAGGCCAGGTGTTTGGAGATTTGTCCCAGTTGGTAGAGACCTAGCCAATGAACAAAAGTGTCAGGTACTGAGTTCAAGGTCCAGTCTTGAACCTAAAAAAAGAAAGAAAGAAAAGAAGCTGTAGGCCAGTGTGTTCCATAGCTGGTAGATAATTTGGATAGCAGTTAATATTCGAGTAATTTGGTAGTAGAAAGGCCTATTCAAGTATTTATGCTTAATGATTTGCTTATCTTTTTCTCTCATCCACTTTATTTCTTGTGTTTTGTATTTGAATCTTGAGGATGATTGATTAACCCCATCTACCATCCATCTATCATCCATCCATCCATCCATGCATCCATCCATCCATACCTATCCATCTACCCAGTCCTTCCACTTACACTGAGGACCAATTTTGTTGGTACTTACATGCATTACACACACACACACACACACAGAAATATATATATATATATATATATATATATATAGTGTCTATATTTTTCTAAAATAAAAATCACTGCCATCCATACTAAGCTTGAAGTTGAAAGAGCAAATAGTTAAAAATACACAACATCTATATTTAACCTAAAATGTCTTACATAATTATATAGTTACTTTATATTTTAGTAAATTATTTTACTGTATTAGAAATTTGCTTGCTTTTCTGCTCACGTGGAGACTTCTGGAAGAATGAAATTAACACTTCATAATGATCACCACAGCTGGGTCTTGGTGGCTCATACCTTTACGAATTAATTCAGGGAGATGAGACCTATAGGATTGAAGTTCAAAGCCAGCCTAGGCAGAAAAGTCCATGAGATTCCACCTCCAAAATAACCAGCAAAATGCAAGGCTAGAGGCATGGTTTAAGTGCTAGAGTACCAGCCAAACAAGTCAAGCAAGCTTCAGGCTCTGAGTTCAAACCAGCAAAAACAAATTACTAACCAAACATCACAAAATAACTCTGTAACTTGTACATTACAAACCATTTAATCAAAACTAATATAATTAGTCCTGTTTAAATTTTCTCTTTCTTAGTAAAAGAGCTACTTATATTGACAGTCCATTATTTAAACCTTATAATATTTCATCACTGAACATTCTGGCAATGAATTGCCAACTTGTTTAGACAATTTATTTAAGTACACTTTTAATTTAACTAGTTTCACAGCAATGATGAGTCCTATCAGAAGTGTTTTTTGTGAAAATAAAATGCTTTCACATAACAAAAGTAACATGGTTGACAGTTCTGCATCAGTGTATCAGAGAAAATCCGGAAGTTACTTGTAAAGTTGAGTCCATAAGATGGTAACCAGGTGTTTTCAATATTGTGACTATTGAAATGAGAATTTTCTTATTCTAAAACAGATAAAAAACATTTCACTTTTAAATGTCAATGCCATCACTTTCATAGAGTCTTAATTTTTTATGTTTCTTTTATGTCATGGGAACAAACATAGCATCCTAAAGTTTCAGAGATTTGTATGCTTGTTTTTGCCAGTACTGGGGTTTGAATTCAGGGTCTCAAGCTTGTTCAATTTTCTTGTTTGACTGGTGCTCTGCCACTTTAGCCACACCTCCATCTTAGCTTTTGTTGGTTGTTTTGGTCATGGGGTATCATAGACTTTTCTGGGCCTGGGCACTGTCCCTCAGCTCTTCAGCTCAAGGCTAGTGATCTACCACTTGAGCCACAGTACCACTTCCAGATTTTTCTGCTTATGTGGTATGGAGGAATTGAACCCAGGGCCTCATGCATGCAAGGCAAGCGCTCTACCACTGAGCCACCTTTCCAGCCCTATCATAGACTTTTCTGTCCCAACTGGCTTCAAACTGAGATCCTCCTTCTTGAATACCTTATATTATAGGCATGAGCAACTGCTACTGCATTCTAAAGTTTCTGAGTAAATGACATCTGCTGAAGAAAGGAATATAAAAATACTCCTTGTGGCCCGGCATTGTGGCTTACACCTGTAATCCTAGATAGTCAGGAGGCTGAGATCTGAAGATCTCCATTCAAAGCCAGTCCAGGCAGGAAAGTCCGTGAGACTTTTTTTTTTTTTAAATTAAATTTTATTTTATTTGTGAACATACTGTACAGAGGGGTTACAATTACATGGGCAGGATAATGCATACGTTTCTTACCAAGCATTGCAGCCTCCTCCTTTGTTTACCCTTCACATCCCTTCCCAGCCTCCCCCCTCCCAATCCCAATCCCAACCCCAATCTTCCCCCCCCTCCCCCCCCCCCCCCCCCCCGCACCGACATTGTAAAGCTCGTTTTGGACATGACAACTTGTACTTCTCTCCAATTAACCACCAGAAAACCGGAAGTGGTAGTACTATGGCTCAAGTGGTACAGCGCTAGCCATGAGCTGAAGAGCTGAGAGGCAGTGCCCAGGCCCAGAGTTCAAACCCCATGACCAAAAAAAAAAAAAAAAAAACTCCTTGTGCCAGATGCCTGTGGCTCATGCCTGTCATCCTAGCTACTCAGGAGGCTGAGATCTGAGGATTGTGGTTCAAAGCCAGCCCAGGCAAGGAAAGTCCATGAGACTCTTATCTCCAATTAACCACAAAATGTAAGAAGTGGAGCTATGGTTCAGGTGGTAGAATGCTAGCCTTGAACTAAAGAACTCAGTGACAGTGCTTAGACCCTGAGTTGGAGCCCCAGTACTGGTACAGAAAAACACTTCCTTGTTTACTTCCCCTGTTCAGATTTGTGTCATGAAAAAATATCTGAATCACTCAACTAAAAGTATGCATATGGATATGTATAAAAGTTTGCTGTTAATCTGGATTTTCTGCCTTTACTTTTTTTCCTCTTTTAATTATGACAGCACCATTTTGCTTGAAGCTTTATGAGGAAATTCTACAGTTTCCGAATGGTGCTTTGGTGTGGTCCTTCCTAAAACCTATACTACATGGAAAAATACTGTATACACCAAACATTCCAGAGATTAATAAGGTCATTCAAAAGGTATGTTGAGACAAATGAAAATCTTACACACCTGATGCATGATATTCTGGAAAGAAATGTTTGCCCATGTCCAATGTAATTATTATATGCACTACATTATAAATTTTTTAAAAAACTGATTATAATTCATTTGCCCCCTGGCTTTCCTGTTCCTCTGATCAAATGTTAACGTGTGGAGTTCTTTCTTAAAGGACATTGTAGAGGCAGTGAATAATACTTAGAATCACTAAGTCAGTGAATTCACAAGACTTTAATATTAAAGGCAAGGACAATTAGACAGGACAGGTTTAGGTTGAGTACAGGGGAATAGTTCCATGAAAGCAGACAGAAACAGTCAATTCTACTTTGCTTGATACTCCTGGTAGTTAAGACTCAGAGATGTACTCCCCAACCCATATGCTAACTGTTAGCCTTTTGGTGAGTGATGATTTCAAATTGAGTGGGGCTTTGCCTGACCTTCTGGAGAATAAGGTAAGAGGAGAAGGTCCAAAATTTTCCAGAAAGAATTTCTCCATGGTTTGTTTTTGTTTTTTTCCCCCCTTCTTTTCCTGGCTTATTTAATTTCTCCAATCTACTCTATTACTGTTTGCAATTTCTTTAAAAAATAATTGTGTCATGTTGTCCTGATGTCTTTACTTGTCTGATTCCTTTTAAAATGATCAGGTTTTATTTTCTTGTGAACCTGCAGGTACCTTGAAAAGGGGACACTATGCCAGAGACATGAGATGCTTTGAACTTAATGGCAAACACAAGAGATGAGATACACCTTAAACTAACTTCCAAGTTTCTAATAGTGTCAACTACTTAAATCTTAAGAGTGCAGTATGAACTGGCTGCTGTTGGCTCACATCTGTAATCCTAGCTATTGAGGGGCCTGAGATCCCAGGGTCATAGTTCAAAGCCAGCTCTGGCAGTAAACCCTGTGAGACAGACTCTTATTTCCAATTAAGCATCCAAAGAAGTCTGAAGTGGAGCTGTAGCTGCTCAGGGACAGCAGCCAGGCCCTGCGTTCAAGCTCTAGGAGCAGTGCGCGTGTGTGCGCGAGCACACACACACACACACACACACACACACACACACACACACACAATCCAAAAGAGTGTTGTATGATCATATGGTCAGTTAAGTCACTACTGACTACAATCACTTACATAACATCTCTTTTTCCTGCCTTTGGGCACAATGAGGTCAGAGTGAGTCTCCTGAAAGCTGGCCTCTTAGCCCAGGGACATTAGTGATCACAACCTAGTCTCAGTCCTGTTTATAAGCCTGTTTGCTTTCAATCTTGAAAATGATTTTGCCAAAAGATTGGACTTACAATGGAACGGTAATGATTGAGGTATTAGGTTATGGCATACAGTAGTCACTCTGTCCAGTGGAGCCCAGGCTGAGTCCACAGCTGTGCTGAGGCTGGAGGCTCAGGCCAAGGCAGGGCCCAAGTCAGGGTGAGGCGATTTTCCTCATGGGATAAATCTTAGAATTTTGTGAAGTTTGGGAACTTCATAGGAAATGGCTCTATGACACAGTCTTACTTTAGATGTACAATTTAAAAAGAGGCTATAGTTTATTTTTACAATTATGTTATACACTATTAAAATGTTAATATTATCAACGTGTTTCTATATTGTTCATATTATGTTATATGATTTTTCACAACAATAATTAGTATGATGACCTTTGCTTTGGAAATGCTCATCAAGTGGAAAACAAAGCAAAGGCAAACAGACATAATAAATGATTAGTCTCAATTGATCTCTTCAAGTTGGGGTGGGTTCTGGGCAACAGCGTACAAAGATTTCACTGGTTCTTGCTTGGTCTCTTGTTGGATTTTGCAGTCAGAATACATACCTTTGCCAAAGTCTCATGAAGGGGCAGACATGACATTTGAACCTGATCTGTTTTATTACACAAACAAAATATTTAGGTTTTTTTTTGCTTTACTGAAGTGCTTTTCCTCAAGGGGATTCACATGTGAATAAAATCCAGTTTATCCTCTTGGAGTCATTGATCAGGATATGAAGGTAAGGGTCTAAGTGACAGTGTGGATGAGGAAGAGGCTTCCTCTGAGAGGACCCTGCTCAAGCCAGGCATATAAAGAGATAGGCTGACTTTTCATGTCATCTCTCTAGCATAGTGGATTCTCATTGGGTCTGAACTGAGAGAGGAGAGCAAATAGAGTTTTACATTTTCTTGTAATACTGTCATTGCCCCAATTTCCATGGAACAGTTATTTCTATGAGTTTTTGTTTCATATTTATTTTTAAATGCTGGTCCTTGGGCTTCAACTCAGGGCTTGGGCACTGTTCCTGATTCTTTTGCTTGAGGCTACTGTTCTACCACTTGAGTCACAGCTACACTTCTGCCTTATTTGATAGTTTATTAGAGTTAAGTGTCTCATGGGCTTTCTTGCCCAGGCTGGCTTTGAAGCACAAATCTCATATCTCAGCCTCCTAAGTAGTTAGGAGCACCCAGCATTCTTTCTGTGAGTTTTAAGGTACCATTGATACTTTCTCAAAGATTATTTTCATCTCACAAGAAAACCAGGTGGGGTAGGTGTTATTAAACCCATTTTACTTACTAACTATAGTAAGAATCGGTTAGGTTTACATTTATATTTGCATTATCAACTAGGAAATGAAAGTGCATGGTTCACATTCATGTTTAGTAAACTTAAGCAGCCTAGATTCTTTGTTATGTCTTAGTTATCAAGTAATAAGGATCCTGTACACTAAGGATACCTTTACTGTCTTCATCTGGGATGCTGCTTAATTAATTATAGAAATTGACACCATGCTTATTGCTTTGAGTAGGAAGTTGTGGCATTTTACCCTTCTGAATTCCTTCAGAGGTACATCTTTGGGAGGGTGAAAATGAAGTCAAAGATGAAGACAGAACTATTTCTGCTTTTATAATTGAATGGAAATAAAGCCTGATGATTAAGTAACTCATGTAGAAATGGAAATGCTTGATTTGGATAATGATCAAGATGAAAAATCTCAGGGAGTAGTAGTTGCCCAGGCCTGGACTCTATAAATACAGCCAGCAGAGCATGGAGACCAGGAGTTCTGCACTGGGGACTGTTTACATGGATGGAATGATGCATGAAGGAGATTCAAGACCTCCAGGCTGAGGTCATCCCCAGAGAGTCCTGCAGCGGGAATAGAATTCATAGCAATCTGCTTTCTGACCTTAGGCATCTAATCAGTGATCTAAGAGCATGTTGTCAGCCTGGAGCAAGGTGCTCAAGTGGGCGAAAATGTTCGACCTAAAACATTTTATCAGAACTCAGGAATGCTGTCCCAAGTAGAAATAATTACAGTTTATGATGAGATATGTTTGATATAATCCCCTATAAAACAGCAGGATTCAAAAGCTCTATCAGTAGGCTTGTGGATGTACTCATTCTATGAGATTAGATGATGTCCAAACCTGGAGATATTTAGATGTGCGTCTTTTCTCCTTAGAAGTTGTATGTCTGTGAGCTTCTATTACTCTAGCTTTCAGCTCTAGTTAATAACTGTAACTACCACTATGAAATGGAGTCTCTGCTCTGCCCACTTGACCACCAATTGCCTCCTCCAGATTGCTGAGAAAATTTTCTCAGAATCTTGTGACCATTCAAGGACTCAACTTATTTTCTCCAACTCATGAACTTTTCTGGATTGTTCAGTCCTTATTGAAGGAGAGTATGTCCAGCCTTTCTGTTTGTCTGGGAAGGCCAGGTCCCTTTAATAAAGGGACTATAGAGTGCCCTTTCTCCTTTCCTCCATCTTTCCACCCTCTAACCTCTCCTTTTATCCATCCACTCAACCACCCACCTATTTATCCATCCATTTAACCAATCATCCATCACTCTATGTATCCATGGATGCATCCATCTATTCCTGGATTCATCTGTCCATCAAGATGGTGAAGAATTATACTGTTTTAAGTTTGAGGTGTGTTGAGTGGAAATGGGAGATCTTCCCTCTTTATTTCATTTAAATTATTTCCTTAGGATATAGGATAGACTCTTTTTATTCTGGGCTATATAGTTGCATACCTTTTTCTGTGGGTCTATGACTATAATTTTTTTTTTTGGTCCGGTTGTGGGACCCGAACTCTGGGCCTGGGCGCTGTCCCTCAGCTCTTCAGCTCAAGGCTAGTGCCCTACCACTTGAGCCACAGCGCCACTTCCAGCTTTTTTCTTTTTGCTTATGTGGTGCTGAGGAATTGAACCCAGGGCCTCAGGCATGCAAGGCAAGCACTCTACCACTGAGCCACCTTCCCAGCCCCTATGACTATAATTTTTATGACTTTTTTTGATGTCATCTTTTTCATCATTTGCCTCTATCTCTCCAAACTCCACCCATCTCCCAGATTTACCTAATTCAGTTTTTGCATATGTACGTGGAATACTGTGACTGCATTTGCCCACCCTTCCTCTCTCCTCTGCCTTCTTTTACACCATACCCATTCACCAACACATGTTCAGCTTCCTGTTATTACTAAGACAGCTGTTCAGAGTAGTTGTACCACTGCAATTCTCTCCGGCATAAACAATACTTTATTAACATACATGTGCACATGTACATTTGACCATGTATATAATTATATATATATATATTTATATATATTTATAATTTATATGTAACTTCCATAGATGAGAGAAAATGAATCTTTTGTTTTTCTGACCCTGACTTAGTTTATGTAGTATGCTTTTTTGGGTGTTCCTTATTTCCCTGCAGATGACATATTCTTCCTGATGGATGAGTAAAATTCCATTATGTGATACACATTTTTAATCATTTTTAAATGGTTATTTTTCACTTATTTTATTAATTTTATCTTTATGTGGTACCAAGGAATTGATCACAGGGCCTCATGCATGCTGGACAAACATTATCCCACTAAGCCACATACCTTGCCTATATATGATATATATTAAGAAACATATATATATATATATATATATATATACACATTTTTATTAAGAAACATACAAACATATATTTTCTCATCAATTTATTGAAGGGAATCTGAGCTGTTTCTATCACTCGGCTGTGGTAAATAGTGCAACAAATATGGATATGCAAGTATCTCTATTGTCTCCTGACTCGTATTGAAATTTTCTTGCTGTCAAGAGAAGTGCCAGGCAGCCTGCAGGGGGTGATAGAGGTTTTTGCTCTTTCCTATATGCTGCTGTGCCTATAGTTGCTGCAAGACTGAAGACTTATTCTAATACAACAATGACCTAAAGAAACTTACAACGTGTGCTTCATTTTGTAGGCCAATTATACTTTTTATTTTGTGGACAAGCTAAAAACTTTATCAGAAACACTGCTGAAGATGTCCAGCTTTTTCCAGGGAAGTGGAAATGGACAGATGTTCAACCAGTTGCAAGTGAGTAGGGGCTGCGTTCCAGGCTGCTACCTGCTTGGGTCTCTAAGCCATTGCAGCAGCCTTTCAGATGATTGTACAAGGTGGTAGCAAGCCTGGTTTTCCTAGATGACTAGTAAATTTTTAAAAATTTATTTGTTGTTACTGTCAAGGTGATGTGCAGAAGGGTTACAGTTACATAAGTCAGATAAAGAATACATTTCTTTTTGGACAAATGTCACCCCTTCCCTCACTCCCCTCCCCCCAAGTTGTATAGTTCATTTTCCACGTAGTATCTAGTGAGCCTCACTACCACATTTGTTCACCCTTTGTACCACTCACCCTTCCAAAAACAGATAAACTAATAAACTCCATTTCCCGGAGTTAATTTGGATATATATTATTTTATGTGATCAGATACACACAACTATTGCACCTTTGTGATCCTCTCCTAAGAATATCTTCCTTTTAATTAATTAATTAATTAATTTAGTATATATTAGTTGCCCAGAGAGTTTTTTAATTCTATTTTTATACATGATACAATGCATTTTGATCAAATCCAACCTTTTTTGATACTCTTCTGTTTCATTTTAGGTGCATGTTATCATATACAGGGATTTTATTATGATACTTCCACACATGTATATAATATTCGGTGATCAAATTCACTCCCTGTATGACTTTTATCTCTAGTAAAATTGATGTAGAGTTGAATACATGTGAAAAATGTAGATATCACAGATTGTTAACCGTGTTTCTCCTAGCATTGGAATCACATTCAGGGAAAACTGTCTTTGGGTTTGGAGTGAAGTCTCAACCTGGTTCTGCCACTAGATGGTGTCATTTAGTGCCTTTGGGTGAAGCTATAAATTCTGCCTTGGGCTTTTCCCACCAGTAAAAGTTAATAGTTATTTCTTCATGGGAATGTCTCTGAGATTAAATGACATAATTGCATAATAAACTACTCTGTAGATTATCCAGCAAGCAACTAATGCCCAATGAAAGAAGATAAATAAGATTTAAGAAAGAACAAACAGATTTCATAATAAAGTCTTGTCATCCTCAGACAAAATTAGTAAGGGTGAATATGAGCAGTAAAAGGGTCTGACACAGGCAGTACACATTACCTAAGAATTCATAAACTGAAGCTTCCATGTTGTAAAGTTAAATGGTGAAACAGGTATTCTCTAAGGAGCTAGTGTAGTCTAGAATTAACCTCTATTTATGAATCCTGGTATTGAGTGCCAGTACATGAGTACTTTCCTGCTCTCAGGTTTCTTTGTTGGTTGTGGTGTGTGGGAGTATGATGCTAATAAATGCATGCTAATGGCAATATCGAGGCACACAATTTCATGAAGTCTATGAAAAATGATCTTGGAGAACTCTCCATCTTAAATCCATTTACAAACAAGACAAATTAAGAGCATCACAATGAGATGCATCCAATGAGTATTCCAATGATCATGTTCTGTGTGTCACAGGATTTAAGACAGGGGTTGAGACAGGGGTTGGGCCATATGGAAGTCCTTCTTCAGTGCTTCTAGGCAGAAAAGCCAGTTGAGAGCCCATCTTCGGGAAGAAATGTGGGAAGAAGGGGAGGGAAGTGATCATAGGAGGGGGTAACAATGCTCAACAAGAAATGTACTCATTACCTTACTCATGTAAGTGTAACCCCTCTGTACAGCATCATTATAACAAAATAAAGAGCCCATCTTCCTGAATTCAAATCCTGGTACTGACCCCCCCCCAAAAAAAAGAAGTAATCTTAAAAAGGTAAAGGATCATGGTGTTGTGGGTGTTAGAAAATTTGGCCAGAAAGCCACCAATTAATTTATTCTCCACTTTTGGTGTCAGTGAATAGTTAAAATTAGAGTCTAAAAAATTCACAATTGTGATTTTTGCTTTACAAGATAAAGAACGGACTGTATGTTCACCTATTAGTTATTTGCAATGTTTTAGAACTTCTTTAAAGTGGATTTACTTTGTGTTTTGCCTGAATAACACAACTTTGAATAAATCTAGTATTATTCAATAAGAGGACATATACAATTATTTTTTGTTGTGCTATATTATTTTTCTTTAGGATGCCCTGAGAAACAAATTTATAAGACACTTTGTAGAAAGCCAGTTACACATCGATGTGGACAAACTCACAGAAACTCTGCAGACTTATGGTAAACATTCTTGTGTTCAGGGTGGGGTTCATGGCTCCAAGGTGGGGTTCATGGTTCCAGTGGCGGTCCTGCATGTGTCCTGTTCCTCGTGCCACAAAGTTACTTGATGACATCAGGTTGTCACTTTTACTCTCTGAGTTTCTACTTTCCTTTCTGTATCTTGAAGGGTTTCAATTAGATATAACAAAGTTTATCTATACATGAACTTTTCTGACTTACTGATTCAGGGCTTGACTTGCAAAAGACGTAGTTAAGACAAAAAAAAAAAACAACACAAAAGGAGGGTTCTGAGTGAAATGCTGGAAGTGTGGACTACAAAGTAGGGTTATAAAAGGAATTACCATTGAGTTAACAGTAAATTGAAAGCAGTTGCATTGATTTGAAAATGTACAGATCAGACAAAAATATCACCTAGGAAACTTATATTGCCCTCTGGCTATAATGTATCTTGGTCATCATTATGTTTTTTCCTTTCTTTTGAGACAAAACCTTGTTCAGGAAAGCCTGGAACATGCGATCCTCTCTCGTGCTCATGTATTAGCATATTGGGCTTTATGCGTATTTACTGAGAGACATAAGAGAGACAATTCCATGCAAGGAGCTGGAGAGGGGTATGGACTATTTCTGTCCAGCCACTGTAAACAGTGATGCCAGCGAAGACTTAGGGCTTTGCCAGAGGTATGCCAAAATGCCTGCTAAAAGCCTAAATGCTTGATAGGAAATGGACTCATTACCTTGCTCATGTAACTGTAACCCTTCTGTACAGTATTTTTACAATAAAAAAAAGCCTAAACCAGATGAAGGGGATTGGAGACCAGAAAAGGAAAATGTCAGGCTGATTTAGGTCCCTGGAACCCTGGCCTGTCTATGCATGGAAAAGGGACTCAAATGTAGCTGAAGCATGAAGGGTAAGAGGAGGCAAGGCATCATGTGTTTGTTCGTAGGTTTGTGTTTAGTTGTACTAGGGAGTTTCTTTTTTCTTCTCTTTTTTCCCTCCCGGTTCTGGGTCTTGACCTCTGGGCCTGGTTGCTGTCCCTAAACTCCTTTTGCTCAAGGATAGTGCTTTACCACTTGATTTACAGTACCACTTCTGGCTTTTTCT
Organism: Dipodomys merriami; assembly: GCF_024711535.1. Taxonomy (NCBI): domain Eukaryota; kingdom Metazoa; phylum Chordata; class Mammalia; order Rodentia; family Heteromyidae; genus Dipodomys; species Dipodomys merriami. The sequence continues at coordinate 6,480,034 of NW_027206068.1, read as the reverse complement.
GTGATTAATTGGGATAAGAGACTTACGGACTTTCCTGACCTGGCTGGCTTTGAACTGTGATCCTCTCATCTCCTGAGTAGCTAGAATTACAGGCGCGAGCCTCCTGTGCGTGGCTGGGGCTTTCATTTTGATATATTTGCATATACACACCATGTTCTGTGTTCAGATTCACTCTCTCCTTCACTTTTCCTCATATCCTTCCCCAAATCAATCTCAAAAAGCGTCTCCATTTCACTCATTATGGAACTCTTGAAAATGACTTTCAGCATATTGTGAAGCGACATGTTTCTCTTGTAGAAACATTAGGAGATACAAATAAGCTAGAGGAAAACCTGTCATGTCCAGACTTGGAGCTCTTTTTTCAAATGGAATTTTTTTGTTCTCCAGTGAGCACAGACATGTATTGTCACATAAGGATCCTCTCATCCACAACATTTTAAAAGTTATTCATAAAAAGAAAATTAACTTTATAACCGTCAGCCCTGTTACTAGAAAAGAATCTCCTAACTGAGCTGTCCCACCCACTTTTATTCCCTAGGATGAATCACTTTAAAATTACTGAGAGATTGCTTATGGATTGATCACCATCGCCTTAAACAATAATGCCTGTAGTAGTATTCTTGATTTGTTCACAGTAGAGATTGTCAATCGATTCCCTGTTAGGAAAGACACAAATTAGTCCTATATTCCATCATTTCTCTGCCGGGTTACCCCTACTCGAATTCTATGACCATTTTTATTCAGATAAAACATAATGATCAGATAAGTACTATTTGTTGCAAAGCCAGAGTATGCATGAAAATGCAATTCCCTCTTTAAAATGATATTTCCTTCTCTTTTACTAACCTTTGCTAACCTCCCTCCCACAACGTGCTAGCACATCTCTATGTCCAGCCTGGCTGTCCATGCAGACAGCAGGCGGGGACCCTCTTCATACTCCCTCTGTCCACTCACTCCATACCCAGTGGCCATCTGAGAATTCTCTGCTCTCCTGGGTGGGATATCATGATCTTGGTTTCTACATCCTCATATTTATTTCATTACCTTGCTTTAAGGAATCATATTCACCAATTTCATCTTGAAGCAGAAGACACAACAGGAAAAATTTCCAAGTAATGTTACACAATAATGTCTTGTTTATAGGTGAAGATGAAGTGGAGATATCCTTTAGTTAATTCCTAATAATTTAAATAAAACAACATCTTGTAACCTCTCTTGTCATCCTTCTCCATTCCTCTTCATCTTCCTTGTCTTTCCTCTTTCTTCTTCTGCATTTTCCCCTACCTGTCATACTTTTATCCATCTTGTAATGGGCTATCAATTTTGTGAATCTTAAAAGGAATACATATCACAATGGCTTTGTTTCATCTCAGTATTTGTTTGTTTTTTGTTCTTTCCTCCTTCCCCTTTTCCCTCCCTCACTCCATTATTTCTTTCACTTTCTGAGATATATACTTATATATAATAGGCATATATTAAAAAGTAAATACTTTTCTTTGATCATTTTCTTAACTTCAGCTCATCATTTGGGTATGTCCCATTTTTATTTTCATTCAATTAGAAGTATCTTTTCAAAGGGTACACAAATCAAAAACAGTGACAAAAGGCAATAAACCAAAGGGGGAAAATAACTGCAGACAGTATAATAAAAAACTCTTGTTTCCATTTCTTGGCGTTCATTTCAATAAACATCATTTTATATGATTAGCACTGGTGCTTTATGCCTGTAATAATAGCTACTCAGGAGACTAAGATCTGAGGGTCCCAATTTCCAGCAGGAAAGTCCATGTGCTGACAATGGTTGACACAGTGTAAATGCTATATTTTAGAGATAACAATGATGAGAGTAAAAGTCTGTGTATGTTCCGATGTGAGGTTGCTGAGCCCATGGATACAGAATCCATAGATACAAAGCCATAAACTGGGCTTACAAATTGTACCATGAATTGTGTTTGCAAATTATACCCACAAACATGTGAGTATGTGTTTATCTTCCCCACCTCCGTATTTGCGCTTGCATTTATGTAAATTACTCACATTCTTAAGGCCTGTCAAAAAAAAAAAAAGCAGCTTTGATTGTTCCCATGGAAGATAATTAAAGCTACCCTATAGTGAGGTTAAGTTTTATTGTATTTAACATCTGGAAGTCTATACAGTTTAATTGCCTAACCAAAGCTTACTAAAGCAAGATTGTAGAGCAACATATATCCTGACAAATGGTCAGCATATAAAATGCAAACACACAAAAATCACCACTGTGTATGGGCTGGGAAGGTGGCTCAGAGGTAGAGCGCTTGCCTTGCATGCCTGAGACCCTGGGTTCGATTCCTCAGCAACACATAAGCAAAAAGAAAAAAAGCCAGAAGTGGCGCTGTGGCTCAAGTGGTAGAGTACTAGCCTTGAGCTGAAGAGCTGAGGGACAGCGCCCAGGCCCAGAGTTCAGGCCTACGACCGGACCCGCCAAAAAACAATCACCACTGTGCCCCATACTATAAAATTAAACACCCTCTCCTAGTCTCCATCAACAAAATTTGCACGGGCAGTGTAGTTTTGGTTCTTCTACTCACTAGGTGTTTTGCAGAAGAATGAAAACATACTAATTGATGAGAGTCTACCTACTGTCTTTAGCGATTACAAATATAGTAGTAGGTAGCATTCTGTAATGCAGTAACAACATTACAACCACATGTGTAGTTTTGCTTTCCCTGTGCAATGCGTGAGGAAGCTGCAATTTTGACAGACATCAAAGCTGGAATAAGGAGCAGAACTGTTAGGAGAGCAAAGCCGTGTGTTGCCAGCTCTGCAGTGCTCATACGCTCAGTGGCTCCCGGCACTGTGGCTTCATGTGAAAACACTCAAGCGCGGTGGCACACCTACATACTTTAGAAAACAACAGAATCTCCAAAAAGGCCTTCACCTCAGCCACAGCATAACCCGTACATGCCAGTCTGGGGAGCAGTTGCATTTCAAAGCACAACTGGGACCCTTAGAGCGTGGTCATGGAAACTTTAAGAGGTGCCGGGCAGTGTCCCAGGAAGCCATGGAGGGAACCTAAGAGTTACCCAAAGGCATCACTTTTGCTTCAACATTTGGGAGAAAACATGAAATAATTTTATGTGGAAACAAAGGAGTTGAAACAAAGCTCTCTTTCTCCAACCAAATGTGTTCTATACCCTGAGACCCTCTTGAACTGGAGTCCCCCAAACCCTCTTGTTGAGTGAGGAGCAGTGCCTGGTCTCAGGGAAGTCTCTGTGAAAGTCAGGCTGGAGCACAGGCCAACTTCTTGACTGCTTAAGTCAATGTCAAGTCCATGCCATTGGCTCTGAGGGTTAGTAACTCCCTGAGGGACTCTGCAGTACTCAGTGGTGGACCCTTCAGGTTCCAAACAGTGGGTGACAACCTCTAAATTGCGAAGATCAAGGCATGTTGAGGTGGAAAACCCAGATCCTGGGGATCCTTCTAGTATCTAACATTTCAGCAGACACAGATCTTTTTGCCTTTACAATTTAGAAATTATGAGTCTGAAACTGGCCAGAAATCAGTACTCCTCGTTAATTACAGTATTTCTGCCACTGATGCCATTTGTGGACTCTGGTTTGAGCTATTTTCTTCTCCTAGGGACAAGTTGTGACCTAGCTCTTTCTGAGAGCTTTTCAAAAGAAGAATTCAACAGAAGCTCATGTCCTCCATCTGCTTGGGACTGAAATAAATAAGTCCTATGGCCACTGACAGCTGTCCCATAATATAATTTTATCCACAGGGTATTTATGCTTTGTTGTGTGGTTTTGTGTAATCTGTGGGTATGTATAAACATGGTGGAATGCTTGTACATATGTTCAGTTCTTGTGAATCAGACTTTTAAAAATACCAAGTGGGGGAAAAAACCCAGAAAGACTGTCTCTGGATGTCCTTAAGGAAGGCTATCCTTGGTGGTGAAGAACCTTTGATGTAAATATCACCCTTAGTAGGTAAGCAGCTTCCAGTATACCAGCCAAGAAGGGCCATGCTCTCTTCCTACCACTTGGAGAGGGTGGGTGGCATCTTGGTCCCAACTCTGATTATGCTCGGATGGCTTGAGGCTGTGATGTTTTCTCCAGTAGCAGGGCTTACCTCATAGCTAACTGGAGGGACTCAGTTCACACCTTACTCTTCTGCCTTCTAGGATGTCTCAAGCTGCTTCCCCTCCTAGCCTGTCTCCCCACACTCCTTTCTTCAGGTAATTTAGTTTCCCCAGCTCTTTCCTGAAACCAGACTGAAAATACCAAAACATCCTCATTGTGTTTTTCCTCTGAAAAATGATTTGAAGTTCAGCTTCCAGAGACAAAATATTGCCAGTATTTATTAACTATTTACTTTTTCTAATGTACCAGTCTTGGACAGAGACTATAGGAAGATTGGTTTCCTTGCTGCTGATTATTCCTCCTCCTCTTCCTCTTTCTCCTCCTTCTCTTCCTCTTCCTCCTCCTCCTCTTCCTCCTCCTTCTCCTCTTCTTCCTCCTCCTCTTCTTCTTCAAAGATTTTTGACAGTTCTGAGGTTTGAATTTAGGGCCTGAGCACTGTCTATGAGCCTCTTTGTGCTCAAGGCTAGTACTCTATCACTTGAGCCACAGTGTTAGTTCTGGCTTTTTCTAAGTAATCTGTTGGTGATAAGAATCTCATGGACTTTTCTCTCCTGGCTGGCTTTGAACCATGATCCTCAGATCTCAGCCTCCTGAGTAGCTAGGATTACAGGTGTGAGCCACAGCTGGGTTGATTATTATTATTTTTTTTATTGTGAAAATACTGTACAGAGGGGTTACAATTACATGGCCAAGGTAATGAGTACATTTCTTATCAAGCATTGTTGCCTTCTCCTTTGTTTCCCCTTCTCATCCCTTCCCATCTCCCCCCCCCCCATTGTAATGTGAATGTCATAAAATGTGTTTCACAAAATGCTTACCACTTCAATGAAAGCATATTAGTTAGGATTTCCCCTGTCAGGTTGGAACATTGTTTGTTTGTTTGTTTTATTTAGTTGTCTGTGAAAAGTTCTTCCTTATTATATATGCATTTCTTTTCTTTCTGTTTGTTTTGCCTGAGTCTCCTTGTCACAAGTTATCCTGGGACGCAGTCTTACCCTTTGTGCTACCTCTTCCCTCTTCCTCCTCTTCTTCCTCCTCCTTTTCTTCTTTTTTTTCTCCCCTTCCTGTTTCTCCTTTTCCTCCTTCTCTTTCTCTCACTGAGTATCACAGAGAATATATATATAAAGTAGTAGAGGATTTTCGTTGAGTTAATGAGTAGTGAATTTTGTATATGAATAAAATTGGTCATTATGAGCAATTTTTGATGAAGAAATTAATATTCATTTTCAAATTCATTTGCACAATCCCCAGTGTATAAGCAGGAAGCACTTAGGTGGTAGAGGAGATGATGTGTCCTAATTTGTTTGCTTTCCTTAGGTGGAATGCTAGATAAGATGTTTAACAACGCAGGGGCTGGACACTTCCAGTTCTTGGGCGGTATCTTGGTCAATCTTTCATCCTGTGTGGTATTGGACCGTTTCCAGCCTATGGAGTCTGTTGATGCTCTGGAGACTAAAGCCCATGAACTCACGCAGCAGAACAACTTCCTGGCCAGTAAGTATTCAGGAAAGAAATGTGTTCATATAGGCATAGACTCCAATAGTTCAGCATTTTCCATATTTCTTTATAAGAGTGTCTTAGTTGGCTAAGAAAGAAAAGTATCTTACAGATACAACAAAGTAAAGCAGAAATGTATGGGCTGAGTTAAGGAAAATGTGTGCCTCAGGACATGCTGAATGCCATTTCTATCATCCTAAGGATGGTGCTACTTGCTTCATCTGTTTTTATTATTTTTAAATAGTATTTTATAGTTAAATCTCATATGATAAATATTTATTTTTTGACTAAAGTTTTACTCTGATTGCTGGCAACACCTTTATTTTTTGTCATACTATATTAATATCTTGAGGTAATGGAAAGAATACAGTGTCTAACTAGATTTTGTTATTAACTTTGTACTTATTCAAGATAAATATAACATATACATTTATATCCTTTTAAAATAAGCATTTTATTATTACTGTTGTTTATTATTATTATTTTGGAGCTGGAGATTGGGCCCAGGTTCTTGTGCAAACTAATGACACGTTCTACCACTGAACTATATCTCAGGTCCCATTTAATTATTTTTTTCTTGAGGTTTTATGTTGGATTTTATAGAGCTGTGACAATAAAGTATTACAGTCTTGGTGATTTAAATATCAGAAAACATTTTTTCCTGCTAGTCCAGGGGCTTGAACTCAGGGACTAAGTGCTATCCCTTAGCTTTTGTGCTCAAGGCTAGAACTCTACCACTTGAGTCACAGCTCCACTTCTGGCTTTTCTTTTTTAATATATTTAATTGGATATAGAAATCTCGTAGGCTTTCCTGCTTGGGCTGACTCCTAACCTCGATCCTCAGAGCTTAGCCTCTTGAGTAGCTATGATTACAGGTGTGAGCCACTGGCACTTGGTGAAACTTGATTTCTTATAGTTCTAAATGCTGGAAATCCAAGATCAAATCCTTTATAGGTTTCTTCTGAGGCTGTGAGGGAAAGAATCTTCCGTAGGCATCACTTGACTTACAGATAATTATTTTTTCCTCATGTATCTTTATGTAATCTTCCCCATATATATGCCATTGTGTCCTAGTTTTCTATTTTGATAAGACAACATCATATTGAATTAGGGCCTCTCTCCCACCCCAAAGACTTCATTTTAATAGTACAGAGCCCTTCTCAAGATACTATCTCTATGACCTTACTCATGTAACTGTAACCCCTCTGTACAGTATCTTTACAATAAAAATATATACAAAAAAGATGCTATCTCCAACATGACCACATTATGAGATCCTGGGTATTAGAACCTCAGCATATGAATTTGTGGGGAACCTGATTGAGTCATCTCATAATAAGCTTATGCATGCAATTCAAAGTCTCCTTATGTCAGAAAGCAGAATCTGCCTAAGTCATGAATGATAAGTAATCCAAAGAGAAAGATTCTGGATACTCAGCTGCATCTGCAACTGTGAGGGGCTAAAAAGTCTGATATTTGAGCAACTTCACATAATGTATGAGGTACTACAAAATACTGTTTGTATACATGATAGCCCCAGTATAATTTCATGAAAATTGAAAAAAGGAGCAATGGACTGGGAACTGGAAGATTTTGGTTTAAGCTTACTGTCAATTGCCTATGGCACTACACAATAGGTCTGACCTCCAGGAGAAAAATGGGATGCTGTGGAAATCCCCTGGGACCATACCAGTCTGACCTGTGCTGGCCACGTGTGTTCCTTCCTGATACTTTGTTTTTCCTTTTACCCACTAGGTGTTATCTTCAACAGTTCCTTAGCACACAGACACATCCGATCAGCATCTCTCAAATTGCCACCCCATGTCACATACACAATTCGGACCAGCATTTTATACAGCATGAGGACAGATTTGATTAAAAACCCTTTTTGGAAGTTTCATCCTCAGAATCTCCCAGCAGATGGATTTAAATATAACTACATCTTTGTCCCACTGCAAGACATGATTGAAAGGGCAATCATTATGGTGCAGACTGGGCAGGAAGCCCTGGAGCCGACTACGCAGACACAGGCAGCCCCCTATCTTTGCCACACCAGTGACCTGTGAGTAGCCACAGCCCATCAAAGAGAAATCTTGCATTTGCAAAATGGAATAGGATCATAAAATCATGGAGCTTTTCTATAGTCATTTTGAAGAGCATTATACAAAAATCCTTTCTTTTTAATGTCTTAAGGTTCATCTTTCATATACTTAAATTCTTCAGGTAGAAACATAATGGTTGAGATACAGAAAGGCCTCTGCATCCATGGGTTTCCACAAGTTCAACCAATTGTGGATTAAAACTGTGGGTTAAAAAATGCCAGGAAGTTCTCCAAAGCAAAAGTTCAATTAGCCATGTGTCATGCATGATACTAAATCCATGTGAACTGAGTGATAGCCAGGCATTGCATTAGGTTAACAAGTAATAGAGGGATGATTTAAAGTGTACTGGAAAATAGTAAAAGTTTCTAGGCAAGTATTCTATTATTTTATGTCAGAGACCTGAGTATCTGTAGATCCTGATGCCCACTAGAGATCCAAGAACTAATCTCCTTCAAAAACTAAGGGGCTATTTTATGTGATCAAGTAGAATTTGAACTTTGATATTGGGCATTTATAGTTTTAAGAATCCCTAAATGTGTGTGTGTGTGTGTGTGTGTGTGTGTGTGTGTGTGTGTGTGTGTGTGTGTGGTCTGTCAATGTTGAGGCTTGAACTCAGATCCTGGGTTCTATTCCTTACCTTAGTTACTCAAATCTGGCTCTCTACTTGAGCCACAGCTCCACTTTCAGCTTTTTGCTGGTGGATAGAGATAATAGTCTCACTGACTTTCTTGTCTGGCTTCAAACCACAGTCCTCAGATCTCAGCCTCTGGAGTAGCTAAGATTATAGGTATGAGCCATGGATGCCTGGCTCTTAGAATAAATTTGACAAACAATATCTATAAGGGTTGTGTGTTTCCAGCTTCAGATTCTACCTACCTATACTTGGAGACCTAAGGAAAGTCTATTCTATTTTGGGTATAGATCCTTAAAATGAATAGTGTTGCATGCTATGCAGAATGGCCAGAAATGCTACAAGGGCCTAGGTTATTGGTGTAAGTATTCAGAAATTAATCTGGGAACATTTGAAAGTTAAAATAGTGTGATTTGGCTTGAGATGTGTAGGGGGTAGGGATAGAAAGTTAGAACTTGGAGCAGCTGGATGAGATCACTTGGAGAAGTTGGGTGACTTTAATTCAAACCAGGCATAGTACTTCCCAAAGTAGGGCAAGGTCTGCGATCTTCTGGGGCTTTGTGAACTCCAGAGGTACCCAAATACATAGAAACCATGAAAGGACTTTCAAATGTGTTAAATAAGTAATGTTACTTCAGGCTGCAGGGCTCAATTTATTCCTAACTTTCTCCATGGTGGATGCTTGTGCCCATAAGCTTCCTGCTCCTGCTTGGCCTTGGGTAACATAGGTGTGGGCCATTTGCTGTGCACCATCTGTAATGCTACCGTCTTCTCACACTCTCCTGAAAGTATGGTGGAAAGAAAACAGCAGAATATGAGGTCATTAAAGGAACAACTTGAGTGTGACATTAATTATGAGAACAGGGCCAACTATTTTTTTTTTCTTTTTTGTTAGTCTTGGGGATTGAACCCAGGGCCTGGGTGCTGTCTTTGAGCTTTTTTAAAACTTTTTCTCAAGGCTAGTGCTCTACCACTTGAGCCACAGCTCTACTTCCAGATTTTTGAAGTAGTTTATTGGAGATAAGAGTCTTATGGATGGGGCTTGGAAAGTGGCTCAGTGGTAGAGTGCTTGCCTTGAATGCATGAGGCCCTGGGTTCGATTCCTCAGCACCACATAAGCAAAAAGAAAAAAGCCAGAATTGGTGCTGTGGATCAAGTGGTAGAGTGCTAACCTTGAGCTGAAGAGCTGAAGGACAGCGCCCAGGCCCAGAGTTCAGGCCCCATGACTGGACCACCCCCTCCCCTAAAAACAAACAACACCAGAGTCTTATGGACTTTCCTGAAGTCAGACTCCTTGCACAACTGCCTGGGGGCCTCTTTGCAAGCCCAGTGGCTTTATGCCTTTTTCCCCTTCCTCTCTAGCAATATGCCTCATACATAATAGCTCATCAGTGCCTTGTTGATGAAGATCACAGGAAGCATGTATCATAGTGTTTAGATAAAAGGCTGCAGAAGATAGAAAGCTTGCTTGATTGAGTCTATCTTGGGGTGTCTGAGTGTGTGGGGGAGAGAACAAAGGGTCAAGCCGAAAGAGACTAAGGTGTTATTTTCACCTAGGGACTGTCTCATTAGGCAAATCATCTGTAAGACCTATGCACTCCTTTGCACCATGAAAGCTTTTCTTTATTTTCAAAACAATGATATTTTTGGTATTGAAAATATTCAACATTAAAGAAAAATACTCCAGAAGCCCCTCCCCCCTCTTTTGAAGGTGACAACACAGGGAACAGAAGCCAAGAAAACTGGTGGTGCTGGCTGGGTGTTAGGCAAACATGTTTCCTTTCCAACTTAGATACTTGCGAAACCTGAGCAATCACCCTGTGTTAGATGGATGGAGAAGTCAAGGTTTCCTGATGCCATTTTTAAAGATGTATCTAAAAAACCCACTAATGAACCCCAAACCCACATGACAGTCTCCCTTCATCTCCAAAATAGGGTGTGATTGCTTTCTATGGAAGATGGGGGTGGGAAGCTCAAATCCTTGCTAGTCTGATTTCCTGGAGGGGACCAGGATTGTCCCATCTACTTCATTTCACAAGATATGTCCTGGGTAGGAAAATGAACTCTCAAGCAGATGTGTTGATGAAAAGCTAGAAGTAGCCCGAACAGTTTCCCTGCTGACCACTACGCTAGGCTGTCAGACATCCTGAGTGGTCAGAAGGGAGGCTCTGAGCGAGACATGACAGTGAACCTTTCTTCATTGTGAAAATTAATTCTTGTCCACAAGACACATTGAAGTCAGAAGCTGGCATTAGTGGAATGCTTAGGAGTGTGATGGGCATGCCATGAAATTACTTCTTTCTGCCTGCTCACTGGGGTACCACAACATAACTCCTCAGAAATAATTTCTTTTACCTGTTGGCAAAGGTGAAGAAGTATTTCACTTTTCTGAAAGATTTAAATCCTGGAGCCTTCCCTTCGGTGTCTATTTTCCTTTTACATCTCGCTTCAACCATGTCTGCATTGCTGGAGGTTGAGTGTGCTGTTAATGGCTGAGACAGTCTTGGATCTTTCAGGAGCTCAGTCATCTGAGTAAAAATTTCTGATGAATGGTTTGGACTATAGACCAAACTTGCTCGATTTTTGTTAGTAGCTTCCTACTGCTTATTGAACAAACTACATATTCATGAAATTATTAATGTATTCAGTGACATTTATGTGCTCTTTGTCAGCTTCCAGGTTTGTGGTGAACCAGTGGATGAGGCAGCTAAAATGCTTTGGTCTTAAGTCATTTATAGTTCAGGGAAGTATAGAAATGCAGTAGGGAAGAAAACTGCATTAAAAGTTAAATGTAAGCTGGGTACCAGTGGCTTATGCCTATAATCCAAGCTACTCAGAAAGCTGACATCTGAAGATTGTGGTTTGAAGCCAGCCCAAGCAGGATAGTCTGTGAGATTTTTATCTCCAATTAAGCACTAAGACCAAACAAAACAAAAAAGTCAGAAGTGGAACTGTGGCTCAAGGGTGGAGTGCTAGCTTTGAGCAAAGAAAGCTTAGGGACAGTGCCCAGGCTGTGAGTTCAAGCCCCAGGACTGGCACACACACACAAAGTTAAATGCAGTAACTGTGTGCTCTGGTATTGATGGGGAGTCAGATGAGGGTCAAGCATATGAGGAGGGGAGCTGGATTTATTGATGTGATTATGATGGATCGTATAAGGCAGATAAAACAGGCTTAAAGGGGTACAAAAGGGGCTCGTGTTACAGGTCAGAGGACCAACCAATGTAAAGGCCCTACAGTAGCTCAGTAGCATGGTATGCATGCATTCAGTCACCAGAGCAGACTGCACAAGGCAAGAGGACCAACAATAAAGTCAAAGAGCTGAGCGTGTGTTTCTTCACCTTATCTGGGGGAGGGCCTTAAGCAGCAGTGATGTCATCTGAAGGGCTTTCTGAGAGTCGTGTGTACAGAAGAGGCTGTGGATGTACTGAGTGTAGCTGAGAGGTGAGAGCAGCTTGTTCATCATGCAGCATCCTAGTACTGGCTGCATTCTGAAGGTAGAACCAACAGATTTGCAAAAGACTCGGTGGTGTAATCGAGCGGGACCAAAGAGGATTCCTCACTTAACAGAACTGCTGGAGTTACCTTTAAATGGTGGCCAGAGAAAGTTTGGAGGAAAAAAATAGAAGCTCACTTTAAATATGTTTAAATTGCTTTCTAGAAACACCCCTCCCAAATGCTCAGCAAACAAATGTCTTTGGAGATTGGGTAGATCTCACTGAATACCCACCAGTTTAGGACTCTAAGCTGTGGTGAAGGTATTTAGAACTCCTAGCTTTCCACAGAAGAGATACAGTTAGAGAAATAAAGATCAAAAGCAAGGCTGCTGGCTCTCTCTTTGAATAGATTAGGGAAAAGAGTGGATTTTATTTTTCTGGTCTTGGAGCTTGCATTTAGGGCCTGGGCACGGTCCCTGAGGTCTTTTACTTAAGGCTAGTGCTCTACCGCTTGAGCCACAGCTCTGCTTCTGGCTTTTTAGTGGTTAATTGGAGATAAGGATCTTTTGGACTTTCCTGCCCCCCCACTGGCTTTGAACTGTGGTCCTCAGATCTCAACTTCCTGAGTAGTTAGGATTATAGGCTTGAACCACTGGTGCCTGGCAAGATTATTTTCTTTTTCTGATAATGGGATTTGTGTTCAAGGTCTTACCCCATACTCAATTTGCCTGTTCTGCTGGCATCTACCACTTGAGCCACAACTCCAACTCAGCTTTCTGCTATTTGTTTTGAAGATAGACTCTCACCTTTCTGCCTAGATTAGCTTTAAACCATGATCTTTCAGATCTCAGCTTCCTGAGTAGCTAGGATTATAGGTGTGAGCTCTGCTACCTGGAAATAAGGCAAATTTAAGTAACCCAGAAGTTCTGAATTATAGCTCTTTTAAATCTGTCTCTTAGCTTCTGAGATTCCTTTAGATTCTCAGACTCTAAATGATGAGAGAACAACAAAAACAACACCACCAAAAACAAACCCAAAATCACCAGAAATTTGGGTCCCACCTATGTCATTTGCTGGAATAGGAGCTTGTGACAATGATTTTTGGGGATGTTAACTGCTGATCTGCCTGTCTCTTTGGTGCCCAGTGAATGATCCTGATTTAGAAAAGCCCACACCAGAGGGGGATTGTGTTGTGCACTTTGAATGGATGGATGCTCGTATTGGGAATCTACTGTATTTGGGGTGAGCTCTAACTACCACAAAGTTCTTCTACCCACTGATAATGAAAGTCAGAAGAGTAGACTTTTTTGGATGATGATGTATCCAGAGAGGTGTGGGAGCAGGCGAGCATGCTTCCTTCTCCTTGACTTCTCCAAGTGGGTTATTGAGGTAGAGACAAAGAACATCCCTGGCCCCTTTGCTCATGGCTTAGGGAAGCATGGGTGCTTCTGGGAATCACTGCACACAGACTGGATGTGAGCCTGGTGTCCTTACTCCACCCTTTCTTCAGGCTTCTCTCTGTCCCTGTGTCACACATCATAACCCATTTAAGACAAGCATATGAGGGGGCTGTGGGAGACAGAGCTGGTAGACTGCTCCTCCTTTTCCTGAAGGGGATGAGAAGGAGAAAGGGAGACAATGAGAAAGCAGAAGGGCCCTGGTCCTTCCCTTGATAACTGTCTCCACCATGTTCTGGGTTCCCCTGGGTTGATGGGAGCTGGTCCTGGCTGGTAGGATTCATGGGCTGAGGAAGAGAATGGACAGAGAATGGTCAGGGCTGTGATAGGAAACTAGGAGCTGGAAAATTGCCATTGCTCCACATTTGAAACTAAATCCTGTGTTCTGAGTGATGAATACAGTTGCAGGTTACTCTGATTCTTTCCATAGTGTGAGTTTGATTCAACACGCTCATTAATTTTCTCTCTTGGAACCCACTGGATAGTGCTAATGGAGGCAAGCAGCAGATTAAACTTGATTAACAAGGGGTTATTAAAATGTAAATCAAGTAAGTGCCACCTGCAGAAAGGAAATGGTGACAATGAAATGTTTATGAGATCAGAGTATCCTTTTAAGTAGGCTTAAATACAGAAGGGAGTTTAATTTTTCAATTGTGGTTTATTCGTAGTATTTTTGTGGGGTTTTGAAAATAGAGGCAAGTATAAAAGAAGATCCTAGAATGTACTAGTTGGACTCATGCTCTTCACATAGTAGGTCAAACTCTTTCTGGAGTCACTTAGACATCCCTAACTTTATTATGTTTTTTAATTGCTGGTTTTATAAGTAAGTGATTATTAAGTCTGGAGACAATAGAGAAAAATAGTGTGGTGTTAGTCTCTTAAAACTATAGTTGGGCAGCATAATATGCAGAGGGAAGAGGTTGATTTAACTCATGATTCTGAAGACTGAAAACGCCACAACCTTCTGGTGTCCCTCTTGGGTGAGGGACCCATGTCATCACAGTGAAGAATTCCTTTGGAGCAAGAATCAAAGGATATCTTTCAAACTTGCTACACAGAGCAGAAGTTGGAGGCATGCTGTGCCTCTGCTTCCAATACAAATCCATTCATTTCCTATTTCTTTTCTTTTTAAAAATCTCCTTCTTTAAGCTGGATGCTGGTGGCTCACATTTGTTATTCTACCTACTCATGGGGCTAAGATTTGAGGATTTGAAGTCAATATGGACAGAATAGAATCTCAATTCCAAATAGCCAGTAAAGGAGCTTAAAGTGGAGGTGTGACTCAGGTGGTAGAGCACCAGCCTTGAGCAAAAAAGCTAAGTGAGAGCTTGAGGCCCCGAGTTCAAGACCCAGTACCAGCAAACACACAAACCCATTTATCCTTGAGACCAAAAATTCATTGTGATGTTTTTCACTGCTTTGAAAACTCTTTTCCAAATTAATTATTTCTGCTTTTATTTTTATTCTTTAATTTTATATATTTTCAATTCATTATTTTGTGTCTGTCACAACTTGAGACTGACAGTCGATTCATATTTTTAGTATTTTTCCCCTTAAATTTATGTAGTTGACTAAGACAATGATTTTTCTTTTAGGTACATTGTTTAAAGTCCAATATTCTTTAGATACTTGTGAATTGAGTTTCTACTTTCTCTTTGATCCAAGAGAGAACTAAGTACACCTTTTCATTACTAAGTAGAAATTCTCATTAACTTTTTTTTTAACATAATAAGTTAATCAGCTTACTTGTAAAAAGAAAAGTTAAAATTAAAACTACTTTTTGATTGTATATTTTTAGCTATTATGTGAACATAATTAAACAGTTGTCTAACACAATAAATTGCTAAATTCTGTTGCTAAATCCTAAGTTTTGAACATTATTGTTTTCATTTTTGATTTATGTAATTTTTTGGCAACTAACATGTAATTACAGCCACTTGAAAATAAAATTTAATTTCCCTTCCTTCCTTCCTACCTTCCTTCCTTCTTTCCTTCCTTCCTACCCTCCTTCCTACCTTCCTTCCCTACTTCCTTCCTTCCTTCTTTCCTTCCTTCCTTCCTTCCTTCCTTCCTTCCTTCCTTCCTTCCTTCCTTCCTTCCTTCCTTCCTTCTTTCCTTCTTTCTTCCTTTCTGCTGTTACTAGGCTTGAACTCAGGGCCCAAGCACTGTCCCAAGCTGTTTTTTTTTTTTTTAAGGCTAGTGCTTTACCACTTGAATCACTGTTCCACTTCTGACTTTTTGGTAGTTTATTGGAGATAAGATTCTAAGAATCTCATAGACTTTCCTGTCTGAGCTTCCTTTGAACCATGATCCTCAGATCTCAGCCTCCTGAGCAACTAAGATCACAGGTGTGAGCCACTAGTGTCTGGCTTGTTTATTTTTAGCTTTCAATGTTACTATGGAGAAATCTGAGTCCACTTGGCTATTTGTAGTTTTGGCCATCTGAAAAATTCTGAAAATTTCTGTAAATTTATAGGAGTATACATGGGATCATTTACTACTATACCACAATATTCCATATGGATATGTCTCTTGAAAGTAAAAATTCAAATGCTCTTTTTTGAAGTCTTCTTATGTATTACACCTGTACTAATTTATCATTTATCATTATTTTATTTTGGTTCTTCAGGGGTATCAATTACATGATTTTCTGTTTCTTGTGTTCTTAATCTATATAAAATTTCCCGATTTCTTTTAAATGGTTTAGTTCTGTTTTTTTAAAGTTACATTTCTGTTGCTACTTTCTGTGTCATTAGTGGGTTTCTGTAGTATCCACTATGTTTCATCCAGTAAATCCATCGTCTGATGGTTATATTTTTTCCATCTATTTATTTCTGTTTTTCAATATCATGTCTCAGATCTCTTTATTTTCTTGCCATCTCTTCACTCATTTCTAACAACTCTGCTATCCATAATCTCTTAAGAAGGATTTTGTCTAGTTAAATATTTTGAAGTTGCACACAAAATAATTTTGCAATTTTCATTTGCCCCATATCACCATACAAAATTTTTGCATGAAGTATTTATTTGTTAATAATGATGCAGCTCCCCATCTCTTTGTATTTCTTGGGTGGGTATTATTGAGATTTTCATTGCAGTGATTATCACTCATGTAGAATGAACTGGTTATACTTGATCAAGTATTTACAAGGTCCTATTTGTTGGTCAAAGACCAGGTGACATTAGTGGCACACACTTTGAAGTCTTTCTTTTTATTATCACAAGTGTGATTACTTCCTACAAATATGTGGATTCCTCACAAAGCCCACTCTTTGCTTCCCTGGAAATAGAGTCGCAGGTTGGGTCATCTCTTACAGTATTGAGCCTAACATGGAATTTGATACCCACTTCCCATGTGTTGCTCTGTGTATTTTTCCCTAAGAGTGTGCCACAAACAAGAACTATGTTTTTGTAGGCTCATCCCAAGATCTGGAGAGAATGTGTTTTGCTATACAAATGGAATTATTTTTTAGCAGACTTTTCAAACACTTGAGTGTTTCTTTCAATCATTGAACAAAATTCAAATGTACATTTCCCTCTTCCTTTGTGGATTTTGGATTAGTTTCCAGAAGCAGATTAAAAGTCTGGCTATAATACCTTGCCTAGAGTTGTCTCCTCACAAATACGTGCATGACTTATTCTGTACATTATCTGCTTAACTACTCATGTAGCTACTTCACCTACCCACCTATCTGTGAAGCATGTCTATTGATTGGCTTGTTTTATCTTCCCCCACCTTTCTAGAATGTAGGATGTCCTTAATAGCAAGATCTTTTGTTGCTCGAGTGTATATCACAGGCCCAGTCAGCTAGCTTGCATCTCACATGGTCTCAGTGAGGAATAAGATAATTACTTTGTGATTTTTAGAGCTTGCTTGTGAGTTAGATGGCCCAGCACTTACTGCAGGGCTGGAGTGAGCATGTCTACACTGAAGGACAGGTAAAGAAGCAGCAATTTGTGAGGGGGACTAAATGGCCTGGCAATGTATGGAAAGCCAAGGAAAGTTGCTCTAGAAGGTAAGAGAGGAGTAGAGGTCAGTGTTACCAAACATAGATGAGAATTCAGGAAAGAAAAATGACTGAAAATTCGTTTTGGATTTTAGTGACATGACTGTCAATTAGGATCCCTACCCTATCAATCAATCCCAGTTAGGATAGATTGAAAAATGAGTGCTGGGGAAATAGAAAGGGAGACTTTAATTTGCCAGATCTTACATACATTCTAGACAATAATCTATGATTAATAGTATCTGTGAATAGAGATAGATCATTGCTCAGTTAAGTGGGAAAAATGAGTCATGGAGAAATGGCCTGTTTTCTTCCTCTGATTTGCTCTCACTATAGACAGTATCAAAGGATTTGGCTCAGGCTACGGTTATCTGAAGGACCTTGAACCAATCTCTTACATGACCACCTTTGTGTGTTTGTACATCTTGAAAACCAGGGCATTGAGGACAGTACTAGGTCATAGGCCTATGAAGGCACTGCTCCATAAAGTGTTGAGAAAATTGAGAGAAAAAAATGTTCAAACACTCATACAGATTTAGTGCTTACCATGTACATGACTAAGTATGGAGCCCTTTTTCTTTGGACACTGATTGAATTATGTCCTGACAGATTCCTGAACAATGTTGGCTTCTTTTTTCCACTGATAATGATGCTGACTTGGATAGTGTCTGTGGCCAGCATGGTCCGGAAACTAGTTTATGAGCGGGAGATCCAGATAGAAGAGGTAAGTCACCTTAACTCTAACAGGAGAGACAGAAAGAGGGTCCTGACAACTTTAGAAGTAAATAACCAATAACTAAGTCAGGATTTTCTTTTTTCTTTCCTCTCTCTGCTTGGTCTCCTGTGTACAGGCTAGCTGAGTTCCTATCTCAGAAACAATCTTTTTCCTAGGAATGATTATTTTCTATGGAAGTTGGAAGTGTTGCCAAATTTTTCAGATATTTTCTGTTGATATAAAAGAAAACCAAGCAATAAGTAAACAAAATGGACATAATGTTCTATTCAAGCAATTGTTTTGGTACATGTGCTGGTGCTAGGGTTTGAACTCAAAGTTTCCAGCTCTCTGTTTTTCTGCTTAAGGATAGCACATGACTGCTAGAGGCACACCTCTACTTCTAGCTTTCTGCTGGTTAATTGGAGTTTGTCTGGGTTTGTCTGCTCAGGCTTGCCTTGAATATGGATTCTCAGATCTTAGCTTCCTGAGAGAGCTAGAATTACATGCATGAGCCACTGGCAACCAGCTGCTTCTTATGCAGTAACTTTTATAACCCTCCGAAAAAAATAACAGCAGTCTCTCTACCTTTAACTTATGGTTGAAACTTTTTGCAAATGTTTGTCTTTATATTGCTAAAATATGAAACTGTCAGACACCTGCTTTTAAGAATGAAAATGTTTTAAAACATCTGGTAAAGAAGTGACTCCCCATCGATCTTTGAAGAGAAGTAAGGTCAAGGGATAAGGAATGCCCATTGGGCACTTATTTATGAACATAGAGAAATAGGATGGTAAAGTAGAATGTGCCTTTATTTCTAAATGAGATAGAGAACTTGCATTGCTCTCTGGCATGCAGTTTGTCTGTTTATGGCCTGTCTACTTATGGTGAACACTGGAGCCTGGTGACTTGAGTGTTCCCCTTGATGGACACTCAAGTGTCACCCACAGGTGCTAACCAGAAGGTATGTCCCAGCCCCTTGTCCTCCGTTCACACATAATCAGCTCCATACCCAAAGATAGCATAGATGTGGTAGAATAGCAAATCCTTTCCTTCCTTCCTTCCTTCCTTCCTTCCTTCCTTCCTTCCTTCCTTCCTTCCTTCCTTCCTTCCTTCCTTCCTTCCTTCCTTTCCTTCTTCTTTTCCTTCTTTCTCTCCATACCAGTCTTGGGACTTGAACTCAGGGCTAGATCCTGTTCCTAAGCTATTGTGCTCAAGGCTAGTCCTCTATCACTTGAGTCACACCTTTACTTCTGGCTTTTTGGTAGGTAATTGGAGATAAGAACCTTACAGACTTCCATGCCCAAGCTGGCATAAAATTGTTACTCTCAGATCTTGGCTTCCTGAGTACCGTAGGATTACATGCATGAGCCTCCAGGCCTGGCTAGCAGATAGTAAGTTTTATGAATAAACAAATTTTATTGGTACTGCTTCAAACAGCATTATCTGGGAAAATCCATTCTAAATACTTTGTACTGACCTTCCAAACAAAAAACCTTATGTACCAGGTATTTACTTCCTGCATTTCTCTTTTTACCTTTATTAAATGAAACCAACACAAAATATAAAACAAACACAACTTAAAACAGCAAACCTCTGAAAAACAGGAAAACACAATAAGATGGTAATTGACTCTAAAGTCTACATATACTTACTCTATCCCTTCCCCTTGTGGTTTTTTTTGTACATTTTTTATTGTAAAAATATGTACAGAAGGGTTACAGTTACATGAGCAAGGTAATGAGTACATTTCCTAGCAAGCATTGTTGCCTCCTCTGTTTTCCCCCTACCATCCCTTCCCTCCCACCTCCACAACTATTCCCCCCACACCCACATTTTCACTGCATTTGATGTCAGTGCCCTGCATCTTGTATATACACTTCTCTAATTCAGGGAGGGGAAGGGAAAAAACAAAATGCTGAAATAAGGATACAGGTCGACCCATTGTAACAGTGAGATGTACAAAACACTATGTTGAAAATGAACCTTTTTATTGGTGAGATTGTCTTCACTTCTTCCAGTCTCAGTTCCTTCTCTTCCAAAGTGCTAAACAGCCAACTTTTGCAATGTGCTCATGAAAACCACATGCTGAGCTCTGGAAGCAAGTGACCATTCCAGTGTCCTGCACAAGGGTTGGACTTGCAAACCAGATAGGCTCACCTCTTGTATACAATCTTCCCCGTTCTTTTTCAAGAGCCAATTTCTAGTGAATGCTGGCGGCTCATGCCTGTAATCCTAGCTACTCAACAAGCTAAGATCTGAGGATCCCCATTGGAGAAGCCATTCTAGGCAGGAAAATCCGTAAGACTCCTATCTCCAATGAATGACCCAAATAGTTGGAAGTAGAGCTGTGGCTCAAGTAGTAGAGCTGTAGCCTAAAGTGAAAAACTAAGGGATGGTACTGAGTCCTTGAGTTCAAGACCCATTACAGGCACAAAAAATAGAGAGTCTAATTCTGTGATGACTAAGTTTTCCCTCTTTTGACAGTACATGCGGATGATGGGAGTACATCCAACCATCCATTTCCTGGCTTGGTTTCTGGAGAACATGGTTGTGCTGACCCTGAGCAGCATTGCTCTGGCCATCATTCTGAAAATAAGTGGTATCTTCATGCACAGTGATGCCTTTATTATTATCCTCTTCTTCCTGGATTTTGGAGTGTCAGTTGTCATGATGAGTTACTTCTTGAGTGCGTTTTTCAGCCAAGCTAATACCGCAGCCCTATGTACCAGCCTGGTGTATATGATCAGTTTTCTACCCTACATTGTCTTGTTGGTCCTACATAACCAATTAAGTTTTGCCGTTCAGACACTACTGGTAAGTTGTTTCTGTACAAATGTAAAATAAAACAATATTGGCATTTACCCACCAAAACAAACAAATAAGCAAACAACAGCCCTCAACTTAGCAACACATGATGTTCTGATCTACATAAGATTTCTACTAACTAGTCTCTTTATTCTACCTTCTTATCTAAAACTTGCAATGACAACTCATTGGCGTTTTATTACTTTTCATGGATGCAGTGGCAACCCATTAAACATTGCCATGTTTCATGTAAGCAAGGCTCTATGAAGACTCTTGGGAATCAACAACATCTTCTAAGAAGCAAACAACTTTGCTTTTTCTTTGTTTTGTTCATGGAAGAAAATAGATTTCTAAAGCTATTTCAGAAGTAAAACATAAGCATCACAAGTCATATCACATTAGATAGATCTCTCCACTAGCAATGTCAGAATTGCTTATCCATTTCAAATGTACCTTCTGAAAAAGTGAGAATGTTGCCATGTCTGCAATATGAAAAGAGATAGAAGACATAAATTTATTCTTTTATTTCTGTGATTTGTGATGCACAGTGCCTGATGTGTGGAAGGAGCAAGCAAATCATGACTAAACCAGTCTCTGTCACATCGGTGTGGTCAAATCTGTGCATATTTGCACTATGTTCATCACATAACCCTGTTAAGTTCCAGAATTATGACTGGATTCTTCTTCAGGGGATGTCAGGGAGACTTGGAATCTCAGAGCAAGTCCTTTGGCTTAGCACTAAATTCTTGACAGCCCAGTGTATTTCCCACTCAATGGGAATGGCTTCATCTTTTATGTTCATTTAGAGCCATAGGGTAAATTGTCTATGACAGTCAGATAATTTTTCTCCAACTTCAAGAAACGATTCAATTTTCTTTATTTGCTGATTTCTACCAGATGTATATATGCACATATTCATGCACATATAATGAAATGGTTCCATTCAATTAGTATTTGGCTGGTGTATATGTGTTTTTCCATTTCATTAGCTTATACCCCACCTTCAGTAACTCATAACCAATAATTTTGTATTAGTATTGACTAGAGGCTCTTACAATAATGAACACAAAGGAATTATGTAGTGTTTCTCCCCCATAAACTTCTTACACCTAGAGCAAACTTTCTAATACTCTCATTTTTGTTATTACTTCAACCTCTGTATTTAGGAGTTCTATGCATATGGCATTCAGTTAGCTTTTTGCATATTCAAATATTTCTATCAATTAAAAAAAAACCTCTGGTATGTTGTATTTTTAAATATCAGATTCTTTTTCAGTGAACTTTCTTTTCTGACACGGACCTCTCCACTGAAGATAAAATAACCTTTTCTGCCAATACACTCTCTTTCTTGTGTAGAATTGTGTAGATGTTCCATCAGTCTACGTGCAATGTGCTTCAGGGCATTTACTTAATAATAAAAAATAGTAAATTGCTCCATTTCATTTTCCACTAGTTCCTGTTACACATTTCTATATACAGTGCATTGGATTTATGACACTTCAAGCATTGCATTAAAGATAAATAATTCCTTTTAACATTAAAAACTAGCTTGTTAGCATGTTTTTCAGAGTAGGCTGACATTTTGCTAAGCTTTTCAGATTCCCATATTTAAATTATTGCCTGGAGCAATGGCTTGGCATCCTTAGAATCTGAAAGTGTCAACCTCTCTTTGAATTTGGTACTGTGGGGTTTCTGTGGTTTCAATCAAACACTAACGGGCTGCTTTTTTCCTTTCTTTAACAATCTGTGTGCAGTGCCTCCTCTCAACAACTGCTTTTGGGCAAGGAGTATTTTTCATTACATTTCTAGAAGGACAAGAGACGGGTAAGAGGATGACGTTTTTGGAAGTGATCTCTGCGATTCAGATTTTTAGAAATATATAGTTATACTACAAATGATAGAGCAGAAAGACTTGGTTAGATGCCTACCAAGTAGACATTTGATTTTAGTAGACATTAGTTTTACTGTTGAGCCACACTGTCACTTCCAGCTTTTTTTGAGTAATATTGGAAATAAGAGTCTCATGGACTTTCCTGCCTGGACTGGCTTCAAACTGTGATGCTCAGATCTTAGCTGCCTGAGGAACTAGGATTAGAAGTGTGTAGTTGCTAGTACTGGAGCTTGAAGTCAGGGCCTGGACACTGTCCTTAGCTTTGTTGCTCTACTACTGGAGCCACAGCTGCACTTCTGTGTTTTTAATGGCTAATTGGAGATAAAAGTCTCACAGAGTTTCCTGTATGGCCTGGCTTTGAGTCCTGATTCTTAGATCTCAGCCTCCTGAGTATCTTAGAAGCATTTTAATTTTGAAAAGTATGCTTGTTTTCATGAAATAAGAAGTTGTTTTTAATTTGAGTAAATAAAAGTAGAGATAAATAAAGTGACTTTTAAAAGTTTTCAGATATTCAAGTGATACTAATGGTCACTCCACATGATTCCATTGAAATAAAGGTACTAGGCTGGGAAGGTGGCTCAGTGGTAGAATGCTTGCCTTGCATGCATGAGGCCCTGGGTTCGATTCCTCAGCACTACATAAGCAAAAAGAAAAAAGCCGGAAGTGGCACTGTGGCTCAAGTGATAGAGTGCTAGCATTGAGCTGAAGAGCTGAGGGACAACACCCAGGCCCAGAGTTCTGGCCCCATGACTGGACCCCCCCCCCAAAAAAAAAAGCTGTGCTGAAATAAAGGTACTATTATCCAAGCTAATGGCTAATGTTGTTTTTAAAGAGTCATGGCCATTGGTGCTGATCTTTCCATTGGTTTTGTTATTCCTCTTGAGGCTCTAGAACCAGTGAATTCATTTCATCAATGTCTATGGCAAAAGAGGATTCATAGTTCTAACTTTGACCTTTTCCTTCTTCTCAGGGATCCATTGGAATAATATGTACCAGGCTCCAGAAGCAGGGGGCATGACCTTTGGCTGGGTTTGCTGGATGATTATGATTGATTCAATCCTTTATTTTTTATGTGGGTGGTACCTCAGCAACTTGATTCCTGGTAAGAATTCTGTACTTTGTAACAAAGTAAAATGAATAGTTATTTAAACCTATGTATATAAGTATTAAAATAATTAGTCTTTAGAGAAGATATCTTTAAGAGAAATCCTAGGATGTATTCTAAAAGGAAGAGGGGTGTGTGAGTGTGTGTGTGTGTGTGTGTGTGTGTGTGTGTGTGTGTGTGTGTGTGTGTGTGTGTGTGTGTGTGTGTGTGTGTGTGTGTGTGTGTGTACTGGTCTTGAGCTTGAACTCATGAAGTGGGCACTGTCACTGAGCATTTTTTCTCAAGCTTAGTGCTCTACCACTGGCTTTTTTTGGATAGTTTATTGGAGATAAGAGTCTCACAGACTTTATTGCTCAGGCTGGCTTTGAACTGCGATCCTCAGATCTCAGCCTACTGTGTAGCTAGGACTACAGGCATGAGCCATTGGGTGCCTGGCTGGAGATATGATTTTTGAGTTGATTGTGTATTCCAAATGAAAGATCAAGGGTCAGGTGAAGGGCTACAGAATAAGCTGAAAGCCCTCCATGCTTAGCATACCCAGTGGGTGGGTTTCTGTTCATCACACAGCTCTAAGCTCCAGGTTTCCCAGATGGAGTGTTTGAGGGAGGTGGTTATAAGGGGAGTGGGGACAGGGGAGTCTGAGGCCCATGGTGCTGCAGACTTCTAGACAGCAAAGGAGTGTACTCATGGATCAGTGTGCCATGGAAAGGAAGGAACCAAGCTCTGAGTGAGCAGAGTCATGAGTGAGCATTGGGGGTGCTGGGCACTGGGCATGGCATTGGGGGTGAAGAGCTGGGACAAATCCAGTCATCCATGTCACAGGTAAGGATTTCTTCTGATTTGCTTCTTCCTCAATGTTGTTGGCCTGCCTTGGAGACTGCAGATGAGTGTGCCCCTCCCAGAAAGCTTTTCAAGGCTATTGAATTTTCCCTGTTTGGTTAGGAGAGATAGAAACAAAGCATTGATCTTTTGGATTCAGGCAAAAAAGGAGCATATTTCATATTTAAGAATTATTTTAATCATACTGGAGGTTGAACTTAAGGGCCTTACATTTGTTAGGCAGGCTTTACCACTTGAGCCTGAACTTCAGCCCATTTGCCTTAGTTATTCTTAGGACAGGGTCTTTCATTTATACCTGAGCTAGCCTGGACTGCTATCCTCTTATTTACATTTCCAGCATAACTGGGATCGTAGGAATGTACCATTATGCTCAGTTATTAGGTAAGATCTTGAAAACTTTGTGCCCTAGTTAACCTTTGAACCAAGTGCCTCCTGATCTTGACCTCCCAAGAAGTTGGGAATTATACACAGAGCCACTGTGCTCAGCAAAACTGCAATCTTTATTTGGTGGTATTGATGTTTGAACATTGTGGTTACTTAGGTAGATGCTCTAACACTTCAGTAACACCAGAGACCTTACTTTTTCTTTAGTTTTAGAAGTAGCTTGTCAATGGCATTATATTTTCTTGCTAAATTTACTTCTGAGTCTGGCTGTCTACTTTCAAAAGGCACTGATATATAATCTTTCAAATGAAATACTATAAAATGAAATACCCTGAAGAATCCATTATATACAAATGAAGATGGAGGGAAGGAAGAAATAAAGCACATTCTACCTGTGAAAATGCGTTCTAGATTGGAGAGCTCATGGAAGCTATAAAGATGTGTATGCATGGTGGCAGCATATGTAATCAAAAAGATTAATTTAGCAATGGGGGAGGGACATATGGCCACAAGAGGTAGAGAGAGGTGATCATATTGAATTGTGATTTATTTTGGGAAAGGTTGGATTTCAGTGTCTTGGAACTTTCAATAACATTTACAAGATGAACTTTGGAAAATGGGATACTAAAAAAACGAATGGAGAAAGCTAAGGTTTCTAGGACCCTGAATAGGAAGCTAAATATGGAAAGGGAATTTACGAAATGGGTGGGTAAATGCCTATTTAAAATGTGAGAAAGTCATCGTAAACATACAAAAGAAAGAGCCAAATCAGGCATAGTGGTACGTGCCTATAGTCCCAGCATTAGGAAGGCTGAAAAAAGGGGATTAAACTACAAAATTAAGGGACATAGGGACAAGGAGAGGGAGGAAAGGAAGGAGAGAGGGCAGGAGAGAGAGTGAAAGAGAGAGCACTTGAAAAATGTGGAGGAAGAAGTCACCAAGAATGAGGGAAAAGAAGAGGTTGAATCACAGGGGTCATGCTGATCTGGAGAGGAGGAGGGATCAGCAGGAACTAGAGTCAGAAGGGAATAATAATTTACTAAGAAGAAAACCTGGATTTTCAGAATAAGTAATGGTCACATAGTGATATTTGTGAGAAGAAACCCAGTTCTGGATACAAGGACAAAGAAAAAGAATCCCACCAGCACAAAAACTAGCAAAACCCGTCTACACTGAGTACTGATGGGAATGATATAAAATGTCATCAGCAATGGGCCAATCACCTACAAGCCCTTAGAATGTGAGCATGAGGGTCCTAGATGCGATGTTTAATATAGTAAAACTAAGGAACCCAGTATTTAGCTGGGGATTCTCTGGCCCCAAGTCCCACTGACATTTTATTCCTTTATACCAAAGTGTATTACAAATGGCAAATCTTTTGCTCAGACTAGACATAGAAAAAGAGAAAAATAAAATGACTGGAGGAAGCCACCCTGTGTTCTGTGTTATGTTTGTAGTATAATTGAGCTGAATTTGAATGAAAGGATTGTGGCTATACCTGGCAGGAAAATGAGCTTCTGAATCTCCTGGATCTGAAATTCTCTCTCTGTCTCTGTCTCTGTCTCTGTCTCTCTGTCTCTGTCTCTCTTTCTCTCTCTCATCTCCTCTCCCCTCCCTTATCTCCCTGTACTGGAGTTTGAACACCGGGCCTGGGTGCTCAAAGCTAGTGCTCTGCCACTTGAGGCATGCCTCCATTTCCAGTTTTCTGATGGTTATGAGAGATAGGGTCTTAATGGATTTTTCCATGTGTGCTGGCTTCAAACCCAGATCCTTGAAGCTCAGTCTCCTGAGCTATGAGTACAGGATTACAGGCACCTTAAGCCACTGATGTCCAGCTCTGGGTTTGATTTTTAATACCACATTGACAGTTATTTAAGGTGGATGGCATTCCTCAGTGCTGTGTAGCAATGAGGATTTTCTAGTCTCCCAGGAGACTTGATGCTGTTGGAGCAAAGGTGGAGAGGGCTGGCTGGCACCATGAGCAGGTGAAAGAAGAGCAGCAATGTAGACTGGTGGTTATTCATCAGAATCACCTACTCCTGCATGGTCTAGGCTGACCATGATTCATCATTCCTGATGGCTGGGAAAGCCTGCTCTTCATGCTCCTTGTGTTAATGCAATCAAAAGGACCAGAGAGACACATGGAGTTAAGGATGAGGACGAGAGTACTATCCTCCTTTTCTTCTGAGCTCAGGACACTCCTGCAGCTCTCAGCACTTTCTGGGTATGTTTCTGATAGAAATGAAGCTAAAATATTGAGATGAAAGATCTAGCCGCAGGGAAAAGAAAACCACACCATCAATGAAATAGAGGTATAAAAATGAAGAGACAAAGCCATTATGATATCTAAGCTGAGCGAATCAAGTGAAACAAATGGTGTGGTCAGAGATAGACAACACTGGGTAGCATTGTTGCATGTTGGAGCAGACACAGACATGGTGGCCAAGAGGTTTCAGTCTCAATATGATCAAGTAATGTGGCTCAGGGTATAAATGAACAGCAAAGGAGAATATATATTAATTAAAAATAAAATGCTGATGAATGTAGTTAAGAGTTGAATCAATTAAAAGATGTATTACTAAGCAGGGTTATCCATTTTTGTAAGTATGTTGATTTTATCCAAATGAGTGTATATATTTCTACAGCATTACATTGTGCAACATCTCATATGTAACATTTTGTTAATGTAATATTATAGAAGTTACATAAATCACTTAAATAAGAGTGTTCAAACTAGGAATGCGTTATTAGTTAAAGAAATTCTTCTAAAGGATGGCTAGGAATATAAATTAGTGACACTGACAAAAAACTTCTTGAAAGTTTGGAATGGGATTGTGGGTGGCTAATGATTTCTATACGTCCCTGCTGTAAATTGAAAAAGGCATAAAACAATGAAGTGCTCATCTCATGTCATATAGACAAAGCAATTCTGGCTGCGGATGCAGGTCAGTGGTACAGCATTCACTTAGTATGTATGAGCATGCCCAGCATCTCAGGGAGAAAAAACAATATAGAAACAATGAAGCATCAAAATCAATCCAACTGTATATACAAGTTGCTATGATAAAGTTGACCTTTTTAATCAAAAGGAATGATGAATTATACTTCAATTTATCAGGCAGAAAACACTGAAACTCGTTCAGTGGAAATCAATAGTATTAAAAATAACGAAGAGGATCCTGGTTGGTTACTGGTGGCTCACACCTGTAATCCTAGCTACTCAGGAAACTGAAATCTAAGCATGGCAGTTCAAAGCCAGCCAGCGCAGCAAAGTCTGTGGAAGTAGATCTGTGGCTTAAGTGATAGAGTACTAGCCTTGATTCAGAGAGAGAGAAAGGCGGGGGGAGGTTCTTATTTTAAAAACTTTATAAAAAGTCTTGCCATATAAAAGCATAGAGCTATAAATACACAGGAAACAACATTTTTATCCTCTAGTTAGCCAATATATAATAAAATGATAATAATTAGCATAGGAACATATATAAAGAAAGGAAAATCTTGAAGATAATACTAATTGACTGCTCTCATAAAAATGACCAATTTGTAGCATGCAAAAATTGTTAAAATATTTTTTCTCAGTATGTAAGTTCAAAAGTTATGAGCATAGATATTTATTGCAGATTATTATAAAAGCAAAAAATCTGGCAAATCTACATTTCTAAGATTAGCAGACTGGGTAACTTTGGTTAGATGCATAGTACGGATTTCTGTGAAATACTAGGTCAAGTAGTGGATTCTATTTTATAAGAACAAATATGTGAAAAACACAGATCATATTATGCTCAGAGCTTGAATATGTCTGCATATAAAAGACATACAATGTAGCAATATTTAGTATGAATTTAAAAAAATTCAGATTTGGGCTTTGTTATCAAATGTTGGAGTTTATGTAGAATTGTGTGAGTCATGCTTCCTGCTTTCAATTTCTCTGCATGGAACATGTATTTCTTTTGTAATTCACATAAACTACAAAAATTGACTATTTTTTTTCAGAATGTCAAATGACTTAAAAAAAATTGAGCCACACAGTGAGAAAAGAAATAAATAAAAGGAAAAAAAAAAGCAACGGCTTCCCAGCGGGGAGAAGGGCACACTTCGGGAGCAAAGTAGTATAGTGTTGGCTGAAAGAATTTAATTTTCCAGTTTCAGTGGTGAAAGACTCTTTATTGCTACTCTTGCTTAAGAAATGATGTGAGAAATTTAGGTTGTCCTGTTTCTGAAAAAACGAATGGAAAAGAGCTATAAGTAAAATAGGCATGTGTCATGAGCTGACAAGAGGGAATTTTCCTCTCACCATTTCTGTTTCCTTTTCTCCCTAGCTAATCTTATCTATATCTATATCTTACCTATATCTATATCTATCACCTATCAATATCTCTTTATCATCTATGTCTATTGTTTATCATCAATCCATCTATCCATCCATCCACCCATCCATCCATCCATGCATCCATCCATCTATGGTCTATCTCTCTTTCTATCTCGTATCTGTCCATATACTTTTATGTCTCTTTGTGTCTCTGTTTCTCTGCCTTTCTTGATTCTTTAATAGTAAGATCCACCATCTTAGCAATTTTCTTCAGTGTACAGTGCAATATTATTAACTATAGGCACAAGTTGTACAGTGGATCTCCAAGCCTTTTTCATCTTGTCTAGTTGAAACTTTATACCTTTATTTAATACCTGTCCCCTCATTTCTATTCCTTTTAGTCCTGGCCACTTTTATTCCACTCTTTTATACATTTGACTTAAATTTTTCATGTAAGTGTTATCCTTGTAGTATTTGTGTGTCAAATATTACTTAATATAGTATAATTTAAGTTCATTCTGATGATCACAAAAAACAAGATACCCTTTCTTAGGACTGTCTTTAAGTAAATTATAGACAGGAGTTGTCCTTAAACAAAGCAGTTTATGAATGCAGTGTGTCTTGATCAATGTCACCCCTTTCAAAATATTTACCCATCCCTTCTTATCCACCCCTCCCCTCACTTTTCTAAATTTTGGAGGAGATGCATTGAATTCTTGGCTAAATTCTTTCCCCCCTCTTTTCTTCCTTAAGAAAAGCCATCCAAATCAGCATGAGATGATACCTTACTGTGGATGTAATTTTATTTTCCTTTGTGGTTAGTTATATTGAGCATCTTTTCATGACTCTGTTAGGCATTTACAAATCTTTTTTTCAAGAATTGTCTATTTGGTTTGTTACTCTTTGAACATTGAAATATGTGTTTTCTATTGAGTTGCAGGAGGTTTTTTTTATTTTGCAAAATATCCATTAACCAGGTATATGCTTGGCAATTTTTTTTTTTGCATTTGGTAAGGTGCATCACCCTGCCCCGCCCCACCCTGACCGACTCACCCCACCTTGCCCTACCCTGACTTGACTCTCTTTTGTGCCTGTACTGGGTATTGAACTCAGGCCCTCTCAGCTTTTTTGTCTTTTGTCTGTTACTCTGCCACTTAAGACAGATCTTCAGTCCAGATTTTTGCTAGTTACTTGAAGATATGCATCTAATGAATTTTCTTTCCTGGGTTGGGTTCTAATTGTGATCCTCAGATCTCAGCCTTTTGAGTAGCTAGCATTATAGGCATGAACCAACGGTGCTCAACTAGTAAATTGCCATTTCTTGTTATCAATTATTTCTATTACTTGGTAGAGTTTTGGTTTGATATAATACCAAGTAGGCATTATGTTTATTTGTTTTTTATTAATAATAAGTTTTTATTGTGAAAATACCATACAGAGGGGTTACAATTACATGAACAAAGTAATGAGTACATTTCTTTTTTTTGGGGGGGGGTCCGGTTGTGGGGCCTGAACTCTGGGCCTGGGCGCTGTCTCTCAGCTCTTCAGCTCAAGGCTAGCACTCTACCACCTGAGCCACAGCGCCACTTCCAGCTTTTTTTCTTTTTGCTTATGTGGTGCTGGGGAATCGAACCCAGGGCCTCATGCATGCAGGGCAAGCGCTCTACCACTGAGCCACCTTCCCAGCCCCATGAGTACATTTCTTATCAACCATTGTTGCCTCCTCCTTTGTTTCCCCTTACTATCCCTGCCCTCCCATCTTCCACAAACACAATACTGTTCCTACAGGTGAGATGGCTTATATGGGAAGGACAGGGCAATGGAATTAATTAGAAACAAGGCCTCCACTCCCATTGTAGAGTCTGAAGTTGACTTCTCTGATACCTGCAGCATCTTCTACTTACAACCAGGCAAAAAAGAGGTGTTTCAGGTTCATGAAATGCCCTGACATTTTCCCTTTTCTTCTTCTGGCTTTTCCTTATGTCCATTCTTATATCTATGCTACTTCTTGGTATTGTGCCAAATTTCCATTTTCCAGTGATGAGTTAGCATCCTGAGCCTATAGATTAGTATGGCTCCTCTTAAGTTACACCCTTGGCTTTCCATAGGATGTGGTTTTCATTAATTTTCTGATTCTTTGTGCTTTGGTGACCCTGGACACCAGCGATTACTCACCCAGACACATAGCTGAAAAGATTTACAAAGACAATGTTCTAGGGAAGAATAGATGACTAATGGAGTGGTAGAAAGACGACATGGATATAGGATTTCTAGAAGATTCTGTAAAAGCTTATTTGATTCTGGAGTTTTGCTTTCTTTGCCTAAGCTCGCCTAGAACTTCAGTCCTTCCAATTTTAGCCTCTGTCATAGCTAGAATGACAGGTCCTCTCTACTGCATCCAGCCTGTTGGTTGCGAGGAGGTTTTTGTGAACCTTACTGACCAGATTGGCCTAGGATTATACACCTCTTAATTTCAACTTCCCAAAAGGCTAGAATTATGGATGGAATAATCTCTTGAAAGAAGAAAAGAAAAATGATCTCACAAGAAGAAACTACTTGTGAAAGGTCAGAAGGCACTCAGAAGACTGAACCCAGAAGAACTGAAAAGAAGACCTAAAAGATATTTGTGCATCTATATTCATAGAAGCATTATTCTTATTCACAAGAGCCAAAGGGTGGAAGCAGTCCAAGTATCTATCAATTGGTAAATGAATGGACACACAAAATATAGCATAATCAGATAATGGAATAAAATTGAGCTTTAGAAAGAAGGAACTTTTGGCAACTGACACCAAATGGATGAACCTCAAGGGACTTGTCCTAAATGAAATAATCCAGGGACAAAGGACACACATGAGTTCACTTATCTGAGGTCCCTCAAGAATGAAATCTGTAGAGACAGAAGAATGCAGGGGTGGGGGTGTTGGGGAATTGTGAGGAACAGTTTAGTGGAGGAAGAGCTAATGTTTGAGAAGGTGAAACAATTGTGGAGATGATGTTGATGATGATGGCACAGCAAAGTGGACCTGCTCATAGTGTCCTAACAGTGAAAAGGATTAGGGCAGTATGTTTGGCTATTTGTATGTTTTCTACAATCAAGACTAAAGATTGAGCCAAGCTATGGTGGCTTGCACCTGTAATCCTATTTATTCGGGAGTCTGGAGATTGTAGTTCAAAGCCAGCCAGAGCAGGAAAGTCTTTGAGAATCTTATCCCTCATTAATCAGCAAAGAGCTAGAAATGGAGATGTGTTTCAAGTGGTAGAGTGCTTTTAACAAAAAAGCTAAGGAACAGTGCCCAGGTTCTGTGTTTGAGCCCCACTACAGGCAGAGCAACCAACCAAAACCAAAATAGAAAGAGAACAGAAAGGCTGTCTTGAGGTTGGTTTCTAATGTGGGAAATCTCAAATAAATAAACAGTAAATAGATAAGTACCATTGAGAGTATCACTAAATTGAGAATCAGTATTTGACAATGTCCTGTGGGTAGGATGGTCTCCCTAGATTGAAGAGTGAACACACACACACACACACACACACACACACACACACACACACACACACACACACACACACACACACACACACACACACACACGTCCATGCTTTCTCTCCACTTTCTCTTTTCTTTCCTACACAGAAAAGATCATCCTAGCATTTCTTTAATCTGCTAATGATGGAAAATCAGCAAGCACTCAGCCTGCTGGGTTTAGTGCCAATAGCAGTTCCCCTGCTCTATTCAAGAGTTCATGAGCAAACATCTAAGAGTTTGTGTTTTAGAAACTTTTCTTTATGTGTTTCCAATTAAATTTATTTCCACTTGATCTGCATAATTTCATTGACATCTTCCTTTATCACTGTCAGGTTTTTGTGATGAGGGCAAAGCTAATTAATTTCTTAACTTCCTAATCCAGCAGGCAGCTCCCCTGGAGAAGTAAAGCTCAGTACAAACACAGGGTCCTTGCTCAAATTAGTGTACCCAATTACACTTGGTGATGTAAGTGGGGTCTTTTAGAGTGCTTTTAGAGTATGCACAGAAAGTAAATTTAAATTTATAAGCAAAAAAGAAAAAACTGCAGATAGGGGCTGGAACCCTAACCTGCATGGGTTTGGTAGCTCTTAACTTCTGTTAGATTAATAAATTAAGAGAATTTAAAAAGTTTGGACAGATTATGCCTAAGATGGCTTAACTAGCAAATCAACTTTTTCTTTCTTTTCAAATATTTTTTTTGTGCCAGTTCTGGAGCTTAGACTCAGGACTTGGGTGTTATCCTTTAGCTATTTTTTTTGCTCAAGTCTAATACTCTACCTCTTGAGCCACACTTTTACTTCCAGCTTTTTGGTGGCTAATTGGAGATGAGAATCTTATGGTCTTTCTTGCCTAGACTGGCTTTGAAGTATGATCCTCAGATCTAAACCTCCTGAGTAGCTAGGATTACAGGTATTAACCACTGGTACCCGGTATAAAACTAACTTTAAATCTCCAATTTATCATGAAGTTTTCTTTCTGGCTCTGGAAGGAAGGTCTGTCCTATTTTGCCCTTCCTTTCTGTCCTGGAAGGTGGTAAACTACTTGAGGCTTCATCGTTCCTGCTCTGGACCATTCTGGGCCCCAATAACTCCTTCCTGTGCCTCAGGATTCCTTCCACCTCCATCAGATCTGCAAGCTACACTCCATATTGATACAAAGTTACAGTTTTAAAATCCATTCAGGTGGATCCTACCCTCTCCTTCCTGAAATAGCCTTTCCTGCTCCAAACTGCTACACATCCTTAGTGGTCCAAAGCTACTTCTTTGGCATCCCCTCATGCCTTTCTCTCTGTTTCAGTGTTCCTGGTGACTAGAGAACTTGTGACAAACCAGATACTCCCACATAAGGTGGCAAGTTCAAATAAGAGCACCTCCTTAAATTCATTTTTCAGATATACTGATACTCATTTGTGGGATATACTTACAGTATGGTATTGTGTGTTGTTTTTCTGAAATTCAAACTCCATTGGGCATCCTGTGTTGGCATTCACTAAATCTAGCAACACTTCTCTATCACAGTCTGCTTTAGTTTTTTTCAACTTTTCCTCAGTTTAAAGGGATTATTTTGGTTGAAATTCTGCAACTATAATGCTCTGTCATATTAGGTTCTTTTCAGTGGTACTTTTGGTCTTCATCACTAGAATGAAAATCAAATGATGGTAAGGGCTCTGCCTGATTCATTTGTGCGGCCCTTGTATCACCAGAGGGCTGTGTGTGATGACAGACAGATCTCTAGAACAGGAGGATGTAAAATGGGGAAGACTAAAACAAAGCATAGGATATTCTGGACCCATGTGTCATTCGGCTGTATGTCATGTTCCTGATTGTTCACCTGTCCTGTTTTTTTGGGTCTGACCTAGTGGAACTGTTACCAATGGGAGATTAAGAGGTTCTTCCTTTCTTACCTACATGAGAAGTGTTCCCAATCTTCCCCTCAGCAAAGCATCTCTCATCAATCTCTCATCATGGACTTGGCCTGAGTACCTCAGTGAGTGAATGAGGGTGTAGTCATTAGGAACAAACATTATCTTAGCTCTGTGATAGGTGTCTACTGACTCCCGAAATTGCTGTGTGTGTGTGTATGTGTGTGTGTGCACACACACACATGTGCATGCCTGTGTGTGGTTGGTGATTATCTCTGAGTCATAGCTGAATATTTGAAAGCCTTTGTATAAAATTTCTCTCTGAGAAAGTTCACTACTGAACTCTTGCTATGAAGCCATCGTAACTCTCATCCCCAAATCACAGGGACTCATCAAAGAAAGAGAACTATAGACCCATTTCTTTCATGAACATCGATGTGAAACTTCTCAACAAAATTTTGGCTAATCGAATTCAACAATTCATCCAAAAATCATACACCACAATCAAACAGGATTCATTTCAGGGATGCAGAACTGGTTCAATATACACAAATCAATTAATATAATTCATCACATCAACAAGAGCAAGGATAAGAACCACATGGTTATCTCAATAGATGCAGAAAAAGCATTTGACAAGATCCAACACCCCTTTATGCTGAAGGCTCTGGAAAACCTAGGAATCCAGGGAACATTCCTCAATACAATAAAGGCTGTGTATCAGAAGCCTACAGCCAGCATTATACTTAATGGTGAAAAACTAAAGCAATTTCCTCTTAACTCAGGAACAAGACAAGGATGTCCACTCTCTCCACTTCTCTTCAATTTAGTATTAGAATGGGTAGCTACAGCAATAAGACAAGATGCAAACATATAGGGATCCAAATAGGGAAAGATGAAGTAAAACTCTCCATTTTTGGAGATGACATAGTCTTGTATTTAAAGAGTCCCATGGACTCCACTCCCAAATTACTTTAACTTATTAGAAACTTTGACAAAGTAGCAGGGTATAAAATTAACCCTCAAAAATCAATGAGAAGAATGCAGCTGAAATCAGGAAAGCATCTCCTTTTGTAATAGCCCTACAAAAAATAAAATACCTAGGAATTAACTTAACCAAAGAAGTGAAGGACCTCTATGATGAAAATGTTAAAAACTTGTAAAAGGAAATCAAAGCAGAACTTAGGAAGTGGCAAAAACCTCCCATGCTCCTGGATTGGAAGAATCAACATCGTGAAAATGGCAATACTTCCCAAGGCTATCTACAAATTCAATGTGATACCTATCAGTATTACAACCTCATTCTTCAAGGAAATAGAAGAAGCAATCCAAAAATTCATATGGAAAAATAAAAGATTCTGAATAGCAAAAACAATCCTTAACAGAAAGAACAGTAGTGCTGGAGGAATATCAATAAAATTTAACACTCTACTAAAAAGCCATAGTAATCAAAACAGCTTGGTACTGGAACAAGAAGAGACCACAGGACCAAGACCAGTGGAATAGAACTGAAGATCCAAAAATGAACCCAAAGACCTATAGCTACCTAACCTTCGACAAGGAAGGTAAAAAAATAGAATGGAAGAAAGACAACCTCTTCAGTAAATGGTGCTGGCAAAATTGGTTAACTACTTGTAGAAAACTAAAGCTAGATCCTTATATATCACCCTGCAAGTCCAAATGGATCAAAGATCGTGGAGTCAAAGAAGACACCCTGAAAACATTACAGGACGGAATAGGAGAAACCCTAGGTCTTCTTAGCACAGGCCGAAATTTTCTTAACAGAGACCCAGAAACACAACAAATCAAAGAAAGGTTGGACAAATGGGATTGCATGAAATTGCAGAACTTCTAAATGACAAAGGACATAATTAGCAAGATCAATAGAAAGCCCATGGATTGGGAGAAGATCTTCACTAGCCATACAACAGACAAGGGTCACATATCTAAAATATACTTGGAACTCAACCCCCAACAACAAATCCTAGAAGGAACAACTGTCTAAGTGGGCTAAAGACTTAAATAGAAACTTCTCTGAAGAGGAAATAAGAATGGCCAATAGACACATGAAGAAATGCTCAATCTCTCTAGCCATAAAAGAAATGTAAATCAAAACAACATTGAAATTCCACATCACCCCAGTTAGAATGGCTATAATCAAAAACTCTAATAACAACAGATGCTGGAGGAGATGTGGACAGAAGGGAACCCTACTGCATTGTTGGTGGGAGTGTAAACTTGTTCAACCACTTTGGAAAGTAGTATGGAGGTTCCTCAAAAGACCCCACATAGAGCTCCCTATGACCCAGCAATCACACTTTTGGGCATTTACCCGAATGATCACAAATAAGACCATACTAAAGCTACCAGCACAACTATGCTTATTGCAGCATTATTTACCATAGCTAAGATATGGAACCAACCCAGATGCCCCTCAGTAGGTGAATGGATCAAGAAAATGTGGTATATATACACAATGGAATTCCAATCCTCCATCAGAATGAAAATAATAATTCTTGCACTTTTCTTCTACTTTAAAAGTTTAACAAATTTGTGTCTTGTATGTTTACACTCAGATGCATTTTTACTTTGTTATCATTTTGCCATGTGGATTCCCAGTATTTTAGTCACTAATTCAACCTCTATAAACCTTCCAACACATTCTCTCACTGACTTTCTCACACAACGGTGATGCTCACTCATGCTCAACCTAGGTGATTGTGCATGCTCACCTGCAACCTCCCTGGCAGCAAAATTCTGCTTCATAAGCAAGGAATAGCAACCATTATAGCCAGAATTTACAGAAATATTTGCCTGAAGTATTTATTATCTTCTCTCATCTCCACAGATGCATTGTTCATGCATGGGTGTGAATGAGATAGATCACATAATTAGATGTTCAAGAGAATGAGGTGCTAAAGATGACGTGTGTTTCTCTGCTTGTTTGAGGCAAGAACAGCTCATTTGCAAGTAATCCAGTCTGTTTGATGCTGAACGTGGATGTTCCCCTAAGGAGCTGAGAGGAGAGGGCAGCCAGTATACTGTTTCTAGAGCTGCTGCTTGTGTGTCACTGTACAAACCTTGTCTGTCCCTTCCTTTCCATTGGGAAGGCAGAGGTGATGACAGCATTGGGTGCATGTGTGGTCACAGACAGACTCTGAAAGTAAATAAAAATTGAGCCCATGGACAATGCCTGGACCAGAAAAGTCACTAGAAGACTGGTGTAATGTGACCTAATTGTCCCAGGGTTACTCATGTTTCCACAAAAGAATAAGGGATAAGTAGATAGGATCTTCCAGGGTACTCTGCCTGAAGTAATGTGCCTGGCCTGCCATAGGAAGTACAAGGCTTGGTGGCTTTTCCTAACAGAAATGAACAGTCTTATAGTCCTGAAGACTGCAAGTCTAAAGTAAGACTGTAGCAGAGACAGCTTTTATCTTACTGCATTGTCCTGCCCATCTGCTTTCTTTGTGTGTTTCTGTCCTAGTCTCCATATTTTCTTTTTGTGTATGTGCTGATACTGGGGCTTAAACTCAGGGCTTTGTTTTCTTGCCTGGCATTTTTTAAAAACATTTTTTTGGCTCAAGTCTGGTCACAGCTCTACTTCCAGCCTTTTGCTCGTTAATTGGAAGTATGTTTTCCTGCCCAGGCTGGCCTCAAACCATGATTCTCAGGTCTCAGTCTCTCGAGTGGCTAGGATTATAGGTGTGAATTCCTGGCATCCAGCTCTAGTCTCCTTTTTTTTTTTTTTTTTTTTAAAAAAAAGAACATCAGCCATATTAGATCAAGGCTCACCAATGACATCATTTTGTATTAACTACCACTTTAAAAACTGTCTTACCAAAACCAGTCACATTCTGAACTCTACTGTAAGTTTAGAATTCAATAAATCAATCTGTAACTAGTGGTCAAAACCAGACCCAAAAACAGTCCATAGATGAAGGACTATGTCCTTCATTAGATTAGATGTTCTTTGATGAGAATGTATAAGCATTTACATGGCTCTCTTCTGCTTAATGCTCAAAGTACTGAATTAGTCTTCATGTAGGCCTTTAAAAATTCCATTTACTTAAAGAATTCAAGCTTGTAGGTAAGTTGTATTCATCAGACTTAGGCTAGGCTAGATATATTAAAGAAAAATGGCAAGTGCAATAATTAAATCTGCTTTCATTTTGACATATAATAAAGGGGAAAATGATTGCTAAGTGGACTGAAATGAATTTAGAGAAGACATTGGAGGAATATTAATATGTTTCATATGGAAATGTTAGCAATATGAATTATTCTTCTTTGTAGAAGTTTTAATTGATTTGCTCTTTCATGTATTTCACATTCTTTCTCTTATCTAGAACTCCATGCAAACATCAAAGATAGGCAAAGAGAGTGGGGATAGGAAGCAGGCACAAGGTTTACTCTGGGAAATAAGCAGCAATTATTCACTCAGGCTTATGCAGCATTTGTGAAGATGTTTTTGGGGGACATCAATGTGAGGGGTCCTAGCAGATGGTCTTGGCTCAAGCCATTCAGGAAGAATGAGGGCTCCCAAGGTAATACTGGTTTGTGAACAGCTGCACATTGAAAGTATTAACACTAAATTACTTTTCTGCTGGGCTCTGGTGGCTCACGCCTGCAATCCTAGCTACTCAGGAGTCTGAGATCTGAGGACTGTGGTTCAAAGCCAGCCTGGGCAGGAAAGTCCCTGAGACTCTTATCTCCAGTGAACTACCAGAAAACCAGAAGTAAGTGGTGGTGTGGCTCAAAGTGGTAGATTGCTAGCTCTGTGCAAAAGAGCTCAGGGACCATGCCTAGGCAAGCCCCATGACCAACAATAATAAAATAAAAATAGAACTACCTTTCACACGAAATCATTAAGGTAGTCTATTACCGAATTTTAGTTACATAGGAAAGTCATTATAATTAATTTTAATTCTGTTTTATTTGTATCTCATTCATTAGGAACTTTTGGTTTACAGAAACCCTGGTATTTCCCCTTTACGGCATCCTATTGGAAGAATATATGTGGTTTGGTGGAGAAACGGCAGCATTCTCTAAGTTCTAGTTTGTTCTTCTCCAATGAAAACTTTGGCAGCAAAGGTTTGTAGAAAGTAGTATGATTGGATGTATATTTTTTTCTGGGCAGTTTTGATTCTTGATTTTCATTTCTTGGAAGCCTTTATAACTCTGTACCAATTCTTAGAGATGCATTTTCCAGGTATCTTGGGCCAAGAAATGAAATAGGGTTAAGCTGTGAGACATTGCTTCTTGGTAATGTTTAGTAGGAACTGCAGAATGGTCACAGTGCTTATTTTAACGATAAACCCTCTAAGTATTGTTTACATTTGTGTATGTATTATAGTTTAGTAAATTGAAATGCCAATCCAAAAATAAGTAGGTGCAAAGAAAATAAAACAAAGCTAGTTAGCTACCAGGTGAACTCTAAACTTCTTAGGGCATTGCCACACATACCAGTTTAGGTGCTGCTTTTGTGAGAGACACTTCTGCTTACAAATGTTGACCAGTCTCAGGATGTGAAAAGACATTCAGGAGATGTGTGTCTCCCACCGCCCCTTGTCCCCCGCCCCCCACCCCCCCAGACCGTGGGCCAGGCATAGGGGCAATTGAACATTTGGTGAGTGAGCAAGCTCTTGTCATGGTGATTTTAGAGCAGGAGTTAGAAATTGCAAGTAAACTATGAATGTTTTAGCAAAGTTAGAACACACCAACTCTAACCTCAGGAGAGTATGGGTTATGTATGTTTGTGGTATAATGAACCTGATGGTTATTTTCTATCTGCATCTACACAAATCCACATTTGTGTCTTTATCTTTATTACTTTATACACTTTTTCTCCTGCCATGAGGATTTAGAGCTTTGTCATCAAGGGTCTCACTTGAGTTTTGCTAATATATAATTTGCTTCTTGCTTTTGGTAAGGAGAGATTTGTGTTTGGCATGTTTCACAGAGAATTTTAAGGAGGAAATGGGTTGATTTCAATGTCTTTTCACAGAGAATTTACATGTTCTGTACAGGGGCAACACACCAAAACAAGGCAGGAGAAGTTGAAGGAGTCCTCCCTGGAGTTAGCCTGGTTTCTGTGAACAAGGAATATGAAGGCCACAGGTTGGCTGTTCAAGACCTCACCCTTACCTTCCACAGAGGCCAGATCACTGCCCTGCTGGGAACCAATGGTGCTGGGAAAACCACCATCATGTGAGTCCCAATTCCCTCCCCTTCCCTTGGTGCTTAGCAGTGTCAGTTGAAATGTCAGGGATGTGGAGGTCTCATTTCTGCTGTCATTTCTCCCTCTGCTCTTTGTTCCCATCACACCCCTCCCTTCATTTGCCTGCCCCTTCTTCATTTCTCCCATTTTCTTTCTTTCTCCTCCCCACTCCCTCTGGTCCCCTCCCCTCCCCTTCTCTCCTTTCTTTCTTCCCCTTCTCTCTGACTTTCCTCCCATCTCTACTTAGATCTGCCCATCTACTCCTCTCCCATCCTTCCTTCCCTCTCTGCCCCCACCTCCTCTTTCCTCTCCTCTCCACTCTCCTCCTCTTTTGTCCTTCCTCCTGGCCCTGTGTCCCCCCAACTCTGTCTCTCTCCTCCTCCCTCCTCTCCTCTCCTTTCCCCTCTCTTCTCTCTTCTTTTCAGTCCCCTTCCCCTCCCTTCAGCCCTCCATTCCTCTCCTCCCCTCCCTCCTCCTCACCCTTTCCTCTTCTCTTCCCTGTCCCTCCCCCTTTCCCTCCCCTCCCTCCCACTCTCTTTTCTTTTTCTCTCTTCTCTTTCTTGCATTCTTGCTTTTCTCTCTTTCCACCTCCTCCTCCAATCCATACCCTGGTGTTTGTTTCTTTTCGTCTCAGAACAGAGTTTATTGACACAGGAGGAAGACAGAATTCTCTCCCTCGAGTTGCCCTTTCCTCAACTATCCAGATAGATTTTAGGTCTAAGTAGATTTTGAGTGCAGGCATGGGTTGATACTTTGCTTTACTATTCAAATAATTCACATGATGTTTAGTCTTTGAGAGTTCTTTTTGACCCTGTTAGTTTTTGTCTTATGAAATTTAATTTTACGTTTATATCTATAGGAACATGAAAGATGATGAATATTAAAAAATTAAACTACATTTTTCATGTTTTTGTTTGTCTGATTATTGTCTTGGTATTTGGTTTAGGACCCAGCAGGTCCAGATTTGATTAAATAATCCA
The DNA here is from genome assembly GCF_024711535.1 of Dipodomys merriami. Taxonomy (NCBI): domain Eukaryota; kingdom Metazoa; phylum Chordata; class Mammalia; order Rodentia; family Heteromyidae; genus Dipodomys; species Dipodomys merriami. Next base: position 6,438,143 of record NW_027206068.1, on the reverse strand, counting down.
ATCATAGGACTCTAGAGAAACAATGAGTTGAAAATTTCATGGCCTTCAGCTGGTTGTGGAAGCTGCACTCTGTTTATGGGCAATCCTCCGTAATTATAGAGTATCTCTTTAGAGCAAGTCATTTTTAATTCTTGCTTGTGTCATCAGGAAATATTTAAGATTAATGTATAATTAGTGTAAGCAATAAAAAGATCATTGTCTCAAATCTTACTAAGAAAGGTAGAAAAATAGAAAATGACAGCAATTTCATATTGGAAAGAAATAGGAGGAAAACATAAAAGGAACGCTTTTCTTCTAAAATAGAACAAAAAACCTCCTGAAGCATTCTATTAGTGTTTGCAAGTTCTAAATGTGCATGTAATAACTCAATCAGCATTCTACATCCTTCTTTTACTAATACACATTTCTTACCTGGGAAAAATAGAGTTACTTATCTAGCAGAATAGTAAGTACCGAATTTGAGTTTCTTGATTTTTCAAGTTTTACTGAATATGTTTTGCTTTCAGTGTATGTTGGAAGTTCCTTTCGAATCATCTTAAGTGCTATGTCTTACTGCAGTGCTTAGAGTCTGAAAGGTCAATTAATGAGTTGGATCTTTACTATTTCAAACAATAATCACTGAGACTCATACATAGCATGTACCATCAGCCATCTGTGTCCACAGGCTCTACATTCAGACTTATTCATTATAAGATCAAAAATATTTGAAAAAGCATGGCATCTGCATTGAACATGTTCAACATTTGCTTAACAGTATTCCTTAAACAATACAATATAACCACTACTTACATAGCATTTACATTATATTAGGTATGATAAGTCATCTATTGATGATTTAAAGTATATGGATTATTTGTATAGACTATAGGTAAATACCATGTTTTATAAGATAATTGAACATCTGAGGAGTTTGGTTTCTTGCAACCAGCCCCCAAGGATATCAAGAAACAAATGTTTAGACTTTTTTGTACTTACTCACAAATGTAGTTTTTTTTAAAAAATAGTACAGCAAATAGCTGCTACTCAAGCTTACGGAGGTATAATTCTTGGGTGGTGAACTATACCTTGTCTGTGTGCAGTTTGAGGTTGGCACATTTGACTAATGCTAGACCAAGCATCACAGTGAAGATTAGGAACATTTGCCTTTTCAATATTTCCTACATTCTTCTGGCCTCCAAGTAGTTACTGATCTATAATTTGTCACTGTGAATTAGCTTGTATATTCTAGAAACTTATGGTAATGGAATCATGCTTGGCTTCTACTATTCACCACATTCATCTGTAGTTTAAGTCTAGCAGCAGAGTGGTCTCTTTTGAAAGCTAAGTGGTATTCCATTATATATAGAGAGCCTTTGTATTATACACAGAGAGATATTTTCATTGCCTGATGTTAATTGAGGCTGTTGCCAGTTTTCAGTGATTGTGAATAAAGCTACTATAAGCATTCATATATCCACCTTTGTATTGGCATACTATGAACTGTACACACCTTTGTTTTGGCATTCCTTTTAATCTTTCTTGTATAAATACTTAGGAGTGTATTATCTAGGCCCTATGGTAGGTGTATGTTTGCCTGTTTTGAAATAAGTTTAAAATCGACACAATAAATTCATTAAGCAATAGAACTAGACAATTCTCAGGTTTGTTTTTGTGAAGTCACATGAGTGAGTTTCTGGTGATTGGCCCCTTGACATGGTTTTGGCAGGAACAGATAGCCTGGGGATGCAGAGAAAAGATAGGCTACAGGTTGAGAGTCTAGATTGGCATTAGTGATTTTTTTCTTTTGTGGTTGTTTTTGATTTTATGTAGGCTCTCAGGGCCAGGATGCTATCCCATATTAGCTTTTGCACTCCAGGCTGGTGCTCTACCACTAAAACCATAACTCATCTGTCATATTTATTTTTATGGGTTAATTGGAGAGAAGAGTCTCACAGACTTTCCTGCCTGGGCCGATTTTGAACTGTAATCCTTAGATCTTAGTCTCCTGAGCTGCTAGGATTACAGGTGTGAGCTTGGACTCCTGAAGACATTTCTGTTATCTTACATTGGTAGGAGAACTTCTGCACATATGTCAATCGTTTAGGTTGTTTACTCCACTATAAACATACACTTAGATTGTTTCCTGAAACTGTGACACAACTTTAGGGATCTATGACCACAGAGTTTTCCCTGGGATTTAGACACTATTCTGAACCCACATTTCCAAGACTCACCAGCTAATATTTATATAAACTCCTCACAGTTTATAATTGACCTTGTAAAAAGCAGAACAGTAAAAGAGATGTCATTTCTGTAGGATGTATGTGCCACTCTGGATCACTAACAGTCACAGAAGGTAATTTATGCTAATCTGTTTTCTCTGGCAGATCTATGTTGACAGGCCTCTACCCTCCCACTTCCGGAACTATCTTGGTCAATGGCAAGAACCTGCAGACAGACCTGTCCCGAATAAGAATGGAGCTGGGGGTATGTCCTCAGCGGGACGTTCTTCTGGACAACCTCACTGTCAGAGAACACCTGCTGCTCTTTGCTTCGATAAAGGCACCTTGGTGGACCACCAAGGAACTACAGCAGCAAGTCAATAAGTTAGTAACCTGTGATTGCCTTGTTCCTTCTGTCTTTGCCCGATGGTATACGTGAAGACCACAAGGATATCTACTGTGTAACCGGGCACTGTTGGCTTAAACCTGAAATCCTACTTACTCAGGAGGCTGAGATCTGAGGATTACAGTTCTAAACCAGCCCAGGCACAGAAGTTTGTGTGACTCTTATCTTCATTTAACTACCAAAAAAAAAAAAAAAAAGCAGGAAGTGGAGCTGTAGCTCAAGTGGTAGAGTGCTAGCCTTGAGAGAAAAAAATCTTAGAGACAATACCCAGGCCTTGAGTTCAAGTCTCAAGATGGGCACACACACACACACACACACACACACACACACACACACACACACACACACATGTTATCGACTGCTATATTTATGAGAAGAAAACAAAAGCAAATGGTTCTTAACCTTGAAATTATGAATTAGCAAGCCTCTTTGGGAAAGTCAGAGAAGGCATGTCCTAGAAAGATACTAAATTTAATTTCATTTTTCTTGGAGGTAGGAAAGAGCTAAGTCAATGTAGAAAGTATGGGAGGGCTGTGGGTAGAAATTTTGTGTGTCAGGGGAAAAGAGATGCTATGGTTGTCATGAAATAGAGAGAATTATATTAAGTGAAGTAAGTCAGGCTCAGAGAGACCAAGGACAAATGCTTTCTCTCACACATGGAAGTCAGATCTAATTTATAAATATACAAGCAAATACCTACTGGGATTGTATGCAAGTGTACACAAATATATTAACCAAAGTATGGTAATGCAGGGGAGAAGTCAAATGATGTATTTCACTTACAACCCAACAAAATGAATATCATGAAGCTGGTACTTGAGATGTGTGTTGGTGATATGGGAGGGGGGAGCAAAAAAGGGGGTAAGAAACACAATGAACCAAAGAAAGATTGGACAAATGGGATTGCATGAAATTGCAGAGCTTCTGCATGGCAAACGACATAGCTAACAAGAACAATAGAAAGCCCACGGATTGGGAGAAGATCTTCACTAGCCATACAACAAACAAGGGTTTGATATCTAAAGTATATCTGAAACTCAAAAAATTAAATCCTCCAACAACAGATCCTCAAAGAAACAACTGCCCAATAAATAAGTGGGTTATAGACTTAAATAGAAACTTCTCTGAAGAGGAAATAAGAATGGCCAATAGACACATGAAGAAATGCTCAATCTCTCTAGCCATAAAAGAAATGCAAATCAAAACAACATTGAGATACCACTTCACCCCAGTTAGAATGGCTATAATCGAGAAATCTAATAACAACAGATACTGGAGGGGATGTGGCCAAAAGGGAACCTTACTGCATTGTTGGTGGGAGTGTAAACTTGTTCAACCACTTTGGAAAGCAGGATGGAGGTTCCTCAAAAGACCCCACATAGAGCTCCCTATGACCCAGCAATCCTACTTTTGGGCATTTACCAAAATGATCACAAACAAGACCATACTAAAGCTACCAGCACAACTATGTTTATTGCAGCATTATTTACCATAGCTAAGAAATGGAACCAACCCAGATGCCCCTCAGTAGATGAATGGATCAAGAAAATGTGACACACACACACACACACACACACACACACACACAAACACACACACACACACACACACACACACACACAATGGAATTTTATGCCTCCATCAGAAAGAATGACATTGCCCCATTTGTTAGGAAATGGAAAGACTTGGAAAAAATTATATTAAGTGAAGTAAGCCAGGCCCAAAGAAACATAGGTCCCATGGTTTCCCTTACTTGCAATAACTAGTATATGTCTGAGACAAGTAGAAAAGGTCAGATAAGATGATGTTAAGCGAAATGAACCCCAAGATAGGGACACAAGTGGTTTTTTTCTTTCTTGCTATTGTTTCTAACATATTTATAAGGTACCATGTGATTTTTTTGATGCTTTGTATGTCCCTCCCCCATGGTTTAACCCCTGTTTTCACTATATTTGATGCTGGTATAATTTGGAGAGGGGAAGGGACAAAACAAATTGTTTAAATAGGGATACAGGTGGAGCCATTGAAAAAATGAGATGCTATGTTGAAAAATGAACTTTACCATTTAGGCAGGGTGAGGGGAGTGTAGTTGCGGAGATGGGAGGGAAGGGATGGTAGGGGAAAAACAAAGGAGGAGGCAACAATTCTTGATAAGAAATGTATTCATTATCTTGCTGATGTAGTTGTAATCCCTCTGTACAGTATTTTCACAATAAAATCTTACTAAAAAGGGGGGGTATAGACAAAGGAAGAGAGGAATGGCGGAGAATGCCATCATAATATTCACTGCATAACCTATGAAACTCGGAAAACTGAGGGGAAGGGAAATGGTTAGGAGGGAAGGGGGAGAATGATGAAAGGCGTTACATTAATTATGACATATTGCACTTAGAAACTGACATATCGAATGTTTATCCCTTTGTACAACTACTTAAAGATAATAACGAAAGAAAAGAAACAGAAAGAAAAAGTCAGGCAGGATAGCTGATTGTAAAGACCTCATGCTGAGGAGTTGGAACTTTATCGTACAGGCAGGTACAGTAAGGGGCTGTGATTGCTCTGTGGTCTTTAAGATAAAAATCTTGTATCACAGCAAGTGGCAGAGCCACAGTGTGGCTGGACACACAGAGGCCACGGCCCACATTATTGGCTTCTTCATCACCACCAGCAGAGGTGAAGGGAGCACTCAGCGTAATTCTGGGACAAGAGGTGCAAGAATAGAAGTCTATGTTGTGGGCCACATTACACTGTGAAGAATACTCTGTGTTGATAATGCAAAGATTGTGGAGCCTAGGTGGAAAGAAGGGGGCACATAGGATGATACGATGAGGATCCATTGGTCCTCATCTGTGGGCTAGGGCTGATACAGAAAATTAGCTTTATACTGGTGAGCAGAAGAGATTCAAGGCCAGTGAAAGAAGATATTGAAGGGACGATCATGTGGTTGGTGAGTTTCTCTCTCCTGAAAGATGGAAAGTCAGTCTCCAGTTTTCAGATGAGGCAGCAAAGGCTCAGTGAGCTGGGGCCAATGCAGCGCAAGCAGGGGTGAAGATCTGACTTAGGACCCTCTGATATTTAGTGCGCATGCTGGCGTTTCCTTCAGGATGAGTACTGTTTGCCTGTGTGGGATGAATGGAGGCCTCTAGGAAGTTGAGATGTGCTGGGAAAAGGAAGAGGAGTTTTCAAGCACATTTTTCAGTTTTGTTGCCACCAATATTGTCAAGCGTAGAGTTGGCATCTATCAGGGGGTTCCATTAGTTTTGAGAAGTGAAAGTGTTTTGTTACCAATTGCTCACTTTGATTCTACTAAATGCCTGTAACATGAGCTTAAAAAAGCACTCTTGTGGTCATGGTGTGCAAACTCCTACATACCACAGGAAATTGCATGGAGAGAAAGAAATTATGTCTTCTTATTGAAACTGCCTGTGGAGTGTTGGTCTCTGTAAGACTCTCACCTGAATAAGTTCACCTTACTGAAAAATCTACTTACCTGTATGAAAGCTTACAGGGACAAAACTTGGCAGTGATATAGGAGTTCTTTTGTTAGACATAAACCACACAAACAAACAAAAAGATCACACTGCCTAAATCTGGTATAGACACATATTCCTGAGGGACAGGAAGTTAAGAAAGAACATCAGGTACAAAACACACGTGGGTCACCCTGACAATCCCTTAGTGGAAAACAGCGCTGGAAAATGACAAACGGCTTCTCCAGAAATGCTCTGCTGCATCACAGCTTTATCTTTCCATGTCTGGAAGAGATCAGTCAGTATTTGTTTATTTGATCTCAATTTGAAATAGGTGGCTGGGTTTAGACACCAGCTATGACAAGTGTACATGTAGACAAATCAAATGTCTCCCTGGACAGATGCTCACACTGTGAGGGTCAAATGCAAATTAAATCTGGACTCAGAGAAAAAAGAATCCTCAAAGGACAGGGGCCATTGTGTAGAGAGGTGTTTATACCACAAAGTTTTATTAAATCCTTTCATTGTTTTGCCTGTCTCAAAGTATACCTTATCAGCATGTTATGAAAGCATCTCCTACTACAGGGTGGGCTAATTTGTATTTTATGGTATCTTGATAAATGGCTGATAATATAATAATAATAATAACATAAATGCAGTAGATTCTCAAATATATAGGGAACATGTTTTACTTTCTACTACTTAAATGTATCCTATCTTTCAGTGGGTACTTAATATATAACATCTAGGTACTGTCACTGTCTACAGATTACTAGATAGTAAATTAGCTATGCACCATCTAATTTCTTCTATGAAAAAGTCACAGGTCACCTGTATTTAATTTTAGAATGGTGTTATAGTGAACTCTGGTGACTGTGACTGGGGCTTCCATCAAGCACCTAACAATGCTACATTGACTTCAACTTCTTATTTGTGTGCCAGGCAACCTTAATGGTTATCAGTTCATAGTGTGTTACCTAGCAACCAAGCCAATTTGCACAAAAGCAATCAGAACAGGATCATGTTTTAGGACAGTAGTTCTCAATTAGAGAGAGGGAAAACTGCAAACATCTGATTTGGAGTCAACATGCTTCTTATTAGTGTCCTGTAGGAGTGCTTGTTTTACTTAATGTCTGGCTTCATTAAAATTTGACTTCAAAGGAGACAATGGATCTGAGAATCTTTAGTTAAGAGACAGATCGTGACTACTTTTCCTTTAATTTGGCTTAGAGAAAACAAGAGAAGTCAAGAGTGGAATGTCGTCCGTCTTAGAGTGTAGGAGAAGTTGTTATGCATTTAATGTTGCCATATAGAATTCTGAGGTACATCATAGAACTTCAATTAGGTTGAGTTCAAATTGGCATGCTAATAGCAAGATTAGTTTATGTAGAGGGGGGAGGGGATGATGGATGGATTGAACCCTGGATACACCAACATGATGATGAGATGATATGACATTGTTACGTATATGAAGGACCATGAAAAATGGACTTTCGTGCAATTAAGTGATTGCTGAGAAAATAGATTTGGTTCACAGAGGATGCATAGATAACATTGAGAACTCAGGGGGATCCATGGTTTGTGAAAATAATCAGGTGTAGGACAAACCTTGGTTGGGAGTAATGAAGCGAGTGGAGGGGATGGGACGATGGCTACATTGGCCATTAAAACACCTGCTATTGCATGTAAGAATCAAACTGCAGAGAGGGACAGTACACAGAGGCAGATTAAAGGTTTGGTGGGTGCCAGCAGCAACAAGGGTAGTGGATAGTTGGCCTGATCACCTGGGGTCCAATGTTGGGAATTTTAGAGCTGGTGAAGAAAGATGTACTGAAAGTGATTATAAGGTATGATGGGCTTCCTGCTCTGCATTTAGACCTTGTAAAGGAAACAGGAAGCAACGGCAGTCATATGAGAGGACTTGTGATGAGTATATGTTTTGGGTTACTGTGTATTCTTCCTTATTTTTTTTTGTCCCAGATATGTTTTTTTAATTATCAAGAAGATGTACAGAGGGGTTATAGTAACCTAAGTAAGGTAATAGGTACATTTCTTGTCAAACTTATTGCCTCTTCCCTCATTTTCTTCTACCTTACCTTCCCCCAACCCCCCCCCCAAGTTGTACAAATCATTCCAACATATTGCTTGTGTATATTGCTTTTGCGTTGGGTTCCCCCTTGTCCTTTGACTTACTATTCTGTTGTATTCTTGCTTTTACTTCAAGAACAGATTCTTTTGTTTTGTATATATGTATCCTAATTTTTCCCCTAAGTCCTAGAAAATATTTTTTTTACTTTTCCTTGAACCCACTGCTCAACATCTCCCTTTTACAAGTCCCACTATACATCTAGCTGACGTATTATATTATTTTCCTTTGCAATCAGAACACTTGAATCTTTACCACTGCTGGGACATTTCTCATTACTTTACTGTTACTTTTCTTGTATTTTATTATCATTTCCTTCACTGAGATTTTAGAATCACAGATAAATTTATTTCTCTGGCCTTATCAGGTTGTAGGTGTTACACATTTCACTGGTTAAGTAAACATTTTAAAATAAATGAATGGATAACAGAATTATTTAAAACGTTGCCTACCACACAATTGGGACTTATTATGGAAAAAAATATTTCCTCTTTCCACTACTGCCTAGCAATATTCTTAATTAGAGAGATTTCCTGGCTCTTTTAGAAGGAATTTGGAAATTCAAATTCAAATAAATAGTTTTCTCCATTTTGGTACATTATAGAGCAATGGTTAGAAATACAGGAGCCCTTATATAGCCCTGGACTTTACAGAAAAATTAAGCAAGTAAAAACATTGGCCAATGCTTGTGAATTGACTTCTCTAATCTTAAGTCCAGTTCAAGCATCTGAACCTAACTTTACACCAGAGTTTACTTCCTGTCCCACACAGTTTTGCCATTCCCAGACATCTCAGGAGCTCAGGATCCTCGTGACACAGTCTTCCCTAGAGAACTAATCAAGTCTTCTGACTCCATTAACATTGAATAAAATGTCATGCGTACAAGTGAACATCATCAGGATCCATCTACACTTGGTTCCAGGCTAACAGATGTTAAGATAAAGGCTTTGAGTGGTATGAATGGAAGAAACACAAAGAGGAAGGACTTGTCTGATTTAGAAATGCAAGTTTGAGAACATTTGACAAGTTACAGAATTCTTTTCTTATCTGATTGCCTTCCTTCCTGACTGATTTCTGATTAATGTGTACAAGTTGGGCTTCATGGATTCATGCTATCTGTTGTATTGGATCATCGACATGAAGGGGCATTGGCAGTTATAGGGTCTGATGGAAATGAACCATCGGTCCTTCTCTTGATTTGGGTGCTTGTTTCCAATGGGCACACTTGAAAAGAGGATGTAGATTATTGCTATGTGTTTAGCTTGCTGAGATTCAAGCAGTGGGAATACATTCTGATACTTGGACCGACCAAAAAGTGCATAGGCTGAAAACTAGACACTAAGAAGCTGGCTTGAACTCTTTTGGGGGTCAGGATGGAAAGTGTAGATATAATAAAACAAACATAAAAATGTACTTATTCCCTAGGCAAGGAAAACCTTCAATTCATCCCAATCTTTCTGTAGAATTCTACAAATGTCCTTGGCCACAAATATACTTGAAGCTCAACTCTGAGGAACCTTTGTGGTTGCCTTGCTTCTGTCTAGCCCCTTTCCTTTGGACTGAGAGTTGTCCTTTGGTTGTTTGCTGTTGAAGTCCATATGGGCTGAATAACCAGGAGAAGCATGGTCTTAGACAATGTGCAAAATTGAGAGCAGGTGTGGTAGAGAGTCAATATACATGTAGTTGGTAGCAGGTCATGTGACACAAAAGAGGATAAATTATATGTGGAAAAAAGAGAGTGGATCCAGGCGAAGAGAACAAAGCTTCACACACAGACTCTGTGCTTTCTAGATGTCTGAAATGGCAGAGAGAGAGACAGAGAGACACACAGAGAGAGAGAGATACAGAGACAGAGAGACAGAGAGAGAGAGAGAGAGAGAGAGAGAGAGAGAGAGAGAGAGAGAGAGTGTAAAGGGCTCATTTCATGCTGAGGGTCAAGAGTTAAAAGCTTGCTGGACACTGGAGCTTTGCTTCTTCCTACTACATTTCTGCTTCAGTTATTCTAATGATCTCACAGTATTATACCTAATGGGCTTCAGGTCCAGGTCCCTCTTTGGTAAGAGCATGAGTAAAAAGAGGAGAAATGAAACTCTGGAGAGATGAGACACAACTACTTGGCAGATACCATGACCAGTATCACGCACAACCTGTTTGCTTGCTGTCAGCTGCCCATGGAGAAGGTCAATAGTGCTGCTGCATCAAGGCTCACAGGCATATGTAACACCAGAATCCCTTTGATGTAGCTGGAGTTTATGAGGATCTCTTGCACTGTAAATTATTATGCAAGAAGTGAAATTCAGAGTGAATCTTTCATGTGTTCAGAAAGAAGATTGAGATCTTTTTTTTTTCTGTTTCAGAACTCTTGACAAAGTGGGGTTAACTAAACATCAACACAAACCTATCTGGACTCTATCTGGAGGCATGAAGAGGAAGCTATCCATTGGCATTGCCTTCATGGGCACATCAAAGACCGTGATTCTGGATGAGCCCACTAGTGGGGTGGATCCTTGCTCCCGTCGCAGCATCTGGGACATTCTGCTCAAGTACCGGGAGGGTAAGAGTTGTCACTCACTGAGCTTTCCCTACCTTAAGTGTTGTGACATGAGAGAAGCGTGGCTCTTGCTGGGTGCTGGTGGCTCATGCCTATAGTTCTTTATTACTTAGGAGTCTGAGGTTTGAGGGTCCTGAGGAGGCCAGTCCATGAGACTGTTACCTACAATTAACCACCAAAAAGCCAGAAGTAGAGGTGTGCCTCACGTGGTAGAACTAAATGGCAAAAAAAAGCTATGGGGCAGTGAGTGCCCAGTCCCTGTGTTCAAGCCCAAATATTGGCACATGCATGCACAAAAATGTATGTAAAGTACCAACTCATAGTCCAATGAGGATAGCTTATCTTTTTCAAAGCAAAATCTCCCAAAGATTACAAGGCATATTTAAATGTTTAAGTGCTCAGAATGGCCTGGATTGTGTTGGATTCATTAACTTGGCATTAGCAAGAACACTATCAATAAATATTATTTTAGATGGTATCACTTAAAATCATTATTTTCCTCATTTGGTTCCTATTGTCTATTAGAAAGAGAGACATTGGAGATTATTTAGGACAAACCCTCCTTGGTTAGTTAGCTTTATTTTGCTTTGATTAATACTTGAGAAAAATCAACTTCTAAGGAGAAAAAGTTGACATGGGCTTCATGATTTCAGAGGTTGCAGGGTCCAAGGTAGTTTGGCTGTGTTACTTTGGGCTTGTGGAAGCATAGTACATTATGAGGGAGAAAGATGCTCACTTCATAAACAGGAGGAAGCAAAGAGAGAGACAGGAAGGGGCTGAAGTCCCAGTATCCCTTCTGGGCACATCATTGACTTAACTTCCCTCTAGAAAGGACCCACGTGGTGACGAAGCCACCACTTGATAGCACCACCTACGGTCAACTAAGAATATGGCTCTTTGAGGCATGGATGGGAAGATGGGCGTATGATTGGTTGACCCCTGTAGAAATTTTTCATTAAGTGAAGGAGGAAAGCCACATCTCTGACATACATAGTACCTACTTCTCCTCTTCATTATTACTTACTACAATCGAGAGCCCCGGATGGGCAGCTATTCATTTGTAAGTTCTGACTTCCCATAGTCCAGACAGCAAGGAAGCTATATATTTTTTTACAGAAACATTCCTGTCTGGAAAAAAAAATTGTGGACAACATCCTTTATAGTAAATAGGAGCAGGCATAATAGAGATGATTAATGAAGAATCCTACAAAATGTTTTGTCTTATTTATTTTGCATTTTGAGTGTAAGACTTCTGTTTTATGTTTTTTTTAAACTTAGCCTGAAGTCTTCAGTTCCCTGAGGCTGTATCAGAATTTGTTAGTAAAGAAAAGCCAAGAGAAAAAAAAGCAAGAAGGATCTTGTCCTAAGTGCAGACAATTGAGATAATTATATTCTTACAGAAGAAAAGATGATGTAGTCTGCAGTAAAGTCTATCCATGGGCTAGAATGAGGAAGGACAAGCCTAATAAAAGGATAGTGTAAAGGAACAATTTTGTACTTCTACTTCATGAGTTTTGAGAAATTACAGAAGAAAACAGAGAAGCAACCAGGGACACTGAGCAAAACAGACATGGTTCCTTTGTTATTATGGACTATGACTCGGGCTGGGCGACTGCATGAGGAGCATGGGAGCCACATGAAAGGCACTGGGGCCCAACATGACATCAAGGCCTGGTATGACTGCAATTCCCAGGTTTGTAGGCTTTAGGACTGGAGCTATCTGACAGATTTGGGGTTGTGTGGCCTGCAGGTGAACACCTAGGGAACACTCTTTGGGGGTTTCTGTGATTCCTTTGGGTTCTGCATCTTTCCCTAAGTCTCCCAGTTCCATTTACCTAAGTGCCCGTTGAGGCCACAGGTAGAGGGGGACGAAATGACAACATGTGAAGTTTCCATGCAAGATTCTTAATCCCACTTAAAAAAGAATCGATTGCATTTTGAGATATAGCTAATTTAGAAGAGACTAATACTTTCATGCGTTCGGTGTAGGGCCTCAGAAAGAAGATAGATGAGAGAGAGGCAGATAGATTCTGCCGCTCTGCTCCCATAAACAGAATGAATTAACTGCTCTGATTCTAATCCTCTTGCTTGTTTTACATCATTGATGCACCCATAAAGGTTTTGGTGACAGAATGCTTGAGTAATTAGCATAAAGGTTAGTTTTGACAGGAAATAGTGCCAATCTGACAAAATGACAGTTTTTTTCTCCAAATTTTGTTGTAACAAATTAGGTATTTCTTCACTGTCCCTTGTTTAGCAATAATTTTTGTTTTTGTCTTTGGAGGACCCCTTTGGAATTGTCCTTGCATTGATTGAAGTTCAAAATCAATAAGGTATAAGTGGATTAGATAGGAAATACTAAAAGAAAAATATGTCTTCAAAAATCAAAATATATAGCTATTTCTGCATACAGTTTCAGCTTCAAGCAACTGATAGCACTTTTTGAGAAAGATCTAAGACTGGAAATAAAAACCAACAAATGTTAGCCACTAAGTAGAAAGAATTTCTTCCATCACAATACCAATGTACCTGGTGCTTTATCCATCAGGAATTTCATGTGTGTTTCTTACTTAATGTTGAACAGTGCAAAGTGGTTATTTTTGTTTCTGATTGAGTCTCATTAAATAGCCCAGATTGGGTTCTAATTTATTTTTTTTAAATCCTTTAATTCTGGGCACCAGTGTCTCATGCCTGTAATTCTTTAGAAAGTCATGAATGGTAGACTCAAGAGCAACAGCTGCTTTGAGCTTTTCCAAGGAAAGACTGCATGTCTCAATCCTACTGTATCTGATGTGTGAACATGTTATTCCATCATCCTTAATCCCAAAGGATCTCCATAAAGCACCATACCAGTTTCAGACACCTCTATCTTTACATAGGAGTTAAAATGTCTTGTCATTTCTACAAAGTATAGCCTTCTTAAATGCATAGGAATGGCCATCTGTTAAGAGAAGAGAATGATGCCTCACCTAGATTATATGTTATATATTCAACATAACATATAATGTACATTACATCAGTATATATTATCATATATAATATACACTATATTATATATACATATGTGTATATCATTCAGACACACATATGTATATCTTCACCTCCATGAAGTGATCAAAATTGTTGAGATCACAGTTACTGGGCCTAGAGATTTTATGCATTGCACTTCAGTCTTGTCCTTAGGTCATGGCAATTATTCCCTCATGGGAAGAAAGGATAGAGAATGTGCAGAAACATCATCCTCCTGACTTTTGGGGAAACCTTAGAAGAAGAAAGGACACTAGTTTGCTAAATGGCTTTAGTTGAGTCTTTCCCATACTGCCCATTTGGGTGGCTATCTTTCAATGGTAACTCAGATCTTCCATGACAAGAATGGATAGATGGCTTACCTAAGGGCTTTCATCATGCTGGTTTTGATCTGCTCTCTGCTTGAATGCAGGTCGTACCATCATCTTTACGACCCATCATCTGGATGAAGCTGAGATGCTCAGTGACCGTGTGGCCATCCTCCAGCAGGGGAGGCTCAGGTGTTGTGGGCCTCCTCTCTGCTTGAAGGAGGCTTACAGCCAGGGGCTCAGTCTGATGCTCATAAAACAAGTAAGAAATAATTTCTCTTCTTTTTTGGGGGGGGGGATGGGGGAGGAATCCCAGTTCTATCTAGTACCTAGCAAACAAATGGTGACAATTACCTAAAACTAAACTCGCAATGAAGGCTTTTTATGAACAATGCCCAGGTGGCAAAATGAGTGCCCTCTCTCAGGGCTGAGCTATAGGAGCTAGCTTCTATGAATGATAGTACAATTTTTTTATTAGAAGGAAATACAGGAGGGGTTACAAATACAGGAGCAGTGGAAAGAAAGCCATCCTGATGGTTCACCTATTCTAGAAACGTTTATTTTGACAATGATACTCTATTTAAGAAGTTAGAATCTTGTCATAAAAGAGCAGTGAAGTCCTAGAGTCAGAGACAATCCAAAAGACCAGATCTCTGCCAGACTTTCATGGATCATTTCCTGGTATGCATGGAGATAAGCAGTGGTTGCTTTGAGGTTGAATTCAGAAACTATGAGAAGAGTCACTTTCTATCTGTTGAAGATGTCTGGTTTTTAGTAAGCCTCAAAAAATCTGACCTGGAAGTGGCGCTGTAGCTCAAGTGGTAGAGCATTCGCCTTGAGCTGAAGAGCTGAGGGACAGCACTCAGGCCCAGAGTTCAAACCCCATAACCAAAAGTAAAATAAAATAAAATAAAATAAAATAAAATAAAATAAAATAAAATAAAATAAAATCTGACCTGAAGCTGAGCAGTGATGGCTCATGGCAGAAATCTTTCCTGTTTGGGAGGCTGAGATACTTGGGGCTGTAGTTCAAAGCTTTCTTTCCTGGCTTTCCCTTGAGCTATTCTTTCTGTTTACCTTCTCTCTAGTGGTGAATAGCCTACCATCTTGAAAGGATTTCTTGCTTCTTTGGCTGTGAATCCTTTTCTTGCTTTTAAGAAAATTTGTTTTTCTGAACTCCAAATGCTTGAAGATGGTCTGTGATTCCTGCAGTGGGTGTGGGGTATGGAGGGTGTCTCCGGAGCACAGATGACTGGTGGTGGGATACAGTGTAAAATGGACATGGAGTTCTGGGCTTACCAAGTTTATCATTATATATTTGTACTTAAAAAAAAAAGAAATAAGAGAAAGCATATCATGTATCATTGAGGTACTTACTATTCTCGTGAATTATTCTGCCCAAGGTTTGATGAGGAATTTTGAGATAATCTGCTTAGGAGCATACACGCAATATACCAATTTGACTTAAGTTTGCATTGACCTTGCATATTGGTTTCTCAGTTTATGTTTCCTTTCCTCTAGCCCTCTTTTCTAGAGGCTCACGATGCCAAGGATGTAGCTCGCATTACATCCCTGATACAGGTCTATGTTCCACAAGCAGTTCTCAAAGACAGCAGTGCTGGGGAACTGACCTACACCATCCCTGAGGTTGCAGACAAGACCTGCTTCAAGGGGCTCTTCCAGGCTCTGGATCAGAACTTACAGCAATTACACCTGACAGGGTATGGGATCTCAGACACCACCTTGGAAGAGGTACTAAGAGATATGAAAGCATGTTTTCAGGGTTGATGTTTTTATTGACCAGTCTGCATTCAGTGAGAAGATATGGTTAAAAAGAGGGGCTAGATGGCAGACACTGTGTTTTTATTGATCCCTGAGTTCTCATTAGTACCAGGCACAGCAGAAGTTAAAAAACTGAATCCAACACATCTGAAAGGGGATTATTGTTTTAGGTTAAAAAAAACCATAATTGTATGTGGCTGGGAAGGTGGCTCAGTGGTAGAGTGCTTGCTTTACATGCATGAGGCCCTGGGTTTGATTCCTCAGCACCACATAAGCAGAAAAAGCCGGAAGTGGGGCTGATGCTCAAGTGGTAGAGTGCTAGCCTTCAGCTGAAGAGCTGAGGGATAGTGCCCAGGCCCAGAGTTCAGGCCCCACGACTGACCAAAAAAAAAAAAAATCATAATTGTATGAGAACTTTGGTGTGATTAACCTCGCTGTTTCAGATACCCAGTTTTCAGTAGTAGCTGGATGGCTGTTTGTGATTCTTCCTTCTTTGGTGCCCACAGTGCTGACCACTTCTGGGTGAGCAGACAGATGCAGAAGAGTCTAATCTGAGGATTAGTTCTGTCTTAGAATGAATGTGGGCCTGAGTATTCATTCTTAGTCCTTTCTGTGATCAGTGGGTACATGTCAGCCCCCTTCACTGATCCTCAGATTCACTGTCAGGGGTTTGACTTAACTCATAGTCAGTTGCAGCCCAAACACAGGAAAATAGGGCAGCACCATCATATGATTTTTTTTATGGGGTGCAGTAGTGGAGTTTGTGTTCTGCTGTTGTTCTAACATTTGAGCCACACCTCCCTGCTTGTTGTTTATTACTCTCAAGACAGAATCTCATAGACTTTTCTGCCTGGGCTGGCTTGAAAGCCTGATCATCTGTATCTAAATCTCCTGAACAGGTAGGATTATAAGCATGAGCTCTGCCACCAGACTCATATAACTTTCATGACAGTGTAACAGTAGCAATGCTCAGTCATAGGGCATGATGCATTTTTATTAGCTACTGTTGTTCATATATTGTTGTGTCTAATTTATGAATGAGTCACTTTATCATAGGCATGGAAGTATAGAGAAAATGAGCCCAACTGACTCTCTGAATTTTTGGGTTCCACATCTGTGGCTTCAACAAATCACAGTTTGAAAGTACTCAGAAAAAATAACTTGTATTGTATGGTGCATATGTAGACTGTTTTCTGAGGGATGGCACCCATTGATGATGTCTGCACTGATCGTAAGGATAGAAGGGGGCTTCTAGCATGCCTGCCATTCACAGCCGAGCAGCTGGAATCTGACTCCACTCCATTGGATGCATGTTCTCCCCATAGAACAACTTTCCCATGCCCTTGATTTTAAGTGGGTATCATGAAAAGAGCCACAAAGTGTGATTTGACACTCAGGCAGGTACCTCCGTTTCATTTTACATCGTACCTTAGTCCATTTTCCATTGTTATATCAACAGGACACTTTTTCTTCATGTGAGGAATACCCACCAGCCAACCATCTGCTAATAAAGATCGTTTGGGTATCTAAAGAACCCTGGGTAAAAGCAAACCAAAGTTCTCAATCATAAAAATGCTAATACTCTAAAACCTCACTCACTTTTTCAGGAGTGCTAAATTCAGTTTTGGAGTTTCACTGTACCTGATACTAATCAGATTTCAGTTCTAAGGCTGAGTACCTTTAAGGAGAGCTGTGTGTTGAATTTGTGGTTTTAAAGGATGAAGGTCAAAGACTGGTTGAGTCATGGTTGGCATCTGGCGAAGCCACCTTTGCTTTGTCACACACGGCAGATGATATCACATCAGGAATACCTTTGAGAGGACACTTGGACAGTTAGGAAACAGCAGGACAGGGAGGAGTCAGGATCACTATTTCATGACAGCCTGTTCTCTTGGGAATTCATGTCCTAGTAGGAGACCCTACTCCTTCTTGCAAGCTAATTTTAATCCTCTGACATGGGAGGTCATGACCCAATCCCTTGGTACTAGGTTTTGCCTCTGAACCATTCTGTGACCTCTCAACCTTACACTGGGTACTAAGTCTCCAGCACATGAATTTGGGAGGGACACAAACTATGTCCAAAGCATAGCACAAGGGCTCATGGGAGTTGTATGAGGAATTGCTGACTGTCCTGGGAGGCTCCCCAGAGGTCTACACTATCTGACATAGCACCTCCCTACTGGAAAAGCACCGTCTTCCTAGGCTCCCACACTGAAGCACAGGTGGAGGAGTCAGGAACTGACTGTTCTCTTTCTGTGTCTGCTTTATTATTATCATCATCATCATTGTCATCATTATTATTAGTTGTAGTAGTAGTATTTTCTCTAACAGTCTACAGGCTGAGCCTTTCCTTGGATACCGCTTCCTCAATCTCTTCCCTAAAAGAAGAACATATATATGTGTCCACATATATATGTATATATGCATATATGTAGATATATATGTGTGCACACATATATGTATTTGTCTATAGTCTATTGAAAGTTGCAGTCTTTTCATTCTCAGAAATTCAAGCCAGATTTAATAGATTGTTGCTTTTTATCATTTTTTTTAAAAGCAGAGGGAACAGCTTCCATTTTCTTCATCGTCATTTTCTGAGTGACATTGTTTCTTTGTAAGAACTCCATCCCGTAGTTGCTTCTTTCCTTATCATGAAACACTTAAGGTTATGTCCAGTGTTTCCATTTTATTAAGACGGTGTTACAGAGCCTGTGAGCAAGGGTCCCACATCCGTTTCTCCTTGTCTCATTTTCAGCTTACTGGAGGGTAAATACTTTGGACCAAATATTGCTCTTTTGTATATGTAGTATCTTTAGTTTTGTAAGAAACTACCAAATTGTCCTCCAAAGTGACAGGCCTATTTTATTTTCACCAATAATGACTAATGACTGAGAGTTCCTGTTGCTCTGCCTCCAGTCAGCCTGTAGCAATGCATTATTTGATATCATTTGGATAGGTAGATTTTCTCATCTCATGGTTTTAATTTGCATTCCCCTATGACACACAGTATGGAGTAGTTTTGCATGTGCCATTTTTCTATGCGTATATATTCTATAGTGGTTCTTGTCTTTGATGTTAGTCACCTCACTACCAAGGAGGAGTAATAGAACCATTTATAGAGAAGATCTTTAATCAATATTTAATGGCATTGTTTTCTTAGTGATGAGTTTTAAGAGTTCTTAAGATGAGCACTGGTGGCTCATGCTTGTAATCCTAGCAACTTAGAAGGCTGAGATTTAAGGATCATGGTTCAAAGCCTGATTGTGCAGCAAAGTCTGTGAAACTTTTATTGCTAATAAGCAAAAAAACAAACTGCCCCCCGCAAACAAAAACAAACCTCAGAAGTAGAGCTCTAAGTCAAGAGGTAGAGGGACAGTTTCCAGGCTCTGAGTTCAAGCCCCAGGATTGGCACCAAAAACAGAGTTCTTTGTTAATTGTCGTTCTTTCTGCCTTTGAAACGAGATTACCTTCCTGTAGGAATAGTATTTGTTTGGGTCAAGCAACATAGTAATGCTGAGTTCAGATTTCAAATTGTAGGATACTGTACAAAGATAATGAAAGGTCAATATTTTCCCTCTCCAAAATCTATTCCAAGGTTGTGCATGTAGATGAAGCATCACTGTATTGAAGGTCACATTAGATGTTTTATTGTAAGATTAACTTTTTTTCTGTGCTTTTTTTTTTTTTAGAATCCCATTTTCTGTTTAGTATTCACTTTTCTACTCCAAAATATTTGCATTTGTATGTTACTCATCCATGTTTCCATCCTTTTGGAAATATCCTCCCACTCCTCCTCTTTGCCTTCTTTTCTTAAAAAAATATTCACTTACATACATAGAATGCATTTAGTGGATTTGACGAATGCACAGACTTATGGGACCACTACCACAATAAAAATGCTCTCCTACTACTTTCTTGAAGAAATAACCATCCCTTGTAATTTGCTTCTGAAAATTGTGTTTTTCTTTGTCCTGGATTCATGCCCTTGCTGTAAGTAACTTCAATAACAACTCCAAGAGAAGTAATAGAACCAGTTGCCCAATTACTTCAGAGATGTAATACGTGTTTCTCCAATTTCTCGCAGTAATTTCCACCTTCTACATTTAGTACGTGCTTTGCACATAATAGGTCCTAAATAAATATTGATTTGTTAAATCTTACATATTTCTTTCTCTTTCTTTCTCACATGCACAGATACTTTTAAAAACTACCTATCTTAAGGACAAAAGTAGGCAGAAGAAATGAGACACAAAAATGTATATGGGATTTAACAAAATATGAAAGTGAAAGTTCACACCTGTTTGAGAAAGGTATCTTAAATTGGGAGCAAAGCAAGTGCTTAAGTAATTTTCTTTTGTTTGCTCTAGTCTATAGAACATTTCTCTCAGCCAATTTTTTTCCCTTCACACAGGGTAGTTCTGACTTTCCTTTCTTATATCACTTTGATCTGCAGTTCTGGTGGCTGTTGGAAGCCCTAGCTTGGGCTTTCTTCATCTGTGTTTGACCCCGTTACTTTTCTGCTGCTCAGAGAAACTGCCAAATACCTCTCTTGAGCCTCTTTTGGTAACTAGAAACCAGATTTTGCCTTTAAATTACAACAAATTTCTTAGAAATCATATTTTCCAAATATATTCTGACAAGTCACAAAAGTTGAGTTTTAAAATCAAATTGTGCCTTAATTGTTATTAAGGCATTTACATTTTCTATTCTAATACTTGGACTTAAGGAGATGTTTGCTTTGAAATTGAGAGGACCAGGAAGAGCAAGGAGAGTCTGACTGGTCATGTGAAGCCTTTTTGTTTGTTTCTGAAGTCAAGAAAAAAAATAAATAATTTTCTGGCATAGCACAAGAATAGGGAATTTTAATAGTGTATTTCTAATAAGTCTGAAGGTGTCAGTAATATTTGAGGCTGATTAGATTGCCTGTGTGGCATGGTAAGTTCTTCCTCTCCTGCTTGCTAAATCCAGGTAAATGGTGCCCTTTTTACCTCTGTCACAAAGGTTCTACAGGCCAGTATTTCAGGAGCATGACTCTGTAACCCCTATAGAACTTGGGCCACAGATGAATATCAAGCCCAGAGGAGGGCTTGGCCTGTTAAAGTTTTTTTTTTTCTTTTACTTTTGGAGAATAATTTCTAAGAACAAATAATTGCTATTCTACTTACCCATTCAGAGGTTGTCTCTAGCCAAGCAGAGATGCAATTCAGAATCATAACCATCTCCTGGAATTCTTGTCTCCTCGACTTTCACAACATCAGGACCTTCCAAGATTACAGATCAGTAATTTTGCACAGTAAGACTCAACAAGACTGTCCCTCTTTCCTTGTGATTAGACCAGGTTATGCAGTTTGAGGCTGGAATATTTTAGTAGCAATGTGGTGTCTTAATTGCCCTGACCTGGGGCATGCTGGTAGGAAGAAATTCAATCATCCAGGTGAAGGAATATCTATAGGATTTTTCTTCCAAGTTAATTCCTTTATTTATTTTTGAGAACAAACTTTCAGACTTTTCTAAATTTCCTATTTTTAACCCATCAGTCTCAGAACCCTCCTAGACTCAATTATTATTACTAAGGCTTTTGCCATGTGGTGATTTTCATAACTCTTATCATTCGTGAACATGTTGTAGTTGCATTATTTAGAAAACAGTTTCTTTTAGTTTTTTTTTTTTGTTGTTGCTGTTTTAGTATCAGTAGTGTGCCATGGCTTCCTATTTTTATTTGACAAGATACCATTTGTTGGGGACATTTTTTACTTTTTTTTTTTCAAGTTCTGGGGCTTGAACTCGGGGACTGGACACTGTCTCTGAGCTCCTTTAGCTCAAGGCTAGCACTCTACCACTTGAGCCACAGTGCCACTTCCAGCTTTTTCTGTTTATGTGGTGCTGAGGAATGGAACCCAAGACTTCATGAATGTAAGCATTCTACCACTAAGCCACATTCCCAGCCCTATTTATTTTTATGCTCACGTCATACCAGGTTTTACAGAGACTTCTCTCCTTCCCCTCCCTCCCCTCCCCTTCTCTCCCCTTCCCTTCCCTTCCCTCTCCTCCCCTCCCCTTCCCTCCCCTTCCTTTTTTTTTCATTTTTGAGTTTTCTAAGGTTTCAACTCAGGGCCTCTATCTTCTTAGACAAACATGCTACCATTTGAGCCAGGCACCTACTCCTTTTTGCTTTATATTTCAGATAAGGTCTCATGGTTTATGCCCAGATGAACTTAAACTACGATCTCCTACTCATGCTTTCCAGGTAGCTCAGACAACAGCCTGTTTGTTGAGATTGAATCTTGCTAACTTTGAACCCAGGTTATGAGCCACAATGTTCCTAATCATTGCCTCTTAAAGTAGCCGGGATTAAAGACATGAGACACCATGCCTGGTTATTTCCTTACCTTCTTATGAAATATGTTGGTCTAGGAACCATGCCTCCTGTCTCCTGACTCCTCTCCAGTCACCCTGGCATTCCACTTCAGCTCTCCATTGGGGCTGATCTGGTTTGTTGGGATTGTTTTCTGCTCTTTCTTTGCAAACCTCATGGCTCGGTTTTCTAAGAGTTAAGTGTATTCAAGGCTGCAGGTCTTTGAGACGAGGGTCTACCTGCAGTTGCCAGCTTTCTAATAAAGACTCCTGATTGGACCTCTCAAAATATGGCTTCTCTGTGTCTCACAACTGAATTCCTATACAACAAGAGTAGCAAGGATGGTAAGTTTGAGCCACCAGCTACTGGTTTATGTTGTGTTTTCTTTTATTAATATAAAGGACAGTATAATTAATCTTTAACATAGGAAACAATTACTAATTAACTAGAATAATCAATTAACTTTCCTTTCTACAAGTATTTATGGGAATTATCTAGGTTGCTAAAGATCCACAATGATGAAATATCCTTGATATACATTTGAGTATCTAAATAAAATGTTTTGTACAAAACTTGTTCATAAAGCCTGGATACATACCTGTTACTGAGTTGACACATTATTTTGTCTATAATTATTTAATGGAAATATCTTCTGAGAGCTATGGCAGGGATGGCAAAAGTTGCTTTTGTTCCATGAAAGAATCATTAGGGACTTGTTAAGTTTGTTTAAGAGAACAGTCTCTCCTCTCCCCCACGCACCAGCTTCCACTTCATGAAAGACAGCCTTACCAGAAATCACCTGCCCGAAACTAGTAAGCACCTGACTGTCAATCACTTGACCAAAATAAAAGCAAAAACAAAAAACAAAAAACATATGTTGACCTAGGATCACTGGTGCTTTATCTGCCTAGCTCAGAATCAGCCATTTCTCCATGAATTCCTGGCTGCTTCACCCCCGTATTACAGTTGAAGGTTGCTGCTCTTAAAGTCTCTCTTGGTTAAAGTGAGACAGCACTCTATTGTAATCCAGCAACAGCACCTTCCTCCAGCATTTCCTCTTTACTAATCTGTTCCTCCCTTCTTGTGATAGTGAGAAACTTCTGCAGCTTTCAGTGTTCCCTTACCTGTTCTTTTCTCCTTCGGCAGCAAATCTTTCAACCCAGGGTCCTGCATTGAAAGAATGGCTGCCACTCCCTCTGTGTGTCCTGTCATGGAAGGGCTTCACACAGTGTCATCTTTTGTCATCAAAGACTACAAGAAAAGTCTATCACTGTGGGGAAATGGAAAGAATACAGATTATATTTTGGTCAAAGTTTAGAAGTTTTCCCTCTGTGGCAGTCATCACTCAGTTAGATTCTATTGCTCTCATTTTACAGAAATTTGGTCAGCCTCATCAATTTCTCCAGCATCTCAGCCAAAAGGCACCTTGTGCTGACCATCTCCAGGATACAGTCCATCAAACTGACACCTCAAGTGTGGTCACAGCTGGGGTCTAACACTATTAGACAGCATCCTTTAAACAGAGAACACAGTGGTATGAACTGCAGCTTTCCAGTCCAGCAGATGGATAGTGCAATCAGTGCTGAGATGACACGGGGCTGTCATAAATGCTCAGACTCCCAAACTCTCTTAAATTAAGGAGACATAAGTCCCCAAATGAAGAATCCTCAAACTGCTGAATTTATTTACCCTGTAAAGGAAGGGAAGAATTTCCACAGCCATTGCTTTATTTAAAGCCAACTTCCATTGAATTATATATATTTTCAGGCTAGTTAGTGCCATGGAGATTTCACTTCAGCATATCTTTTTTTAAATTTTTTTTTTATTGTGAAAATACTGTACAGAGGGGTTACAATTACATGGGCGAGATAGTGATTACATTTCTTATCAAGCATTGTAGCCTCCTCCTTTGTTTACCTTTCCCATCCCTTCCCAGCCTCTCCCCCCCCCACCAAAGTTGTAAAATTCGTTTTCGACATGACAACTTGTACTTCTCATTGTTGCAATGGGTCCACCTGTATCCTTGTTTAAACGACTTGTTTTTCCCCTTCCCCTCCACAAATTATACCAACATCAAATACCGTGAAAACAGGGGTTATACTGTGGGGGAGGGACATACAAAGCAACAAAGAAATAATCTTATAAATACATTAGAAACAAATTCATGAAAGAAAGAAAACATTTAAATACATATCTTAGGATTCATTTTCCTAACTTCACCTTATCTGACCTTTTCTGCTTGACTCATACATATACTAGATATTGCAAATAAGGGAAACCATGGGACCTATCTTTCTTTGGGCTTGGCTTACTTCACTTAATAAAATTTTTTCCAAGTCTTTCCATTTCCTAACAAATGGGGCAATGTCATTCTTTCTGATGGAGGCATAGAATTCCATTGTGTATATATACCACAGTTTCTTGATCCATTCATCTACTGAGGGGCATCTGGGTTGGTTCCATATCTTAGCTATAGTAAATAATGCTGCAATAAACATAGTTGTGCTAGTAGCTTTAGTGTGTTCTTGTTTATAAACATTTGGGTAAATGCCCCAAAGTGGGATTGCTAGGTCATATGGAGCTCTATGTGGGGTCTTTTGAGGAACCTCCATACTACTTTCCAAAGTGGTTGAACAAGTTTACATTCCCACCAACAATGAAGTAAGGTTCCCTTCTGTCCACATCCCCTCCAGCATCTGTTGTTATTAGAGTTCTTGATTTTTGCCATTCTAACTGGGGTGAGGTGGTATCTCAATGTTGTTTTGATTTGTATTTCTTTTATGGCTAGGGATGTTGAGCATTTCTTCATGTGTCTATTGGCTATCCTTCTTTCTTCTTCAGAGAAGTTTCTCTTTAAGTCTTTAGCCCACTTATTTATTGGGCAGTTGTTTCTTTGAGGATTTGTTTTTGAGGCATTTAATTTTTTGAGTTCCAGGTATATTTTAGATATGAGACCCTTGTCTGTTGTATCGCTAGTGAAGATCTCTCAATCCGGGGGCTTTCTATTGATCTTGCTAGCTATGTCCTTTGCCATGCAGAAGCTCTGCAACTTCATGCAATCCCATTTGTCTAACCTTTCTTTGCTTTGTTGTGTTTCTGGGTCTCTATTAAGAAAATTTCAGCCTGTGCCAAGGAGACCTAGGTTTTCTCCTATTCCATCCTGTAATGTTTTCAGAGTGTCTGCTTTGAGTTCAAGGTCTTTGATCCATTTGGAGTTGATTCTGGTGCAGGGTGATATATAAGGATCTAGCTTTAGTTTTCTACAAGTAGTTAACCAGTTTTGCCAGCACCATTGACTGAAGAGGCTGTCTTTCTTCCATTCTATTTTTTTAGCTCCCTTATCAAAGATTAGATGGCTATAGGTCTGTAGGTTCATTTCTGGGTTTTCAATTCTATTCCATTGGTCCTGAGGTCTGTTCTTGTGCCAGTACCAAGCTTTTTTGATTACTATGGCTTTATAGTAGAGTTTGAAATTTGGTATTGATATTCCTCCAGCAGTGTTCTTTCCGTTGAGGAGCGTTTTTGCTATTCGGGGTCTTTTATTGTTCCATATGAATTTTTGGATTGCCTCTTCTATTTCCTTGAAGAATGAGGTTGGAATTTTGATAGGTATCTCATTGAATTTGTAGATAGCCTTGGGAAATATTGCCATTTTCACGATGTTAATCTTTCCAATCCAGGATCATGGGAGTTTTTCCCATTTTCTAAGTTCTGTTTTGATTTCCTTTTTCAAGTTTTTAAAGTTTTCATCATAGAGGTCCTTCACTTCTTTGGTTAAGTTAATTCCTAGGTATTTTATTTTTTGTGGGGCTATTACAAATGGAGTTGCTTTCCTAATTTCAGCCATACTTTTCTCATTGTTGGCATACAGAGAAGCCATTGATTTTGGGGTGTTATTTTTATACCCTGCTACTTTGCCAAGTTTTGAATCAGCTTGAGTAATTTGGTAGTGGAGTCTGTGGGATTCTTTAAATACAAGATCATGTCATCTGCAAAGAGGGAGAGTTTTATTTCTTCTTTCCCTATTTGGATCCCCTTTATGTCTTCAGCATATCTTATGCTATTTTTTTAATTGAATTTTTGTGAAAGGATAAAAGTAGGATGCGTGTGACCAGTTGGATGGACCCTTGACTTGAGAAGACTGAACTAATTCCAGTGAAATAAACAATGCAAGATAATATTGAAAACAATTTTTGGGTCCTTTAAAAGCAGTCAGGTGTAGTTTCTATTTGACCCATTCAGGTTGCCATGTGGCCCTATTCAGTTACAAATGGCAGAGAGATGCGCTCAGAGAGATCACCAGCACGTTTTCCTTCTCTCAGATGTGTAAGTTAGTCCTAAAATACAATGACATATAAAAACAAAGGGCTAAATGCATATATACATCATTAACTGGACCAATGTATGTCATATGCAGGATGGGTTTCCATGGTGTAACTCCTTTACACAATTAATAGACAGCTTAACAAAATGAAGACCAGGAAGGTGCGGCATGTCTAAAGGAGGAGACACTTCAGGAATTGTGGGTAGAAAACATGGAGAAAGGAATGAATGATGGATGGATACAGTCGCAGTACTCAATGTACACTTTAAAAATGTAAATAGGAAACCTGAGGAGAGAGATGGAGTTTAGATAGATGGCAGGAGAGAATGAGGTGATCCTGATCAAAATGCATGATACACAAAAACATACAGGTTGAATGGCAACCTCTTTACACAACTATTTAAAGATTAGAAAATAAAGATGGTTAATTATTATAATCAGGATGCTTTTAATGAAAGAAAACATATCAAAGAGGAGGAAGATGTAAAAAATTCTATATCATTTCAAATCAAGTACACAAATCCAACATTCTTTTAAAATTGTGAAAAATGTGGCTGGATGTTAGAGGTGTGTGTGTGTGTGTGTGTGTGTGTGTGTGTGTGTGTGTGTGTGTGTGTGTGCGCACGCGCGCGTGCCAGTCCTGGGGCTTGGACTTAAGACCTGGGTATTGTCTCTGAGCTTTTGTGTTTAAGGCTAGCACTCTATGACTTGTACTATAGCTCCACTTCCAGTTTTTTGGTAGTTAACTAAAAATAGTCTCATGGACTTTCTTGCCCTGGTTAGTTGGCTAGCTTTGAACTGAAATGATTGTATTTTAGCCTTTGGAATAGCTAGGATTAAAGACATGAGACACCAGTGCCCAGTTAAGGGATGTTGCATTCAGCTAGCTTTAATAAGCTGCTGAAACTTTATTTCTATCTTCCTTCTTTTAAAACATTTTGCAAGTGTATTTGATTAGTATATAATATATATAATATACTTTGATCATATTCATGCTCTTATCTCTCTCTTCCACTTTTTTACTATTGTTAAAATTGGATTTATCATGACATGTTCATATTTGCATACAAAATACATTGATCATACTCAACAACTAATTACCTTTTTTGATAATTTGTGTTGGAAAGCCTTTCATGATTTTACTTAAAAGTCTTTAAATAACATTTTTATTGAACAAATTGAACAAATGAAAACAAACAAGTTATCCTATTTTTGATATTTAAAAATTTGCAAAGCTTTGATCTTTAAGTCCAGATAACAATTTAAAACTTTGTTGGAAAATATGTATCAGATGATAAGGAATGTATTAAAACTGCCACATAGATGTTCCATTTCCTAAACTCAATGGAGTGTTAGAAACTTTCTGATACATTTTCTTTCATTACAGTCCACAGTAATGGTCTACTCTGGTACTAAGTTCCCTGGGATTTTTACCAAGGGAAGGTTTGCAATTACTTAGTACAAAAATTACAGCCCAAAGTAACAAAAATCTGCCAGTACGGGTTCAAATAATTGACTAAAGGATTCAATGTTACTGTTTCTGAGAAAAAAAAGAACATTTATTGGCTCTTTCTGTTCATTGTCTACTTGGATATTTCTTTTTTTATTTTAAATTACCTTTAAGTGGTTGTACATTCAACATAGAAGTTTATGAATGCAATGCATTTTGATCCATGTCATCTCTTTCATCATTCTACCCCCATCTTTTCCAACCTTATCCCTTCTGTTGACTTTCTATGTTGCTCATTTGCCCATCTGTTAACTAGGTTGTGAGACCCCATGTTTCTGTGCTTCCAACACTAGATGGTACTGATTGAAGTCCTATTTTCTTAGACGTGACTCACCTTTTCAAATGGGGGAAACTCTCAGGCACCTACCTTGGCATTTAGTGCTCTTTTGTAATTGTTTTGATTATAGTCCTCTGATCTGTAAGATTATGGGGTGGGGGAAATCTTCTGCCTTAATTTTGTTTCCTCTTCACACACATGCATGTATACATGCATATATACTTGCACAAACATTTATACAATATATCCCCTCATACACACGCATAGCCTTTTTAGGAAAGCAGGAAGAGATGGAAACTTGTAAAAAGGGAGATAAAGTTTGTTCTCAGAAATACATTCTTACAAATCAAAATATCTTTCCTATTATTCAGTTGCACGAGATCCTAAATAAAACATTCCATTTAGAATAAGATATAGAGAAGAAAAGTATTCATTAAATAATGCTTGATTCACACTATTTCTATTGTTTCTAATTTTCACTCACTATAAATACCCTAGATGAGTACTTTTTATGCTGAGCCGCTGTAAAGTGGGGATAGCATGACTCATTTTACTGGATTGATTTGGGGATTACTTGGTGAAATTTGCCATGTACATCCTCTGGCCACGGAGCTTGTGCCATACCAGCCAGCCAAGCTTCTCCCCAATCCCTGTTATAAGTACATGATTGCTTGCAAGAATCCTATAAGATGTCTTACCCTCGCCATGTATCATCCCAGGAAAGTAAGTCATAGAGTGATCAAATCACTTGTCCAAAAGTTGCATGGCTGGCATACACTCAAAAATGTTACTGTGTTACGAAGTGCCTTGGTACTGAAGTGTGACATTTTCCTTCAAAGGAAGGGAAGGTCGTTGAAGGGAACATTTGTTGTAATGCAGTATCCTGACCTTCACCACTGTTGAAGATGCAGGGTTTTCTCAATAGGATTCAGTCTAAACTAATTAGCCACATGCAGGGAGGTTGCATACCTCTCCCTTTAGGCTTGCTTGCTCCCCACTGCTCTCTCTGGGGTGCTCCCATTATCTTCCCTGTGGACTGGGTAACACCTAGA
The DNA here is from genome assembly GCF_024711535.1 of Dipodomys merriami. Taxonomy (NCBI): domain Eukaryota; kingdom Metazoa; phylum Chordata; class Mammalia; order Rodentia; family Heteromyidae; genus Dipodomys; species Dipodomys merriami. Next base: position 6,408,734 of record NW_027206068.1, on the reverse strand, counting down.
GATAGTCATACTGATAGAATACTGATGCTGTTGACAGAAATCAGAATTGTAGGGACAGTATGGGCACATATAGACAGCAAGGTACTAGATGGATAGCCTATGAGACTGGTCCAGTGTGAATTCCTTGAAAAAGTCCAGAAAGAGGATCTTCATGGACGTTTAGAGAGATGGGAGGGATGGAAACGTGTGCACAGATAATGCTGAAAGAGATTCATTGTACTCTCTCTTGCATGATACAAGGCCCATAGTACATTATTGTGTCTGCCTTTATAGTTAGCTTCTGCTGAGCTACTGTGACCATATTTGTTTCATAGATAAAGCAGCCCACATTTGGGATGATGAACTTTTATACCTTCAGTCTCATAGCTGGCCCAAGTGTCACAGTGAAGGCTCTGCTTTTAAACAGTATAGTGTTGGCTTGGTGATGGTGGCTCACTACTGTAATCCTAGCTGCCCAGGAGGCTGAGATCTGAGGATCACAGTTCAAAGCCAGATCAGGCATGAGATGCTCATCTCCAATGAAGCACCCAAAAAAAGCCAGAGGTAGACCTGTGGCTCAAGTGGTGGAGTGCTATTATTGAGGAAAAAAAGCTCAGGGGCAGTACCTAGGCATTGAGTTAAAAATCTGAAAGCCTAAGAACATCTTGATATGGCTCATGGTTTACAGGGTTGAGTCTCCTTTACCCTTTTTGCCTAGGTCAACACCCCTTCTTGTGGGCTGTGCTCAGTGTGTAGGTGGATTTTCTCCATTTCTTCATAACTCCTTACCAGGTCTCCAGGTATAATTCAAGGCCTATTTCCCAGTCCTCCCCTTCCCTTATCCCTATTTGTCTTGACTCACACTCTTGGGCCTAGTCTTTGATGTGAATCCACTACCTTTGGACTTTCCCTTCCACCCCTAACTAAATAGTGATTTCTTATAAGTAACCTAAAATAACTATTTCAATGCAAAGACACATTGTAGCCCATGAGGAGTACATATTCAAGGTGGAGTTGTATAGACAAGATCCCATATACTGTACAGAAATTGTGAATAGGTAAATACTCTCATTTATTGTCTGATTCATGTCTGAATTTGTAAGATGTTGGCATTGTGATTTGTAAACTTGAGTCAGATTGAGCAGATCAGGTTAATGTTACCTGTCTTTTCCCTGCTTTTTGTGGATTTATCCAGCTTCCTCCAGCAGGATTGGGACTAAAGGTTACAGTCACATTTCCTTCATCTTTGCATCCTAAGGGATGCCTATCAATTGGGCTCTGGATACCTAAGAAATCTTAGAGTCTAGTTCAATGAATGACTAATGAAATATTGGGTAGGGGTGTTGCATATTCTTGGTCTGAGCTAGTTGCATGGTGGAGAAAAAGAAAAGAAATGTAATGTGTGAAGAAATGTGAAAAGGAATAAAACAAACCAAAGTTTCTTTTGTGTTTTTATTTTCAAAGGTGTTTTTGAAGCTTTTGCAAGATTCCAACAAGAAATCTCACATTGCTCTGGGGACCACATTAGAACCTCAAAATCAGAGGCCTACTGGACCTCTAGTTGGCTACTGTAAGTATAGAGAGCTTGTTTGTATTTCTGCTCCAGGAACCAAGCCACCAACCTCATTCACTATCTCTTTTATAAAGGAATAACAAAAGCCTGAAGCTCTGAAGGGTGGGGTAGGGGAAGTGGATGGTAAGGGAATGTAGGTGAATACAGGTCAGAGGAAGAAAGAGTTTCCTTTTATTCTGATCGCACATAGGACCACATGTGTAGGTCCTTGGGTGAGTTCCTGGAGCAATCCTTCTTTCCTGAATATTGGCATTGCTAGGTTCTCATAAACACCATCATCCTAATAATTTAAGTCAATTTTTATTGTGAAAAAAACATTGCCTCTCTACACTGTCTTTATCATGGTCATACATCTGTTTTGAGAAGTAATAGTTTAATATTCTGAATCTGAGGAGCTTTAGGAAAAGTCATGTCAATGTGTTTGATGTGAGGTGTGTAATAGAGGCTAATGCTGTATGGAAAGCAGGATGTTTAAAGACAGAATCCTCAGGAAAGAGGAATTACAGTGTTTTCCATCATTAAGTACAAAATATGACACAGCCATGTAATTTTATCACTCACATAACAGATCCTGGAACTAGAATATAATTTAAAATTATTTAAGTCTTTCATTACTAATAAAGAAGCAACTCCAGTATATATTAAGACAAATTTGGAATGCAATCACCTGAATTTGCCAATGTTATTGTATTCTGTAAAATTCTCACATAAAATGCAATGTGAGCTAAATTTATGTTCCTTAGTAGATTGAACTTTATCAAAATGTTAAATCAGGGCCCTGGTGAGCATGTATAATAATGTCTCCCAAATAAAGTGACTGACTCACTTTTTCTCCCTGGGTGTGATTCACTCCAGAGAAATTCAATTTCTAGAAAATCCATTAGCAAATGCCTTCTCCTATTGGTGCCCGGAAGATTATTCTTTTGTTATTGATGTCTGTTTCCAGAGGCGCCTGCCTGTGGCCACCCTCTCTCTCTACCCATGCCATGTGTCTTTCAAGGGCCAGCACTCAAATAACTCACTGCTTGCCACCCTGAGAGATTGATGAAGGCTGAATAAAATATAAAATATATACTTTCTAATCACAGAGACTCTAGCAGCTCCACAGAAATGAGTTATGAAGATAGATGCCTGGGGCAGCACGTGGTGCTGGTCTGCACTGCAGGTCTGGAAGTCACTTCCTTATGGAGAAAGGAGCTATTTATCAGCTGCCTAGGCAGATCAGATTCTGAGATGGGCACTTTAGGTGCACATGGTTTTTCATATTTACTCTACACGGGCAGCTTGGAAATAGATTTGAAGTTTAGAAGTTAGCTGACCTTTACCAAAATGAAATTCCTTTTTAGGCACTACACTTACCATGGGATCTCTTAGGATCATTTTCTTTTGTGTTTTGAGTAAGATTTTTTTTTTTTTTTTGTCAAGCATGGTGACATATATCTGTAATCTGGGAGGCAGAAATGGAAAGGTTTGTGGTTTGAGGCCAGTTGGGTAAAAAAGTTATTGAGATCCTTAATCTCAAAAATAAGGCCACTGTGTTAGTGTGAGCCTGTAATCTCAGCTATGGGAAAATGTAAATAGGAGAAACACAAAATCCTGGCAAAAATGTAAGACTCACTCTGGTGAAATAACGAAAGAATGAAAAGGCTAGGGATGTGACTCAAATGGTAAAGCATTTGCCTAGCAAGTGTAAAGCACTGAGTCCAAACTTCAGGACCACAAATTAATTAATTAATTAATTAGGTGGGGGTGGGAAGGATTAATGAAGTAATATTTGAAATAGACAGATAATTAGATAAATTGGAAGATTTCCAGAGAAAGGAGTGATCTCAGATTAGGTTGATTGCTTAGACAGTCCCATAAAGTAAGGATTACTGAGCTATAACCCCCTATTGTCTGACTCAGCAGATCTGGGGTGAGGCCCAAAGACTTAGCCCTCCCTCCCCCTCTCTTTCTCTCTCTCTCTCTCAGCATACATTAGTTATACAAATAGAGGTTCCATGGACATTGCCAGGTGTACAGGTACCCTATCATCCCTACCCCTCTATCAGTCTCTCAGGCTACTCTCCTTCTAAAACAATTTCAATGGTTTTGTATCTTTATTGAGGCAAATGAAATACTCCAGCCATCTTCCTCCTCATTCATTTGTCCCATTCCTCCCCCCCCTCCAGCTGACTGCTCTTCCCTATAACGAAGGTCATTTTATGTACCTGTCATTTATTTCATTTTACTTTTTCAGTGTGTGTTAATGGAACCAAGGGGTTTCACATGATTTGTCAGGCACTCATGTGTTATATCTTAGTCAAAACAATCTTTTTTGGGGGGAGGGGTCCAGTTGTGGGGCCTGAACTCTGGGCCTGGGCGCTGTTCCTCAACTCTTCAGCTCAAGGCTAGCGCTCTACTACTTGAGCCACAGAGCCACTTCTGGCTTTTTTTTTTTCTGCTTATGTGGTGCTGAGGAATTGAATCCAGGGCCTCATGCATGCAAGGCAAGTGCTCTACCACTGAGCTACCTTCCCAGCCCAATTTTTTCCCTTGCTTTCTCCCTTCCTGTCTTCTTGATCAACAGACATTATTGAGATTTCTTATACCATCATCAGACATAATTGTGATATATTTCAGTATTAGTCATCCTCCATTCTTCTTTCTCTCCCCTCATTCATCTCCCTAAATAGTCCCATAGTTACAATCATGGTATCTATCTATCTATCTATCTATCTATCTATCTATCTATCTATCTATCTATCTATCTATCTATCTATCTATCTATCTATCTATCTGTCTATCTGTCTATCTGTCTATCTGTCTGTCTGTCTGTCTGTCTGTCTGTCTGTCTGTCTGTCTGTCTGTCTGTCTGTCTGTCTGTCTATCTAGCTTTGCCCACAAACAGGACATCTATGTATGTACAACTTTTCCCCAATCTCTTGAATCTTTCCCATTGGGGTGTAAAATATCCTTTTGGTTCTTTCTTAGGAAAATCACAACAGCAGAAGATGAATAAAACTTTCCATTCATACAAACGCTTTTAGTAAATGCCTCCTTAGCTCCCCTCCCTTGTAGAGGACAGTTTTTCCCTTGAAGGCGTATGGAGAGCTGCTCTGGTGTTTATGCTCTGGCTCCCCCTCCCTTGTGTCTTACATTCAGGCATGTGTTATTCTGCCATCCCTGGCCCTCCAAAGGCCAGTTTTCCTTTTGTGGTGGTCCAGCCTGCCATCAATTTCAAGCAGAAGTGTCTGCACTCTCAAAGCAGTACCAGCTCCCTCTTTAGGTGCAAAGCTCTCTTTGGTCTTTAAGATATCAATTTCTGCTTTCCTGGTGGCTTTCTTTACCCTGGCCTCCACACTGACTTCCAAAGGCCCAGCTGGCCCTGAATACTTTGCTTCCTGACCCTCCAGGCTGCCCACAGACTGCCCTCTCTATCCCAACACAAGCTTCTTCATCCTCATGAAGCTACTGCTTACATATCTGGCACTTGCTCAGGTTGCTTCTCTGGACCTGACTGTCCTTGGGCATCTCCATTTGAGGATTACTATCAAAGCATGTTCAAACAAACCTCATGTGTCCACCCAAACATCTTTATGCTCTATCTGTGTTCTTGATGTTGGAGACCAAGTGGAATATCCAAGTCACTGGTGGACAGTCTTTTTTTTTTTTTCTCCTTTTTCCTACACAGCTCTGAAAATAATCAGTGTGAAGTGTGTGCTCTGGACTGCCACCTATCTTCCTTTAAAATTAAATGTTCCATTCTGTTTTTCTCACTTGGAATATTTAGTGTTTAGTGGATTTTCTCTGGATTCAGATTCTGCCCCAGTGAATCTCTATGATAATATATGGCCAGATGACCCATGCCTCTCTGCATTGTCTTCTGCTTCTCTTTCAGTTTCTTGGACAGATTAAATTCACACTTGTCCCCACCCATGTTCTGTCTTCAGTCTTCTCTCTGCTTATATTTCAGTATCTTCTGCAAAGCCTTCCCCAGATCAATAGATGAGGTCAGATCTCTTTGGATAAGATATTCACAGCATCTGTGAGAGATGGTATTCAAACAGCAGATGTGCTTGCTGTGTAAACATCTGTGTCCATTCAAAGACTGTAAGCTGGGGAAGGCAGGTCTGGAGCTGTTGTCTTATTTATTGCTGTAGCCTGGGCATTGAATGTGGTGTCTTTCCCTAATATACGAAACATGGTTCTTACCTAGTTGACCAGATGGATGAATAGGGGCTCCTGCAGCCCTGTGTTTGAGGAGAAGCGGTTGCGTTCACCTCATCTGGTTCATAGATGGGACTTTGATCATGTGCTGGTTGGGATGTGCATTTAGCACTTGGAGAAACTCACCAAGGACCCCTTCACCCTGCAGAATGAACAGCCTCACAGTGCCGGCCACACTGATGCATGGCTACTGATAATTGTCAAGTAAGGGACTTTTATTAAAAGAAAATCTAAAACTATTCTGGGTGTTTATTAAAATGGTGTATTCTTAGTCCCAATTATCACAAACCTTAGTTCTGAAAACATGAGCATTTACATGTGTGTAAACTCAGGGCCTGGGCACTGTCCCTGAGCTTTTTTGCTCAAGTCTAGTGCTCTACCACTTTGAGCCTTAGCTTCACTTCTGATTTTTAAGTGGTTAATTGATGATGATAAGAGTCTCACAGATTTTCCTTCCCAGGCTGGCTTTGGACAAGATCTTCAGATCTCAGTCTTCTAAATAGCTGGGATTACAGGCCCCTGGCAAACATTTTTACTTTTCCTTTGTAAATTATTTTGTGTTTAAACTGATTATCATTCACATACTAAACACTTGTTCCATTACTTGAGCCATTTACTCAGCCCTTGGTGGTTTAGTTATTTTTCAGATCAGTCTAGCATCAGGATCCAAACTGGTCCATGATCACTCTATATATACTTCCTGCATAGCCAGTATAACAGACATACACCACAATGCTTAACTTATTGGTTGAGTTGGAATCTTGTTTACTTTTTACCTGTGCTGGCCTCCAGATTCTGCCTCTGAGTACCTGAAATTATAAGCAGGTGCCATCACACTCAGTCTGTTGTTTCTTTTTGAGACAGATTCTCACAATGCAACCCTGATTGGCCTTGAACTATGAATCCTTGTGCCTCAGACAAAAGAGTCCTTGGGACTACAGCTGTATAACACTAGACTTGGGGACATTTACACTTTTGAACAGGCATCTTAAGTTCTATGATTGAAATGGTCTCTGGTCACAGCTATGAAAAACTCCCTATTAGAATCTTTTTAAGCTTAAAGTTCCTGAAAGATCACAAATCCATCTAATATGGACTAGCTTTGGCAAGCCTGATTGTTTTTCTGTAGAAGGCTTCACCATGGCTTTTTTATTTTTGTAATTTTTATGAAGCTTTAGTCCCTCTTGTGAGAGCTGAGATTGCATTCAAATTGTCAGCTCTCCAGCTTGTCTGTGCCATTTTACCTAACGTCTTTGTATAGTTTTTTTTCTCCTACAATTTAATCCTCTGTATGCCATTCCTAATTGCTACCATTTCTGATGATGGAAAACAATGTTGGCAGTGGTTAATTTGAAGGGTCTGCAATCTCTCCTTTGCTTTTTAAACAATCCTGTGTGACCAGCCCCATTTTACACTGACTTAGTGATTCTCTCTGGCTCTCTAAAGAGCGGTTCCAGATTCCACATATGTCTCCTAGACTGTACTGTGGTGTTAAATCAGACGGCTGTCTTTTCTCCTAGGTCCACATTGCCTTGAATTTCAAAAACCACTGTCCCTTCAAGCAAGGTAGGGAGGGAATTGACTGCTGGCAATTATACATTGCAAAGAAGGTTTGTTTTCCAAGTTAGCTAAAACCAGCAGTGAGCTACCAGCAGGGTGCTCTTGCAGTCAGGAGTCTGCCAAAATAAAACAGAATTGAAATAGACTTGGGCGGGATAAATGTTGGTGGCAGGTGCCGGAAGCCAGGAACGTCTATCAGGGGCAGTGGGAAGCCAAGAAAGTGTGTGAAGCTGTAATTCTTGCAACCACATGGATGAGAGCTGCCAAAGGAAGCTCCTGAGGCAGTGATGAATAGTTGCAACCCTTACTTCCTGAGCTGGAATATCATCTTCCTGTGAAATACGTGACCACAATGTGCTTTGCTTGAAGGTAGCATTGCCTCAAAGTTACAATGGGACAATGGGAATAGCTCAGATGGGTCTTTGTCTGGGTGGTCTTTCCTGACAGATCTATCTTCAAGAATGTAAGAGAAGGCTTCTGGAGCTTCTTCAGCCTTTTCTCAGTACTCACTTCCTCACTGGAGCCACAAAGAGCTGAGTAGAAATCTCTGAGCTTGATCCAGGTTGTAGAGCCTTTGTTCAGTGGCCTTGGAACTGGATATGTTTCATAGTTTAGATTTTGTTTTGGATTTTAGAATATTTGCTTATGTATAAGAGATCTTGGAAGTGGGAGCCATTTCTGAACATGAAATGCATATATATGAAATGTTTCATATATACCCTCAGACCTATGTAATTTTATACAGTATCTTACACATTTTGGTTCACGAAATGAAGTTTCAAGATGTGAAATTTTCCACATGTATTGTCATGTTGGTGAACAAAAAGTTCTGGATTTTGAATTTGTACAGATTATGCATCCATCCAGTAGAATTGTGGAAGGAGCTCAGGTTTAGGAACCCAATCTGGGCTGTTTGTAGACTGTAGAAGATCTGTGTGGCTGCATTTCAGAGAAATTCCAGTGCAGTGGAGGCAACATGCTGTGAAATTCAGGGGGTGTTGATGGTTGGCATGACATGGCGCACTTCCTTTGTGAGACATTCACAAAGTTCACACCCATGTTATGAGTGTCTAGTTGGTTAAAAAGTATCCCCCAAGGATGCCTACACTACAGCTCTCCGGATTCCATTGCACTAGGTTGCTGAGAGCAGATGTGAGAGTTTGTACTTCTTCCTATTTATGAATGAGTTTGGAACCCAAAGTTGAGACCACAGTGTAGTAGAAAATAGCCCTCATTCTCATTCTCTAAAGATCTCCATTCATCTCCACTTCATAATCCACAGGAGCTGTTCTCAATTCTTGGAACAACCTGCATATTCTGCCCACCCTCCTTCCCTGTCAGCAAGCACCTTTACTGAAGCCCTCATGCTTCCCCCTTCCTGAACAATCTACCTGTGACCTCACGCTAAACACGATCTGCTGTGTTTGTTACTGCTTGTTTAGTTTGGATACTTACCATGTTTAGTTGACATAGCTGGGTCTATTAAACGATAAGAATCCCTTAAGGATTTTACTCACATAGATTACCTAAGGCCTAACTGTTGTACTCACTTTAGTCAATAGTATGTTTTATTGCTTCAAATTTAATTACCTTCAAATTTCTCTTAAAGTAACTTCAATGATACACAAACGAAAAGTTTGAAGTACATGATTTCCCCCCATTCATTGTCTATTATACTTTTTAACCAAGCTATTCATTAATACACTGTTTATCTCTGAATTTCTGGCTGCAGTTTCTAAATGCTCTATTTTCCGTGATCTATCCTGCCTCTTAACCAAGTTCCAAAACTTGTTTCTATAACATGGGAAACAGTTGAGAATTTTAGCAAACACTGTGACTAATTTTTCCCCCAAAACATTAAAAAATTGGAAACAATCTTACACTTACAGGTAAGTTGTAAGTACAATATAAACTTTTCCCCTAAACTGTTTGATAATGTATCCTTAAGCCCATTATCTTTAGTACTTTCTTGTATTCTCAGCAAACAGGGTCATTTACTTACTGAACAAGACCGCAGATTAGCAAATCCCTGTTCATACATCAGTGCCATCTAGTCTTCAGATCCATTGGAGATCTTCAATTGTCCCAGTAGTTTCTTAGTGAGAGGATCCAGTTCATGAGCATGTGTCATGCCAAGCCCTCCTTTCCCTTCATTCAGGATGTCATGTCCATGAGAAAAGCCCATTGCCCTTTAAACATCTGAAGGCTGAAGAACAATCTGTTCTGAAACTAGACTTATGTTTCCCTAAGCAGGGTTTGAACAAACATCTCCCTTCATTCCCAAATAACACTTATAAAAGCATATAGAAGTAAGAGAGAGACTTTACTCTTCAAAAAAAATGTTCACTTGACAGGTACTGGTGGTTCAGCCCTATAATCCTTGGTACTCAGGAGACTGAACACGTGGAAAATTAAGGTTCAAAGCTAGTCCCGATAGAAAAGTCCACATCTCCAATTAACCAGCAAAACAATCTGGACTGGCGGTATAGTTTATGTGGTAGAGTACCAGCCACAAGTGAAAAAGCCCAGAGCCCATGAGTCCCTGAATTCATGCTTTAGTATTGGCACAAAAATGTTTAATACCATGATGATAAATGGATGATGTCTGATCAAAGTGGGATGGGAATTGTGCCTATGATATGTGAAGCAGTGTGCATTTGTATGTGTGCATGATTTAAAAAAATCTGTTTCAGTTTTAAAGTTCTATAAGTACATGAACAGAAAAATTGTACTGTTTTTGTCTTAAATCATCCAATTTTCTGAATAGGGTTTATACAGTCTTTGCAAAATAATTGAGTACAAGATGGATAAAAATATTCTTTGCCAAAGAAACAGAAAATTGTGAAGAAAATTAAACTAACCATAATCTTATCATAAAAATAAAGGTCAATCTTAAAGTAAGTTAAAAAATACTTACAGGTCCATAAAATTTTGGATAAAATCTTACATAGTTTACATATGTTTGTATACATAAACACACACATATGGTGTAGAAATTTCTTGATCAGAGGCAACTTTTTGCTGAATGTGTCTACTCCCAATTTTATTTTTTCCTGGTCCAGTGTCTGCCATTTTAGTAAATTATATTGATTCTCTGTGGTTTACTTTGCACCATTTGTCATGTTATATAGTATACATATTTTTTTTTCTTTTTTTTTTTGCTTATGTGGTGCTGGGGAATTGAACCCAGGGCCTCATGCATGCAAAGCAAGCGCTCTTCCACTGAGCCACCTTCCCAGCCCAGTATGCATATTTTTTATCGAGCAATATTTCATGATTTAATCTTTTTTATTTTTTGGTTGATATATCTTGTTAATGCATCATGTCCTGTTTCCTTTCTTCACATTTTATTGAGATATTAAGCATTTTCTTTTAAAAGGTGGTTTAATTCCATTTTAAATTCAGTTGTAAAAATTAGTGAATACTTTCTTTATCAATGAGTGTTTGGTGATGAACATATTTTACCATACAGTTCCATAGGCTGTATATCTCTAATCTAAACTCCACAGTGCTCCCAACTCTGCAAAGTTTTGAGTGTCCACATGGTGCTGCAAGTGGAAAGTTTCACATAATGAATCACAATAAAAACACAGGCATACTAAAAACACTGTGTGGATTTATCTTCTGTCTATGCCTATATACTATATGTTTGTGAAATATAAGTGGCTTTGAAGTTTGGACTTGGAGCCCATCTTACGTATACATGAATATCTACAAACTGAACAAAGCCTGAAATCCTAAACACTTCTTGGCCCAGGCATTTTTGGGTATGAAATGCCCAGCCTCTATTGTACTTTATTCAATTAATTTCCATACATTAAACATTTGTTTCTGATTTCTTGCTAGAAATTTCTATAAGAATTACCAAGTCACTCTGATATATATGTATATATATATATATATATATGTATATATATGCCTACATATACATGTATATTTTATGTATTTATTTTGAACAACATATCTCTTGGATTGCAATTAAAAGTTTAATAGTATATCTTTTAGGTTAGAATTAAAAGAAAATCTATATTTGTTTGTTTTCTACAAATGATTGTGGGAAATGATTCTCACAAGAATGATATAAGAAGATTTCTTTCTTTTTTTCTTTTGTCGGTCATAGGGCTTGAACTCTGGGCTTGGGCGCTGTCCCTCAGCTCTTCAGCTCAAGGCCAGTGGTCTACCACTTGAGTCACACCACCACTTCTGGTTTTCTGGTGGTTCATTGGAGATGAGTCTCATGGACTTTCCCTTGGGCTGGCCTTGAACCGCAACCCTCAGATCTCAGCCTCCAGAGTAGTTAGGATTACAGGTGTGAGCCACTGGCACCTGGAAGACTTATTTTTCTTGAGCTCTCAAATAATAATATACATTGCCGGACACCAGTGGCTCACACCTGTAATCCTAGCTACTCAGAAGGCTGAGATCTGAGGATCGCCATTCAAAGCCAACCCAGGCAGGAAAGTCCATGAGACTCTTAGCTCCAATTAACCACCAGAAAACCGGAATTGGTGCTGAGGCTCAAGTGGTAGAGTGCTTACCTTGAGCTGAAGAGCTGAGGGACAGTGCCCAGGCCCAGAGTTCAAGCCCCACAACCAACAAAAAATACAATAAAATAATAATAATATGCTGAGTATGTTTTTGTTTTTAACATAGTCTTTAGTCAAAAAGCAAAACTAATGTCTTATCTAACACTATTCATATATTGGTTATTTGTAGATTTTCATACTGTATAATCATGCATTTTTGTATGTGTATTTTTCAAAGCATTTATATTACTTTTATAAACTTAAAAGCATTACTAAAGGGCAGTCTCCAAGAAGATTTCAGTGAGTATCATATACTAGGGTGCTTGCTAAGTCATTCATATAATAAACTGCTCTTTACCTGGTATTAATGTTTGGACAATCGCAGCTACTGTACCTGATCTCTGCCCCTCAAAAAACGGAGGACAAAAAACTTCTATAGACATTTTCTTTAAGCACTTTGACTGTCTGAACCAAATGGGGATGCATAATTGTGGAAGTAACTAGAGCCCTTGAATATAATTGCACTCATACGTCAAATAAGACAATTTGTAACAATTCCATCCAGCACTTTAATTTTGTCTGTTAAATTATTCATGTGAATACTTTTATAAGTTTATCCATGAATATTTAGCTGGTGGTTGATTCATAACCATAAGCTATTTTATCATTTCATTTTTCTCATGATGTCCAATTAACAGCTATGTGAAGGTAGAGAAAAGTTATTCTTGGTAATATGAGTCATGCCTTTCCCCACCGACTTACTGAGGTTGTCTGTGACCATATACTATGATTGGAAGTTACGGCTATTTTGACAGTGTAATACATGTTCTAGTAGTAGCCATCATAATATAGAGAGAAATACTACAAATTCTTATTTTACCACTAAAGGACATTAAGAAAGGTTAAGTTGTTTTCTAAAAATCACACAGTATGCTGGTGGATAAGATTGGATTCATATCTAAGAATATGTAGACTGAATTTCTTCCACGCCACCATGATGCACAGGCTGATTCCCAGTGAACCAGGCCAGTGGCAGCTTGCCCATCATTCTCAACCTTGGCTGCTATCACCAGGGACAATTTGCCAAGTAGATATCCAGAATGCTCTTGTCTGCTAGTGAACAGGAATTTATGAGTTTCACATGTCACATACATACATGAGACCATGTAATTATAACCCCTCTGTATGGTATTTTCACAATAAAAAACCTCTATAAACATACATACATAGGAGGCATGCAATTTGGCAGGATGTAAGTGTGGATGGCCAGTGGTAGATGTCAAAAGTACTGAGCAAATGCTAGTATATGTGGAATGTGACTTTTGATGGTAGTGACTAGGTGAGGGCAAGAATAACTGGGTCATCATCGCCCCTTCACCTATTCAGAGCCTGATCATGTATTTGCAGGAGAAAGCTCCTTGGGCAAGATCCAATGAAGGCATCAATAATTACTTGTGGAAATCCAATGAAAAGGGAACCCGATCACATTTCTAATCATTTATCTTGAGTTAGATACAGCCCATAATTATATTAGTGGAGGTGCATACCTAAAAGCATGAATTGGTATTATGCAGTAATCTATCTTAATACAATGATCAAGAAGGTCATACCTAAATGAGAGGGTCATATTTAATGTAATTATATACATTTCCTAGTGCTAAAATATCACTATACACTAAGTTAATACTGCATTAGGGGAGCTGTGTATAAGTCACCAGGGATAATGCATCAAATTATCACTACAACCCATCTGAACATCAGAATCCCCAAGGAAGTTATAATAAATGCATTTTGTGTGTGTGTGTGTGTGTGTGTGTGTGTGTGTGTGTGTGTGTGTGTGTGTGTGTTGGTACTGGGGCTTGAACAGGTCCTGCATGTCGTCCCTTAGCTTTTTTACTAAAGGCTACCACTCTACCATTTGAGCCAAACCTCAATTTCTGGATTATTTTTGCTGATTAATTAGAGAGAAGAGTCTCACAGTCTTTCCTGTCTGCCCTGACTTTGAATCACAATCCCCAAATTACACTCCTGAATAGTTTAGATAATAGTTGTGAACCACTGGCAAAGATGCATATTTTTCTTTTGCTTGTGCAATGAGGCTTAGAAACCAGTCCTTTTAAAATTTGATTTTAATTGTTTTAATTTAATTAAAAATTATCCCTAAGTAGTTGTACAGAAGAGTTTCAATTCAAAATGTCAGTTTATGAGTATAAAGCCCAAGACTGTGTATATGTTTTGTGTAAGTTTATAATTTAGATCTAACTCCCACATAACATGTACCCATTGTCTCTTTGAACTTACATCACTCAACATAATTTTTTTCAAGTCCATCCATTTCCCTGAAAATGATATAAAATTACCTTTACTGATGAATGAAGAAAATTCATATACATATTTACGTTAACATACACTCATATACATTCTCTCTAGATACTATGTATATGTATATATGTGAATATATATGTAAATATACTATACTATATGGTATATATAGTATATACATATATATCATATAGTTATACAATATATAGTATAGTATATATATAAATATATATATATACCACACACACACACACACACACACACACACACACCGTTTTCTTCATCCACTAGTCCATTTTTGGGCGTCTGGGCTGGGAAATCAACCCTTTTAATAATGTCAGGTGAGTCTGATATGTAGCTTGGTATAAAACCAATCCTCAGAGCACTGCTTTCTCTACAGTGAATGTTTTATACATTTGAAAGTCTAATCAAGTTGTTCCTGGTGAATTTGTCTTCAGTCTAGTTCAGAGGGCTGCCTGGGGGCTCTTATGCCTTGGTTTCTCTCCATCATTCACTCCCGTCCCTCACTGCTATAACACAAGTAAGTCCTAAATTCTACTCTCATCGCTAGTCTTCACAGCAGGTGCCATGCTTATGTGTGTCTCTTGCTTGGGGATTTAAATTTATGTTTCCTTGTCTTCCTGAAAATGCCTCTTGGGTCCTAAGGCCGTGTCCTGAACTTCTTCAGCGCTCCCTGCTTGCTCCTCCTCCCACACTCAGGGTTTTCCCTGACTACAACACTGTATTCAGTGGTTTTGGTTGGGTTATTTATTTACATTTCTATCTCAAGCCCTCTCTGTTAAACATATTTTCTTGACAGAAATCAAATAGCCCAATGCCTGCCTCACATGTGGAGCATAAGTGAATGCTTTAGACCAATGAAATAGTAAGTTCAGAGAGGCATTTTCACCTGAAAATATGCTCCCACGGCTCTAATCTGAACCCTATCATGCCTATTTTAGCTATGAACTGGGTGCTGGTGGCTCACATCTGTAAATCCTGGCTAGACAGGAGGCCAATCACTGAAAATCATAGTCTGAATCGCTGAAAATCATAGTCTGAAGCCAGCCGGGGCAGGAAAGTCTGTGAAGCTCTGCAGTTGACCATCAAAATTTTGAAGTGAGCTATGGCTCAAGTGATAGAGTACTGGCCTTGGGCAAAAAAGCTCAGTGCCCTGAATTTAAGCCCTAGGACCAGGGTAGGGAAGAAAAAAGAACAGCATTGGCCAGGTGCTCACAGCTGTAATCTTAGCTATTCAGGAGGCTAAGAGCTGAGGATGGGTTTGAAACCAGCCTGGGCAGGAAAGTCTATGAGATTCTTGTTGCCAATTAGCCATCAGACACCAAGCAGCTGGAATTATGGATCAAGTGGTAGAGTGCCACCCGTGAATGAGAAAGCTAAGAGTGTCTAGTCCTTGAGTACCAGAACAGACGCGCGCGCGCGCACACACACACACACACACACACACACACACACACACACACACACACACACAGAGAGAGAAAACTGCTTTGCTGATCTGTTTACTGCAGAACTGCGTTTTCCTTAGTATTTATGAATTTTTTTGTACAGCTGTTCTTCCATTAAGATTCCTGTGTAATATACTTGCCATTGCATTTTCTGGAGTATTTTAGAGGGGGTCACTGGGGAAAAACTGTTCATGTGGATAATTCTATGTCATAGTGAGTTTTGGTTTCTTCTTGATGGTACTGAGGCTTGAACCCAGGATCTTGCACTTGTTTGGCAAATACTTGACCACTTGAGCTGTCATGTGGATGACTGGTCGAGCTCAGCCTTCCTGCAGGATACTGTTTGAAGCCATTGTTCTGGGTCTGCCTCACTTTTTGCCATTGACTTTTCCTCTAGGCAGGCATGTAGAGATTTCTTTTGGAAGTGAGCTCTTGAGGGTGTGTGAGTAGATCAATGGTGTACCAGTCACTTTTTCCTTTTGAACTTGAGTTGTTGACTTTTATAGTCATTGAGAACTGCTTAGAGAGAACAAGAAGGAGGGAGGGACAGTGTTGATTGCACAGGCCCAGTGGACTCAGGACTGCCATGGTTTTGAGGACTGACTGGCTCCTCTAGGTGGGTGGGGGTGGAGTGGGGGTGGGGGTATGAGTTGTGGGAGGGGCTGAGGAAGGTGGATCTGAGGGAAAGTAGCTGTCAGAAATGTTTTCCTGAGAACCACTCTGTGCACTCATCATTTAGAACTGAGAGAAATACAGAAGAGGGATGTAAGGTCTATGCAGGGAGAGAAACTCTTCAGAATCCGCCTCCCCAGTTGCCACAGTCAACTGATCTGTGGTTAGGACTCACAGAATCTTCTGCTCTTTTTTTTTTTTTTTTAATTCCAGTCCTGAGGCTTGAGCTCAGGGCTTGGACTCTGTCCCTGTACTTTATTTGTTCAAGGTTAATGCTCAATGCACTAGCATTGCAACTTGATTTCTGTTTTATCTTTTTGTTTCTTCTGATGACTAATTGGCAATAAGTCTTACATGCTTTCCTGCTCCAACTGGCTTTAAACAGTGATCCTCAGATCACCGTTTCTTGAGTAACTAGGATTACAGGTGTGTGCCACTGGTGTCCAACTCATTTTAAATCTTTGATGGCCAGAATCTGCCTATGCATCAGGCTTTATTTCAAACTAATAAAGGTAAATAGTAAGGTTGGGAATGTGGCTTGGTGGTAGACTACTTGCCTAGCATGTATGAGGTCCTGGTTTTAATTCTTTGGTACCGCATAAAAAATAAATAAAACTAAAAGATAAATAGAAGTCATGTATTTTAAAATAAAAGAGCATGATCAACCCACAGTGGTGGCTGGTTCTGTATTTAATGCTATGAGACACAAGGTCCAATTTCCCCTCCCTATAGAATGGGGATGCACAGAGCCCAGATGTGGTCCTTTGGATATGGAATCCGGCTCTTATTTGCTGTGGGGAGGCCGCACAGGTTATCTTCCTATGGCTGAAGGGCACTCTAGTGTCACCTATAGCTACATGAAGAGATTCCTTAAGACCAAGTAGGTGTTGGGAGCCTGATTTATTCATATCTGACTCTGCTGACCTTCCCACCCTTGCAGGTGACCCTCCTGCATGGAATCCACCAGAGAAGACCTTATCTGTTCCCATGCAGGGCCACCAGCTGCTTCTGGCACAGGTGACTGCCCTCCTGAGGAAGAGGTTATACCACACTCTGCGGGCCTGGAAAAGCACCATCTCCAACCTGCTGCTACCTGTTCTCTTTGTGGCCTTGGCCATGAGCATGTTTATGGTACAGCCTTTGGCCACCACCTACCCTCCCCTCAAACTGACACCTGGCCATTATGAAAGGACAGAAACCTATTTTTTCAGGTAAGACAGTTTTTTTTATTGCTCTGATCTTTAGATACTATTAATTTTTGTTGCTCAGAGACAAATAGCAATAGATTTATCATTTTTAAAAGAATTTCAAATTAAGTTTTCTTAATATAAAGAGCTGGAGATATAGGTCAGTGGTAAGCGTACTTGTCAAGCATGTCCATAGCCCTGGGTTTTGTCCTTAGCACCTCAGAATCTTCAAATATATGTGCTTTCTCTTCTTTCTTTCTTTCTTTCTTTCTTTCTTTCCTTCCTTCCTTCCTTCCTTCTTTCCTTCCTTCCTTCCTTCCTTCCTTCCTTCCTTCCTTCTTTTCCTTCCTTCCTTCCTTCCTTCCTATC
The DNA here is from genome assembly GCF_024711535.1 of Dipodomys merriami. Taxonomy (NCBI): domain Eukaryota; kingdom Metazoa; phylum Chordata; class Mammalia; order Rodentia; family Heteromyidae; genus Dipodomys; species Dipodomys merriami. The sequence goes on along the minus strand of NW_027206068.1, from coordinate 6,390,868 downwards.
TTGCTTTCTTGTTTCTTGCTTTCTTTCTCATTATTATCATTATTTGCTAGCAAATGCAAAATTGTATTAAAAAGCTGTCACTACAAAAGAAATCAACTTCTGTTTTTGAGTATTTTTACTATCTTTAAGCTGTTTTACAAAGGAGCTGCCATTCACTGACTTACTTTATGAATACAGTGCATCTTGATTAATGTCACCCCTTTCGACATCACTTCTAAGGCTGATGTTTTAGAAATATCACATATGCAAAAACTATATGACATATGAAACAAAATATTTATTCACTAAAGTCAGAATACTTAGTAAAACTATGAACTTCTGCTGTGAACTAGTAATTAATTCCACCTCATCCTTACAGAGACTATTCAAATATTGCAAAACACAAAACATGGAGAATATCCTACAGCGTAAAGTAAGCCAGGCCAGAAAGACAAGGGGCACATGATTTCTCTCATATGTTGATCTTAGATCCCAGATTCAACCTCCCTTATAAACACACATAGAGGCATATGCTTATATACCCGATTTAGCTGACTAATGCCTAGTATATACAGGAGTGAAACTTAAGTAGAAAGCCTTTTGGGCAATTAACAGTTTAACAAAATGAATATGAGGAAGCTGAAACATGATTGTAAGGGAAATCTAGCACGAGTGGTGTGGATGAATGAAAAAGGAAATAGGAGATAAATATATAGCTAGAATACTCAATGTATGTGATACCATTTGTGATACAGAAGTGGGAAAAGTCAAATTAGTTGGGGGCTGGGGAGGTAAAATGGAAGAAATGATGGAACAGATGGGATGGAAGAACAGACAAAAGGAACGATAGAAGGGGTGAATCTGATCAAGATGCCCTGGACCCTTACAGTCATATTAACTGGTGACACCTTGTACAATGTTTTAACATTCAGAAAATTTAAAAAAAAAAGTTTCCCTGTGAGATACTTTCTATTATGTCTGAGGTTTACAGGGCCAACCTTTGAGAGGCCCTTGGATTTTTAGAGCTGTCCCACACAGATGTTTAAGCTGTCAGGGGCAGGCTTGTCTCTGAAACCTGCACATGGCCACCAAGTATGCTGAGAGGGAACAGGAGTCCTCCTACAGAGATGAAAAGGACTGTGATCCCACTGAGCCCAAGTCCTTCACAGGAAGTAGAAAGGCCAGGTATCATCAAGAAATTCCAGGAATTTATACATTCACAAAACCCTGCACTATTTACCCCAAAGACAATGGTTCACAATCGTGTTCCCCTGTCCATAAGGAACTGCAGGGTTCTCATTTGTGCAGAACGTGATAAATGAGCCCATAAACACCTGTGTAGTTTAAGATTCACAGGCAGTAAATTCAGAAAAGTCCAGATTTTTTTCCCGCCTAATTAATTTAGACCAATGTGTCTCAGAGTTTCCCGAGTTTTAGATTCACAACCATCCGGTTAGGAAGCTGAAGGAGATTTCTTCATCACTCCTCCCCTCTGCCTTGGTTTTGCTGGCTTCTCGCCAGATTGACCAGTAACTTCTTTGCCACAACTCACTTTCCCAGGAGAATGCTATTGATCTCTTCTGAAGGTAGGGCCCCATGCTTCGATTACCTCTTACCCTTCTTCCAGTTCCCACTACCTCAACCGATCCTGCCACAATGGTGACCACATTTCCAGTTCAAGAACTTTAGGGGAACACTTTCCAACCATTGTGAGAAAGGTAGATACTGAGTAACAGTTTTCACCAGCACAGCAGGGGAGCCATTTGGTGAAGGCAAGGCAGGTTTCTATAATTTAAAGGCTGTGGTGCCTGAACTGAATCTTCAGAGATAATTTTGCCTTTCCTAAAGTGGGAGGAATAATGAAGGTAATCGAACCAGTATTTCCGTTTCCTGGCAGGTGCTGTGAGATTTTCTAAGGATAACAGTTTTTTTTTCTTTCTTTCTGCAGAAGGAAGATATTTGCAAGTTTTAACCTCTGGGGGTTTCTGTAATGGGGATTACTTTTATAACTTCTAAGCACACACTTTAGTTTGGACCAGGTCATCTTTTTATGGTTGACTTTTTTCTGTCTTGAACATTGTAAAGATCTCTATCCTTGGAGTATAGAATTTATTTTCCCTTTCTTTTTTTCCCCTTTCAGCAAACCTATAAACCTATAGATTCTTCTTTCTTTTTGCTTTTGAGTTCAAGAAAATTTTACTCTATCTCTGACTTAATTACTTCTTCACTTCCATATTTCCTTTATCTCTTTTTATAAGGTCCAGCTACATCTCATACTATGATCGCTCAGATCTATTTTCTAAGTTACATTTAGTAAAATGATTATTATCTACATCCATACTACCCTGAATGTGCTTGATCTTGTCTAAAAAGGTTACTTTTCTTCTTTTTATTTTCTGCTTGATATATTTCTCCTTTAGTACCATATTATATATGATGTACATTATATGTGTGTGTGTGTGTGTGTGTGTGTGTGTGTGTGTGTGTGTGTGTATGTATAGTACCAGTCCTGTGATTGAGCTCAAGGCCTGAGCTATGTCTCTGAGCTTTTTTGCTCAAATATAGGGCTCTACCACATAAGGCATAGCTCCACTTCCAGCACTTGGGTGGTTAATTGGAGATGACTCTACTGGGCTTTCCTGTCTGATCTGGCTTTGAACTACAATCCTCAGATCTCAGATCTCAGTCTCCTAGATAGATAGGATTACAAGTATAAGCCACGAGAGCCCAATCTGATATTTGTACCTAAACAGTGAACATAAATACTCTATTGTGCTGGTCCTGGAGTTTGAACTCAGGGCCTAGGCACTGTTCCTGAGCCTCTTTGTGCTCAAGACTAGCACTCTACCACTTGAGCCATAGTGCCAGTTCCAGCTTTTTCTGAGAATCTTATGGGAGATAAGAGTCTCACAGACTTTCCTTACCCAAGCTGGCTTTGAACTGCAATCTTTAGATCTCAACCTCCCAAGGAGCTAGGATTACAGGCAAGAGCCACCAGAGCCTGGCTGTACTCTTGATTCATATCTTCAATACCGTGTTGAGGGAACCATGTTTCCTGGGTTCTTTCTCTGTGTGTGTGTGTGTGTGTGTGCGCGCGCGTGCGTGCGCGTGGGTATGTCCATACTAGGACTTGAACTCAAGACCTCATGTGCTCACTTGGCTTTTTTACTCAAGGAAAGCTCTCGACTATTTGAGTCATATTTTTTTTTTCTGGTTAATTCAGAGATGGGAGTTTCAGGAACTTTTCTGTTTTGCTGGCTTCAAATCTTCATCCTCAGATCTTAGCCTCCTGAGTAGTTAGACTTACAGGCAAGAACTGATATGGGGATGAGTCACTGCTTCTTAACTCTGCTTCTTTTGGTTGTTTAAATTGTGTATTCTCTCAGTGGCTTCATTCCGAATAGAAGTCTACACTATTGGAGTTTTCCTCTGATTTCTAGGAGGTGTGGTTGTCCTTCCTGTTCAGTCAGTAAGGATAATATAATGATGAGCTCAGATAAGGATACTGCTTGCTGACTGGAGGCAATTCTGAGAGAAGTAGAGCAAACACATCCTACTGTGGAGACTCAGGTGGGTGCCAGTGCTGCCTGTCTCCCTTTTCCTGAGAGAATTGAAAGAAACATTCCACTCTACAGTCAATCTGATTCAAGAATAAGAAAGTATCACTCCCTCCAGTTATTCAGAGGAGGCTGAGGTCAACTTCCCATGGGGACTTCCAGGTCCCTGAGAATTACCTATTGATGAGACTTGGCTTTGATACAGGACTCAGTCTCAGCCTGTTCCATCGTCTTGTGCTTGTCTTGTGGCTTGGTCTCAGGGCCTAGAGCTCATTTTGCTCAAGGATAGTGCTCTAACCACTTGAGCCATAGCTCAAATTCTGGCCTTTTGGTGGTTAATTGGTGATAAGAGTTTCATGGATGACTATCCTGTCCCACCTGGGTTTGAACTTCAGTCCTCAGATCCTAGCCTCCTGAGTTGCTAGCATTATAGCTGTGAGCCCCCAGCCCCCAGTTCATTGTCTTTCATTCTAGTCATGGTAGAGACTCATGTCTGTTCAGTTATAAGCTCCCAGAAAAGTTAAAACTATTTAGTATATTTAAATTATTTAGTATATTTAGTAAATTTAAACTATTTTGTATATTTAAGAAATTGTAAAGTTGATATTTCCCTATTTTTAAATCTTATTTATTTTCTCTGATGCACAAGATTGATAGACTGTGCCCAAATTATTTTAATTATTGATAGACTAGAAATCTGTTGACAAATAGTATCACTGCTGTTAGGCTTGTTACTCCTGGAAGGTAGAAAGCAATGTCTGGCAGAAGACAAGAATCAGTATTTTCTATTTCAGCAATAAAAGATCTTCAGTGGCCCCCTCTGTACTTGAGAGGCCTAAGAACAAAACATTTCACCTTTAGTTTTGTATAATCAAATCCAACATAAAGAAAGATATGTCCTAGAATTGGTCAGATAAGTTGATGTTAGGCGAAATGAACCCCAAGATAAGGACTCAAATGGTTTTTCTATTGTTTCTAACATATTTGTAAGATAATTTTTTTTGTTGCTTTGTATGTCCTTCCCCCATGGTATAACCCCTGTTTTCACTGTATTTGATATTGGTATAATTTGGAGAGGGGAAGGGAAAAAACAAATTGTTTAAATAGGGATACAGGTGGACCCATTGTAACAATGAGATGTACAAGACATTATGTTGAAAAATGAACTTTACAACTTTGGCCACTGGGGGCGGGGGGGGGGGTATATTGGAGGGCAGGGATGTAAGGGAAACAAAGGAGGAGGCAATAAGAAATGTACTCATTACCTTGCTCATGTAATTGTAACCCCTCTGTACGGTATTTTCACAATAAAAAACTTATTAATAAAAAAAGCAATCATTTTGTTTTGAGCTTAGGTTTTGTTAGAGGTGTTGACATTCTGGAGTCATGTAGAGTTGATTCTCTGAAAGCAAGGTTATCCTCAGCAGAAATACAATACTCACTTGGCACAATGAGTTTGAATTTCAGATTTTTTTGTTCCTGTTAAGTTTTGTTCAGATTTAGGTAGTATAAGTTCAGGGATTTAGGGGTGAAAGAGGTGAAGGATTAGGTCAATCACTTCAGTACATTAGGAATATGTTGCAATATGTTCAACAAATTATGTTTGGGAAACTTTGAACTTATGTAGTATCTTAAATCATCTTGTTTTATGCCAAGTGAGGTTGTGCACCAAGGCCTCTTGGAAGGAGGAAAACAGAGGAGGAGGTACCTGTGCTCGGTAGAGCTGAGGCCTACAGGCTCTGTGTGTCTTCAGTCATGTGTCTACATAGCTGGGAATCACGGCGTGGAAGAGATCAGAGTCTTGAAGTCAGACCAACTCAATTAGCAAGTGGTCCTTCAGGGTGGTCTGAATTAGGTGTTTCCTTTGCAGAAATAATGTTGAGAAAAAGGCATAAGTATGTACAGGCCTGAAGACTGTGATGTACAGAGACATAAAGCTATTTCATGCTCATGTATATAATATATTAATATAATAGATAGATATAGATATATTCAACTGACTTTTACATGCATTACTGCATTAATCTATAGTTAATAGATTTTAGTGTGATATTTCAACATATACCAACAGCACGAACCAATTACATCAGCTTCTTTTTGTCTACTTTCCCCATCTTCATCCCAAGTCACGGATATTTTGACTTCAGGTCATCTTATATTTTAACTTTTTACTTGTGAGAGAGCCTCTGGTACTTGCTTTTTGTGTCTGGCTTATTTCACTTACTACATATCTGTTCCATTGATTTGATACAAATAGCAGACATTCATTCTTCTTTATGTCATTGTCTATATGTCTATATAGCACACTTTCTTTATCCAGTCATCTGGGAGGGACACCTTGGTTGGTTGCCTGGCTTTGTTAGTGTGAATATTACTGCAATGAACATGAGCAGGAATCTCTTTGGTATGCTGATTTCATTCTCTTTTGGATAGATGCACAGAATTAGAATAGCTAGATTACATGAAAAAAGTGAGCAGATGAAAATATTGTTATTGTATTAGAGAGCTCAGACAGGGAATTGGGGAAACTGGGCATCTTGAAAATGGCTACCTATGCAAAGTCCTGGGTGCCAGTAGCTGACGCCTGTAATCCTGGCTACTCAGAAGGCTGAGATCTGAAGATCACAGTTCAAAGCCATTCTGGGAGGGAAAGTCCGTGAGACTCTTATCTCCCATAAACCACTAGAAAACCAGAAGTGGTGCTGTGGCTCCAGCGGTAGAGCGCTTGCCTTGAGCTGAAGAGCTGGGGGACAGCGCCCAAGCCCAGAGTTCAAGCTCCATGACCAACCAAAAAAAATGTCTGTTCTGGGCTTATATTTGTACTGTGGGATGTGGGTTCAGTGGGCCTAACCAACTGAGACTTCCTGATGAATGAGTGAATGCTAAGAACATTGAAGAAAGACATTTAGGAGTCAACTTCTCATTGTGCATGGATAAGAAAACCTCAGTTTGAAAAATCAGTGGTTGAAGATTAGGTTGAGGTTACTTTCACTTCTTAAAAAAGGAGAATGCTATAAATGCTGTAAAAGATACCACTTATGTGTATTTGTTAGTGTATATGCTAATTATTTCCAGAGTTTGAGATCCCTGTGTGTGTGTGTGTGTGTGTGTGTGTGTGTGTGTGTGAGCTATCATGTTAATTATATATCATTTTTCTTTATATCTGGAATAAATCTTTTCAACAATACATACTCAAAATCATTTTGTAATAGCCCTTTTTGGAAGTGATAATTTATATTTTTTGTAGATATTGTCATTCTGCATTTTAATGAATTGAAATGAGAGGCTTATTCCCAATTAGCCAAGCCAAATGTTCAGAGGCTTAAAAGAGCTTTTTCTTTTGATTTTCCTCAACTAAGGACATTTCTTGATGTTGGCATATACATTTTGATATTTAATGCTTTTTGTTTTTTGTTTCTTGAACACAGGGCTTTGTATTCTTGCTTGGTTTTCTTGCTTAGCGTTGGTGTTCTACCATTTGTGCCATGTCTCCAACTAGCTTTTTTGCTGGTCAACCTGAAATGGAGATTTTTGCTGATTTTTTTTACCTGGACTGGCTTTGCAGCCTGATCCTTTAGGTCTCAGCCTCCTAAAACGCTAGGATTATCTGCATGAGCTGCTGGCATCAAGCTCCGAAAACTTCCTACATGCAAAAGGCACCTCAGTATAGTTCACTTGCTGAAACCAAAATATATAAACATAAAAAGTTGTTTTGTTGAAGTGATAGGTAAGAGGACAACTATTCTGTTGAAGTCAGTGCTCCAACATGAAAGAGATATTTTTAATAGAATTTAATATATTAACACAACGTGACTTCTTTGCAGTCTTAAAAAAGCTGTTTTTAAGTCTGAGAAAGTATATGAGAATAGTTATAGATGAGAAACATAATACACAGTGATGACTAAGTGTACTAAGACACATATGTGGGAAGTGATGCTATGGCTCAAGTGGTAGAGCGTTCGCCTTGAGCTGAAGAGCTGAGGGACAGTGCCCAAGCCCAGAGTTCAAGCCCCATGACCGACAAAAACAAAACAAAACCAAACAAAAAAACCTCCAAACAACAAAAAAAGGCATATATGTGTTAGTGATAAAATGGTGCTTTCAAAAAATTGCTCAATATTATCCTTGGTCATTTGGCTTTCCATAAAATGGTGGAAGAGTAATTATAGCTGAGCTATATGGGGAATGATTTGCTGGATCTGCCTGATTGCTCCACACTGTAAGAATAAAGTTGTTCTTTTAGGTTGAGTTCCTAACAATCCTACTTCATTTCTCCTGTCTTTCCATGAACAGTAGTGGAAAGGACAACATGGACCTCACCCACGTGCTCTTGCAGAAGTTTGAAGATCATGATCCTCTCTGTGGTGATTTAGATGCAGCTCTGTAAGTACCAGGTGTTTTCTATAACAGAGACTATAGACCAAGAGAACCAGCAGTGTTGGCTCATCCCTCCAACCCTGCTGTTTTATATTTCAACTGTACATTTCCTGAATTGAGTGTTAGCCTAATTAATAGGTTATGAGTGTCATCATTTATATGACTTTTCTATTACCTGAAGTAAGCTACCTAATTGCTCCTTTCTCTTCCTTCAGTCACATTTTACATCACAGTTAGAAAATAATTAAGAGCATTCAAATTGGTTCATAAATAGAACGAAGTAGCAATTAACTTAAATTTAGTAGCTCTTTAGAAAAAGCTTGTACATGAAGTTTGTCCATTAATCATCTTGATAATTAGTTTGACAAATAAACTATTAATGGTGTCAGAGTGAAAGAATTAACAGAAAATTAATTATTTTACTTCAGTTCAGTTTTCTCTTGGGAAACAAAGTAGTTTTCTTAACTAAAGCTTCAGTGGTGATGACTTACTTCTCTTCTATCTGATGCAACATCATGTAGGTTCTGATATGCATCTACATCTGACTGATAGAAAGGTAAACCCTATGCCCACATTTAGCCTCATATTGCTGCAAAGAGAGGACAGCAAAGAGAGAGAGATAAAAAAAGAGAGAGGGAGGGAGAGAGAAAAGAGGAGAGGAGAGGGGAGAGAGAAGTAGAATAGGAGGAAGAGGAAGAGTGAGCTTTAACCTCTCAAGAGAAGATAGAAGAACAAAGGTAGGATGAATGTTTCAGTGGTGGTAGATCGTACTCCAAATTCTGTTTGCCCTGCCCTTTAACTTTACACAAGTAACAGAGGCTCTTCAAACCCTTCTGCCTCGTTTCTTGCTCAGAGATGCTTCTCCTCAGCCCAGCCTGTACAATACCCTTAGGCATTTCCTTCTGTCTTCTGGATTTATGTTCTTTTCTCTTTCCTGTTTCTAATCCTCATAGTTACTCCTTAACATATTTATACCTACTCAATTCACCTACCAAAATCCTGTGCCTATGTGGATGCTGCATGGGAAGATACCCATGGATACTTGTATTAAGAATTTAGGTCCATGTTGCATAGACAGAGTTTCATTCAAGAGGGACAACATCAAAGTAACAAGTTTTTCTTCAGCCAGTATCTTCCTGTAAGTGCATTGTTGAATTCAATGATATCTACACTTTTACTTTCTGGACAGATTTTAGTAAGCACTTGATTATCAGTTACACAAAACATTTCAAAACACATGATTAGACTCTGGCTGAGAAATGCTTTTTTTTAATTGAGATGCTTAACTCAAAGGTTCATGCACCATTTGGCAGTTGTCATAATGAACTATGTGATGCTGACCTCTTTTTTTCCACAGCTGACGGTTGCTATAAATCTAGCCCAAATGTTTTTTTTCTCTGTTAGTAGATGTGCCAAAATTTAAATTTTGAAATGTGCAAATCTTGCCAACTTGTAGAAGCAGATTAGTAGACTGACATAATTTGATCCACTTTACATGGCTAATGTTGGGTGACACCTGAGTCAAAGCAGTCACTTCCCCTCTATCCCTGTTCCATTTTAATTGCTATCAGCATGCTTATTAGAATATTTTATATATTTCTAACAAGTTAAAAAGTTGATTGCACCTGAGTGACAGTAGCTCATATCTATAATCCTAGCTATTCAGAATTTGAGAGATGGATGATCATCATTCTAAGCCTACCTAGACAGAGAAGTTCACAAGAATTTAATCTCCAATTAGCCAGCAAAAAATCCAGATGGAGATGTGGTTCAAGTGCTAGAGCACCAGCTGTGAGCAAGGAACCAAGAGAGCTCAGGGCACTGGGTTCAAGTTCTGTTACTGGGAATAAAAAATAACAATTGTGTGAAGTTTATTTTCATAAACAAGAATACGGTACCATTTCCACAATTAGACTAAAGCAATATGATGTGTTATGCCAGTGGCCTACAGTTTCCTGTGCTCAGGACAATCAAAAGGCTCATTTAGCCAATGAATGCTTTGTAGGCTGGATCCTTGAAGATGATGTGACTGCTGATTGGATCTGTGAAGATGAAAGTGGAGGTCAAAGGTCAAAGGCATGGAGTACCTACCCAAGCCATCATGTGTAGGGGTGGAGAACACATCTCCATCCAGGACCGGTTTTCTCCATCTATATCTCACCTTCACCAGTGTGAATCTGGACAGCTTATTGGACCTCTCTCTCTGCCTTTGTTGGCTTCTAATGAAGCAACATCAAACATAATGATGACCCTTGTGGAATGCTTTCAGCCCCTTTCGGCAAGTTCATATTTCTGAAGTTTATTCTCAAGACCTGTGGCCCTTTGTGACTGCTACTGTCACTTTCAGATCTGAAAATCATGGTATTCTCTTAAAGATTTCAGGCAACTCTGCATTAGAGAGACTTACATAGCCCCACACTTTCAAACATTAGGGAGCAAGTGGCCATGTTCACAACACCATTGTAGCTAGGGCCTACAAACACATGAAATAAATGCTTTACTCAGTCAAAATGGGCTTAGATTCCTAAACTGGAAGGAAAGCTGGGGAGAAACATATCATTGCCAGCCTGCTGTCCAGTCTGCTGGTCTCTTATGCATGCTCAAACAACTTTCTAGTGGATCTGTCTTTCCTCAATTAATATAATTATCTTTATGTGTTTATAAATAACCTGTCAGTTTATGAGTACAATATGTCTTGATCAAAGTCACCCCTCTCTCCTTCTCCTCTCATTCGCTTCAACACCAATCCCCTCAAGTTGCCCGGCTCCATTTTTCACATGTACTTCATGACTGTTACCACCCACACTTTTCCTCTCTCTTCTATCTAGCCACTTCCCCTTGACCTCATGGAGCACAAGTTCTATTCGATGGCATTCATTTGGTTAGTGGCTCAAAGGAGTGAAAGCATTAGAATCCTCCCATGCACTTACCCTACTTTTATTAACTTGCATATATCTGCATATGAATCTTCAAACATAAAAATTATTGGCATTTAAGAGATGCAAAAAAATATAAACTCTGTTAAGTACTGTCATTATGACCATGTATCAAAGGAAGCTAGGGGATACAAAAATTAGAGAGCAAAAATAACTGACTTTCCGAAATGATTCATTAAATTATATACATGTGTGGCATTATCATGTTTCTATTTCTGTAACAAAATACCTGAATCTGGATGCCTCTGAATCAATGGGGAATTCTGGGTTTAAGTATACATAAAGTCAATATTTTAAAAAAGTAATATCAGATACAACCATCTGATTAAATATATAACTTTCCTAGGTGTTACATTTGCAGGTGAACGGCAAATCTCAAATGGGAATTGTCCTAAGAGAATCAAATGCATAGTGCTGGAAAGGGCTTCAGAATTACATGTTCTTTGCTAATACGGTGATTAGAAATAGCAAGCTTTCTTTCATTGGATTGGACTATTTTTCATCTTGATGTATATACTGAGTCTCTGTGGCAAGTGAGACAAAAAACCTGAACTAGGAGAGGGGCAGACTTGTCCTTACCCCTGGGTCATCTTGGCCAGCCTCTTTACCTCTCCAAACCCCACAGGCCTGTTAATTTCCTTCCTCCCTTACATGTTAATTTCTTTCTCTAACAAAATTGGAGTAGCTAAGAACAATTATCATCACTAAATTACAGCTTGATTTACAAATGAAATATGGGGCCATAGGCTAAGAAAGCTATAGGGAACTTGAAATACAAAAGATTTCCCTATCTGCTTGTTCCTTACTGTTTTCATAACTTTCTGTTGTGTAATCTAGAGTTTACACACAAATGGAAATGTAATGCTTGTTTTTCTTTAGCTGATGATTAAATGACAATATCTTGCCATGAGAAAGGAGTCATCAGATCCTTGTGTTTATGAATTGCATCTTGGTATCTGGTTATAAAACTAGGAGCTGTAGGATTCACAAGCTTAAGACCCCAGGAAGGTCCTGGAAGCCTTGGTAATATATTCAGTGCAGGAAGCCAAATGAGCAGCGTGTCCTACAATGGAATTCTGGCATTTTAATAAAAGCTGTCATCAGATTAGCAGCTCATACTGAGAAAACAAATGTCAAAGCTCTGGCTTGGTGGCAGTAGGAGGTGATTATCTTGTGAACAGGGTTCTACTGTGAAGGAACTTTCTTTTAGGGAAATAAAATAGCTTTGTAATCCTAAGGATCATTCTAATTCTCTCCTTTGTTCTTTAGAAAGAATTCTTCCCGCTGGCATAGAGATCCCTATTCTAAACCTGCATTCCAGGACTCCTGTGGCTGCTTGGTATGTTTCTACAGCATTTTTTGATCATTTAAAATATAAATCTCAAGTGAAAAAATAAGTTTACTCTATCTGTGGAGCCTTCATGTTTTGGTCTATGAGTTTCTGTGTCTTTTTGAATCCATTGATTGGCCGTTTGTGGGAAAGTTTCATTCTTAAGGTGAACATTATATATACCCCACTGTGACCCCTTAGCCATTACCTACTGTCTGGATCATCAACAGCCCCACTAGTATTCATTAAGCAAGTAAATCTTCTTCCACTAATAATGAGAGGCTAGAATTGCCACTGGGGGAGAAATTTCTCTAAATTTCAAGACAAAATGACTTTGAGGCTCTCATCATACTTTTTATTTGAGCTCTAAGAACCAGATATTAAATACTAAGCTAACACTAAATATTTCAAATGTGGTTGATTCACACCAGGACACCACTCTCTAAGGGAAGGCCACAATGTCCTAATCTATGAAAGAGAACAAATTGAAATTTACTTGGAAAACTGGTGGGAATTCTTCCCAAAGAAAATCTTGAGAGCTAATTAATAAAAGGGGCTATCCATGATCAACAGCCTAATGTGGCAAAATGAATTTACCTTTCAGAAGGGAAATGAAAATTCTTAGATCAGGATATAAAGGAGGTGCTCATGTATAAAGTATGTTCACTGGCCTCTTTATGTATGTAGTGATCTCTTGGTACTTTCTCTTAGTAGCTGAGTGACTTTGGAAAGTTTATTTTTGGCTGACTTGATCTGCTTTCTTCTCCTAGAAAAGAGGTAGAAAGGTAAGAGAGAGCCATAACACAGCTTCCCCACCCCACCCCCATAATAGACACTTCATTTGCTGGTGCACCTGAAGGGTCCTTGGAACTCTCCATGTTTCCTTTGGGCCTCCATGATCAGAAAATTCAGATACATTTGATGCTCCTTTGCAGTGACCACCTCTCTTTTGTTCAAGTTATTTTGTGCATAATTATTTGCTGCTTTTTTCAGTCTTGTTTCTTACATCTACTTGTGAAACACTGGATGTTTGACTCCATGTTCTTGTTCTTAATTCTGGATTTAAAGATACTATGATACCTTGTCTAGAGATACATGAATTCATAGCAAAAATGGTCTATGTTCTCACATTCAGTGTAATTCACATGAACCATGTCAGTAATATGCATGCAAGAATCACATGAAAAAGTCCTGTAAGTAAAATTAGCTTCAGAAATGCTGCATGAAGTAGAATTAAATAGGTGGCCCTGTTCTAGATCTGCTGAGAAAGCTGTTATCTGGTGATATGTGCTTCAACTGACAACAGATAAAGAGGCTGCAGAGCTGTATGCAAATTAGACTAAGTAATCCTCCTGCCTTCTCCTCTTCCTATCATTGCTTTTGTCTTTACCCATGTTAAGAGATGATGATTGACACATTAGAAATCAGAAAACTCCAAGAAGGAAGGAGTTGAGATGGAAATAACAGCTTCAAGGAGTGCATTTTGCTCCTTGGCCTTGGTTCTGAGATGAACAGGAAGGAAGTGGAAACATAGGCCGATACCCGGCCTCTGGCAGCAACCACCAATCTGTTCTTTTACTCTTTGAGTCAAGTTATTTATCTATTTATTTTGAGTTGAGTGTTGATTAGAGTCTTCACGTGAGTGAGAGTTTGGATGGACTGTAATGTAAAGCTATTGGTATTCTTTTAATGTCTTTCCCTTTGTTCCTTTTAGCAATCAAAAAAAGTCACATGTTAAATGCATATAATAATATATTACTTGGCTTAATTCTTTCATGCTTATCTGAACCCAACAAAATCCATGCATTCAAAAGCCTGGTTTCCATTTCCATTTCCATTTCTATTTTTATTGTGCAAGTGAGAAAACAAGCTTCCAATGCTGGAAATGAATTTTCATGTATTGTCTTCCTCTCATCAAAATGGAAACAATGCACAGTTAATCTGAACCCTGTGGCTGAACACGTTAGGTCACCCTGCATCCCCCAGCATTGTGAGACCACTATCTCTGTCCTTTGTTTGTGGTTGCTTCATCATTCAGACTGGGTACTAGCACTCTAGTGTGCCTGTGCAGGATATGTTTGAGTTCTACTTCAGATACTTATGAAAGAAATGCACCCCTTTGAATTTTCCTGCTTATCTTCTCTCCACTAGTTCCCTCTGACTCTCTTTCAGCTTCATCAAACACACAATCATTACAGTGAAAACATTTTCCTTTTGAGTTCTTACAAATCTGTGCCAACTTGCAGACAGAAAAGGATTTGAAGTTCTCAGATATAATTGACAGCCCTGGTCTCAGTAGAATTCGGGCATAATTCTCCAACGTAGGAGACTTTTAAAAAAGATTTTAGAAATCAGAATGCATAAGAAGTGGGAGATAATTTATTAAAAATTGAAAGCGAGGGAGGAAATCACATTTAGTTTAAGGCACTGTTGGTAACCTAGTTTGTGAGTTATAAAAAAGTTTCAATTTTATCTCTTTGAAAACACTTGCAGAAGTGTCCAAATCGAAGTGCTCCTTACCTGACCAACTGTCTGGGCCACACACTGCTCAATCTCTCAGGCTTCGATGTAGAGGAGTACTTGCTGCAGCCATCGGAGAAACCCAGGTATGTGCACAATTCTCTCTGGTTCTTTCCTATTGTCTTTGAATGGCAGTTGTCCCTTGGTATCCTTTGCAATGGTTTCAGTACTCTGGGGATCAACCCAAATCTACAGATGCTCAAGTCTCATTTGTAAACTGAGACAGCATTTGCACAGAATCCATGCACATCCTCCTGTATCCTTAGATGACTCCTAGTAACTAAGACAATGTGAATAGTTGCTATACATATTTTTTAGGGAATAATGACATGACACGTTGTCTGTATGTATTCAAAACGTGTAATTTTTTGCATATTTTCCATCAATACTTGGTTGAATCCCTAGATGTGGAAGATATGAGCATATTCTGTTTTGAAATCTAATGTTCACAAGAACTTAAAAGTTAAACACTCACCTTAGTGTTCATAAACAGTCCAAAGTTCTACACTAAGTTCTAATCATATTCCTTGCTTCTGACTTTTGGTCTTTGAAACATTGGAGGAAATTGTATCAATTGTGATTCTATCCATGGTAGAGGCAGGGGAGCAGCAATGGACTTACTGCTTTAGGGAATATGAGCAGGTGAGGTAATAGCATAATGAAATACAAGTGCTGTTACAATCCCTATGCACTCTGAAGTATAGGATCCCAGGTGCAACTGGTTTGAAAAATTCCTTGTAGATGATGTTAGGAAAGTTTTGTTTGTGTTATTTTTTTTAAGGCCAAGAAGTGACTCTAGATGAGGTGGGCAGGAATGATTGGTTCTAATTTGAGCCTTACTAATATTCACCACCCCATCAGATTTCCCACCCCTCCTCTAGTACACTACACTGTCTCAGATATGCAGGTTGTTTATATGGCCTAGAACGCCTCACCACCTTGAACCTGCCTCTTCTTCCATGATGCCAAGTCAGCATGCTCTCAGCCCCATGGACAGCTTTTGTCTCAGTGTTGCTATGCCTGAACCTGCCTGCTGCTCCATTTCCTAGAATGTCCTATCTGATATCTTTCCTGACCCTGATGGTTAGTTCAATGGTTAGTGTCCCAAAGATAGGAACTTGAAGTCTCAGAACTTAGAATTCTATTTGGTACAATGGACATTCAATTCACATCCGTCAGAGGAATTAGTGAATTCAGTTGAGCTGGATGGGAAAATGTCCCCATTCCCTTTCCTTCATTTTTGCCATGAGTTATGACATGAAACTGCTTGTTAGCTTCCTTTATCCCAGAGATGGGAAACAGAGATTATTATTTGCTATTGCTTCTAATATCAACTATGTTTTGAAGCTTGGTTAGTGTCAGATACTATACAGCTTATGGAGAGATGGAGATAAAAGTTATCATCCCACCCAGGAAAATCTTACAGAGCTGCACAAAAAAATAAACTACAGGTTGATTAAAACCCAGTGTGGTAACTAATGCAATGGATGGGAACATAGTATACTGGGAGAATTCAAAGGAAATGGAGCATCTCACTCAACTGTAGTTCTCTGATACCTTCCTGAACCAAGCAAGATGTGAGTGGAGAGGAAAGGAGCAGAAGAGGGTGGACAAACCTGGGGGAGGGCGGGCCTGCAAGATCATGATGGACAAGTGATTCCTGAATGATGGGTTTGTAGAGGACATAACCATGAATTTAAATAGAGTACTGATGGTCTCAACCATGTTCTTAAACTCTATGCATTTCTTATCATGTTAATAAGTTAGGAGAAGTACAATCCTTAGTATTACCAGTTCTTCTCCATAAGCAGTGCTTTTCTAGCATACTGACCTCAAGAGCCAGTCTGCTTTTGTCATACATATGACATGACACAGACCACAGATGCTTGGTAAGGTGCCATCTGTATGACTAGTGTGGTTGGGAATGAAATGAGCTGAGTAGAAGTCCTGGTGTACTTTAATTGGAGCACTAACACCTCATTTCCTATTTCTAGGCTTGGAGGCTGGTCTTTTGGAGCAGGGGTCCTTAATGAAGTTCAAGACTCAAGTACAAATACATTAAAACCAAGAACTCTGGCAAAGGTGATACTATTCTTTATCCCTCCCCCCACTCTTCTTCTAGAAAATATTTAGGGAAAACAAAAATCTAAATACATTTTTGAAATACATTTTGTGGTGGGCAGATCAACTCCCAGTATATGCTCCTGAGAATTAATAATAAATGATTTTGGGGCTGGGAAGGTGGCTCAGTGGTAGAGTGCTTGCCTTGCAGGCCTGAGGCCCTGGGTTCCATTCCTCAGCACCACATAAGCAAAAAGAAAAAAAATCCAGAAGTGGTGTTGTGGCTCAAGTGGTAGAGCACTAGCCTTGAGCTGAAGAGCTGAAGGACAGCGCCCAGGCCCAGAGTTCAGGCCCCACAACCAGACCCCCCCCCCCAAAAAATAATAAATGATTGTATTTAAACCTTCTTTTGAAAGAGAAAAATGTATTATTTTCCTTTAGATATCTAGAAGCAAAATGGATAGATTATTACTATTAGTTAAAAATGAGACTACACTTAATAGGCTTAAAGCAAATGAGAATACATCTATTTTTTTTTTTGTCAGTTATGGGGAAAATGTCAGCTTCACCTTAAGATGGGAAAAGATGAAAGAATTAAAGTTTTCAGCCCTAGGATTAGAAGCTAGTCTGATGCGTGACCAAGAGAGAAAAGGAATGAATAGGTTGTGGGAGGAAGGTAAATCAAATGTGGAAAAGTGAGTGTGAGTTTATGTCAGGAGGTCAGCATTAAATGACTACAAGTTCCTTGTCTCTGTAGAGTGGGCTGTCCTGTCTATTCATAACTCAATCACAGAACTAATGAAACAAGGAAGGCATGATCCCCGTAAGTCGCCCTCTCTGTTCTGTAATGGGGACATTCATGGGTCCCACAAACCTGGAAAAGCTA
The DNA here is from genome assembly GCF_024711535.1 of Dipodomys merriami. Classification (NCBI taxonomy): domain Eukaryota; kingdom Metazoa; phylum Chordata; class Mammalia; order Rodentia; family Heteromyidae; genus Dipodomys; species Dipodomys merriami. The sequence continues at coordinate 6,373,222 of NW_027206068.1, read as the reverse complement.
ATTAGGATAAGGACTAGGGCATGTGGAGGTCTTCTTAATGGAACAGAAGATTTCTTACAATAAGTTCACCACAAAATCCCTGAAGGACATCTTAGCAATGTAATCCCTGAAGATAATTTTAGCAGTCAGACTTTGCAATATAATCCCTGAAGAAAATGCTAAATCTTAGTGTGGATTTTCAGAAATCCTTTTTTCAATTGAGGTTTGTTCAAATTTCTTTTCCTTTCTTTAAAGGAGAAGATTTCATAGCTCAATATAAAAAAACCATTCATTTGTTGATAGAAAAATGACTTGTAAAGCATTTATTGGCATACATTGAAACGTATTATATAGTCTCTTAAAACACACTTCTTTTGTAGGACTCACTTTCTTACATTTGGACATTAAAAAAAATGTATCCAAGCCCCAGCCCTGACTATGTATTGTAGACAGTTGTCTCCTTGCTTTTAGATGTCTGTGACATAGACTTCCTCTTCAGTGATGAAATGGTCAGGGGTTCATGTGTTGACCTGACTCTTCTTGTTTTCTGTCTTTGTTTACATTTTTCTTTTCACAGACATGTTTAATTGATAATTTCTGGAATTTTTATGTTACTTGACATGTTCTTTGCAACATGCAAAAGTGAGTTGTGTAACTGGTCCTTTGGGGGAGTCATTCTCTCCAGGAAGCCCAGGAGTCTGACAGGATACCATATTGAGGTGTGTGTCATCTGTCTGTAATGCATGACTCCCACTGAAGGCTATTGGTGGCTGATGTCCTATCAAATAAATGCACTAACCTTCCACAAACAGTAATGACCAGACTTGCCTCCAAATTTTAGGCTACATTCAGAACAGAAGACAAGATTTTCGTAGATATGGTCTAGGAAAAATAAGATATTTGCATACAAATATGCATAATGCATGTTCATTATATCATTAAATGTCTCTCAAGGAACCTTTCTGTCTTGTTTCATTCACACACCTTGAATGTTTAGCTTATATTTATTTAATCAACATTCCCTTTAAAGCATACACATGTCCAATAAGAAGACCAGATATATTGCCTCTCTTCTTTTGTAATATTCTATTAAGTAATATTTTATTATTGTTATTCTGTGAGGCTCTCCTAAGTGACTTTCTTTTATTACTGCTACTTAGTTCCTCTTTTAAAACCTGTTTTATTATCTTTCAGTAGTTCTACAAAGGACTTGCCAATCAGCAAAGCTCTTTATGGATACATTGTATCTTCTTCAATGGTATTCCTTTCAATACTCTCACTCACCCCTCCCAAACCACCTGTTTTCTAACTTTCCTTAATTTTGTAGGATTTGCATTAAATTTTTTTTTTACCACATTGTCCCTGCTCCTTTCTCTTCATTTGTCTACCCCCTTGACCCTTTCCCACCCCTCTCAAATACCCATTTCCTGTTAATTATCTTACTGAGTTTTGATTTACCTTTTCTAAGGAATTATGTTGAGTTCTCCCAGAATCTACCATATGTCAGTTAACACATTTGTGCACACTGGATACCACCTAAAGTATTTAATTATATATGTATAAACTAATTCTAGTTTCTACATATGAAAGAAAACACATTAGCCTTGTCCCTCTGGCCTAACTAACTTCACATAATTTTTAAGGTTCTTTCATTGATTTGCAAATGATGCCATATTATTCTTTCTAATGGATAAGTAAAATACCATTTGTGTATATGCCATATTTTCTTTTTTAAAATTTATTTATTGTTATTTTAACAGTGATGTAGAGAGGGGGTATGGTTACAGAAGTCAGATAAAGAGCACATTTCTTTTTGAACAATGTAACCCCCTTCCCTCATTCTCTTCTAGTTTTTCCCTCCTGTCCCCACTCACAAGTTGTATAGCTCATTTTTAACATAAAGGCTAATGAGTACCACTGTTGAATTTGTTTACCCTTTGTCCCACTATATCTGTGCCCCCTTACCTTCCTAAGATATATAAACAAACAAGACAAAAGGAAATGAAAACAAAAACAGCAACAAAGGAAAAAAATACCCTTTGTTTCCATTTCCTGGAGTTCATTTAGATAAATATTATTTTATATGGTCAGATGCACTTAGCTCAGTGGCACCATTCTGTATTACCAAAATGATTATATCGTCAGCCACATATGTCAGTAGCATCAATGCTACATATGCAGTTAGTCCATGAGTGTTGGGCTGTGCTGCTGTGCGCTGTGCTTCACAATGATACCTGCTTGTGGGAATGCTCCTTGGCTGGGCCTGAGAATGTTTCACAGATTGTCATTGCCAGTTGTTGCCAAAAACTTCCTTCCCATCACCCTCCATGGTTGCACACCATTGTGCAGCTTCTCTGTGGCCTTTTGAAAGCTGGGCGTGGGAGCCCATTCTTTGTACATTCTGCTTATTTGATAGTATTTCCTTGATGAACCTGTCTGCAGAGGATTCTGGGCTGTCTGTCTATTCACGTAGTTAAGGCCCACAAACCACTTAATGGCCTTTGTTGAGTCAAGCTACTTTCTAAAATTAATTATTGGGACTAGGAAAAGGTCAAGCACAGTGAGCAATGCCAATTACATTCCAGACCCTTTTGTCTCTCTCCATCATTCTTTCTGGGGATCTTAACAAAGTTTTCACAGCCTCACCTTTCATGTTTATTCTGAAGCTCTGTCTTTCAACTTGTCTGTAACCCAGGTTTACTGGGCATAATTTCTAACTTCTGTCTTCAAGGGTAGTTCAGATGACACTTCGATCACGTCTTTGACTGTGTGAAAGATGGACCAGCATTCCATCATTATCTTTAGCAGTTTTCATGCTTCCCAACATAGCTGCAGGATTTCTCATCTATTTCCAAACTTCTCTTAAGTATTTTTGTGTTACCTACTGGCTGATCTTAAAACAAATGCCATCTATTTTCAGGTGTTGCTACCCTAATAGCTTCTCGAAGTATAAGTTATTAGGTCAGTTACTTACTACTTCAATGTATCTTTACAACAAGAACTACCAGCCTCAGAGATCTCAATGAGTCTGAGAGCTTCTGCTACTACTGTAGGGCCAGGCTGTCTGATCATGGTCAGGAATGAGCCTGCCTTATTCCTGGACTTATATGTGATTTTTACTACATGCAGTCAAAATTCAATAAGTAAATAAAAAACAAATAAAGATAAAAAATTCTTAAAAGCATAACATTTAAATTCTTGTGCATGCTTTATGCAGCTCAGTTAATTTGGAGGATGTATGCCAGTCAGTCCTATGTAATTGTCATTTTTCTTAATCCATGGTGTGATCTGCTGGCTGCTTTTCTGCCCTTAATTTTGTGAAAATATGCTTCCCCCAAATATACGGTGCCCCCAAATAAAAGTAAAAGTCAATATGCTTAAGTGATAAGTAGACAATGTTAGATTTGTTGAAAGTCATCAAGTCTTTAGCTAAACTTGTATGGCCTTATAGGAGAAATGAATCAAGCAGGATAGTAATGAACTTTATGCATCCTGAGCATTCATAGTTTTTCTCAATGGTAATTTCCTTGGAAATATTCCCACAGATACTAAGGGTCTACTGTGTTAATTTGACTGGATTTTGGCTTTAGTTAGAATAATGGCGAGTGTTTTAATTTAGGATCTTAGCACCGGAGCGTATACTTTCAATGATCAGGGAAGACCCAGAATGCAAATAAAAATTTTCTTACTTACAGATCTTTATTGGGTGCCTATTATCTCAATAGGGTTCCTGTGGGGGAGTTTTAATTGGTGGGTTTAAAGCAAATGAAATCAGAGGTTTTATATCCCAGGTCTAAACTCCAGGGTTTTAATATGTCAGACCTGTCATTGCTCCTACCCCAAGAAAGGAACAACCAATGGTGAAAGACAGAGATAGAAATTTGTCATATAGCATGGGCAGATGTGTGAAAAGGTTGTTAGCCTTTCCTCTGATCATTAGGATACAGATATGAGATATTGGTATAACTAGACACAGAAATGGGTCAAAGAAAGAAAGGTATGTGTAATTATTGCTTGTTCATTATTTTGGTCCTCTTTTGGGGTATTCCAGAGAAGTTTTTTTTTTAACATTATCATCATTGGTTTGCTGGAGGAGACACAATTGTTTTAATTAATTAATTAATTAATTAATTTTATTTCATTTTTATTATTATCTTTAGGTAGTTGTACAAAGGAGCTGCCATTTAACAAAGGAGTTTATGAATACAGCATACCTTGATCAAGATCACCTCTTTCAACATTTTCACCCATCCCACCCCTTCCCTCACTCTTAATTTTGTAGGCTAGACATTGGATTCTTGACTGCATTTCCCCCCACTTCTCCTCTTCATTCATCTATTCCGATCCCCTTGACAACAGCATACCCCTTTTGAACATTAACTTCCTGGTGTTTTACTTTGCTAAACTTTGATTTTGAGTTTCTAAGGAATATACTATTTGGAATCTCCCTTGAATGTAGCTTATTTCAGTAAATACGTATTTATACACTTGCATACCAGCCAATGTATTTACTTATAAGTTGGTAAGCTAAATCTAGCTTCCACAAATAGAAGAAAACATAGATCTTTTGTCTCTCTGGGCCAGACTTACTTCACTTAACATAATTTCTTCCAGGGTCTTTCTACTTCTTTACATATGGTACATTCTAATGGATGAGTAAAATTCCATTGTGTATGTATACTGCATTTTCTGGATCCCTATATCCATTGAGGGGTATCTGGGCTGATTCCATACTTAGCTATGCTGAGTAGTGCTGGAATAAACGTGGTTTTTCTGGTGGCTTTACTGTAGCCTGGTTTGTAATCTTTTTGGTAGAAGCCCAGGAGTGGAACTGCTGGATCATAGAATATTTTTATATTTAATTTTTTGCGGAATTTCCATACTGCTTTCTAGAGGACTCTATTGTTCCTAAGGGGTGGTTTCAGTAGATGGAATTTATCAGTCATATTCCTCCCTGTATTCTGCAGTAATTGCAAAGAAACTTCAGAAGAAAATGGTGTTGAACAAAGCAGACACTGAGAGCTTTTCTCTTGCTTTTTATTAATTTGAAGATCCAAGCAAATAGTCACAAATTTTTTTATCAAAGTGGTTATAAATCACTTCTTACACAAGCAGATACAAGTTTCAGGACACTGTGTAACTGAGAGGTGACCACCCAGGCATGTCTGCACAGTCTGCAGGGGATAAGGATGACTGCCAGCAGGGTCTGTCAAGTAGGTTGACTTGTTCCACTGGGATATGGTCACCATAGTCTTCTACCATGTTGAAGAACTAGTAGGAGGTGGAGAATTGGAAGTTATCCTAGGTGATGATGCCCTGCTTCTGTCTGGTACTAAGATGAATACCAAGGGCACATAAGGTTATAAGAATTGGCTGTAATGTGTGAATTTGTAGAAGGTCTTGGCTTTCCCCCTGTGTCATCAGGTCAGCTAAGCTCTTCCTCTTTGGCTGTGTTGGAGTCCAGGAATGATTTCAGGAATAGATATAATCTTTCCAATCTTAGTATAACAGTCTATAGGCCAATGCAAGACATGCTGTTGGGTTCATAGTTAAAATGGCTGGCTAAGCAAGTCACTTGGCAAAGGGCATGGGTTTAAAAGTGTGAAAAATGGGGGTCATTAAGTGATCAAGAAGCCTCAGAGTTTAGGGATGGGGAGCCAGGAAGTCTTTGCAGGGTCTTCTGACTTCTAGGGTCCACTCTTTCAAAGAACCTCTCCTTGATTTCTATACCATTGCTTCATGGCCTTTTTAAGATGAAAAAAATCACCTGATTTTAAAATAAGCCAATAAACCAAATCAAAATGTGAAAGCTCCTAATCCAGGGGGAAGACTTTTATCCCATCTATTTTTTTCTTTTGAGTTAAGGTAATCAAGACATAATGGGAAGGAAGGTTACAGACAAGGATTAATGGGAGCTTCCAGTATCCACATTCAATGACTGGGCTTTTATTTTCTTTTTGTCAGTCGTGGGGCTTGAACTCTGGGCCTGGGCACTGTCCTCTTCAGCTCAAGGCTAGCACTCTACCACTTGAGCCACAGGGCCACTTCCGGCTTTTTCTGCTTATGTGGTGCTGAGGAATCGAACCCAAGGCCTCATGAGTGCAGGGCAAGCACTCCACCACTGAGCCACCTTCCCAGCCCTGGGCTTTTTCTTATAGTAGTCTTCCTTGACTTTAACAGAATCCTAGGTTTCCCTCATTTCTGGATATATGAGGTTGCAACAGAACGTGATTTGAGAGTTATGCAGATGTGTGTGTGTGTGTGTGTGTGTGTGTGTGTGTGTGTGTGTGTGTGTGTGTGTGTGTGTGTGTGTGTGTGTGTGTGTGTGTGTGTGAATACAGAGCTGCACAGAAAGTTCTGAGTTGAGTGAAAAAGGAGGACATCCTTCCAAGATGTGATTTTAACTGCTCCAATTCAGTGCTGATTTTTCCATCAAAGAACTCATGCTTTGATCTGCTTTTCAGAATTGCGGGCTTAAGGTACATTACATAGTTTGTCAGGGAAGGACTGGGCCCCCCTATGTCACTCTGTTTAGGTATAGCCTTAGACACAGAACATTCGGTATTTCATGATTAGTATGTCTCAAACTGCATTTCTTCTTGGAGCTTAAGAAATGATAGCAAGGTTTATTCTATGAATGTAAATGAATATTTCAAAAAGGGTGTCTAGGATGTTGAAAGATATGGGCATGAGTTCTGTTTTCTAAAGCATTTCATGAAGTGGGCTGAAAAAGAACTGGGGAATACTCTGTTGTATAGCAGGGCTTTGTTTCTGCTTTGTAGTTCCACTTGATTACTTAGCTGTTTTCATGAACACTACAGGTACCATACACACACACACACATGTTGGTTTCAAAACAACTGCTTAATGTATAATGGGTTGGAACTCACTTTACTCTTAAGTCTGGCTGTCATTTTGCATAAATGTCCATAAAAATTCCAACAGGTTTCTCTGGGGGTAAACTTTTTGTGGGAAAACTGTAATTCTTCAGGTTGCAAAAGTCAGCATTGTCTAAAGAAATGAGCTCCACAGTCAAATGATAGAAGACTCAACAGCACTAGTTGACTTATTATATTTCTTACCAGCTTTCTAGATTGAGAATATTTTTTTCATTAAAACACGGATTTTGAAATATAGATAGTGATGGTTTGATGGGTATTTTATGATACTTTTTATCTGAAGTCAATTACATTTTTTTGGTTTTTCTCCGCTTTTTTAAAAATCCAATAGGCACGCAACTTTTTTCTCTATGTTCAGCAAATGTTCAACTCAATTTATTTTGAGAAATAATGTTCCACATTCAGTCATTAATTTGAAAGTAATCATTTTTTTCTGATCATCTTCCACAATTTTAATTTGCAGGTCAAATTTCATTAGCTTACCAACAGAGAAAGAAAAAAAAATAAATGGGCTTTGGTTCTCTTTTCCCCTAAGACTATAATTATAAAGCAACATTCACATTTGTTCTGGGGGGAAAATTCATCTATTTTTAGCTGTAAATTATATGCTTGAGACAAATATAAAATCAGCAGACTGGAGTTGACTGCTCACTGGCCAGCATGAAGAAACTTTGTTGTGGGTCCACAGCCCGGTGTAGTTGAAGTTAATTGACACATGCATTCAAGCCCTAGAATAGACTTAGGCACTAATTTTGAGATTCATTAAATTGTTTTTCTTTTGTAGGTGTGGTATAATCAGAAGGGTTTCCACTCCTTACCTTCCTACTTAAATCATCTAAACAACCTTATTCTGTGGCGACATTTACCCCCTGCTGTGGACTGGAGACAATACGGTAATATTTGATTTTTTTATGCATTGTAACTGATTACTTCCAAAGAACAATATTTTTTTTAGTGAAGATTTTTTTATTGTGAAAATACTGAAAAGAACAATATATTTTAAAGTAAAAGAAACAGAAAGGTTTTTATAGGAAAGAAAAGCACAATGGGAATATTTCTATTAGCAGCCAATCATGTATAAAGATTTACAAAGTCAAAGGCTCTGTCTTTACATGTGTGTCATTAAATATCTAGCTTCCTTGAAACCATGGCCTCATTTATAAAAGAGAGCTCTATTACTCTGTTAATGGGACTGTAAGTTTGTTCAACCACTCTGGAAAGCACTATGGAGGTTCCTCAAAAAAACTAAACAGAGCCACCCTGTGATCCAGCAAAATTTATCTAATAGAGCACAAACAAGGCCACACAAAATCTACCAGCACAGCCATGCTCATTGCAGCATTATTTATCACAGCCAAGATAGGGAATCAGCCCAGATACCCCTGAATGGATGAATGGAACAAAGACATGTGGTACATATACACAACATACTTCTACACATCCATCAGAAATAATATTATTCTATCCATAAGGCAATGGAAAGATTTGGAAAAGAATTATATTAAGCGAAGTAATCCAGACCCAGAGAAACATAGGTTGCCTGTTTCTTTTTCATTTATGGTAGCTAGAATGTGCCTATAAATCTTACCACACTGGGTGGTAAGCAAGGGGTAGCTAATGAATTAGCTGAAGTGTAATAGACTCTATGGAGAGCATACATAGTATAATGATTTTTAAAAAGATGAAATCAAAGCACAACGAAATAAGTACCAGGAAACGAGCACTTGCAAGCGGGTAGGAGTTGGGCCAAGGGGGAGAAAAATAGAAGAAAGAAGATGGAAATGTGGAGAGTGCAGGCAAGAATTCATTGTATAGACCATAGAACTGAAAAACAGAAGGGTAGGGGTGGGCAGAAGGAGGATGAAGATGTTGAAGTTGTGACATAGATCAAGACGCACTGTACACATAAACTGCTTTGTTAAAAGGCAAAATAGTCACTATATAACCTAAATTAAGATAAGCAAAGGAAGGGGTATGTTGGGAGGGGGAGAATGTTGAGCAGGGAGACATGTATCAAGATGCACTGGAGTTATAAACTGCTTTGGTGAATGGAAATTCCTTTTTACAACTATTTAAAGATTATAAAAAAATATTTAAAGGAGAGAACAAAAGGTAAGTCAAAGCCTGGCACTGGTGGGTCATACTTATAATCCTCAGTACTCAGGAGGCTGACATCTGAGGATCTTGATTTGAAGCCATCCTGAGAGGAAAAAATCTGTGAATCTCTTTCAATTATTCATCCCCCCCCCAAACAAAGCTGGAAGTACAGTTTATGGCTCAAGTAGTAGAGTACAAGCCTTGAGCAAAAAAGGGAAAGGACAGAGCCAAGAGATTGAGTTCAAGTCCCAGAACTAGCAAGAAAAAGAAAAGAGCCAAAAAAAGATGACTTGAGAATTCTTTCCTAAAATTATTTTATGGCTTTACTCTCTTACAAAAGCAAGAATAAATTAGCTATTGGTAGTATTAGGAATTGAACTTAGGGCTTCATGCTTGCTGAGCAAGCAATCTCTACTGTGAGACCCATGCCTCTAGCCCATAAATCGACTTTATTTTTGTCCATTGAGGGGCTTGAACTCAGAGCCTGGGTGCTGTTCTTGAGCGTCTTGATGTTCAAGGCTAGTGCTCTACTATTTGAGTCACAGTGCTACTTCCAGTGGTTATTTGGAGATAAGAGTCTCACAGGTACTTTTCTGTCTGGGCTGGCTTTGAACTGTGATCCTTAGATCTCAGCCTCTTGAGTAGCTAGAATTACAGGTGTGAGCCATAGACACCTGGCTCATACATTTTTTTAAAGGATAGTATTGATATTATTTTGCAGTAGAGAATAGAGACCACTTTAGTACTGTCACTACTGTCACTATTGAGAAGGTGAATACTGTAATTTGATTTATGCTGGGTCTTCAACTTGTCACTTGATCACTATTGATGACTTATGCTTTCTTTTTTTTTTTTTTTGTCAGTCGTGGGCCTTGAACTCTAGGCCTTAGCACTGTCCCTCAGCTCTTCAGCTCAAGGCTAGTGCTCTACCACTTGAGCTACAGCACCACTTCTGACTTATGCTTTCTTAGTTTGCTAAAAGACATTGGTCCTTTTCTGGAATGGAGAGTTAATTACTGGTTTAAAGGAGTGTTCATTTGCTTTAGTTGAGCGAGTAAGTTATAATTTATCAATTCAACTCAGTTCTTTTAAAATAAGAAGGAAAAAACCTAGGTAGTGTAAAGCATCACAAAATATATCCATCATAATTTATTTGCAAACTATATTTATTGAAACATTAATTAACATGTAAATTAATGCTAAATAATTATTGTAATATGCTTTCACCTTCCTTCAAACTTACTCAGTTTTTCCCATTTGTTTTCGTTTCCCGTGTGTGTGTGTGTGTGTGTGTGTGTGTGTGTGTGTGGTGTGTGTGTGTGCGCGTGCATGTGCGTGTCTGTGTGTGTGTGCGTGTGTGTGCGTGTGTTTGTGTGTGCGTGTGTGTGTGTGTGTGTGTGTGTGTGTGTGTGTGTGTGTGTGTGATGTTGGGTATTAAACTCAAAGCTTCTGTATATAATAGTCATTATATAGCTAATCTATACCCTTAGTCGGTTATCAAGTTTGTTTTTGTTTTTGGTGCGGTGCTGTTGCTGGAGTTTGAACTCAGGGATTGAGCACTGTCCCTGAACTTCTTTTGCTCAAGCCTGTCTGTACTTCTGGCTTTTTTGGTAGTTTTATTAGAGATAATAGTTTCATGGAGTTTACTGCCTGAGTTGGCTTCAAACCACAATCCTTAGACATCAGCCTCCTGAGTAGCTACAATTATAAATGTGAGCCATCAACACTGAGCTTACTGTCATGTTTTTAATAAAATAAATTTATTCTGTGTTACTCTAGTAATTTTACTAATAATGAGTAGCATAAACCATTAAAATATGTATGGCTAAGAAAATTACCAAACAAGTTTTAAGTCATATGTACTAGAGACAAAATAAGTTTACGAAATATACAATATATTCATTAGTATTCATTAGATAAAATACCCTAGTTTATGAAATACACAATGTATTCATTAGTATTCATTAAGTAAAGTACCCTAATTTTTAATTTTTATCTCAATTTTTGTAAGCTAAGCAATGTTTGCCTTCTTTACTGAATAGAAAGCTGATATTAAAAATATTAACTAACAGTTCTAGCTGTGAGTAAATTTGGCTCTGGAGTGAGCCATGACTGGTGTCTAACTTTTGCTGGTAACAAATCTTCACTGTTCCATGAAAATGAGAGATTATGTCTCATGGACATGCTTCATGGGTAAGGAGCCATTAACAGTGGACCTTGAACAATAAGCTGATGGTTGAAGTCTGAAAGCCATTCAGAGGCTTAGCACTATGAGTAAAATGATAGCATGCACTCATAGAGTCACGTATAGAGAGATCATTGTCAATCTCTCTGGAAATACTGAAGTCAAGTTATGCTTCACATTGATTGGTGACGTAAGGACTATAGACTTTGGTAGTGGGTCAGTAGCTAGTCTTTCTCAATATTTGGGGATAATGGCAGAATCAGCATTGTGGGTTAGAATGAATGATCTGGAAGCCAGGAATTAAGGGAGGTGGGGTAAGGGAGAGTGGGAGATGGGAAGGGATGGGAAGGGGAAACAAAGGAGGAGGCAACAATGCTTGATAACAAATGTACTCATTACCTTGCCCATGTAATTGTAACCCCTCTGTATGCTATTTTCACAATAAAAAAAGGGAAGCTATTTTTAATCTAGGGCCTATTGGGAAAACATCTCATAATTTAGAGGTAACATAGGCAAGACTAGGGTAAATCTGGAGAAAGCACATGATAAAAATAGAAACAAATGAGAGAAGAGTTGATGTAGAGAAGATAGGGAAAAGGAAGGACTTCAAATTTGAACTCATCCATCTGAGCTTTATATATTGAAGGACTGACTGCTCAGGGCTGATGGCATTGTAAGTGATGTGAGGAACAGAGGCAACTTCAAGGAAGCAGCAAAGTGGGTTTGATTCATACATACACATGAAATTTTGCAAGAAGATTCTGAGCAGAGATGCTGCAGTCCTCCGCGGGAGGAAATCTTGGCACAAACACCAGGCGAGAACAGACTTTCAAGTAGAAGGGCAGGAAACATGGCAAAACACTCCAGTCATTCAAGGATTTTGTTGGCAACCTCCAGTAGAGTTGTAGACGCATAAATCAGAATAGAAGGAATAAAGCAGAAAAGACGAAAGACTTAGGAATTTAAACAATGAAGCCTTCTGCTTTGTGGATGTTTGACTGTGAAGAAAGTGTGTGTGTGTGTGTGTGTGTGTGTGTGTGTGTGTGTGTGTGTGTGTGTGTGTGTGTGTGTGTGTGTGTGTATGTGTGTGTATAAAATAAATAATGGGGTCTAGGAAGGTGGCTCAGTGGTAGAGCGCTTGCCTTGCATGCATGAGGCCCTGGGTTTGATTCCTCAGCACCACATAAGCAGAAAAAAGCCAGAACTGGCACTGTGGCTCAAGTGGTAGGGCATTAGCCTTGAGCTGAAGAGCTGAAGGACAGAGCCAAAGCCCAGAGTTCAAGCCCCATAACTGGCAAAAAAAAGAATAAAATAAATAATAGGAGTACAGGACAGGCTGATGAGATATGGCATATTCTGAACATTCAGAAGAAGAATGTAAAGAAAACTGTGAATAAAAAGCTGGAAAGAGGCAAACAAAGAATATAAATGAAGGGTTTTATCTGGAAACAGTGTTTGCAGGATGGTCAGAATTTTATAGAGGGCAAGAAATAAAACATTATTTAATCTCATTTTTAATAAAAGTATAAGGACAATGTAAGTCTAAAAAATTATATCCAATGTTGGGCCTGCTTTAAAAATTAGAATCTGTTCCTATTGTATCTCCTTTCTCAAGTCATATGAGGTTCTAATATATTCCACTGAAAAATAAGCACAAGTATTAAGGCTGAGGTAAAAAAGATCTTGAGTTTATTGCCAATCTAGGATAGAGAGAGAGAGAGACCCTGCCAAAAAATATAAGGAAATAAAGAAAGAAAAGAACGAAGGAAGGAAGGAAAATAGAAAGCAAGGAAGGAATACAAATGAAAAGGCAAAAGAAAAGTAAGCATAAATAAATCATATAAAAATAATAAAGTGACATAAACTTGACATGCGCTATCAGACAGTAGTTTGAGGATTTTATGAGGAACTGAATGATAGTTTCCCTTTTGTTTTAACCAGTAAATTGATTTGAACACCAGGCTTCCGTCTGCTCCCTATAGCCATGTGTGCTAATCAACGACTGTATCCCCATTTCCTCTCTTTCAATCCTGTTCTTTTACTTCCATCAGGCTCCCAGGGATGTCTAGACACTTTCTGTAGCCCTCAGCATTTTCCCAGTGAGGTACTCCTTGTCCTCTTCTGCCCAACCTTATCCCTGTAGTCTTGGTGTAACTGATGGTAGCTATTAACCCCTTCTGGTACTCTTTCCTGTGGGATGTGTCATAGAGACTTAGAATGGTGCTGTTGCTACATCTCTTTGAGATGAGTGATTGCAAATGATTGACAACATTGGAGCTAAATGATTGACAACATTGGAGCTTCTCCTACATTAAAATAGACATTCATAGCATTTGCAGAGATAGACCAGTTCCCATACAAACAAAGTAAGGTTCAGGCATCAACAAGGTATCAGAATTGGCTTCATTTTGCCCTCATTTCCCCTGGAAGTATTAAATAAATAGCTAAAAATACGGGTAACATAGCATTGTGGGAGCTTTGGGACCTGGTCCAAGATCTATAGCAACCAAAGAAACACCTAATCATAAAGAAGTAGAGGATTTCATGTGTGATTTTATTTACTTTGGTCACACTCTTCTTTGTTGTGATTTGGGGGAATTGGTGTCCCAATCACCAGTATCTTTCTGTGAGCTAGAGACATAGCACAAAGAATTCTAATCTGTCCTAAACTGTCTGTGGGCTGCCTGAAGATTAGGTTGCTCTGTCACATGCATGGGGTTCTGACAGCCACAAGATAGTTAGATCTCAGTCCAGAAAGGAAGTCAGGAGACAGTGGGTATGGTCTGTGAAAATCACAAGAGGACTATAGATCCACAGGTGCCTGGGCCAGGAAATGGTTGATAGAAGGATTCACAGAATAGCAGAAGGCCTTTAGAAAAGCAAGAGTGAGAAGACTAAGGGAAATCATGACATTTAATAGTAGCCCTGTGTTGAGGGGGAACCAGTCAAAAATAGTTTCCAGATCTGTGGCGGTTAAGGTTCAAGAACAATCAGAGGCCACAATCTTTTCTCTCCATGCAATTAGTTAAGGTCTCCTTATCACAGAGCAAATGGGCTACACTAGGAGAGGTGGCTATTTTATTGATGTAAACTTAGCAAGCTTTTTACGATATATGGATTTTATTATCACTAAGTTATGGTGATGGCAACAGATAAGGAGACAATTGCTTTTGTAAAGATGATTTAGGGTTCTCACAGATAGCATAGAAGGGGTCCTGCCACACCACTGAGAACCATGGAGAAGACCCCATCATCAGTGAAGGAAAGGATCAGGGGAAATGGGTGAGAATTTTTAGAACTATGTGGTTGTAACTGATTCTGGGGTTCAGGAGTTGTCCTTTTTGGTCTGGTACCTGGTTATGTGGGTGATTAGATCAAGAAACAGAAGAACACTATTGGCTGGACCCCAGTCATGGATGGCTTGTGTCCTTGCTACATCCTGTTATCATATGTATCTATCAGTGCTCATCTCAAAGGCATCTACTGCAATAAGCATTTCATTTCTTGATAAGTTGTGTTGACTTGAAAAGGTACATTTATTTTCAGTTATCTGAAAAAAAACCCTTAAAGGTATTTTATTTGTTTTTGTTAAGATTTCAATTTTAATTTGACTGTTTACACAGTCCCTACAGGAAAGGAAGATTTGTTTAATACATTGCGAACATAGATGCCATAACATCATCACAGGAGGGTGTGTTGTGAGTTTTCATCAACATGTTGATTAAGAACTCCTACTAGCATGGCTCTGAACACACTGATATTTTACACTATTGCCTTGGTATTTATTTGTCATTATGGACAGAGATGAAACTTTCAGTTTACCATTGTAATAAAACGTAAGCTTGCCCTGATGAGAAAGTTCACAGCAGTGGCTAAATCTTGCATGTGGCGTTGACCTCAGTGATCCTATACCTCCAGACCCAGGGGAATCTGGGAAATGGGAGCAGGATGCATATGGACAACATATAGTTCTCATCGCAGTGGTCCTGCAGGGGTGTCTCAGCAGAAATTATGTTTATTTCTTAGAGATGAAGGAACTCTCTGAAGAAGTTGGTTCATTTGAACCCAGACAGATTTATTCTGTCCTCTGTTTGTTAGTTTACAACTTATCAGAATCCCTAATTAGAAGCATGATGCTTGATGTAAGCTTGAATATACTATAGCCCATTCCAGTATAATCAGTTTCTAAGGCTGGACCTGGCCTAGGCTAAAGAGATGTACTTTGAAAGAGAGGGTATTTCCTCTTGTGTGAGTGAGTATAATTCTGTTGTTCTATTTTGGCTGTAGCATGTAAAACCTCTTTGGGTGATTCAGGAAAAGAGAGCTGGAGGTCTGAGCCAGAGTGTAGACTTGGGATTTGTGAGCATGCAAAGGACCAAGAGGAACTCAATATTTGTTTTCTTCAGTGTTTTCCCCTCCTTTATGCTTACTCAGTAATTTAATCACAGCATCATAACATTTGTAAAGATTCCAACTGAACTTAAATGTGAGTTGAGACAAAACTCCTAATCATTCCTCTGCCTATTCCAGCACATCCCATAGTCAGCCATTAAATTCCACAGGGGTGTGTTTTCAGTACTATTACTATTACTCACATGGCCCTATGTGCCACCTGCCCTGCCTATTTTATGGTCCTCTGGTCCCTAATTGTCTCACCTCCCCATGAGTGTTCATGTCACCCATGGACCATGTCTATGAGATTGTGGTAAACTTCCTATTCTGGCTCAGAAGCATTTTGTTCCTCTTTGCTTTCCCCTCTTTCCTTTCCCTTTGTCTTCCTTTCCCTTTCTCTGGACTTCTCCTTCCCCCTCTCCCTCCCTTCTCTGTCTTCTTTCCTTCCCCTCAACCTTCCCTCTCTTCCCCTTCTCTTCCCTTTCCTTCCATTTTGAGGTACCCATGACTGAACCCAGAGCCACATGCATGCATGAATCCAGGCCCCAGTGCTTTTGTTTTGCATTTTGTTTTAGGGTGGTATCTTGTTGACTTTGCCCTCCTTGAATCTGAGCTCCTTCTGCCCCTGCCTATGAAGTAGCTGGAATTACAGGAATGTGCCACAACACTTAGCTGCTTGGAAATTTCTCTTTATATTGAAGTGGGTTGCTCACATACTTTCTTTCAGTTTCTCCCATTGATAGTTGATTGATTATCATATACTTAAGGTCAAATAGTGAACAAAAACCAAATGCACAAATTAATTCTGTGTGTCTATCCCATGTCACTTCGTATTACCTCTTTGATCCTATACTATGCATCTACATGCTTCCCTTTATACTTACTCTCTTCTGAAATCATTTTTTAAAAATCAAGATTCCACTTGTATTAATACAGTAATGAAATATATAATCATGCTGTTGACATTTTGCTGGGAAAAGCACTTCTAAAATAGTCCTTTTTGTTTGCATGTACCAATACTGGGGCTGGAACTCAGGGTCTGGGCATCATTCCTTAACTTTTCTACTTAAGGATAGTGGTCTACCACTTGAGCCATACCTCCCTTTTAGCTGTTTAGTAGTTATTTGGAGATAAGAGTCTCACACACTTTTCCTTCCAGGAATGGCTTTGAATCAGGATCCTTAGATCTTAAACTCCTCAGTAGCTAGAGTTAGAGGTGTGAGTTATCAACCAGCTCCTGGCACTAAAAATCTTGTCCCCAGTTCAGGATGGTTTTTGTTTGTTTGTGGTTTGTACTATACTGGGCTTGAACTCAGGGCCTGAGTGCAGTCCTTTAGCCTTTTCCATTCCAGGCTGGTGTTCTACTTGATCCACAATTCCACCTCTTGCTTTTTGCTGCTTAATTAGAGATAAGGGTCTTATAGACTCTTCTGCCAGGCTGGCATATGAACCACAATTCTCAGTTCTCAGCCATCTGAATAGTTGGATTATAGGTAATAGCCACTGCTATCCAGCAAAATTCAGGACTTCTAGTGTTTTCCATATGTGTTCATTACATAGCCCATGCTTTCTAAATGGGCATGTGCTCACTGTCATTTCAGTTTCATATCTTTTTACACCTCTGTCTCTCTCCTTAGCATATTGAGGTCTTTACATCCAAAAGACTGATGGCCCTCTGGGCCTTTATACTTGTATGCTCTCTACACAAACTGCCATTTCATCTCCTAGGTACTTAATGGGAAGTTAGTCATTTCTTTGCCTTTCAAGGCCAAGCTCAGATATTGCCTCACCTGATTGGGGTCCTTGCCACTCTTGCAGAATGAGTTAATGGCTTCATCTCTCTTCCCCCACAGTCCTTAGCTTCTCAAGTTCATTGCTAGATCCAGTATTAACAATAATTTGTATACTATGTCTAGCATTCTCCTGACATAGTGACCCGTCATCAGAGAAAGTAATACTTTACATTACTTTCTTTCATTTATATCTTTAGTTAAAGTAAGAAGAATACAAACACTTCATGGCTAGTATTTAAACTATGGGTGTGTCTGTTTTTTTGGAGTCTTTGAGGATTTTAATAAATGTTTTAATTAAGTAAATGAGACTTGGTACCATTATTAGAGGGCTTCGGTAACATATTCCATTATTATGATTATATGCAATAAAATGCACACTTGTTGCTGTTATTATTATGTCTTTTAAAATTGGCATGAATTTATTGGACTGATATTAAATAAATATAGAAGAATGAAAGTAAGAGGAAACTTGTCTTAATCTGATGAAATTAATTAGATGAATCAGAGGATTAAATAGATGAGTCCTTAATAGATAAAGAAGTAGCTTAAAAGAAGACAGAATAAGAATGGAAGTTATAATTGCATTTATTTTTTATGTTGAAGTTATGGATGATAGAGATAGTAGTTGGAAATGTTGGAGGAAAACTACATCAACTCTGGATTCATATTAAGTTTAGACATACAGTCAACAAAGCCTGCCACCCTGTTGGAGGAAATGACTTGAGCAGTGTCCACCATGGTCAAACTACAACCACTGCACACTGGAGTCATCAAGGAGTTAAAAACACTAATTGTACTGTGATCCCACCCAATTTCTGATTTAAGGGATTCTGGAGCAAGTCTTGATCATGTGACTTTCTAAAATCCTCAGGTGACTCTAATGTGCACCAGGATGGAGAACCATAGGCTGAACTTCACAGCTGATTTCACATTTGACCACTGAAACACAAGAGTAGACAGGGGAATTTAGAAAGTGATATCCATGGTTCTTCTCTTTAAGGAACAAGAAAACAAGCTACCTGAAGGCTGGGAGAAGGCTGAGTTGCATATAGAATCAGAAAAAGCTCTCCGTTCCTTCCTTCCTCCCTCCTTCCCATTTTCTTTTTTCCCCTTCTTGTGACAATTAGAATTGTCACAGAATAAGTGACAGATATATGGGGTACAATGTAGTGTGATTTATGTAAAAATCATGTAAAGAGAAAATCAGGGTGATAAAAAATACCTCAAACATTTGTTGTTTCTTCATTGTGAAATATTCAAAATCTTCTTTCTTGATATTTTCTTGCTATATATATATATATATATATATATATACGTATATATATATGATCACTATTGTAATTACCATTTTATGCAATAGACACCAGACATTATTTCAATTCTTAGTAATTTCATACATGTCCCAACTTTTTCCTATCTCCTCACCTCCCTTACTTTTCCCTTTTTCCTCACCTCCCTTATTTTTCCTTTTTTTACTAGCTTGTGCTAACCACCTTTCTAGTCTCAATTCTGATGTCATTATTTTCAGTTCTAGATGTTAGATCTTGCAGTAATTGCCTTTTTGGGCCTGGCTTATTTCACTGAATAGAATGTCTGCCATGTTGCAAATGACAGAGTTTCATCTTTTTATGGCTCAATAACATACCACAGTAGTATAAAAACACACTACATTTTCCAAATCCATTCATCAGCTGATAGACAACAACATTGATTCTATTCCCTGAGTATTATGAGTAGTGCTGCCATGACCATAAGAGTGCAGCTGTCTCTGCTACAGATTTCATTTCCTTTGGCTAGGTACCAGAAGTGAGATTGTTTAGTCAGACGGTAGTTCTATTTGGAAGCTTCTAATAAGATGCATGCTGCTTTGAATGGTGGTATGCTAACTTATATTTCTACCAACTATGTGAAAGAATTCCCTCCCCCCTACATTCTTACTGCAACAAAGTTTTTGTTTTGTCTTTTTGGTAGTGGTCATTTTAATATTAGTAATGCAGAATATGTGTTCTGACATATTGACTATGTGTTCTGACATACATAATCATGTCTTTTGACAATCTTGAATCATGTCGTTGTTATTCATTTCCTTATATATTCTTGATAGTAACTCATTCTAGAATGTGTTGCTTGTAAATATTTTTCCCATTGTGTATATTGACTCTACCCTTTTGTATCCTTTCCTAGACAGAAGCTTTGGTTTAATGTAATGCTATTTATTTCTTTTTGCTTTTGTTGAAATCATACCAAAAAGATCCTTGCCCTGTTTTCCCCTATTTTCATAGTTTAAGGTTCCTGACTAACTTTTTAATCAATTTTGCTTTGATATTTTTTTATTGTGAAAATACTGTACAGAGGGGTTACAATTACATGGGCAAGATAATGAGTACATTTCTTATCAAGCATTGTAGCCTCCTCCTTTGTTTCCCCTTCCCATCCCTTCCCATCCTCCCCCTGACACCCCCACCCAATCCTTCCCGCTACACCCTCCCCCCCCCCCCCGCACCAAAGTTGTAAAGTTCATTTTTCAACATAATGACTTGTACATCTCATTGTTGCAGTGGATCCACCTGTATCCCTATTTAAACGATTTGTTTTTCCCCTTCCCCTCCACAAATTAGGGTTCAAGATAGAATTTTGATGTCATTGACTATCCAGTTTTCCTGGCATTTTTTTATTGAGACAGTCCTTTCTCAACAAGTGTTTGACACCTTTATAAAAAGCCAGTGGAGTATACATAAATAGATTCATATCTGGACTATCCTGTTCCATTGGGGTTTTTCTTCTTGTCTTTACCTTTCTTCCATTTTCCTTTTGTTGCCTCCCTTTCTCCCTGCTTCCCTCCCTCTCCTCTTTCTGCCTTTTTTTCCCTCCTTCCTTGGGCCTTGAAATTGGGATACTCCTGCCTCCACCTTCTGATCTTAGACATGCATCTCCACACTCAGTTTAGATGGCTATTTTTATTTCAGTACCATGCAGCTTATTACAGTGTTTTTGTTAGTGAACCTAGAAGTCAGGTGTTGTTGTTTCCAAATTTGTTCTTAAATTTTTGCTTAAGATGCATTGCCTATTGAGTCTATTGTAATTCCATATGTATTTTTCTTTCCATCTCCCTTTCCTGTTAGCATTGTTCTTTCCCAATCCCCCCAAATGCTACAATTCATTAAGATGTTGCGTATTCTAGGGAAGAAAACAATAGGTTCATGATAGAGCAAAGCTAAAGTGGATCTGAGACTAAGCATAGTAGTTTTACTTGCACTAATTTTGGGGTTGTTTGTTTCTGTGACAAGGTCTTACTGTGTGACCTAGGCTGGCCTTGAACTCGCTACTCTCCTGCCTTCGCCTCCTGAGTACTCGAAATATGTCTGTACCATTATGCCCAGCTTCTGCTCTTCCTTTTAATAAAATCAGACAAACTGCCTAGGAATGAATCATCCATGTATACATAGAGAAAATGAGCCTGTGAACAAGAGATAATCTTTGATCTTTGTTGACAGAGACAGAGAATGAACAGATTTAAGATATTGTTACTTTCACTCTTGTAAAAGACAGCTTGCTCTTCATGTTCTCTGTGGGCACTTGGAGCAGAACTTAGAACAAACAACTTGTATGAACATTAGTTCCAGGGAAGCACATTAATCACATGAATATGTAACATGTAGAAAAGATTAATAAAAAGTTAAGAATGGTTCATGGAATTGATTCCATATCACATGAAATAATTCAACAATAATATGCATATACAGGAAAAAAACATGAAAAGAAAAAAAAATAACGTAAAAATAAAAACAGTGATCATCCCTAAATTAAAATGATTTTGGAATAGATTATAACTGAATTTTATCCTGCACCTTATTTTTAAATTTACGATCTCTTTACAATTGGCTTATATTTGATTTAATTTTATTACTTTTGTAGTATTGTAGTTTGAACTCAGGGCCTTATGGCCTGGTGCTCCATCACTTGAGCTGTGTCTCCAATCTAGCATTTTGCATTTTGGAAATAAAGTCGGGGTTGGCTTTGAATCATAATCTTCCAGATATTGGCCTCCCAAGTAGCTATGATTCTAGGCATATGCCCGTGGTGCCTGGTTTAATAATTAAATATTGAAAAAAACCAGAACATTTTTTCCTGGAGCGATTAAAAAGAAAAAGCCATCATGTTGTGTTTTAGTAAGAAGAGGTCATACATTTTTCTCAAGATTGTCTGAGTTTATGTTTTTGCTCTTCCATATCTCATGGTGAGTTAATTAAAAGAACACAAAAATCCCCACACATGCTAATATTAAGGCTAGTCTTTTCTTTTAGTGTGGACATTAACACATAGATATTTCAGACATCTGGGCATTAGTACTTCCAGAGATAGACATTTTATGAGTAATGAACTTGAAAGTGACTACTTGAATTGACAGAGATATGTTAAGTATCTTGCAATCATAATGGCTATGAAACAAAAGCCCAGATGTGCATTTTACTTGACAAATATACAGTCTAGAAAACATAACAGATGTCGCCATAATGAGAATGCTAAATGAGAAAACTAATTTGATACGTTTAGACATTGCTGTGGGCCAATTCTTCGAAAGAAAAGCCAGAATATAAATGATAAGAATAATCAAACAAGAAAAATGATTCAAATGTATTCAAAATGTACATTTGCAAATGTCATCTCTGCAAACCTTTGAAGTATTGCTGGAGAGATGAGCGAGCTCATTCTGCTCAATGGTGGTACCGAAATGGCAGTACTTTCTTTAATATCTTTGATCCTTTTTTCAACATCATCTGTCCCAAGATTCTCTCACAATGCCATTGTTACCTAAATAGAGTACTGAGTGCACATGCCACAATGAAAATAATAACCCAATTATGGAGATTGTTCATTGCCACAATGTGGTTCTCACAGCGAGGACATCAAAGACTATAAATGATTTTCCTGGTTTCACAGAAAAGAGATTAAATGGAGATCCAGAAATTGGAGTGGCACCTCTCACTTTCTTACCAATTAAACTTGACCTCAGATTAGTCACCAGAATGTCCCCCAGCCCCCCATTTTTTCCCCTTCCCACCCCTTCAGACCTTCATTTGCACTTTATCCACAGACTGGTCACATTTGATAGGATTCTTGATAGGTGAGTTACGTCAGAAACCCTCCTCCCTCTCCTTGAATCGTTACAAGGAACTTTGTTATAGTACAAAATGATGAGAAGGTATGAAGGTGTAGGAGAGTACTCTGTAGTGAGATTTCTCTTATCTGGGCTGCTGGGCTTAAGATTTACATACCCAGGACACCTAAAGACAGAATCAACTTTCTTGAGTCTTCTTGTTCTGTCTCTATTAAGTACTCTTTTGATTTTGAGAAAATGCATACACATCATCATCATCATCATCATCATCATCATCATCATCATCATCATCATCTTCATCATCTATTGTCATCAATTATTTAAATAGCTCCAAGACTCTTTACTTTCTGCCAGATGTACATAAATTCTTCTTAGCACCAATTAAAGAAATGCTCATTTGATTTAAAGTATGTATGATCCTATTGAACTGTTCCTAAAAAATACAGGATATGAAAACATCAGATGTAGCAGTAGGCCAGATTACAATGCAAAAATGAAAAGCCAACTCAGTGTTCCTAAATGAAGGTAACACGTGTGTTTTGTTGTATGTCCTCTGCCCTTCCCTTCAGCCACCCTCTCCTGTGTGCCCAGCAGGCAGCTTGTATATTCCACAGGAGGGTATGTGAACCATTAGATTCACCCTTCCCCAACAAGTTGCCTGCCTACCTCCCCACCCTGCTCTGTGGAATCATTACAGAGTGACCTTACAGAGTACCAGTCTACTCCAACCTTATGTATAGCCCTGTGAGAGGGCTGGGGTACTGCTGGATATGAGCTTGTCTAGGATTGTCTGCTTCTTGGCTCCAACTGTTAGAATGGTAGCCTTGAGTGAAAAAGCTATAGGATAATGCCCCAGGCTCTGAATTCAAGCCCCAGTACCAGCACATAGATAGATAGATAGATAGATAGATAGATAGATAGATAGATAGATAGATAGATAGATAGATAGACAGACAGACACACATAAAGCATAAAAAATCTTTATAAGGTGTTACGTGATGTTTCAGAATGTACATTGTGGCATGTTTAACTCAAGTTAGACAGATCGGTCTTTTCAAATACCATTTCTTTGTTGTCAACCATTCTGAATCCTGTCTTCCAGGTGTCTGAATAGTGATGAGCAGTACAGGTGACTGGAGGTTTTCCCTTGGCTCTGAGTGCAGGGAACACGGGCCATTTTCCCTGGCCATTAGAATTTTCTGTAGGGTGTGAGCTAAGTCATCAAAAATATTCACCATGTAAAATATATAAGAGGGTACTCAAGCAAAGAAAAGTTAAAACCTGTGTCCAGCTGAATCATTTCTAAATGAGAGTCCCTGGAATGAGAGGCAGCCACCGCAATCTGGGGAGTTCTGGCAGCTTCACACTTCTAAGACCCAGATGGAGGATAGCCCATGGACACTTATTGCTGTGTGCAAAAGACAGAAATAGATGGTTGGTGGCTGCTTTGGCAGGATGTTTCCTAAAGCTTTTTTTTCCTTCTGTTGCTTGTGGGGCTTGAATTCAGGGCCTGACTGTGCTCTACCACTTTGAGCCACAGTGCCACTTCTGGTTTTCTGGTGGTTTATTGGAGATAAGGATCTCTTGTACTTTCCTGCTGTGCTGGCTTCAAACTGTCATCTTCAGAGCTCAGCCTCCTGAGTAGCTAGAATTACAGGTGTGATGTCCAGATCCTAAAGCTTATTGCAAGGAATATTATCTGCTTTCTTCTGCCATGTAATGTATCATGGCTGTATGTTATTCATGCCGTTGGAACACACTGTGATTCTTAGATATTCAGTTCTCATTGGTGTTGGATATTGATAGGTGATTTGCTTGGCATAGACATGATCTTTGCTGCTACAGAGCAGGCTCTGGGCTCTGGGAGATCTGCTTCATCCATCTGCTGCCCTTCCTGCTTCTGGAGTACAAGGGTGTACCCAAGCTAGACTGTTCAACCTACAATTCTAGAAAGCTGAGAGCTGCCTTACATAGTAATGAGAACATGCCCTATTAATTTCCTTAATACAGAATTTTATCAGATGACTGAATGGGACAGTATATTATGTCAACATCTGGGATAGGATCTAGCACATCTGGGGATTACTGACCACAGGGGCTGTCAGTCAACCACTAGTGAGAGGGGAGAACAGAAGAGCTTTCACCACATGATGAGAACCCGAGAAATGATAGAAACCTAGAGAATGTGCTACAATGGAAGGACATCGATTTCTAACAGAGGAATGAGGTTGGCACCAAAAGCTAGTATTAGGGCACTGTCTTGAGTCTCTGCAATGACTCTGGTGTTTTAAGGTAAGAAAGGATATTTGAGCAGTTTGGACAAATAAACATCCAATATAATTTTATTATTCAACTCCCCACAGGAACATTTGAAGGAATAGTGAACAGGGCAGAGGTATTTAACTTCAGCCTTGTGTTCCTGTCATGATGCTGATAAGGTGTTAGGGAAACCACAAGGGTATGCTGAAGAGAAGTGTTTGACAAGCTGGCAGCAAAATGGGTTGTGGCAGGGGCAACCACAGTCTTGAATCTCAGAAGGTCACAGCTGTCACAATCTGGCAGGTGTTTTGAATACCTGTGATTCAGATGCCTCTTCTCAAATGGCCTTGGAAACATTGAGGTGACAGTATGTTTCTTTAAGAGTTTCTGCACACGAAGTGTAGAAGACATGGCCACAGGTGACCTTTCATACAATCCTAGCCCTGTACCTGTGGAAGATTCCTTCCCAGATCCCCCAGAGGTATCCAAGCCCACAGAGTTCCCAGTGCTTTATGTAAAATGGCAACAATGTAACATTTGTGTATAATCTAGGCACATCCTTCTGTATTCTGTGATCTCTAGATAAATAGTTCTTTTACTATACTGCTTATGGAATTATAATGGAGGGAAATGTGTGTATATGCCCAGTGTGGGTGCAATTTTTTCATGTATTTTTGGTTCGTGATTAGTGGGAGCAACAGATGTGGAATTCCTGGATCAAGAGGGCTGTTGAACACTTTTAGGGGTACTAGTCCCTTCTCTTTGCTCACAATGAGTCTGGACTGGGTCCAAGAAATGTTCCTTCCTTTCTTCTGCCGTCTCTATTTCTGCCAGTGAACTCATTTATCCTGTGTACATGTGCATGGTGAGAACACTTCTGAACTACACCTACCAAACTTCAAGTAAACAAAACAGTATTCCTAACTATAGTCCTGTGTGTATTCATCTCTTACCTGAAACTCTGTCCTCTTTAACCAATATTCACCACTTAAATCCTGGAGCCTTTTTCTAGTTATTTTCCCTTCCTTCCTTCCTTCCTTCCTTCCTTCCTTCCTTCCTTCCTTCCTTCCTTCCTTCCTTCCTTCCTTCCTTCCTTCCTTCTTTCCTTCTTTCCTTCCTTCCTTCCTTCCTTTCTTTTTATTGTTATTTTCTTTTTATTGTTATTTTTATTGTTATTGCAAAGGATGTACAGAGGGGTTTACAGTTACATTAGTCAGGTAACGAGTACATTTCTTTTTGAACTGTGCTACCTCTTTCCTTGTTTTCTCCCACTTTTCCCCTCCTGAACCCCCTTCTCCACAATTTGTATAGTTCATTTTCAACATAGTGTCTAGTGAGCATCACTTATACATTTTGTTCACTATTTCTGTGCTCTCCTTTTCCCTCTTCCAAACCCATAAACTTACATACAAGTTAAAAGGTACAGAAGTCAAAAACAGCAACGAAGGAGAAAAAACCCTCTGGTTTCCATTTCTTGGTGTTCATTTCAATAAACATCATTTTATGTGATCATATGCACATAGCTATTGAGCCTTTATGATCTGCTTCTAAGAATACCCTCCTTTGGCTGAGAATTATTCTTTTCTCTCTATTTTTATGAGTTTTAGCATTAAAATTTCACATATAAATAAGGTCCTATGGATTTTTTTCATTCAGCTTAACATAGTGTCCTTAATTTCATCCATATTCTAACAAAAACAAAATTTTCTTGTATAAGGTTGAACAATATTCTACTATATTTTTATGTACATACATATACATATATATTTTGTGTATATGTAGCTGTGTATATATACACCTATATAACCATTATCTATATACTTATATTTATACCTCCACATCTACAACATATTTTCTCTATCTAATAATGTTTCGACCTACAGTTATTTGTGTATATTATTATATATAATATTTGTATACATAACGTACATGCTATATACCATCAATACATAGTATTTGTATATGTATGTATATACTATATAAATATATCCTCATATTTATGTTTATATGTATGTATTTGGTATATATGTATATATACACAAACATGTATGTGTCTATACATATAAATAAGTATATATAAGTATATACACTTATAAATATTTATATAATTTTATAAATGTATGTATACTTATATAAGTATATAAGTATTTATACACAGCTGTAGGCAGATATATATAAACTTATGTAAGCATATATGTATATATATATACTTAAAATATTTACTTATATATTTACTTATATATGTATGTAAGTATATAGGTATATATTAGTAAATATTTATAAGTATATATGTAAGTATATATATACACTTAGGTATAAATATATATATATAATCTATATATATATTTATCTATATACATGTGGGATTAGTACATACTTGTTCAAGAAATGATTTTTTACCTTAGAATATGATTCCATCTCCTTCCTTTGGTGGGATTGACAGATCATATAGTAGTTCCATTTATAATGTTTTGAAGTACTTCTGTACTGTTGTTCATAATGTCTTCATATGGCTGTATTAATTTATGTTCTCACAGTATATAAGGGAGAATGAGCATAATAATGAGCTCATGTGTGATAATCATTTCATAATACATATACCCCTTGATATTTTTAATTTTTTTAAAATTTTTTTAATTTTTTTAATTTTTTGGGTCCGAACTCTGGGCCTGGGCGCTGTCCCTCAGCTCTCCAGCTCAAGGCTAGCACTCTACCACTTGAGCCACAGCACCACTTCTGGCTTTTTTCTTTTTGCTTATGTGGTGCTGAGGAATCGAACCTAGGGCCTCATGCATGCAAAGCAAGCACTCTACCACTGAGCCATCTTCCCAGCCCCTACCCCTTGATTTTTAATGATGGGTTGCTGTGCTGGTGAACTCTTTGCAGGATAAAAGTCTTTGAAGAGGGCAATGCATGGGACATAGCTTCACTGTTCAGCTTTGCAGTGTGGTGCTCTATGGAAAATTGATTACATGGCTGTCTGGGAGCAGCAGTTCAATATTCTGCCCGGCATCATGGGAGTACAGTAATGTGTATTAGTAGACTTGGAAAAGATTGAAATTCAAATAGGAAGTTTGAATTCTACAGTGTGTGTGTTGGTTTGGGACTGTCATAAGCTTGAAAATAATAATTCAAACCATTATAAGTCAGGGGCAGTCTTCACACATTTTTAATTCGTCAGCTATATCTCACTAAAGCATGTCAGAGCAATAATAATTTCAAGGAAAGGAAATTTAATTCATCAAATTGACATGCAATGGGAGTAAGAAGTCTCTGGGGGATGTACAAAAAACTATAAGAAAGAGGTGAAATATGCCTGTGGTTATGGGTTAAGGAAAAGGGTAGAAATTCAATTTTCCAAATCAGACCAGTGAAATAAGAGAATAAAGGGAGAGTTTAGGACTTTATTTTGAAGAGCATCTGTGTCGAGACAATGACTATGAATGCTCTGTTTTGATATCTGCTTCCTTTTAGGAGCTATGTAGGCTATTGAGGGTGAGGAGGGCAGTGGGCAGGCTGAGAGGCAGTGTGTTAGGGCTGTTCGGCAGGAGGCTGACACACAAAATCACAGTGTGGCTCTGGAGGAAATGACAGGACTTGGGAAGTTCTTGAGCATGTGGGGGGTGAAGAACAGTAGGAGACATGAGAGAGCCTTGGTTTAGGGGTCTGGCTAATTGGAAGGATGATGAGGATGATCAGTGAGGAAGCTGAGAGAGGAGAGAATCCTAGCCTGAGGTGCTTTTTGATTTTTGTGGGGTGGGAGGATTTCCTGAATCTGCCACGTGTTAGGGGTATGGGAAGGAAATGATCATCAAAGGAGGCTAGACAAAAGGGGTCAAAGAGTTGGGAGGGGGCACAGACAGCCCAGGAAAAGGCTTCAAGCCATGCCCAGATTTCTGCTACTTAAGAAGCATCTAGTAGTGGAGCATGCTCTGTCTCATCCCTAGTTGGCTTTACTGCCATTTCGTGCTACCACTGATCATTTGGAGTTAACACTGGCCCCACTATCCCAAGCCAATAATGCTTTGAAAGGAGAACTTGGCCCAAGGAGGCAGGGTCAAAGAATATAATAAAGCATATGTGTTTAACATTGGAAAGAAATTTTGAGGCATCTAACCTCTGGGAAGACAGAGGGCTAGATATGGAACTCACATATAACCAATGGTTTACACACTTATGCCTGTTAAGACCAAAGGGCCTGGTCTCAGATAGGAGGGCCCTTTGTTCTGCTCCACTTTGAGCGGCCTGGTGCCATCTTTATTGCTGACTAGCTATAAAGTTCACAGTTCCTGTGATCTCATCAGGTTTGAAGATTTGCTACAATAAGTCAGAGTTCAGAAAGACACTATGCTTACTGTTACACTTGTATTTTAAAGATACAATTTAGGATGGCCAGTTAAATAGAGAGCATAAATAATGTCTAGTATGAGCAGAGGCCAGCTTCTATTCCCTCTACTCAGAGAACCAGGACATACAGCTATTTACCAACCACATGCTCTCAGGAGTCTGTTTCCAGAGGTTTGCTGTGGTTTCATTATGATTAAATTAGCCCTTGGTTAGGTGGCTGAATTTAATAGCCAGCTCTCGTTGCTTCTGAGAGGTTCAACTGACCCCAAGTTTAAATCCGCTAGTCATATGTTTGTGTGTGTGTGTGTGTGTGTGTGTGTTCAGGGTTAACAATTTCAGTAGTCTCTTTTGTTCTTAAATTTATATTATTCCAGGCCTTCACTTAGCTAACCCTACATTTTGGGCTTTTCTCTAATCAAGAATGTTTCTTTTAGCTGGGCACTGGTGGCTCACACCTGTAATCCTAACTACTCAGGAGGCTGAGGTCTAAGGATCTCGGTTCAAAGCCAGCTTGGGCAGGAAACTCTATGAGACTCTTATCTCCCATTAACCACCAGAGAACCAGAAGTCGTGTTGTAGCTCAAGTGGTAGAGTGCTTGCCTTGAGCTGAAGAGCACAGGGACAGTGCCGAGGTCCAGAGTTCAAGCCCCACAACAGACAAAAAAAAATGATATTTCTTTTCACGGATAGAATCTGTGTAAATGTATTTCCACTAACCTGTAAGCGGCACCTGTCATGCATCAAAGGAACTCATGCTTTGCAAGTGCTGTCTTAGGTCAGTTCATGTGGTGGGACTGGTCAATCTGAGACATCCCATCCAGTGAGTCACTGGCTGCCTGACACTCAACACTGTAGACAGGAAGAGTAGTTGCTATCAGATGCGATGAAAGAAATTCAGGAGAGGTCTTGTTGGTGCAGACAGGCAGTGTCAACTCTATGTACTTTAGTTTATAAGGAAGCTGTAAGTCAAATCCAGGATCTAAGAAACCACACAGCAGTCATTAGACCCACATGCCATGTAGAGAGCTGACCACTGAATATCTAGACAAAGCAGTTTTTGTTTTTGTTTTTGTTTTCCAGCCCTGGGTGCTGTCCCTGAGCTTCTTTTTGTTCAAGGCTAGCATTCTACCACTTGAGCCACAGTGCCACTTCCAGCTTTTTCTGTGGTACTAAGGAATCAAACCTGGGGCTTCATGCATGCTAGGCAAGCACTCTACCACTGAGCCACATTCCCATATGTTTATCTGAATTAAGGAAGGGAAGGGGAACAACAAAATGGTGAAACAAAGGTCAAAGGGCGAACCAATGCAACAGGATACTCACAAGACAATATGCTGGAAATGAACTGTACAGCTTTGTATGGGGGGGGTTGGGAGGGAGGGAAAGTGGGAGAAATATGAGGGAGAGAGTAACAAGTTCCACAAGAAATGTACTCACTATCTTATGTATGTAACTGTAACCCTTCTGTGCATCACCTTTACAATACAATTAAATTAAAAATATGAATTCCTTTAGAATCTTTTAAAAGTAAAAATATCTAGACAAAGAAAATGTTTTGGAAAACTGCACAAGAGACTTGCTGAACAAAGAGTTCTCATGCTTCTTTCTGCAGTGAGCCAGAGCTTGCCTTGCTGTATGCCTGAGCTCAGGATAGAAGAAAATTTAAGAAAAAGTTGGTATAACTAGAGAGGAAAATGGAGAGAAGTCAAGACATTTAGGAAAAATGGTTAGGGTTTGGAGTACTGTGCTGTTTTAGCACTGTACTTTTAGTTTATTTATATTTATTTCTATCCTATGGTGGCTCAGTAAATATTTAATGTGCCCTCATAAGGGAATGCAAAATACAGATGATAGGATGAATTTGAAGTGAATCAAAAGTAAAAGAAAAATATGTCAACATGAAATGATGCAAGTGTTTTGTGCTATTGCATTGTCCTCTATATACAAGCTCCACATTTATCTCCATATATTTGAAAAAAAAACCTTTTTAGAAAAAAGAAACTTAATTACTCTCACAGCACAGTGTCTTGAAGATAAAACACAAATCATTTTCTTGAAGTTAAGGAGTTTTTCATACATTAAGGACTGCGATTTGCTGTAGGAAGAGACATGCTGTGATACTGTGTGTTGCCTTCATAATGAAATCCATTTAGTTGATAACTCAATGGCAATTTCTCCATATTGGATGCTGGTGTTACACTAATGTACAAGCCCAATGAAGTAAACAAAGCAAAGCAAAACAACTCCACAGCCAAAAATGGCCCACGGAAACAGTCCTGTTTTCTTGGACTAAGCCTGGCATAATCTGGAGGTGAATGCAATGTTGATCTTGTGTCTAGGAAATGATATTGTTATTTAGCCTTCATCTGTTTACTCATGGTAGACTATGACTGATGTTTTACTCAGAGCACTGAGATACATGTAACAATTGATAATAAAGCATGGTAAAACGTTTGCCACATAGTGCATGCAAAATGCCTGCTTGTCTATGTTTGACCACAGTAATAATAGCAAAAGTCCCAGCCTAGCTGTATGGCAAGGTGGAATTTCCTTTTGTTGTTACTAATGGACTCATGAATGGCAACAAGAGATATCTCATGCCTAGTGAATTGAATGGCTTGGAGGAGGGCTGTGACTCATCAGGCAAGAGACAGCTCAAGATTCATGTTGTAATTGTTGTTCATGTTCACAGGCATAACACTCTACAGCCACCCGTATGGAGGGACCTTGCTGAATGAAGACAAGATGTGAGTTGAAGGAATGCTGGGCAGGACCCCTCAACATGGAAGACTATCTTTGAGCCCTACAGGGGTGATTTTGATCCCTCTTTGTCATTTGTCAGGAGAAACATTGCAATAGGTAGCTAGTGACACAGAACTTTGGCATTTCTGTGCAAGGTGGAGAAACAATGATTATTCAACAGGAAAACACAGCTTGGCACCAGCCTCTCATACCTGTAATCCTAGCTACTCAGGAGGCTGAGACCTGCGAATGGAGGTTTGAAGACAGCCTGGACAGGGAAGTTGGTGAGACCTGTATCCCCAATTACTGAGAAAAAAGCTGGAAGTGGAGTGCTGGCTATGAGCACCAAAGCTCAGGGAGAGTGCTCAGGCCATGATTTCAGCTCCCGGACCAGCGCACAAGTAAAGGGGGGTGGGAAGCACATTGACTTTCAAAATGGATGAGGACATCAGGTACCTGTACTTCTATCTAGAATTGGTCACTGGAGGATGAGTTCAATGGGACTGCACAGTGCCCATGACAATATTCTGGGTGAATACAAGGTTTGTAGTACATAGCAGGGCCTCCTTGGAAATCCTAACTCAATACTTTGCTCAAGGCCCAGATAGACTAAGGTGGTAGAAATGGATATGGAATTAGGTGTTTGCTCTCATTGCCTTGGTACAAGCTACAGTATAAAACAATGCATGATGGAAACAAAGGCATGATCCAATAGATGCTCTGTGATGAGACTATTCATCCTCTGTGATGAGACTATTCAGACCTCTGTGCCTCACTGTTATCAGAGATGGGAAGAGGACACTGTGAGCAATGGATCACTTGACATTCTGCAGGTAAAAATACATCTGAGGGAGTGAATGTGCATTATTATAGTAACATCTTGATCATGTACAAACTCTTTTTAGTATTTTGATGGCTGGAATTTGGAGATTGACTAGTGAGGTGTGATATTGCAATGTACATTTCTACCTAGCATGTTTTGCTGAATAAAAAAATTTATCCTAACACAGACAGAGCCATGGTCTTTCAAAGATATCATTTGGGAGATGTCCTTCATTTTAACTAGGAGTTAGGCTCAGTACAAAGAACAGACTTTGAAATGGAAGACACGGAAATGCCCATCAGTATCTAGCTCTTTGGTTATATCTCCTGTACACTCTGAACAACAGTGTGTCCAAAGGCAGTTGAGGAGAGTCATGAAAAAAATACACACACTTATCCTATATTCCATCCCCAATTGTTAGTAACAGAAAGAAGATCTGAGTTCTTCCTTGACACCTAATCCACTGTTCTGTTTTGCCCACAGCCTGGAGAGCATCCGTCAGTGTGGAGTTGCCCTCTGCATTGTGCTGGGATTCTCTATCTTGTCTGCTTCATTTGGCAGTTCTGTGGTGAGAGACAGGGTGACCGGAGCCAAAAGGTTGCAGCACATAAGTGGACTTGGTTACAGGACATACTGGTTCACCAATTTCTTCTATGACATGGTAGGATTTAAGAATGTGATCCATGTGTGTACGTGAGGTGAAGGGAGGGAGGGCACGGGCCATCTTGGACTCCCTGTAATAAAAGGCTACTACTGTGTCCATGATCATGTCAGGAAGATCA
Source organism: Dipodomys merriami (assembly GCF_024711535.1). Taxonomy (NCBI): domain Eukaryota; kingdom Metazoa; phylum Chordata; class Mammalia; order Rodentia; family Heteromyidae; genus Dipodomys; species Dipodomys merriami. Next base: position 6,339,805 of record NW_027206068.1, on the reverse strand, counting down.
CGTCTTCTGATCACTAGCCATCATTTAAGATCATTTCATAAGGATAAGATCTGGGAGTCTCATGCTGGAGATCTGAGAAATCAGGGACTTAGAAATGCAAAGTTTCTTTTCCAGGGGAATGAATAACCACCTTTCCTGAACATTTATGAAAGGTAAGATAATCAAAGTATCAGGAAATGGGTCCACAAAAGGAGTGGAGTGGAGTCAGGAGGAAAGGCCAGACAAATAAAGAGGAGAAGAGGGAGAGAATGCTATCAAGAATCCAATGTCTATTCCACAAAATTAAGAAGAATGAAGGAAAGGGTTGGTAGGGGAGGGATGGGTAAAAACATTGAGAGGGGTGACATTAATCAAGATATATTATATTCATAAACTGCTTTGATAAACGGCATCTCCTTTGTATAACTATTTAAAAAATTTAAAAGTAATTAGAAATGATAGGTCCTCTGCATGCCTACAACTACTTACCATGGTAGGGTGCTCTTCAAAGGACTGTATTTATTTCCCCACTATAGTAGATCTTAGGTCAATGGAAGGCAGGACAGGGCTAAGACTTACTATCTGGATACTCAACCACATGTCAGCTTCTGTGTCAACATGGTTATTTTGTGCAGAATCTGATGTATAGCCCTGTTGCTATTCATTAATGTTTATTCTTTTGAGATAGCATAGAGTTCAGTTGATTGATTTCTTTTTGATCATGCAATGTATATATATTTTTAGAGTATAGTTTGTGTAGGCTGTACCTAAGTTACCTCATCATTACAGGAATTCCCTGAGTTGAGTCAAGGTTTTGCAAAACTACGCAGTGACAGTAACTGCCTGGGATGTTTGCTAGCAGTGAAGAGTCCCAAGGATGTGCTTTCAAGCTTGTGTTCGGTAGATCTAGATGGGACTCTGAGGTCTGGTTGATCAGTATCCAAGGCAACTTATTACTCTCAGGCAAAACTGAACAATGCTGCCCATCAAGCCCCTTGTGTTTACAAAGGGATGCAAGAATCCCATCTGAGATTAGACTTGTAGAATTCAGGGCCAGCCAGGTCTTCCTGTTCAGTTCTTTATCCAGTTCTTCACCAAGGGCTGTAAGCCCTAAGCTATTTCCCTCCAGCATATGAAATTTAGTGATATCTAATGACCATACCAGCCCCAGGCCAAAGGAGAGATGCACCAAGAAACAGTAACAGCACACACAGATCATTATGTCCAGGACACCATAAAGCATGCCAAGGTTTCAAAACTGTGTGATTTCCCTGTTTACTGCATACTTCACTTGTCATCTCTTTATCTGTTTCACTAAATGTGGCCCTTCAACCTGGAGTTTAAGAGCATGGATGATTATTGGTTGACTTTTCTACCTTTATTCAATTGTTCCCTGCCTTTTTTTTTATTAAATGAGCCATCAAATGAATATTTTTGAGAATCTGTTATTGTTCAAAGTTTGCCCAAGGTTGTCAAAGACCAAATGTTTGTATTCCATGAGAACTCCATGTTCAAACCTAATTCCCTCATAATGGTATTGGCAGGTGGGGGTCTCTGGGAAGTGATGAGGGCATGAAGGTGGAGACCTCATGAGTGGATTAATGCCTTTATAAAAGGAACCCCAGAGAGCACATTAGCTCCTTTCATCAGAGGTAAACATACAGAATGCCTCATCTAGGGACAAGGAAGTAGGCTCGCTGATATACCAGCTATGCTGGTGCCATGCCCCTCAATATCCAGGACTGTGAACCCAAATTTTTATTGCTTTAAAAGTCAGGCAGGCTGCTGTTCTATGTCAGCATTCAATGGACAGAAATCTTGGTCTGAAAGCTCTGAATAAGTCAGAAGATCTCTCCCCTAATAAATAGTATAGTCTTGTAGGAAGAAGCATAGAAAGAATGAATGAATGGGACACATACAGTTCACTCGTGGCTATTGAAAGAATTAAAGATGACAGTGAGGTGGAGGGTAACATTAAATTGGGGACTCAAACAAGGAATTGGAATTTTAGCTGAGATCTATAAGGGAGAGGAGATGAGCCACATGGATGGCACTGAGAAAGGGCTCTGTAGGCAGAGGCACTAAAGCAAGGGAGAGAAGGATACATGAGAGCCCCAGGAAAGGCGCTAGATGCTGTCCCTTGATTTCCTCTTTTTGTAAGAGCACACTCATGCATGGTTAGACTCTACCCTGAAGGTCTCAGTTGAACTTAATTACTTCTTTAAAGCTCCTATGTCCAAATAAAGTCCTATTTCTGAAGTTATTGGTGTTCAGCCTTAGAATTTTGGGAGAACACAAGTCAGTCCAGAAGAGTGACTATCCAGGATGAATTCTACTCCAAAACAAATTCTAATGTGAAAAGTAGGAGCTATGCTTACATAGGAATTGAATGTGGACTCTGAGGTAAGTAGATAAATATATTACACTCCTCTGATGCAGCATGTTCCTTTTTATTTTCTCAGCTGTTTTACTTGGTTTCTGTCTCCCTGTGTGTTGCCATTATTGCTGCCTTCCAGTTAACAGCTTTTACTTTCCGTGAGAACTTGGTGGCCACGGCCCTCCTGCTGGCACTTTTCGGGTATGTGATGAGAAACACTGCTGCAGAATTATGGTTTGTTTTCTGCAAGTGAAAAACCCTTAGGATGGCTTTGAACCTGCTGTCGGCTTCATGATTTTCTCTCTTCTCAAGCAATTATGTTCCTTCTTCAAGAGACATTGAACAAACAAGCTTGAGGGAGATGATGAATGCCCTGTGTAAGAAGGAACAGTGGACATGGTTATAATGAAGATGGTATTGGCCATGTCTTGGAAAGGCCCTCAGGCTCCCCGACAAGATTGTGCAAGGCAAAATGGACTCTCAGTTTTTCTCACTCTGACATTAATCATGGGCTTAAATATATAATCCACTTAGCTCTGAAATTACATTTGCGGAGATTCCCTCTTGAAATTCTGTCTGGCATAATTTTTCCTCTCTTATAGTATTAGTAGTTTGGAAGCATTTTATCTGAATTCCATACATTTCTTCTCTTTTTCTCTGCAGAGGAAAACCAGCAGAACTAGAATGTCAGCCTACAAATTTCTGATTTCAACACACTAATTAGGATTACTCCCAGAAGTCCCTAAATTATTCTTCTCTGGTATCAAAAAATCTATGGGCTGTAGAGAGTAGGTATATATGATTGCATATAGACTAAATACATAAGAAAGACTTTCTGGGGAAAATAATGGATGCATTAAATTATTGAAATTCAATAAAATTTAAGATTAACACATTCAGCTTTCAGTTCAACTAAATATTGTAAACAAAGTGTTGAGTACACACTTTGCTAAAATATCAGTGATCCGGGAATATGAAAGATATCTTATTACAAGATAGAATTTTACTTAAAGAAATATACATCATTATCAGGTGAATCAAAGATGAGTGACCTGATGGATGAATGGCTGATGAGTGGATGAACAGATGGATGAATGTATGGGTGGGTAAAAGATATAGAAAGGAGACATGGAAAAAGAAAAAAATTCCCTTTTCAGGAATATTGAGACTCTTACTAACTCTGTGACTGTGGTGATATTAATTTCCTTCTCAAAATCTCAGTTTAATCCCTCTACCACTCCATTTTATTTCTACAGAAGTTAAATCAGATTTTTATGCAAATATCATGTAACAAGTCTAACTATAGCAATTTTAGCTAAATATTGATATTCTCAAAATTATTTTCCTATTTAGAGTATATGAGGTCATGTCTATAACATGCATTTAGCAAACATGTTTATTATAGTCAATATGAAATTTGTGAGCCCACATGTACAGATCTATATGTATGTGTACCTTGTTGGAGTTGCCTGATTTCAGTTTATTGATCCCATGTGAGTCGATAGTGCTGTTAAGTCTTATCACAGTGTGAGTAAAATAGACTTTGCCATAAAATTATGTTTGAATTTATAGGAGCAGACTTCAACAATTAAGATACGATTTAGATGAAGTCAAATGGTTAGAAACTCTTAAAACATGTTATTAGAAATTTTTCTTAATCCTGAGCTCATTGTAAATCCCTTTAAGAACTTGTATCAAGTTCAGAATCATCCTTTTGTACATAAAACACTTTTTAAAAGAATTTCTAGAGCATCTGGAGATCTAGATCTGTTAGTGTACAACCCTTGGCCAACAAGACCCACATACTTTCTGATAAAAATTCTTTGTCAAGGGGATTCTGAGAAACAAAGTAACACACACTGCATTTGAATCAGTGCTAACACCAACAAAAAAGCTCCAAAAGAAGGTTGTAGTATGACAGCTAGGGTCATGGACTAATTAAGGTTTAAATGGTCATCATTTCATCTTTGAAGTAGAGCCATTGGACCTGTAGCCCCAATGACCTCTCTTTCACTGTAAGTGAAGCCAAGTCCAGGCAGCTGTATTTCCTCCGTACCATGGCCTTCTCTGGGTGAAAGCATCAGAATTGGGTCACTTTAGGCACCTGTAACCCAAGAAAGATCTCAGGAAGGCTGAATCTCTGAGTGAAGTGAAATCTAAGGACATACTTGAGTATGAAACAAGCCATTTATTGAATTGAAATCTGGAAATGAAGCAATGGGATCAGTGAACAGGTTCTCAGAGGAAATAACACACACACACACACACACACACACACACACGTCTGGTAATAATATATTTTTTTTCTCTAGTGTGGGAGTTTTGGACAGCTAAACTGTACCAGTGAGGCAATAAAAACAACATTATAATAAGAAGCTATAGCCTGGATGTAGTGATTCAGGCAGGAAGATTGAAAGTTTAGTCTAGGCTCAGCCTGGCTTACAGAATGAAACTTAAAAGAAAGATGGAGGAAAATAATACCAAAAAATCTGAAAGAAAAGGCAACTTAGCTTATATTAAAAATTCAAAACCTAAAAACATATTTTATATCTATTTTTGCCATATGATTGAGAAAATAAGGTCACAGCAGCCTGTTTGGAATTTTAGGAGGCATCTTAAGAAATTCACACAATGTAGGCAAGGGACCAGTTTTGAAGGCACATTACAGTGTGCCTTTGTGTGTGTGTGTGTGTGTGTGTGTGTGTGTGTGTGTGTGCATGTGTGTGTGTGTGAATACTGTGTCTTGAACAGGATCTGAGAGTCCCATGCTTTTGTCAGCTTTCTTGCTCACAACTGGAGCTAAACAATTTAAGCCATGCCTCCAGCCCAGGTTTTTGCTGTTTAGTTGGAGATGAAGTCTCACCAACTGACCTGCTCATGTTGGCTGTAATCTTGAATAACTCATTTTACAGATGTGAGCCACTACAACATGGTGATATACCTTTATAAAAGAGTGGAGAGAATTAAACATCCCTTTAAAAAAGTACATTAGAGTCTACAAATCAATTTTTTCCCTCAAAAATGAAGAAGACAGGAGGGGAACTGAAACTATATGTTCATTGCAATCAAGTATTTGAAAGTTAGCTAATGAAAATGTAGTTAAATACAAAACATGGTATCGTAGCCAGGAAAAGGAAGTTGAAAAGGGGTTCCTTAATGTAGTGACAAGAATTCCTCAAGGGCATCATTTAAGATTGTCTCTTTATCTCTGATTCTTTTTTTCTTGAACAATGCTTTGATCTGCCTGCCAAATATTGAAAGGACATCCCCAGTATAGAAACCTTATGTAAAAGTAACAAAGTACAGATTTATAGCAATCTCTAGTAGTGCAGAGACTAGGGGCAAAGTGGTAATTAGTCCCTCAAGTACAAATAGAGGGATGCAGGTCTGACAGAAAGGCAGGCATGGTGAGACTGTGTTGTTGGACAGAGGGGCTCATCAAAGTTGTTTATAATCTGGCTGTGCTTTGTGATATGCCACATCAGATACTCCCTGAGATACCACTCCCCAAACTTCCTGGCACCCACATTGCCAACTTTGACCCACAGAGCTGGTTGGATTCGTGTCACACAGGGAAAAACAGAAACACTCAGTATTTGGTAGTATAGGCTTAAGTAAACCAAGAGGGCTATGTTTGGCTACAAAGGGCCATCTTTTGGAAAAGAGAAGACATTTGTCATGTATTATTCCACAATATAGAGTTATTGTTGTTGTTGTTGTTGTAAGTATCAATTGAAACCTCAACATATCAATTTATGAATAAAATTCATCTTAATGTCACCCTTTCCAGAAGTCATTCCCAGAATAAATTTTATACCAATTAAATCTAGCCCCAGATTTGCCTCATCAGCTTCTACTACAGCTTAAATTTCAGATGCAGAAATATAGTTTCTTGGTAGTACTGGTGTTTAAACTCAGGAACGAATGCTTGCTAGGCAGGTGCTCTACCACTTGAGCCAAACCTCCAGCCCAGAAATAACTTCAATGCTATGATTTCATTTGATTCTCAGAGCAACTCCATGACAGAGGGTAACACCTAGAGTTTGGCTCCAGAGGGAATTGAAGAAGAAAGTAGTGTATATGGGTAGAGTTGAGGTTTGATTCAGACAGAAGTAATGGCAATTTAAAGCATCACGAAGTTATGACTTACCATTTTTGTAGTTATTACTTTTGTCCAATTTAATTTTCTTTAGAGTAGTCATTTTATTTTTTTAAAATATCTTTTTTTATTATCTTTAGGTAGTTGTATAAAGAAGGTGCCATTTAATGAAGCAGTTTTTGAATATAATGCATGTTCCTCAGTGTTACCCCCTTGAACATTCTTGCCTCCCTTTAATCCATGCCTTCCCTTACTTTTCTTAATTTTGTGGTATATCCAGTGAATTCTTGACTATATTCTTCCCCTCATTTCCCCCTTCATTCCTCTAGAATAATTGCTTTGAAGCACTCATCTCCAATATGTCTTCCATAATATGTTTTTCATGCTTAAATTAGGAGGAAGATTGCTGTTAAGTAAGTTCTCTGAGAGTCTATTTGATTTTTTGTATAATATCCCAAATATTTTCCCCAGAGAAGAGAATTTGTCTTTTAACTCAGGGATACATTCTTGTATCACAGATTGCATAACACAAAGGAAGCATACTAAAATAATGGTTGTCTTGAGGCCCTAGCGTCTCTTTTCCCATTTCAAAGTCTCCTAATTTTCAGAACTAATTAGCATATTTGGAAAACCTCAGGCACTTAGAAGCACTGAAGTATTTCAGGTTAAACCATCAGTCATTTTAAGGAACAGCGACAGTTGTACCTTGAGTGAGTAGAAAACATGCAGGGGCTCCAGGGAGAGATGTCTCCTGGGAAAGACTGTGATTACTCTGCTTATTTTGAAACTATCATTTAAAGTGTCAGTTTCCTTTATTGGAATGCATTAAGATGATCTCTTTTTTTTTCTGTCAGTTTCAAAAAGTAGCCTGAATGGTTACTACGGTTGTGGAGAAATAGGAAAGTGGAAAGTTTTATTTTAGAGATGTGGAGCAGTGTCTTAGCTTTTGATATTTAGCAATGCTCCCTTACTACCTACCTTTGGGGGCATGCTGACCCTGATCAGCTTCACCTATAGATCAGCTGTGGGTGTGAGATCATAGTCTCAATTTCATTCATGCTAGCTGCTCTACTTGAGAGACAGGAAGATTATGGTGCTATCTTCTGGGAGGAGGAGGTGGAGAAGAAGGAGGAAAAAGGAGGAGGAGAAGGCGGAGAAAGGAACTACAGGAGGAGGAGGAGGAGGGACAGGAAGAGGAGGAGGGAGAGGAAGAGGAGGAGGAGGAAGACGAGGAAAAGAAGGAGGGGGAGGAGGAGGAGGAGACACCACAGAAGTGTCAGCGTACAGCTCAATACACATTAGATTCTAGAAATTAAACTTTTAATTATTTTTAAGAGTGTTATAGGGAACTCTGTAGCCTTTTGTATTCTTGTGGTTTTTAATTCTTATGATAACAAATAGACATTATTCCTGCATGACTAGGGTGGATTAGTAAAGTAGCATCCTTTTAGGTGAGATGGTGGAGAAGTGAGGTGCTCTCTACAGATTATGGAGCTGGAGAAGGCTCCGCATACAACTTCACCCAGTGCTTAACCCAATAGCCCTTACAGGCACCAGAAGAGTGCTTTGTCTGTGGAAGACCATAGGATCTTCTTTCACTAAGTAAAGAACAACAATAACAAAATCACAGGCCAATAAAATCACATCTATAATTCAGTTGTTACATGGATCAATATAAGAAGATAAATATGAAAATTTTCTATTTTCCTTTTCAGATATGCCATGCTTCCATGGATGTATCTGATGTCCAGAATCTTTTCAAGTCCAGATGTGGCTTTTATCTCCTACATCTCCTTGAATTTCATCTTTGGTCTGTGCACCATGGTGATGACCACCATGCCCAGGCTCCTGGCCATCATCTCCAAAGCTCAGGTCAGTCAGTGACAGTGTTTCCTTTTAGAAGAGGAGAATGGGGTTGTGTAGAGATTAGCTTCCCATTTCTGTGGCAGATCGGGTATAGGTAGCTTCTCAGCTCTAGGACAAGATACTTGACATAAACAAAGGAAGAAAGATTTGCTTTGGCTTTCAGTATCAGAGATTTCATCCCATAATCCTTGTTTTTGTGGATTTAGGGCCCAGGGTAAGGCCAAACATCATGATGGTGGGGACATGTGGAGAGGAGGCTGCTGACTTATGGTGGACAGGAAGCAAAGAGTTAAGAAGGCACTGGGGACCAGATACAACCCACAAGGAGACACATCCCACAAGGAGCCAATTCTATTTAGATCCCACCTCCCAAAGTTTCCAGAACTTCCTAAAATATCGCCACCTACTGGAGACTAAAGGTTCAATACATATGAGCCATATCTAGATGCACGCTAATTTTATGTTTTGCCTACTGGAATTCACTGGTGATATAGAAAAGTATCCATTCTTAAAATGAAAAGAAAGTTGATTCTAATTAATAAAAAACTTTCAGGGAGCTAGATGACAGTGGCTAATGCCAATAATCCTAGCTACTCAGAAGGCTGAGACAACCTGGGCAGGAAAGTCTATGAGACTCTTATCTCTAATAAACCACCAGGAAAACCAGAAGTGGCACTGTGGCTCAAGGGATAGAGCACTAGCCTTGAGCTGAATAGCTGAGGGACAGCGCCCAGGCCCAGAGTTCAAGCCCCATGACTGACCAAAACAAACACACAAAGTTTCAGGGGAACTATGGTTCAAAATGGTAGAGTGCAAGCCTTGAGCAAAATTTGCTTAGGGACAGTACCTAAGCCCTGAGTTCAAGCCTTGCAACCAACAACAACAATAAAAAAATACTTCCAAGATTTTCCAAAAGCCAAGTCCAGGCTTTGTGACAAACTGACAAAAATAAAGGAACTACTGATTAGTACTGGAATCATGAATGTTGTAAAATATGCCCTGTCCATATATCACTCTATATTGGGTTGGATTCTTCAATGTAGAATGGACCAGAAATACTCACCATGCTCTTGAGCTATAACACAACTAGAGAATGATTTGAGGTGTTTTACCCTTTTGCTTGAGGCCTTTGAAAAGAAGTCAGGAATTCAATTTAACTTCTTTCCAAGAGTTTAAGCAGAGAATTTCTCCAAGTTTGTGTTGCCTGGCCAGGAAGCATTTTTCTGTCTGTAACAGGCCACTCCCATCGACAGACTACTCCTTGCATAAGCACCGATGTCAAGCTGAAGTCTGTCTGGAGGTATGTTCTGTTTGCTTCCTGCTATTCTCCTTGCACCCCTCTCCTCCCAACTGAGAAGTCCCAATTCTTGGCTTCTGCTTTAAATCATCCCTCATCTCCTCGACCCTCTGCCATGCCCTTGTATAGCAGCAGGAAAAAGCTGCTGACTCTACATTCTCCTGTCTCTATTTCAGTCCTTCCAAATTCCTGCTTTGTTTTTTTCTCACCTCTGATTACCCTGTTGTTCACTTGTACTCCATTTACTTGGCAGTTGTCTTGTGAACTTTCTATGCACAAAGCTGGTCTGAGAAACTCGCCGAGCAAAGGAACACAGCTCCTAGCTGCAAGATGTATTTCTGGTCTCATCTACCATGATACAGGGACTGAGATCCATCCAGTTAGGTCAGGTTCACTAATTGTGGCTAGGTTTAGAAGACTTAGTACACTCTCAGATGATGGTCAGTATTTTGTATTGTTATGTCTCGTGTAATGTAATGAAGTATGGAAATATCTATTATATATTTAATGAAAGGAAGAAACTATGCCAGTGATTTCATAGGTCAAGTTTGACAGTAATCTGCATGACTATGCTGGGCCTTTAAATAGAGAGCTTATGGAACAGTTTATTGAATTTACATGCAGAGAATATTGAAATCAGCAGAAGTAGACTATAACTTCCTTGCCCACTACTGTCTATGTGAGGGCAAACAAGATTGTTGTGACCTATGGTAAAAAAGAAATTCAATCCGTGTAAAGAATCCCAATGAGGGGGGAGTCAGAAAAAGGATCCACTTTAGAGGACAAGGTCCCAGAAGATTTGGCTCTAAAAAGAAAAGGAAGAAGAACCAGCTAGATCCACTAGCTAGGAACCTTTCTATTCATGATAATGTAACAGAATCGTGTGTAAAAAGGCATTTATTTAATATATAAAAATATGTTATTTATTTATTATATTTTTATACTTTAAGTATATAATAAATAGCATTGCTTATCTGCAAAAAAGAAAAATCAACAGGCAATGTTTGCTTTTTGTTTATTTCAGAAGCCAATTGGCAATATATAAAAGTGGCATCTTATTGCATTTTCTTAGTTCTTTCTTTTCCTTTCCTCCTTTGATACTCACTTGTAAATTATATGGAGAAACATGTTCTTATAAAATTAATGAAAGAGCCTAGGAAGGCAATTGGATTCTCAGGTCAGAATTAAAACCTTGAGTACGCAGTATTACCCATTGTACATACAAACTGCAGTGTTAATGTGATTGACTTCATTGTTACAAACTTAATAAGATAATGTATTTTGGGTCCTAACACAGGTCTGGATCGTCTTTCTCCCCTTGGTGACACTTTGTTGCATCTAGAAGGATGTCAATGGAGGCACAAATCACTATTATTAAGCTGTACAGCAGTAGTTTATGCCTATAATTCCAGCTATTCAGGTGGCTTAGATCTGAGAATCACAGTTTGAAATCAGCGCTGGCATTTTTTTTTTTAATCTCCAATTAACCAGAAATGGAGGCATGGCTGATTTCAATATTCTCTGTACGATAGAGTGCCAGCTGAGTGAAAATAATGAATAAGTACAGGAAGCCCTCAGTTCAAGCCTCAGTTCAGGCACAAAAGAAAGTAAGAAAAAACAATAAAAAATCACAGTTTTTTTTTTCTTTTTATTCTTGAACTTGTGTGGCTATCTGCCCTTCGTAGGTGCAGACTTCTAATTACCTTTGTTTTCCTATATCTCAGGTGTCTGTGTTCATGCTTATACAGAGACCATCATGAATTCCTTAATATGAGATATAGTCATCACCATTAGTAGATAATTTCATTACTTATCAGTTCCTTAGCTAAAAGGTACAAGATTCTGCTGTTGCTATATCTTCAGTAAAAATAGAAAACCCTTTTATGTGGTCCACTAATTGATATAGGAATATATTTTATATAAAGTGGAATTAACAAACCCTTCTAATTGAAATGAATAACTAGTGAAAGTTAAGGAAAAGCTAAAGGAAGACTGAATGAAGCTTTAGCACCTTCTTCTATTTCTTTATAAAAGACAACAAACCACATGATGAAAGTAGATGAAAGTAGATTCTATTATTTAAATTTTCTGTTGTACTCCAAACAAAAATACACTTAATCTAGTGAAGTTTAAATTCACATTGTAATGGAAAAATCTATACATTATCAAGTAAGAATTAGAATGAATGGTTTTGTACATTTAATATTTAATACTTAGGATAAAATACATACATATACTAGTGTGTTATATGTGCAGATTAAGGTGATTTCTCTACCTGAAAATATGATTATTCACATTCTGATCAGTTGTATAAGTTAAAGAAAAGAAAAGACTATAAAGTATACATCTAAATCATCATGGTATTTCCAGGGTTTGCTTTGGTAACTCTATGAATGTGGCCTTTCTGGGTTAATTGCTTTATAGTTCAGTTCAGGAGAACAACATTGCCCAAATGCTGTATTTCTTAGTGGAATCACCTTTGCTTTGAAACAAGAAGATTGGAATTAAGTCCTTGCTCTTCCAGTGTGGCTTGTCCTCATGAAGCAATTTCTTGAGACTATTTTTCATTAGCAACTTAGTTCATATTTAATAGTTTGCATATTTATCACAACCATGAAATGTGACAAAAATACAATGAAGCTGAAGGATATAATAACTTACCAAAAGCACATAGTGAATAATTGATTAACATTTGTAATAATTTTCAGATGGAAAAATTAATATTCATCAGGTAGCAAAGATAGTAAAAACATATGACAGATATTGAAATTTGAGATATATTTAAACACTGTGTTCAGTGTTTCAGTATGTCTTTGTATATGTTTTTATTTCATGTTATTATTATATCCTTTATATTTCCTTTTTCATATGTATTCTTCATTTCATAATGATATCTACATATATTTGGCATTTATTCTGGACTCAGAATGAACCGGTAACCATTCCTTCCTTCCTTCCTTCCTTCCTTCCTTCCTTCCTTCCTTCCTTCCTTCCTTCCTTCCTTCCTTCCTTCCTTCCCCTCCCTCACTCCCTCTCTCCTCCCCCTTTCTCTTTCTCTCTCCTCCCCCTCTCTCTGTCTTTCTCTCTCCTTCCTTCTCTCTTTCCTTCTTTTTTTCTCTTTCTGTATATCTCTGCCTCTGTCTCTCTTTCTCTCTCTTTTCTTCTTTCTCTATGTGGCAACTTGGACCATAAACCTCTTCCTACATAGCTTCCCATTTATCTGACATATCAGCTTGTTGGTAGAAATGGGTTTGGTGTTTATATGGCCTCAAACCATGATTCTTCCAATCTCTGCCTCCAGGATATCTGGGAACTTGGTTGAGGCACATGCCACTATACCCAGCCTGCATTGTGTGTTACTTAAATACCCACAACCATAGTTCCTCATACTACTAAAATACAAAAGCAGGACAAGATACACAACTCCATTCCAAAGTGAAGAAAAGGAAAAGAGCTCCACTGTAAGCTAAATATAATTAGATACTAGATCTCAAGCACAGTCCTCTTTGGTCTGATGGCTGTCTATTGAGCTCATTGGGGTCATTGAGAATTGGATTAGGAAAGACCTAGAGTATGCATGTAACCAAGGAGAAAAAAAGAGTTGTTCATAGATGTCATAAACATTGGGGACTAGCTTTTAATTTAAATTTCTTTCTTTATGCAGAATTTACAGAACATCTACAATGTGCTCAAGTGGGTATTCACTATTTTCCCTCAATTTTGCCTGGGACAAGGACTGATAGAACTCTGCTACAATCAGATCAAATATGACCTGACCCACAATTTTGGCATCGATTCCTATGTGAGTCCCTTTGAGATGAACTTCCTGGGCTGGATCTATGTAGTACTGGCCTTGCAGGGAACACTTCTTCTCATCCTGAGGCTTCTGCTGCATTGGGACCTGCTGTGGCGGCCAAGGTATGTTCCACAGGGCTCATCCAGAAGGCCAGTCACTCTTGAATAAAAAGGAGAAAAGAAATAATCCATCCTGGAGCTTGCATGATAAGCAATGGGTCTGACCAGAATTGTGCATGGTACCACTAAGTGAGGATTTTACATTTCCTTTTTTATTTTGATTAGTGTGAGTCACCAAATTCCCTAGGAAGAATTTCAAAAAGATAAGGTGGCAGCCTATGAGATAATCTTTGCAGTTATTTAGTTGTATCAGTGTATTTTCCACTTTGAAATTGCACAGTTTCCCCTCTTGCTTTGTAGCACCTCAGGTGAATTTGGGTTGATACTATAAAGTAATTTGTTTTTTTTATGACTAGCTCCGGATGGCAGGAAGGTATGAAAATTCAGTACAGAATGCATCAAGGCTTTTCCAGCCTTGTATGCTGGGTTCTTACCTTGGTTGAGTGAGGAGGCAATTTTATGCTGTGAGAGGTATGTGTGAATGTGTAGATATGTGTACATGTATGTGTACATCACATACACACACCTTCTATGAATAGGATTTAAGAGAGCTTTTCACAAATGTCTGAAATATTGTCAGAATTCATTTATAAAACCTAAGAGGAAATACATTCTATTTGGTGTAGGGTCCACAATGATGTCTGTCCACAGCAAATCTACTGATTTGCCTGTAAGCTTTGGTAAAGGGAAGGATTTTTTTTCTACCTAATTGTGTGTGTGTGTGTGTGTGTGTGTGTGTGTGTGCGCGCGCGCGCGTGCGTGCGTGCGTGCGTGCGTGTGTGTGTGTGTGTGTGTGTGTGTGTGTGTGTGTGTGTGGTAATGGTTTGACTTGATCTCCTGCTTGCCAAGAGTCTCCAGTTGTGCCAAACCTCCAGCAAAGAGAAGGATTCTTTTTTTTGGATCCAGTCTTGGGGCCTGAACTCTGGGCCTGGGCGCTGTCCCTCAACTCTTCAGCTCAAGGCTAGCGCTCTACCACTTGAGCCACAGCACCACTTCCGGCTTTTTTCTTTTTGCTTATGTGGTGCTGAGAAATGAAACCCAGGGCCTCATGCATGCAAGGCAAGCGCTCTACCACTGAGCCACCTTCCCAGCCCAAAGAGAAGGATTCTATGGGGAGAAAAATTTTAAGACCCTTTTGCTGGAGAGCCTATTAAAGATGTAATGTCATGTTATTAATCTTTTACAATGATTCCTTTGCAGATTTTTCCTTTTCCATTTTTCATGACAACCTTTCCTTTCATAACTTTTTAAAGCTGCAAACATAGAAATCCATTTTGAATGCAAATCCCAAAAGTCTTTTGCACTTGGCCATAATTATTCTGGGAATCTGTAGATAACCAATAGCTTACCAAATTCAGGCAAGAGTCCTCAGTGCCTTTCGAACATAATTAATTCTGTGATATCCATTATTGGTTCAATCTGCTTTAAAACCTGTAATGCAGAATCCCCTCTGGCACGTTTCAGGTTACGTCCTACAGTACCAAAAGACTTCAATAAGAATTCTTTCTGTATTACCTTGACTTTATAGAGCATATTAGTTGAACTGGATTTGGAGTAACGTCTTTGATATCTTCAGTAGTCATTTTTGCTGCATGTCAATGTAAAATACAGAAACATAATTTAGCTTCGACACCAGTCGGTGGGTGATCTTGTAAGATTACCATCACAGTGATCATGGAACCCAGTCTATTTTGTATTTAAGCCCAGCTCGAGAGAGATTACTAATCACTGCTTATGTGCATTTGATCATACAAAATGATGGAAATCGAAACAAGAGGGTTTTTTGTTGCTGGTTTTGTTTTCTTTTCCTTTTGTCTGGGGCATAGAAAGGGTGGGAAAAAAGGGTGAATAAATACAGCAGTGATACACCTGACACTTTGTTGAAATTGAGCTATACAATTTGTAGGTGGAGGTGGGAGGGAAAAACTGGGAGAGAATGAGGGAAGGAGTGACACTGTTCAAAAAGAAAAGTCCTCATTACCTGACTTGTGTAATGTTACCCCTCTGTACATCCCCTTTACGATAACTAATAGCTATGTATAGTTGTTATTATATATAATTATTATGTATTATATACAAATATACATATACATAATTATATATATATATACTAAAGTGCATCTGTACATGAGTGCCCTATGCCTATAATTCTTGCTACTTACAAGGCTGAGATTTGGGGGATTGTGGTTCCAAGCCAGACTCAAGAAGCAAAGAACCAGCTGATGACTATCTCAAGTAATAGCTCATAAGAGGTGAGGCCCTGAATTGAAACCCTAGTATTGCTTCCTCTTCAAAATGGTTAAGTCCAAGTTTCGTAGCAATGCCCTCTAAGCCTGACAAGCTGTATTCAGTAAAGCTCTCCCTGACCCTTCCTTCCACACCACATGGAGAACTGTGCCTCCATCCTCTCTGCTTCTCTCACTTTGCTACCAGTACACCTCTCTCCCTAGTTGCCTTATCAGCTGGACTTCTCAGCTTCCCATAACCACCTCTTTCTTAATGAGGACATATCTATAGTATCTATATCCTAATGATCTTTACCTGATGATAAACCCCTTCCTGCAGGAAAATTATAGTATTCTCGGTTGAATCTTGGAAGAGAATAGGAAAACCCAGCTTCATGCACAGGGTTCAGACAGAGACTGCCTTCCCCATCCAAGCAGCTTGGAAGTCACCAGCACTAGAAGGGAGAGTATTGTGGGGCCCACTTCACAACTGCCCTTCTCATGTGCCAGCTCCCACCTGAAGTCTGGTGTTGGTTTTTAGTCGTTGGCAAAGAATCCAGGTTTCTATTAGCATCCCAGCCATGTCCTACTGCTCCCCAGGTTGGGTGGTTTGGGGAAGTTACACCTGTTCTGTCCTCTCATTCCTGGAGAAGAGACGCTCTCAGTATCTTGTGCTGATTGAGGCACAACAGCCAGGAAGGTGGCCCAGATTATTAGGTATGCTGATACTTGGGGACGTCTGCTATCTCCAGGGCCCATCTGGATCCTTCTTCTGCAGGATAGGTGCCATTTGTTGTGATTGCCAGTGGGAGGATGGCTGAGTGGCACATGGAACTAGGAGTGTGGATTGTTGGGAAGGACCTCCACAAGAAGTAATCTCAATCACACATTCTCTACCCACCAGAATGAATCAAAGAGATTTAAACAGATATGTATAGCTGAGTTCCTCACTGGAGCCCTGAGATGAGCAGCTCTGGCTGAGAATCAGGAGCTATGTAAAAGCATCTCAGTTAATTTACATGGAGAAAAGAATCATGGGTGTGAGGGTACTGTAGAGATGGAGGAGAGGAGGACACAAAGACATGATCTGTTAGAATGAAAAAGGACATTGGAAAGGCTGGCATAGGGTGGAGGGTCATCTGAGAAAACAAATACTGTGAAGCAGAAAAATACAAAATGTGATGGATTTGTACAAATTGATGACAATCTTGTAACCCTTCTTAGATGGATAAATTGAATGTTGATAATACCTTTGGTACCCCCTCATCAGAGTCCTTCTCATACTTTCAAATGTGACATGAACAACATATTACATATGTCACAATGGTGACATATACTTTTGCACATCTAGTTATCTTATTCATAATGTTTCTGAAGTAATATACTTTTTAAAAAGCCAAATGGTGACTTCAGATGTAGAAAACTAATACATTTAGTGGAGATAGAATGGCTGAGGGTGATGCTATCTTTGGATTTTAATACCTATTTATTTTGACATAATTTAAAAAATGCAAAAGATTGCACAATTAGGCTCCTTTACCCACCTCCCTACCTGATAATGTGATTTTTTTCACAATATTGCATATGAAAACAAGGTAGTGGATATTGGTATAACACTCAGGAGTAGTTATTTAATCTGTGGGTTACAGGGGAAATGAAATTAACATGGAAGTTAAAATATACCAGATTAGCCAGGTGTTGGCTTTTCTTACCTGTAATCTTAGCTATTCAGGAAGCTGCGTATAAGTATTACAGTTTGAAGCCAGCCCAGGTAGGAAATCCCATGATTCTTTTAATGACAAATTAACTATCAAAAAGCCAGAAGTGAAGCTGTGGCTTAAGTGGCAGAAGGCTTCCCTAGAGTGAAAACTAAGGGATTGTACCCAGGCTGTGTTGAAGCCCTAGTACTAATGACAAAAGAAAAAAACAATACACCAGATTAAAAGTCATAATGAGGAATGTGTAGCTCAGAGTTAGAGTGGTAGATGCTATCTTACTACTGTATAGAAGACTTGTACAAAATGCTGACTGATTACTTAATTCTTTTCAACTTATACCATAAGCTTATCATATTTGGGTGTCTTTTGTATATGCTCTTTTACTAAATAAACCATGTAAAGTACCTTTAAAATTGATAATTTATTATGATGGGATGATTCTTTTTCTTTTTCTTTTTTCTTTTTTGTCAGTTGTGGGGCTTGAACTCTGGGCCTGGGTGCTGTTCCTGTGCTCTTCAGCTCAATGCTAGCACTCTATCACTTGAGCCACAGCGCCACTTCTGGCTTTTGCTGCTTACATGGTGCCGAGGTATCGAACCCAGGGTCTCATGCAGCAAGGCAAGCACTCTACCACTGAGCCATTTTCCCAGCCTGATCTTTTTCTTACATCTAGCATAAGGTCCCAAACAACTTTGTTCTTCATAGAATCAAAAACATCATTTTTGGATAGATCTACTTCAATGTCTTTTACTAACTTGTATATTTCATTTAAATTAAGGAATGAAAGTTGACTCTTGCTGCTAATCAGAATGTCAAGATTGAGGTGCCCTAGAAAGAGCCAATGTGCTCTGTTTCTACCCTTATAGATCTCTCTAATACAGTATACTTTCTTAGGTGTCAATTGATCCCCTCTTTATTTTCAAAGGGGTCACACTGTCCTCAAACATACCATGAAGTTTTCAAAGGATAGAGATGTGGAAAAAGAGCAAACGAGAGTGTTTGAAGGAAGGACCAGTGGGGACATCCTTGTATTATACAACCTTAATAAAAGTTACAGAAGCCTTTTCAAGAAGACCACTGCTGTGGAAGATGTTACTGTGGGAATACCCAAAGGAGAGGTAAAGAAGTGTTTTGCTTTAGCTTTGCTCTGTTGTGAACCCATGAAACTCTAAGAACGGATTTGCTTGTAGCATTTTCAGAATGTCTGCACTCACATCTAAAAGCAGCCTTCTCACAAAGTTACAGAAACTGAGATGAAATAAAAGTCTATTGGGAAGTGGCACGGTGTCTCAAGTGGTAGATCGCTCACCTTGATCTGAAGAGCTCAGGAACAATACCCAGGTGCAGAGTTCAAACCCCACGACTGACAAAAAAGTCTCTTAGCTCTTTGCATAGTCAAAGAGTGACCACTTAATCAATAGCAGATTTTGTTTCTATACTGGGACTTGAACTCAGGGCCTTACACTCTTGCTTAGCTTTTGTGCTCAAGACTGGCATTCTATCACCTGAGTTATACATCCATCTCCTGTTTCACAATTGTTTTTCTGTTTCATAATTTTGAAAATATCAGCTGACTTTGGATTTTTAAGAGTTGTGTTGCAGGATGATGTGTTTATTTATAAATTATTAAATATTAATATATTTACAAATATATCTAATACTTATTATAAATATATACATATGTAACTATAGATATATAATATATGAAAATATTATTTATTAAAAATGTATAATATGTATATATGTATATATTTACGTATGGTTATATTATATATCTGTATAGTTAGCTAGTTAAAGAAATTCTTCTTCTTACCCAACCTTGTTTGCTTTGAGTGCCCAGTTAGGTCCATTTAGTATTCAGTACTATGCTGCTCTGGTAAGTTAAATACTCATAGCCACAGCAGGGGACATTTCTCATGAGCATGGTATTAATTCTAGTAGAAATCTTTAATTAGAACTGACAGAAGCTGTATAAATTGTTCTTGATTTGTACTTAACGCACAAAAGGAAATCAACCTTGGAAATGATTACATTTAATTAACTGAGAAAAAAAGAACACCTTGTATGTGTATTGTTTCAAGCTCCTGAGAAATTCAAACTATGTTATATTGTTTTCTGATTGAAAGTCATACTCTCCCTGTGAACTAAGAGTATTTATCCCATGGATGATCATCCTAAGTGAAAGAAAATCCAGCAAATCAACCTGAAGCAATCAAGGGATTTCCTAATGCCCACAATCATGATTTCCAGCAGAAAATAACAAAATATTAAAGATATATTTGGCTTTGTGGCTATTATTTCTGCTGCTTTTAGTTGTGTAACTGTATTTGTCTTAGGAAAAATTTCACCCCTGTTTCAAAGTCAATTAACATCAATATTAATTTTTAATTGTTTTTTCTCTGTAGTAGTTTTAAACTAAGAATGAAGACAAAAACTTGAATTTTTTGTATCTGGGATGCTATTTAAATTTGTTTTTTTTGTGTGTGTGTTAGTCACTTTCCCATTATTGTAAGGAAACACTGGGGACAATCAAATTGTAAGGAGGAAAGATTCCTTTTAGATTGTAGATTTGGCAGTTTCCCTTAATGACTCATTGGCCCTCATTGCTTTGGTGGCTCAGAATATCATCTCACAGATATCCTGGCAGGAGCATGTGGCAGAAGGAGCTGTTCACCTCATAACTGGTGCTAAAATGAGAGGAAAGGGGGTCTGGTCTGATTTCATTATCCCCTTCAGTACCCCCAGTGAACTGAAACTTTCCAGTAGGCTTCATCCTCTAAAGGCTCCACCGTCTCTCATTCATGCCATGGCTTAGGGATCCTCCTTCAACACCTGGGCCTTTGAAACATTAAAGAACAAATGTATAGTAAGTTCTCTTCTCCAAGCATTTATGAGCATCACTATTTGCTAGTCCAGATGGGAAGTGCTTTGTAAGAGCCTGTGAAAAATAAAGAAATGACTGAAATAAGTACTTAATTAAGAAACAAAAGACCATAAGCCTACACGGTGTTCTACAGCAGCATAAGCATTGTCTCATATCAAGATAAAATTATAAAGCATACACATGGTATTGTTCTTGGTGCTTTATGTGCAGAGATGGTATAGGAAGGAAGAAGGCAGGTGTGTCTAATGATTTTGATAGGCGATTGTTGGTGTATCTTGGCATGCCCAACTCAGGTATACTATGACAACAGTGGCACAGGACCGGAGTAGAGTGAGATGCACCCATTTCTTCCATTATGGGTAAGATACAGGGAAACTGAAAAACATGGTGATTAAACTAGGTGGCCAATGTAATATCCAGAGACACTAAGCAGGGTTATGCCACTGGCAGGCAGAATCCAGAATCCATAATCCACTCCTCTCCAGGTTATAAGAAAAGCAGAGAGAGAGAGGGGGGAAGAGAGAGAGAGAGAGAGAGAGAGAGAGAGAGAGAGAGAGAGAGAGAGAGAGAGAGAGAGAGAGAGAGAGAGAGAGAGAAGAAAACAAGAAGCCAGTTTATACCAACAGACACCAGCTCCTAGACTTCAGAAAATGAACATCTTCAAAGGAGACTGGAATGAATCAAAACCTGGGTCCCAGGGTAGAAACTTGCAAAGTACATGCAGAGGTATAAGATAGACACAAAGCCTAGAAATGGGAGCAAAAGGTCATCTTTTACATGGAATAGAATACAGGATTAAACCAAGAATAAACTGTCAGAATGCCAAACCAGAAGTAATCTCCTTCATATCAGCATTCTTCCAGGCACAGAGTTGGAAAATTTTACCACCTCTTCAATGGAAAAGGAAGAAATACAACTGCTGCACACACACACACACAAATACACACATACAACACACTCAAACTCATATGGGTATATATACTTATATATGGAAGGTTGAAATGGAATATTTTTAGAAAGTAATTTAAAATGTTCAGAAACGGAAGCAGCAGGAAAATATCTACTCCAATGATGTGACGACTTTCAAAGACGTATAATTTTCTGCTTAATTTGAGGTACTTTACAATTCTCATTCTGTTCAGTTTTCCATGCATGGATTTGTCTGTAAATGAATGCTAACATTTTCATATTCCAATTTCATGATGTTTCTGGAAATAGCTTTTAACCCATAAAGTGACGAAGAATATGTAGAATCCATAAAATCACACTGTACAATAATGTTCAAAGTGTGCTTAATAGCACAGTACTCTCTCAAAGTTGACTCAACTAAAGTGATGTTTCCGAAGTCACTTTAAGTATATTATCATGTTTCATTGAACTTTATTTTTTTTCCTTTAGTGTTTTGGGCTCCTCGGGGTGAATGGAGCTGGGAAGAGTACTATGTTCAAAATGTTGAATGGTGAAATTCATCCGAGCTCAGGACATGCTGTCATCCGGACACCCCTGGGGTATGATCTAAACTAAATCACTTTCCTACTAAATAAAATAATAAGCCCAAGAGTCCCTAGAATGCCCTCATGTTTGTGGAGTAAAGATTTAGAAAAACCATTTTTCCTCCTGATTTTCCTTCTAGTTGCCTATTTTTTTTCTCGTAAGTCGTAGGGCTTGAACTCAGGGCCTGAGCGCTGTCACTGAGCTCTTTTGCTCAAGGTTAGCACTCTCTACCATTTTGAGCCACAGGTCTACTTCTGATTTTTTGAGTAGTTAATTGAAGATATGATTCTCACAGTGATTTTCCTGCCTGGGGGGCTGGCTTTGAGCCGCAATCTTCAGATCTCAGCCTCCTAAAGAGCTAGTATTACAGCCTCCTAAATAGTTAGTGAGCTGGCTAGTTGTCTATTCTTTTTTTTTTAATTTTCAATTTTATTTTATTGTAAGGGGATTACAGAGGGATTACAGTTACTAGGTAAGGTAATGAGTACATTTATTGTCTAACATTGTTACCCACTGCCTCATTTTCTCCCAGTTTCCCTCTCTCCTACTCCCCTCCCTCCCAAGTGGTAAGGTTCATTTCCAACATTGTGTCTTGTGAGTATTGCTATAAAGGAGCAATGAATGGTGCTCAACTCTTGTTAACCATTTGCCCAAGAGATATTGTGAC
Organism: Dipodomys merriami; assembly: GCF_024711535.1. Classification (NCBI taxonomy): domain Eukaryota; kingdom Metazoa; phylum Chordata; class Mammalia; order Rodentia; family Heteromyidae; genus Dipodomys; species Dipodomys merriami. The sequence continues at coordinate 6,317,284 of NW_027206068.1, read as the reverse complement.
AAAACCATTGAAAGCATCAAAATGCATCAGTGATGTTTTGTATATAACCCAAGTGAATGGGAAATAAAAGCCCCTCTATTGTGTCTGCTAGGCAGAGCTTCAAGTATGGTTATAAGGGATCAGGTAGTAACCCTCCTTTTCCCACTCAAACTTCACCTTTCTGGAAGTTATGGCTACTTGGGGCTAGAAGCAGTGCTCACCATAAAAACCCCGTCTCCTTTGTAGAGGAGTAGAAAAGTCATATTTCCCTTTGTTTTCTACATGGGCACATACAGAGGCTGCCTGAGCCCAGCTGTGGAGATCAGCTATATCCAGAGTTATCCCTGCATGGCCCTCTTGACTATATCTCCTCTCCTGATTCCCTACAGGCACATCCATGGCAATAACTATTGCTGTCTGTGTGCAGAGAATACATTGCTGCTGATCACTTTGTTGGTTTATGCCAATGGGTGAAAGCAACATTCACACATAATGAGGCTCAAGGATAGAAATAGAACGCATCGGTTAAGTGAATATTTGAGGTTCATGTATATAAATCTTGTTGGGCCTATTATCTTACCATTCCGAAAGGAAATCACACTAGCAGTTGACTCACTCTTTGCTGTCCTGTCAGTGATTTTTTTTCCTATAGTAACAAAAGTGAGAAGTCAGGGATTTTTGTTGACTGTGGACATACCTACATTTTCTCCTCACTGACTTCTTTATTTACAAGTGCATATGGACCAAAGAGACAGAACTTTGAAAAGAATGAAAACTACATGATTTACTTTTTCATTGCCCAAAAGACTGATTTTCTCCTTTATTATTCCATTTCATCATTTGTAAAAAATAATTGGAAAATGAAATTCAAATAGCTGCTCTTGAAAGGATGAATAAATTTGCATCCACATAATGGTCGGCAAGTCCCTTATTATGCTACATATCTGTGTAATTGGTTTAATTATAACTAAATCACACTTGCATTAATTATATTTTTAACCTTGATTATTTGTAATGTTAATTGCACATTGGTATTCAAGGAATTAAATAGGCAATTAGAACCACAATGGAACTTTTAACTACTTAGAGTGTTGGAATATACCTTCCTGCCCATGCAGCTCATAACTGATTGCTAAGTAATTGAGACACATGGACACAATCATTCATTATATTAAGTTTCATTTTGTCTCTTCTCTGAGGTTATATTATATGAAACCGTGGCCTTACTGAGTTTCTGTTTAAGAATTTACAATACTAGGGGTGGCGGGGAAAAAAAAAAAAGAATTTACAATACTGGCATTGTCTTCCAGTTCTTTATACATTAACAACTAGAGACAGATCAATGGGTATATATGGAATCAATATACTTTTGCAAGAACTCTGACTTTAATGCAAAATGGAAACTAGGACTTTTGAAAGCAGAATGTATATATCCAGAATGTATATATTCTTATGTAACTCTAATGATAATATCCACAAATATGTATACTAAGTGGTCTGTAATTTCTATCAAAAAGTCCTCTCAGAATCCAGAAAAGAATGCATATTCTTAAGCTTGGGAAATAGGATGTATTGTAGCATACACACACATATGCACACATTCATACAAATATATAATAAAAATGAATTTCACACTAGCAATTATAATTTAATTTAGAACATATCAAATTATAGTATAAAATGAGCTCCTGATATAACAATTTGGTTACAAATTGACAGACTTCTATCCTTATTAAAATCACAATGCATTTTATTTTACCAACACAGTGCAAATAATTGATTTTGGATTACCATAAACTGGGCCTGCACTCTTCAACAAGTCACGCTTTCCATGCCTCCTCATCAACTTCTTTTAACCCAACAGGTGAACTCTTGGGTCTCAAAACCACTGGAGTTAACTAAATGTTGCTAACAATAGTCATGATTTACTGTAACTCCTTTTCATATACAGACTTTCATTCTTGTGCATTCCTAATAATTACAATGACCTTGGGAAGCCGATGTTATTCTAACTTGTGAGATATATAAAATTTGATAAAATTGAAGGAATTGTAGAGCTCAAACATCTAGAAAGTTGTGGGGGATTTTGATCCAAGTTTTAAACTCTTAACTCCTACATTTTTCCTAACCTGTTCCTGTCTCACTATTCACTAAGCATTCACTGAGGAGAACATTCACTCAACATCATGTTCTATAAGTGAGGCCATTAAAAGTATAGCACATTGAGCAGCATTAAGTACTTTTGAAGTAGACATAGAGCAGAACAATAAGTATTTAGGTGATAAATGTTATTGCTCTTATCTTTCCTTCAACATTCAAATACTCAGAAACTGAGTTTAATAGAGGATCATGTTTTTTGTAACTTACTCAATGTAGTATTACAGTGACACTGAAGATGAAAAGAGTGAATATTTGGTTAGGAGAAAACAAAATAAAATGAACAAACACATTAACATTTATTAAATAGAAGTCTAGGAAAAATCATATCTAAGGCAAAGACATTTTTATATTAACCAAATGTACTTTGCTATATGAAATCATTACAGTCAGGAAATTCTGTGTGTTAAATCCAAACCATGAAAATGTGCTACAAACTGTTGAAAAACTATATAAAGAGAATAAGAAAATAATAAAAAATTCTATTTACTTCTATTGTCTAGTGCTTAAAGAAATATAATAATAAAGATAAAAATATAAAAATAAGGGCTGGGAAGGTGGCTCAGTGGTAGAGTGCTTGCCTTGCATGCATGAGGCCCTGGGTTCAATTCCTCATCACTACATAAGCAGACAAAGCCAGAAGTGGCGCTGTGGCTCAAATGATAAACCGCTAGTCTTCAGCTGAAGGGCTGAGGGACAGTGCCCAGGCCCAGAGTTCAGGCCCCATGACTGACCAAAAAAAAAATTATATATTTCTTTATATTTATAATAGATTTATATGTTTATCATTTTATATATTATATATTTTATAGTATAGTTTATTATAATATAGTATATTTACATAATAAAATTTATATAGTTATGCATTTGTACAAATAAATAAATACAAAAATATGTAAAGAAGAGCCAGGTGCTGGTGCCTCATGCCTGTAATTCTAGCTACTCAGGAGGCTGAGATCTGAGAATCACGGTTCAAAGCCAGCCCAGGCAGGAATGTCTGTGGGACTCTTATCTCCAATAAACCACTAGAAAACCAGAAGTGGCGCTGTGGCTCAAGCAGTAGAGCGCTCACCTTGAGCTGAAGAGCGCAAGGACAGCGCCCAAGCCCCACGACCTACAAAAAAAAGTGAAGAACTGTAATATATATGAGGTATTTGATTAACAAAGAATAATGTACATATGAACAGATAATAAATAAAACTCCGTGTGATTATTTGTGAGTTATGAGAGCAATCCCCATCAAAACAAACAAGTAATATATTTGTCTCATTATTGAGCTTTTGCATAAAAAATGGTGGAGGCAAATTTGGAAAAGCAATGTTCAAAGAATTAGTAGTCAAGAATTTCCTGGTGTTGAAAACACAGAGGATTTCTTAGCCTGAAGAACTATTATACTTCTCTCACATAAAAAAGACTTATACCTAGGCACAATGTGGTAGAATGGAATATACCAAGTAACTCTCCAAAGACATGTGGAAGGAAAGATAGTTCACAATGAAAGAGTTAAAAACTATACCTAAGCCTAAAAATCTGTAGTCATTAGCCACTTATAATATTGAACAATTACATTTAAATATATTAAAGATAAATAAACTTACTGGATAGAATAACAATCCTATAATCTCAGCTACTCTGCTAGATCAGGAAGATGGATCATGATTCAAAGCTGGCTTGAGCAAGCAGCCTAGGAAAAACAGAGAATTAACAATCTCAACAAAAAAGCAAAGCACAGTGGTACTCCCAAGTCATCCCAGATACATGAGAAGTATAAGAAGTCCAGGCTAGCTGTCCAAGAGACATGAGAAGAGAAGATCCTATCTGAAAAAAAGGGTCTGGGGAGATGGCTGAAGTGGTAGAGTCACTACCTAGCAAGCAAAGAATAGAGTTCAAATCCCAGTACTGTAATTAAACAAACAAAGTAACATAAACTCAGTTTTTTAAAAATAATTTTTAAAAATAATTTTTAAGTAATTGTACAAAGGAGGTGCCATTTAACAAAGCAATTTATGAACACAATGCATCCTGATCAGTGTTATCCCCCTCAACATTCTCACCCTACTTTGACCGACCCCTTCCCTTACTTTCCTTAATTTTGTGGTATATATAATGCATTCTTGACTTCATTCTCAGTATCTTCCACCCTTCATTTATCTTCCCCCACTCCCCTTGGCCCTACATCTCCCCCCTTTCATATACCAGTACATTTCTTGGTGTTGATTTTGTTCAGCTTAGACCTGGTCTTCTATTATACTATTTGAGCTCTCCATAGAATCTACTATACTTCCATGAATTCACTTGAAAACATTTGCATAATGCCTAGCATGTTTACTTATAGATTTATGGGTCCATTGTGCCCACTCCAATGAAGAAAACTCTGGGAACAGCCTAGGAGCCCATTTGGGTTTCTTCCATTTTAGGCAACACAATCATAGTACAGTTTCATTAATGGTGGCCATGGCTGAGTGTGACAGTGCCAAATTATAGCAGAAGCTCACTTCTTGGCAAATAATTGAAACAGTATATAATGAAATAATACTGTGGATGGAAATGGACTGATAGGTCAGACACTTGTATATCTAGATGGAGAATTACAATTTTTATTTGTTCCTTTTTTCACATATTGCAAATGGCTATGTTAGTTCATGGTGCAATTAATTTAAAAAAAAACTACATTTCTTTTTAAGGCACTAGCTCTTCTCTTCACATTTCAGACAACTATTTTAGGAGCTTGCTTTTTTAATGCATGAGCTGGGATGGACATTATATATATATCTATATATATCTATATATATCTTCTGGCCTTGGTTTCCTCATTTTAAGTGACTATTATTTAGAATTCATGTGAGTGTTAATTGTTAGCTTAAGAATGCTATCAAAATGCTAAGCATTATGGGTAAAGTACTTAGTACTTTATATACAAATTATGTTGCTTTATATAAAAAGTACATAAAATTCATTTATGGCTTAAAAAGGAATTTATCTTTCTTTAGATTACCAAGGAACACATATTAGAGGAATTTAAATTATGACCTCACCAACCAGGGAATTACTCAACTTATTCTTCCGCCATTTAAAATTAAATGACAGTTTAATAATACTTACACAGATTTAGGAAAGTAATGAAGAAAGTCCTTGACTATTTTAAACACTAGTGATTTTCATTTTTTTTGTTCCAGCTTTGAAAAAAATTCTGCCTATCTATATGTCTATGAAATACAAGGCATCCATACTTATTTTCTTCTGCATATATACTTATAGAGAGGACCATTTCAATAATTGCAGTGATAGTATAGTTAGTATAGTGTCTCATTCATTTTGCTCAGTTTCTAGATGTATATGTTATCAGATTATTTTTGAACTTCTCTACAGTGTTCCTATAAATGCCTGTGTTATAGTCCACTGAATATCAGATATAATCTCCATCACCCCCAAAATAATAGTAAAAAATCAACACCAGCATGTACTGAATCATTTATATCTCCTGTAGTTAAGATTCTCAAGTGAATTTTCTAGTCATGGACTATAGAACTCCTACTGAAGCCTCTTAATGCAAGCTAGACAATGGTGGTGCTTGTTCCAGGGCCTACAAGGTGGAGGAAGTACCAGGACAAGACATCTGTTTTTGCTGTATGAATTGAGGGCAGGGAGCCAGGGAGATCATATTATACAATGTGTTCCTCATTGAAAAGGTTTTTAGTTTCAGATTGTTGTTTGTTTCATCTGCTAATGCATTGTCTTAGGTGTTCAACCTGTCAACCAAGGTATCTTTGATATCTTTTCAAAACCAGCAACTTTAATGCAGAAGTAGAACTCTGTGTGTGTGTGTGTGTGTGTGTGTGTGTGTGTGTGTGTGTGTAGGAACATACCTTGTGTGTATGAAAACTTGCTGGCATTCCATAGATAATAACTAGTTTAATCTGTTATTACTCCTCCTACCCCGCCCCTCGAACTTTATCCTATACCAATAATTATCTTCCTGTACTCCTATTCTGATGTGCCAGAATAATTAAATCATCTTGGGTAATCTATTACAAAGTGGCATTAGAAAAATTGTAAAAGTCCCCTGGCAGAGAAATACCCTCAGCATTTTGTTAATTAGGGGATAATGTTCACTGAAGTGGAATATTGGAGGGAATTGCTTCCTTTCCAAGGTACTTAGATACAAAAACCAATTTGAATACTGGAATCATTGTAGTCCTAGAATCTGTTTTTCTAAGGCTCTTCCAACATAGAACCCTATTTCCCTTAATGCATAGAGTAAGCTCCTAGGGAAGGAAGAAGATAAACCACTAATGTGAGACACTCTTTGTCTAAGGAATTTTAAATACCAAAAGTAATCTCAAAGATTGTATTTTGTGCTTCATGTGCTCCCTGTGGGGCCTTAAGTCTGCCTCAGATGCTCCTGTCACAGTGAAAATGAGCCATGCCCATTTGTTCTACTAAGTTATTTGTTTTACAATTTTCAATTTAGAAATTAATGTTGGCTTTATCTGATGATTATAAGTTGCAGCCAATGATCATTCTGTTCATATTGCAAGTGATTTTTGTTATATATATGTTATAAGAGGAACACATATATTATAACATACTTAAAATTTTTTTTTGTTAATCTGTAAACCAGGAAGAATAAACTTACAGACCCCCCCCCCACCCTGCCCCGCCACATAACATCCACATCTACACTGTAGGCTACTAGTTTTCAAATTTACAGGCCACAATGGTACAAGTGCATATCACAGTTGAGGTTGGAGATGCCCTGGCATCACATTTTTGCTTAACATTTCGTGTTATTGGTTGCCTTTACTTAATTTGTTTTGTTTCCTATGGATTGTCTCTCCATTTTCATTCCCAAAATATGTTACATAACCCATCAATTTGATTTTCTTGAAGCTTTGTTCTATGCTGTCTCTCAAGGGTCTAGTCCTCAGCTTGCCCTGTGATCGCCTTTGGCCAACACTGCAACTTTCCTGTCTACTTTTATTGCTGCCATTTCCTTTTTTTAAAAAATGGTTTCTATTCTCTTGGTTTATTGTTTCCTATTTTTTGTTGCTATTGTTGTTTTTTGAGAGCAATTCCCAGAAATTTCCTGAGGAAAAAGTAGTAGGAAACAATGTCCCTCAAACCCATAGTATGAAATATTGTTGATCTCTCTCCAATATTTATGTGCTAGTTGGGCTGATTAGTAGTGAGATATTATATACTCTCTGAAGAGTTTTCAATATATCTTTCCATTGCATCACCTAGGGTTCAACATGACTCCTGAGGCATCTAGAGGTATGATAACATGATTCATTTTAGGGTATGTGTGTCTGGTCTTAACATTTAATGATGTTGTGCCTTGGCACCTGTCTTTAACTCTTCCTCTTCCTCCTTGTAGTTTATTATGTTTGGTGTTCTACTGACCCTTTCTACCTGGAGGTTTACTTTTGTTAGTGCCAACAAAGTTATAATTGTCTCACCCTGTTTTCTCTTTAGTTATTGTGCTCCCTAGAACTAAGAAAGTCACATTGATGTTCAGTCTATCATTTTTGTTTCTGACCATCTGATATATTTCCTGATATCTTTCCACTAATTATTGAGTATTTTACTTTAATAATACATTTAAATATTTCAAGGTTCTGTTTTCTTTGTTTTATTCATTTCCCTTCCTTCTGACGTTTAAGACTCCTGACTAGTATGACATCTTCTAAGGGTATTCCATTATTTTTGTTTGTTCATTTGTTTGTTTAGGCTTGGTTTACTCCTTTGCTGAGTGGCAAGTTTTTATTTAATTCTGTGAGGATTTGGGGAAGCTTTCTCTCAGCTAAAAGTTTGAAGTTTGTTCTTGCTAAAATAATAGACAACCAAGTGTTTATCTTAGACAAAGACTCTGATTTTTTTCTCAGACATCTAGGAAGGAGACAGTGGGGACCGGGGGAAAGAAGAAGATTATGAATGAGAGAGAGAAGCAAAAATGAACTATGCCACCATATGTGGGTTAAAGAAAATATAGCATAGTATCACACATCTTTGAGAGAAGTGCAGAAAATATAAAATCATACATGATGTTGAGTATGAGAAGTTGTAGCCAAAGTATTTTGAAGCAGTGAATATTAATTAGCAGTAGACAATGTTACAAAGGGAACTAAAGGAGAAGAAGGTGCATTTAGTGTTAGATACTTGGTTTTAGTTGTTGAAAATTCCATGTAAATTTTCTCCAAAATCAATATATTTCTTTTTTAATGTTTTTTTAATTGTAAAAACAGCGTACAGAGGTGTTAGAGTTACAAGAGTAAGGAATACATTTCCTATTGAGCATTGTTACTTCCTCCTTTGTATTTCTCCTACTGTCTCTTCCCTCCCTACCACCCCAACTTCCCTCTCCCTACCCAAGTAGTAAAGTTCATTTTCAAGTATTGTCTTCTACATCTCATTGTTACAATGGGTCAAACTGTATCCTAAATTCAGCATTTTGATATTTCCCTTCCTCTCCCCAAATTAGAAAAACGTTTATACAAGATGCAGAGCACTGGAATCAAATACAGTGAAAACAGGGGTTATAAACAATGGGGTAAGAACATACAAGAGAAACAAAAAAATCCACAGTACATTTTAGATACATTAAAAACAATAGCAAGAAAGAAAAAAGTTGTGTCCCTACCTTGGGGCTCATTTCACTTAACATCATCTTATATGGTCATATGTATATAACTTTTGGCCTTTTCTGCTTGTCCTTGACTTTTACTAGTTATTGCAAATAAGGGAAACCATGGGACCTGTGTTTCTTTGGGCCTGGCTTTCTTCAGTTAATATAATTTTTTCCAAGTCTTTCCATTTCCTAACAAATGGAGCAATATCATTCTTTCTGATGTAGGTATAGAATTCCATTGTCTATATGTATATTTTCTTGATCCATGCATCTACTGAGTGCCATCTGGATTGGTTCCATATCTTAGCTATGGTAAATAATGCTGTGATAAACATAGTTGTGCTGGTAGCTTTAAGTATAGCTTTGTTTGTGATCATTTGCATAAAGCCCAAAAGAGATTGTTGAGTCATAGCGGAACTCTATGTGGAGTCTTTTGAGGAACGTCCATACTGCTTTCCAAAGTGGTTGAACAAGTTTACACTCCCACCAACAATGCAGTAGGGTTCTCTTTTGGCCACATCCCCTCCAGCATCTGTTGTTATTAGATTTATTGATTATAGCCATTCTAATTAGGGTGAGGTGGAATCTTAATGTTTTGATTTGCATTTCTTTTATAGCTAGAGAAGTTGAGCATTTCTTCATGTGTCTGTTGGCCATTCTTTTTCCTCTTCAGAGAAGTTTCTCTTTTAAGTCTTTAGCCCATTTACTAATCAGGAAGTTGTTTCTTTAAGGATTTGTTGTTGGGGGATTTAGTTTATTTTTTATTTATTATTATTATTTTTATTGTGAAAATACCATACAGAGGGGTTGCAATTACATGGGCAAGGTAATGAGTACATTTCTTATCAAGCATTGTTGCCTAATCCTTTATTTCCCCTTCCCAGCCCTTCCCATCCTCCCTATTCCCCTCCCCCCACAAATGACATAATGTCTTTACATCTCATTGTTGCAATGGGTCCACCTGTACCCCTATTTAAACAATTTGTTTTTTTTCTTCCCCTCCACAAATTATACCAACATCAAATACAGTGAAAACAGGGGTTATACCATGGGGGAGGGACATACAATGCAACAAAGAAATCATCTTATAAATATGTTAGAAACAATCACAAGAAAGAAAAAAAAAATTTGAATCCTTATCTTGGGGTTCATTTCACCTAACATCGCCTAACAACAACCATTTCTGCTTGTCTCAGACATACACTGGTTATTGCAAATAAGGGAAACCATGGGACCTAGGTTTCTTTGGGCCTGGCTTACTTCACTTAATATATTTTTTCCAAGTCTTTCCATTTCCTAACAAATGGGGCAATGTCATTCTTTCTGATGGAGGCATAGAATTCCATTGTGTATATATACCACATTTTCTTGATCCATTCCCTTTTGAAGGATTTTGTTTTTTGATTTCTAAGTATATTTTAGATATGAGACCCTTGTCTAATGTCTACCTAGTGAAGATCTTCTCCCAATCCATGGGCTTTCTATTGATCTTGCTAGCTATGTCCTTTGCCATGCAGAAGCTCCACAATTTCATGCAATACCATTTGTCCAACCTTTCTTTGATTTGTTGTGTTTCTAGGTTTTATTTATTAAGGAAATTTCAGCCTGTGCCTAGGAGCCTAGAGTGTCTCCTATTCCTTCCTGTAATGTTTTCAGGGTGTCTGCTTTGACATTGAGATCTTTGATCCATTTGGAGTTAATTCTGGTGCAGGGTGATATAAGGGTATCTAGCTTTAGTTTTGTACAGTTATTTAACCAATTTTGCCAGCACCATTTACTGAATAGGCTGTCTTTCTTCCATTCTACTTTTTGACTCTTTTATCAAAGATTAGGTGGCTATAAGTCTTTGGGTTCATTTCTGGGTCTACAATTCTATTCCATTGGTCTTCAGGTCTGTCCTTATGCAGGTACCAAGCTGTTTTGGTTATTGTGTTTTTGTAGTAGTTTGCACTGTTCTTTCTGCTAAGGATTGCTTTTGCTATTCAGGGTCTTTTATTGTTCCACATGAATTTTTGGATTGCTTCCTCTATTTCAATGAAGAATGAGGTTGGGATATTGATAGGTATTGCATTGAATTTGTAGATAGCCTTTGGCAGTATTGCCATTTTCACAATGTTAATCCTTCCAATCCAGGAGCATGGTAGGCTTTTCCACTTCCTAAATTCTGCCTTAATTTCTCTTTTTAGGTTTTTAAAATTTTCATCGTAGAGGTTCTTCACTTCTTTAGTTAACTTAACTACTAGGTATTTTATTTTTTGTGGGGCTATTACAAAAGGAGTTGCTTTCCTGATTTCAGCTGCACTCTTCTCATTGTTGGCATACAGAAAAACCGTTGATTTATGATGGTTAATTTTATACCCTGCTACTTTGCCAACATTTTGGATCAGCTCCAGTAATTTGGGAGTGATCCATGATATTCTTTAAATACAAGGTCATATCTGCAAAGAGGGAGAGTTTTACTTCATCTTTCCCTATTTGTATCCCCTTTGTGTTTGCATCTTGTCTTACTGCCGTAGCTAGACATTCTAACACTAAATTGAAGAGAATTAGAGATAGTAGACATCCTTCTCTTGTCCTGAGTTCAGAGCAAATGACTTTAGCTTTTCACCATTAAGTGTAATGATGGCAATAGGTTTATCATACACAGCCTTTATTATATTGAGGAATGTTCCATGGATTCCTAGTTTTTCCAGAGTCTTCAGCATAAAGGGGTGTTGGATCTTGTCAAATGCTTTTTCTGCATCTATTGAGATAACCATGTGGTTCTTAGCCTTGCTCTTTTTGATGTGATGAATTATATTAATTGATTTTCATATATTGAACCTGCTTTGTATCCCTGAATTGAATCCTGTTTGATTGTGATGTATGATTTTTTTGATGAGTTGTTAAAGTTGAATGGTTGAGAAGGTTTGGATCTATGTTCATGAAAGAAATGGGTCTATGGTTTTCTTTCTTTACTGGGATGAGGGTTATGATGGCTTCATAGAAAGAGTTTGATAATGAGCTTTCACTTTCAGTTTCATTGAAGAGTTGGAGGAGTATTGGTTTGAGTTCTGCTTTGAAGGACTTGTAGAATTCAGCTGTAAATCCGTCCAGTCCTGGGCTTTTCTTCATAGTGGGAGATCTTTTATTGCTGTTTCTATTTTGATGCTTTAAATCATCTTGGTTTAGTTTTGGCATGTCGATATTTGCTAGAAAATCATCCATTTCTTCCAGATTCTCAAACTTATTAGCATAAAGGCTTGAGAAGTATTCCCTTACAATGTTCTGAATCTTGGTTGCTTCTGTGGTGATATTTCCATTCTCATCTTTGAGTTCATTCATTTGGGTGTGTTCTCTTCTTTTCCTGGTAAGATTTGCTAAGGGTCTGCCAATTTTGTTTATTTTTGCAAAGAACCATCTCTTTGTTTTTTGATTTTTTCTTTTCTTTTATTCTAATTCATTTAATTCTGATTTAATTTTAATTATTTTTACTGTCTGCTGGATTGGGGTTTAGCTTGCCACTCTTTTTCAAGGAGCTTCAGGTGTCTGATTAAATTGCTGGTTTCAGATCTCTTCAGTTTGTTCATATAGGAAATCAGAGCTATAAACTTGCCTTTGAGTACTGCCTTTGCTGTGTCCCAGAGGAGCTGATAATTTGTGTGTGTTCATTTTTGTTAAATATCATGAACATTTGAATTTCCTTTCTGATCTCTTCCATGACCCACGGTGGTTCAACAGTGTGTTGTTAAGCCTCCATGTGTTACGGGATTTCCTTTAGTGGTTTTTGGTGTTGAATTCTAATTTTATTCTCTTATGTCTGAGAGAATGCAGGACATAATTTCAATGTTTCTGAATTTGGACAAATTTGCTTTGTGACCTAAAATGTGGACTATTTTAGAGAATGTTCCATGTGCTGAGAAGAACATGTATTCTGATGCTGTTGGATGAAATATTTGGTAGATGTCTGTTAAGTCTAGTTGATCTATGCAGTTGTTTAGATCTGATGTTTCTCTTGAGTTTTTGCTGGATTGATCTATCCAGTGGGGATAGTGGTGTGCTAAAGTCCCCAACAATTAATGTCTTTGGATCTATGTGAGATTTCAGGGAAAGTAATGTTGGATAAATTTGGGTGCTCCATTGTTTGGTGAATAGATAGGTAGAATCATAGTGTCCTCCTGAAGGAGAGATCCCTTAATTAGCATTTATCTTTTCTCACTCATTTTAATTTATAGTCTATTTTATCTAATATTTGGATTGCAACTCCTGCCTGTTTTTGGGGGCCATTTGCTTGGAATATTTTATTCCAGTCTTTTACGTTCAGAATATGTTTGTTTTTGTGGGCTCATCGTGTCTCTTGAAGGCAGAAGATAGGATCTTGCTTATTGATTCAACTAGACAGTATGTGTCACTTAATTGGAGAGTTCAGTCCATTAATATTGAGAGTTAGGACTGAGAGGTGTTTGGTAGATCCTGCAATGTTATCCACCCTCTTGGGGGCTGTGCCAAGTGGGTTCTTCCTATGATTCTTGTATTCTCTGTTTAGGGGCTGTTTCTTGTTGTTTGTTGTGCTCTTGTTGGTTATCCATATGTAGGACATCTTTAAGTATCTTTTGTTTGGGTGGTTTGGTGGAGATATATTGTTTTAATTTTTCTTTGCTATGGAAGGTTTTTATATGACCTTCCATTATGAAGGAGAGTTTAGCTGGGTAAAATATTCTTGGTTGATAGCTATTTGTCTTTAGGGCGTGGCATACATCATTCCAGGCTCTTCTTGCTTTAATTGTCTCTGCTGAGAAATCTGAAGTTATTCTGATTGCTTTCCCTTTATAGGTGATTGATCTTTTCTCCTTGAGAACTTTAGGATCCTTCCCTTGGTCTGAATTGATCCTGTGTAGATTGTAATGTGACTTGGGATGTCCTGTTCTGGTCTGGTCTTATTTGTGGTTCTAAAGGTTTCTTGTATCTGAATAGGCCTATCTTTTTGCAAGTTTGGGAAGTTCTCTGCTAGAATCCTGTTAAATAAATTTCCTAGACCATTAACTTATGTCTCTAGGTGCTCCTCTACACGCATTATCCTCAGATTAGGCCTTCTGATGGTGTCTTCTAAATGTTGAAATGTTCAATTTGTCTTGTATAGTTGTATATTCTTTCTCTATATTATCTAAATTGTCTTCAACCCCAGAGATTCAATCTTCTGCATGGTCTAACCTACTGTCAAGACTTTCTACTTTGTTTTTTATTTCCTTTCCTTCTAATTGGTCAGCTTTGATGGCTTCAAATTCTTTGTTGGAGCTTTGTTTTAGATCTTGAATTAACTTCTTTACTTCCTTAATTTAATTTTCAGTGTTCCTTCTCAGATCCCTTAGGTGATTGGTTATGGTTTCATTGGATTCCCTTCCCTTCTCCTGGGCTCCATTCAGCATTCCCTTTGTGGCCTCCTTGGATTCCTTCAGCTGTCTGCTTGTGGATTCCATGAATGCCTCCATTAATCTTTGTCTATTCTCATCCTGCCCACGCAATTCCTGTGTTAATTTTTGATTAGCTTCCTCACGCTCACAAAAGTCCTGTATTAATCTTTGTCTGTTCTAATCCTTCTCACACAATTCCTGTATTAATCTTTGATTAGCTTTCTCACACACAAAAAATTCCTGTATTAATCTTTAGTTAGCCTCATCATGCTCACAAAATTCCTGTATTAATCTTTGGTTAGCCTCACCAAGTTCATGTTTTTCCCTATCCCACTCACACATTTCCCTATCATACTCACACAGAGTCCTTTGCAGGCTTTCAATCTTTTCATTCAGCATGTATACCAGTGGTGTTTGTAGAGCTTTTTGGGAACTCTCCTCTGGATTAGTCATTAACTGCTCTGTTGCCTGATTATCCTGAGTGGGAGGGAGTGCAGATACCCGGACTTGCCATTTTTCTTGTGTTTCTCTGGCTTGTTCTGCCCAATTGGTATGAAAGCAAAACCAATTTCGTGCAAGAACACTACTCTAAGGCAAGTATCAACCAGAACCCTGTATTTGTACCGATTGTTTGACACAGTCAAAATGAGTACAGATACAATCTAATTCAACAGATACATTCTAGTTCAACAACAAATAACTATTGATTAATGGACTAAGAACATCAAAGGAGTCATCAGACCAGAAATTAATAGGTTTAGGGATAATTGTGGGGAGAAGATAAGGGTGGAGGAATGTGAGGATGGAAAAGGAGAGAGGGAATTTAACCAAGACCTAAATTCAGAGAGAGGAAACAGATACAAGGAAAGGAGGAGAGAGATAAAGAATCAAAGAAAAATGAAAAGATAAAAATTAAAAATGAAACACTTAAAATTATATAAATATAAAGAAATAATACTGAGAGAGGAAGATAGAAAGGAGAGAGATAAAGAAAAAAGGAAAAATGTAAAATCAAAAATTATGTAAGTATAAAGAAAAATACTACTATTATAGGAGTTAAGGCTGAGAGTTTATGGGTTGAGTAATCAATTTCTGAATTAGATATGCACAAAATGAAAGTAAGGTCTAATAATTGAAGGTGAGTATATATCTGGGGATGAGCAGAACAGCAATTAAGTAATGCTAAAATAACCCAAAAAAGAACAAAATGGAAAAGAGTAAAAAGAGTTAAACACACACACACACACACACACACACACACACACACACACACACACCCCTAAAATAGAAATGATGAAAAAACAAAAATCAAAAAACAAAAAAACCCCACACTTTAAAATTTTTTTTGAAAAGATTAGGTAGAAAAAATATTTATTTGAATTGTTTACTTGGGAGGAGTGGGAATCTTGTCTTTCCTGTGTCCATAATCAGTCTCCTGGTGGAGTCTCTGGTTTGCTTATGGTCTTTGGTTTTATTGTGGCTTGAATGGTTTCTTAAGTCAGGCAGAAAGAAGCTCTGCCTTACCCAGAACGTTATGACCCTCTTCCCAGGCTAGTTCAGTGGGAGGGAGATCTACTCTGAGTATCACATAAGAGGGAGATGGCCAATACCTCTAGGTTTCAGTTGCTGTGATAGGGCTAGGTTGTGGGTAGGGTTGAAGCCTGTCAGAAATCAGTAGCTTTACCTTGAGGGACTGGCTCAGAGCCCAGCCTGGAGCCATTCTCAGGATTTAAGTTTATTGAGTTTCAATTGTTTTTCTTTTACCCCCTCCTACTTCTGGATCTGCTGCCTAGGTCTCAGTGGGGAGTGGTGACCTCTGGCTCTATTTACCCAGTGTAGACAGTCACTCCTCCATGGACAGAGCTATCTCTACCTGGGATGGGCAATTTTTCCCTGGGTGGAGCTGAGCTGGGTAAGTCAGGTTCCTGTGACCTTTTGAATGGCTCCTATTGTCTTCTCCCAAGGCCTGAGTTGAGTACTAGCTGTTCTGGCTGGGTCTTTGTCTATATCAAAGATGGAATAATTCTTCAGTGGTGGGGGAGTGCTACTTTTCCACTGCTGCTCTGTGAGAGGGAGTGAGGATGTTTTGGGGTACTCATGCCAACCCTTTGTTTCTGGGCCATCCAAGGTCTGCGACTGTCTGTGGTCAGCATGATGAAGATTCCCACTCCTTGTCAGTTCTTGCTGGTGGTGAGTAGAATCTGCTTGCATAATGCCTCTGGCACCTTTTGTCCGGGGCTCTTCTATGTTAGTATTGGTGTCCTTGCAGCAGCTTCCACCACCACTGCCATGGACACTGGCAAGGGTTGTAATCTGTCTCCTAAATCAAGCTGCTTGAAATTTTCCTCACTGGCTGAATTTTCAGTACTATGATTGCACACTTGGTGTGACTCTCTAGCCTAGGACTTTTCACTGGAACACTAATATTGCTTTTTTTATGTGAGAACTTTTTCAGCCCCCAGCTTCTCCTCCACCATCTTCCTCCAGACTCTAGTACATTTCTTATAAAAGGATAAATACGCCACTCTTCATGCTCTTTTCCTTGTTCTTAGACATAACTATAGAAGACAAATATGTACTTTGAGGATGACTGGAATTAAGTCTTTTTTTCCATTTAACTTATTACCTGAAATAAGGATATGTGATTAGCAAAATTAATTAGCATAAATAGCAAACATGTGTTGTAATTTTCCTGTGATATTAAAATATCACGGTTCTCCAAGGAGAACAACTATGCTTCATTGTTTTGAATTATTTTGTATATAAAATAACATTCCAGTAAACAAAAGATGGCATTCGTCATGCTGGATCCATAAGATCATATCATCCCATGAATAATTAGTCAATTTAGTCACAGAACAATGAAACATTGAGTGACTCATTTCTCAGAATTTATCACCATTGTTAAGTAATTCAAAACTAAATATACTTGTGCACATATACTTGTCATTTTTGGATATGGGCTTTCTTTGAATGCTACCTTGGTCTAAAATGTCAATTATTTCCTGAAACTTAAAAAAAAGTCATATTAACACATTAATGTCCTGCCACAGTGTAACAAAAAACACCATCACTTATAAAGGAGAAATGATTTATTTTGTGTTACTCTTTTAAAAGTTTCTTGTCCATGGTTACTTGGCTCCATTGCCTTTGGGACAATTTTTCTATGGTAAGGAAAATATGGTGGAGTCACATGACAGGAAACTGATCATTTCTTGAAGGGGAGAAGAGGGAGAGGGAGGGACAGAAAGGGGGACGGGGAAGGAGAGAGTGAAAGGAAGGACTTGGGCTCCAATCCCCTTCAACAGAACACCCTCAGACACCTCTCTTTATCTCACTAAGCACCACTACTTGAATGTTTAACTACTTAATGGTATCATAGACTGGTGATCAGAGCTAAACAACATGACCTTTTAGGAAAACATTTTACCTCTAAATACAAAGAATGATGTTGCTTTAGTATTTTGGCACTATCATTTGAAAATATGGAATACATGCACATGACAAATCTTAAAGACTATAGAAATGCATAATCAAAGTATAGTCAAAGGTATAGAAGAGCAAGCATAGTTTTCTTTTTTTTCTCTTAATATACATTTTTTATTGTAAAGATTACTGTACAGAGGGGTTACAGCTACATGAGCAAGGTAATGAATCCATTTCCTATCGAGCATTGTTACACCCTCCTTTATTTTTACTCTACCATCCTCTTCCTCCCCACCTCCCCAACTGCTCACTTCTACCCCCTAACAAAGTTGTAAAGTTAATTTTCAGCATGGTATCTTGTACAACTCGTTGTTACAATGGCTCATCCTGTATCCTTATTTCAGCATTTTGTTATTTCCCTTCCCATCCCCAAATTAGAAAAATGTATATACAAGATGCAGGATACCAGAATCAAATACAGTGACAATAGGGATTGTACCATGGGGCAAGAACATACAAAGAAACAAAAAAAATCAAATAGTACATTATAAGTACATTTAAAAGAACAACAACAAAGATAAAACTGCTTGTGTTCCTATCTTGGGGTTCATTTCACTTAGCATCAGGTTAGATGGTCATAAGTACATAGCTCTTGATCTCGTCTGCTTGTTCTAGACATATACTAGTTATTGAAGATAAGGGAAACCATGGGACCTATACTAGTTATTGAAGATAAGGGAAACCATGGGACCTATGTTTCTTTGAGTCTGGCTTACTTCACTTAATATAATTTTTTCCCCAGTTTTTCCATTTCCTAACAAATGGGGCAATGCCATTCTTTATGATGGAGGCATAGAATCCCATTGTATACATTTACCATATTTTCTTGATCCATTCATCTACTGAGGGGGCATATTTTAGCTATTGTGACTAATGCTGCCATAAACATAGTTGTGCTGGTAGCTTTAGTATAGCCTTGTTTGTGATCGTTTGGGTAAATGCTTAAAAGTGGGATTGCTGTGTCATGTGGGAACTCTATGTGGAGTCTTTTGAGGAAACTCCGTA
The DNA here is from genome assembly GCF_024711535.1 of Dipodomys merriami. Classification (NCBI taxonomy): domain Eukaryota; kingdom Metazoa; phylum Chordata; class Mammalia; order Rodentia; family Heteromyidae; genus Dipodomys; species Dipodomys merriami. The sequence continues at coordinate 6,298,639 of NW_027206068.1, read as the reverse complement.
GTACTTTCCAAAGTGGTTGAACAACAATGCAGTAGAGTTCCCTTTTGGCCACATCCCCTCGAGCATCTGAGCATCTGTTGTCATTAGATTTCTTGATCATAGTTATTCTAACTAGGGTTAGGTAGAATCTCAATGTTGTTTTAATTTGCATTTCTTTTATGGCTAGATAAGTTGAGCATTTGTTCATGTGTCTATTGGCCATTCTGATTCCTTTTCAGAGAAGTCTCTCTTTAAGTATTTAGCCAATTTATTAATCAGGAAGTTGTGTTTTTTTGAGGATTTGTTGTTGGGGGATTTAATTTTTTGAGTTCTAAGTATATTTTAGATCTGAGACCCTTGTCTAATGTCTACCTAGTGAAGATCTTCTCCCAATCCATGGGCTTTCTATTGATCTTGCTAGCTATGTCCTTTGCCATCCAGAAGCTTCACAATTTCATACAATACCATTTGTCCAACCTTTCTTTGATTTGTTGTGTTTCTGGGTTTTTATTTATTAAGAAAATTCAGCCTGTGCCAAGGAGCCTAGAGTTTCTTCTATTCCTTTCTGTAATGTTTTCAAGGTGTCTGCTTTGACATTGAGGTCTTTGATCCATTTGGAGTTGATTCTGGTGCAGGGTGATATATGGATATCCAGGTTTAGTTTTCTACAGGTGTTTAATGAATTTTTCCAGCACCATTTACTGACGAGGCTGTCTTTCTTCCATTCTATGTTTTAGCTCTCTTATCGAAGATTAGGTAGCTATAGGTCTTTGGGTTCATTTCTGGGTCTTCAGTTCTTTTTCATTGGTCCTCAGGTTTGTTCTTTTGTCAGTACTTTTTTGATTACTATGGCTTTGTAGGAGGGTTTGAAGTTTGGAATTGATATTTCTTCAGCACTGTTCTTTCTGCTAAGGATTGTTTTTGTTATTTGGGGTCTTTTATTATTCCATATACATTTTTGGATTGCTTCTTCTATTTCCTTGAAGAATGAGGTTGGGATATTGAATTGTAGATAGCCTTTGGCAGTATTGCCATTTTCATGATGTTAATCCTCCCAATCCAGGAGCATGGGAGGTATTTCCACTTCCTTAGTTCAAATGGTAGCTTTCTTAAGTTGAATGTTTTTCTATCTGTGGGTTTACTTGTTTATAGTTGTTCACTTTCAGCCTATCGACATGTGATACAGAAACAAGCTAGTTTACTGTGGTTAACTCCTCAGACTTCCTACCAATTTAGAAAAGGGCAACTGGCTAACTTTAAAACACCATTCTGGAAACAACTTGGACATTCATATTTCCTGGAAAATAACTTTTATCCACAATGTGAATTTATTTGCTATGACTTAAAGCATCATGTTCTCATTGTTTGAATTCCTTTGATATTGTATAATTGAGCACCTATTTTGGCTTTTAAAATTTTTACCAATTTATTTCATGTTTTTATTTATTTTCTATACCTTTCTCTGGAGAAACTAACAATATATCAACATTTTTTCATGAAATTAACTATTTATTTGCTTTATAGTTTTGTAATTAGTTGATTTCTAATTTTATTATTAAATAATTTTTAATTGTCCTCTTGACACCTTTTGGTTATTTTTTCTAACTTTTTAAAAATAAGTTTTTATTGTGAAAATACTGTACAGAGGAGTTAAAATCACATGAGCAAGGTAATGAATACATTTATTACCAAGCATTGTTGCCTCCTCCTTTGCTTTTCCCCTACCATCCCTTCCCTTCCACCTGCACAACTACAATCCCCACCCTCCACCTAAATTGTAAAGTTTGTTTTTTGACGTAGTGTCTTGTACATTTCATTGTTGCAATGGGTAAACGTGTATCCCTATTGTTTTTCTAACTTTTAAGAATAATGCTTCATTAATTTTTTCCAATTGTTTCTTTCTTATTGTTAAAAATGTCCCATCTATGAATTCTCCTCTCACCATTAATTTCACTAACATTTTATATATTTCACCTTTTATAAAAACATTTCTTAGATACTCTGAAGTATCATTTGATCTCTCTTTTTGGATAAAGCTATTTTGCAATTGAAAACTGGCATGGTGTTGGTTTCTGCTTATTTTTTTGAAATAGAAAAATGTCATATATAGATTTTTTTGATATTTCAATCTTTAATGTAGTCAGTCAAATTCATTAATTAATTTAATGCTAATATTTATCATCCAGATTTTCCTTAATCTTTTAGCACTAACATTACTGAAGAGTGGATTTGGTTAATAGGAGCTAAGTTAATGTGCTCTGAAAAGTTCCTAAAAAAAGTTCCTAAAAAAGTTCCTAAAAAAAAGTATCACCAATGGTAACATCTCACATTAGTAATGCAATCAGCAATGTACCATTTGTTCTTTGAAACACACATATTTTATTTGCTTATCTATTCCATTATTTCAATAAATGTTTAAATAGGAAAACTGACACTGTTACACAAAAGGCATATATGTAAATTTATAAGCCATTTTCTTGCTAGAAATTTACACTATTTTGTCTTTATTTATTTGATTTTTAAAATTTTTTATTTTTATTTTTTAAATTTAATTATATATATATATATATATATATATATATATATATATATATATATATATATATATATATATATATATATTGTCAATCATGGGGCCTCAACTCTGGGCCTTTGGCACTCTCTCTCAGCTCTTCAGCTCAAGGCTAGCACTCTACTTGAGCCACTGTGCCACTCCGGCTTTTTCTGCTTATGTAGTGCTGAGAAATCAAACCCAGGGCCTCATGCATGTGAAGCAAGCACTCTACCACTGAACCACCTTCCCAGCCTCCCAAATTATTTTTAATTGTTATTGTAAAGCTGATGTACAGAAGGGTTACAGTTTCATAAGTCAGGTAATGCTTTTTGAACAGTGTTACCTCTTCCCTCATTTTCTCCCAGTTTTTCCCTCCTCGTTTCCTTCTCAGACTAGTTGTTTAGTTTATTTTTCAACATAGTGTCTAGTGAGTATCATTGCTGCTTTTGTTCACCCCCTGTCCTACCATTTCTGTCTTCCCCCTACCTTCTCCAAAACATATAAACTTACAAACAAGATGAAAGATACAGATAACAAAAACAGAAACAAAGGGGAAAATTCTCTTGTTTCCTGGAGTTTCTGTCAGTAAAAATCATTTTATGTATTATGTGCTGTTTATATAGCATATGTTATCATATACTATATCATGTAAGTATTGAGCATTTGTGGTCTGCCCCTAATAACATCCTCTTTTGGTCTCATTGTGCAAATATGTAGAGTCCTATATAATTTATCATGTCCAAATGATCATTATTATTTATACTAACAATAACAGATGCTGGCCAGATGCAGACAAAATGCTGTTGGTAGGAATGTAAACTTGTTCAACCACTCTGGGAAGCAGTATGGAGATTCCTCAAAAGACTAAACATAGAGCTCCCCTATGATCAAGCAACTCCAGTCCTTGGCATTTATCCAATAGACCACAACCATAGCCATACTAAAGCTACCAGCAAAATCACGTTCATTGAAATATTGTTCAACATAGCCAACATATGTAATCAACCCAGATGCCCCTCAGTAGACAAATGGATCAAAAAATATGGTATATATACACAATGGAATTCTACTTATCCACCAGAAGACTGATATTGTACCATTCAGAAGGAAATGGAAAGACTTGGAAAAATTATATTAAAGTAACCTAGAGCCAAAGAAACATAGATTTCATCCTTTCCCTCATTTGTGGTAGCTAGAATGTGCCTGTAAATCTACAAGTAAACACACTGGATAGTAAAAGAAAAAAATAGACTGTTTTCTTGGTGGGCAAGAAAGCAAAACATCTTAGAAATATGTAATTGTAATTATGTATAATTTTACTCTACTCCACTTACTTTTAAAAGCATTTCTTTACTAGACTTGTAGAATTTTTCTTAGTCATATACATAGGAATTATACTTAATTCGAAGCAAGCCTTAGGAAACTCTCAAAACTCTTCCTCAAAATCAATCTGAGAATGACATCATCTGTCTTTAATCTCAGACACTCAGATGATGGAATTACCAAGTAACAGTCTCAAGCTAGCCCTGTCAAAATTAAGATCTTACGTGTAACATAATGACTGGGGTATCAATCAACTGATAGAATATAGGCCTCTAAAGCCTGTAACCCTGAGTTGGAACCTCAGTACCAACAAAATAAAAAAGAGAGAAATAAAATTAAGAGAGCTAGAGAGAAAGAGAGAGAGAGACGAAAAGGAAGAGAGAGTGAACATTGAAGAGAAAGATACATAAGTTCCCTAAAAGAATGAGTCTGTACTCTTTTTTATTTCCTTATTGTGATTAAGTGATTAAATTTTTTTGGTATAGTAATGTTTAGCTAAAGTCACAAACACATTTAACCTTCACAAGGAGAATTGTCATTATCATGGTCTATAAAGCTTATGAATTCTACAAACTTTGACAGTACAACTATTTCTTCCAAATCAGCTGATATGTACATTTCTTTCCTTTTGCTTAGTGTAAGCTGTTCCCTCTTTCCCTCTCATTCCCTCCCTCCTGTCCTTCAATTGCTTAGTTTGTTTTCATCAATGTCCAGTGCAGGTGATGGGCCCCTCTGCTGTATTTTTTCACCTGTTTCCCTCTGATTCTATGCCCTCCTCCTAACTTCCCTGATGTACAAATGTATATACCATATGTGGGGTCAAAAACATAGACTCATCTAAAAACAAAGCAACAAATTAAGAAGTCCTTTGTTTCTTGAGTCCTGTTTACTATCATATCTCCTTGTGCTTTGAATTTAACATCTGTAAGAGTGTGCACTCTTACATTGCACATATACTTATGCGTAATTTCCAATCTGAAGGACTGGAGAGAATTCCATTTGTACTTGGAGGATAAAGTATGGTAATGTAGGTAGAATGAGCATATGTTCGAGATTTATAGGCTTAAGCATAGGCTCCAGAATTTATTCTACCCTTCAGTGAAGGGAGTGAAAACATGATCTTGATCTATACTTGCTAAATAAAGCACGCTAGATGGACTATATTCTTTTAAATCAAAGTCGGAAGGACCTGGACACCTGGTAATTAGATATATGGTGAATTAGGGCTTAAGCTTGCAGTGAAGCATAGGCCAGGCAGTGACAAAGAACCAGAAGTATGAGAGCAAATAAGCTTAAAATACTGTCTGGAAAGCAAATCAAACTAGGTTCATTGAATAGTTCTGTATCTCTCACTTACCTACTTCAGCATTTCACAGACTGCTGATAATAGAACAGAAATTAAATGCTTGCAACCATAAGATTCTTGGTTTGGCAAGACCTCTCTGAGGGCTCCAAGCCTGGTATTTCATTTCCAGTTTTTTAAAAAACTATTGTATTATTAATTAAAGAGGAAATAAGCTGGATAGCATGCACCATTATAAAAGCCACTTGGAGTTCATTTTTATGTTCGACTCAAGACTGGAAAAGGTCTTGTCTGTGCACATGCTGCTGAAGCATAGAGTGTACTGAGTGTTCTGACCTTCTTTATTAGGTTGAGGTACCCTGAACCCAAGCAGGTAGAAACTCTGAAATAGCTGTGAACCTTTCCTAATAACCTAAATATGATTGGCTGTGATTGTGATCTGAGAAGTGAGTGGTTAGCGTTATTCTGAATTAGATGAGAAAAGTTAAACCCATGAGCTCATCTGATCTTCTATTCAATGCTTGCCTCAGTCCGGGGCTTGATTAGCAAGAGACCTCTTTTTGTAGGCAAATCTGTAAAATGTTTCACCCCTTAAGGTCTCCATTAGGATTATAAAGCTGCACAATTGAAAAGGGGCATTTAATATATATAGGGCATTAGTGGCTCATGCCTATAATTGAGGGCATTGGTGGCTCATGCCTATAATCCTAGCTACTTAGCTTTTAATGATGGTGTTTTAATGAATTGAGGTAAAATCCCCACACAATAGAATTTACTTTTTTGTTGTTGTTGTTGGTTGTGGGGCTTGAACTCTGGGCCTGGGCACTGTCAGCTCTTCAGCTCAAGACTAGCACTCTACCACTTGAGCCACAGCACCACTTCTGGTTTCCTGGTGGTTTTTTGGAGATAAGAGTCTCACAGAATGTCCTGCCCAGGCTGACTTTGAACTGTGATCCTCAGATCTCAGCCTCCTGAGTAGTTGGGATTACAGGCCTGAGCTATTGGCACCCAGATAGAATTTACAATTTTAAGTAAAACAATGCAATGGGGTGCGTTTTAATATATTCATAAAGTCACATAATGATTTCCACTATTTAACTCCAGAATATTTTCATCTCCTTGCAAAGAAACCTTAGATGTTAGCTGTCTTTGTTTTCTGCCATTCCCTCACAAAACCTTTGGCAATCATTAATCTATTTTCTACACTTGTCTATTTATATTAATAGAAAATTTCATATGAATGGGATCTTAGGAAAAAATCTTTCCAAATTTTATTAAATATATTAATTATACATGTATATAAAGTACTTGGATTATATTTATTGTCATTATACTCTCTGACCCTCTTACCCTTCTCATTGGTCCCAGATAGTTCCCATTGGACTTTCATGTCTTAAAAAACAAAAACAAAAACAACTACATTCCACATATGAGAGAAAATGTGATTATTTGTATTTTTAAATCTGGCTTTTTGCTTAACATGATGATCTTCACTTCATTTACAATGCTGGTAAATGACATAATTTTGTTGGCCAAAACAGGGGAATCAAATATCATTGGGCATATATACCACACTTTATCCATTCATCTATGGGTTGGCACTTAAATGTCCCCTGTAACTTGGCTATTGTGCATAATGGGCATGCAAATGTCTCTATTTTATGCTGATTTTGTAAAATATCTTTTATCACTAGTTTGCTTATTTTTACCATGAAAAGCTGCTTTCCTTTGTCAAATGCTTTTTCTTGGACTATTAAGATATTGTGTATTTTCTCCTCTATTTTGTTAGTGTGAGTGTAGAATGACTTATGTGCATATGTTAAACCACCTTTGCATTCCTGGGATTTATCTCACTTGGTCATGTCTAATTTTCTATTACTACTGAATTCAATTTGCTTGTACGGATGGTTTGTGATTTATGGTGGTTTTTCTATTTTTTAACTTTATAATGGTATGAAAGAGATAATGTATTCAGTAGCTTTCTACTTTGACATTTAAATTTCCATCTTTTCCCAGACAGTTGATATATGGTCCTAATTCTTTTGCAATGTTCTACCATAGGCTAGTGTCAATTCTGATTATGTGTAAGGAAGGCCAGTCTGGTATGATGCGCAGAGTCTACAAATGCACTTTTGTTATACAATATTTTCAAGTTATGACAAGTTTACTAGGATACAACTTATTGTTATTTATGGAGTGTCTTATTCTTAGTTGAGTAGTATCTTATTTTCTTGAAGATTCTTTGTGTGTGTGTGTGTGTGTGTGTGTGTGTGTGTGTGTGTCTGTGTATTTGTGTGCCAGTACTAGGGCTTGAACTGAGGGCATGGGCAGTACACCTGAACATTTTTGCTCAAAGCTAGTGCTCTCCTACTTGAGCTACAGCTCTACTTCTGGCTTTTTATTTTGATGATTAATTGGAAATAAGACTCTCATGGGATTTCCTCTCTACACTGGCTTTGAACCATTGTCCTCAGAACTCAGACTCCTGTGTAGCTAGAATTACAGACATGAGCCACCAGCAACTAGTTTAATGATTCTTAAAATGTATTGCACATATGCATTTTTTTCTTTCTTGTTAGGTCTTCAATTTTATGATCAGATTCTTACTAATGTTATGGAATTGGTTGAGAATTGTCTCATTCTCCTACTTTTTTGAAACAGTCTGCAAAGAATTGATGTTAATTAATCTTTAAGCATGCAATTGAATTTACCAATGAACATTGGTCCCAGGGACTTTTATTTTTATTTATTTATTTTTATTGTCAAGGTGATATACAGAGAGGTTACAGTTGTATAAGTAATGTAATAAGTACATTTCCTGTCAAACTTGTTTCCCCTTCCCTCATTTTCCAGGGACTTTTAATCACAGGAAAATTTTGTTTCCTTTTGATTATTCAAATTCTTTCTTTATCATACATTTAAGTTTTTTTCTTATTTAATCATATTCAGTAGTTTGCTTCTTTCTAGGAATTTGTTAGCATGTGAATCTATACATTTCTCATTTTTGAGCCCTTCAATTTTTGTAGAAATATTTACCTGCTAATTTTAATCTTTGAATCTGAAACTTTTTTCCACATCTTGGTCATTATAGCTAAAGGTTTATAGATTTTGTTAAACTTTCCAGAAAACAACAAAACTGCATTTGCTTTTCTCTTTCCTTTTTTTCCCGTTTACATATTTCTTTTTTAATCGTTTGTTTTTTTAACTTCTGTTTTATTTAAGCTTAATTTTGCGGGGTAATTTCTTAATGTACCTACATGGTTGTTCTGAGATCCATTTTCTGTTTTTTTAAAATGTAGGTGTCACCACTATATCTTTTCCAAGGTGCCCTCCTTTTTCTGCATATCATAATTATTGATTGGTATTTTTTAATATTGAATTTCTTAAATTCAGATTCTTTTCTAAAAGCATGTTGTTTAATTTGAATACATCTGAACTTCTCCAATTTTTACTTCTATTACTTATTTCTGATTTAGCCTACTGTAGTTGGAGAGCATACTTTGTATGATTCTAATCACTTAAATTTACTGACAGTGATTTGTGGCTAAAATCCTATTCTGTCCGTGATATTATTTCATGTGTATTTGACAAAGTGTACCTTCTCATTTTCTTGAATGTGGAGTACTAAATCTTTAACTGAAACTCTTAGGTTCAGTTGGTTTGTTGTATGATTCAACTTTCCTATAGCTTTTGTTGGTCTTGTTATTCCTTGCATTTATTGAAAGTATTGAATTGTGAATTGAGCATACTATTATTATTGAAGTGCATGTTCCTCTCCTTGATTCTGCCAGCTTCTATTTTGTATGTTGTCATACTCACTTCTTAGGTACATAAATTTTTATAATTATTTTGTTTTTCTGAGGAATTGACATTCAATTTTATTTGAGATTTTGATTCTAAAGTATGTAGATAACATATAATTGGAACAGTTAAAAAATGTATTTTTGGGGGCTGGGAAGGTGGCTCAGTGGTAGAGCGCTTGCCTTGCATGCATGAGGCCCTGGGTTCCATTCCCCAGCACCACATAAGCAAAAAGAAAAAAAAAAGCTGGAAGTGGTGCTATGGCTCAAGTGGTAGAGTCCTACCCTTGAGCTGAAGAGCTGAGGGACTGTGCCCAGGCCCACAGAGTTCAGGCTCCATGACCGGACCCCCCCAAAAAATCTATTTTTGTATTCCCTTTTATTTAATGTTTTAAGTTCATTTATATTTTATATAATTGCTGATATGATTGAATTTATGTGATTACATTATTTCTGTGCCTTATATTTTTTCTTCTTTATTCCATCACTACCCTCTTTTATGTTAAATACATACTGTATAGGGCACTAATTATTGTATGGTTTCTTTTTACATATATGATATGTAACATATATGACACTATATATGATGTGTGCTACATACAAGGCATATATATAACATTTATGTAATATAATGTATATGTATACAATTCATATATGTGATTATGTTACATATAACTATGCATGTTAAATATATCTATACCTATCATAATATATATATATATATATATCATATTATATATAATAGTTTTCTTAGCAGTTTTTTCCTGGATCATAATTAACATTATTAATTAAAGTACCCTGCTTTAGATTAAAGCCAAGTGAATCACAATAATTTATAAGACTGAGCTCTTATATAGTTCTACCACTCATTGTGCTATTATCACTACAGATTTCATATTTTATACATGTTGTGCTAGGAACCTAGATTAATATTGTATTATGGATCTAGGATTATATAATATAGGGGAAAAGGAATTATAAAAAAGTACATTCAACCTGACATTTGCATTCACTTAGGTTATTTTTATCTTAAACTGTGGTCTTCATTTCATTGGATTATATGGATTCAAGTGACCCTTTGATCAGTTTTGTGCCAGTATTGAACTTCAAGCCTGTGCTCTGTCCCTTAGATTTGTTGTTCAAGGGTAGCATTGTACTACTTGAGCCATACCTCCATTTCTGAATTTTTGATGGTTAACTGGAGATAAGTGTTTCATGGACTTTTCTGCCTAGGTTGGCTTTTTAACTGTGATTCTCAGATCCTAGCCTCCTGACTAGATGGGATTACAGGTTTGAGCCACAAGCACTGGGCTCATTTTTTTTCTTTAAAGCACTCTTTAGCAGATATGCACAACAGTTCTATCAACAGATTGTCCTCATGTTTATTAATCGGTGGAAGTGTTCTTACTCAGTTTTGAATGAGTTTTGAATTGTCTTTTTTGTTTCATTTTTTATTAGTAGGTTTTTTTATTATGAAAATATCGTACAGAGGAGTTACAATTACATGAGCAAGGTAATGAGTACATTTCTTGTCAAGCATTGTTGCCTCCTCCTTTGTTTCCCCTTATCATTCCTGCCCTCCCATCTCCTCCCACTCCAAAGTTTTAAAGTTCGTTTTTGACATAGCATCTTGTACATCTCATTGTTGCAATGGGTCCACCTGTATCCTTATTTAAACTATTTGTTTTTTTCCCTTCCCTTCCCCAAATTATACCAACATCAAATACAGTGAAAACCATGGGGGAGGGACATACAAGCAACAAAAAAATCACCTTATAAATATGTTAGAAACAATAGCAAGAAAGAAAAACCACTGGAGTCCTTATCTTGGGGTTCATTTTGATTAACATCAACTTACCTGACCTTTTCTTCTTGTCTCAGACATATACTAGTTATTGCAAATAAGGGACTAGAATGGAAGAAAGACAGCCTCTTCAGTAAATGGTGCTGGCAAAATTGGTTAATCACTTGAAGAAAACTAAAGCTAGATCCTTTTTTTTTTTGTCAGTCATGGGGCTTGAACTCTGGGCTTGGGCACTGTCCCTGTGCTCTTCAGCTCAAGGCAAGCACTGTACGGCTTGAGTCACAGGGCCACTTCCGGTTTTCTAGTGATTTTGATTGGAGATAGGAGTCTCAGGGACTTTCCTGACTGGGCTGCCTTTGAACCGTGATCCTCAGATCTCAGCCTCCGGAGTAGATAGGATTACAGGCATGAGCCACCAGCCACCGGCTAAAGCTAGATCTTTATATATCACCCTGCACCACAATCAACTCCAAATGTATCAAAGACCTTGGAGTCAAAGCAGGCACCCTGAAAACATTACAGGACCGAATAGGAGAAACCCCTGGTCTCCTTTGCACAGGCCGAAATTTTCTTAATAAAGACCCAGAAATACAACAAATCAAAGAAAGGTTGGACAAATGGGATTGCATGAAATTGCAGAGCTTCTACATGGCAAAGTACATAGCTAGCAAGATCAATAGAAAGCCCACGGATTGGGAAAAGATTTTCACTAGCCATACAATGGACAAGGGTCTCATATCTAAAATATACTTGGAACTCAAAAAATTAAATTCCCCAACAACAAATCCTCAAAGAAACAACTGTTCAATTAATAAGTGGGCTAAAGACTTACAGAGAAATTTCTCTGAAGAGGAAAGAAGGATGGCCAATAGACTCATGAAGAAATGCTCAACCTCTCTAGCCATAAAAGAAATGCAAATCAAAACAACATTGAGATACCACCTCACTCCAGTTAGAATGGCAAAAATCAAGAACTCTAATAACAACAGATGCTGGAGGGGATGTGGACAGAAGGGAACTCTACTGCATTGTTGGTGGGAGTGTAAACTTGTTCAACCACTTTGGAAAGTAGTATGGAGGTTCCTCAAAAGACTCCACATAGAGCTCCCCTATGACCCAGCAATCCCACTTTTGGGCATTTACCCAAATGATCATAAACAACACCATACTAAAGCCACCAGAACAACTATGTTTATTGCAGCATTATTTACCATAGCTAAGATATGGAACCAACCCAGATGCCCCTCAGTAGATGACTAGATCAAGAAAATGTGGTATATATACACAATGGAATTCTATGCCTCCATCAGAAAGAATGACATTGCCCCATTTGTTAGGAAATGAAAAGGCTTGGAAAAAATTATATTAAGTGAAGTAAGCCAGACCCAAAGAAACATAGGTCCCATGGTTTCCCTTATTTGCAATCTTTTTTGTTTCTTTGATTACTTTCCCATGACTTCTGGCAGCTTTTTGACCTCTGTGGTTTCAATTGAGAACTTAATACTAAGCTTAGTGAGGATTCTTTTTGTGTGATGATTTGTTCTTCTCTTATTGCATTTATCACTCTTTCCTTGTCTTTATTTTGACAATGATTTATCTAGATAGTCTTTTCTGTTTACATTGCATATCTTAATCTCATTTCTGAGCAAAGATTTCAATGCTTCCAAGTTCCCTTCTCTTTTCCTGTCGTAATTCATGATGATTGCCTTTGTTCTTTGCAATAAGAAAATAAAAGGCTTTCAATATTTTATCATTAACTTAAATATTATGCAGGTGCTAGAGGGTTGTATAAATAACATATCAGATGAATGGACATCTCTATATGTTTCTAATCTCAGTGTTGGAAGATGCAGTTTTATTTTTACTTTGTATATATTTTTGTGATAAATGTTTTAAAAATTTCCACCAAATTATTTTGTCTTCTCCTAAGATGATCAAGTAGTATATGTTCTTTATTTTGTAAGTATACTGTACTACTTACAAAGATGTAAAAAATTATTTCACTGATATAGTAAAGCTGATTTCATCTCTTTAATACCCATTTTATGTATCACTGCACTTGGTAATAAGAAAATTTTTATGACTATTATTATGAGAGATTACCCTGTGAATTTACCTATAACATCTTTGTTAAGATTAAATATTCAAATACCAATGACTGTTTAAAATAATTTAAGAGGAGTTCTGGGAAGATGGCAGAGGAGAAGCTGGAATCTGAACAAGCTCTCGCATAGAAAGCAGTTTTAGAGTTCCAGTGAACAGTCCTAAGCCAGAGAATCACACCAAGTGTGCCATCACAGGACAGAGAGTTAGTCAAGAGAGGGGAAGCCAAGGAAACACATCAGCTGCCGCTGCAGCGGCAGGGTCGCGGCGGCGACCACCGCCGCGGGGTCATACCTGAGACACAGAGAGTCCGGGACGAAGGACCCAGACGCAGCGGACGAGCGGATTCTACTCAACACCAACAAGAACCAACAAGGAGCGGACATCTTCATCCTGCTGTTTGCAGACCAGAGACGACCCAGGATCCCATGGTTTCCCTTATTTGCAATATCTAGTATAGGTATGAGTCAAGCGGAAAAGGTCAGATAATGTGATGTTAGGAAAATGAACCCTTAAATATGTATTTTAATGTTTTCGTTTCTTTCATGCATGTGTTTCTAACGCATTTATAAGATTATTTCTTTGTTGCTTTGTATGTCCCTCCCCCACAGTGTAACCCCCGCTTTCACTATATTTGATGTCAGTATAACATGTGGAGGAGATGGGGACAAAGAAGTCGTTTAAGGATTCAGGTGGACCTGTTACAACAATGAGAAGTGCAAAATGTCAGGTCAAAACCAGCTTTACAATGTCGGTTTTGGGGGGGGAGGGGGGTATAATTAGGTGGGGGGAGGGGGGAGGCTGGGAAGGGAGGTGAAGGGTAAAGAAAGGAGGAGGCTGCAATGCTTGGTAAGAAATGTATGCATTATCCTGCCCATGTAATTGTAGCCCCTCTGTACAGTATGTTCTCAAATAAAATAAAATAAAATTTAAAAAAAAGTCAAAGGATGAAATATAATAACAAACATCATCCACAGAAAAGTCTACAGTGTGGCCAGAGCCACCTTTCCTCAAAACACATGTCCTTTCAAGAAACAAGCTGGTATCAGTAGCGTGTACTGGAAATGCAAAGTAGAAAGCATTTACCTGGCTGGCTCACAAGGCTAAAAGACTGAAAACAAAAGCTGCAAAACCATATTCCGCTTGAATATGTAAACGCAAAAACCCTCAGTAAGATATTAACACATCACAATGTATATGCTTCAAAATTAACAAGAGTGAGGGAAGGGCTGGGTTGGGAAGAATGGGCCAGATATTGAAAGGAGATGGGAAGGGCAAGGGAAAGCACAGAAATGGTGGGACAAACCCACGTTGCCCAAATATTAATTTACTGTTAGAAACTTTAAAATATCATGAGATGCTAGATGTGGTGCATACCTGCCATCCTAATATTGGAAAGTGTGAAGAAGGAGGATGGTAAATGTGAGTCAAGTTCAGGCTACATCGCGAGTCCAGAGCTAGCCTATACTCCATAGCAAAACTCTGTCTAAAAAGCAAAACAGCAACAACAACAACAAAACCAACAAGGGCTCAGGACGTGATAAGGTGCTTGCCTAGCATATTCAAGGGATTTAGGCTCAATCTCTTGACCCACAAAACAACTAATGCAGCAGTGATATTCACTAGACATTATGTTAAAAATGAAGGATACAACTTGTAGGGGAGGGGGGTCAGAAGGAAAAAACAGAGAAAAAGAGGTGACACTATTCAAAGAAATGTATGCATTTTCTGATATATATAATGGTAACCCCTCTGTACATAACCTTTACAATAAAAATGCATTGTAGTCATAAAAAAATAAAATAATTTAAGAATTATTCCTAGTCTTTCTGTTCTTGAGAATCCTTGATATCATTTTTCTATAATCAAAGTCTCCAGCAGTGATTCATATCTTAACAGTTTTAATTAATGAGCTAATTTCTTTTTAATTTTTTTTTGCATTTTTTAAATTGTGAAAATACCACACAGAGGGGTTACAATTACATGGGCAAGGTAATGAGTACATTTCTTATCAAGCATTGTTGCCTCCTCCTTTCTTTCCCCTTACCATCCCTTCCAATCTCACCCCCCACCCCCCCCCACCCCCCAGCTGCCTACCCCCCCTCTGATTTCTTAATTGAAATAAAACTTGAATTTTCTCCTTCTAATATTGGTGCTTATTTCCAAATATTAATATAAATTATGTTCAAAGACTGTATTGCTTTGTGGTTTTGAGTTATTATAACTTGCCACCCCAGAATTTTTATTTAGTTTCTACTTTATAGTTGTTTTTTTTTCTGGTGGAATTCATCTTCTCATCATTTTTGTTTATGGATTAATTGCTCTATGCTTACATCTGTGAGATTTCATTCCTTTTCTTATTCTTTTCTTATTCTTTTGTACTCTCTTCCCTTCTTTTCTCCTTTCCTCTCCCTTCTGCTCATTTTACCTGCTTCTATCTTCTACTCCCCTCCCATTTACTCTCTTCCCCTGAACACTCCTTCCCTCCCTTCCTCTCTCTTCCTTTTCTTTCTTTTTTATTATTAATAAGATTTTGTATTGTGAAAATACCATACAGAGGGGTTACAATTACACGAGCAAGATAATATGTACATTTCTTATCTTTTTGACTGGATCTGTTTACATAGTTCAGACTGGCCTTGAATGGTTGCTCCTCCTGCCTCAGCCTTCCAAGAACTGATACGATAAGTTATGCATACCCTACTATGCCTGGCTTTAAATTCATTATGTTAAAATCTATGTTGGATATCTCTAATATCTCTATCAGCTACGACCTTTGTGAAATTTCTGTGTTGTTTGCTTTTCATTTTGTTCTATTTAATAGTGTATGTTCTAGTTACTGTGTATGACATTGTGAGGGCTGCTTCAAAATATGCTACAGACTGGGTGTCTTAAACAACAGAAATTTGTTATTTTTTTCACAGTTATGAGGACCAGAAGTGTGAAATCAAGGATGCATAAGAATTTGTCCTCTCTGAGGCTCTAAATGATTTGTTTAAGGCTTCTCTCCTTAGTTTATAGTTGGCTATCTTCTCTCTCTGTGTATCAACATTTGTCATTAGTTTTCCTGCAATGTACATCTGACTCTTTGCCTAATTCAGTCTTTACATTTACTCAGTTAATTTTTGTTGTCCTATACTGAAATGTGAATAGTCAGTGGCATAGTCATGATACTCCATTAACAGAATATAGTTTGATCTTTTTCATTCTCTTGGTTTACTTGTTCTTTATCCCCTCTACCCTCCTTCCGTTTTATCTTCCATTTTGCCTTCATTAGTAGTCCCCATTAATCTTTAATATCCTTGATTTGTTTTGCTTTGATTTGATTCCCTATCTAATTGTCACAAATGAGGGAAACCTTGTATTTGTAAGACTGATTTATTTCTTTTTAAAAATACTTTTATTGATATTGTGGAGTTGATGTGTACAGAGGGATTGCAGTTATATAAGTCAGGTAATGAGTACATTATTTTTGAACAGTCTCACCTCTTCTCTCCTCTCCCAGTTTTTCCCTACACACACACACACACACACACACACACACACACACACACACACACACACACACACACACACACACAGATACAAACACACATATCACTTTTTTTTGTCAGTCATGGGGCCTGAGTGTTGTCCCTCAGCTCTTCAGCTCAAGGCTAGAACTCTATCACTTGAGCCACAGGGCCACTTCCGGCTTTTCCTGATTATGTGGTGCTGAGGAATCGAACCCAGGGCTTCAGGCATGCAAGGCAAGCACTCTACCACTGAGCCACCTTCCCAGCCCCAGATTTCTGATTTTTTAAATGTAGTCATACATAGTAATAAACTTCACTCTTAGAGCCACTTCGATTGCATTTCATAGATTCTGGTTTGCTGTGTTTCAATTTTCATTTCCTTCTAGGATTAAGTTTTATTTTGTCTGTTATTTCTTCAATGACTCACTGGCTAAGCAAGAGTAGGGTAGTGTCTCTTGCTGTTGATTTATAGTTTTATATCATTGTGGTCTGATAAAACATACAAGGTTAATTTATCTTTTTTTTATTTGTTAAGACTTGCTTTATGTCCTCAAATGTGATTTATTTTAAAGAAAGTTCCATGAGCTGTTAAAAGAATATGTATTCTACAGACTTTGAATGGAGTATTTTGTAGATGGCTATTAAGTCTATTTGATTTATAATATCATTTAATTCTGAAGTGTCTTGATGACTTATTCCACTAGTGAGGTTGTGGAATTGAAGTCACACCCTGAATTGCTGTGTTGGTATCTATCTATACTTTTATGACTAGTACTCTTTGTTTTGTAAAATTAGGCACATTGACATTGGGTGCTATTACATATACAATTGCTATATTCTCTTATGAAGTAACATTATTTTGTCTCTTCTGATTAATTTTGCTTTGAAATATGGGTATTTGGCTTCTTTTATCTGGAATATATATTTTCAATATTTTTACTTGGAGTCTGTAAGTGTGGATGTCAGTTTAAGATGTTTCTTGTATACAACCAAAAGAAAGAAAATAAACAACAGCATCGAAAAACATGGTTAAGTCTTTATGATTTTGAACCCAGTCTATCTATTTGCATCTTTTAATTAGAAAACTGAAGTAAGTAGCATTTGAGTTATTATTTAAGGGTATGTAGTGATCTCTTTTATTTTACTCTCTTTGTATTGTTTGATTCTTTCCAAATTCTCATCTGCTTAAGGTGCTCCTCAGGTAATTTTATCTTTTCTTGTGTTCTTGTTTTATTTCCTCTTCTGTGTAGAAGATCTTTAAGTATCTTCTCAGTGCTAGCTTAGCGGTCATGAATTCTTTAGTTTGAAAGATATTTGTCCTTCACTTATGAAGAGTAGTTTTATTAGTTTCAGTAATCTAAATTGGCAATTATTTTTCTCTCCGGATACTCCCTTGGCTTTTAGAGTGTCTGTGGAAAGACATCTACTGTTATTTTGATGGATTTGACTTTACACGTGACTTGGTACTTTTCTCTTGCAGTTTTTACTGTTCTTACTTGGGCTCTATACTTTATGTCTCACTTGTATGTGACATGGAGAAGTTCTTATCTAGTGTTTGAGGAGCCCTCTGTACTTGGATAACCAAGCCAGGAACCATTAGTCAGGAAACTTTCTATTACTTTATTGAGTATATTTCCTATACATGTAGCTTGCGTATCTTCTTGTACTAAGCAGTGGAGAACTTAAAAATTTACATGAAGGAATTTTTTATTTTGTATTTTGTTTATATCCGTGTACACATTTCTGTTTTGGGTGAAGGTAATACTAATAATTAGAAGTTTTCAAAACAAATATCAATAATTATCTGTAGGAGTCAAGATTTATCATCATTTTTAAAATATTATTTTCTATGTAGGAATAAGAAATTTCCTTCCTGAAGTGCCCTTAAGAATCTTCATGGTGGGGGAGGGGAGGATTGGGTAGGGGGGTGGGGGGGGAGGATGGGAAGGGATGGGAAGGGGAAACAAAGGAGGAGGCTACAATGCTTGATAAGAAATGTACTCATTATCTTGCCCATGTAATTGTAACCCCTCTGTACAGTATTTTCACAATTTAAAAAAAAAGAATCTTCATGGTCAAAGTGGTTTTATCCATATAAAATGTCTACAAACAATAGTGAGAAAATAATCAAAAATTTAAATTTGTTCACATTTGGATAGTTTTGAATTTTCTCAGATGAGTATGTATTAACATTAAATGTGCTTAAATAGGGATACAGGTGAACCCACTGCAACAATGAGATGTACAAGTCGTTAATGTCGAAAACGAACTTTACAACTTTGGTGCGGGGGGGGGGGCGGGGCGGGGGGAGCAGGGAGGATTGGGTGGGGGGGCGGGGGAAGGATGGGAAGGGATGGGAAGGGGAAACAAAGGAGGATGTACAATGCTTGATAAGAAATGTACTCATCTTGCCCATGTAATTGTAACCCCTCTGTACAGTATTTTCACAATTAAAAAAGGAAAAAAAAAACATTAAATGTGAAATGAAACCATAGCTTTTTTTTCTTTGAATCAGTTTGATTTAGTGTAAATCCTTGCTCTATCTGTATAGCATGACCACTTGAGAGATTAACACTGAACTTTAATGGTAGAAACCACCGAGAATTGTACTCATTAGCTTTATTCTTCTGTTCTTTTCCATATTGTCAGTGAGAGATTAATTATCATAACAATATTTAATCTTCAAAATAACCTGAAACCAAGTTATTGTCTTAAGAATTATTACATTAGTTTTTCATAAATTGTTTTGTTAGGAAAAATAACAACTATTGTAGCTCCTTTTCTCTTTCTTATTTCCCTCTGTCCCTCTCTCCCTTCTTTCTTTCTCTTTTCTCCCTCCCTCCCTCCCTCCCTCCCTCCCTCCCTTCTTCTTTCCTTCCTTCCTTTCTTCCTTCCTTCCTTCCTTTCTTCCTTTCTTTCTTTCTTTCTTTCTTTCTTTCTTTTTTTCTTTCTTTCTTATCTTTCTTCCTTCCTTCCTTCCTTCCTTCCTTCCTTCCTTCCTTCCTTCCTTCCTTCCTTCCTTTCTTTCTTTCTTTCTTTCTTTCTTTCTTTCTTCCTTCCTTCCCTTCCTTCCTTCCTTCCTTCCTTCCTTCCTTCCTTCCTTCCTTCCTTCCTTCCTTCCTTCCTTTCTTTCTTTCTTTCTTTCTTTCTTTTCTTTCTTTCTTTCTTTCTTTCTTTCTTTCTTTCTTTCTTTCTTTCTTTCTTTCTTTCTTTCTTCCTTTCTTCTTTCTTTCTTTTTCTTTCCTGTACTAGGACTTGAACTCAGAGCTTGGTACTCTTGCTTAGCTTTTTCACTGGCAACTGGGACTCTACCACTTGACTCACATGTCTAGTTTTTGCTTTTTCCTGCTTATTTGAAGGTGAAATTCTTATGGATTTGTCTGCCTGAGATGAATCCAAACTGCAGTCCTCACATTTTAGACTTCTTTGTAGCTGTGATTATAGACCTGGGCCATGATTAATGCCTGTTTGTGATACAATTTATTAAGCACATATCATTTGCTAACTGTGAAGCTCTATGCTTTAAATACACATTATATTATGTTATGTTGCTATGCTATATTCTATATATTATATTAACCACCAAAGTATCATGGAGTTACTGATATTAACTCCAAGCCACTGGTTTAAGAACTAAGTTTGTTCTGCTGGGTATGTGGGTTGCGACTGGGAGCCAGAAGTTTTTGTTCTTGTTCTTGTTTTGTTTTGTTAAATCTCCCTGCAAAAGAAAAAAAACTGAGAAAAATGATTTTGTATATGAGAATGTCAATTTTATATATACACACACACACACACACACACACACACACACACATTTGAAGCATTAACATTGAACCAACCAGATGATGAGGCATATGTACCATCAGGGTGAATGAAAAGAAAGGGACTCTGGGTTGAGGACAAATTCTTGGCAGGTGTGGGAGGAAGCATGGAACCTATTTGTGAAATGTGAAATAATTGTATTAAATAAATTGCAATGGACTTTTTAATTGACAAGACTAATTTATGCGATGGAAGTCTGTTCTCAGCCTGCTCTGCTTGTCTTCACAGAGATGAGGTCAATCTGTCTTCTGCAGGAGAGGTGGGTGTCCTCATTGGCTACTGTCCACAGCAAGATGCTTTGGATGACCTCTTGACTGGTTGGGAACATCTCCATTACTACTGCAGTTTACGCGGGATTCCAAAGCAGTGCAGCCTGGAGGTAAGTATCCTTGGTTTACCTGAAGAAAAGAATGCAAGGCCTACAGATCTGTCCCCAGACATTAGTCTTCCTCCTGAAAATAGGAGTCATAGTAGCTGATAAACTTTACAGGAAGACATTTTCTAATGTTAAAAGTGTATGTGTCACATAGCCATTATATAGGCAAAGCATATTTTGATGAGGATATCATGTGGAAGGTATTAAATTCAAATAACATCATTTTCCATGCATTGAACTGTGAGTTTAGAGTCATGAACAAATGTCTTTACTAGGCTTGCAGGGGAGAGGAGGGGCCACGGATCATGCGTGGAATTGGGGAGTTATTGGAATGGATGGCTTCCTGGTGAGTGGGCTGACAGATTCCTGTCAGAGGCTCCTTTTCTGGGTGTCCTCACTTCGCCGTATGAGAGCAAATGGAGAAGCAGAAGGAACCAAGATGCAAAACTAAACTGCCACTGCCCTTGATGCAATCCATAATCAGAAAAGCAAAATAACAACCTTGTTAGAGAGCTCAGAACACATTCCCCATTGGGAACTGCCAGAAAGACACATGCTGAAGATAGGCTTTTACCATCTCTTTGTCTGAGATGCTTCCTGGAGTTCTGGATTCTGAGCAAGAAGCAGAGAAATGTGGATTATGTGATGTATTTTCAAGCAGCATCTGTAGGAGACAGAACTTCCTAGGAGTCACAAGAGACAAAACTAATAGCCACTGCCTTCAGCAGCCCATGGAAAGTCATTCTCTGTGCTCTTCTGGCCATACTTCAAACTCTTGTTTCTCATTTCTGCTTTGCAATTTCAAGTGAAATTACAACAGAAGCTCCACCTCCTCCTTGTTCAGACCCTGTATCCCCTCTTAACAAAGCACAGATAACTGACTGCTCCACAAGAGACTCTTATTGCAGTTAAATGGTTCTGGGAAGACAGTACTAATGGCGGGCTCTGTGTTAATAGGTGTTTTATCTGCCAGCTTTCCCTTGTTAGCTTTAATGAGAGCGGCAGATGCTTGATAAAGCTGTAAGTAGCCCCTCTGGTGTGCATGTGTGTGTGTGTGTGTGTGTGTCTATGGAAAAGCTGACCATAAGATGCTTGATAAAGCTGTAAGTAGCCCCTCTGGTGTGTGTGTGTGTGTGTGTGTGTGTGTGTGTGTGTGTGTGTGTGTGTGTGTGTGTGTGTGTGTGTGTATGTGCTTATGGAAAAGCTGACCGTAACACAGTAATGCTTATTGTTTCCTGTCATCTAGGGCAATTGCCTCCTGATACTCTGCTGTCATACAGGATTGTATTTCTGAACTTCTCCATGGGGAAATTACTTAGCAATTAGAAACTGGCTTTATTTCTTTCATAAAACTGCAAATGATTTTGCAGAACTTTTGCTGCTTGCTTACTCAGAGATTTATTTTTCTTAATTTTTAAAATGTCTTTAGTTTACAAATGGGATTCAATTCAACATGTCAGTTTGTGAATAGAATGCATCTTGATCCCTGTCACCCCTTTCATCCTTCGCCCCCTTCCCTCCTAACACCACTCATCCCCGCAATTTTCCTGGTGTCGTTTTCACATATATACCTGGGTTATTATGGCTGCATCCCCCCACCCTTTCTATCTCTGTTTGTCTGCTCCCTGCCTGTTGATCTCACTATCCCCTCCCCCCCCCCCCCCCCCCCCCCCGCCCAGACAAGTTCCAACTTTCTGGTATTTCATTTTATTAAACTGTGGGTTAGTTGTGTAAAGGGAGTTACACCACTGAAAACTTCCCTGCATATACTTAAGTAAATCTGTTTATATAAGTCAAGATGTGAGGGTGTGACTATATACATATATATCACATTAAGTTAATATGTGTATATAGAGGATCCTGTAAATATTTTTATAACTATTTATAATTTAGAACTGACTTCTACATATGAGAGAAAATATGTGTCCTTGTTCTGTGTCTAATTTTCTTCACATAATGTGATTATTTTTCCAGGTTCATCCTTCACCCATTCCCTACAAATTACAAAATATTATTCTTCCTACTGGTTTTGTAAAATTCCTCTCTATATATGTATGTATGTATGTATGTATGTATGTATGTATGTATGTATATATGTCTGTATCTAGACAGATGTCTGTCTGTCTCTGTAACATCCATATCTATATCAATCCATATAATCAATATCACATTTTCTTAAGCCATTCATCCATTGAAAGGAGGTCTCTAATAGATAAAAACACATCTCAATCTGTTTCTGAAGGAGATAATCCCCATTCTTAGCAAATTTCCCTCTCCATAAATTCTGTGAATATTTGAAATGCAGATCAAATGTGTGTGTGTTTTAAGATGCTTATCACAAAGTAATCAGAAAGAATTATTATTTAAAAAAACAGAAAATAATTGTCTAAAACCATCATGTATAATACCATCATACATAATGATATTACACTTCAGCTAGGACCACATACACAATGGTGATCTTGACAATTTTAACAAAATTGAGAAATCCTCATAGCCTAAGGATATTGTAACCATCACAGTATGGTAACCCCACATATTTTTGCATGACTGTAGTGATGCTGATGTAAGCAAACTTGTGCTATCAGCTGAATAAAAAAGTAGCTCATATAGTGCGGTGCAATCCATAATACAATATAAGACCTAGTAATAAATGACTATATTATTGGTTTGTGTACTTACTGTGCTGTGTTGACTCATTTTAATAAAATCTACCCCAATTTATAAGACAGTATCTAGTGAATGACCTCTATTGTTTTGGTTTGAGAAGGTGTAGACTTTTGAGTTTTGTACCAAAAGCATACTTTTTTTTTTGTCAGTTGTAGGACTTGAACTCTGAGCCTGGGCACTGACACTCAGCTCTTCAGCTCAAAGCTAGTGCTCTACCACTTCATCCACAGCACCACTTCTGCTTTTTCTGGTGGTTTATTGGAGATAAGAATCTCATGGACTTTCCTGACTGGGCTGGCATTGAACTGTGATTCTCAGATCTCAGCCTCCCCAGTAGCTAGGATTACATGCATGAACCACCAGTATCTGGCAAAAGCATACTTTTTTTTTTCTCATTTCAAGTTTATTGAAACATTAGCAGTACAAATTATCCAGGTTGCAAATTATCAAAAGATCAACTCAATGAAGTACACATCAAAAAATAAAGACAAACAGAAAACAACTCAAACAATGAAAACAATATAAAAGATATTCATCAAGTCTCTAAAACTTAAAATTTGAGACATTAAATTTATACAACTTATTCAGCCACTTTGTCTTCATCTGTTCCAGGACTTGATTCATGATCAATTTTTTTTTATTTTTTTATTATGTATATGGTCATTTTCTTGACCCTTTGATTTTTGGTTTTCTTTTTCCACTGAGGATCTTGTCTTTTCATCCTCCTTATTTTTCAGTGTAGAGGACTTTAATTCATTGTTCTTACTGCTCTGTTTTCTTTTTGATAATGGACTTTGATCTCTATCAGCTTTTTTATGTTATTATTCACAATTTTTAGAGTACATTCTTTTCTTACTCTCAGAATTTTCTTTCCTGTATGAACTCCTACTTTCTTGATTTCTATGTTTTTCTTTGTTTTTGCTTTGACTTTCTTTTCTCTCTGAGCTCTGTGAATCTCCCCTCCTCCTTCTCCTATTCCTCCTCCTCCTTCTTCTATTCCTCCTCCTCCTTCTCCTCTTCCTCCTTCTCCTCCTCCTCCTCTTCCTTCTCCTCCTTCTATCTTTACTTCTTGATCTTCCTGGTGATGTTCTTCTTTCTCAGCTTCATGACCTTCCTCTTCTCTATATCTATGGTACTCCTTGCTTCTACTGCAATCTCTTTCATGGTTTCTAGATCACACTCTTCTGTTCCTGTCTCTATTTCTGCTTCGTTCCCTTGTTCTACTATTGTAACTGTCTTTAAAAGCATACATTTTTTAAGTGATGCATGACAATCTTTCAACATCCATTCTTTCCCAAGCTATGCTCTAGTGTTTTACAGGTACCATATGAAGTAGATAAAAGGCATAGTATTAGCTTCCTAAATGGGTAAATTGAAATCCAGTGCCTTTAAATGACTTACCTAAGTCACATGACTGGTATGTGACAGTTTTATTTGAAATCAGATAAACTAAATTCAGGTACATAATCATGCTTCAGAGTGCTGCCTTGACACTTAATTCCCTCTGCCATCTACATCTCAGTCATACTTCATAAGTCCTTAGAGTAGCCAAGAAGTGGAAACCATTATAGAGTATTATGTGGGTCCTCTAACATAGCCATTTTGAGTGATTTACCTTCCATTTGGCTCAAGTTGGGCCCGGGCACACACGTCTGAGCCACATAGTATATAAATAGATGTTTTTTGTGTCACCCATATTCTGCTCATGTGGGATCTCTTCTTAGGCTCCCATCTTTTCATGATGAATATGCTCAGTTACCTCATGTTCTTGTAGTTTGTACAAGAACAAACTTCCTTTCCTTCTGGAAAGTCCTTCCTGTGTTAGCCTCTTAAGCACCCCTTCTTTCTCATCATTAAAACTCAAGCCTGTGCTGAGCTATACCCATGCTCCCGGCTCCCAGTCTATTTGTGTCCCATCTTGTTGAACTATTATGTTGATAGTTAATGTCATGCCCTCTTGCAAACCTCCAAACTTTAACTGAGGGGAAAAACTTGCCTCCATTTTTAGCTTGAATTTAGGTTCCATAGGTTGGCATAATTGGTTCCAATATTCTCATTGTTCAAACTGCTTTGTACACAGGGTACACACTTGAGCCTGAAATCAATTGGCCTAATAGTCAAATGGTTCAAGAAGGCAGGCCCACATAGTCTGAGAAGCTGAAAAAATGTAAGAAGGGGTTGATAACATCATGGTTGGTGTTACAACCCCCCCACAAAAAAACAAACTACATTTCTAATTGAGGTGAATGCTAGCAATTTCTGCATTTTAGTTTTGCCTGAGACTGAAGAAGTAGATTCCTTTACCTATCTTATTTTTGTTCATAAAACAATAAACACTACTGTGTGTTATTTCCCAATATCTTCTCTGAAGGTATGAATTTTGGCTGAATTTTTTTCCATTCCAAGTGAGATGTACAAGGAGCTAGAAGTTATGAGACAAGGAGAATAATAGTGAGGAGGTTGGTGCCTGAGAAAAAGCCAGAAGTGAAGCATTTCTACCCCATATTCTTGGCCTTCTTTTGATCTTGAACCTCTCAGAAAACGCTGGTATGGCCATCATATACACAAATGGAAATCTTTGGGTTTGGAAGTCAAAGGGTACATTGATATCTTTTTGAATGATCTGTTTAGGCTCCAGTGAAATTTGTTTTTTTTTTATTTTTTTATTATGAGAATACCATACAGAGGAGTTAAAATTACATGGGCAAGATCATGAGTACATTTCTTATCAAGCATTGTTACTTCCTCCTTTGTTTCCCCTTCCTATCCCTTCCCATATCCCACCCCCCATATTCCCCCCATATCCCCCTTGAGTCCCCCTTCCCCCATATCCCCCCATATCTCCTCCCATATCCCCCCTTCCCCCGCCCCTGCTGAAGTTGTAAAGTTTTTTTTTTCGCCAGAACGACTTCTACATCTCATTGATGCAATGGGTCCACCTGTATCCCTATTTAAATGATTTGGTTTTTCCCTTCCCCTACACAAATTATACCAACATCAAATACAGTGAAAGCAGGGGTTATACTGTGGTGGAGGGACATACAAAGCAACAAAGAAATCATCTTATAAATATGTTAGAAACAATCACATGATGGGGCTGGGAAGGTGGCTCAGTGGTAGAGCGCTTGCCTTGCATGCATGAGGCCCTAGGTTCGATTCCTCAGCACCACATAAGCAGAAAAAAAGCCAGAAGTGATGCTATGGCTCAAGTGGTAGAGCACTAGCCTTGAGCTGAAGAGCTGAGGGACAGCGCCCAGGCCCAGAGTTCAGACCCCACAACCGGACCCACCCCCCCCCCCCAAAAAAAGAAACAATCACATGAAAGTAAAAAAAAAACATTTGAATACTTATCTTGGGGTTCATTTCCCTAACATCAACATATCTGACCTTTTCTGCTTGTCTCAGACATACACTAGTTATTACAAATAAGGGAAACCATGGGGCCTATGTTTCTTTGGGCCTGGCTTACTTCAGTTAGTATAATCTTTTCCAAGTCTTTCCATTTCCTAACAAATGGGGCAATGTCATTCTTTCTGATTAAATCCTCCAACATCAAATCCTCAAAGAAACAACTGCCCAATAAATAAGTGGGCTAAAGACTTAAAGACAAACTTCTATGAAGAGGAATAGACCAATAGACACATGGCCAATAGACACATGAAGAAATGCTCAACCTTTCTAACCATAAAAGAAATGCAAATCAAAACTACATTGAGATACCACCTCACCCCAGTTAGAATGGCTATAATCAAGAACTCTAACAACAACAGATGCTGGAGGGGATGTGGACAGAAGGGAACCTTACTGCATTGTTGGTGGGAGCGTAAACTTGTTCAACCACTTTGGAAAGTAGTATGGAAGTTCCTCAAAAGACTCCACATAGAGCTCCCTTATGACCCAGCAATCCTACTTTTGGGCATTTACCCAAATGATCATAAACAACACCATACTAAAGCTACCAGCACGAATATGTTTATTGCAGCATTATTTACCATAGCTAAGATATGGAACCAACCCAGATGCCCCTCAGTAGATGAATGGATCAAGAAAATGTGGTATATATACACAATGGAATTCCAGTGAAATTTCTACAGTTCTTACTTCATACCAAATGTGATACATCCCAGGAGATAGAATAATAAATGAATTCCAATACATTGTTTCCAGTGAGGTACAATTTATAAAGCTTCCTGAGATAAAAATAAGAGATTCTGTAGCTTATGACATTTTGTTGTTCTGGGGGAACACTAGAGATTTTGCAACTTATGACATTTGTGGATTTCTAGGATGTCACATTTGTCATTATTTTCATAGTTTTGTGGAGGGCAGAAAAGACAACAACAAAATACATCTTATTAGGCCATTCTCAGTTATTTTCCGAGAATGTGACATTCAGAGGGCACTAGATAAAACCTGCACATTTGTTCCTGTTCATTCTGGAATCGTCCCTATGGAAAATACAGGATTTGCAGGCCATACCATTCAACCTTTTGTGAAATTGGAAAACATACATATCCCGGTTTTGTAAAAATAAGTAATAATGTTTCCCCAAATGTATTAAAATGTATTATTCTGTATCATGTTTCTAAAGAATCAGGTGTTTTTATTGTTATGTTAATTCTGTTGTTTTCTTTATTAGCTTATTGCTAGTCTTTGAGTAAAATTGCATGAGAGAAAAATAAAACATTCAAATAGACATACATTATATTTCATTTTTAAAAATAAGTTTTATGTCTAAAATAATATCAAATCTTATTTTTCCCATTTGTTTTTTTGTTTAGAATACACTTTATTTACAAATATTAAAATATTTCTAAGAAACATGGATATTGAGGAGAAACCAATCCCAGAGAATAGTGATTGAAAAGAACTGATTACATTCAGCTGTAATGAGTTACTTTTGTTAATCTTAGTTCCTTTAATATTTGTTTCCCCCCTCAAAGGAATTGGTTCCCTTTTCTCTTTGTCTAGTAAGATGATCCTAGACATAGACTAGTTATTGCAAATAAAGTAACCATGTTTCTTAGGAGCTGGCTTACTTCACTTGATATAATTTTTTTTCCAATTCTTTCCATTTCCTAACAAATGGGGTAATGTCATTCGTTCTGATGGAGGCATTGAATTCCATTGTGTATATATACCACATTTTCCTGATCCATTAATCTACTGAGGGGCATCTGGGTTGGTTCCATATCTTAACTATGGTGAATAATGCTGCAATAAACATAATTGTGCTGGTAGCTTTAGTATGGCCTTGTTTGTGATCGTTGGGGTAAATGCCCAAAAGTGGGATTGCTGGGTCATAGGGGAGCTTTATGTGGAGTCTTTTGAGGAACCTCCATACTGCTTTCCAAAGTGGTTGTACAAGTTTACAATCCCACCAACAATGCAGTAGGGTTCCTTTTTGGCCACATCCCCTCTAGCATTTGTTATTGTTAGATTTCATATAAGATGATGCTAAGCAAAATGAACCCCAAAATAGGGACACAAAAAGTTTTTTTAAATCTTTGTTGCTGTTGTTTTTAATGTACTTACAATGTACTATGTGATATTTTTGTTTCTTTTGTATGTTCTTCCCCCATGGTATAACCCCTGTTGTCATTGTATTTGATACTGTGCCCTGCATCTCATATATTCATTCTTCTAATTTGAGGAGGGGAAAGGAAATAACAAAATGCTGAAACAAGGACACAGGTTGACCCATTGTAACAAAGAGATGTACAAGACACTATGTTGAAAATGAACTTTACCACTTTTTGGAGGGGGAGAGAAGTGGGGCAAGTAGGGAGGGAAGGGATGGTAGGGGAAAAACAAAGGAGAGGGTAACAACGCTTGATAGGAAATGGACTCATTACCTTACTCATGTAAATGTAATCCCTCTGTAAAGTATATTTGCAATAAAAATATATACTATAAAAAGTAAGCCAGGCCCAAAGAAACATAGGTCCCATGGTTTCTCTTATTTGCAATAACTAGTATATATCTGAGTCAAGCAGAAAAAGTCAGATAAGATGATGTTAAGCAAAATGAACCCCAAGATAACGACACAAGTGTTTTTTACTTTCTTGCTATTGTTTCTAACATATTCATAAGGTACCACATGATTTTTTTTGTTGCTTTGTATGTCCCTCTCCCATGGTACAACCCCTGTTTTCACTGTATTTGTTGTTGGTATAATTTGGTGAGCAGAAGGGAAAAAACAAATTGTTTAAATAGGGATACAGGTGGACCCATTGCAACAATGAGATGTACAAGACGGTATGTCGAAAAAAACGAACTTTACAATTTAGGCGAGGGGTGGGGGGGATATAGTTGTGGAGGTGGGAGGGAAGGGATGGTAGGGGAAAAAACAAATTAGGAGGCAGCAATGCTTGATAAGAAATGTACTCATGACCTTGCTCGTGTGATTGTATCCCCTCTGTACAGTATTTTCACAATAAAAAAACTTACTTTTTAAAAAAGGAATTGATTCCCAATACTACCTATCATTATTCCTAGGTCTCTTTTTTTGGGATAAAGGCCTCTTCCTCTGGTACACCTTCCTTGGTCACTTCTATCTTCCATCTTTATCCAGGCTACTATGACTCTTTTTCTGTTGTCAAGGTTATGTACAGAGGGGTAACATAAGTTAGGTAATAAATACATTTCTTGTCAAACTTGTAACCCTTCCCTCATTTCCTCCTACTTTCACTCTCCTCCACCCTCCCAAGTTGTACAGATCATTTCCTACATATTATCTTGTGTATGTTGCTGTGACATTGGCTCCCCTCTGTCCCCTCACCATTTTTTTGTTCCCCTTCAATTTCCCAATTCACATAAAACTATGTACAATACCAGGGGACCATAATCAAATGCAGTGACAACGGGGGATATACCGTAGGGGGAAGGACATACAAAGGAAACAGAAGTCAAATGGAACAACTTGGGAAAAAATCATATTAAGTGAAGTAAGCCAAACCTAATGAAACATAGGTCCCATGGTTTCCCTTAGTTGCAATAATTAGTATATGTCTAAATGATGATGAGCAGAATAGCTCAATAGCAATTGTATAAGATGACACTAAGCAAAATGAATTCTAAGATATGGAAATAAGAGGTTTTTCTTTGTTGTAGTTGTTTTTAATGTACTATTACACTTATTGATAGTCTTCTCTGTGGAAAAGCTTTGTGAATCTAATGCCTCTACCATCTAATTTCTTCATTGTCAGGCATGCTATATTTTCATTCATGTAATATTATCATTAGTATTTGTACTTGTTTGCTTATATGCATAACACACTTTTATTTTTAAATTTAACTTAGATATTTAATTTAATCTAAATTTAATTTAGATATTCAACCAATTTTAACCAAAATAAGTAGTTATAATAGAGCCAGATAAAGGTAATTCACATAAAATAATCTTCAAGGAAGGATGTGACTATTTCCAATAAGCACAAAAGGATTGGGTCATGAGATGGCTTTTCTAGGCAGAGAGCAAGGGGTTCAACTTCACATCTTCATGTCTCTTTTGGTCCTTGAAGTCCATGTTTCCTTCACCTATACCCTTTGGTCACAAGACCAGTCCTGTGAGCTTCCTTCTCACTTTCCAAATGACTTAGAGGCTGGAAAAATAAAGAATCCATATTGAAATAGTTTCATGGAAAAATATGTATTCTACTAGTGTTACAGAGATTCTTAATAAATGAAATCATCCTTATTATTTTAAATTTTATATAGTTTATCAAAATATGTACATTAATTTATAGCTATGTTTTATCAAGCACTTAAGATTTTAATTATGAATTCATCCTCCTGTTCATACAGTGTCTTTCTAAAGTTTAATTTTTTTTTTTTAGCAATACTGCGGTTTCAACTCAGGGATTTGCATTTACCATTTGACCCGTACCTCCAACCTAAATCTTGGTCAGATTCATAATATCTAAAAAATAAATATACATTTATAGCTTAATTAATGCCACTGTGTTCACAGAGATAAATAACTGTGAAAAAGTATTAAATTGTGCCAAGTTTTAGAAACAAAGACATTTCCTCAATTGAGTCTTTCACACAGAACTGTAAGTAGATAGGCGATAATGAGATACAAATTACATTGAAGCATGTCAATGGACCTGATGTATAAACACATCTGGTACCTAGAAGTGGTTACCATGATTTTTGTAAGAGAAAGAAGGAAAGAAAGGAGGTGGGGTCTCAATGGTGGGTGAAAAGATGGCAGGTTGGAAGGGATGATGGGTAGGAGAGGCTGTGAGTCAGAGGATTTGATGGACTCAGATGTCCCCTGTGGCTGAGAGTGGGAGATTTTGTGAATGAAGTCACCCTATTCATGGCTTAATAGAACAGTTCTCTGTCTGCAGCTGATGATCAGCAACAAACCAAACAAAACAAAAAAACAAAAAAACCCCAAACCAAAACAACAACAAAAGTCCAACAAAACTACAAAAAACATAAGGAGAAAAAGAATATATTAAAAAGAAAAAATAAACACTTTCCCATTTTGTCATACATTCAGTTACTTCATAAGCTGAATTCTGATTGTGCAAGCTGTATTAATAGTGTCTTTATGCAAAGGGGATATTTTATTTCTTTCTTTGTACTAATATTTCCAGTTTCCCTTTTTCATGCCGTTTCTCCCTTGAAGTTTTGGCACTTTATTACTTTGGCTTCATTTCTATTCTGTTCACTTTCATTTCCTGATTTCCTTCTGCTCACCTTACTGTGACTGTTATCTGGGCCCAGTCTTGTTGTCATGTTTCTTACCCACATACCTGCTTTCTGTGCTTCAATCCTGACTTCTGGTCACAATCAGATGTCTCCAGGCACAGGACACTCACTTCTGTTCTTTCTCAGTTGCTCCCAATATCATGAAAGGGAAGAGACCAGATGTTTTAGACTATCTGTGGGAGGTGAGAGGAGTGATGGGGGGGAGAGTATGGGAACAGGGGAGAAGAAGTAGTCAGGGCTGAGTTTGGCTGTGTGCTCATAGACAGCTCCTCTGTTCTAGGTGGCTGCAGACCTCGTGAGGCGCTTACACCTCGAAGCTCATGCAGACAAACTTGTAGCCACCTATAGTGGAGGAACCAAGCGGAAGCTGTCCACAGCCCTGGCCCTGGTTGGGAAACCTGACATTCTTTTATTGGTAAGTAGTGGAAAGACCAGCAATGTGTTAGTGTCTTAAGAGAAGATACACTTTGCATGTGTACCTGTACACTTATTTTAAACCATTGCAGTTTTTCTCAGAATACACTTCAAAACTTGCAAACACTAATGCTATGAACTAATAAATTGTCTGGACCAAGTCAACATTTTTCAACCAGAATATAAAATATCACTGGAATTTCACACACACACACACACACACACACACACACACACACACACACACACACACACACACACACACAGAGAGACACACACACACACACACACACACACACACACACGATATTTTTCTTTTGGTGGATTCACTTCTATTTGTCAGATTAAAATTTTCTTGAAATTTTAACATTAAAATGATATGCAGAGAGGATATTGAAGTATACCTCTAATCTGAAATGCTATATATTTCTATGTTGCTTTTATACCTTTTTTATGCCTGCATGTATATCATGAAGATGGGCTCAGAGCTTGTTGTGTTTTCCCCAAAGGCTTATATACTAAAACCTTTGTCCCTAGCCCCTGGTTCAAATAGGAGGTTGTAGAATCTTTAAGAGTCCTGCTAATGGGAGGTTTTTAGGTTATTGGGGATATCATTTGAAGTACATAGTAAGGCCCTGGCCCCTTCTTTTGAAATTTTTCTTTTCTTTTCTTTTATGCTTCTTGGCATGAGGTGATATTTTTTTCTATTACAGCCTCTTGTCATGTTAGGCTGCCTTACTACACTCCCCAAAGCAGTAAGGCCAACCAATCCTGGATTCACACCTCCAAAACTATAAGACAAAAATAAATGTTTTCTCTTCATAAGTTAATTATCTGGGTGACTTATTTCAGTAATGGAAAGTTGATTGACACATGAACACAGGATGAGTTTGGGGAAG
The DNA here is from genome assembly GCF_024711535.1 of Dipodomys merriami. Classification (NCBI taxonomy): domain Eukaryota; kingdom Metazoa; phylum Chordata; class Mammalia; order Rodentia; family Heteromyidae; genus Dipodomys; species Dipodomys merriami. The sequence goes on along the minus strand of NW_027206068.1, from coordinate 6,265,353 downwards.
GAAGAAAGAGTTCCAGCAAAAAGATGGAGCATGGCCAAGATACAAGGCATGTGTAATCTGTCTAGTAACTGCATCCAATTCCATGTTGCAGGATCAAAACATTAAATGGAGGTGATATAAGAGCCAATACCCTGGCATTCAAAAATAACTCTAATATATACGATGCCGTTAAACAATAAGTAAAGAGCCCCTGTGTTGTGTATCTTTTTTTATTACTAAATTACACCCTGAGGCTCAACCCTGGCAGACAGTCCACAAGTATCAAAATATACAGGGAATAAAGCAGATTATTTTTTTCCATTCTTGCTCATCAAATGAAAAGAACATTTCAGTAGGAGAATTAATGAGGTTTCAGAGGACCCATGCTGGTAAAATGGATTCTGTCAGTTTTTCTTGTTGTCTATTAAAAACTCAACTGAGTACTTTTACCTGCTCTAACCTTGTAATTGAGAAGCTCAAAGTACAATGCTATTGTGCATTTTCATATTCTGGCATCTGATAGTCCACATTAGTGCTTATACCATTCTGTAATTTACAAATGATATTATCCTGGGAGGAAGAGGCAGGCTCTCATGAGGGGCTCATAGATATGTGTGTCCATCACCTCTGTGCTAGCCTCAGTCTTCATGTGGACAAAGAGACCATGTCTTTTCTTCTTTGTATATCTCTCCTCTCAATCTACATGGGTGCTCAGGACTTGATTGGGGTCAAATGGGGACCCCAGGGACTAGGTGGAATTGTTTGAGCTTCTGCAATTCCACAGCATGACTTGGTGTGTTTGTGCCTGATTCTTCTTTGTCTGAAAATGGTTTTGATACTTGTGTCTGTCTTAAGGAACCATTGAAAGTAATAAAAGAAATAATCTACATTAAGCATGTTGCCAATACCTTGTGCATAATAAATCCACAGTAAGTATTTTGACTATGATGATGGTGCTGTTCAAACTGAGAGCAGATACTAAGGTACAAAAATAGGAACATTTGAAATTATACATCTATTCCTCTTCCTGAGCAATACACGATCCCATGTTTTATTCACCTTTTTCAAATAGTACACATGTATCACTTGATTTGCAGAAAAAACCAGGTGTTTATTTTCCTGCTCAGCTCTCTGCTTGCCCTACTTCCCTTCCATTTTATCTTTGAGGAAATCTGATGATCCAAAGCTTTTAAGAAAAATGTGGCTTGTACTCTCCGACTACAAAAAAAACACAGAAATATATTATACTGTTCAGCAAGATTTCTCTCAAAAGTGTCTCAAATAGGAAGTACTTAGGAGTTTATTGAGAGAGAAAGCTTCAGGTTCCAGGGAATTTCAATTCATTTGCTGTTGCTAAGTAAATGAAGCTGTTTCTTCTCTCATATATCTTACCAGTCTGAAAGTTTGTGGAGGGTGAGAATTCATTTAGAAAACATACCAAGGATGGCCTGACCAGATCACCAAGAAAAATTAAGCTGAGGTGAAATAGCTCAACTCATGCCCACCAGTTTTATTGAGAATAATTGCATATAAAAATGCACGCATACATACACATAATCCTTTTCTCCAGCTTGTGATGAGATCTCTTAATATCTACCTCTTGGCAAATTTCAAATATACAATACAGTGTGGTCAGTCCATTTGTGCTCCTATAATAGAATATCACAGATCGATCAATTTATAAAAGTACAAAATGATTATTTTTGCTGTTCTAAAGAATGGAAATACAAGATGAAGGTATTATTGGGTTCAGATGCCTGCTGAAGGTCTTGTCTCTGACTGCAAGATGGTGCCTTGTGTTGTTTATATGCTAGAAGGGAGAATAAGATTTCACATGGCAGAAGTTACAAGGCACAGTAGGACAAAATTTCTCCATCAATTCCTTTTATTAAGGCATACAAATTGTTTGAAAAGGTACAGCCTTTACAACTTCAAATAACCTCCCCAAATGCCACAATTCAGTACTTTGCTATGGGGGATTAAGTTTCAACATGAACTTTAGATAGGGCAGAAGATTCAAACCATAGAAATGTCTATGCTGCATATCAAATCTGCATAATGAAAATATCCTACCCTTTGACCATCATCTCCCCATTTCCCTCATGTTCTACATCTGCTAGAACCTTCTATTCTTTGATTCTTTGACTCCTTAATTTTCATATAATACTAGTCTTTCTATGTCTGAATTATTTCATTCACTATTGTGTTCTTCGGGTTCATATAATATATACATATATATGTATTCATAAATATTTGAAAACTATATTGGTTTCTTTTCTTTATTGAATAATATTTCATTATACACATCTTTATACGTACAGGTAAAAGTATGTGGTGCTTGTCTTTTTGTTCTTGAATTAATTTAATTAATATAATTTTTTCTATGTTCTTCCATCTTGTTATAAATTCTAGGATCTTATACTTTTTATTCCTGATAAAGTTACATAGAGTGTATAAACTATGTTTTTTCTACTCTGCTGTTGATTGGCACTGAACTGGATTTCATACATTCACTAAATAAGTGTGCATGTTTGCACTTTTGATGTATTGTGTGTATATATATTTATATCTATGTATTTATATACATTTATTTATATGTATATGTGGTGAAGGTGAGATAGCCAGGTTGTTAGTTTTTTGAAGAACCTCCTTACTTTTTTCTTAACAGCTATACTAATTTGTATCTCCCCCTTTTTTTGTCATTCTTGTGAAGGTCTTGCTTTTGGATTTTTTATTTTTTGTATTTTTTTATTGTAAATATACTGTACAAAGGGGTCACAGTTACATGAGTAAGGTAATGAGTACATTTCCTATCAAGCATTATTATCTCCTCCTTTGTTTTTCCCCTGCCATCTCTTCCCTCCTCACCTCCCCGACTCCTTCCTCTCCCCACTTTTCTTTTCATTGGTGCTGATCCTGGCACTTGAATTCAAGGCCTGGGCATTGTCATTGAACTTTTGTGCTCAAGATTAGTGTTTTGCCACTTGAGCCACAGCTCCATTTCTAGGTATTTTTTGGGTTAATTGGAAATAAGGGTCTTAACCAACTTTCCTGACCGGACTGGCTTTGAACCAGGATCCTAAGATGTTAGCCTCCTGAGTGCTAGGATTAAAGCCATGATCCACTGGTGCCCAGCTCTAATTTGTATTCTAATCCACAGTGTAAAAGTTTGTGTTTTTTCATAAATGCTACATTCTTTGTGTGTGTGCATGTGCATGCATGCTTGTATGTGTGTAGTACTGGGGAATGAACTCAAGGCCTATTTGCTAGACAGGTGCTCTACCTGTTGAGTAAAAATATCTCTTTTTATGCTTTAGGGTTTTGTTGTTGTTGTTGTTATTTTTGGAGAGTCTTATACCCAGGGCTGGTCTCTGATGATGATCCTTCTACCTGTGTCTTCATGTAGCAAGAATCACAAGCATGAGCTACCAATTCTTTTTTCTTACATGTGAGTTCTCTTCACAGTGTCTTATGAATCCTATGTGGATTCTTCACTCGTTTTAAATCTATTTTTTTCTTTTTTCTACTTTGGATAATTTTAAGTATCTAGTGTTCAAGTTCACAGGTTTTAAAATTGTACTTGATATAGTTGCTATTAACATAGAGTCATATTTTCCTCCTTAGTCACTAAATTTTCCTGCTGTGGAACTGCTTAAAATTTTTGGTTTTGCAGATCAAGTAATTTTTTTCTTTTATTAATGATTGTTAAGTAGTGGTACAGAGGGGTTTCATTCAAATGTGTCAGTTTATGTTTCAGAATTGTGACTTGATTCTTCTTACATGAATTCCTTCTCTTTTTTAAACATCTTTTGTGTGTGTGTGTGTCTATCTTGTTTTTACTGATTTTGTTGAGTCATCTATTTACAATCACTTGTAGCTCCCGTAGCTTCCTAAGATAATAATTTACTGTTCTGTGTCACACAATTCATAGATCTCCATGTCATCAACATTGGTTGTTGGGTTATTCTTGTATTCCTTTGGTAGTGGTGTCATGGCTCCTTGACCTGTTTTTAGAGAAGTGCTGGGCGCTGGTGGCTCACACCTGTAATCCTAGCTACTCAGGAGGCTGAGATCTGAGGATCACAGTTCAAAGCCAGGCCAGGCAGGAAAGTCCATGAGACTCTTATCTCCAATAAACCACCAGAAAACTGGAAGTAGTGCTGCGCCTCAACTGGTAGAACACTTGCCTTGAGGTGAAGAGCTGAGGGACAGCGCCCAGGGCCACAGTTCAAGCCCCATGACCGACAAAAAAAATTAGAGAAGCAATCACCCTGCCATGACTGTCTTCACTGTCTTTGGGACAGAAAAAACTTGTCAGTCAGGAGAGTGATTCTAAGGTACTGTCAGGTGGTTTCTGTAGATATGCACATTCTATGCTTCTTGGTCAGTCTTGTGGGAGAGGAATTCTGAAGGTCATATGTCTTTTCTTAATCCCACAGAAGTAGGCCAGGTGCTGGGAGCTTCCTGTCTGTTTTGCTTTAGTTAGAGAATGGGCAAGCTTGTGTGTCTACCTTAGTCTTGCAGCTGTACTGGTTGTTTGTGGGGGGTATTGGCAGTTGCTTTCTGAGGGAGTGCTCTCAGGAGGATGCTGAAGAAAAGGGGAAAGTGAGGCATGCAGAAGGCTGTGGGATCTGCATAGCATATGTGTAGTGGTCTTCCGGGAACCTTCCCAGGTGGCTCTTGAGAAGAATGGAAATGGTTGCTATGGTCAGTGGCCTTTCTTCCTCACTTCCAGTCTCTCCTAACATCTCAGCTGTGCCAAATACCTCAATAATTTAGGTGTAACCAGGAAGCAGTACTTCTCTTGGGTAGTGTTATCCCGTGTGAATGAGGGAGTCAAGCACTTACTCATGACACTCTTTCCCCCCCACCCCATCAACATGAATTCATTTTGTAGAATGTAATGAAGCCAACAGAAGTATTCATTCAGCTAGAACATGCTTTCTGTTCAGTCGGAATCTAGTCCCATGTGGTGGTGTGTGCATTCTCATGTGCACTCAATGAATAAATGCTCATTTCTGTGTGTCTTCTTTCCCTTAGGATGAGCCTAGCTCTGGGATGGATCCCTGCTCTAAGCGGTACTTGTGGCAAACAATTATGAAGGAGGTTCATGAAGGCTGTGCTGCAGTGCTGACCTCTCACAGGTGAGCCATGTCCCACCTGAAGGCTCTTGGAACGAGACAGAGTAGCCATCAACACTAAGAAGTTTGTCTTTACAATATTATGGTGGTGAGATGGTTGCTCTTCTCTATTATGTACTTTAGGAGACTGAAGCAGAGAGGTTATGAAACATAAATAAGGCCACACAAAGCAGGGGTAGAATTAGAATTTGAGCCTAGTAGGCTAAATCCATAGACCACACTCTGTCCTTTTCCTTGCTGCTGCTCAAGGTAAGTTCTAGTCTCCCACACTGAGTTCTGCCCAAATGACACTTCATCACCTTTCTGTCCCCATTCGCATCATATTCAGAAGATGGTAATGTTCAAAGTGAAAACCTAAGTTGTTTACTGAATCCGATCCGACATTTGTCCTTATTGCGGAATTAAATTTGTAATTAGAATTCTTAACCATTGCTTTTTTTCCCCCACTTTATGACCACACTTGCTGTAGGCCACATGACATTACAAACATAGATTTTCTAAGACTGTGTCATGGAGACTGAATAATAAAGTTTACCTACTAAAAAGTCTGAAGGTGTAATGAAGATTAGAGTTTAAAGATTCCACTTGCTGTATCAGGAACTATTAAGGATCTGGGAGTTTACCATCATTTTCTCCATTCAAAACTCCAGATCTAGGAAACTACTGACCTTCTGTCTTTATAAATTTGCCTTTTATGGATAGTTCATATTAATAGAATTATATAATATGTAGTACTTTTATTGAATTATATTTGTATTATAATTGTATTGAATTATAATTGTATTTGAATTATATAATGTGTAGTTTTTGTATTTGTTTTCAATTTACCATAGGTTTTTGAATGTACATCAACACTTTTTTTTGTTTTTGTGGCTGTTGGGCTTGAACTCAGGACTTGGGAACTGTCCCTGAGTTCCTTTCAGTGAAGGATATTGCTCTACCACCTTGAGCCATAGCACCACTTCTGGTTTTCTGGTGGTTAATTGGAGATAAGAGTCTCAGGGACTTTTGTGTCCCGGTTTGGCTTTGAACTTCAATTTTCAGATCACAATTTCTTTTTGTCTCTTTTTTTAAATTCACAATTTTTAATACTTTTTATTGTAAAAATACTGTACAGAGGGGTTACAGTTACATGAGCAAGGTAATGAGTACATTTCCTATCAAGCATTGTTTCCTCCTCTTTCGTTTTTCCCTACCATCCCTTCCCTCCCACCTCCACAACTACACTCTCCCCCGCCCCCCCGCCTCCTGTCTAAATTGTAAAGTTTGTTTTTCAACATAGTGTCTTGTGCACCTCATTGTTACAATGGGTCAACCTGTATCCCTATTTAAGCATTTTATTTTTTCCCTTCTCCTCCCCAATTAGAGAAGAAGTAAGCCAGGCCCAAAGAAACATAGGTCCCATGGTTTCCTTTATTTGCAATAACTAGTATATGTCTGGGACAAGCAGAAAAGGTCAAAAGCTATGTGTATATGACCAGATAAGATGATGTTAAGTGAAATGAACCCCAAGAAAGGGTCACAAGTAGTTCTTTTTTTCTTTCTTGCTATTGTTTCTAATGTTTTTATAATGTACCATGTGATTTTTTTTTGTTTCTTTGTATGTTCCTCCCCCATGGCATAACCCCTGTTTTCACTGTATTTGATGTCGGTGCCCTGCATCTGGTATATAGATCACAGCTTCTTAAGTAGCTAGAATCACAGGCATAAGCAGCTACAGCCCAGCAATTATCAACTCTTTTCATTGTTCAGTAGTACTCCACTGTATAGCTAGAAACGTTTTCTTCATTCACTCACTAGCTTATGAGTATTCAGATTGTTTTGAATTTGAGTAGTTTTATTGGTGTCTTTGCATGTAAAAATGTATGTTTTAATTTTTCTTGAATAGACTAATAGGATTGAATTACTGGGTAGCATAATAAGTTTCTGTTGAAGAAACTGATTTTTTTTTCATGTGCTTATTGGCTGTTTTCATCCACTTTTTAGTAAAATACCTATTCGAAAGTTTTCCCCAAATTTTTTGTGTATGTGTATGTATATATGCATGTGTGCATGTGTGCGTATGTGTGTGTGTGTGTGTGTGTGTGTGTGTGTGTGTGTGTGTGTGTGTGTGTGTGTGTGTGTGTGATGGTCCTAAGGCTTTAACTCAGGGCCTAGGTGCTGTCCTTGAGCATTTTTGGCACTCTCCCACTTGAGCTGTAGCTATACTGTAAGGTTTTGGTGCTTAATTGGAGATATTAGTCTCATGAACTTTTCTGCTGGGCTGGCTTCAAATCTTGATCCTCAGATCTCAGCTCTTCAGCTAAGATAATATGCATAAGCCATCAGCACCTGGCAATAATTTGTTCTAAATCAATTCTGTGCCTTTTACAGAATGTTATATAGTAGACATCATACAGTATGTAGCCTTTTGAGACTGGGTTTCTTTATTTAACTCCTTTGTATCTTTTCATAGTTTTGATGGCTCATTCTTTCTTTCCCTTTCCTTCTTCCTTCCTTCCCTCCATCTCCCTCCCTCCCTCCCTCCCTTCCTTCCTTCCTTCCTTCCTTCCTTCCTTCCTCCCTCCCTTTGTCCCTCCCTCCCTTCCTTCTTCCTTTTCTTCCTTCTTGCCTGCCTGCCTGCCTGCCTGCCTTCCTTCCTTCCTTCCTTCCTTCCTTCCTTCCTTCCTTCCTTCCTTCCTTCCTTCCTTCCTTCCTTCCTTCCTTCCTTCCTTCCTTCCATGGTAATGGGTTTGAATTCAGTCTCTTTGCTTGCGTAAGAATGCTTTACCACTTAAGTCATATTTCCAGCTCTGCAATTCACTGGCTATTGTTTTTTGTGTGTCCATCCTGGTGCTTGAACTCAAGGCCTAGATGTTGTCTCTGAGCTTTTGAGCTCAAGATTAGCACTCTATCTCTTGAGCCACAGCTTTACCTTTGGCTTTTTGATGGTTAATCAGAAATAAGAGTATCATGGGCTTTCCTGCTTGGGTAGTTTTGACTGTGATCCTCAGATCTCAGCCACCTGAGTAGCTAGGATTACAAGTATGAGCCACTGATGCCCTCTCTTGTTCAGTATTCCTCTCCAGTCTCCATGACACATATATGTGACTTCAGTTGTACACACACACACACACACACACACACACACACACACACACACACACACACACACACATATATACACACGTACAAAAATGTATACACACATATACACATATACATGTACATACCATGGTTACACAACATTTATCTAGTACAGGCTACCTTGTCAGATTTTAGAGGTGTTCATTTCCTGTTTGCTCAGCTCCAAAATGATCATATACATCAACTGTTACCAGGCATGGGAGTTGTCTAATGATCCAAATTGAGTGGACCCCTTTCCATTTTGTTGGAATCTGCTGACTTACATGGTCTGCCTTTCCTGGTAAGACCTGCCTGCTGATGGCCCTGGAGATGGAAGACAACATCTCCGGAATTTGTAGGTCACAGATATTATTGTGCATTTAGCAATGTGTCTGTAATGTGCTTTTCACATTAGCTTGTGCCTTAGATCAATTTCCAGTATACTGAAATGTTTGTGTTCTGAATTTGATCCAGCTTATTGAGTACATCATTTGGATATAGCCAGAAGTACTACTCCTGATTTTTGTTTTTGTTTTTGTTCAGCTTCTCTTTAGAAATAAAATTTTACATGAACACAAATTAAATTAGATAATTATTCTACTTTATCACAATGTGTATAAATTCTCCAAAATTATCATCTCACCCTGCCAGTTCTAGGAACGGCACATTTTGATGTTCATTTTGCTGGCATGCTTAAGGCTTGATGTAGAGGCATGGGTTTTGAAACTAGGCAAAATGGTTCACCATCAAAATTATTTTATTTTTCACATAACATACAATTATTGTAGGCTGCTCTCAACAATGCCATTTTTTTTGTATCTGCAGTTTTTCTTTGTATCTTTTTATTCATTGCTTTCATATGAATGATACACATATGTATATATACCAATTGATTTGGGTAAATTTGTCCTTATTCATTCAATGCAAAGATCTGTTTGATTGATTCACTGTAGATGCAGAATTGGAAAACTTATGGTTAATTTTGTTTCTAAAATGATAGCTTTCAGTTGAGAAGATCAGTTGGATAGTTTTCTCTCAGCATTATCTCTTACTACCTCTAGCTCCTTCCCCCATGGCATCTTGGGAAAACATGTGGCAAGAACCTCAATGGTAGGAACTTTCTATCATATCCTTTGCAGCAGGGATGGGAAATAGGCCAACCACAAGTGACCATACCTCCAACAATGATATGTGAATTTTAATACAAGGCCTTACATTTCTCTATTCCCTTAATCATTCTAGCACTCAATCTAACTATCCACTAATGGGAGTCATTGCTTGTTTGTCTTTTTGATTGGCTTGTTATTTGTTAATTTGTTTGTTTTTAGTAAATGACCAATGATTGCTTTCATTTTTGAACAATTTCTGGCTTTGTATAATCTTGCTTTAGAGACAAAATCCCTCTTTCTATCTTCTGGATTCATATTTTATGATATCCATAGTTTTATAGCATTCTCTTAAATTGCTGATCTCAAATTACTTGGAAATGATGAGTCAGTTATCCTGAAGTTGTAATTCATATTTGTCTTTGTCAGGTCTTTTTTGCTCCTAGACTTAATTGCACTAAAATTTGTCATCAAAGTGTTGGTTGAACTCCATCCTTGTGAAGGTTCCTTTTCCTCCTGGTTATTAGCCCTCATTTAGATATCCAATCAACTGACTAGGCTCATTTGTCTACCTGGATAGGAATCATGGGTGGACTAGGAGAATCTCTCTCAGTATTGGCAGGCAGTCTCAGACACTTGAAAGCCCTTGGCTGAGTGGTTGGACGGGTAGATCCTAGAGACTTAGAGCTCTGAACCTTAACACCCATCAGACTATTGCCTTAGGCTTCAACAGGAACTTAATGGTTTTAGACACCAGATTGAAGGTTTATTCCTCTGGGCTTTAACCATCAATGACCCCAGCATTGGACAGCTACTATAATGCTCTGCTTTCAGTAGCAATGAATTGTGACAGCAGATAGCCACAACTATGGAGCTTTCTAGTGTTACAGCTCTCAGCTCAAGAGCTACAATTAATTACAGCTTTTGTCTCCAGAGTATCAGAAACCTTGGTTCTTAAGGCTCAGCGATCAGGGCCTGTAGTTTCTTGTCTTTAGTTCTTCTTAGTACTTTTTGCTTCCATGGTCTTTGTTCCAGGTCATTGTTGCATTAGCTGCTCTGTGGAATTCATCAGCTGCTCTTGCATTACTACTGCCATGTTTGGATGTCTGCATAGCTACTGCTGCCTCAATGCATGCTGCTACCTTCACTACCTACTGAGATAGCTAGAAAGAAAGGGTGTCTGCATCGATCATGGCAAACTTTTCACGTTTGTACCAATCATGTCCCTTGTGCACACGAAGGACTGGGTGTTCACCAATCACATGCTTTCTGCTAGGTCGCTTGGGGAAGCACTCCACTTCTGACCTGAGTGGAAATGGCTTTTGGTACACCGTTAATTCATGGAAGCTTGTGATGGCACAAACTCTGATGTAAGCTGTTTGGAACCGTTGTAATTGTGAGACAAAAGTAAACGTGTGCTTCACAAACAAGCAACTGGGCCTGGGAAGTTGACTCAGTGGTAGAATGCATGCTTGAGGCCCTGGGTTCAATTCTTCAGCACCACATAAACAGGGGAAAAACAAGAGGGAAGTGGCATTGTGGCTCAAGTAGTAGGGTGCTAGCCTTGAGCCCAGGCTCCCACGACCGACAAAACAAAAACAAAAACAAAAAACAAGCAACTTTAATTGCCATGCAGCTTCCTTGAAGTCTGTGGAGACGATTTAAAGCAGCTGGTTCTGGCATGAGGGTAGTCTTGCTGGCTGCTTGGTTGAGTGTCCTTGACTCAAGCTAGCTAGGTACTAGGGAAGGGTGTTACAACTGCCAATTGGGGAGTCAAATCTTAGTTTGAATGAAGGAAAAAGTAAACATTGAAAGGATTGCTTACAACAAATGCTAAAAATTAACATTAATAATGCTTTCACATTATTTAACAATTTAATATGTAATAATTTAATAAAATTCTAACAGTACTGAATTCCTGTCTTGCCCATTCCTGTCTTGTACATTTGTCTAATGTACATTTAAGGAAATCGTATAACAGTGATTTCATATTCTACCTATAATATAGTTATCAGAATGACAAATGGCCTTTTTAACTTGGAATTAAAGAAACAGAAAGATACATTGCACAAAAAAGATACATAAAGCCCATTTAGAAGGTTTGTAGCACCATCTTCCCTATACTTGGCACTTAGCTCTTATCCCAAAAAATCCCAAAGTTTGCATGGTTGGGCCATACTACCTCAAACCAACCTAGGCCTCAGATCATTTCTCTGACTCCACTTTCTGGTCTATCAGTTGTCCATATCACCATGGTAATGTGACTGGTTACTTCTGTGCCTATATCCTACCTCAGAGAAGGGAAGGAAAAGAAATTTCAGGGCAAGTGGTTTTCCTTATTTCAAGATTACTCAGAAATTGTAAGCACCCCTCCCCTGCCCCAGTCACCTCAGCCTGTTACATGCCCACATTGAGCTACAAGGAAGGCTAAGAGGTAAAACCTTCAACATCCATTGACACAGCTAGCAGCCTACTTTAGAATGTTAGCTAAAAAATAAAAGTAACACATGCTACCTATAGAGAATTTGGATAATATAAAGTGACATCAAAGGAAAGAAAATCTACCATTAGTTATTTTCAAATATTGGTAATCTTTTTTGTGTCTTCCAAAGATACATTTTTCACATAAATTGTGTGTGTGTGTGTGTGTGTGTGTGTGTGTGTGTGTGTGTGTGTGTGTGTGTGTGTGTGTGTGTGTGTGTGCTGATGCAGGCATTTGAACTCAGGGTCTGAGTTTATTTTTTGCTCAAGGCTAGAACTCTACCTCCACAGCTCCATTTCCAGCTTTTGGGTGGTAACTTGGAGATAATTTTTACATACTTTCGTGCATGGTCTGGTTTTGAACTGTGATCCTCAGATATCAGCCTCCTGAGTAGTCTAGATTGTAGGTGTGAGTCACCAGTGCCCAACCTAAGCAATTACTCTTTAATATGTATCACCTGGGGCTGGGAAGGTGGCTCAGTGGTAGAGCACTTGCCTTGCATGTCTGAGGCCCTGGGTTCGATTCCCCAGCACCACATAAGCAAAAAAGAAAAAAGCCGGAAGTGGCGCTATGGCTCAAATGGTAGAGCGCTAGCCTTGAGCTGAAGAGCTGAGGGACAGCGCCCAGGCCCAGAGTTCAGGCCCCACTACTGGATCCCCCCCCCAAAAATGTATCACCTGCCATACTATAGTCTTAGTTTTCCTCATGCAAACAATTGACTCTAGAGAAGCTGACTTCAAGAGTTAATGCAGGGATTGCACTCCGATTTATATGAATATTTTATTATCTATGGAACATTTATCTATTTCCAAAACTTCTCTAAATAAGTTTCTATGTAATTTATATTTTACATTTCTGAGGGAAGGGAAATTAATGCCAAGTGGATTTTCAAAAGGTTATGCTGTTTTACTCCATTGTCAGTATATAAGGTATATAAGATGATTTGTTTAGAATTATAGACAATCATGTGTGTTTATCTGAGTATTGTTTATTGATTTGAGAAATCATTGTTTTTATAAAAGGAATGTGATAAGGAAACAGAAAATTTCCAGTACAAAATAGAAAAAAGAAAGTATATGTGATAAAAGCCTTTCTGGCTAGAAAATAGTTTTAAAATAAATTCACTTTATGGTTAAGTTTATAATTTGTTAGTATTTTTATTAGTCATGAGTAATTCTTTGAATTTTTCTGTGTGTCATTTCCTCCTTTTATGTATTGAATTTATGTTGTTTTATTTTTAAATCCCATATGATTTTGTAGTAAGTATAGAAACCCCTACTGTTATTCTTGGTGTAATTTTCTTTTCAGTGGTGGGCATGGATTAAATCAGGGTCTAACGTGCACTAGAAAGGCACTTTATCACTGAGCTATGAGTACCCCAACCTCTATTGGTTTAAATATTAGGTATTGTTTTCCCTTGTTAGAAGCTTGGAGTTTTCATTATCACGTATATCAACCATCTCTTTAGTTATGCTTAGAAAGCATGATTCTACTCTCCAATCATGTATGCATAAAGCTTGATTCATTTGGGGGCTCTTCCCTGACCCCTGATGTTATTGGCTTTGCAATTATTTAATGAATTATCTAATTTTTCCCTTGGTTGTATAACAAATATTTATGCATTTTGGAATATTCTTCCTTCATGACTTTTTCAACAATTTTCTTTCTCTAAGTAATTTTAAAGATGTATATTTTAATTATTAGCCATCTTTCTCATGGTGTGAATGTATTTTGATTCATTATCACATATAATTCATATGATAATAATGAATTATAAGTCTTTATAACAAATACATTGAAATAATCTTACATTAGAATTTACATCATAATCACAAATCAAAATATATTTGTAAAATTTTAATTGTTATTCACTGTTATAGTATAACTTCTTTTTATACTTTTGTAATAAATTTACTAATAGTTTAGACACATGCTTATTGTCATTGTTTATTATGATTTTACACTATATTAATTTTCATATTATAAATTTTCTCATTTTTAAAATTTTCATTCTTTTCATTTTAAAATGCCCGATCCTGTTTTTTTTATTGTCAAAGTGATGGATAGAGGCGTTACAGTTACATAAGTAAGGTAATTCGTACATTTCTTGTCCAACTTCCCCTTCCCTCATGTTTCTCCTACTTTCCCTCCCCCCCACCCTACCCCCACATTGTAACATATCATTTCCAACATATTGTCTTGGGTATATCACTGTTGCATTGGTTCCTTCTTGTCCTTTGTCTCACCATTCTGTTGTTCCCCTTTTCTTCCCTAATTTAAATAAATGCACATACAATAGCAGGGTAACAAAATCAAATACAGTGACAACAGTGGATATACCATAGGGGGAAGAACATACAAAAGAAACAAAAATTCACATAGTACATTAAAAACAACAACAACAACAAAGAACATCCTCTTGTGGTCCATGTCCATGAACAGAGCTGTTGAGCTGTTCTGCTCATCTGATAAGATTATCCTAGATGTATACTAATTATTGAAAATAAGGGAAACCATGGGACCTATGTTTCTTTGAGTCTGGCTTGCTTCACTTAATATAATTTTTTCCCATCTCCTGTCGTTTTAAGATTTCACTTTTGTCTGCTAGAAAGCATTTTATTTTTTGTCATAAAACATTCACATTTTGGGGTAAGATCATTTCATATTCTTGTGCTATTGTGGAATAGTTCTTTCCCATATGTAATGTTTACTAGTATTCCTGGTACACAGAAATTCTAATGATTATTTTTAAGTTGTGTAATTGACTGGAAACATTTTATTTGGTTGTCACCTGGTGTCTATTTTAATTTAAATATTTTGTGCTCATGATATTTTTGCCTCTATTTCTTTCTAGAGTGTAATTCAAGGGTTTTTTTTTTTAGAACATGGCATATTTTAATATTTTAATTTTCTTTCCTCCCAGCATGGAAGAGTGTGAAGCCCTTTGCACCAGGCTGGCCATAATGGTCGATGGCAAATTTAAGTGTCTTGGCTCCCCTCAACACATTAAAAACAGGTACTCTGAGCTTCCTTTACTCTATAAATACTTCTATCAAGTCACTGGCCTGAGGCAATTATAACTCAAGGTGCTTTAGAAACATCACTTTAGTCTGGAAAATTACTTGTTGACATGTAATAGGAGATAAAATCCCAAAGAAATTAAAGGGAGTATTTACAAAACCATAATAATAAGTAAGTAAAAGATACAGTAATTCTAAGATGGGTTCCATAAAACATTTTGCTTTCTTTCCAGGACATTGTACCTGTGCTAGCATAAGATCATTGCAGGGTGATGATAAAATCAGGATGAGAAATGACTCCTTTATACACAAAATGTCCACATAACCCTCAGCCACAGTGAATTGGTATCCACATTTTATCAAACACTGTCAAGAAATATTAAGAAGCTGACATTTAAGACAAGAAAGAGTGTTGTGATTAGTTTTCATTTGAACTAATGATGTTACTCTTTTTTTTTTTTACTGTAAACATAGTATACAGAGGGGTTACAGTTACATGTGTAAGGTAATGAGTACATTTCCTATGGAGCATTGTTACCTCCTCCTTTGTTTTTCCTCTACCATCCCTTCCTTCCCCAAGTCCCCCTCCCACCCAAGTTGTAAAGTTTGTTTTCTATATAGTGTCATGTACATCTCATTGTTACAATGGATCATCCTGTATCCTTGTTTCAGCATTTTGTTATTTCCCTTCTCCACCGTATTTCACGTCGGTACCCTGAATCAAGATGTTACTCTTATGTTCAAAATCTAGCATATTTCTTCCTGGTTAATTATCCATCCACATCTTTTTACCATTTGTTTTTGGAAGTATAATGCATGATCTTGTTACTAGTTTCTGTGAGCAGTTTTATGTCCTGATTATAACTTCTTGTTTTTGGATTTCCTGAATTATTTTTTAACTTGCTCTAATTTGTTGTTTAGCCATAACTTTTATATAGTTGTTTATGTTGATAATTATATCATTGATTCTTATTTTTTCAGCAGTTTGTGTATGTGTGTATGTTATGCATGCATGTATGTGAGCATGTGCGTGTGTGTGTGTGTGTGTGTGTGTGTGTGTGTGTGTGTGTGTGTGTGTGTGTGTGTGTGTGTGTGTGTGTGTGTCCTGGGACTTGAACTCAGGGCCTGAGCTCTGTCCCTGTACTTTTTCACTCAAAGCTGATGCCCTATCATTTAAACCATAGCTCCACTTCCAGCTCTTTTTATTTTTAGTAGTTTATTGGAGATAAGAATCTCATTGACTTTCCTGCCTGGACTGGCTTTCGAACTGCAGTTCTCAGGCACCTGAGTAGCTCACAAGGGTGAGCCATCAGTGCTTGGCTATTTATTCAACATTTTGAAGTTAGATTTCTCAATTTGAGGTTCATTAGTAAGTATGTGTGTGTGTGTGTGTGTGTTTAGATAGATAGAATTTAAAGTTTTACATTATGGAGAGTATTATTAATATTTTAGATCAAGATGGCATGTGATGCAGTGAACATAGTATTTCCAGTGTCTTAGAGCTAGGCTAGGACTATCCCAGTTACTGTTGCTTGGGAGTTTGAATAACCACTTTCTGGATAAACCTTAGAAAATATTTTTAATAAGTATCATAATAATAATAATAATAACAATATTTCATACTCTCTAACCTTTGTGATTGCTTATTTGAAATTTTATGGTCTATTATATTGCCTATTCTGATTTGTTTTATATATTAATTGTCAGTTGTGTAGTTGGGTAAGTTATGATGAAGTGTAGCTACTTGACTTTCATCAGGCTTACTAAAGTGGATTATAAGTCAGCGAGTCAAGACACCTGCTAGAGTTATTCTGTGGGTGGACTTGGCCCACAGTTTAGAGAGTGTCTGCTTGCCTCTAAGAGTTGGTCACCTAGAAATTGATATATAACATAGTTATATAACCTATATCTATATTATTAGAGCATATGAACTATGTAACTATACTAAGAGCTATCTTTTTGCCAGACACCAGGGGCTCATATCTATAATCCTAGCTACTCGAGAGGCTGAGATTTAAGGATTGTAGTTCAATGCCTATCCAGGTAGACAAATCTGAGAGACCTATTTCCAATTAAGCAGCAAAGAACTCTAAGCGGAGGCATGGCTTGAAGGGTAAATGCCATCCATGAGTGAGAAAGCCAAGTGAGAGCACAATGCTCTGCATTCAAGCTGCCTTGTGAATTATTCACTGCAACAATGAAGTTAATACCGCTTTAAAAGCAATTTATGAAATTTGTATGTTTCTGTAATAAGCAAACTTATAATGACTACAGATGTTTCCATAATATTGTTAGGAAATGAAGGATAGTGTGTGCACTTCTACGTCCAGGAATCAGCAGCAGTGAGCTGCAGCATTATGCAGGCCTTGGTGTGGAGGAGAGATTGCAGGATGACCCTTCCTCCTCCTCTCCAGCCCTCTTGCTCCATGCACATTCACCAAGTACCATAGAAGAAAGTGCTCCTGTAGAAGGGCCTCTGGGGTAGGGACAGGAGTCTCTTCCTTAGAGACTGTCGATAACAACTCTGCAAGTAGTTGTAAGCATTGCCATGGCTGCTGGTGCTGCTTTGGGATAGAAAAGGGACCGCCTCCCTCCTGAGCGTCCTCAATGTGATTCAGTCTTGTGTCCTGCCTCTAGAAATTCAGCGTAGATGGATTCAGTGGGGACTCTGAGTGCTGTGTGCTGAGGACCCTGCTAGGCTCCTGCAGATAGCGACATTGGAGCAGAAGCAAGAGCCCTGCTCTGGTTTGCCCAGCATGGCCCACCCACAGTCTCTCTGTCCCTTTTCTCAGCTGTCACCGTGGGCGGCCATGTGAAGGGAATATGGCTGAGCACACTGAGGACAGGCCATAGCCTGGCCATGATTACTGACTGCTTATGTTTGATTGTATGTGACTGGAGTGGCAACTGGTTGACTGGCCATCTCAGTACTAACCCTGGCACATTGCAGGAGCCAAAACAAAGCCCAGGGTTGGTGGCTCACTTCTGTAATTTAGCTACTCAAGGAGGCTGAAATGTGGAGAATCACAGGGGAAGGCCAGACAGACAGAAGCTGTCTCCACTATAACCAGCGGAAAAGCAAGGATGGAGGCATACCTCAAGTTGTTAAATGCCAGCCAACAAGCAAGCTATAAGAGTACAAGGCTTTTTTCTGCGTCTATTGAGATAACCATGTGGTTCTTCACTAGCCATACAACAGACAAGAGTCTCATATCTAAAATATAACTGGAACTCAAAAAATTAAATCCCCCAACAACAAATCCTCAAAGAAACAACTGCCCAATAAATAAGTGGGCTAAAGACTTAAAGACAAACTTCTCTGAAGAGGAAAGAAGGATGGCCAATGGACACATGAAGAAATGCTCGATCTCTCTAGCCATAAAAGAAATGCGAATCAAAACAACATTGACATACCACCTCACTCCAGTTAGAATGGCTATAATCAAGAACTCTAATAACAACAGATACTGGAGGGGATGTGGACAGAAGGGAATTACTTCATTGTTGGTGGGCATGTAAACTTGTTCAACCACTTTGGAAAGTAGTATGGAGGTTCCTCAAAAGACTCCACATAGAGCTCCCCTATGACCCAGCAATCCCACTTTTGGGCATTTACCCAAATGATCACAAACAAGACTATACTAAAGCTACCAGCACAACTATGTTTATTGCAGCATTATTTACCATAGCTAAGATATGGAACCAACCCAGATGCCCCTCAGTAGATGAATGGATCAGGAAAATGTGGTATATATATATATATATACACACACACACACACACACATACACACACACACACACACACACACACACACACACACACACACACACACACACACACACACACACACAAAATGGAATTCTAAGCCTCCATCAGAAAGAATGACATTGCCCCATTTGTTAGGAAATAGAAAGACTTGGAAAAAATTATATTAACTGAAGTAAGCCAGGCCCAAAGAAACATAGGTCCCATGGTTTCCCTTATTTGAAATAACTAGTATATGTCTGAGACAAGAAGAAAAAGTCAGATAAGTTGATGTTAGGTGAAATGAACCCCAAGATAAGGACTCTAATATTTTTTCTTTCTTGCTATTGTTTCTAACATTTTTATAAGATATTTCTTTGTTGCTTTGAATGTCCCTCCCCCACAATATAACTCCTGTTTTCACTATATTTGATGTTGGTATAATTTGTGGAGGGGAAGGGAAAAAACAAATTGTTTAAATATGGATACAGGTGGACCTATTGCAACAATGAGATGTACAAGACGTTATGTCGAAAAATGAACTTTAAGCTGGGCGCTGGTGGCTCACACCTGTAGTCTTAGCTACTCAGGAGGCTGAGATCTGAGAATTGCAGTTCAAAGCCAGCCTGGGCAAGAAAGTCCGTTGGATTCTTATCTCCAATAAACCACTAGACAACTTGAAGTGGTGCTGTGGCTCAAGCTGTATAGCACTCGCCTTGAGCTGAAGAGCGCAGGGAAAGCACCCAAGCCCAGAGTTCAAGCACCACAACCGACCAAAAAAAAAAAAAAAGGAAAAACAAACCTTACAACTTTGGCTAGGGGGGTGGGGTGGGGTGGGAAAGGGGGGAACAGAGCAGGGGGAGTTGGAGGGGGAGGATGTGAAGGGATGGGAAGGGGAAACAAAGGAGGAGGCAACAATGCTTGATAAGAAATGTACTCATTACCTTGCCCATGTAATTGTAACCCCTCTGTACAGTATTTTCACAATAATAATAATGATAATAAAAAGAGTACAAGACTTTAAGCCAGGCACCAGTGGCTCAGGCCTGTAATCCTAGCTACTCAGAAGGCTGAGATCTGAGGATCGTGGTTCAAAGACGCCTGGTCAGGAAATTGAGTGAGACTCTTATCTCCAATAAACCACTCAGAAAACTGGAATTGGTGCTGTGGCTCAAGTGCTAGAACGCTAGTCTTGAGCTGAAGAGCTCAAGGACAGTCCCCAGGCCCAGAATTCAAGCTCCACAATTGACAAAAAAAAATAAAAGAAAGAAAAAGAAAAGAGTACAAGGCCTTCGGTACAAATCCCAGAACTGCCATTTTTTTTTTTAAAGTTAGAATCAATTCTTGGAAATGCAAGCAATGACTTGGAACAACAACATGCTGAGAACTCAACTAAGCTTGTAGCTGATGACAGGTTTCAGTAGAGAATTACTGGAATCAATGAGGGTCTTGTAGTTTGAGGCTGATGGAATATGAAAAGAGTCAGAGAGAAAATGACAAAGAAATAGTGAAGGGTTAAGATGAGAGAAGAGCATCTAAGAAGAACACAAGATTGGGGAGAGAGCCTGAGTTTCAAGTGAGACCTAAATGTTGAGATTTTCCATGGGTCAAAGCAGGCTGGGGGCAAGGGTCTGCTCTGAGCTACGTTTGGCTGAGAAATACTTACCTAAAAGAAGTGAAACCAGGAATGTGGACCACAGATGTGGAGTTGTGTCCTTGCTGACTGGAGGGCAAGGAGAGAACTCAGACTTTGCTAAAGGACTTGTGTCCTCCGCCCCCTCCCCCTTCTTGGGTATAATATGTTCTGAATGGAGTATTTTCAACAGGTTATTGGAGTGCTGTTATTGAGTTGGTAGACATTTTGAGGTTTGTCAGTTCATATACTACCGACCACTCAGGGGAGAATTTCAGTAGTGTAGCTCCTTTGGACAGTTAACCTACAGTTTAACAAAATGGATACTAGGAAGCTGGAACATGAGATGTCTGTTCTGGAGGGGTGAGGTTAGTGGGTTGGACAAATAAAGAGAGGAAGGGTGCGAATGCAGCCAGGGAGAATGATGAATGAACATTGATCAGTGAATTGAATGACATTGATCAAGATCCATTGTACTTATAATTGACCTGTGGAATTGAAACCTTTCTGTAAAACTACTTAAAGATACTAGTACTACTAGTAATTAATAATAATAGATTGACTTCCAAAGTACATATACCCAAAGCTCTGTGGACATATCAAGCAAGGGCAGGAGAGATCTTTCTGATGTGAGCCATTCAATCAATTCAGTCAAGCCATTGTTTCCACTCTATAGTGTGTGTCCTCAAGTGATTATTTAGAAATTGGGGAAGGTGGGAATTGAACCCAGCATGCTGGCTCCACCTGTTCTGTAATGTGTATCCTCATGATGAGCCATGTTGAACACAACATGATGTGCGTAGCCTGCTTAGGGAGGAGCTGAGACTCAGGCTTGACTGAGCATTCTGGCACTTTCCCAGAGCCAGAGTAGAGTCATACCAACTAGTTCCCCTGCCAATCCCCTGGTGGATTGTCTTCACTGTTTCAACATTTTCTCCAATCTTATCAAGACTCCATCACTGCATGTTTAATACATAATGTCTGATTTCCTCAGCCAGGAGAAGCTACCTATTAGCCAGATATGATCTTAACAATTTTCTGGTTATTTCTCACCATTTTCTTCCTTTTGTCCTCACTCTGAAAAAGAAATCCCCCCTAAACCATACATCTATTAGATAAAAACACGATCTCCTTCCCTTCTGAGACCTTCAGCAAGTGCTTTTCTGCTCCCACGTTTCCAATTTTGAACACTTTAAAAAAAACTAAATGATGAACTGTATTTATTTGAGTACAACAGCATTAAGGATAGCCACTTAAGCATATTTAATTGCTTTAACATTCATTTTTGTATGTAGTGAGAAACCAGATAAGTCTGGTTATGACATTGATTCAGGGGCTCTAGTTTTTACATTTGGGTTGGTCTCAAAATGGCTGCCACTGCTCCACCCATAGTTATACAGCAGACAGGGGGAGGGAACACAGAAACCCAAAAGGTATACATGCCAGCCATATATCTATTGTTAAATTGTTTCTTCAAACCTAAGCCCATTCAGTAGTTCACACTTCAATTCTATTGATTCCCTCCCTGTGAGCTAATATCAGGTATTTAGACTTTAAGCTGGACCCTTGCTACTTCAATAAAGTTAGGTTTCTGTTCTTGTGGAACATGAAAACTGAATGTTCAGTGAGCTCTCTAAAGTCTGGCTCCTTCGCTTGATTGGGTCATTCTTTCTCTGAGCCTGACTTACTTCACTTAACCTCCAGGTTCATTTTCCTACATATGATGGATGAGTAAAATTCCTTCCTATATGCATGCATATGTATGTGTGTATATACATATATATGTATGTGTGTGTATATACACACACATATATGTATAAATGTATATATGTGTATATATATGTATATACACACATACATATAAATATGTATATACACACATACCACAATGGGCACATTCAGAACCCCCTTTTGAAAGCCAACAACAGCTTCAGGCTACATCTGTTTGCTTTTCTGCCATTTGAACTGACTGAAGAAGGATGCTTAAATCTGTCTAGAGAAAAAGATCTCCCATTCAGGAGGCTGAGACCATAGTCTGAAGCCAGCACAGGCCAAAAAAAGTCCACAAGACTCCATCTCCAAAGCAACCAGTAAAAAGTTGGCCTACGTGAATGGCTCATGTGGTAGAGCACCAGCCTAGCAAGCAAAATGAGCAAGCATGAGTCCCTAAATTTGAAATTGCTACTGCATTTCTTTTGTCTACAAAAAGAACAGATTATGTTATCAAATAATGAGATGGCTTATTAAAAATAAAATAGATAATGTGAAATATTTATGTCCTTTTCACAAATGGAGAAATTTGTACATGTGACTATTTAATAGTATCAGACATATGGAATGATGAGGCTCTGAATTGCTTTTCTTTACATTTTACTTTGTATTTAGGAATCATATACTTCAATTGCTCCTGCTAACTCCCACATTCCCTTAACTAGAGGTAAACTTTATTGAGACAGAGACAGAGAGAAGGAGAGAAAGAGGGAAAGAGAGAGGGAGAGATGTTAACTGGGCCCACATCCTTGGCATGTTCTTACCCCAACTGACATGTGTAATTTGTCATCTCATTTGTTTCCTCACCATTGTGTGGCATGAACAAAAATTAATGTTGTTCTCACATAATTACCCAGGAGGAGATTCTGATTCACACGCCCTTTTCCTGCTGGGTATTTCAGTTGGATGCCTCTGGGCTTGAAAATTCAGATCATGAGCCACCCAGAGCTGTTACTCACAAAAAAGAAAATCTCTGCTCTCATTTTCTAATACTTTCTGTGAGACATAAGCAGACTGTTTTTCACCCAGATTGACAATAGGAAATACAAGTACAGTAACTGCTTCCATTTTATTTATCTATTTATTTATTATTGTTATTATCATTAAGTGGGTGTACAGAGGGATTTCATCTCAGCAGGTCAGCTTGTAAGTACAACACATGTTGATCAATGTCATCCCTTTCATCATTCTCCATATGTCTCCCAATCCCACTTATCCTCTCAAATTCCCTAGTTCTGTTTTCACATATATCTATTGAATATTGTGACTGCATTTGCCCATCATTCCTCTCTCTATTCATCTACTCCCTCTCTATAATTCCCTTCCTACCTTCTTGGTATTCATTTTGCTGAGCTGTGAGCTGTTCAAAGGAGTTACACCATTGAAATATTCCTCAGCACTACTGTACTTTAGTTGGTATGTTTGTGTATATATGCATGACCTTTATTTATATATTGACACATATATATTGATATATGTTTATAATTTAGATCTAACTTTCACATATGAGGGAAAACATATCCTTTGTCTCTCAGAGCTAGACTTACTTCACTTAACATCATTTCCTCCAGGTCCACCCATTTCTTTGGAAATGACATAGTAACATTTTTCCTGTTGGATGAGGAAAATTCCATTATATATGTGTGGAACACATATATGTATATACACACATACATATGTGTATATATGTGTGTAAATACATATGTATTTGTATGTGTATACATTTCTATATCTCCCTATATATAGAGCACATTTTCTTGATCCATTGGTCCATTGGAGGATTGTTTTCATATGTATCCATAACTTGGCTATGGTGAATGGTGGATCTGCTTCTGTTTTAGATGTATGGACTTCTTTGTTAGGGGTTCAGACTAGTGATACCTTTGAAGCCACATGCATTTATTAGGCTCCATTATTAGAGATGACAAAGATGTAATTCCTGAGTTCAAAAAATTCAGAGTATAGCATCAGACAGAAACATACTAAATGAATCAGTGCAGCACAGTGGAAAGAACTCTACTGGACTGGGAAATACAATGCTGTGTGACACACCTCCGTTTAGATCACCAGCCACCACTGCAGTGCTGTGAGCTGACAGAGATGGAGTGGTGAATAAGTATGAGGCTGGCTGGAAATGGGTAAGCCACACCAATAAAACATATGTAATAAAGGCTAGAAGTGCGGTGAGATTGCCTTTAGTGCACATGAGGGTCAGGGCTGGGTAAAGGAAGAGTGCAAATCCAGTGTTTTAAAGGAGAGTTTGGCATGGGCAGGTTCATGGACAAAGAGGCATTTGAGACACAAGGTGTCTGCTAGGGATGTATCAGCCAGAGGGACACAAGAAAATATAACACAAGTTAGGAACAGATTGGCTGAAAATGGGGTAAAGGTTGAATAGCGGGTCATGAACTTCTAGATACATTTTGGATCAACTCCCCAAATGTGAGGTTATAATTCTTGGGTTAAAATATACTGTGGTATAGAAGGAAGCCATGAGAGAAGGAATGGCCTCTTGAAAAGCTGTCTTTGTTCTCTAGCAGGGAGCTAAATAAGGCGAACTCGAGTCAGCTGCTGATAGAGCAGGTGGAGAAGATAACAATGATGTAGGAAACACTGCAGAAAAATATAGGATCAAATAAAAAAGAAACAAGGCATTCTGGGTATTGAGTGTGCTCCCTGGATGCACTAGAAGGCTGTCACCATAAAGAAGGGCTGTTGAGATCTGTCCCTGTGTACTTTCTCTACAGGAGAAAGGAGAGGAAAGGAAAGCCAGAGACTAGGGCGAATTTTGTCATTTTATGACATGGGGATGGGTAGTTGGTCTCATCAAAGTTTTGAACCAACATGTAAAAACTCTGAAGTCAAGTGAACAGAGTTCAGATCCATGTCACTGCATTTGTTTTGATCACTACTTAATAGAGGCTGTTTGACAAATATTTTATAATGCATTTTCCATTTAAACCTCATGACATAAATGGCTACTAGTAGACCACCTTACTATAGGGAAACTGAGACAGATCAAAGTGAGACAGACGGTCCGAAACACAGAGTTGGTATTGAAAAAAAACGACAATTTTAAAGATCAATATCTTTAGGTTAGTAGTAGAAAGGTTAGTAGTAGAAAGGAGTTTTACTATAATATTTATTATAACACTATAAAACTATGTGATATAATTATATACCATAAATAACATTATATAATACATAATATTTTATAACATAACTATATACTACAGTAATATATGTATAATATACCCCAAATAAACTTAACCTCCTTTCTATTTTTCCTTCTTGAAACAATTTCTACAGGTTTCCTTGTTTTATTTTATTTTTGTATACACACTCATACAGAATATTTTCTAGGTTAAATTTTAATTTTTTTCCTAACCACTATCTCTCTAGTCTTTGGTGTCTCCCTCTTATGAATTTTCCAGCGCTTCCCTGGAAACATGCATCTGAGGGTTTATTTCTGCTTTTCAGAGACACAGGAATGTGGTGTATGTCTGCAACCCATCTTCCAGAATAGGTTTCAAAGTACATTTTCTTCACTCCAAGTTTCTTAGAGTGAATCTCACTGTTGCAGTTTCTATTACCTTTGTCTATACTGAAATATGAAGACTGATAAATATTCTGAGCAAACGTATACTTTGGTAACCAGCATGAACTACTGTAAGACAGATTCACAGCCAGACCTCCCTTAGCTACTTCTTTTTTTTTCTCTTGGAAAATAATGTATTTTTTTCTTTTCATTATGATCTTTAAGTGGTTGTACAATGGAGTTGTCATTTAACAAAGCAGTGTATGAATACAATATATCTTGATCAATATCACCCCTCTCAATGTTCCACCCATCCTTCCCCTTCCCTTATTCTTCTTAATTTTGTAGGTTATATGTTGGATTATTGATTCCATTCTCCCACTCTTCTCCTCTTCATTCATTATCCCTTTCCCCTGGACCCTACCCACCCTTTTTGAGTAACCACTTCCTGGTGTTTTATTTGGCTGAACATTGATTTTGACTAAGGAATTACACTATTTGAAATCTCCCTTGAATCTGCCATATTTCAGCTAATTTGTATACACTTATCATCCAACATATTTACTTACAAATTTATAAGCTAAATCTAGCTTCTACATATAAGAGAAAACATGGATCCATCGTCTCTCTCTGGACCTTATTTACTTCACTTAATATAATTTCTTCCAAGTATTTACATTTCTTTACAAATAGTACAATATAATTCTTTCTAATCAATATGTATATATATATATATTATGTATATGTGTGTGTGTATATATATATATATATATGTATGTATATATATATATACATATATATATACATATATATATATGTATATATATATATATGTATATATATATATATATATATATGTGTGTATATCTCCCATTTTCTTTATCCATTTGTCCACCGAGGGTCATCTGGGCTGATTCCATACCTTGGCTATAGTGAATAGTGCTGTAATAAACCTGGTTGTGCTGATGGTTTTTACTGTATTCTGATTTGTAATCTTCTAGATAAATGACTATGAGTAGAATTTCTGGATCACAAGGAGTGCTATGTTTAATTTTTGAGGAACCTCCACACTGCTTTTCAGTCTGGTTGAACAAGTTTGAAAGCATTAATACCCCTTAAATGTAGCCATGTTTTTCTTCAGTGAGAACAATAACACACATTGTGTGGCCTTTCGAAAATAAATGGAAGACTATTCCCAATATATTTCTACCTTAAGGTATTAGGCCTTGTTCCACTGCCAAGTTCTTCCCCCAAAGACACAACGATTTCACTCCTTTGGTTTGCTGCTCAACTGTCATCCTTGCAGAGCTTTCCAGCATCCATTCTACCCATGAAAGAGAAAAGGAAGCCTGCAAGTGAGCTGGCTGGGTGGCCCACAGGAACAGGACCGCATTCCCAGCATTCACTGCTGCTTCATGTGGTCAGAGCAATACAACTGGGGGGATATGAATTTGTAGGGAGGATCCTGTTTTCCTTCTTTCCTTCCCTCCCTCCCTTCCTCCCTTCCTCTCCCTTCCTCCTTTCCTTCCTTCCTTCCTCCTTCCTCACTTGAATGCAGATGTGATGATCAGAAATGAAGCAACCTAATGCCAGATGTTAAAATTGCTGACATCCCTGCTCATTATGGTTTTTCTGCTCCTCCTGAATGTATCTAAACAGACCACAGCACTC
Source organism: Dipodomys merriami (assembly GCF_024711535.1). NCBI lineage: Eukaryota > Metazoa > Chordata > Mammalia > Rodentia > Heteromyidae > Dipodomys > Dipodomys merriami. The sequence goes on along the minus strand of NW_027206068.1, from coordinate 6,238,161 downwards.
CTTATTTTACCTGTCACTCTCTGCCTCTGCCTAAGAACACTGAAGAGGGACCTTTGCTTTCGCTTATTTATGTATTCTTAACGTTTGGGCAGTGCCTGATATATCACAGTGTCTGTGATATACAGACACTGAGTATTTGTTGAACGGAATGAACCTTTGAAGGAACCAGTGTAACGTCCTGCCTTGTGACGGAGCTCCACTTAGTATTAATTCCTTCTGAAGGTGCTATGATTGGATACACTCTCAAAAAGGAACTGGAGGAGGCCCTTGGAAGCCCTTGGGCTCCATCAGCTTCATCTAGCTTAGTGAGCATCCACTGTTAATGATAATAATTTGCCTCTTAGTTAAAGATGTTTACTCAGACCCCATTTATCTCCAGACAAGATGAAGCCTGCTTTGTTTCAAAAACAGTCTGCATTATTCATGCTTACTTGCTGCATTTGCAATCAGGGCTCTGTGTGGCTCTGTCTGTCTGTACTCAACATCTCCATTAACAGAACTATCAGGAATGTGATTGAGGCCTAATTGCTGTCATGGCCTCGGCAATATTTTACTGTCACCTTCTCTGCTGGAAAGCCAAATTTAGTGTAAATGCACCCTGGCCTGCCTAGAATTAATATGTCATACTGATGTCAAAATGGAGCATAGGAGACTTAACTATAAATGTGGCATAGAAACTATTTGACTATGGATTATGATTGGATTGGATTATGATTCCTATTAGTCAGAACTATATTTCATGTTTAAAATGAATCTGAAATAGGACTTGGAAGATGTATTTTCTTTAGGTTCGCATGCCCAAGCTCAAGTTCATTTGCACAGAACTGCATGAGTCCTCAACATTTGTTTGACAGTTTAGATTGTTTACAAGTTTAATGTTTTCCCACTTTAATTAAAAGAATCCTGTGTACCAGTCAAAGTGTGTTACAAAAATTCTGCAAAGTGCATCAAAATTCAGCAGCTTAAAATGATTGTCATTCACCCTCAACAATCTTCAGGGTCCCCGGAGATAGCTAAACAGGCAGGGCTGTTCTACTTGTCACTTATCTTCCTTCTGAAATCAGAGTCTGGAAGATAATGGCACAAAAATCAACAGGTGAAGGTGCACAAAGATGGTTTGCTAGCACATGACACCTATAATGTAACATAACTTTGTCTCCACAAAAAAAGTGTAGGCATGATGTTCCTACACAGTGCAGGAACACCCCTTGATCTTGTGCAAAGGATACGATGTCAGAAGGAACAAATGATTGTCGCTATATTTACATCCTACCAACCTACAACCATCTTGTAAAAAATTTATTAAAACTGTGGCCCATCTTTGCCTTGCCTTTTTAGCAACTTTGTTGAGATAGACTTTATATCTCACAATTCATCTGTACCAAATATATAATTTAATAGTTTTTACTATATTGGATGTATGTATATTCCATAGCTGATTATAGACCATTCTCACCATTTCACATTGAGGCTTATTTCTTCAGCTTTCCCTCCTTTGTGCTCCTATTTGCATGAACCTAAGCTAACCAAGATTGTTTCTTCTGCTAGAGGCTCATCTATCTCTTAATGACAATGCATAAAGTAAATGGAATCAGGTGTGTGTTATTCTGGGAAAGGCTGCTTTGACAAAGCTCGGTAGTTGAAGATGTACCTGTGAAATGGCATGTAACAGTACTTTTTCAGGGAGGGATAATTTGTATTGCATGTGGACATGTTCCCCTTGCTTGTAGTGAAATTGCTGGGTGATGTGGAGACTCTGTGAGGAGCTGCCAGGATGTTCTCCAGATTAGCTGTGTCATCTTACATTCCCATCGTCAGTGTGTGAGAACAGTTTGACACCTCTGTGTCCCTTGTTATTACCTGATTTTTTTTTTCATTAGCGCTCTTAGTAGATGTGAAGGAGGAACACAGTGTGGTTTTGATTTGTGTTTGTCCACTGTTCTTTGAGCATTTTTCATGTGTGAATTGCCATCTTTTTAAAAAAAATGTATTACCTACTTACATACTTAGATCATGTTTATGTTATATTCTCTTAATAATTGAGTTGGAAGACTAATATAAATACATTGACATGGAAAATATATAAAGTAAATAATATAAATATTTTACACAGATGTATTTATATAAATCCCTCTGATACTTTGTAGGTTTATATTATATCCTATGTATCATATTATAGTTTGTAGGATTATGTTATATATATTATGTTAAGTATTATATATTATGTGTACCAAGGTTTAAAGTAAAGGCCTTAGGCTCTCACTTGACTTTCTTGGCTCATGGTTGTGCTCTACTGCTTGAACCATACCTCCAGCCTGGCTCAAACATGGCTTCTTCCTCATTAATTAGTGTCAGTTTCATAGGCTTTTCTGCCTGGACTAGCTTCAAGCTGTGATTCACCAAGTCTCATCCTCTTGAGTAGCTAGGATTGCAGGTGTGAGCCACTGCTGCATAGCATATTATATGTATTTTAAATACATAAATATATTTATGCTTATTAATATAAATTCCATTTGGCATTTATATTTATTTTAGATACAAACTCTTATCAGATTTTTTTTCCACTCTGTGACTTGTTTTTCACACTTTGGAAGCACAAGCATGGTTTTTACTTTGATGAAGTCCAGTGAATCTATTTTTCCTCTCATTTATATTTTTGTGGTCATACCTAAAATCAATTGCAAGTCAAAGTCATGAAAATGTATGTTTATACTTTCTTTTAGAGTTTTGTAGTTTTAGCATTTATATCTAAGTCTTTGATTAACTTTGAGTAAAATTTTGTGTGAAATACAAACTCAGCTTTATTCTTTTTGCATGTGGCTATGTACTTTGCCAATACCCACTTTGGGGAGAAAAGATTATTTTCTCTCTATGAGTGGTATTGACATCCTTGAAAAAAGTAAGTTGACTGTAATCCCCAAGGTTTACATGTGAATTTCCTGTTTTAATCCATCTATTCACATGTGTGTTCCATAGTCACTATGATAGCATCATTATAACTACTGTAATGACTTTGAAGCCCAGTGAATCTAGAAGCTTTATACTTCTTTCTCTAATAGCTTTGGCTAATCTGAATGCCTTGATATTCCATATGAGCTTTAGAGTCAGCCTCAGTTTCCCGAAAGAAATCATCATGATTTCTGACATGGATTGTGTTCAGTCTGTAGATCAGTTTGGAGAGTATTGCCGTGTCAAGAACATGCATTCTTCTAATTCATGAACACAAAAGGTCACCTCATTTACTTAGATGATCTTTAATTTCCTTCAGTACTGTATTTAAAATTTTCATAGCATAAATTTTACACTTCTTTTGTTAATTTATCTATTTTATTTGTTTTATTGGAAAATGTTTTTTTTTTAGTTTAATTTAGGTTAGTCCACAGAAAGTATATAGAAATAGTTAATTTTAGTGTGTGGTACTATATGTTTCAACTTTGCTGAATTTTCTTATTACCTCTAAAATTAGCATATTTCTTGGCATTTTCTTTTTTATTTTAATTAAGTTTTTTATTGAAAATACTGTACAAAGGGGTTACAGTTACATGAGCAAGGTAATGAATACATTTCTTATCCAGCATTGTTGCCTTCTCCTTTGTTTTTCCCCTACCATCCCTTCCCTCCCACCTCCTCAGCTATACCTCCCTACCGCCCACCTCACTCCCTCTCCCTTCCCCCTCCCTGCGGCCTAAATCATAAAGTTCGTTTTTCAACATAGCATCTTGTACATCTCATTGTTGCAATGGGTCAATATGTATCCCTATTTAAACAATTTGTTTCTTGGCATTTTCTGTACATACAATTATGTTATCCATGAACAGAGGGTAGCAGATTTATTTCCCCCTTTCAATATGGATGCCTTTTATTTATTTTTCTTGTCTTATTGCTTCAGCTAGATAGAAGCTAGTAGATTCCCCTTGACCATAGAGGGAAGACTCCAGGATATGCCTGAACCTAGGGATATACAAAACTCTATTATTATATTTTTACTTACACAGACATACTCATGATGAAGTTTAATTAACAAATTAGGAACAGTAAAAATGTCTCCTTCTTTCATCACTCCAGTTCATTTCCTATGTGCTGAGTGGTGGTCCTACTCTGGATAAGGAAGCCTCTGCCTTTAGGTCAGGACACCCTTATCCCATGTGCTCACTGGTATGAGATATCCTCTGTGGAATCAGCTGCTTCACTGAAGCCTTTTACAACTTCCTCTAATAGCCCTTGAAGGACAGTTTTGATTTGATACAGTAACAATATGAATTAGTCAAACTCCTTGGGAGTTTGGTTTAATGGGAATAGTATATCCTATTAGTTTTTCCTTCTAGGAGTAAGAACCTATTTTTCTCCCAAGGTCTACTTGTACATTTATCATAGGCTATACAAATTATCAATACAAACAAATGGCTGTGGATGGCAAATCAGAAGCAGAGGAGAAGTATACACCATGTTCTGTCAGTCATGTACAAATGAGTTTTAAGGCCTGCTAAGTACTAGAATGACTAGAAAGAATGACTAGAAAGCATAAGCAACAGGAGAGTCAATGGGAAAGAAAACAAATTTACCTCATGTCTAGCATGGTATCATTTCCTCCTGTCACACAATCATGCAGAACATTTTGTTTCCAGGTGGTAGTTGACAGCTCTAAGTCTTAGCTCCTCTTTTATTTTCTTGTACTTTGCTGTTGGTTGCTTCTGAATATTTTCTTTCATTTCAGAGATACCCTGGAATCTCAATAGATAAAAGGTGTCTTTTAAAGTTGACACTTGCAAGAGCGATTTTACTCAGTCTGGGCAACTAGGAATTTCATTTTCACATTTCTTTCACTCTTAAAGAGAAAATTGACATGTAAATGTAATGGTTACCTGTGAAGTTAAAATCCTGACATCATGAAATCCATCCGGAGTAACAGCAGACAGCTTATTTTGGAGCATAGAGGGGTTACTAAAGTGTCTTCATTGTTGAAATAAATTGATTTTAATGAAAAGAAGCAAAACAAAATCTCATGCATTTGCACTCTTCCTTATGGAATCTTAAAGAGACTCTAAGAAGCTAAAAAGTGATTTCGCTAAGTTGGCTACTTCTGTTTACTAGAAAGCCATATGCAAAGATCAGTGGAAGGAAGGGAGGGAGGCAAGAAGGCAGGAAGAAGAACTGTACTCAGCATTATTACAGCTTAGCAATCCTACACAACCACCATTGAATCTTAGCAACAGACCATAGGCCCTAATATGAAAATACTACCAAACTCCTATGGATTGCATCTCTCAATTTTAGAAGATGCAGTTCCAGAGGAAGTTTACAATCATGAAGCATTTCCAGCTACATCAGGTCTTTTCACAACACATGCCAGCAGCTGCTGCCACCCAGCTGTTCCCACACCACAGTCCCCTGCAAAGGCAGCATGGGAAGTTTCCATTCTCCTCTTGCTCTTTTCTCTCTGAGCCCATCAGTGTAATTAACAATGTCTCCCCATGGAAGAAACCAAGGACACTTGTTTTGTTTTGGTTTTATGAGAATCTCAAACCAGAAGAAGAAAGCATCATCATTGAAATGATCACCTTTAAAGCTAGTTCACAACCAGCAGTCACCTGCACAGACATGGGAGTTTGCAATAGACACTAAGCAAATACACTTTAATTCATTTCATTATGGATTTTTGCTTCTGTGGGGACATGGTGTTTTAGGAAGATCTCTCATCTAGCCTCTATAGACTTTAGTCAGATCCCATGTGTACCTTGTTTTTAAATCTTTTTTTAAATTAACTTTACATAGTTTTGTATGAAGGAGTTGCCATTTAAGAAAGAAGTTTTTGAATACAATGCATCTTTCTCAGTGTCACCTTTTCCAACATTCTCATCCCCCTTTGAGCTACTCTTCCTTTACTTCTTTTAATCTTGTAGTATAGACAATAAATTCTTTTTAATTTTATTTTATTGTAAAGATGCTGTACAGAGGGTGACAGTTACATGAGTAAGGTAATGAGTACATTTCTGGTTAAGCATTTCCCACCTCACCTTCTCTTCACCCCTCTCCCATTAGACCCATCCCTCCCTACCCCTCTCTGCAAGTACCTGTTTCCTAGTACTTATTTTGTTGAGCTTTGACTTTGTCGTTCTAAGGAATTACATTATTTGAGCTGTCCCTAAGCCTATCATATTTCAGTTAATACATTTGTAACAATTTGCATACCACCCAACGTATTTACTTAGAGATTTATAGGCAAATTCTAGCTACCCTAAAGGAGTGAAAATGTGAAACCTTTGTTTCCCTAGATCTGACTTACTTCACTTAATATAATTATTTCCAAATCTTTCCATTTCCTTACAAATGGTACAATATCATTCTTTGTAACTGATCAACTGATTGGTAAAATGTCACTGTGTATATATACCACATTTTCTTGAACCATTTGTCCATTGAGGATCATTTGGGCTGAGTCTATATCTTGGCTATGGTGAATAGTGCTGCAACAATGATGGTTATGCTGGTGGCTTTACTGTACCTTTGTTTCTGATCTATTGGATAAATGTACAGGAGTCAAATTGCTTAAATATAATCCCATATATCCTAGAAATATACTAGCTATTGCAGATAAGGGGAACCATGGGACCTATGTTCCTTTGAGTGTGGCTTACTTCATTTAATATAATTTTTTCCAAGTCTTTCCATTTCCTAACAACTGGGGCAGTGTCATTCTTTCTGATGGAGGCATAGAATTCATATATATATATATATATATATATATATATATATATATATAAAATATTTTTCTTGATCCATTCATCTACTGAGGGGCATGTGGGTAGGTTCCCTATCTTAGCTATAGTGAATAATGCTGTGATAAACATAATTGTGCTGATAATTTTAGTATAGTCTTGTTTGTGATCGTTTGGGTAAATGCTTAACAAGAGAGGTCAAAATCTATGTACATATGACCACATAACCTGATGCTAAGTGAAATGAACCCCAAGATAGGGACTTGAGATTTTATTTTTCTTGTTTTTCTTTTTAATGTACTTATAATGTACCATGTGATTTTTTTTTTTGTTTCTTTGTTTGTCTTCCCCCATGGTCAGTGTATTTGATTCCAGTGTCCTACATCTTGTATATACATTTTTTCTATTTGGAGATGGGAAGGAAAATAACAAAATGCTGAAATAAGGATACAAGATGACCCATTGTAACAATGAGATGTACATGACACTATGTTGAAAATGAACTTTACAACTTTGGCAGGGGGAGGGAGGAGTTGGGGAGGTGGGGAGGAAAGGGATGGTAGGGGAAAAACAGAGGAGGAGGTAACCATGCTCGATAAGAAATGGACTCATTATCTTGCTCACATAACTGTAACCCCTCTGTACAGTATCTTTACAATAAAATATACATTTAAAAATAATTCCATTTGAACTACAGAAAAAGCAAACTTATCTTGGCAGAGAGCAATTACCTTAAGGAGTAATATCTTTATTACTGTTGAGAAAATAAAGGCAGATTCTCATACATTTCTGGACCATAATGGTGGCAGGAAAGAGGGTGGTCTGCACTTAGGGAAGCTCAGAGAGAAAGCACCCTGAAATGTGGGGATAAGGCCAGGTGGATGGACACTAGAGCTCTCCAATTATGTCCTTCTTCAGCTCCATATTGAAAACACCAGAAAATACTACATTCACAAAATTCCTGAGAAAAATATATTTAGGGAAAGCTCAACTGGACAGACGAGGCTTCTGAGGCCAAAGAGCACACACTCAAGTGAGAACATGCAGGTAGGACAAACAGACACGATGAGAAATTCACAGAACTCTTGAGACAAGAAACTCTGGGCCCTCACTAGTAGGAAATCAGGCACATTTTCCCCAATCCTTCAAAGATAGGAAAGACTCTTGTGATGGCTGAGGAATGAACATGTAGTATTAAGTGGGTGAATCTTTTCAACATGAATCTGAGTCCCTCCAAACATTAATTAAAAGCCAGGTGAACTATGACAAAGAAAATCTGCTTTCCCTCAGTACGGCACAGGAATGTGTAAATTGACATAACTGCCTCTATGCTTTCTCGGTAGACAGTTATATTGGATTGATTACTTGGATGATCAGCATAAAATGGACATAGAGGGATGTTCCTGACAGGTGAAAGCCAGACTCCCACAAGGATGTGGATAAGTAGCTCAGCAAACCCATCTTCAAGGAAACCTGTGACTACTATATAAAAGCTTCCATTTAGAATCTCCGTCTGAAATTCATTTTCAAAGGCTGTGCTTCAACCAAGTCCTCACCATTCAAACCAAGATGTGCTGCTCTCCTCCTATCGCCCAGTTCAGGGGAAGAGAAATTTTACTCTATACAGATGTGTCCAAGAACTCTGGGTCCCTTATCCACCTGCTCACCATGAATGGGCAATCTTTCCCAAAGTAGAAGTATGGCACCATTTCTTTCCCCGCTTCCGGGTATTTTCTGCTAGTGAGTCCAGCTGAGTGGTGACAGCTCCCTTTGGTTCCCAGGCCCACTATACAACCTAGAGACCCTAAACTAGGTGGGAAGTGGGATTCCTGTTTTCCTCACCCCAGATCCCAATGAGAGAAGCAAGCTGAGAAAACCAAAAGGTTCAGCTCTCTCTTCACAGATGTGCACTCAGGTCCTAATGTGGATGTGCCATTCAGAGGTATGGGTCAGGGATCTTGCCTTGGATAAGAAGGAAGCCACTAAAATATACACTGGAACATAATAAATTATACAGGTCTGTAGGTATTCACACACAGTGAGCCCAAAGGAGGATATTCTTAGGAGAGGAACACAAAAGTATATATTAATTAAGTTCCAGGAAATGAAAACAAGAGGTTTTTTCTTTGCTGCTGTTTGTGTTTTCTTTGCCTTTTGTCTGGTTTGTTTATCTGTCTTTGGGAGAGTGAAGTGGAGGGTAAGGTGGGGCATAGAAATGGAGGGATAAAAGATGAACAAACACAACAGTGGTACTCACAAGGCACTATGTGGAAAATGAATTAAACTTGTGAGTAGGGACTGGAGGGAAAAACTGGGAGAGTGAGGGAAGGGGTGACATTATTCAACAAGGAATATACTCTTTATCTTACCTATGTAACTGTAACCCTTCTGTACATTACCATTTTAACATTATAACAATAAAAATGCATGGAAAAAAGAAGGAAGCCACAAAACAGATAACTTCTGATTTCTTCCCATTTGTAGCTGTGAGTAGAGAACTTAAAGCATGAGACTGCTCTCAGTAACAGTGGAAGTTGTGGGGAAAGGCAAATGAAAATAATAGATTTATAAGAGAAATAGGGTAATGATGAGAACCTGCAGAGAGATCTGGGAGAAACCCTCCAGTACTCAGAACAAGTCCTATCACACTGTATTAGAACAAATTCATCGAAGGGGCTTAGATTCCATGGGATCATCTATAAAGCAATTTACTTCCTAATGGAAGCATTGACCAAGCTCTAAAGCATGGATTTGTGTCTGGTGGAATCATTTATGAAAGTAGCTCTTGTCATGTGACCATGGTTCAGACCTGTAAACCTAGCTACTCCAGAGTCTGAAATCTGTGGATTGTGATCCAAAGTCAGAAAGATTCTTGAGACTTATCTATAATTAACCAGAAAAAACTCAGAAGTAGAAGTTTGGCTCAAGTGGTAGAGCACCAGCCTTAAGGGAACTTAAAGCCAAGCCAGAGTGGAAGGCCCAGAGTTCAAGTACCAATACCAGCACAAAGAAGACAGAAACAGAGAAGAAAGAAACAAAGAGAGACAGAGAGAAAGAAAGGAGGGAGGAAAGGAAGGAAGGATAGAAGGAAGGGAGGAAAGGAAGGAAGGAAAGAAAGAAAAGAAAGAAAGAAAGAAAGAAAAAGAAAGAAAGAAAGAAAAAGAAAGAGGGAGAAGGAGGAGGAAAATAGGTCTTTTAGGTGCAGAGAGACTTCATGAAATGATAGGTATTAACATAGATCAAGTTTTTTTGTATTGTTAAGTCCTGTCATCTATCCATTTGATCCTGTAACTTTAGTGACTTACTGAAGCTCTCTTAATTATGATTTCTTCCTCAGAAAAGAATGTTGGACCAGTTGTCTCACACTATTTCCTAAAAATTATTATTTGTTGTTGGTCAGAAGCCTTTTATGTTAATAACTTAGATGTATAACCCTCACAAGCATTCTAAATTGTATATGCAAATGGTAAAAACCACATACATTTTTTTTGCTGTATATCCAATAGTGTTAGGCTTTTAAAAAATTTTATTTTAAAGGTGTTGTTGACTGAGGGGTTACAGTTATGTAAGTAAGGCAGTAAGTACATTTCTTGTTGAACATTGTTATCCCCTCTCTCGTTTTTGTCCCATCCCCCCACCCCAAGTTGTAAAGTTCATTTCCAACATATTGTCTTGTGCATATCACTGTTGCATTTGGTTCACCCTGTGTCCTTTGTCTCACCATTTGGTTATTTCCTTTCCCTTCCCAAATCAGATAAAAACATATATACAAGACATAGGATCAAGATTTTTTGATACAGGTGGACCCATTGCAACAATGAGATGTACAAGTTGTAATGTTGAAAAATGAACTTTACAACTTTGGCCTGGCTGGTGGGGGGGGGGGGGGTGGATGGGAAGGGGAAACAAAGGAGGAGGCTACAATGCTTGATAAGAAATGTATGCATTATCCTGCCCATGTAATTGTAGCCCCCCTGTACAGTATGTTCTCAAATAAAATAAAATACAATTAAAAAAAATAAAAAAATAAAAAAAAGCCAGCAAAAAAAAAAAAAAGAAATATACTCATTACTTGGCCCATATAATTGTAACCCCTCTGTATGGTATTTTCACAATAATTTTTTAAAAGACACAGGGTACCAAAATAAAAAACAGTGACATTGGGGATAAATCAAAGGAAAAGGAAAAAGAAAAAAACAAAAGGAAAAAAGAAGTAACTTCACACAGTACATTAAAAAGAACAGCAGCAGCAGCAACAACAAAACCCTTTTGTTTCCATGTCTTGGAGTTCATTTTGATTAGGATTGTTTTATATGTTCATATGTACATAGCTATTGAGCTATTTTGATCCTCTGCTTAGGACTATCCTAGATATATACTAATTGTTATAAATGAGGAAAACCATGGAGCTTATGTTTCTTTGGATCTGGCTTATTTCACTTAATATGATTTTTTCCCCCAAGTCTTTCCATTTCTTTATGAATGGAGCATTGTCATTCTTTCTGATGGAAGTATAGAATTCCATTGTGTATATAAACTGTACCACATTTTCTTGATCCATTCATCTACTTTATTTTTTAAATCAAAAGAGGATTAAGAGAAAACCAATATCAAGTCTATTTTTCTCCTTAGATAACATTTTAGAATTTCTCCCAAGTTCTTTTCATACAAGTATTTGCTAGATAACATTTTACTGTCCATACTTTCTACTTTGTATTTTGTTCTTAATATTCAAATCATCTCATCATTAAAAATTCTTTATAGATATTTTAGTGACTGAGGCTGGAGTAAACATGCTTGTCATAAATAATAAATTTGTATATTTTAATGTTGAGGGAATTTTTTACAGGTAGGGTTGGTAGTTGTGTGTGTGTGTGTGTGTGTGTGTGTGTGTGTGTGTGTTTAATTTTTTTGGACTAGGGCTTGAACTCAAGGTCTTGTGCTCTCATTTAACTTTTTCACTCATGGCTAGAACTCTACCATTTGAGTCACATCTCCACTTCCAGAGTTTTGCTGGTTTATTGTTCATAGGAATCTCAGTAATTTGTCTGCCTGGCTGGCTTACAAACAAGATTATCTTATCTCAGTCTCCTGGGTAGCTAAGATTATAGGCAAGAGCCACTGGCTCCTAAGGAAGTTATTTTATAAGCAGAGAGCTGTAAACCTAGGATTGTAATGTTTCATAGGTCTCTGAGATAAAGTGATAATTGATTCTTTAGAAATGTTATTTTAGCTGCCTGACCAACTCTGTTTCCTATGCTCTTGAAGTGTCTCTGTTTTTTTAAATATACCTGTAATAGATGGACATTCCATTATGTGTATGCATTGTTCATACTTATAGTTTAACATTTGTCATTTATGATAAGCTTAATATTTGTAATATTAGAAGGTTCCATCTCAAAAAGTTGTCAAATATTTCCTATGAGCAGATAATCTTTGTGTCACTGCTGACTATACAAATGAAGTAAACATAAAGGAATATTTTGAAATGTTGGATAAATGACTATTTTGAAGCTGTTAATTCTTAGTACAGAGATTAAATAAATCATTCATAAGATTTAGATAATTGTTATAAATATATCATGTATGAGAAAGTAAAGCTAATATGGATGCTTGTTTAATTGAGAAAGTTTACATTTTACAGAAATTTTCTTAATTGTTGAGTAGACATACACTTATAACTGGATGTCCAGACATCTTATTGAATAAACTAGAAAGAGCCTAAGCAATTTGTCAGTCTGTTTGGGGAATATTTTTCTCTTGAAGTTTTAAAAATATATAATTTTAAGAATGATATATCCTTAAAATGTATAACTATTTTCCCTTGAAATTTCTAGAATATATAGTTCTTCTATGTATTCTTTTTTGTATATTTCAGTTTCTCTTACTAGGATTGGAGGTGTTTAGAGTCAAATGGAGCATCATTTTGAAAGAATTTTAAATAGTATGTATATATGTTTATGCAGAATTTCTGAGAAAATTGTTTGGATTGAACATAATTTTATTTTTCTAATTGACTAATTTTTTAATGTTTTTTATGCTAGTACTAGGGTTTATACTTAGGGCCCGAGTGCTGTCTCTTAGCTTTTTTTTAAAGCCATTTGAACCAAAGATGCTTGGAGTGACATGAAATTTTCTACCCAGGTTGGCTTCAAACCATAATCTTCAGATCTCTGTCCCCTGAATAGCTAGTATTTCATTTTAAATACAAAATTTTTAAAGTACATTCATAAAATAGGGCCTCAAAATAGTGGTAAAAGTGGATTTGAGTTATTTTCCTGCCTGCAGATGACTTGTATCCTGTTAATATGCACAACTTCTAATCTTCAAATCATTTTATGTTCTCTCATCAAATTTTCCTCAACAACTTGTTAACTTCTTCATATCAAATGTAGTGTTATCCAATTGTAAATCAACTTCACAGAACCTGGATTTAACTATTTACTAATTTACTCAGTGTCAAAAGCTGTTACAAATAATTCACATGAATTAATTCACCTGTCTTCTATCAGCCTTATCAGGCTGTTGTAATTTCATTTTCTAGATGAGGGAACTGAGAAGAGAGAGTTCATTTACTTTCCAGGGGCATTTGTCTTGTATGTGAAAGAGCTGATTTCAAACTTTGTTGTTGGGACTCAGAGTCTGTAGAGCAAAACATTACATGTCATGTAATATGAATCATTGAGACCATGTCTTTACCATCAACAGCCACACTTCACAACCCAGAGTTGTAACCATAGAGCTGATATCTCTCTGTGGAAGGGTTGCAAAGCTCCAGAAACAGAACTATTCATTTGGGAAACTCCTGTAATGCTTTGGACTTTATCTTTTTCTTTCATGCACTGCTGGGGTGTCCCTCTACTCTGGAAGTTTTAGTAAAGACAGAGTAGGGTGAACCCTATTACTTAGCAGCTCAGCTTCTGACGCCCTACACACCTGAAGACAGAGGAGAGGACACTTCTATATTGTCTTTGAAAGATTCCCAGAGAGAGCTAAACACAGTGTCAAGGATGTACTTTTGTGCTTTCATGTATACTTATTAGTGTATTTCTTGTCCACGTGTAGCTTAGAAACCATCAGAAAGCAAGGCAGACACAGGACCACAGCTCCCCAGGATGAATTGTTCTGAGGGTGCTCACAAGGTGATCTGCATCACTGAAACTAGCCCATACCACCTTCATCCTTCTGCCTTCACTACAGAGATTCATAACAACAGTCCAATCACAAATGCATTATGGCAAGCCTCATGTAGGCAAGCATTACTAAAGTAGAACATATCTTTGTTTATTGATGCTTTGTAAGAAATTAAAATGGTAAGACTTGAGCATGCCACTTATTCATTCATTCTTCGATTACTTATTGGTGCTAGGTACCAAGCTAGAAGCTATCAAAGTTCTTCCATGGTTTTATTTATATATTTATATACACATATTCTGTACATTATGAAGTATATATAGAGAGAGTATTAAATAGTGGTATAAAGGAGTTGGATTGAACAAAGTAGTTTATGAATACAGTGCATCTTGATCAATGTCATCTCTTTCAACATTATTTCCTATCCCTCCCAACCCATGCTTTCCCTCTCTTTTCTTAATTTTGTAGGATATACATTGAATTCTTGAATCATTCTCCCTTTCTTCATTTCTTCATTCATCTACTCCTTTCCCCTTGTTTCACTCCACCCCTTTCAAGTATCCATTTCTTGTGTTTATTTTTTGAAATATGATTTTGCCTTTCTAAGGAATTCCTATTTGAGTTCTCCCTTGAATCTACCACATTTAAGTTCATATATTTGAATTTTATGTATATGTATATTTTATTAACTCATTCTAGCTTTCACATATGAGAGAAAACATATCTTTTCTCTCTCTGGAATGAACTTACTCCACTTAATATAATATTCAGATACTTCCATTTCTTTGAAAATAATGAAATGTATTCTTTCTAATGAATGAGTAAAATTCCATTGAATATGTATATATACCATATTTTCTTGATCCACTCATTCATTGAGAGGCATCTGGGATGATCCCATACCTTGGCTGCAGTGAATGGTGCTTCAGTGAACATGGTTGCCAAAGTGGTTTGATGGCATCTTGGTTTGTAATCTTTTGGATGAATGCTTAGGAATGGAATTGCATCATAGGGTTGTGTGTGTGTGTGTGTGTGTGTGTGTGTGTGTGTGTGTGTGTGTGTGTGTGTGTGTGTGTATGTTTACTATTATTTTTAATAAATTTTTATTGTGAAAATACCATACAGAGGGGTTACAATTACATGAGCAAGGTAATGAGTACATTTCTTTTCAAGCATTGTTGCCTCCTCCTCTGTTTTTCCCCTACCTTCCCTGCCCTCCCATCTCCATGACTACACTCCGCCCCCCTTACCCTGCCAAAGTTGTAAAGTTCGTTTTCAACATAACATCTTGTTGCAATTGGTGCTTAGATTTTTGAGGAACATCCATACTGCTTTCCAGAGAGGTTGAATGAATTTACATTCCCACCAACAGTATCTTAGGTTTCCTTTTTGCCCACATCTGTGCCAGCATCTGTTATTTTTTGCATTCTTGATGATGGCCCTTCTAAATGGGCTGATTTGGAAATCTCAATGTTGTTTTGATTTGCAATTTTTCTATGGCCAGAGATGTTGAACATTTTTTCATGTGTTTGTTGGCTATTTTAACTTCTTACTAATCAGTTTTTATTGAGATTTACTGTGAAAACAAACAGCCTCCCCCCCAATAAATAGTAATGTTTAGCTTCTGTGCCCAACACCATGCTAGGTACCTAGAATGAGAGAGTAAAATAATTTACTTTTAGATTAATCTTCATTCCTGGAGATGATAGCGGAAGATTATGCTGGGGTCTGAATATAGCCTCTCACTGTTGATTGGACACCAGTAGTAGATGGACAAATAACATTGCCTTTGCATTTTCACAAATAGATCTCTTGGGATGAATGCTGTGCCTTTCATGGTGGGACTGCCCACTAAGGCTGAGTTGAAATACAACTGGGAAATTTCTTTTACATAGAGTTGTTTTTAAGGGGCCTGGTTAAATTACTTATGCATTCCCTTTCATGTGCTCCCAGCCACATTTTAATCATTACAGGCCTTGAAGCAATAATGCTTCCCAGGGCTCTGGCCTGGCTCTGAAAACCTCTCTAACTCAGCACTTTGCTCTCATAATTTGTATTTTCACTTTCCTCTTTAATTGACCAGGTGTTAGTTTTTAGATTCTCTGATTTTGTTTTAAATCAGTGTCTGTTTAAATCAGTGTCTGTTTCAATATATATATATTACAGGCCTTGAATACATATACTATATATATAATATATATTATATATACTATATATATGTATATATACTATAATATGTATATATACTATATATACTTGTACATATACTATATATACATATATACTAATATATATATACACATATATACTAGCCTAATGTAAGTAAAGTATATATATATATATATATTATTTTTTTTTTTGAGAACATGGAGCTTGAACTCTGAACCTGGGTGCTGTCCCTCAGCCCTTTTGCTCAAGGCTAGTGCTCTACCATTTCAGCCACCGAACCACTTCTGGTTTTCTGAGTGGTTTACTGGAAACAATGTATTATACATTATTCAAATCCTTGAAATTGACACAGAATATGGTGTGTGTGTGTGTGTGTATGTGTGTTTGTATGTGTATGCAAGAACAAACAGTCTTAAATTCAGGACCTTTTTTTTTAATTGTGAAAATACCGTACAGAGGAATTACAATTACATGGGCAAGATAATGACTACATTTCTTTCTTTTTTAATTTAATTTAATTTTATTTGTGAACATACTGTACAGAGGGGTTACAATTACATGGGCAGGATAATGTGTACATTTCTTACCAAGCATTGCAGCCTCCTCCTTTGTTTACCCTTCACATCCCTTCCCAGCCTCCTCCCACCCCCTCCAATCCCAATCCTTCTCCCACCCCTGCCCTCCCCCCTCCACCGACGTTGTAAAGCTCGTTTTGGACATGACAACTTGTACTTCTCATTGTTGCAACAGGTCCACCTGTATCCTTAAACGACTTGTTTTTCCCCATCTCCTCCACAAGTTATACTGACATCAAATATAGTGAAAGCAGGGGTTATACTGTGGGGGAGGGACATACAAAGCAACAAAGAGATAATCTTATAAATGCGTTAGAAACACATGCATGAAAGAAATAAACATTAAAATACATATCTAAGGGTAATGAGTACATTTTTTATCAAGCATTGTTGCCTCCTCCTTTGTTTCCCCTTCCCATTAGTTCCCCCCCCCCCCCCCCCCCCCGCCGAAGTTGTAAAGTTCGTTTTTTGAACTCAGGACCTGTAACTTTTACTACTCAATGCCCATTTGTTAGGAAATGGAACGACTTGGAAAAAATTATATTAATTGAAATAAGCCAGTCCCAAAGAAACATAGGTCCCATGGTTTCTCTTATTTGCAATAATTAGTACATGTGTAGGACAAGCAGAAAAGGCCAAAAGCCATGTACATATGACCATATAAGATGATGTTAAGTGAAATGAAACCCAAGATAGGCACACAAATATCTTTTTTTTTTGTTTGTAACGTATTTATAACGTAATGTGATTTTTTTGTTGCTTTGTATGTTCCTCCCCCGTGGTATAACCCCTATTTTCACTGTATTTGATGTCGGTGCCCTGCATCTTGTATATACACTTCTTTAATTCGGGGAGGGGAAGGGAAAAAACAAAATGCTTAAATAAGAATACAGGTTGACCCATTGTAATAATGAGATGTACAAAATACTATGTTGAAAATGAACTTTACAACTTCAGTGGGGGGGGTCGTTGTGGAGGTAGGAGAGAAGGGATGATAGGGGGAAAACAAAGGAGGAGGCAACAAGGCTTGATAGCAAATGTACTCATTATCTTGTTCATGTCACTCTAACCCCTCTGTACAGCATTTTAACAATAAAAAACAAGCAAAAAAGAAAATGAATTAAGTTTCATTTTGGAAAATATTTTTCCAGGAGAACATTCCTAAGTAAATTCCAACCACATCCTTAGCTTTACAAAGCTTTTAAAACATAGAACAATGCAATCTGTTTTTCATGCATAATCTTTCTGTTCACTAATTGGAGATAAGAGTCTCACCCCCTTTCCTGCCCGGGCTGGCTTTGAACTGTGATCCTCAGATCTCAGCCTCCTGAGTAGGTAGAATTACAGGTGTGAGCCTCCAGTGCCTGGCTAACTATATTTTATTCTATGTAATTCTCAGGTTTGGTGATGGTTACACAGTCAAAATTTGGCTCTCAAAGGAAGCAGATCAACCTGATACTATTTCTGACCATTTAAAGCTCCATTTTCCAGGAATCCAATTTAAGGTAGAAATAATATCCTGCATCATCTCTTTAATTTTAGCTGGAAACATCTTGTACATGTACTTGGCTTTGTTTTTATTCTCAACTGTGTAAAGATGTGCCTGTTCTCTAATTGATTAATTGCTATCCATTGAACAGTTTCCCTCCCATGAATAGCGAGGGTGGCTGGTGTTCTTGACCACTGTGGAGGTGATAAGCCTGTGTGGACCCTTCCCAGCCTGCCCAGTAGACTTGACTACACAGTAACCTTTCTACCCAATGGTCACAGTTCCACTGCATAGGTCCTTTTGCTTTTGTTTGGAAGATTTCAAAAGGAAATTTCTTCCATACATTTTCTGTAAGGTTTATAAGCTTGATCATTTCCACATTGTTTCACAAGAAGAATCCTATGCTTACACTCAATTCTCTTCTAATTGAATATGGCCAAAGTTTGCCCCTGGACCAACAACCTCTTCATCATCTTGGATCTTTCAGATATGCAGTCTCAGGTTCTGACCTACTGAATGTCACTCTGCATTCTACTAAGGCAAATAAGTTGTCCTTATGCACATTCATGTTTGAGAAGCTCAGCCTGGTGCTGCTAGCTCCCACCTCTAATCCCAGCTACTCAGGAAACTGAGATTTGAGGATGAAGGTTCAAAACCAGCCCTGGGTCAAAAATTTACTGCAACTCTTATCTCCAATTAACCAACAGAAATCTAAAAGTGGAACTGTGCCTCTAGTGGCAGAGTACCAGCTTTTAGCAAAATGTTAAACAAGAGTTCAAGTCCCAGTACTGGCACGAAAGAAGTTTGGGAAACTCTTTTGTAATTCTTTTATTTTGTTTTTTTTTTTAATTTAATTTAATTTTATTTGTGAACATACTGTACAGAGGGGTTACAATTACATGGGCATAATAATACGTACATTTCTTACCAAGCATTGCACCCTCCTCCTTTGGTTTACCCTTCACATCCCTTCCCAGCCTCCCTGTAATTCTTTTAAATAATTGTCCTTCTTATTCATTATAAGTAGCTATTCCTTATGTATATCCACAGTCAATCATTTGTTGGAATCCTACCGTGGAAGAAACATGGTGCCAATGTGCCTATCATTTCTACTCCAGCACCATCTAGATAGTTTTGTAAGATGGTCATCACTGTGTCTACGAGAATACAGGAAAATAAGGGTCAGAATGGCTACCCATTCTGCCCAGAGTTGCCCAGTTGCTCTACTAAATGAGAGGGCAATGGCTGAGCTATAAACCATGTATCTGAATGTGGAGTTTGTGTACCTCCAGATGCCTCTATCATGGCACATAACTTCCTGTTTGTGGAACATGTATAGGCAACTTGTGGCCTACAAGATGACCTCCTGACACTCAGAGCAAGCTGGAGCACATAAGAGACAGAACAGTAATTCAACCCAGGTGAATGCTACTTAGCATATTTATGCTTTGGGTTAAATGATCATCAATAAGTGTTCATTGGCAGCTCATAAAGCTAACCTGTACATCTCATTGGTACTTACATATGTAGCTCATATATGTTAATATATATTTTAAATAAATGTAGCGCGTTTAACTTTAATAGTCACAAATTATGATTCTTTTATGTTTTGGTCTCTAGGGACAGTGCCATAAATTATTGGAATACCACGTTCCCAAAACATGGGAGTGTTTAGCTGACTTATTCAAAGTTCTAGAGAACAATAAGACTCTCCTGAACATCAAGCATTATTCCATTAATCAGACCACATTGGAACAGGTATGGTACTTGGAATGACTGAGCAAGTAGAATTTTGGTAGCTTCATCAGATCTAATGTAACTGATTTTTAAAATAATCTGTATTGCTCCTTCAGTTTACCACTTCTTATAATTAATCTGACAAAATTCTGAGTCTCTCTCTCTCTCTCTCTCTCTCTCTCTCTCTCTCTCTCTCTCTCTCTCTCTCTCTCTCTCTCTCTCTCTCTCTCTCTCTCTCTCTCCCTCTCTCTGTATCTTCAAATTGTTCATAGTTATATGGGGCACTTATCAGTTACATCATGTTATATTATCTCATCCCTCACCTTTTTATCTAGTCCCTGCAGTAGTAACTGGACTTTGCAGTAATTGTATGATAGCTGACTCTGGAGGAAACTAAAAATATTTGCTTTACTAAGAGTACCTGAAGTTTAAAGTCACACCACAACTTCTTTAGTTTTTAAACTGTGCTCTAATTATTGAGAATTTCCAGGTGATTTATTAATAGAATCAGTCTTAGAGGTGAATCCTTAATACAGTTACACATTCATGATGATGAAAGAGAGGATAATATGGATGTATGATTTCTGGCTTTGGGGGTTTGTTGAGCAGGGTTCTGAGACAATGTCTCCCTTGTAGTTAAGCTGGTAAGGTTGGGTGTTCATCTGAGTTAGCAGTTATTTTCATTATTTCTTTCAGGTGTTTATTAACTTTTCTGGTGAGCAGCAGCCAACTGTGCAATCTACTCCTGATCTGTCTGCTAACAGCCAACACCTGTCTCACCTGCCTGTGTAAACCACTGATGGAGCCTACCTTGTCTTTCACTGCAATTGGTACTCAAAAATCAAACATTCTCTCCAGTGCTCAGGAGCTGGATGGCAGGAAAATTATATTTTCTCCTTCATTGTCTATTTTGAAACTCTGTTTAACAAACAGCCAACGGAAAGGTCATTCTTTCCCACATACCTTTGGGAGTTCCTCCAATACATTTACTCTGTTTGTCAACCCAGGTAGTATTAGCTTCTTTGGGAGGAAAACATGAAGAGTCCAATTAGAGGAGTTCTGGAATGGGGTAGGCCATCCATAGTTTGTCATGCCAAGGATTTAAGACACTACTTTTTTTTTTTTTTTGGTCAGAAACAGTATCAAAGACTATTTCTTCTTTTTTTTAAAAAAATAGATATGATTATGTTTCTAAATTAAAATTTAATGACTTAAATGCAAACTTTTGGAAAACTGAATGATATATGGATTGAAAAAAATCCACTTTTTTCCAAATAATAAATGCTTTTCAAAATAGGCATAAAGAGCTATCTAGTTTCATTGATCCATTAGTAAAATTAAAGACATTTGAACTAGTTGCTCTTCATCATTAGTAACAGTTTAACCAGGACCTCACAGACTATAATTTTTAATAAGAGAATTGAAAGAAATAAGATATAGATTTATTTCTTAATTTGGATAAACAATTACTATTTTATTGTTATTCTAAGCCAATGGTTCTTAGAGTATAGTAGTTTTCATATCATGAACATCATTGGCCTCTCTTCAGAGTTTGGTACAAATGTAAATCTCAGTCCTGGGTCTGGAGCCTGGCAATCTGTGTTTAAACATTCATATTCTAGTTTGACAATCTGGCCTGTAGACATGTCTGACTACCTTCTAATTATATAAGCACTTTCAGAACATTGCTTATGTAATTACTGAATAGTAATTTAAATTTTAGAGTAGTAGTTACTGCATACTAATTTAAATTTCTTAGTTTTCTAAAATTATGTGACTCTCAGAATTATTGTCCTCAAAGATGTGGCTCCCCAAAACTATTAATCTAACAACTCATATCATATAGTTAAATGAAATGTAGAAAATCAATGTATCTACAAATGAAAGTAATTTCCTGTTAGACATTTTTGAGCATTCTTTTAACAACATGTATCTAAAAGCTCAGTGAAAAATCACATTAACTTTTTTATTATAAAATTTGACTCTATGGAACCTTATCATTGAGCACCAGTAATTTGTGATAGAAAAAAACACTTCACTGTATTATTTCTTTTGCAAAGCAATATTTTAGTAAATCTATCTTTCATGAATATCATTTTATTGGATGTTTAAATATGATGAGAATTAAGCTAATCATGAATAGTTTGACTTGAATGTATTTGACTTTCCTACATCACATGAAATATGCTTTCTTAAAGCACAAAATTTGAGATTTGGTGATTTTTCTTTAATTTGAATTCTAACAGACTATTTTTGTTGTTGAATCAATAAATACCAATTTTTGAAGCATGAATATATTTATATTACAGTGAATAAATGAGATGTGCTGTAATTGAACCTGGTTTATGGAATGTAATTGTGCTTTGGCCAATATATTTTTTTGTATCTTTATTTTTGTCTTTGGGGATCCAATTTAATTTAGGTAAGAAGGAAATGGAACAACTCCAGATCTTTTAAAGTTTGAAAGGTAAAATTTAATTGAGTTTTGCTCTGAAATGTTCTTCTCTTAGGGGCTCTTTTCTGGTCTTTGAACTGCTGTATTCTTGAAGTTTATGCTTCAAGGTAGGCCTTTGAAAAACAAACAGGAAGAAAAAGAAACCCAACTTGCAAAAGTCCCCCATCCCAGATGACTGGACACAAAGGTCAAATCTTATGCTAATGTTGAAAGTGTCATTGCATTTATCAGTCATGCAGATATTTTATGCCTTTGGAGTTAAACAGTTGTCTTAAGACCTTTGAGCTGAAGGTCACTCAACTGAGACTTAAACCAGCTGCCTTCTTTTGAAATCATTTTGAGTAGAGTAAATTATAAGATGGAAATAAGAATATTAATTACAGTTTGTGTGGTCTATAATTTATTATGTAATTTACCTTTGCTTAAACATAAAGGTATATTAAAGCCCTTATGCAAAATCAAGATTGCAAAAAACAAATAAGACTCCTTATTTTAAGAATAGTAAGGCTTAAGGTTGTATAGTTATCTTTTATTTAATGGCTATCCAATGGAAACTCAGCTCAACATGACCATTTCTAACCAAACACAAAACTACAAACACTGCACTTCCCATATGTACACTGTCAATGTTGTGAGAATATCCTGAAAACTACATTTATCACAGATTTTTCTACCATAATAAAAGACAGAGACACTCAAAATGTGAAAATTGTGTAGCTACACAGAAGGCTGAAATTTGAGGATTTTGGTTTGAAGCCAGCCTAAGCAGGAAAGTACATGAGACTCTTACCTCCAGTTAACCACCAGAAAAACATAAAAAAATTAAAAATCCAGAAATAGAAGTAGGGTATGGCTCAAATGGTTGAGTGCCAACCTTTAGTGAAAAAGCTAAGCAACAGTGCCTAGTCCCTGAGTTCAGGCCCCGGAATTGGCATACACACAAGCATACACACATACACGCATGCACAAACACACACATGCATACAAGCACACACATGCATGCACACAAACATGCACATGCACACACAAAGTTTCAAGCTGACTTGACAATGTGTAGCCTTTGGTACAAAATTGAATTTACCAACTTTGATCATTTAAAGCCCTTCATACAAACACAGAGAAATACACCCAAACACAACCATGCACAATATTTATTCTTTGAGTTATATTTATTGTGTTACTCTGTATACATAGGAAATTAGTGGGTGCTATTAACATGGGGCTGGTGAAATGAGAGATCTTGGTCTATGAGCAGCACATAAACAGTCAGGGATGATGAGGAGCAATGAGTTCTCCCTGGTGTGGGCCACAGTGTGATCCACTCTCTCTGGGAGTGTGGCAAAAGATATAGTAAGAGAGTTATTATCTGGGTGGACCTTCATTAGTGACAAACAGAGAAAAACAGCATTTGAAATTAGAGAGCATCAAAGCAAACCAGCACTATTTAATGAACAATGCATGTTTGTCTGTTACTTTTGGAGGAAGCTGATGTAGTGCTTTATCAGTATCTACAGCATAAATCTCCTATCTTTAGAACTTCTACATTGCAGTGGCTCTTAGAGCTCTATCAGAATTCTCAAAGAGACAGAGAAAAAGAGAGATCACAGTTATATAAAGAGCTTTGCTTATAGTCGAATACCATACATAGTCTTATATCACATTATTAAGAAATAGTTATGTGGACTCAACTAGCTGTAAGAATGATTGGGCAATGTAGTATTCAGCTACACCTCATATGGCTCTAAAAGGAAGAGAGAATTCTGTAATAACAAAATAGAGCAGTGGCTCATTCCTGTAATCCTAGCTACTCAGAGGCTGAGATGTGGGGATCATGGTTCAAAGCTAGCCGGGCAGAAAAAAAAATCTAAGATATTTCATCTCCAATTAACTAGCAAAAAAGGTAGTCTGAACGTTATTGCCTTGGTGGAAGAGCAAGTGTGAGGTCTTTGAATTCAAACTCTAGGACAAAAAAGCACCAAATAGTTAAATACAGATAACATAGGAAAAGAGCCTGGCACTCTACAATAGTAAAGTCAAACAGAGGTTTTGTACAATTTGCATAATGGGAACAGAATAAACTCTATCAAACATGTTGAGCAAATTAAGTAATGACAAACAGCAGCATGGCTATCTTTTTGGCAATCAAGGTTGTGAGGCTATTGCTAGTTTTTTAAATAAAGTTGTGCATTAAGATCTATAGAACAGATGTCACATATTCATACATATTATTGTTACATTGAATGCAGTAAAGAGAAGAAAATTTTATGGACATTTTCCCTTTTTGTTAAATAAATAGCATTGTCATTTTCTCTCACTGATCATTCCTGTTGAGATTGTTAATGGATAAATGTTTCCCACTGGGCAGGGTTTCAAAAGGCTGAAAGAAGTCAGAAAAGTCTTCCTTAATTATTAACTTGTTTGGCATCAAATGAAGATACATTTCACCTTCTCATGCATGTATCCCACATACTTTTCCTTTTAAAATTCCTCTTTAAGTAAAAAGAGACTCATTGACTTCAATGTGCATTTTAAACCTAGCGAAAGTCCCAGGTTAATTAACACATTTAGAAACTTTACCAGTGTATCTTTCTTTGCAATGGAAGGTGACAGCATGAATGTGGCTTTATATTGATTAATTGCATCTGTAACCCATACCATCTGCTACCAAACTGTGGTGTTATACTTGGTAAATTCTGTTTACTAAATTTATGAACCAGGCTTCAGGTAAATAGTTTGGGGATGTCAGGATGGTTGGTGAGACCTTAATTCCTACCTATTTTTCCTTGGCAAGCAGTGTCATTATAGGGCAGACAAGATAGCATGAAAACTTGATTTGCCTTGGAATTAAAGCAAAGTGAATTTAAGTTATGAGCTAGGGCAAAGCAGAAAGTCCAAAGGGAAAATTATAGGCTGGATAGAAGAAGATTGAATTCTATTGAAGGAGTGATCTATTCCAAGCCACACTATTTTAGTAAACTTCCATTTTTCTCATTTTCATAATCATACTAGGACTTTAAACAGCTTAATGCATGTAAATATATAGAGGGCCATATGCATATATAAACAACTGTATATATTTATAGTGTGATTATATATATAATGCAATATGCAAATATATACATGAATAAATTATTGTGTAGACAGAACACTTTCAATGATGAAATACCTTTGAACAACTAACTTAGAGTCAAACAAAATGAGTACCTGGAAGTTAGCACTTGGGGTGTTAGGGGAGGTCAAGGAGAGGGGGCAAATAGAGTCATAATACTCAATGTATAACTACTTGAAGATAATAAAAAATAAAATAAAATAATATAATGCTATCAAAAATTAACCAATTGCCAAAGATAGTTTTTAATTATAACCACAAGGTACTGGGAAAATGAGCATATTTACAACCAGATTGTATATCAAAATAGTTTATCTTAACCTGTGACTGGCTAGGATTTTTTTGCGAGAACATTTTCGTATGTTTTTAAATGTTGACTAGAGCATAGAATTCACTTGTTAAATGAAATTCGATGTTCTTTAAGTAAAGATTACTTTTTTGTATCTTTTTACCATAATTTATTATGCTACTCATATTTAACCTGGAAAGATAATCATAACAAAATACATACACAAAATTCTTTGTTATGGATTATACATTTCCTTATCATTCAAATTATGTCAACTTTTTATGATAAATACTTGTAAGTGATCACTTTAATCACTTTTCTTTGCTGTGTCATGCCTCATTAGCAAGGTAGATTCTATTTTACATTACTCTGTTTAATTAGGAATTGATCATTTATGACCTTGCTATTAATGTTAAACATTGAATGATGGCACTTAGAGTAGGAGTTATAAGATAATAATATAAAATATCATGCAAAGTAGTTCAAAATAAATTTTAGTAAACAACTAATAACCAAATTGCTTAAATTAACATTACCCACTGCAGAAACTCAATTGATAGTGAAATGTGATTGCAAATACACTACAAATTGCTTGACCGAAGGCAGAAAGTTCAGATTGTTTTATAAGTTTGTTGAATTAGAGGTAATAGATATTACGTTATACAAACTACTTCACAGGGAAAAAAATGTTATTTATCTTATTTTATGACACCAGTATAACTGTGGCAGAAAAGTTGTGCAACAATAAGAGGAAAATATTGAGCAACTTCATGCACAAAAAATGGAAGAGAAATGTTGGTAAACATAATTAAGTTGTATGTATGACATTTCCTAATGGATAACTACTTGGGAAATTCGAAGGTGGTTTTGAGTCAGAAATTACTTGTGTGACCCACTGTATTCATAGGTAAGAATATAATTGTCTCAAATGAAGAACACATATTTTATAAAATATGAAAACCTAGATTAGAGCATTAGGATTTTCACAAAGGTAAAAGTTGATGTAATATTATTGATAAAAATTTCCAAGCTGAGTTGTGTCTGAATCTAAGAGCGTGTTCTTGGATACCTTGCTTTATTGATTGTTTACTTTTCTCTTCTGTGTAATTGTTATCTTCTGTAGTTGTTCTCTTTCTAGGAACATTAGTCCCTCATTTTTATTTTGAAAATTCTGTATCCTTCCTTCCCTGAGACTTAGAAGATGGTGTCTCATTTTCTGTATTTTCTCACAGCCAGAGGTTCCTTCTCCCCATCTTTCACTTCTTTTATGATATCTTCCATAATTTTGAGCTATGGTTTTACCTACCTGCTTTCCTTTTATTAAAGTTTGCTTTCAACCTTCTACCTTCTGTGTTTCTAATAGGATTATGTGTTTTATTCTTCAAATATAAGGTCAAGAATGGTACTCTTTTGATTAAATCTAAATGCATTCCCAATGCTCTCAGAAGAAAGAAAATATTCTTATTTATTTTATTTTTATGCCAGTATTGAGGTCTGAACTCAGAGCCTGGGTGCTGCTCCTTAGCTTTTTCACTCAAGCCTGGTGGTCTACCACTAGAACCACATCCAGATTTCTGATGGCTAGTTGAAGAGGCTCGTGAATTTTCCTGCCCAGGCTGGCTTTGAACTCAGATCTCCACCACCTGAATTGCTGGGATTACAGGCATGAGCCCCCTGAACCTGGCTTAAGAAACTAGTTTTTGGGCTGGGAAGGTGGCTCAGTGGTAGAGCGCTTGCCTTGCATGCATGAGGCCCTGGATTCGATCCTCAGCACAACATAAACAGGGGAAAAAAGCCGGAAGTGGCGCTGTGGCTCAAGTGGTAGAGTGCTAGCCTTGAGCAGAAGAGCTGAGGGGACAGTGCCCAGGCCTGGAGTTCAGGCCCATGACTGGACCCAAAAAAAGAAAAAAGAAACTACTTTTCATAATGCCCTAAAGTCTCTGGCTAACCTTCTACCATACAACCTTCTCATTGCCTTAAGCCTTTCAAGCTATACTTAGTGTGTGTTCTTCAGATAACCCTGATCCTTTCTTGTTAAAGACATCAATACCAAATTCAAACTCTACTACAAAGTCATAGTAATCAAAACAGCTTGGTACTGGCACAAGAACAGACCTGAGGACCAATGGAATAGAACTGAAAACCCAGAAATGAACCTACAGACTTATAGCCACCTAATCTTTGATGAGGGAGCTAAAAAAAATAGAATGGAAGAAAGACAGCCTCTTCAGTAAATGGTGCTGGCACATTGGTTAATCACCTGTAGAAAACTAAAGCTAGATCCTTATATATCACCCTGCATCAAAATCAACTCCAAATGGATCAAAGACCTCGGAGTCAAAGCAGACACCCTGAAAACATTACAGGAAGGAATAGGAGAAACCCTAGGGCTCCTTGGCAAAGGCTGAAATTTTCTTAATAGAGACCCAGAAACACAACAAATCAAAGAAATGTTGGACAAATGGGATTTCATGAAGCTGCAGAGCTTCTGCATGGCAAAGGACATAGCTAGCAAGATCAATAGAAAGCCTACGAATTGGAAGATCTTCACTAGCCATACAACAGACAAGGGTCTCATATCTAAAATAAACTTGGCACTAAAAAAATTAAATCCCCCAACAATAAATCCTCAAAGAAACAACTGCCCTGTAAATAAGTGGGCTAAAGACTTACAGAGAAACTTCTCTGAAGAGGAAATAAGAATGGCCAATAGACACATGAAGAAATGCTGAAATTCTCTAGCCATAAAAGAAATGCAAATCAAATCAAAACACCTCACCCCAGTTAGAATGGCTGTAATTAAGAACTCTAATAACAACAGATGCTGGAGGGGATGTGGACAGAAGGGAACCCTACTGCATTGTTGGTGGGAGTGTAAACTTGTTCAACACTTTGGAAAGCAGTCAAAAGACTCCACATATTGCTCCCCATGATTCAGCAATCCCACTTTTGGGTGTTTACCCAAATGATCATAAACAAGGCCATACCAAGCACAGCTATGTTTATCGTAGCATTATTTACCATAGTTAAGATACGGAACCACCCCAGATGCCCCTCAGTAGATGAATGGAAAATGTAGTATACACATACACACACTCACACACACACACATATACCTCCATTAGAAAGAATGACATTGCCCCATTTGTTAGGAAATGGAAAGACTTGGAAAAAATCATATTAAGTGAAGTAAGCCAGGCCCAAAGAAACATAGGTCCCACGGTTTCCCTTGTTTGCAATAACTAGTATATGTCTGAGACAAGTAGAAAACATCAAAAGCTAGGTATATATGACTATATAAGACGATATTAAGCGAAATGAACCCCGAGATAGGGACACAAATTTTTTTCTTCCTTGCTATTGTTTCTAACATATTTATAATATACCATGTGATTTTTTGTTTGTTTCTTTGTATGTTCCTCCCCCACGGTATAACCCCATTTTCACTGTATTGATGTCAGTGCCCTGCATCTTGTATATACAATTCTGTAATTCAGGGAGAGGAAGGGAAAAAACAAAATGCTTAAGTAAGGATACAGTTTGACAGGTTGACCCACTGTAACAATGAGATGTACAAGACACTATGCTGAAAATGAACTTTACAACTTTGATGGGGGATGGGGGTAGTTGTGGAGGTGGGAGGAAGGGATGGTAGGGGAAAAGCAAAGGAGGAGACAACAATGCTCGATAGGAAATGTACTCATTACCTGGCTCATGTAACTGTAACCCTTCCGTACAGCATTTTTACAGTAAAAAAAAAAGTACAAAAAAAAGAAAAGAAAAAAAAAGAGACACATTGTTTGGACCCCACCCAGTGAGGTGTTATTTGGAAGTGTTAGAATCTGTCTGGAGTAGTATTTTAGCAGGAAGTTTTCAGGTCACTGGATTTATGTGCCAGAAGGAATTGCCTCCTCTTCCCTTTCCCCCACCTCTCATTCTGCTCATTTCCATTTGTTAGCCAAGCATTTTTGCTAAATCACATTCTTTCCTCATGGTGTATACTACAGTCCCAAAATGAAAGGGCTGAAGACCATGCTCTGAAACCCCTAAAATTAGAAGCCAATGTGAACCTTTTCTCTTTATAAGTTGATTATCTCCAGGTATTTTTTTAAAGTAATAGAAGCTGACTGTTACATTTGTCATATGTCCTATTTCAACACAAACTGTCACTCTTTCTGGGAGCTTAGCCATACAATGTTCTTCCCTCTATTAATGCTGCTATTTCACAGAATGTACCATGATTGTAATATTACTGTGTGCAACTATTTGAAAAATGTTTATCTTCTTCACTTAATTGCAAAGTCTACCAGACTAATGATGTGTATGAGTGTGTGTGTGTGTGTGTGTGTGTGTGTGTGTGTGTTATACTTTCTCCATTTTATTCCTAGTATCAGACACTGAATAGGTGATCAATAAGCATTTGTTAAAATGAATCATTGAAATGAGAGGCAGGCTATTGATTTTCTTTTCAGAATGATCCAGGCTTTTCTGGGATTCCACAGTTATGCCTAGCAGGGAGTCTGAATCAGCAGCATAAAGCACCCAGAAAAATCAAAGAAATCTCAACAGAAAATGTGACAATTCGTCTGTTGTTGGGGCCAATTATAGAAAATAGCCACATTCTAAATCAGGAGTTATTACTGAAGTTGCACAAGAAAGTACAAGAATTTAGTTCCTTAAGGATCTGTGGATAATTCAGTCTGGCTGGAGGGTGGCTAGAAGATGTGGAAGAATCTGGGATGAGAGGTCAGGAGAGGACCAAGGTTCCAGTTGAACCTGTTGAGCTTTACCTTCAGCCTCTACCCTGCAGGAGCAGACAGGAGGTATAAAGCAGGGAAAAAACAAAGGAGGAGGCAACAATGCCTGATAAGAAATGTGCTCATTACCTTGCTCATATAATTGTAACCCATCTGTACCATATTTTCACAATAAAAACCTTATTAAGAAAAAATAAAATAAAGCAGGGTTCTGTAAAGGGCCTGAAATTTAGGAAGACAGCCTACTCTGAGACCATTCTCTTATTATTTCTCTCTTCCTTTTGGCCTCCTGACTGGGGTCATGTCTTACCTCTCTTTCTGCTTCAATGTCTGACTGGCCTCTGTGCATCAACTCAATCATAATAGGTTCCTCTTGTCCATCTCTCATTGTTCAGGACCCTGGTTAGAACGAGGTCACAGTCCAAGGGAGGTTGTGAAATATAAGAGCCTTTCTCCTGCTGGTTTCTTAAGGCACCCCAATTATTCTCACACTTCCCTTGAAAATACGATGTTTATCAGATACCAGCGGCTCCTGCCTGTGATCCTAACTACTCAGGAGGCTGAGATCTGAGGATTGAGATTAAACGCCAGCCTAGGCAGAAAAAAAAATCCAGAGACTTATCTCTGATTAACCAGCCAAAAGCGAGTAGCAAAGGTGTGACTTAAGTGGTAGAGTGCCAGCTTTGAGCACAAAAGCTAAGTGATAATGCAAAGCCCTGGGTTCAAGGTACAGTACTGGTACAAAGTAAGAAAGGAAAAGAGAAATCTATATGACCCTTTTACCTGGGGAGCACTCAGAGTATGTTAGCATGGGATACATTTTTCCAGTTTATTAAAAATGGTAAATGTGGTACAAACCCTCATAGCATGAGAATGTCCATAAGGAAAAGAAAATGCCAGGCACCAGCTCCCAGAAGCCCAGGCATGGTGAATACTGTCATTAGGATACATTCTCCACACCTTAACTTAATTTCCTCTCTCTCAAGCAAGTTAGTAACAAGATCTGAATAGAAACTTGTTCTCCAGGGAGGGAATGCTTTCTCCATCAGCTGTAAGCAAAAAACCCAATATTATGATGGATATGATATGGTTCCAGTGATATCTACTTTTTTTGTAACCCACATGATTTTATTTATTCCACTGTAGACTTTTTTTCTTATCAAGGTGATGTACAGAGTGGTTAGTTACATAAGTAAGGTAATAAGTACATGAGAAGTGATATCTATTTTTTTTTTTTGGTTGTGGGACTTGAACTCTGGGCCTGAACGCTGTCCCTCAGCAATTCAGCTCAAGGTGAGTGCTCTACCACTTGAGCCACAGTGCCACATCCAGTTTTCTGGAGATAAGAATCTCATGGACTTTCTTACCTGAGCTGGCTTTGAACCATGATCCTCAGATCTCACCCTCCTGAGTAGCTAGGATTACAGGCGTGAGCCACCAGTGCCCGGTTAATTTTTTTAAGATGATTTCTTAAGATGATTTCTTCCAAAGATATTCACATTTTGGGTGGAACTAGAAGAGACCACTAAATCAATTTGGTAAGAAGGATCCTTCCAGGTGAAAGTGTAGTTTCCAAAGCTTGTGTGACATCTGATTCCCCCATACTAGGAGTAAGTATACAGAGCACAGAGAGGTAAAGGCATCTGGGAAGACAGGAGATGTACAGCCAGGCACTAGAGTTACCCTGTTCATCATGGCTGTCTTTCCACCTGACGCCATCCATGACTGCAGCTCATCTTGCAGTGGAAAGGATGGGAGTCTCCTGTAGAGAACTTGTTAGAGAAAAAGATCAGGAAACAGAAGAAGAGAAAAGGCAGAAATTTCTGTCAGGTGCTGGTGGCTTGTACCTCTAACCCTAGCTATTTATGCGGGTCTCAGGATAGAGTTCTAAGCCAGACCAAATGAGAAAACGCCATGAGGCTCATTTTTTTTTTTTTTTTTTTTTTTTTGTCGGTCGTGGGGCTTGAACTCTGGGCCTGGGCACTGTCCCTTAGCTCTTCAGCTCAAGGCGAGCGCTCTACCACTTGAGCTACAGCGCCACTTCCGGTTTTCTGGTGGTTTATTGGAGATAGGAGTCTCACGGTCTCTCCTGCCCGGGCTGGCTTTGAACCGCGATCCTCAGATCTCAGCCTCCTGAGTAGCTAGGATTACAGGCGTGAGCCACCAGCGCCTGGCCATGAGGCTCATTTTTGTCTTTCCTTTTATTCATTTTTATGTCTTTAAGTAGTTTTGCAAAGGAGTTTCAACTCGACGTGTCAGTTTCTGTGTATTGTGCATCTTGACAATGTCACCTGCTTTATTATCCTCCCCCATCTCTCCCAATTCTCCTCACCCCTTCAATTTTCCTAGTTCCATTTTCACATGTATACAATGAATATTGTGACTCCATTCATCTGTCCCCTTTGACCTCTCCCCTATAACCCATGTTCCAGTTTCCTGATCAAAATGAACAGTTTAACAAAATGATCAACCATACTTTAGATAATGTTTGTGTATATATGTGTATGACCCTGAAAAATATGTTTATATATATATATATATATATATATACTTATAATTTAGAATTGACTTCCATCTATTGGAAAAAGCATGTATCCTTTATCTCTCTGAGCCTGATTTGCTTTAACAAAATTTTTCCAAGGTCTATGACATAATATCATTCTTCCTGATGGATGAGTAAAATTCCATTTATATAATATACATTGATATATTTATATAATATAACGTAAACATATTATAAATATGTAATATTTATGTAATATATGAAATAGATTCTTGTTTATATATATATATATATTATTATGAAAATACCATACAGATGGGTTACAATTACATGAGTAAGGTAATGATTACATTTCTTATCAAGCATTGTTGCCTCCTCCTTTGTTTCCCCTTCTCATCCCTTCCCATCTCCCACCTACCCTACCCACCCACCTCCACCCCCGCCAAAGTTGTAAAGTTCATTTTTTGACATAACAACTTGTACATCTCATTGTTGCAGTGGGTCCACCTGTATCCCTATTTAAACGATTTGTTTTTTCCCTTCCCCTCCACAAATTATGCCAACATCAAATACAGTGATACATTCTTAACAAGTTTATATATTTTCAAATATATTTTTATTTTAATTTATATATATATATATATATATAGCATATTATATACACACACAGCAAATTTTCTTGATCTATTTGTCCACTGAAGGACATCTGGACTGATTTTATAACTTAGCTATGGTGAGTAGTACAGCACTGAACAAGTGTTTTTTACTGAATCCTGTATGAGATTCTTACTTCTGATTTACCAGCAAAAAGTCAGAAGTAGAGGCAGAGCCCAGTTGTTAGAACACTAGCATTGAACGATAAAGCCAAGCAAGAGCAGGAGATTCTGAGTTCAAGCTCTAATATTCACACACAAAAAAAGAATCATGATGAAATAAGAAAACAAACAACAACAAAACAGTGGGAACCCAGAAGGCTTAACAAGGACTGTTTCTGAATCCATGAAATGAAATGGAACAACAGTTCACATTCCCCATGCCAGCTGAAATGAATGATTAGCTGTCCCCTCTCCCCACAAGGCACTTTGCTTTGTCTGTGTGGCTCCATGGGACATCTGTGATGGTTCAATAACTCACACTGCTTTTCAATTCTAGGTCTGATTATTTAAGTCCGCACTTGACATACTCTTTTGGATGATTCAAGATCATTGTGCTCATTTTGCCAAACCCACGTTAGGAAATTTGTTGTCTGATCTTGATCCCTTGCAGACATCACTGCTATAAATCAAGGATATAGTGAATTGTCTTTATTGTTGCGATCCTCTTATTTTTCATATCTAGTCCATTATGAAGTCATACCTACTTTCCTTATAAATATCCCTCCTACCTTGTGGGGAAATAATGTGATCCATTGGTGCTGCACACATTCTGACCCAAACAGCTTTCATTTCAGTTTCACCTTGCTGACCCTTCCCATCATTTCTCCTGTGCTCCTGTGATAAACAAGATAAAGATTCCCGGGACCATCATCCCTCTGTCTGTGCCTATGTCCCCTTGCGGGGCTCAAGGGTCTTTGTAGATATGGTTGAGTGAAGAAGTTTGTATTGAGGCAAAGTCCTGCATTGTCCCAGTGGGCTTGAATTCTCATGAGACTTTGGGAAGGGTAGGAACAGCTCATAGAGAGAAGATGGGAAGATGGGGCAGAGGTTGGAGTGACAGGCTTTATAGAAGGAGGATGGGGTCAGGCGTCCAGGAATGCTGCTACTCTATTAGCTGGCAGGGACAAGGAAACCTGTTCTCCTCTGGGACTTCCAGATGGAACTTGGTTCTGACAATATATTGACTCAAGCCCAGGAAGACCCTAGGTTTAGGCTTCTGCAACTGTTTTGTTGTTGTTGCAGTTACAATAGGACATGAATGTACCTTCTTATAAATTCTTGATACAACTAATGACACTTCTGAGATAGAGATCTGATTATATTTCCACTTCCAGTTCCTTGGAACACCTCTAAATCACTTGTGAATTCTAATTCCTCTTAAAACTAAGACTTAGATAAAACCCCCCACCTGGCTCTTGTGTATCAGGCCGACACGTGTCTCTTAGCCAGGGCTCACATGGTGCCCTTGTTACTTCCTCTTTCTCTGAATTATGATCTTATAGCTTTTGAATTTCATTGCATCCTTTCCTGTCATAAGATATTTCATCATGTCCATCTTGTCCTTGAGCCAGGCACCTATGGCTCTTGCCTATAATACTAGCTACTTAGGAGGCTGACATCTGAGGATCTCAGTTCAGTCAACTGGGGTAGGAAAGTCTGTGAGACTCTTATCTCAATTAACTTCCCCAAACAGCGGGAAATGGAGCTGTGGCTCAAGTGGTACAGTGCTAGTCTTGAGCAAAAATGCTCAGGGATAGTGCCTAAGCCTTAAATTCAAGCCCCAGTACCAATAAAAGAACACACATCCTACCCTCCCTCTTGTGTGTGTGTAGTTTTTTTTTTGTTTGTTTGTTTTGTTTTTTGTTTGTTTGGTAGGCCATGGGGCTTCAACTAAGTGCTTGGGTGCGGTCTTTGAGCCTTTTGTTCTCAAGGCTAGCATTCTACCACTTCCATTTTCTGTTGGTTAATTGAAGACAAGAGTCTTAATTTCAGTTTGTTTGTTTGTTTGTTTGCTTTTTTGTCTGTCATGGGGCTTGAACTCTGGGCTTGGGCACTATCCCTCAGCTCTTCAGCTCAAGGTGAGCGCTCTACCGCTTGAGCCACAGCGCCACTTCCAGAAGAAGACAAGAGTCTTCTAGGCATTTCTGCCCTCTCTAGCTTTGAACAATGATCCTAAGATCTCAGCCTCCTGAGTAACTAGGATTATAAGCATGAGCCACCAGTACCTAGTGTCCCCTTATATTTTATACTGCTCCCTTAGTAGCATTTATTTTATCCCTTGTCATTATTAATATTGCTATTTTACATTTTTCATTCTTTTAAAAATGTTTTTTTATTGTAAATGTAGTATACAGAGGGGTTACAGTTACATGAATAAGGTAATGAGTATATTTCCTATCGAGCTTTTTACCTCCTCCTTTGTTTTTCCTCTACCATCCCTTCCCTCCCCAACTCCCCAACTCCCCCCTTCCCCTCCAAGTTGTAAAGTTCATTTTCCACGAAGTGTCTTGTACATGTCATTGTTACAATAGGTCAACCTGTATCCTTGTTTCAGCATTGTTATTACATTGTTCATTCTTTAGATTTCCTGTTCCTCCCGACTTTACATTCCTTTCTCCCTGAAGTCAGATACAGTGCCTGTTTCTCCTTTTTTACTCTGTAAAAGTTGTGTGCCCAACTTCACTTGCCTTTTAAAGCACTGAACCTAATCGGTGGAGATGTGGAGTGCAGGGACCATTCCACGAGTGTCAGCCTGGAGCATGCGCAACACTGCCTGTGCTATTGAAAGCACCTTGAAGCAGGTGACATATTCGATTGTTTGAAAAATTGTGTTTTTTCTTGTCTGAAATAAAATAGATAATTTGCCTCAACACTTTGGAAGTTGAGGAGAGGGGTCTTGCTTGGAAAGATCACCATTTATGTGGCAGGACATTTGTAGGAGGCACTCATTAACCATTGAGCACAGAGAGCCATGGAGTCAGTGTTTTATTACGTTTTTGTTTGTTTGTTTATTTGTTTATTTTGGTCCATTCGTGGAGCCTGAACATGGGCCTGGGCACTGTCCCTCAGCTCTTCAGCTCAAGGCTAGTGCTTTATCAACCACTTGAGCCACAGCACCACTTCCAGCTTTTTTTTTTTTCTGCTTATGTGGTGCTGAGGGATCGAACCTCGGGCCTCATGCATACAAGGCAAGTACTTTACCATTGAGCCACCTCCCCAGCCCTCATTACATTTTTATCTGTAGCAGTACATTTTGAATGCTGTGTGCTCAACATTGATGTCTCATGAATGCAAATGTGTACAGGCAAAAACATAAGAAAATCAAAGAGAATAAAATGAATGTCTAACCAAATGGGAATAAAAGCAGAAGGTAATCTTTAATTGTCTGCCACCACATTCAGGTGGAAGACACATGAAATGTCAGCAATCTGGAAACAGTCAGAATACATGTACATTAGTTTTGCTCCAGAAACAGATTATTTGAAGCCAGGTATGGTGGTACACACCTCTAATCTCATCACTCACGGGGCAACAGCAGGGCGATGGAGAGTTTGCAGACAATGTAGGTTATGTAGTGAGACCTAGTCTCAAAGCAAAACAAAGCCAAAGATTATTTTAAATATTCATGTCATTCATCATGACATTCATGTCATATGCCTTTATATGACATAAACACATAGGGAAAACTTTTCATATAAAAATAAGCATGGTTGTAAAGGAAGTGGGAAATGGGAAATGAGTCTGGAGGACATGGGGCAGATGGGATGGAGGAGAATGAGGAGAAGGAAGTACTGGAGACTCAAATGGACATGTTATATTGTAATCCCCTGTACATACTTTTGAAGCTCAAAGAAAACAACAGTATGGTTCAAAGAGTTCACTAGTGGCTCATACTATAATCTTAGCTACTTGGAATGCTGAAATTATTGGGATCAAGGCCAGACAGGAAAGAATAAAAAGTTCATGATACCAATTCTCAATAAAGAAATGGACTTGGTGGTATGTACCTGTCATTCTAAATACCTGGATGCCTGACAATGGTGGATTTTGCTCAGGCTTATATGGAACCCTGTCTCAAAAATAGAAGTCCTTTGTGAGGGGGTAACAATGCTCTATAAGAAATGTACTCATTACCTTACTGATGCAATGGTAACCCCTTTGTACAGTATCTTTACAATAAAAATATATGTTAAAAATAGAAGCCCTTTGTACAGCTGCTTATAGATAATAAAAATAAACTGACCTGGAAATCTATCTATCTATCTATCTATCTATCTATCTATCTATCTATCTATCTATCTACTCTATTTGGAATAATAAATTGGTAATAAAAGATCAGGAAATACCAAACAATGCAAATCTCAAAACCTCAGTTCCTATATGCCCTTGAAATGTTCATTCATAAGTACTCCCTTGATTTATTTAAAATAAAAGCTAGATTAGCTTATCATTATTTTAAAAGTAAATACTAATGTGCAAAATCAGGGATGGAAGCATGGGTAAGTGATAAGTACACCAGCCTGAAGATCCAAGCTTGAAGATCCAAGTTCAAGCCCCAAACACCCCACCCACCACTTCCCCCAAAAGAAGAAGAACGGCTCAGGCCCTCTTGTCATTATTCCTCAATCAGAAAATGTATATCATCCCACAACAATTCGTGAAAACAAAATGCTCTGGGATTGATGCTGGTGAGTTATGCCTGTAATATCAGCTAGTTAGGAGGTTGAGGTCTGAGGATCATGGTTTGAAGCAAGCCCAGGCATAAAACTCCATGAGTCATTTACCTCCAGTTATTCAGGGGGAAAAGCCAGAAGTGGAGTTGTGGCTCAAGTGGTAGAGCACCACCCTTGAGTGAAAATATGAAGGGAAAGTGCCCAGGCCCGATGTTCAAGCACACACATGTACTTACATGGGTATGTATATGGATACATAAATATCACATTTGTGTCACTATAAAGTTAATGTGATAAATCCCTTATTCTTCAATAAGGTACACATTCTTGATTACCATAGAATAGTTTTTTGGTGGAAAAATGTAAACATTCCCAATCTCTTTCTGCATATTTCCACATATATTCACAGGAAGCTTGCATTCGTCCACCATGCTCCTCACTACACACACACTGCCAGCTTTGGTGAGACCCAGGCAGGAGAGGTAAGGTGCTCCTTCACTATGCCTATGTCTGCAGTGTGACTGTGCCCGTGTTGGAAGTGGGCCCATAAGGCAGGATTTTTACATAGACTCATAGTGAATTCGTTTTGTTCTCAAGATGGAAGGCCAGCATCTTCTTTGAGGTTTGAGCTCAAAGGCTTGGGATTCCGCTATTGGGACCAGCACAGTAACGGTATACAGGTGCTTTGGGGAGGTGCCCCAGTGCACAGGGAGGGTAGGCTCCCTCTCAGCATCCTGTGAGTAGAGACAGAGGCTTGAACATAGAGGAAGAAGAAGCTCACTTCTCCTGCTGTTGTATTGAGTTTGACCCAGGTTGTTCAAACTACTAAGGGCCATAATTACCCATCTATAGCAGCAAGCAAACTAATCATTAAATGGATGTTTTATGTTAAGATATAACAAGTCAGAGAAGTGGATGGTGAAGAGCTACTTGCATGCTCAGATAAGAAGACAAGCTACACACTTGTCAGAGAACAGATACAGAAAATATAAATATATATGTACACATTTGTATATACATAAGTGTGTGTATACAAGATGGATTTTTGTTCATCCATTGATGTGATATCTACTATACTAAGTGTGCTCCCTCTCAGAGGACTCTCTCAAAAATGAATACAATGTATAATTGTGATTTCTAGAATCACTGAATGATGGAAATTGGAGGAACAGAGGGTAGTTGGATAATGATTTTCCAAACAGAGTACGTTCTGATGTTCTAGAGTAGAGTAGGCTAGCCACAGTTAAAACTAAACCATATTCATGAATAAACAAAGTATAAAGGTTAAAAACTCCAGTAAAAATATAATTATAAAATATGTTTACACTTTACTTAATTAGTAAATATGCACATGTGTTTGGAAATTTCACATTGTGCTTCATAATAATTATGAATAAATAATGTTTGTGTTGAGAAACTTAGAGATTATAATATCAAATGTCCTGATTCAGTCATTATATGCTTGATAATTGTATTGTATAATTAAACAATTATTAAAAGAAACATTAATAAATTAAAAACTAAAAATGTAAAGTAGATGGTCAACCCAATCTGTTAATAATAATAATCTGTTATATAAACAAAAGCATTTTCCTTGTTATTTCCATATAATGCACAGCAACTGAATTGCTATTTTTTTGCTATTCTTTCATTCATGTACTTCAAAATGCTGATTTGTGAACATGTGAGAGGTCTGGGACCCCTAACTATAAAGAGACCCTCCTACCCTGAGAACTTGTATTCTACTGGCAGAGACAAACACTTAGGAACGACTGAAATAGTGGGCTCAGGTGAATGGGGACAAGCCAGGGAGAGGCCTCAATGGAGGAGAGACTGCTCTTCTCAGGAAGAACTTCACAGTAGAGGATAATTTTGTTTCTACTCTGCAGGAGACTAAAATTTTCCATCTAGGCCAGGGTGGCACATCCAAGGAGCAGGTGAAAGGTAAAAATACTTGCTGGGCAAATACAGAGAATGTTAGAAGTTTAGTGTGAACATTGATAAAGAGTGGCTAAACTGTTCTTGTTGGAATTAATCTGAAATGGCAGGAGGAGCTTTGGGGCCATGCTTCAGAACTTTGAACTTTAAAGTAAATTAGATAAAGGTGGTTCTGGTGGCCATCACTAT
This sequence comes from Dipodomys merriami, assembly GCF_024711535.1. Taxonomy (NCBI): domain Eukaryota; kingdom Metazoa; phylum Chordata; class Mammalia; order Rodentia; family Heteromyidae; genus Dipodomys; species Dipodomys merriami. The sequence goes on along the minus strand of NW_027206068.1, from coordinate 6,197,772 downwards.
CTGTGGTCTGAAGGTCAATGCTAGGGGGAGGGAAGGCTTTAGCCAGCAGTGGGGAAATTGGAAAATATATAAAAAGTCAAAATGAGAGAAGCCCAGCAGAGGATTGTATATGCAAATGGATCAATAAAGAGATCTGAACTGGGGGAAAAAATAGGTGTGATATCAAAACAATGAAGAAAGAAAATAAAAGACAGATTAAAACACTGATTCAACATCTTAGATGATTCAAGCATCTAAGTTTAAGAAAAGCAAAGGAAACAAAGTCCTTGAGAGAATGAAGGCTGAAGTTGGGTGCTGGTAGCTCATGCCTGTAATCCTAGCTCCTCAGGAAGCTGAGATCTGGGGATCACAGTTCGAGCCAGCCTGGGCAGGAAAGTCTGTTGAGACTCATCTCCAGTAAATACTCAAAAAAGCTGGAAGTGGCTCTGTGGCTCAAGTGGTAGAGTGCTAGCCTTGAGCAAAAGAAGCTCAGGGACAGTGCCCAGGCCCTAAGTTCAAGCCCCGGGACTCTCAAAAAATAAAAATAAAAAACCACCAGAAAATGAAGACTGAGAGCCACACACGTGTGGTTATGTCTGTAATATTAGCTACTAGCATCCTACTGAGGAAGAGAGCCCATGAGATTCTTATCTGCAATTAACCAGCAAAAAGCTGGAAGTAAAGCTGTGGCTCAAATGGTGATGTAAATATGACACTGTTACCTGATCTCCCAGCTTCTTCCTCTCCAGGATCCCAGCTTGAAAGTATTGGTTCCAGCCATTATTTCTCCCATGCAATACATCACCCTGTTCTTACAACCTCCTTCCTATTGAGAGCCAGGCTTATTCCTTTAAGCTCTATTGAACTTTTCTATTCCACTTCTCCACTTCTTTTTGACTTCTCTATTCTTAGCTTTAACTAGGCCCCTTTTTCTCTCCATCCTTGTATATTGCAATCTGTATTTAAGATGATTAAAACCCATTAATCTGAGAGCACCTATCACTTGTTCAATGGGCCTTTGTCTAAGCAATCTATTCTGTGTCTACAACCTTTGGGCTGACTAATCTCTCTAATGAAATTTTCAGGATGATGAGGGCCAGAGGAACAGGCCCCACTCCCTGCCCTGGAAACTCCTAGATAACATGACATGGCTGCAAGTCAATATCAGCGCCGTGTGACTGGGTTTCTAAGTAGGTCTGCACAAGTTGCTTCTCATGTTATTTACTAGTGACAGATGGATGATGGTTGTGCTTTCTGTGTATCTAGACTGTCACCTCTTGTATGAGATGACCATTTCCTAGTAGTGACACAGGGATTTCTGCTTTTGTAAAGATTAGATTGTGCTGGGCCATTGGGCAGTTAGAGTACACAAAGGCCTTGTAAGCCTGATTCAGAGTCCATGTCTAAACTGTTCATCCTCATAAGACCATGTTCTTTGTGAGTCTACTGCATCCTCTCATTCAGCTCTGTGGATTTTGAAGATGAGAGGCCATGGCAAGCCCATTCTCTACATTGGCAGCACTTCACTGTCAGTTTCACCCTGTGGTAAGACTGGGTAAGTGGCAGAAACTGATTTTGCCTCATACCCACTCTAGATCAACTCTGGGATGATCTACAAATGGTCAGATGCCAGACCATTTTTTTTTCTCATAATAGCAGTCTGGCTTTCCTAATCAGCACCAAATGTCCATCACTAGTGATTATTACAGCCAAGAGAAAAAAATACACAGTTGGAGAATTTAAGGTAAGATTGTGTGTGTGTATGTGTGTGTGTGTATTAGTACACTCACGAAACTCAGGGCCTTAGACTTTCTCTGTAATCTACTACTTGTGGTACATTTTTTGTTCCGACTTTTTTTTCTGGTTAATTGAAAATAAAAGCCTATCACATTTTTTTTTCTCGGGGTTAACTTAGAGAATCGATCCTCAGATCTCAGCCTTCAGAGTAGCTAGGATTTTGGCATGAGCTACTGGCATCCAGCTAAGTTTAAAGTAGGATTTTCTTGCTAGTAATTATTCCAGGACACTGGTTAGAAGAACAAACTTGTATTTTTTGTGCCATGATTTAAAACTTCTAAATAATTGAAAGTCTATGAAGGATCTGATATGTATCCTAATTACAACCTAACACATCTCTGTCTAATAGTGCTTCATGAGTGCAGGTAAAAGGCATGATGCTTCTGTCAGAGACAGAGGGCTACCCTGGCTACTCCTTAAAGCGAAGTAAGCATGCTAAGCTTCATATTGGTTCAAATTGGCTCCCCATAAACCCCACATTCTATAGTCCCACACAATTGGGTCTATCCATCATGTTGCTATGAATGGGTCTGGACGACTTTTGTGGAGTGTGGAGAATCAGTTATATTTATTGTGCACAATAAGCAAACCCACTCTTTGGGGATGGAATAGGGTTGTTCTCTGGCCTCCTTTCATGCTGTTGTCTACTACAGGCACCATCCTGAGAAAGGGATCAGCAGTCTAGGCACATTTCACAAGAAGACAAAAAATGCTCAGGGATTGTGATGTATGGTCTTTCCTATCAGGGGCTGCCTGTAGAGGATATGGATATCATAGGCTTTAAAGATAATCATGTTATGTATTCGATTAAATATTTAGGATCTGTCATAACATCACAACCCTTTGTCTGTGGTAGTAAATCATGCACGCACACACCCAAAATTGATTTTAGTTAAGACTTTTTTTTAACACATACAATATGCAACTTGGAGTTCTGTCAATCCTGTGGGCATTCATTTCTTCTTGAAGGTTTCTAATATCATGTAAACATCCTGATGGTGGCATTAGGAGCTTTCCAGTGGTCCTGTAACTAATTTGTTACTCTCCAATACACTATACTTATGTTTGCTCTAAAAAATAAGATTAATAACTCTACTGCCCCACTTTAGTTACCTATAAAATATGACCAAGAAAACCTTTTTTTAATTTTAATTTTTATTTTTTGTGAACATACTGTACAGAGGGGTTACAATTACATGGGCAAGATAATGAGTACATTTCTTATCAAGCATTGCAGCCTCCTCCTTTGTTTACCCTTCACATCCCTTCCCAGCCTCCCCCTGCCCCCCCAATCCCCCCTAAAGTTGTAAAGTTTGTATTTGACATGACAACTTGTACTTCTCATAGTTGCAACAGGTCCACCTGTATCCTTAAATGACTTGTTTTTCCCCCTCTCCTCTACAAATTATACCGACATCAAATATAGTGAAAGCGGAGGTTATACTGTGGGGGAGGGACATACAAAGCAACAAAGAAATAATCTTATAAATGAATTAAAAACAAATGCAAGAAAGAAAAAAACATTTAAATACATATCTAAGGGTTCATTTTCCTAACATCACATTCTCTGACCTTTTCTGCTTGACTCATACATTTACTAGATATTGCAAATAAAGGAAACCATGGGACCTATGTTTCTTTGGGCTTGGCTTACTTCACTTAATATAATTTTTCCAAGCCTTTCCATTTCTTAACAAATGGTGCAATGTCATTCTTTCTGATGGAGGCATAGAATTCCATTGTGTATATATACCATATTTGACCAAGAAAACCTTTAATCACAGCCCTGCCCCTTTTCCTGGACACAGCATCACCTGTATGATAAAAATTATTTTCACAAAGATAGCATCCTTCTGCCATGGCTCCCAACAATAATCAATAGCATGACTATTTCCTTGTTTTGCAGGTGTAAACAACAGAAATAGCTACCATTATACAACACTTTTAGGATATACCTGATAGGCCATGTCCACTATTCTTACCAGAATAGCTCCACTTTTACTGATCCTACAAATACAATACCTATTTACTACTGTGAAATTTTTCTACAGTATTTTATCATCTTTTAAAACACAAATCAGACAGGCGCTGGTGGCTCACACCTGTAATACTAGCTACCCAGGGGGCTCAGATCTTCTGAGGATCGTAATTCAAAATCAGCCTGGGCAGGAAAGTCTCTGAGACTTTCATCTCCAAGTAACCACCAGAAGTGAAGTTGTGGTTCAAAGTGGTACAGCACTAGCCTTGAGCAAAAGAGCTCAGGGACAGTGCCCAGTTCTTGAGTTCAAGCCCCATGGCTGAAGAAATAAAAATAAATAAGACACAAAACAGAACAACCAGAGCTTCCACTATAATTTATTACCTTTACCACTAATTATCTCCACCATCATGGCTCCTGGTGATAGTAGAAGTGTGTGTGTGTGTGTGTGTGTGTGTGTGTGTGTGTGTGTGTGTGTGTGTGTGTGTGTGTGTGTGTGTGTCAGGGCAGGTTGGGGGAGAAAGGGGGTGACCAAGTTTTCCAGAAGAATCTGCAATACATTTTATGTCAGTAGGCTAAGCAAGCCTTTAACGAACAGGTCCAGTAAAGGCCTAGGTATTGCTAATAGTTGATGGTATGATAACAACAACAACAACACTAATAATAAAAGAATAGTAACAATAAATGACTCATGACAGTAGGATCAAAAGAGTTTATCCCTCCACCCCAGGAGTGCTCCAGAATGTTCTAAGATATTCCAGAACCATCTTTCAACAGATAAATCCTGGAAGTCTCCTGGTATGACTCCATTGGAGTGCTATCATTCTGCTTCTGTTCCTCAACTTTGTGGGTCCTGCCACACTTGGGTAAACAGTTCAATAAAGAAAATCATGATCAGGATGAGAGATGACATCAGAATGACCCTCCTCATTCCTCACCTATCCCTCTTTAACCTTTAGAGCCCTAGGTTTACTTGCTCCCATTTCCAGAGTTTCCAAAACACAGACTCCCTACAGTTAGTATATACTTAGCTTCCATGCTTGGGTTTAATTACCCTCTGGATTCCCTTTGAATTTGTTTGCTCAGCAGTTGTTCAGCTCTACCTTCATCTACAGCTGCCCACCTGCACCTTCTATATTTAGGTACAAAGGGGCTGCTGGGTAAGGAATGAGTTTTGCTTCTAAGTGAGGTAGAGATGGTGTCCTCTTGGGATTCAGAAATTGGTAGAAATTGTTTTCAAGTAGAGGTCAAGGAAATTCTTGTGGTGATGGAAACATGTATCTGGATCTCTGAAGACATTATACATTTGAGAATGCACTTGAACAACAATGAGTTGACTTATTATCTGTGTACTAACAGGTTCTGTGACTAAAGGTAAAGAAGGCCAGTTTTAAACGAACAAAACCCTCAGATATGTTCCAAGTGCTGAATCCTCAGATGCTGGTTTTCTTTCTTTCTTTGTTTTCAATGTCTATGTAATTTCCCACCACTCCTTATCACGTTGGAAATGCTTTTCCCTTTTCCAGATGGCAATGTTGAAAGCTCAATGTCACACAGAGGAACGGGGGGCACTGTGCCATTCTCTACCCCAGACTCTCTCTGAACACATTCCTCCACATTTTCTCTAGTAAACATCTCAGAACACCAGCATATCATTTCCTGTATCTCTTGGATCATATTGAAATTTGACCAATGTGACATCTTCAAAGTTTACTGGTTCCCTTCTCTTACTATTTGACTATATCCTCAGAAACATTCACAGAACCCATGATTTTGCAATTGCCAGACTTTTTGTGTATTTGTTTTCCATCATTCTTGTTTCTTACAAAGAAAGGTAGTAAATACATGAAGACTCTGGTAGGACCTCTGAAGGTTTACTCTGGCTCAAGATTCTTAAAGACTTGGTCCGGCTGGTTCCTTGTTCTGGGAACTGGAAAATTCCCGGGGTACCTTCTGCCATTACCATGTTGAGACACTGAACTACTGGAAACTCCATTGGTCAGGGACATTTTATCAGCTACTATTGTCATTCGTCTTGAACTTGCCAGCAGCTGTCTCTGAGAAGGCTTTAAATGTGCTGTCTGTTATTTAATCTACAAAACTACATCAATGCACGTTCCATTTAGTTAAAAAATTCCAATGGATGGCTGACACGATTGCTTCTACAGTAAAAAGAAGAGTAAAGGGAAGGAAGAGAAATTATGACACTGTAGAATTCAGTAACATGCATTTGAATATAATGTAAGAATTAAACAGGACATGCTATTCAACAAAAATGAACACACAAATTACCAGCTCCTCTGGGACACAGCAAAGGCAGTACTCAGAGGCAAGTTTATAGCTCTGAGCTCCTACATCAACAAATTGGAGAGATCTGAAACTAACAATTTAATGACACATCTAAACCTCCTTGAAAAAGAGCAGCAAGATAAACCCCAAACCAGTAGACGGAAAGAAATAATCAAAATTAAATCAGAATTAAATGAATTAGAATCCAAAAAAACTATAGAAAGAATCAACAAAACAAAGAGTTGGTTCTTCGAAAAACTTAACAAAATTGACAGACCCTTAGCAAATCTAATCAGAAAAAGGAGAGAACACACCCAAATTAATAAACTCAGAGATGAGAATGGAAACATCACCACAGAAACAACCAAGATTCAGAACATTATAAGGGAATACTTCTCAAAACTTTATGCTAATAAGTTTGAGAACTTGACAGAAATGGACCTTTTCCTAGCAAATATTGACATGCCAAAACTAAACCAAGATGAGTTAAACCAGCTTAACAGGCCCATATCAAGCATTGAAATAGAAACAGCAATAAGAGACCTCCCAGCTAAGAAAAGTCCAGGACCAGATGGTTTTACAGCGGAATGTTACAAGGCCTTCAAAGCAGAGCTCACACCAATACTCCTCCAACTCTTCAATGAAATTGAAAGAGAAAGCTCACTACCCAACACATTCTATGAAGCCATCATAACCCTCATCCCAAAACCAAGCAGGGACTCATCAAAGAAAGAGAACTATAGACCCATTTCTTTGATGAACATTGATGCAAAACTTCTCAACAAAATTTTGGCCAATCGACTTCAACAATTCATCCAAAAAATCATACACCATGATCAAACAGGATTCATTTCAGGGATGCAAATCTGGTTCAATATACGCAAATCAATTAATATTATTCATCACATCAACAGGAGCAAGAATAAGAACCACATGGTTATCTCAATAGATGCAGAAAAAGCATTTGACAAGATCCAACACCCCTTTATGATGAAGGTTCTGGAAAAATTAGGAATCCATGGAACATTCCTCAATACAATAAAGGCTGTATATGACAAACCTACAGCCAGCATTATACTCAATGGTGAAAAACTAAAGCCATTTCCTCTTAACTCAGGAACGAGACAAGGATGCCCATTCTCTCCACTTCTCTTCAATCTAGTATTAGAATGCCTAGCTACAGCAATAAGACAAGATGCAGACATAAAGGGGATCCAAATAGGGAAAGAAGAAATAAAACTCTCCCTCTTTGCAGATGACATGATCTTGTATTTAAAGAATCCCATGGACTCCACTCCCAAATTACTCAAGCTGATTCAAAACTTTGGCAAAGTAGCAGGTTATAAAATTAACCCCCCAAAATCAATGGCTTTTCTATATGCCAACAATGAGAAAAGTGTGGCTGAAATTAGGAAAGCAACTCCATTTATAATAGCCCCACAAAAAATAAAATACCTAGGAATTAACTTAACCAAAGAAGTGAAGGACCTCTATGATGAAAACTTTAAAATCTTGAAAAAGGAAATCAAAACAGAACTTAAAAAATGGCAAAACCTCCCATGCTCCTGGATTGGCAAGATTAACATCGTGAAAATGGCAATACTTCCCAAGGCTATCTACAAATTCAACGCGATACCTATCAAAATTCCACCCTCATTCTTCAAGGAAATAGAAGAGGCAATCCAAAAATTCATATGGAACAATAAAAGACCCCGAATAGCAAAAACGCTCCTCAACGGAAAGAACACTGCTGGAGGAATATCAATACCAAATTTCAAACTCTACTATAAAGCCATAGTAATCAAAACAGCTTGGTATTGGCATAAGAACAGACCTCAGGACCAATGGAATAGAATTGAAAACCCAGAAATGAACCTACAGACCTATAGCCATCTAATCTTCGATAAGGAAGCTAAAACAATAGAATGGAAGAAAGACAGCCTCTTCAGTAAATGGTGCTGGCAAAATTGGTTAACTACATGTAGAAAACTAAAGCTAGATCCTTATATATCACCCTGCACCAGAATCAACTCCAAATGGATCAAAGACCTTGAACTCAAAGCAGACACTCTGAAAACATTACAGGATGGAATAGGAGAAACCCTAGGTCTCCTTGGCTCAGGTCGAAATTTTCTGAATAGAGACCCAGAAGCACAACAAATCAAAGAAAGGTTGGACAAATGGGATTGCATACGGTTGCAGAGCTTCTGCAGGGCAAATGACATAGCTAGCAAGATCAATAGAAAGCCCACCGATTGGGAGAAGATCTTTACTAGCCATACAACGGACAAGGGTCTCATATCTAAAATATACTTGGAACTCAAAAAATTAAACCACCCAACAACAAATCCTCAAAGAAACAACTGCCCAATAAATAAGTGGGCGAAAGACTTAAAGAGAAGCTTCTCTGAAGAAGAAAGAAGGATGGCCAATAGACACATGAAGAAATGTTCAACATCCCTAGCCATAAAAGAAATGCAAATTAAAACAACATTGAGATATCACCTCACTCCAGTTAGAACAGCAAAAATCAAGAACTCTAACAACAACAGATGCTGGAGGGGATGTGGACAGAAAGGAACCTTACTTCATTGTTGGTGGGAATGTAAACTTGTTCAACCACTTTGGAAAGCAGTATGGAGGTTCCTCAAAAGACTTCACATAGATCTCCCCTATGATCCAGCAATCCCACTTTTGGGCATTTACCCAAATGTTTACAAACAAGACCACACTAAAGCTACCAGCACAACTATGTTTATTGCAGCATTATTTACCATAGCTAAGATATGGAACCAACCCAGATGCCCCTCAGTAGATGAATGGATCAAGAAAATGTGGTATATATACACAATGGAATTCTATGCCTCCATCAGAAAGAATGACATTTCCCCATTTGTTAGGAAATGGAAAGACTTGGAAAAAATTATATTAAGTGAAGTAAGCCAGGCCCAAAGAAACATAGGTCCCATGGTTTCCCTTATTTGCAATATCTAGTATATGTCTGAGTCAAACAGAAAAGGTCAGATAATGTGATGTTAGGAAAATGAACCCTTAAATATGTATTTTAATGTTTTTGTTTCTTTCATGCATATGTTTCTAACGTATTTATAAGATTATTTCTTTGTTGCCTTGTATGTCCCTCCCCCACAGTGTAACCCCCGCTTTCACTATATTTGATGTTAGTATAACATGTGGAGGAGATGGGGGCAAACAAGTCGTTTAAAGACTCAGGTGGACCTGTTGCAACAATGAGAAGTACAAAATGTCATGTCAAAACCAGCTTTACAATGTCGGTGGGGGGGGGGAGGTGGGTATAATTGGGTGGGGGGAGGGGGGAGGCTGGGAAGGGAGGTGAAGGGTAAACAAAGGAGGAGGCTGCAATGCTTGGTAAGAAATGTATGCATTATCCTGCCCATGTAATTGTAGCCCCTCTGTACAGTATGTTCTCAAATAAAATAAAATAATATTAAAAAAAAAAGAATTAAACAGGAGCTGAGCCATAAAGTCGATCATTCTTAATGCTGTCCAACAGCCTTTCTTTCCAAGCATAAGCTTGGTCATGCAATTTATTTTCATTGGAAATTCTTGGATTATGTTTTGAACAGATCTTAACTATCTTTGGTATGCTAAGTACCCAAGACATAAACATGAATAAGCCAAGTCTCTGGTTCTAAGGATCTTTCAGGTTATAAGTGAATAGAAAGATTCAGGCAAAAATCTTAATGATATGCCTAATAAAGACATGTATCCATTTTGATAAGTATCATTTTATATGGTCATTTGTACATATTGAGCCATTGTGATCCTCTTCTAAGAATATCCTAGACATATTCTAGTTATTATAAAACAGAGAAACCATGCAGCCTGTATTATAAGAGGCTTTTTTTTCAGTGTACTGTTTGTAATTATTTCTTTTTTCATTCTTTCTTTCTTTTCCTTTGTTTTACTCCCTGCTGACATAGTTTTTGGTTTCTGTATCCATTGTCTTGTATATAAGTTTATCTGATTTCAGGGAGGAAAGGGGAAGCCCAGAAATGTTGGGGAAAATGTTGCAACAGTGATACTCACTAGACACTATGTTGGAAATGAACTTTATAACCTGAAGGGAAGAGGATTCAGTGGGAGTAAGTGGAAGAAAATGAGGGAAGGGGTAACATTATTCAAAAAGGAATGTACTCATTACCTTACTTATATAACTATAACCCCCTCTGTATATCACCTTTATAATAAAATTTTTAAGAAGTTTGAAAAAACCCAAAAGACATTATGTCCAGATGTTTCTACAGGCTTGGGGGTTCCCTATATCTATGTACCTGCTAGTATTATCATATTATAGACTCAGTTGCTACAGTAGCCCCAAAGAGCAAAACAAGAGCAACCACATTGTTTCAGGGTCAGCGATGGGGCTAGTGACCTAGCAGGTGTGAGCTAACATAGAGCAGTACAATACAGCCTTTAGGAAGATGCCCTAGAAGGAAATCAGGGGCCCATAACATCTTTTCTCTTCTGTAGAACTTCATGCTGGGGAAAAAGGGACAGTGCAAGAGTTGGTTAGTGTGTGAAGAATCAGGTAGAAGAATAAAGAACAGGCCAAGCACTGTCTGTAACCCTAGCTACTCAGGAGGCTGAGATCTGAGGATTTCTGTTCAAAGCCAGCCTGGACAGATATGTTTGTGAGACTCTTATCTCCAAATAACCACAAGAAACCTGGAAGTGGAGCTGTGGCTCAAAATGGAAGAGTGTCAGCCTTGAGCAAAGAGCTCAGGGACAGCCTTGGCCCATGATCTGAGTTCAAGCCCCATGACTGACCAAATAAAATTTAAAAAAAAAATAGAACATAAAGAGCATGTCTACTCTGTGGAAGGTGGAAATAAGGTTCCATAGGAGGGCTTGAGTTTGAAAAAGTAGTAGTAAATCAGTGTCAGCTTACCCTGGCTGAAATGAATCTCTCATCAAAATGTGTATTTGAGATTTTTTTTTTTGTCAGTCTTGGGGCTTGAACTCTGGGCCTGGGCACTGTCACTCAGCTCTTCAGCTCAAGGTGAGAGCTCTACTGCTTGAACCACAGTGCCACTTCAGGTTTCTAGTGGTTTATTGGATATAAGAGTCTCACAGACTTTACTGCCTGGGCTGGCTTTGAACCATGATCCTCAGCTCTCAGCTTCCTGAGTAGCTAGGATTACAGGCGTGAGCCACTGGTGCCGGGTTATTAGAGATTTTTTTATCCAAGATTATTGGACATTATTTTTATATATGCATACATATGTATAAATAAATAACACATATATTTCTTTTTCTCTAAAAAAGAGATTAAATAAAATTAAATCCAGGCTATATTAACATGGTTTGGGTCAAGTGAAATAATTTTGGCATATAATATGTAATGAATCAGAGAAAAGGTTGTTTTAGTAAAACTGGGTAAGAGCAATGTTCTGTTTCTGATGTTCTCATCGAGACATTCATTTTCCTACAAAATCAAACAAACTAACACAAAGAAACAAACAAACATAAAGAAAATCCCACCGATAGGATCCAAGTCAGAAGACTGTAAGAAAGAGCCCTTCACATAGGTGAAAGTTTGCTTAAGAAGAAAGGTACTCAGAAATGAGCAACAGCAACACTGTTGCAAACTGTAATGTGACCTGTAATGCCCAGAGGACAGGTGCTAGGTCCATCCAATAGACAATATGATGGTAGAAAAAGAATACCATGGCAAATATTTCCATATAAACTCCTATAAAGAGTTTAACGGCCAGCCCAATAAATTATAGAATTTCCTCCATTGTCTTTTGTTTCTCATGGGTTAAAGAATACATGTTAGCTTTGGAAAGTTTTGGTTACAGATCAAAATGGTATCATCCAAGAGAAAAGTAACAGTATATCAGGAAAAAGTAAAGATTAGGGACACCAGAGACCCACTCATGAGCATCTATTCAATTGACCACAAACCAGGCTATGCTAAAGCCACCAGGACGACCATGTTCATTGCACCATTGTTTGTTTGCCATATGGAATGAACCCAGATGCTTCCCAGTACACAAATGGATAAAAAATGTGACATATATGTATATATATATATATATATATATATATATATATATATATATATATATAATGGATTCTATGCTTCCATCAGAAAGAATGACATGGCCCCATTTGTAAGGAAATGGAAAGACTTGGAAAAAAATATATTAAGCAAAGTAAGTCAATCCCACAGAAACATAGACTACATGGTTTCCCTCATTTGTAATAATTAGAATGTGCCTATCAATCTACAAGTAAACCCTATGGATAGTAAAAGACAAATAATTACACATGGACATGATTATTTAAACAGCATTCTAAGTGCATATGGTCATTTAAAAGGATGCTTATTAACATGAACTCCAAGAAATGGAAGCAAGAGGTTTTTTTATTGTACTGTTTGTGGTTCTTTCTTTCTTTCTTTCTTTCTTTTCTTTTCTTTTCTTTTCTTTCTTTCTTTCTTTCTTTCTTTCTTTCTTTCTTTCTTTCTTTCTTTCTTTCTTTCTTTCTTTCTGCCTTTCTTTCTGCCTTTCTTTCTTTCTTTCTTTCTTTCTTTCTTTCTTTCTTTCTTTCTTTCTTTCTTTCTTCCTTTCTTTCTTTTTCTTTGGTTTATACCCTTTATTCACTGTTTTTAATTTCTGTACCCTTTCTCTTGTATGTAAGTTTATCTGATTTGGGGAAGGAAAGGGGAAGCGTAGAATCAGTGGGATGAAAGGTGAACCAATTCAGCAGTGAAACCCACTAGACACTATGTTGGAAATGAACTTTATGCAACCTGGGGGTAGGGAAGTTGGGAGGGGTAAAACTTGGAGAGAATGAGGGAGGGAGTGACACTTCAAAAGGAGATGTACTCATTACCTGTAACCCTTCTGTACATTACCTTTATGATGGAAATTTTTTAAAAAGAAAAAAAAAAGAGCAAGCATTCATCCTGTCTTTGGAAAGAATGACTGTGTAATGTCAAACACTCAGAATCCTGTGCATGTACTCAAACATAAGGTAAGGCAAACACACCAGTATTTTTCCACTGGCATCAGGCATCATCTAACCATATTTCCTGTACCCTGTCATAGCTCCCATGGGGCTCTAGGGTCTCCACATATGGGATGAGGTGGAATGAGCTGACTTTAGAGAGTTGGAGTTACAGAAAGAAGTAAAGGGAATAGTACCTATGAATGTATGGAACCAAAATAGGTCAGATGTAAAGCGGTAACACTCTGATCTCTCGCAGTTCTCATCCTGGGCTCTGTCCCAGCTTGCCTGAGCTCAATCAGAAAACAGCTGTCAAAGGAATGTGGATGAGGCAATTCAGCAGGAATAACTTCTTAGGACAAGAGAGATGAAGAAAGAGAATGGATCAGGTGAATAAAGAAAGAACACCATATTGTCAAATATTAACTTTGTAGATAGGCAAGACAAGAGTTCAGACACTAAAATTAGACTGTTGTCCTTTGGTTATAGAACTTACAATTGATACATAAGGTTAAAATCCCTTTCCTTGATTTTGGAGAAGTGGCAGGGTGAATTTAACTTTCTTGCAAAAGTTTGAATGAAAGCTGTCTTTCTGGAAAAGACCACACAGTGTCAGCCCCTTCAGTGCTACTCTACTTTTCTCTTCGTTAATCATTCCTAAGTTCAAATAAAACACATAAAAATGTGTGCCAATGATAAAGAGCAATACTTATCAGCATTCTGTGCATTGGTAAATTTACCAATATTCAGATTAGAATAAACTGATCAACCAAGAAAAATTTCAGCACCCTGGGGACCAGTGACTCATGCCTGTAATCCTGATCTGAGGATCACAGTTCAAAGCAAGCCCGGGCAGAAAAGTCGTGAGACTCTTATCTCCAGTAAACCATCAGAAAACCATGCCGCAAGAGGTAGAGTGCTAGCTTGGAGCTGAAGAGCTGAGTGACAGCACCCAGGCCCAGAGTTCAAGCCTGACAAGAAAAAAAATTCAGCTGGGTGCTAGTAGCTCATGGCTGCAATCCCAGCTAATTCTAATTCTAGAGGCTAAGATCTGGGAATTGCATTTCCAAGGCAGCCGAGGTAAAAAGGTCTATGAGACTCTTATCTTTATTTAGCCAGAAAAAAGGCAGAGATAGAGGTGTGACTCAAGTGATAGAGTTAAAAGCTAAAGGAAAAGCTAAGAGAGTGTTTTGGTTTCAAACCCTACCTAGTACCAGCACTAAATAAACATAAGAGAGACAGAAAAAAGGAAAAAAAGGAAGGAAGAAAGGAAGTGAAGAAGGAAAGAAGAAAGAAAGAAAAGAAAGGAAAAAATGTTCTATCCTGAGCAAGAGGGAGAGAAACAACTGGTGACATGAACCCCATTTCCATTTTTTTACTCACTTAATATACAGACTCTTTTCTTTTTATTTTAAATAAATAAAATATTCATTTTATATACATGTATTTATTATTCATTTAAAATGTTTGTATTTTAAAAGTTATTAAGTTTAAATAAACAAAATAATTATTTTAAATAAAATGAAATCATTTATTATTATTGTTATCTTAAGTCATTGTATAAAGGGGTTTAGATTAAATTTGTTAGCTTATGAATGTAAGACAGCTTTGATCGATGTCACCTCTTCCATCCTTCTCCCCATCTTTCCCAACCCCATACATTTAATGCCTTTTTTATGCCTTACATCATGAAGTGAGTGACAAATTTGGGGAAATTTGTATAAATATAAAAATACACATAAGTTCAATGTATAGTTGAAGTTTTTTATTCTATCTGTAATAAATAGCCCAGGTAGCTGTTATGGTATAAATATGATTTGAGTTTGTGTGGAGATCTTGGTCCTCATATTCATTGTATTGAGATACAAAAGAGGTGCAACTTGTAAGAGATAGATTAATGAGGTCATTAGGGGTGCTATCTTCAAAAGGAGTTAATGTAGTTAATGTAGTCCTTGTGGGACTATGGTTAGTTCTTATAGGAAAGTTATTATAACAGGGAAAATCCTCAATTTTCACCGAGCATCCTGTCTAGCCTGTGAGCTACATGTCTCACATATGCTCCAACCATGGTTCCATCTTTCTTATTTAAGCATTTTGTTTTTTTCCCTTCCTCTCCCCAAATTAGAGAAGTGTAAATTCAAGGTGCATGACATTAGCATCAAATGCAGTGAAAACAGGGGTTATACCATGGGGGAAAACATTCAAAGCAACCAAAAAAAACCACATAGTACATTATAAATACATTAGAAACAATAGCAATTATGTTTATTGCAGCATTATTTACCATAGCTAAGATATAGAACCAACCCAGATTCCCCTCAGTAGATGAATGGATGATGAAAATGTGGTATATATATACAATGGAATTCTATGCCTCTATCAGAAAGAATGACATTGCCCCATTTGGTAGGAAATAGAAAGACTTGGAAAAAATTATATTAAATGAAATAAGCCAGGCCCAAAGAAACATAGGTCCCATGGTTTCCCTTATTTGCAATAACTAGTATATGACTGAGTCAAGCAGAAAAGGTCAGATAAGTTGATGTTAGGGGAATGAACCCCAAGATAAGTATTCAAATGTTTTTTTCCTTTCATGCAATTGTTTCTAACATATTTATAAGATTATTTCTATGTTGCTTTGTATGTCCCTCCCCCACGGTATAACCCCTGCTTTCACTGTATTTGATGTTGGTATAATTTATGGAGGGGAAGGGCAAAAAAAATTGTTTAACTAGGGATACAGGTGGGCCCATTGCAACAATGAGATGTACAAGTCATTTTGTCGAAAAACGAACTTTACAATTTTGGTGTGAATGGGGGAAGGATCAGGTGGGAAGAGGTAGGAGGAGTATGGGAAGGGATGGGAAGGGGAAACAAAGAGGAGGCAACAATGCTTGATAAGAAATGTACTCGTTATCTTGCCCATGTACTTGTAATTCCTCTGTAAGGTATTCTCACAATAAAATAATAATAATAATAATAATAATAATAATAATAATAATAAGAAGAAGAAGAAGAAGAAGAAGAAGAAGAAGAAGAAGAAACAAAAAAGAAAGAAAAAAGATATTTGTGTCCCTATCTTGGGGTTCATTTTGCTTAACATCATCCTATATGGTCATATGGACATAGCTTTTGGCCTTTCTGCTTGTCCTACACATGTACTAGTTATTAATGGCTCCATCTTTCATGATGGGGGACAGGCATCTATCTCAACCTCCAAAATGATAAGCTAAGCAAACTACTCTTCATTATGTTTGCCTAGCCTTGAGTATTTTATTGTAGTAACAAAACAACAACAACAACAACAAAGGTCTAATGCAGCACAATTCTGCTAAAGTAGTTATTTCATTCAGAGAATCCTGAACCAAGGTGAGGAACAAGAGCAAAGTACAGTGCACGTGTAAACTGCCTCAGTGGGCTTCACGTGATACAGGGAAGAAGCAGAATCTGCGAGGAAAGATATGGGGGTGACAAGAGACCTTGTGCATTCTGTCAGTAATAGGAGCCACTTGGGGACTTGGTGTGCGTGTCTGAGGTGAGGGTGAGGTGCTGGCACCAGACCACCAGAGCTTGCATTTTTGAATATATGCTAATTATTTTTCCCCAGAGATTCTGTGGAACAGGCAAAATGTCTAAAGAAACAAAAGGAGAGGAAAAATCCCACAATTACTCAGAAAATGTTCCATTGTAGTTGCTATGTGATTTCTCCAAAAACAAAGAAAGCAATGGTACACTGATAATAGTGTGAGCAATGGCAATGCAGGTTTTTGGCTTGGATACATGTTCAAGTACCAACCTGATTTGTAAACATCCTTGATTAAGTTGTTTCACTTTTTCAGGGAAGTAGCTTTCTTTTATGAAAGGAGCTATTGTATTTCACCTGTAGGCATCCTGAGAACAGTAAATTTGATATTATATAAAAGTACTTAGAACATAGTACCTCAGGTAGGAAAAACCAACAATAAATAATAATTGCTGAAATTGAGTCTTATAAGTTTATGATTATAGTATTTATAAATGGATTAGGACTAATTGCACTATAGCTAATTACACATATGTAAAAATCCTTGTGTTGACTATGTTAACAGAAACTACAATCTCACTTGCAAACACCTCAGGGAATATTGTCCACATTGGAAGTGAGATTCTGTCAGAGATGACCTGAAATTCTACCTCAGGGAATTAAAATGGAATCTGAAACCTTGTGTCATCATCTCTGCAGCATACATCAGAGATGAATTGAATAATTCATAATTTCTTGTATCCTAATCTATATTAGGTATTATGATATAAAAACCACTTGGTATAAAATGAACATAAAGTCTAGGAATTAAAGTTAAAATCCTTTGAAAAGACAGATACTCTACCTTCATGAGGTTTATAATCTAGAAAGAGCATATTTTTTAAAGTAATTACCAGCACATGATCTTTTCCTGGCAGTATTGGGAATTTGAACTCAGGTCTCACCTTTGCAAGGCTGGTGGAATACCACTGAGCAACATTCCACCTGTTTCTATTTGCTATTTTTTGGGTAGGATCTCACTCCACATCTGACATGCACCTGTCTCTCAATCTATTTTAAAGCTTCCTGTCTTTGCTGGGATCACAGTACACACTTCCAGCCTCCTTTCCTTAGAGATGGATCCTTATGGACATTTCTGCCTGGGTTGGCCTGGTACTGTGATCCCCTAAATCACGACCTGCCAAATATCTTTGGAGGACAGACATGTATGACTGTACCAAGCTATGGATTAAGAAGGTATCTCATAAACTTCTCTGCCTGGGCTGGCCTTGAAACACAATCTTCCCATTTTCATCTTTGTCTCCCAAGTAGCTAAAATTACAGGTGTGGGTGGCAGGCACCTAGCTAGCACATGAATTTTTTGAAGGCCAAGTGCCCAATCCCATGTGGGAAGCAGATATGTTTTGCAGAAGTAACCAACTGATGGGAAACACTCCAAGTATATGGAGGATAGTGAAGATCACCCCTTGCCTACCACTGGGAGCAGGAGTTCAAACACTTCCGATCCCTGGATGTTAGCTATTCTTTGTATAATTTGCATCTGTCTGGTGAGACAAGTGAAGAGAAGCTACTTTATTACGTATAAATACACAGCAAGGGAAAAAGGGAAGCCTAGGATTCATCCTAAGCTAGTTCCCAAGCCTTGTGAGATAGCTGCTTGGCTTGGAGCCTCATCCGCATCTGTCTCCACCTCACACCTTAGTGGAAGAAGTCCAAGAGCATTGTACACTGAGTTTTACATTGAGGGGAAACTAGAATCCATGGGCCAAAATTTCTACATACATGGTTATAGAAGAAATGGGAGCAGAGTGCAGGTTTTCTGCCACTTTCCTAGTACTAGGAGGATGAAAACTCAGAATGTTTAGATATTCTGAAAAACTCTAAGTATAGAGAATGTTTTCCGGGTTGGTTAAGGCCAGGCAGGTGCTTATTATGCTTATGAGAGTATCAAGACTTAGTTGGGCATGATCTGAGGCTTGTCCTGGAAGGAGGACAATGAAAGCTGAGATTTGAAGGAGTTCAACTATGGAAGAATGTGGTGAAAGAATATGGGTATGTCAGTAAAGAGGACCCTCTGGAGCTGGTAAACTGAGAAGTAGGCACACATGGAAAACATAAGATGCTAGGCATGGTGGCTAATGCCTATAATCCTAGCTACTCAGAAGACCCTGATATCTCAGGATCCCAGTAGAAATCAGCCCAAGCAGACAAACTCAAGAAACTCTTATTTCCAATTAGTCAATAAGAAGCCAGAAGTGGAGGTATGGCTCAATAGATAGGATGCCAGCTTTGAGGAATAAAGCCAACTGAGAGTGTAAAGCCTGAGCTCAAGAACCAGTACTGGAACAACAAAAATCTTACTTAAGTAAGATCATTATGTTTGCAGCAATGATTGTGAGAGAGAAGATGGGATATTTTGTAAAGGATTTAGTTGTGAATATAATCTGAGCACACTGAAACTGAAAGGAATGCTTCTTCCCAATACTATGCTTGGTGGCAAAAGTCTATGCTGCAGCCTGTCTCTGAGAGCAATCCAGGAGGTAATACTGGGTAAAGATATTGATATTCCTCTGTTGTGACTGTTTTTGATGTCCCTATTTTGACTGGCAATGTGAAATGCTTATAAATATGGAGAATTGCTCCCAGGACCTCTGAAGACACCCAAGCATGTGATGCTCAACTTCCTCCCATAAAATTACATAGTATCTGCTTATTACCTATGTTCATCCTCTTGAAGTCATTTGTAGATGATTAATAATTACATAAATAATTTTCACCTTGTATTATATAGGGGAAAATAATAAGAAAAATAGTCTGGATATACTCATTAGAGATATAGACTTTTTTCCTTGTATTTTTGGTATTTTTTATTATGGATGTGAATTCCTGGAATATAGAGTCAGACTACACATTCAAATACCACATTTCTATTCACATAGCTTTGAAACTTCCAGACAAATTGGAAGAATATCATATGTTAAATCTAATACTAGCAAGGACAAAATATTTGTCTCTGTTAGATGATGAGGCATTCAAGTATTTCTTATCAGTGCATACATATTAGATGTTTGCATATGCTAAGTCTTAGATCCAAGAAAAGGATATTGAAGTCATAGATTTCAGAACAGCCATAATCTATTGGGAAAGCACAAAACAGCAATAACAATATTATCGGATGGTCATTCATATAAGAAAGGGTTGATTGTTAAGAGACAGACTTCAAAAAGGAAGAGTGAGAGTATCTATAGCAAGTTCATAATTTTGTCTGAACTAACTACAGGAGGGTGGCAGAACATTTACTGAGCATTTGCTGGGATGCTTTTAATCCGTTGACAAAGAGAAGGTCTCAATGTACTGGGACTGGTTATTTGTGTCTTCCAAACTATTTCTTAATAGCTAAGGAGATTCTCATACTTTTCCAAAAGGAAAGTCGGAGTCAGACAAAGACTGTGCTGAAGGCTATAGTCAGTAGGATTCTGCATTATCTGAGCTTAGGAGAACTTGGCATGTAGATTCTTCAGTTGCTGTTAAGAAGCTCAACTATGTCCTCTGCTTCTCTGAATCCAATTTACTTCACTTAACATCCCCTTCTCTAGGTCCATCCACTTCCCTCCATTTTTTCTAATGAGTAAAATTCCATTATATATGTATATAGATATACATATAGATAGATAGATATACATATCACATGTTCTTGATCCATTCATTCATTGAAAGGCATTCAGGCCCTTTCCATAACTTGGCTATGGAGAATAGTGCAACAATGAATATGATTGTACAATAGTTTATTGAACCTTGACTTGTGATCTTCTGAGGCGATGTCTAAGAGTGCTATTGCTGGATCATAGGATAATTCTCTGCTTGGTTTTGGAGGCTTCTATCTCCAAACTGCCTTCTACAGTAGTTGCAGCAATTTACTTTCCAACATGAAGAAGAAGGGAGGCAAGAGGTGTGGGGGAGTTGGAGTGTGGAAGGGTGGGGAAAATTCAGTCATGATATTCAATGTATATATGTGGAAATTGAACTAGGAAATGCAAGGGTTGGTAGAGAGGGGAGAGAATTATGAAAGCGGTGATACTGATCATTATGCATAACCTAATAGGTTGAAATAAAATTACAACTCCTTAATGATAATATAAAAATTAATATAATTTGTTGTTAGTAAGGAGTTGTATAAAGGGCTTTAATTTCATAAATTGGGTAATGAGTATAAATTTTCTTGGACAATGTTCTCCTTTCTTCACTTTCCCCCAGTTTTCTTCTCTCATTCATGCCCACAAGTTGCATAGTTCATTTTATAAGTAGTGTATATTGAATACCATGACTACATGAGTTCACCCCTCCTCCCTCCATTTCTGTGCCTCCCTGCCTCCCTAAAATGTCAAAAAAAATCAACTACAAGGAAAAACAAATAATAACAATAAAAACAACAAAAAACAATCTTTCAATTTCCTGGTACTTTAGTTGTTTAGAGGAGTTACATCTTTGGGTTCCTCCCCTAGGAGTATCCTCCTTTAGTCTGTCTGTTTTGTGTGTGTAAATGTATAGAGCCTATATAAATTATTTTTTTTTAATTTTTGTTTTTTATTGTGAACATACTGTACAGAGGGGTTACAATTACATGGGCAAGATAATGAGTACATTTCTTATCAAGCATTGCAGCCTCCTCCTTGTTTACCCTTCACATCCCTTCCCAGCCTCCCCCCACCCCTCAATCCTCCCCCCCCCACCAAAGTTGTAAAGTTCGTTTTTGACATGACAACTTGTACTTCTCATTGCCTATATAAATTATTAAGAGCAGTTGTATTTTAGATCTAATTTCCACAGATGAGAGAAAACATGTGCTGGTTCTTTCTCTGAGCTTGGATTACCTCATTTAACATGATTCGTTTTAGGTTCATCCATTTCTCTGAAAATTACATAATATTCTTTGGATGAGTAAAATTCCATTGTATATAGGTACCACATGTTTTGCACCCACTCTTCTATTGTAAGGCATCTGGGCTTTTTCTACAACTTGGCTGTTGTGAATAGTGCAGCAATGGACATGGATGTATGAATGTCTTTACCATATCCTGACTTGTAATGTTCTGAGTAGATGCTCAACAGTAGTATGGCTGGATCATCGGGACATTCTATGTTTAGTAAGAAAAAAGTAAATTCGAAAATAAAAAGAAGCTCAAATGCAAGTTCTCCCACTGCACCAATCTTAAAAGTTCACTCATTTGAATTTTTGAAGCCAAATTATCTTTCTCCACTCAAAAACATGATAGATGGCTGTATAATATGAAGGTAAGTACCATTCACTCTCTGAGTACATGCTGATCTCTGGCTAGGATGCTACAGAAATTTCATGAAGGAATGCACTTCGAATTGACCTACCCATGAAACCTTGCACTAACTCTCATCTCCATACTGCCAGTTTTATCTTTGTCTTGCAACAACTGAATCCTTGGGAGAAATAAAGAAGTAGGACCCAAATGCACACTGGGCACTTGCTTCTATGTGTACTTGAGGTAGTGATTTGGGAGACAGGTTGTTATAGTTGCAGATTCAGAAATGCAAATTATCATGTTTTTCTATTTCTTCCTATTTTTTTCTCCACAGTTTAAACCTAAGGTCATTAGATTAGTCATATTTGGTTTTTGCAAGAATGGTATAGGAGAAAGATGTCTGAGACCTAGCAGGGTGAAGAGAGCTTCAGTGGGTTTGTACTGTCAGTGGGTGTGAATTGGAGTGACAGCTCTCTTGGGATGAGCCCGGCTTCTGAGTATCAACACAGTGATGACAAGAAATTGGTTACTCCCCGGAAAATCAACCAAGTAGGAAATTAGATGAGGATTTTGTGCGACAGATTTTTTTACTTTCAAAGAAGAAAGTTTGGATCTTGAAAGGGGAAATGATACTACAAATTTAATTATGTTTGTTTCAAGTTGTAGATATCTACAATCCAGTTATTTATATTTATATTAATTAAAATGTATTTTAAGTAGGAAAACAGGGTTTGGGGATTTAGCTGGGTGGAAGAGCATTTGCCTGGAAGTGCAAGGCCCTGAATGTGGTCCTCAGTTCTGCATAGTCTGATGAGAGAACCCATAGCACACCTGGCACCCTGTACATCTTGAGTTTTACATTTACATCTTTTGACATGTCTGAATGTCACCAGAAGTGACATTGGAGAGGTGGCTGAGTCCAATAGAGAAGCAGAGGGATCTAAGTTATTTCAACATTCTTCCTCCCAAAATCAGGAATTCATCATAACATGAGGAAGGGGATGTTGATAGTGGAGAAGATTGAGAAAGGCCCCCATCAAGCAATCAAGCAATCAAATTAAATATAACAATACAAAGGCAAATCAGCACCCTAAGTAATTTGAGAGGATGTAGTCACTTACAGTATTGTTTTGTGATGTTACTGTCAAAGGTGCAAAACATGAATCTGATCACTGAGTAATGGGGTGCAAACAGAAATTATATGACCTTCTACAAAAAAGCTGGTCTTTATCTTTCCAAACAGTGAAAGTCATGAAAGACATGGAAAGTCTGAGAAATTGTAGATAGTTGTAGATAGTTATAGAGACAGACCATGAGTGATTCTCTGCAAGAATCTTTGGCTTGCTCTGAGTAGAAATTGAACTGAGCCTACATCCTTGTCCTTTGTATCATCATTCTGTTGTTCCCCTTTCCTTCCCTAATTCAAATAAACATATATGCAATACCAGGGCACCAGAATCAAATACAGTGACAACAGGGATTTACCGTCGGGAGAACATGCAAAGGAAACAAAAAAAATCACATAGTACATTAAAAACAACAACAACAAAGAAGAATCTCTTGTGTCCATGTCTTGGTGTTCATTTCACTTAGTGTCATCTTATATGGTCAAACATACATAGTTATTGAGCTATTCTACTCATTTGATAAGATTACCCTAGATGTATGCTAATTATTGCAAATAAGTGTCACCATGGAACCTATGTTTCTTTGGGTCTTGTTTACTTCACTAAATAAGATTTTTTGCCTGGTTTTTCCATTTTCTAACAAATGGGGTGGTGTCATTCTTTCTGATGGAAGCATAGAATTCCATTGTGTGTGTGTGTGTGTGTGTGTGTGTGTGTGTTTGTGTGTGTGTGTATGTGTGAGAGAGGGGGGCACATTTTTTGTTCTATTAATCACTAAGGGGCATCTGGGTTGGTTTCATATCTAGGCTATGGTGAATAATGCTGTAATAAACATAGCTTTACAGGTAGCTTTAGTATGGCCTTGCTTATGATCATTTGAGTAAATGCCCAGAAGTGGGATTGCTGGGTCATAGGGGAGCTCTATGCGGAGTCTTTTAAGGAACCTCTATACTGCTTTCCAGAGTGGATGAACCAGCTTACACTCCCACCAACAGTTCAGTAGGGCTCCCTTTTGGCCACATCCCCTCCAGCATATGTTGTTAATAGATTTCTTGATTATAACCATTCTAACTGGGTGAGGTGGAATCTCAATGTGATTTTGATTTGCATTTCTTTTATGGCCAGAGATGTTCATGTGTGTATTGGCCATTCTTATTTCCTTCTTCAGAGAAGTCTCTAAGTCTTTAGCCCACTTATTAATGGACTGGTTGCTTTTTTGAGGATTTGTTTTTTGGAGGTTGTTAATTTTTGGAATTCTAAGTATATTTTAGATATGAGTCCCTTGTCTGTTGTATGGCTAGTGAAGATCTCCCAATCCTTGGGCTATCTATTGGTCTTGCTAGCTATGTCCTTTGCCGTGCAGAAGCTCTGCAATTTCATGCAATCCCATTTGTGCAACCTTTCTTTGATTTGTTAAGTTTCTGAGTTTCTCACATTCCTTCCTGTAATGTTTACAGGGTGTTTGTTTTTATTTCAAGGACTTTGATCCTTTGGAGTTGATTCTAGTGCAGAATGATATATACGGACCTAACTTTAGTTTTCTACAAGTAGTTAATCAATTTTGCCTGCACCAGTTACTAAAGGGCTATCTTTCTTCCATTCTATTTTTTTAGCTCCCTTATCAAAGATTAGGTGGCTATAGGTCTGTGGGTTCATTTCTGGGTCTTCAACTCCATTCCATCCTCAGGTCTGTTCTTGTGCCAGTACCAAGCTGTTTTGATTCCTATGTCTTTGTAATAGAGTTTGAAATTTGGAATTGATATTCCTCCATCACTGTTCTTTCTGCTCAAGATTGTTTATGCTCTTCAGGATCTTTTATTGTTCTATATGAATTTTTGGATTGCTTTTCTATTTCCTTGAAGAATGAGGTTGGAATATTGATGAGTATTGCAGTAAATTTGTAGATAGTCTTTAGCAGTATTGCCATTTTCACAAAATTAATCCTCCCAATTCAGGAGCATGGGAAGTTTTTCCACTTCCTTTGTTCTGCTTTGATTTCCTTTTTCAGGTTTTTAAAGTTTTCATTATAGAGGCCCCTCACTTCTTTAGTTAATTCGTAGGTATTTTGGGGGAGGGGCTATTGCAAAAGGAGTTGCTTTCCTGTTTCAGCCATGATCTTCTCATTATTGACATACAAAAAGTCATTGATTTTTGAGGGTTAATTTTATACACTTCAATTTTGCCAAAATTTTGGATCAGCTAAAGTAACTTGGGAGTGGAGTCCATGGGGCTCTTTAAATATAAGACAATGACATCTGCAAAGAGGGAGAATTTATTTCATCTTTCCCTATTTGGATCCCCTTTATGCTTGTATCTTGCCTTATTGTTCTTGCTAGGCATTGTAATACTAAGTTAAAGAGGAGTGGAGAGAGTGGACATCCTTGTCTTGTTCTTGAATTTAGAGGAAATGGCTTTGGCTTTTTGCCATTAAGAATAATGCTAGCTGTAGGTTTGTCATACACAGCCTTTATTATATTGAGGAATGTTCCAAGGATTCCTAGTTTCTTCAGAGCTTTCATCATAAAGGGGTCAAATGCTTTTTCTGCATCTGTTGAGATAATCATGTGGTTCTTATCCTTGCTCTTGTTGATGTTATAAATTGTATTAATTGACCTACATATATTGAGCCAGCTTTGCATCCCTGAAATAAATCATTTTGATCATAGAATATGATTTTTTGATAAATTCCTGAAGTCAAATGGCCAGAATTTTGTTGAGAAGTTTTGCATCTATATTGATGAAAGAAATTGGTCTATAGTCTCTTTCTTTGATGAGTCCCTGGCTGGTTTTAGGATGAGGATTATGCTGGCTTCATAGAAAGAGTTTGGTAATGAACTTTCATTTTCATTGAAAAGTTGGAGGATTACTGATATGTGTTCTGCTTTGAAGGTCTTCTAGAATTCAGCTGTGGATCCATCTGGTCCTGGGCTTTTCTTGAATGGGAAGTCTCTTATTGCTGTTTGTATTTTGATGCTTGATATGGGTCTGTTTAGTTGGTTTAAATCTTGGTTTAGTTTGGATATGTCAATATTTGCTAGAACTTCTTCCATTTTGATGCTGCTGGGTGAAATATTCTGTAGATGTCTGTTAAGTCTAGTTGTTTATATCTGCGGTGTCTCTGTTTAGTTTTTGCCGGGTTGATCTATCCAGTGGAGAGAGGTTGATCTATCCAGCGGAGAGAGTGGTGTGTTTACGTCTTCAACAATCAATGTCTTTAGATCTATGTGTTATTTTAGAGAAAGTAGTGTTTCTTGGATAAATTTGGGTGTTCTGGTATTTGGTGAATAGATATTTAGAATTGTTATTTCCTCCTGTAGAAGCGATCCCTTTATTAGTATGTAATGTCCTTCTTTATCTCTTCTTGATAATTTTAATTTGAAGTCTATTTTATCTGATATTAGGATTGCAATTCCTGCCTGTTTATGGGGGGTTTGCATGGTAGATTTTGTCCTTGCCTTTCACTTTTAGAATATGTTTGTTTTTGTGGGCAAGGTGTGTCTCTTGAAGACAGCAGATAGAAGGGTCTTGTTTTTTGATCCAACTAGACAATCTGTCATTTCATTGGAGAATTAAGTCCATTAATATTGAGAGTTAGTATTAAGTAACCATCTTCTTTTTTTATTATTTTTATTTTTTTATTGTGAAAATACTGTACAGAGGGGTTACAATTACATGGCAAGATAATGAGTACATTTCTTATCAAGCATTGTAGCCTCCTCCTTTGTTTCCCCTTCCCATCCCTTCCCATCCTCTCCCCGCCCCCCCACCCAATCCTCCACGCTACCCCCCCGCCCCCCCACCAAAGTTGTAAAGTTCGTTTTCGACATAACGACTTGTACATCTCATTGTTGCAATGGGTTCACCTGTATCCCTATTTAAACAATTTGTTTTTCCGCTTCCCCTCCACAAATTATACCAACATCAAATACAGTGGAAGCAGGGGTTATACTGTGAGGGAGGGACATACAAAGCAACAAAAAAATCATCTTATAAATGTGTTAGAAACAATCGCATGAAAGAAAAAAAAACATTTGAATACATATCTTAGGGTTCATTTCCCTAACATCACCTTATGTGACCTTTTCTGCTTGACTCAGACATATACTAGTTATTGCAAATAAGTGAAACCATGGGACCTATGTTTCTTTGGGCCTGGCTTACTTCACATCTTCTTAATTCTGCTTGTAATTTGTTTACCAGATAGTCTTGTGCTAACTTTGCCTAAAATGGCCCTGTATTATAGCCTTCTGTGTGATTTTTTTTTAGTTAATAAGTATATTTTTATTGTTTTTAGTTGTACAAGTGATCACTATTCAACAAATGAGTTTATGAGAACAATGCAATTTGATTGATTTCACCCCTTTTTTCTCTGACTTCTAAATAGTTAGGATTATAAGTATCAACCTTTATGCCAGACTTCATTTTGGAATGCATTTCATATACACATACATAATGAGTCCTCTTACATCCTTCACTGTAATCCCTCTATAGTTACCATCCTATTTGGTCCCTTTATGGTTCCTTTGAGAAGTTCAAGTTTTTAATTTTGATCAGGTCCAGTTTATATAATTTTGTGTAGAATATTTTATATCACATCTAAGAAAAATTTCCCTAAATTAAACTCAGAAAGAACTTCTATGTATCCACTAGAAATTTTAGAGTTTTATTTGGGATGTAAATTTAGGTCTATTAAACATTTTGAGTAAATTCTAAACATAGATGGAGGTGGGGATTGAACTTTCATTTAACCTATTTTAATTTTTTTCCATATGAATATTCAAGTGTTTCAGCATCATTTCTTTAAATCACATTTTTACTCAGTTGCTTTGCACTTGTGTTAGAAAATCACTTGAATATATGCATGAGTTTATTTCTGGGCTCTTTTATTTTTGTGGTGATATAAGGACTTGAACTCAGGATCTCATACTCTTGCTTAGCTTTTTAGCTGTTGTTTGGTGCTCTACAACTTGAGTCACACCTCCATTCCAGTTTTTTTCTGATTAATTAGAGATGAAATCCTCTAGGCTTTTCTTCCCAGGTTGGCTTTGAACTGAGATCTCAGCCTCCTATGTAGCTTGGCTTGCAGGTATGAGCCATCAGCACCCATCTATTTTTTGTACTTTATTCATCTGTATGTCTATCCATTCATCTGTATGTCTACCCATTGCTTTGATTATTGAACTTTGTATGTCTAATGTCATGTAGCATGAGTCTTCCTAATTCCTTTCTTTTCATTCATTTTAAGTCTTCAGGTCCTTTGCATTTTTATATAAAGAATCACAATGTCAATTTCTGTAATTACCCTCCTGTAATGGATATGAATTTTGTTGAAGCTGCAGATCAGTTTGGGCATAATTCATATCTCAACAAATAGTGTCTAAAATGAGATTCTTAGGTCACTGATTTGTGCCTTTTTATTGTAGTAAGTACATTTACTGCTATAACTTTTCCTGTATATACTTTACCACACACATTGTGATATATTATCATTTTATTCAGTTCAAAGTACATTCTGGCATTCCTTTAACATTTCACTTGAATGATGCAGTATTTAGAAATTTATTGTGTAGCTTCATTTTTTTCCTTACTGAAATCTCTCCATGTTGACATTTGATGTTTTTTTTTGTTGATAATGTATGTTACATTATTCAAATCCTTTGAAATTGATACAGAATATTGTGTATGTGTATGTGTGCACATGCGTGTTTGTATGTGTATGCATGTGTACAGAGGCTTGAACTCAGGACCTTTAACTTTTTCTACTCAAAGCTAGCTTGATACCAGAATAAGAAAAGAAATTAAGTTTCATTTTGAAAAATATTTTTCCAGAAGAACATTCCTAAGTAAATTCCAATCACATCCTCAATTTTACAAAGCTTTTAAAACATAGAACAATGCAATCTGTTTTTCATGCATAATCTTTCTGCTCATTAATTGGAGATAAGAGTCTCACAGACTTTCCTGCCTGGGCTGGTTTTGAATTGTGATCCTCAGATCTCAGCCTCCTTACTAACTAGGATTACAGGCCTGAAGTATAGTCAATACAACTCAGACATTTTTGGTAACTAAGTATGTTCCAACTTAAAAAATAGTCACATGTATTTTAAAAAAGTGTTTTCTTTTCCTATTGGATGGAATGTTTGATAAATAGCATTGCTTTTTTAAAAAAAATACAGTAAAATTTACTTTTTTGAAATAGTGATTACTTGCACAAATATTTCCTACCTTCCCACTTCATTGCCATTGACTCCAACTCTACATATTTTACCAATTGAAATTTTATAGTTGGCTCATCATGAGTCTCCCTAGTTTATTCCTGTCCTTCATTTTTAATGTTTTGATGGCCATGTATTCAGATTACCAATCTACTACTATAATGTGTTGAACTTTCAATGAATCTTACCAAGTTGTTTTTCATCACGTTTTCCTTCATAAAAACTCAGTTTGTATCTTCTTGTCATTAGATGGTACTTTCCTCTATTTCATAAAAATATAAAGTTCTAATAAATCCATAAATGTCCTTATATACTAATTTTTTAACTCTTCCATTTTCTGGGTCATTTTGGTTGGTTAATTCACCTCCTTATGTTTCTATTCATGTCTAGAAAAAAATTTAAGTATCCAACATTGTGATTTTTTTTTTTTTAAATTGTATTTTATTTTATTTGAGAACATACTGTACAAAGGGGCTACAATTACATGGGCAGGATAATGCATACATTTCTTACCAAGCATTGCAGCCTCCTCCTTTGTTTACCCTTCACTTCCCTTCCCCGCCTCCCCCCTCCCCCCACCCAATTTTACCCCCCTCCCCCCACCCAATTATACCCCCCTCCCCCCCCACACCGGCATTGTAAAGCTGGTTTGGACATGAGATTTTGTACTTCTCATTGTTGCAACAGGTCCACCTGAATCCTTAAACGACTTGTTTGTCCCCATCTACTCCACATGTTATACTGACATCAAATATAGTGAAAACGGGGGTTACACTGTGGGGGAGGGACATACAAAGCAACAAAGAAATAATCTTATAAATGCATTTGAAATACATGCATGAAAGAAACGAAAACATTAAAATACATATTTAAGGGTTCATTTTCCTAACATCACATTATCTGACCTTTTCCGCTTGACTCATACCTATACTAGATATTGCAAATAAGGGAAACCATGGGACCTATGCTTCTTTGGGCCTGGCTTACTTCACTTAATATAATTTTTTCCAAACCTTTCCATTTCCTAACAAATGGGGAAATGTCATTCTTTCTGATGGAGGCATAGAATTCCATTGTGTATATATACCACATTTTCTTGATCCATTCATCTACTGAGGGGCATCTGGGTTGGTTCCATATCTTAGCTATGGTAAATAATGCTGCAATAAACATAGTTGTGCTGGTAGCTTTAGTGTGGTCTTGTTTGTAAACATTTGGGTAAATGCCCAAAAGTGGGATTGCTGGATCATAGGGGAGATCTATGTGAAGTCTTTTGAGGAACCTCCATACTGCTTTCCAAAGTGGTTGAACAAGTTTACATTCCCACCAACAATGAAGTAGGGTTCCTTTCTGTCCACATCCCCTCCAGCATCTGTTGTTATTAGAGTTCTTGATTTTTGCTGTTCTAACTGGAGTGAGGTGATATCTCAATGTTGTTTTGATTTGCATTTCTTTTATGGCTAGGGATGTTGAACATTTCTTCATGTGTCTATTGGCCATCCTTCTTTCTTCTTCAGAGAAGCTTCTCTTTAAGTCTTTCGCCCACTTATTTATTGGGCAGTTGTTTCTTTGAGGATTTGTTGTTGGGTGGTTTAATTTTTTGAGTTCCAAGTATATTTTAGATATGAGACCCTTGTCCGTTGTATGGCTAGTAAAGATCTTCTCCCAGTCGGTGGGCTTTCTATTGATCTTGCCAGCTATGTCATTTGCCCTGCAGAAGCTCTGCAATCTTATGCAATCCCATTTGTCCAACCTTTCTTTGATTTGTTGTGCTTCCGGGTCTCTATTCAGAAAATTTCGACCTGAGCCAAGGAGACCTAGGGTTTCTCCTATTCCATCCTGTAATGTTTTCAGAGTGTCTGCTTTGAGTTCAAGGTCTTTGATCCATTTGGAGTTGATTCTGGTGCAGGGTGATATATAAGGATCTAGCTTTAGTTTTCTACATGTAGTTAACCAATTTTGCCAGCACCATTTACTGAAGAGGCTGTCTTTCTTCCATTCTATTGTTTTAGCTTCCTTATCGAAGATTAGGTGGCTATAGGTCTGTAGGTTCATTTCTGGGTTTTCAATTCTATTCCATTGGTCCTGAGGTCTGTTCTTATGCCAATACCAAGCTGTTTTGATTACTATGGCTTTATAGTAGAGTTTGAAATTTGGTATTGATATTCCTCCAGCAGTGTTCTTTCCGTTGAGGAGCGTTTTTGCTATTCGGGGTCTTTTATTGTTCCATATGAATTTTTGGATTGCCTCCTCTATTTCCTTGAAGAATGAGGGTGGAATTTTGATAGGTATCGCGTTGAATTTGTAGATAGCCTTGGGAAGTATTGCCATTTTCACGATGTTAATCTTGCCAATCCAGGAGCATGGGAGGTTTTGCCATTTTTTAAGTTCTGTGTTGATTTCCTTTTTCAAGATTTTAAAGTTTTCATCATAGAGGTCCTTCACTTCTTTGGTTAAGTTAATTCCTAGGTATTTTATTTTTTGTGGGGCTATTACAAATGGAGTTGCTTTCCTAATTTCAGCCACACTTTTCTCATTGTTGGCATACAGAAAAGCCATTGATTTTTGGGGGTTAATTTTATAACCTGCTACTTTGCCAAAGTTTTGAATCAGCTTGAGTAATTTGGGAGTGGAGTCTATGGGATTCTTTAAATACAAGATCATGTCATCTGCAAAGAGGGAGAGTTTTATTTCTTCTTTCCCTATTTGGATCCCCTTTATGTCTGCATCTTGTCTTATTGCTGTAGCTAGGCATTCTAATACTAGATTGAAGAGAAGTGGAGAGAGTGGGCATCCTTGTCTTGTTCCTGAGTTAAGAGGAAATGGCTTTAGTTTTTCACCATTGAGTATAATGCTGGCTGTAGGTTTGTCATATACAGCCTTTATTATATTGAGGAATGTTCCATGGATTCCTAATTTTTCCAGAACCTTCATCATAAAGGGGTGTTGGATCTTGTCAAATGCTTTTTCTGCATCTATTGAGATAACCATGTGGTTCTTATTCTTGCTCCTGTTGATGTGATGAATAATATTAATTGATTTGCGTATATTGAACCAGCTTTGCATCCCTGAAATGAATCCTGTTTGATCATGGTGTATGATTTTTTGGATGAATTGTTGAAGTCGATTGGCCAAAATTTTGTTGAGAAGTTTTGCATCAATGTTCATCAAAGAAATGGGTCTATAGTTCTCTTTCTTTGATGAGTCCCTGCCTGGTTTTGGGATGAGGGTTATGATGGCTTCATAGAATGTGTTCGGTAGTGAGCTTTCTCTTTCAATTTCATTGAAGAGTTGGAGGAGTATTGGTGTGAGCTCTGCTTTGAAGGCCTTGTAAAATTCCGCTGTAAAACCATCTGGTCCTGGACTTTTCTTAGCTGGGAGGTCTCTTATTGCTGTTTCTATTTCGATGCTTGATATGGGCCTGTTAAGCTGGTTTAACTCATCTTGGTTTAGTTTTGGCATGTCAATATTTGCTAGGAAAAGGTCCATTTCTGTCAAGTTCTCAAACTTATTAGCATAAAGTTTTGAGAAGTATTCCCTTATAATGTTCTGAATCTTGGTTGTTTCCGTGGTGATGTTTCCATTCTCATCTCTGAGTTTATTAATTTGGGTGTGTTCTCTCCTTTTTCTGTTAAGGTTTGCTAAGGGTCTGTCAATTTTGTTAAGTTTTTCGAAGAACCAACTCTTTGTTTTGTTGATTCTTTCTATAGTTTTTTTGGATTCTAATTCATTTAATTCTGATTTAATTTTGATTATTTCTTTCCGTCTACTGGATTGGGGTTTATCTTGCTGCTCTTTTTCAAGGAGGTTTAGATGTGTCATTAAATTATTAGTTTCCGATCTCTCCAATTTGTTGATGTAGGAGCTCAGAGCTATAAACTTGCCTCTGAGTACTGCCTTTGCTGT
Organism: Dipodomys merriami; assembly: GCF_024711535.1. NCBI lineage: Eukaryota > Metazoa > Chordata > Mammalia > Rodentia > Heteromyidae > Dipodomys > Dipodomys merriami. Next base: position 6,164,689 of record NW_027206068.1, on the reverse strand, counting down.
GTCCCAGAGGAGCTGGTAATTTGTGTGTTCATTTTTGTTGAATAGCATGAACATTTGAATTTCCTTTTTAATCTCTTCCATGACCCACTCATGATTCAGCAGTGTGTTGTTCAGCCTCCATGTGATACCGGACTTTCTTTGGTGGCTTTTGGTGTTGAGTTCTAATTTTATTCCCTTGTGGTCAGAGAGAATGCAAGGTATAACTTCAATGTTTCTGAATTTAGACAAGTTTGCTTTGTGGCCTAAAATGTGGTCTATTTTAGAAAACGTTCCATGTGGTGCTGAGAAGAACGTGTATTCTGATGCTGCTGGGTGAAATGTTCGGTAAATGTCTGTTAAGTCTAGTTGATCTATGCAGCTGTTTAGATCTGCGGTTTCTCTGTTGAGTTTTTGCCGAGTTGATCTATCTAGTGGGGAGAGTGGTGTGTTAAAATCCCCAACGATTAATATCTTTGGATCTATCTGGGATTTGAGGGAAAGTAGTGTTTCTTTGATAAATTTGGGTGCTCCATTGTTTGGCGAATAGATATTTAGAATTGTAATATCCTCCTGAAGGAGAGATCCTTTAATTAGTATGTAGCGACCTTCTTTATCTCTTTTCATGAATTTTAATTTGAAGTCTATTTTATCTGATATTAGGATTGCAACTCCCGCCTGTTTATGAGGGCCGTTTGCTTGGTAGATTTTGTTCCAGCCTTTAACCTTGAAAATATGTTTGTTTTTATGGGCAAGATGTGACTCCTGCAGGCAGCAGATAGAAGGGTCTTGTTTTTTAATCCAACTAGACAGTCTATGTCGCTTAATTGGAGAGTTCAGTCCGTTAACATTAAGAGATAGGACTGAGAGGTATTTGGGAGTTCCTGCCATGTTATCCACCTTCTTGGGGGCTGTGAAAACTGGGTTCTTCCTAAGGTTCTTGGATTCTCAGTTTGGGTGCAGTTTCTTGGCCTTTGTTGCGTTCTTGTTGGTTTTCTATGTGTAGGACATCTTTAAGAATCTTTTGCAGGGCTGGTTTGGTGGAGATGTATTGTTTCAATTTTTCTTTGCTATGGAAGGTTTTTATTTGGCCTTCAGTTATGAAGGAGAGTTTAGCTGGGTACAGTATTCTTGGTTGATAGTTGTTTGTTTTTAGGGCATGGCATACATCATTCCAGGCTCTTCTTGCTTTGATTGTCTCTGGTGAGAAATCTGAGGTGATTCTAATTGGTTTCCCTTTATAGGTGATTAACCTTTTCTCCTTGACAGCTTTAAGGATCTTTTCCTTGGTCTGGGTTGATCCTGTGTGGATTATAATGTGACGGTGGGATGTCCTATTCTGGTCTGGTCTATTTGGGGTTCTAAAAGCTTCTTGTATCTGAATAGGCCTATCTTTTTGTATGTTTGGGAAGTTCTCTGCTAGGATCCTGTTAAACAAATTTCCTAGACCATTAACTTCTGTTTCTAGGTGCTCCTCTACACCCATTATCCTTAGATTGGGCCTTCTGATGGTGTCTTCCAGGTGTTGGATAGACCTATCATATTTCTTGGACTTGTCTTGGATGGTTGTATGTTCTTTCTCTATAATATCTAGGCTGTCTTCAATCCCTGAGATTCGATCTTCTGCATGGTCTAACCTGCTGTCAAGACTCTCTACTTTGTTTTTTATCTCTTTTCCTTCTAATTGGTCAGTTTTGATGGCTTCAAGTTCTTTGTTGAAGCTCTGTTTTAGGTCTTGTATGAATTTCTTTACTTCCTTAATTTGGTGTTCAGTGTTTGTTCTCAAATCACTTAGTTGATTGGTTATGGTTTCTTTGGACTCCCATTCCTTCTGTTGGGTTCCATTCAGCCTTCCCTTTGTGGTCTCCCTGACTTCCTTCAGCTCTTTGTTAATGGATTCCATGAATGTCTTTAGTGATCTTTGTGTATTCTCTACCTGGTCTCTTAATTCGTGAATTACTCTTTGATTAGTTTCCTCCCTTCTGTGGGATTCCTGCAGTTCTCTTTGAGTGTTCTCTGCCTGCTCACGCCATTCCTCCCTTTCTCTTTGAGTATTCTCAAGTTGTTCACGCAAATCCTGTATCAGTTTTTGAGAAGCTTCCTCACGCTTATGATGTTCCTGTATAAACTTCTGGGATGCCTCCTCTCTCTCCCTATCACGCTCATACAGAGTCCTTTGTACATTGTCAAACTTCTCATTTATCATGTTTGCTATTAGTGTTTGTAGAGCTATTTGGGAACTCTCCTCTGGATTATTCTTTATCTGTTCTAATCCCTGATTATCAAGGTTGGGAATTGAGATACCCGAATTTGCCATTTTTCTTGTGTTTTTCCGGCTTACTCGGCCCATTTGAGATACAGATTGCACCAGTTTTGTGCTAGAACACTATCTTAAGGCAACCATCAACCAAAGTTTGCATTTGTACAGTCAATAGTCTACAGATACAATCTAGTTCAACAGATACATCTATTCAACATCAAATGACTATATGTTAAAGGACTTCGAACCGCAGAAAAGAATTTGGAAAACCAGAAATTATTAGGATTAGGGAGAGATGTGGGTAAAAAATAGGAATAGATTGGTGTGGGGAGGCACAGGGAGAGTTAACTATGTCCTAATCACAGTGCAGGAAATGGGTTGGGTAGGATGCAAGTAGAGAGAGAGAGAAAAAGAAGAGACGGAAAGGGGAATAAAGAGAGACCAGAAAAAGAATAGAAACGTAAAAATTAATGTTATTATAGAGGTTAAAAGACCGTCTATTTAGAGAGGAATGTGAATATGTTCAGAGAAGGGGAGGGACATAGAGGAGATGTGGAAAGCTTTAAGGATGGGAAAGGGAGAAGAAAAGATCAGAAGTTCAGTAGAGCTAGATAAAAAACAAAAAGATAATTAAGAATGAAAGAAAAAGAGAAAGAAGACAAGAAAAGAAAGGAAAACTCTCATTCACGTATTCCTAAAATAAAAATTATAAGATGAGAAAAAAAATTACTGGAAAACAATTATTTTTTCAGAAGAGGCAAAAATTAAAGATTAATAAAAGTTTTAGAAGGGAAAAAATTTATATATATATATATATATATATATATATATATATATAAGGTAACAAAAAACAAAAAACAAGCAAAAAAAAAGAAAAGAAGAAAAAAAAAAAAAAGAAAGAAAAAAAAGTCTTTTGATTTTTTTTTTTGGGGGGGGGGAGGAGTGGGAAGAATCCTGTATCTCCCTTTTGTCTGCAACCAGTCTCTTGTTGTAGTCTCTGGACAGCTTGAGGTCCTGTGGCTTGATTGGTTTCTTAAGTCGGTTGGTTGGAAGAGGCAGAAAAATGCTCTGCTTTACCCAAGATTTTGAGATCCCCCTCCCAGGTTAGTTTTCTGGGAGGGTGGTCTGCTTTGAGAGTCACAAAAGAGGGGGATGTGGTTATGAGGCTAGGTTCTGGGTAGGGTTGAGGCCTTTCAACAAACAGTAGCTTTTCCCTGGGGCTATTTTGTGATAGAGCTCACAGCGCCCAGCCTGGAGCCATTCTCAGGGTTTCTGTTTTTCAATTGATTGTGGTGGCTGCTAGAGGGAGGGGCAGCCTCTGGCTCTGGTTACCCAGTGACGCTAGGCACTCCGATGGCTGGCGCCTGAGCTGGGTGACTTTTCCCTGGATGGAGCTGAGTCTGGCAGGTCACTTCGCCGTTAAGTTCTTGTGACCTGCTAAATGACTCGTTTTATTCCAAGGCCTGAGCTGGAGCTAGCAGCAACTCCGAGCTTTGTCGGTATCCAAGATGGAGATCACCGGTGCTGGGGGGGGAGGGGTGGCCTTCCCTCCTCTGCTCCCTGAGGAGTGAGGATGTCGGGCTTGTACTCACGCCGAGTCTTGGATCCTGGGTCGTCTCTGGTCTGCAAACAGCAGGATGAAGATTTCCGCTCCTTGTCGGTTCTTGTTGGTGTTGAGTAGAATCCGCTCGTCCGCTGCGTCTGGCTCCTTCGTCCCCGACTCTCTGTGTCTCAGGTATGACTCCCGCGGCGGTGGTCGCCGCCACGACCCCGCCGCCGGAGCGGCAGCTGGTGCGTTTCCTTGGCTTCCCCTCTCTTGTCTAACTCTCTGTCCTGTGATGGCACACTTGGTGTGGTTCTCTGGCTTAGGACTGTTCACTGGAACTCTAAACCTACTTTCTATGCGAGAGCTTGTTCAGATTCCAGCTTCTCCTCCGCCATCTTCCCGGAACCTCCCAACATTGTGATTTTTACCTCACTGGGTTGTTTTTTATTTTGAAGTTATTCTTCATTTTTATTCAGTTACCTTACTTTTTTGAATAAGCTGTGACTTTTTTTGAAGATAGATTTAAAAGTTTGTTAAATTGCATGAAATCAGCCTTTAGTGCAAGACTTATTTTCCTCAGTTTTTGAAACAAAATCTATGTATTATGAATTTCCCCCCTTTCTACCATTAGAAACCCCTTTGGGTTATTTCTTAAGAATGCTCCATCTGGTCCATTTAGGTATTTCTCTTCCAAGCCTGAAATATATATTCCTCACATGCATGCACTGATCAGAACTTGGTTAAACCTGAAGGAAACCTACAAAACCTGAGGTTTTCTGAACATCATTCCAGAATAAGAAAAGGAATTAAGTTTCATTTTGGAAAATATTTTTCCAGAAGAACATTCCTCAAGTAAATTCTCACCACATCCTCATCTTCACAAAGCTTTTAAAATATGGAACAATGCAAACTGTTTTTCATGCATATGGATTAGTTCATTCAATTAGATTTCAATTATGTACCCGACTGCTTTTAAGAAACTCCCAATTTGCCCAAGATAACATCAGTTCCTTCCTTTTTATTTTTCCTTAACCTTAAGCAATTTGAAGATGTCATGTAGTAATATTAAAACACCTCATGGATTGAGGTTAGAGGATTTCATGAGACTTCAAAATAAAAACCCAAGTGTGACAAATTAGGTTTCCTCTTGTCTGTTAGGTTAAATTCCATCAATGTACTATAAGTAGAGAAATATAAAATACCTGAAAGTATTCACAGTTTTTTGAAGAAGAGAGGCAACTCATCAGTGACAAAGGGAAGTTACTCAGGGTCAGGAAACTGTCTTTCTATGGGAATGGGAGACACACCCCAGGTCATTATTCATTCTTTCTTTAATAATTCACTAATATTTGTGCTCTGATGGCATATGGCAAGTGAAGAACTGAGTATTGTAGGGAGAAGGAACAATGAGTTTCAGACACTAATCTGACCCTTAGAGTGTCAATATAAAAAGTTAAATCCACCATATTTAACCAATCAGGACAAAGCTGTCAATTGTTAAGCATTGGCTCTGTGGCTCACACTTTCATCTGAGTTGAGTGGTTTACTCATCTCAATGGTGCTGCCCAAGAGTTAGTATGCCATTTTGCATATGAAGTAGCAGGAAAAAAGGCATCTATTTGATTATAAAATGTTTCTTTATCCTTTATGAGGAGCAATTCTCTTTTCCTCAAGATTTCTCTCCTAAATTAGCATTCCTGATAGCTTTGAAATGGAAAACAAATGAGCAAAAATAGAGAAGAGACAAATTTTTCCACATCTGCTCTTTTTTATTTTTTAATAAGTTTTTTATTTACTGTACAGAGAGGTTACAATTAAACGAGCAAGGTCATAAGTACATTCTTATCAAGCATTGTTGCCTCCTCCTTTGTTTTTCCCCTACCATCCCTGCCTTCCCATCTCCACGACTACAATCTCCCCCAGTCCTCCCTCTCTCTTCCCCCCCACTGCCAAAGTTGTAAAGTTTGTTTTTGACATAGCATCTCATTCTTGCAAATGGGTCCACCTGCATCCCTATTTAAACAATTTGTTTTTTCCCTTCCCCTCCCCAAATTAAACTAACATCAAATACAGTGGAAACAGAGGTTATACCATGGGGAAGGAACATACAAAGCAACAAAAATTCACCTTATAAATACATTAGAAACAATAGCAAAAAAGAAAAAACCACTTGTGTCCTTATCTTGGGGTTCATTTTGCCTAACATCATCTTATCTGACCATGTCTGCTTGTTTCAGACATATACTAGTTATTGCAAATAAGGGAAACCATGAGACCTATGTTTCTTTGGGCTTGGCTTAGTTTACTTAATATAATTTTTTCCAAGTCTTTCCATTTCCTAACAAACGGGGCAAAGCCATTCTTTCTGATAGAGGCATAGAATTCCATTGTGTATATATACCACATTTTCTTGATCCATTCATCTACTGAGGGGCATCTGGGTTGGTTCCATATCTTAGCTATGGTAAATAATGCTGCAATAAACATTGTTGTGCTGGTAGCTTTAGTATGGTCTTGTTTGTGATCATTTGGGTAAATGCCCCAAAGTGGAATTGATGGGACATTGTGGAGCCTTTTGGGGAACCTCCATACTGCTTTCCAAAGTGGTTGAACAAGTTTACACTCCCACCAACAATGCAGTAGGGTTCCCTTTTGGCCACATCCCCTCCAGCATCTGTTGTTATTAGAGTTCTTGATTATAGCCATTTTAAGTGGGGTGAGGTGGTATTTCAGTGTTGTTTCGATTTGCATTTGTTTTATGGCTAGGAAGGTTGAGCATTTCTTCATGTGTCTATTGGCCATCCTTCTTTCCTCTTCAGAGAAGTTTGTCTTTAAGTCTTTAGACTACTTATTTATTGGGCCGTTGTTTTTTGAAGATTTGTTGTTGGGGGATTTACTTTTTTGAGTTCCAGGTATATTTTAGTCCTGAGACCTTTGCCAATTGTATGGCTAGTGAAGATCTTCTCCCAACCCATGGGCTTTCTATTGATCTTGCTAGCTATGTCCTTTGCCATGCAGAAGCTCTGTAACTTCATGCAATCCCATTTGTCCAACCTTTCTTTGATTTGTTGTGTTTCTGGGTCTCTATTAAGAAAGTGAAGGACCTCTATGATGAAAACTTGAAAAACCTGAAAAAGGAAATCAAAACAGAACTTAGACAGTGGAAAAACCTCCTGATTTGGAAGGATCAACATCATGAAAATGGAAATACTTCCCAAGGCTATCTACAAATTCAATGTGATAGCTATCAGTATTCCAACCTCATTCTTCAAAGAAATAGAAGAGGCAATCCAAAAATTTGTATGGAACAATAAAGGACCCTGAATAGCAAAAAATGATCCTCGGCAGAAAGAACAGTGCTGGAGGAATATGAATACCAAATTTCAAACTCTACTACAAAGCCATAGTAATCAAAACAGCTTGCTACTGGCACAAGAACAGACTTCAGGACCAATGGAATAGAAGTGAAAACCCAGAAATGAACCTACAGACCTATAGCCATCAAATCTTTGATAAGGGAGCTAAAAAAAAATAGAATGGAAGAAAGACAGCTTCTTCAGTAAATGGTGCTGGCAAAATTGGTTAACTACTTGTAGAAAACTAAAGCTAGATCCTTATATATCACCCTGCACCAGAATCAACTCCAAGTGGATCAAAGACCTTGGAGTCAAAGCAGACACCCTGAAAACATTACAGGACGTAATAGGAGAAACCCTAAGTCCCCCTGGCACAGGCCAAAATTTTCTTACTAGAGACCCAGAAAGACATCTGCTCTTTACAGCCTGTTTCTGTACAGGGCGTGGCTTCATGCCATTTGCTGTTTTCTGACACTAACCCCTATAACACCCATCTTCTTGTCCAATGAACAGCATGGATGTCTGCTCAGCTGTCACTCGGTCATCACTTTCCTGGCCCCTGTGACTACTCAGGTATGTATTGTATGTAAATGTTTTCTTTAGTTTACTTATTTTTGTCTTTTCCAACAAGAAAATAAATGCCATGAGAGCATACACACTGGTGGATCAGCTTTCAACATGGAATTTATACTGATATAACTTGTGTCCTAGGCCTACTATAACATATTACCACTGACTGGGTGGCTTGAAACACCTGGTATTTATTCTCTTATGATAGTTCTGATACCTGAAATGAAATTGTGGGCAAGGTCAACCTCATGCTGAAGGGTCTAGAAGAAGCTTCCTCTCTCTTGGCTGGCTCCTGGAGGATAGGTCTTTGAAGTCCTCAGGGCTCACTAGTTTTCAGCTACACCACTCCAATATCCATCATTAATGTCACATGCTGTTTTCCATTTGTGTGTTTGTGCCTTATTTCCTGCTTCTTACTATCAGGCAACAGTCACTTGGTTGAGGGCCCATACTAGTCAAACACACTTTCATCTTAGATAATCACATCTGTGTAATGCTCCTACTTCCAATAAAGTACTTTTTTGAGGTTTTTGGCAGATATAAATTCAAATCACTGAAGTTTGTATGTAATAAAAAATACTTGTTGTATGATCAATTATATGAATGTTCTGTAATCTATTTATCTTGATGATATATTTATTCTAAGATATTATAGCCAATGGACCTTTCTGCCTGTGATAATCCAGTGAATCTTTGACTATGGTCAATTCAGTGAAGAAAGGCTCATAACACTGTTGCAATGCCTTTGAATTGGTTTGGCTAATTAGCTGTCTTTAGCTAATTGAAAACGTGATGAGAAAGCATTTAAGCATAGAACTTGTTTGATGTCTTAAGAGCTTTGATACTTCTATGGGAAACATGCCTTTCATAGGGCTATGTGGAAAGGTTCCTGTCTTGTTACCTGGTTCACTTTGAGACCATTACAAAATAGCCATCAACAGGCAACTTATCAGCTGACCCCAGATGCAGAATCTAGCCCATTTAAATGCACCAGTGCCTGATATTCAGTGAAGCCAATGCTTAGCTAATTCTCTCTTTCTGCTGTAAAGGACCAAGCTGCAGGATCATAAATTAAATACATAGTTGGTGTTTTAACCTACTGAGTTTAGAGGTGATGTTGGCAGAAATAATGAACTGATATCATGATTGTGAATGTTTTGTTAAGAATATACAAACATGTATCACCTATATTTATAGGAATGTCAATATCCTACTGATTCAAAACCCAACTTTCTCATTTAATCTAATTTAATCTTTCTCAGATAATCTAATTATATAACCTGTCTACATTTTAATTATTCTGATTCTTATATGCCTTTGCACAACATTTCTGTGTTGGGGGATTTTTGTAGGTTTAATATGTTTAAATTACTTTATTTTAAGTAATTTTGGAATATATTCATTTCGTTGGGCTTGCATAACAAAGAAAATTGACCTTAGTGCCATGAGACCACAGGCAATTCTGTGTCTATGTGTACATTCATTCAGTTAAGGAAGGAAAGGTCTTGTGATTTCTCTTCTAATAATCTCATATACAATAGCTTTTATAAAACACACTACACAATGAATAGAGACTATTTTAAATTCAATTTAGCCTTGAGGCTATAAAATTTGCCTGAGGGATATTAAAATTCTAGCAGATAAAAATTGTATCTGCAAAAAGTTAAAAAAATAATTGATAATGTTAGCAAATACAGCAGATTAATAAGGTAGTATCAAATCAAACCATTTTTGGTGAAATACATTCTCAGACTTTAGTCTATTTTTTCTGGGAATGTTTTAGAGACAAAGCCAATATTCCTCATTGACACTTGGAATCTGCTTAGTTCTCAAATCAATGCCTTCTTTTATAATGGCCTGATGGATCAATTTTATCAAATAGCTGGAATGAAACTATGTCAAAGAAAACTCACATTCATTCACAGGGAGTTTTGCTCAGGCAGGAATGTTGACTCTTAGACTCAGTAGACTTGGGAAAGCAATCCAAACTTCCTGAGTGAATTAGGATCCGGAAAAGGCATGTGTCCAAGAGAGGGAGATCCCAAGGCTCACTGTTTCCAGAGAGATTTTAATGTGGAGGCAACAATGCTTGATAAGAAATGTACTCGTTATCTTGCCCATGTAATTATAACTCTTCTGTACGGTATTCTCACAACAAAAAAAAAGAAAAAAAATCACACAGGTTTAGATTAACTTGACCATGTTGCCAAAGTCTCAGACAGAGGACCTTGAAAATTAGCTCTTAAAGAACAAGGGGTGCTTGAAGCAGAGCTTTAATGATTTTTACCTCTTTTTTGCAACTGTGTTTGTACATCTAGAACTTTCTCTAAGACAAGTGTTTTATTTTTGTGCTTTGCTGAGTTTCATCAGAACATAACAGTTTTTTCACAATAAGATCCACTGGAAGTTATTTTCGTCTCCTGTAATCTTATTCACCCCTCGCTGCGACTGCGAGAAGCCAGGAAACCCATGGTGAGTTTTGTTTTTGTTTTAATGCTGTGTTTTGATCAGCTTAGTCCTAGAGAAATGTTTGCTGCTGTAATTCTTGTAACCACCTGCTAAACTTGAATGGGGATACTTTCAGATTTGAGCAATCAAATCTGTTCTTAAAGATAAGTTTCAGCTAGGGGAGTAACTGTGATCAAACCTTACAAAATGCTTACCTTGTACCTTCTTTGTGAATTGTAAAATCAATCTCACAGGTACAGGAAATATATTATACCTCTCATGACTCCAAGGCCATGTTGTTCACTATCAGCGGGGCTCCTAACAAGCCATGAGGAAGGAAGGCTATGAGTAGGAAGTCAACTTCTCTAATATATAAACTCATAGCATGTGGATGACATTCAAACAGAATAGGGCTTATTAAAAGTAGCCTCAAAATCAAAGGCTCTCATGCATACATGTCTCCTGCAAACACATTCAACAAGTTGTGCATAAAAGTTGAAATAGGGATCCTCTTCATTAGTGATTCCTTTCTCTGGAGCTAGAAAAATGACAAAATACTATGAAACAACATGTTATAATTAAAATTGCTCTATTGTATCATATTCTTTATTTTTGTGAGTGTGCTGATAATGAGGTTTAAAATCCATAGTTCTTACCCTACTCCTATCCTTCCTCCCCTCTTTCCTGCTCCCTCATTCTCCAGTGAAGGGTGCTACCCGACTTGATCTCCATCTTCACTTCTGGCTTTTTGTTGGTTAATTGGAGATAAAAGTCTCACAGAGTTTCCTACCTTGGCTAACTTTGAACTTCAATCCTTAGATCTCAGCCTCCTGTGTAGATAGGGTTAGAGGTGTGAACGTGAGAGGCATTTGGCTGCGTTTCATGAGATTTTGAATTGTCATATAGAAAGCGTATGTGGAGTAACATGATGATTTGATACATGTATATGATATATAATATTCAAATGGAGACTAATACCTTCAACTTCAAATGGTATTTATTTCTTTCTGATAAAAATATCTAAACACACGCAGTGAGACCAAAAGAGGACACTCTTAAGAGAGAAACATAAAGGTACAGTGCCTATGAGCCTCTTCACTTACATAAAATAATCTATATTGAAACAAGTTCCAAGATAAGGAAAAAAAAGACATTTCTTCTTTTTGTTAATTAAAAAAATTTAATTTCTTGCTCAACATCCCTAGCCATAAAAGAAATGCAAATCAAAACGACATTGAGATACCACCCCACTCCAGTTAGAATGGCAAAAATCAAGAACTCTAACAACAATAGATGCTGGAGGGGATGTGGACAGAAGGAAACCTTACTTCATTGTTGGTGGGAATGTAAACTTGTTCAACCACTTTGGAAAGTAGTATGGAGGTTCCTCAAAAGACTTCACATAGAGCTCCCCTATGACCCAGCAATCCCACTTTTGGGCATTTACCCAAATGTTTACAAACAAGACCACACTAAAGCTACCAGCACAACTATGTTTATTGCAGCATTATTTACCATAGCTAAGATATGGAACCAGCCCAGATGCCCCTCAGTAGATGAATGGATCAAGAAAATGTGGTATATATACCCAGTGGAATTCTATGCCTCCATCAGAAAGAATGACATTGCCCCATTTGTTAGGAAATGGAAAAACTTGGAAAAAATTATATTAAGTGAAGTAAGCCAGGCCCAAAGAAACATAGGTCCCATGGTTTCCCTTATTTGCAGTATCTAGTATATGTATGAGTCAAGCGGAAAAGGTCAGATAATGTGATATTAGGAAAATGAATCCTTAGATATGTATTTTAATGTTTTTTTCCTTTCATGCATTTGTGTCTAACGCATTTATAAGATTATCTCTTTGTAGTTTTGTATGTCCCTCCTTCACAGTATAACCCCTTTCACTATATTTGATGTCAGTATTACTTGTAGAGGAGATGGGGAAAAACAAGTCTTTTAAGGATACAGGTGGACCTGTTGCAACAATGAGAAGTACAAGTTGTCATGTCGAAAACGAGCTTTACAATGTTGGTGCGGGGGAGGGGGGGGAGGGAGGAAATCGGGGAGGATTGGGTGGGGGGTGAGGGGGCGGCTGGGAAGGGATGTGAAGGGTAAACAAAGGAGGAGGCTGCAATGCTTGATAAGAAATGTACGCATTAACCTGCCCATGTAATTGTAACCCCTCTGTACAGTGTGTTCACAAAAAATAAAAAGAAAAGAAAATTTAATTTCTTAATATTTTTGATGATTGTCTCTTTTTATTTTTTGTGAAGATATATATATATATCTTCAGGAAGATTGGGAGGAGGGTAACAACGCTAAGGAAAAAGGGTGAAAAAGTGCAGTGGTGGAGCTCACTGGCCACTGATGAAAGTGGACAATATAACTTGTGGGTGGAGATGGGAGGGAGGGACAGGGAGACAATGAAGGAACAGTAGATACTGTAGGAAAGGAAATATACTCAGTACCTGACTCATGAAATTGTAATCCCTCTGTACATCACCTCTATCATAAGAATGAAGTAAATTAACTTAGAAAATATTCAAACTCATTTCTTCTCAGGATTTTGAAATACTGGACTAGAACTATATTTTGTTGCTCCTATGCTATGAGGAATGTTGGATCCTAAAGGAAGATTTGCAGTGACACTGTCCAGTTCATCTTATTTTACCTTTAAGACTCTTCAGTAAGAAACTAATTGTTGGTGGATGAAAGATAGGGTTTTATGCTGAAATACTAACATTTTGAACCATAACTCTTCCTTCCATTGGATTTTAAGTAAGTTAATATACCCCTGCCAAGATTCCCCTTTTCATCCCTAACTTCTTTTAGAACAAATGTTATGCTAAAAGACTTGAGAACTTAGATGACCAGAAAGTACAGCATTTCCCCATAATACATTTTGCTAAAGAAAGTCAAGCTAACAAAACATAAGCCAAAGGGAATTATCATTAATCATTCTAACGTCTGATAAAATGAAGAACAAAAGGCAAAGATATTTTATACTAAAATGTTTTTATAATAAAGAACATTTGTAGTGTTCATACATGACAATTAACATTTTACTTATTTTTTCTTTGGTTGTTGCTTGCTGATATATCATTTCCCCTAACTCCAAAATTTGAAGAATCTTATAGTAATATAATGGTAAACCAGTATCAATGAATTAGTTGCCCAAATAATAGTATTAGTTTTCAGGCAAACAACATAATGCATTTTTCTTAATCTTAAAATATGATAGTTTTGACACATGCAATTGCATGTGTCAGTGTGTGACGACAGACACAATTTTGTCTTGCATTGTGAACTCTGGATCCTTTGTGTGTGTGTGTGTGTGTTTGTGTGTGTGTGTGTGTGTGTGTGTGTGTGTGTGTGTGTACGCACATGTGTGCATGCACACAAGCATGTACCAAGAGAGGAACTTAAAGTCAGGGTCTTTGTTGACATTTTTGTTCAAGCCTGGGTCTTTACTACTTGAGCCACAGCTATACTTTGGCTTTTTGTTGTTAATTGGTGTTAAGAGTCTCATGAAATTTCCTTCCTTAGCTGATTTTGTACTGAGATCCTAGGTCTTATCCTCCTGAGTATTTATGATTACAGACATGAGCCATCAACACCCGACAAAACTACACATTTTAAAATACTTTTATTTCTATTTTTTTAAATTTTGAAATGAGGTCTTATAATACAGCCCAGGCTGGTCTCAAAGTCATGATCCTAATGCTTCCGCCTTTCTAATGCAGGGATTACAGGTGTGTACTTTATCACCTGACTTGGTCGATTGTTACAATTGAAAGTCACAGAGATTAGAAACTTGCTCAAACCCACCAATACAATGGCTGCTATAATTAAACTAAGATCCAAATGGAATGCTTCCTACTCTGCTGTATCTAATACATAGAGATTAAATAGAGGCAAATGCTTAATCCAAAGTCAGAAACATAGAAGGAAGGTTATCCTCTGCTATTACAGTGTAACAACATCAAACTGCAATAACTAGCATCTTTAGGAGACACTAGTAATACTCCTTAAATATTTGTGAGAATAAGAATCTCATTCAGGAATTAGCAGATGTTTTGGGGAGCAAAACAAGTAAGGATACACTCATTACAAGAGTTTGGATTTTTATTAAAAACAACTTCTTACACTATACATGTTCACTCTTGTATATATGGAAAAGCTCTTTAGTTTTCCTTGGAAAACTAAAACAAGGAATCCAATACTCTTTACCTGAGGCATGGTCCTTTTCCAATAGCTATTGGAAATTCGATGGCAGTGGTAAAGGTATCTGTATGTCCTCTGTGAATCCGCATTATATCTCCTTGTCTGTCACTATGGCAATTCATCCAAGGACCTGCTCTCCTTAATATTTGCTACTCCTTGCTTTCCCGCACTTGCTTCCGATTCAACATGGAGACACTGGCAGTGTCCAGGGCATGGGTATTGAGCAGTCTTGATGCCCTGCAACCTGGCAGGCATGATGAGTGAGAGACTTTACCTTAACAAATGGCCACTCTGTCTTTTCCTCTGCTGTTGTCATAAAAACACACCTTAGAGGGGCGATTTCTCTTTCCACCAGAACTTTTTATTGCTTGCAATTTAAGGCTGCAGCAATTGAGATTCTGAGTGGGGAATTGTTGACCGAAAGGTGAGAGCTTGGGGAAAGGCGGCTGATCCCCACATGCTAATGACACCTAGTCACAGCTCAAGAAGTGGCTGGATTCTTTATTAATGGCAGAAGAAAAAGGATTAATCTTTTGGAGAGGCCAAAATAGCAGCCCTGAATACTTTAAGGGCAAGTCTGAAGGTTAAAATAAAGATGCTTAGACTGTATGTACCCAAAAAGCAGTACTGAGTCTTGTTACATAAATAAAATAAATAAAATCTGGGCACTTAGTTTGCCTTGGTACAAGTGTGCTGTGAATACCATTTGAGACCATCTTCCTTCTTTGCTCTTGAGCTGCTGAGATGCACAGGTCTCTGCCTGAGTTCTGCATCTAGAAAATGCAGAAGATGTTATGGTATGTATTGTAAGACTAATTTTTCCTTCGATTGAATGTCCTTTTAAATTTCTACTTTGTTTCTTCATTTTTCTTAACGTTACTTGTAACTGTGTCCTTTTTGACTCAGCTCCCCATAGACCCTTGGGAGGATATAAATCAGTCAATTTCTTTTTAATGCAGATAACAGGCTGTGAACTAGACCATGAACTGGATCATTAAAAAAATACTGTGTTATTTTAACTTTTATTTACAATAAGGATAAGATGTCAGGAGCATCCTTTTTCTCTTTCAATAAATTCACATATATTTAGTAACCCTGTTGTTGTACTCATGCATAAAGTATAGAGATTATTTTCAGTTCATATTATACCTGTTTTAAAGAAACAACTGGTACTCTACCCCATAAATGGTAAGTAAGGTTTGAAGAACATTTACTTAATTGTTCACTGATTGATTGACTGTGATTTACAGCGGAGGATGGAAGCCGGGCTTGGTGGTACCTGTTAGGTAAGTGCTCTATCTACCAATGAGCTACAACTCCCAACCTTGAGTAGATTCTTCCTACACAATGACTGATTTGCTACTGTAACATCATGGCACTATTTCATCACATTGGAAGCTTTTAGGAATCAGTGTGAGAAGATATGTGATATGAGTTGCCCTGTCATTAGGATGTACCTATGCTGATTCTAGGGCCTACCCATCACTCAAATCAGATCTATCTCAGGGCAGGAACACAGTATGCTGCCACTTCTTTTTGTGTTCCTAGGGCTTCCTTTATCATCAGTTTCTTTACTTCTATTTGTGCAAATGATTACTACATTTTGCCAGACCAGTCCTCTTTTATTTTCACTAACTCCTATGTTTGTTATCTGTTACTGTGCCTAAACACCTGTGATTAACAATATAGAAGAAGGAAAGGCTTATTCAGCTTAGGGAATTAGTGGCTGCAGTCTATGGTTGGTGGGCTCTATGGGCTCTACTGAGTTTTGGGCTTGTGTCAAGGCAAGGTATCATGGTGGGAGTGTGTGATAGAGGAAGCTGCTTAGCTTCTTGAGGTGGAAGGAAAAGAGAGAAGCAGGAAAGGCCAGAGTACCAATATCTCCTTCAAAGGCTTGCCCTCAGTTACCTAACTTCCTCCCACCAGGTCACATATCTAAGGGGTCTATCAACTCCTAATAGTCCTTTGGTTTGTAATCAATATTTTAACATATGGTCCACTAAGAGAGACTTACCCAGACAATAGAAACTCCCAATTTCTTTGTGACCATGAAGGTCACAATTATCTCTTGGAAAACTTCTTATAACAAATATCTTTGGATTATATCATTATTATATCATTATATCATTATTATATCATTATTATCTGGGTGTCAAACACTAATATCAGTTTGATAGTATCTTAATTAGCTCCATCTTTCCTGTTTTATGCCATTGGAATGCATCCAAACACTTCTTTAGTTAAGTCTCCCCACCTGTGAATAATTTCTGCCCTTTAATCTCTTCTTTCCTTATTTGGCATACAGCTATCTCTACAGTCTGGCTCTACCTCCACACTTCATTTAGATTATTACCAGATTCCCTATCTGCTATTGGCTTTTAGGAGGTGGGTTGATGTAGTTCAGATTCTAGATTCATAATTCTGCTTCTGTAGTCTTGGAGATGGTAACAGGAAAGTAGATGGTGACATAAACCTTGGCCATACTATAAACCAGAATACTGGTAATTAGAACACAGGCTACGTATGCTGAGATAGAAAGGAGGAGCAAGTGAGAGCATACTGTCACCGCATGTACTATACCCACTTTCTAACAACAAGATAAATCTCAGTGCATTTGAGGAACCTATACTTTGTTATTTGAAAAACCTCAGCTATAATAAAAGTGTTTTAAAATCCATATGCACTAGAAATTTCAAAAAGTCTAAAAACTTGTGCACCAATAAAAATCACAGTGGAAATTTAAGGAAATATTCCAAAATAGAAACCATGTAAAAAAAACTGAGAAGATACAGTTTAGAAAAACTTCGAGAAATATTTTCATAAAAGATAAAGAAGCAATCGTTGAAAACCAATCATCTAATAGCTATGTCATAAAATAGTAAAATTACAGGGAATTAGCTCAAAGAAAATAAAGACAGAAGAAAATAATAAAGATGATATTAGAAATTAATGGAATAGAAAACAATATTACAGATAACATGGGGAGAATTGAATGTTAATAGAATATCTAAAACTAGTAGAAATGCTAAGTATCTGGGGGACTGATGAAGCATAAAGGAAAATAATTATAAATGAACAATCTCAGAGCCATAATAGAACTTAACTACATATGTATTGAAGTTATTAAATGCATTTTGAGATTTACTTGAAATAAGTGAGTTACTATAATTGACTAGTTGAAGTTTCCCTCCATTCACAGACTAAACTGTTGGCCACAGCTTGGTCTACACAACTAAAGAAAACACTGGGATTAACATTCACTTTAGAGACACTAATGATGTCATAAATGACTCTAGTACAATATCAAACCAGAACTCAGACCAATTCTATTTTTATATGTATTCGTTGTGTCATGTGGAATTATTTTTTACTTATTTTATTTTTATATGTATTCTTTGTGTCATGTGGAATTCTTTTTTTACTTATTTTAGGACAGTACTGGGAATTGAAAAAGGGGCTTCTGCTTGTCAGGTAAGAGCTCTAGCACAGCCCTAGTAGTCCTCAGAATGCAATCATTTATGTAAGATTCAAAATTAGGTAACATAAAATTATATATTATCTAAAGGTGCTTATGCATATCATAAAATATATAACAAGTGAGTAAGTAGATGACAGTATAGTTTGAGATATGTAGTTAACAATGAAAGAATTTTAATGTTTCAGTTCTTGATTGGATAGTAGTTCTCAAGTTTTATTTCTAAATTTCCATTTGTAATTTATATCTATGAAATATAAATTATTTTCTCTCTATATATATTTATTTTGCATCTTTCACACTAATGTGTTTTACTTAGTGAATAAATTCAGAGGCCTTTGTTGGTCTCTAGGGACAAAGGTAGGAGGTATCCACTAAGGGGTGGCTGGAAAATGTTGCTGTTGCCATCAGTCCATTGAATACATGAGAGGTAAAGAGAGAGAACTTGAGCTTGAACACTTGAATGAAGGTAGAGAAGCAAAGAAGCCTTTGGATATGTTTGTAAGCCAAAGAAATCTGTCCTTGGTGGGAGATGGAGGTATGATATTTGATTGCTCACCGTAGAAGATTACAGAAATTGATCTTCAAATTTCAGATGGAAGATCTTACATGTGAAAGGAAGATAGAAACAAAGACTTGAAGGCATTTCTTTTTTCACAAAAAACCTTCAAATGTCTGAGGCTGAGAGACAGGGAGGCTAGGATGGACAGGGAGAACAGCTGGGGGGGGGGAGTAGGACATAGGTCTAAAAGGAGAGGAGAGTGAAAGTCACCTGAGAATCAATGACAAGTGACAGGGGTCGGCTGATGTTTCTAACACCAGTATGTGGGATAGTGCTTATCTTATCTTTGAGCAATGCCTATTAAGGGCTGGGTAGCTAAAGATAAATATCAGATGATATAACTTTTCTCTACTATGGAAATTTGGGAAACATAGAGATCCATCCACAGGAACCAGGATTTTGTTGGGTAAGTTGGTAGAAAAACCTTCCTTTCCATAGATAAGCACATTATATATGTATGGATTATGAGGACACACTCTCTGTCTATAGAGAAGACCTTTACCAAACCAAGGGATACTAGGATGCCAATGTTTTAAAAGGATAAAGGGTTTTCTGAGGAAGCCACTAATATGCCAGTGCTGAATGCTTACAATGTTGTGAAGAGAGACAGTGGAAAGAACATCTTGAATTAATAAAAGGCAGGGGCAAAGTTTGATGAACTCCACCCTGCGAACATGATGGAGAAAAAAAGATGAGTGAGTAAACCTACAGAGTAAGTGTAACTGGAATTTCCATGAAAACTCCTGGTTCCAGAGGCCTTAATTGGATGAGGCTCTGCCACACATCCTGATATGCCAATTAAATAGGTGTGCATTGGTGAACAGGAAAAGGAGGTTTAGTTAAATATGGCTGCATTGGGAAGACAAAAGGACTCGACTCAAAACTTGTTTTCAGGTTTGGGAACAAAATCTTAAGTTTAAGTAGAGAAAGAGTTTGGGCCAAGTGATGAGAGAGTGTACACAATTAAAATAGTCCAAAATATGGGACTGGTTGGCCATTATTCTAGTCTTGTTCTCTGGAGGAATTCTGGAGAAATTGTTATATCAAACTGTTACTAGAATAGAACAAGAACAAAAGTCAATCATAGTCTGGTAGGTCGTCTCCTGAGTTTTTAATTATTTTCTTTAAGATGATAAGAAGGTATTGCCAGTTTGAAAGGCAGTTTGGGCTTCCTCACAAGATGATTATCAGTGAATCTTCTCTCTCCTGGAACCTAAGATGATTGCAAAGGTGCAGCAGAGAATAGCTCAAATCAAAGGGCACAGATATAGGAGAACGTTAATTCATTCAGCAAAAGCACCTTTTAACTTGCCTCTTACACAAGTAGTAATGTGATTAAAAACAAAAACCTAGCAACTATGAAAAGAGAAACTTGGTAGTGTTCCTGAAATTTCTCATTCAATTGCCTTTGAAAAATGTGATTTGTGCAGATAACAGGTGCATCTATGTTATCTGTACCTAGATACTGGAAACTATTCTGATACATCTGTTATTTATCTGTTTATATCTATACATTTTTATATCCTTTCATTTATCCATGTATCTATCTATCTATCTGCTTTCTATTATCATTTTTCCCTTTATTTGGTAAATGCTTGTAGGATGTGTAGTTTAGGTTCATAATGATGATGAGCCAGATTGGTACAGAAAATACTCTTGACTTTAAAAGTAACTCACAGATCAATGGGAAAAACAGAGAGCAGAGAAACAACTTAAGTGAGTCTACAAGAAATGAAATATTGTTGAGTGAGGATTTTAAATAACTGCTGGAGATAAGTTTCTCTCTCTCTCCTGCTCTTGCTCTCCCTTTCTCTTGCTCTTACCCTCTCTTTATCTGGCTTTATCTCTCAAGGCTGGCATTCTACCATTTGAGATATACCCCTGCTTGCTAATTAACTGGAGATAAGAGTTTCATGGATGTTTTTGCTTGCATTTGCTTTGAACCTTGGACTTCAGATCTCAGCCCTTGAGTAGGTAGAATTACAAGGGTAAACCACCCAGTGCTTGGCTTACAATTTTAACAACAATATTCTTACCTAATTTTGTTTGAAAATGGAAAAACACTTTAGAGACAGAAACTAGGTAATTTCTGTTATTAAGTTCTGGATTAGAAGTCATAGTAGCTCCTAGCTAGACATAAAATAAACATGTCAGTAATAATGTCATTTAATGATGGATCAAGGCCTTCCCTTCCCTTCTCAGTTTCTATGCAAAATCACAAGTACTTTAGATTCACTTACAAAAAGCACCTGTCTTAACAAAAAGGAAAGCCCCTAAAGTAAAATTTTTAGAAAGGACTTAACTTAGCATAAAATAAGAAAAAATAGAAATATCTTATTTTATAGTAATTAAAAATATGACCATGTAGTATATTTTATAGTATTTTAAAACTATACTTGTATTTGAGTATAAATAGGAAAGAAGTGGGAAGAGATATAGAGAAGACAGAAATCTGTCCTGCTCCTCAGGCAAGAAATGGGAGTTAAAACCTTAATGGTAGTTCCTAGCCAGAGCTTTTATTCTATCTGAGCTGAGAGAATACCCTAGGATCATTGAGGTCTAGAAACTTCTAATCCCTACGGAATGATTAGGAGTAGGAATGGTAGACATTGTTCTAAAATGTGAAGATGTATCTGGGATTATCCAACATATAAGGGCAATAGATGATGCTTATAACTTCCTTCTTTCCTACATTCTTCATCTATCTCTACACATTCAAGAAAGCATTTGAAGCCTTTTACATTTCAAAGAGGAAAGATGTGGACAGCCTCTCCTTTGTCTCTTTTGTAACTTAGCATTTAGTAGTAGGTATTGTGGGAGGGGAGCTAAACTGCTTTTTTCAGTTGCTTCCTGGTTCTAATTTCTGAATCTAGCCCTTGTGATATTTATTAGAATCCAACAATTTCCCTGTACCCTTGTCTATATATCCTGCCTTCATGAATAACAAATAATGGGATAGAATCCATGTACCACACCAAGCTGCTCTGCTGGTAGCACAGCCATGTTCATGTTCATCCAGAGACATGTTCATCCTTTGCCTTCCAGAGTCTCAGTCAACAAATCAAGCCAATGACATAGATGCCTGTCCTACAAAGTCTGCCCTCTTCTTTCTTTGCTTTAGTTGGATACTTAAGAGGAGGGTGGGTGAATGCAGTCATACTATTCAATAGATGTATATAAAAATGGAAGTAGGGAAATTGAGGGGAAGAGATGGGGGAGAATGATGAAAAAGGTGACATGGATCAAAATGCATTATAGTCATAAAATGACACATTGAATTATAACTACTAAGGCGTAAGAAACATAGAGAGCAGAAACAAGCCTGGTTAGGCAATTAGGGGAAAGGCCTTCTCCGACAGGGGGTCTGCACCTCTCACCATGGCCTTGAACAGTCCCATATACAGGATTTTAGACATCACATCACGATGGCCCTGAGTGGTCATGCAGGCCCTTGAGCATTCCATCATAGCCCATTGCCCCGGAAGACTTGTATGTGTGTAAAGGGCTTATTTGACCCCAGAAGTGTGGGCCCACAAGAGTCCTTATTGAGAATGGCTAATGGATGCACAGAGAATGCTTGGAAGCTGCATGGAGCCACTGACTGAATCTGGGGACAAATATGTTCCACAGGCTATGTCCAATGATTTTGAGATTCACATAGTTCTCTCCTAGAGACACCTTATTAACCCCTGCACAATATACCCCAAGCAATGCTCTCTCTTGAGATCCCTCATAAGGGGAGATCTGTTTTTTTTTCTTTTTTTTTTTTTAATTTAATTTAATTTGATTGTAAAGGGATGTACAGAGGGGTTACAATTACATAAGACAATGAATACATTTCTTTTTACCTGTGTTGTCTCTCCCTTGTTTTCTCTTGCTTTTGCTTCTTTGTCTTCTTTTTGTTGGTCGTGGGGCTTGAACTCAGGGCTTGCATACTGCCCCTTGAGCTCTTTTGCTCAAGGCAAGTGTTCTACCATTTTGAGCCATAGTTGCAGATAAAGAGTCATGGATTTTTTCCTTTGAACTATGATCCTCAGAGTTCTGCCTTCTGAGTAGTTAAGATTATTGGCGTGAGCCATCAGGGCCCTGCTTGCTTTTCCTTGTCCTCAATAAACCTTCTTTTTCTTCAACAAGCCAGTTTTTCCCTGTGTCCATGGACTCATTTTTCAAGACCATAGAGACAAAAGACCAGTTGCAGTTTTTCAGCATCAAGAGTACCCAGTACCTAGCACCCTTCTAAGATGACCAGGCTGAGCAGCCAGCTTTTTGATCAGTAACAGTCATCAATACAAGCCAAGGAGATGGGTAAGGGTAGATACAATGGACATGTTTGAGAGACCAAGGCAATCACATTTGTGGCTTCATTATCCCCCTTTGGAAACAAACAGTAGTTTGTACATTTTAAGGTATGCTAGGAGGCTTTGGAGCAGAGGGAACAACTTGGCATAGAGCATACATGCCAAATGTATAGAATAATTTTAAAGGAAATGCATGAAAAATACATAATGAAAAAAATACAATAAATAGCTGTTTCTCCTACTAATTTTAAGAGTTGGGTTATTCATTTCCCCCAAGACTTTCATTAGCCTTCGCAAATGCGTGCTGTTTAAGCCCCAATTCTTGTCATAAGTGCTATTCAGAGAACATCTGCGTGTAGCAGTTCTTTCTCCGTTTTCAAGCGGAGCTGCGACATTGCTGAAAGAGAGCTGCCAAGCAGTGGGTCGTTGTAGGGGCCCAATCAAGCTGCCTCTTTCAGATGCTGAAATCGCCTCTTTTCTGTAGAAAGCAGATGCTTCCATCATCTAAGACTAAATTACCCTAAGAGGTTGAGGAAAGGGTCTTAGGATGAGCCAAAACAGGAAGCTTTGCTGTACGTTTCAAATGCTGTTCAAATCTCTCATTTGTTTAGGTTGAAAAGAACGCAGTGGAAGAATGAGACAGCTGATAAGAGGCATTAAATTTCAACCAAAGCTGCGAAGAGATTAACTCATAGCTAGATTTGCTGTGGAGTGGCAACTATGTGGGTGAGTGAGAAACAAGAGTCTCTGGGCTAACGTGGGGTTTTGTGCTCCAAAGAGTCCTCCAAAGCTTATCTTACAATGCAAGGCTACATGCAGAGATCTATGGAGCCTGATCCTGCCAGGTAGGCTCTCTCTGCATCTTAAACTTTAGTCTAAGTGGCTGCAAAAAGGTTCACCTCTAGTGAAAGAAAATGGGCCTTTCAGTGGAAGAAAATAAAAATTAGAACCTGCTTGCTGTGGTTAGAGGACTAAAAGAGCCACAGACTGGACTTGAATGATAGATGAAGCTTCCAGTTTGGGCTCCTCTTGTCTGGATCAGGAAGTGAAAATGTGCATTTGGGGCTCAGTGGAGCAGTAAATCCTGTCTCATGGGATAGGTGCCCAGCTGCTGGGTTTCTAACATTGAGTCTCATAAACTCAGGAATGCTATAATTTTTATTCTTAATGAGTAAGTGTCTGCGAGTTGTAAAAAAGTAAAAATAAAAACAAACCACTTCAGCCAGCCATTATGTATTTGGAAGACATGTTCAGCATCGATGGAGATAGAACAAGAGACTAGACATCTAGCAATGGATGCTGATGTGCAGGGGTGCGGGCCCCTGGCACTGTAATCTGAATAAAGTCTGCAGCACAACCATGTTTACTGCAGCACTATTCAACATAGCCAAGGGATGGAATCAGCCCTGATGCCCCTTAGTGGATGAATAGATCAAGGAAATACGGCATTTAACTCATCCATTAGAAAGAATGATATTTTACCAATTGTAAGGAAATGGAAAGATCTGAAACAAATGTTAAACGAAGTCAGTCAGACCCAGAGAGAAAAAGGATGCTTAAAAATGTATAACTAAATACATTGGGTGGTATACAAGTGTATATGGATGTATTAACTGAGATCTCAAATAGTAGAATTCCTTAGGCAAAATTAAAAGTGCAGGAAAATAAAACCTTGGGAAGTGGGTACTTGAAAATGGTAGGGCTGGGTCAAAATAAAACAGGTGGAGGCATTGAAGAGGAGAAGAGAAGAAAATGCAGCCAAGAATCCAACGTATATGCTACAAAATTTAAGAGGGAGGAAAAAAAGAAGAGGGAAGGAAGGGGTAGGTAAGGGAAGGATGTGTGAGAATGTCAAAAATGGTGACATTGATCAAGATACATTGTCTTCACAGCCTGCTTTGTTAAATGGCAATTGCTTTGTATAACTACTTAAAGATAATAAGAAAAGAATAGAAAAATTTAAAAATATCTGAGGAAAAATATCAGAAACATATTTTCAGAGTACCAAGAGAGACTCTTAGCTAGGTCATCCAATGCAATCTCTTTGCCTTCAGGAAAAATAACTGTTATTAGGGTAGATGATGTTGGAAAAATTATAAGGTTGCTATGGTGGAGTAATTTTCCCACAGTTGTGCATCTAGAAAAATAGTAGGGCAGAAGGAAATTTAGGAACATGGGCCTATGATGCCTGAATCTTCCTGCTGTACCCACTACTTCACTCACGTGGCACTGTGAGGTAAGCTTTCAGTATCTAAAGACCTGTCTAAGGTGCAATCTGTGTATCATAGATAAGACAACACATCTTGTAATTCTGAATCTTGGGAGTTGTTATGTTACCATCTAATACTTCTTGAAACACAAAGTTTAGCCTGTGAGGCAGTGCTGGTGGTGGCGAGATGAAGGCCCTGGCTTCCTTTTCATACATGTAGTCCCTTCAGCAAGAGGCAAACTTTAGTCACCTGATGGGAGCCCTTGATCTGCCTGGTTCTTTCCTCTAGAACAGATGAAGGATCATTTATGTTGTTCTGCAATGTGATCAAGTTACAAGCTCTCAGGGACCACTTAGAAGTCTACTCATTCCCTTCCTACAGCACTCTTCCTTCAGTCAGGCTGGTTAAGACATGGTCTTGTGGTCTCTTGGATTGCCCTTGAATTGCCATGGTTAGCCTTCAACAAACAAATTCATTAACAACCCTCTCAAGGCTAGAAGCCAATTTCTAAATAAGTCCCATGGCTGTGGCCCTGCAGAACAGGGAGTTCTGGGCTAATGGTCCTCTCAGGAAAAGATCAAGCAGTTTGTGTGAGTAGACAATGTAGATTTGAAGATGCCCATACAACAGAACTGCTGTGTTCATGCATTCAGTGTTATTCACTCAGCTTGTTTAATATTACAGCTGTGAGAGAGCAAGTCAGGCCATTCTTCTTTTGGGAACTCAGGAGGTTCTAGTATATATTAAAAGAAACTTTGTCTGTAGACCTCAATTCCTCTTTCACTCACCTGGAGGTAGTGGTTTGTGAGTGGAGCTCCTTGGTGAACCGTGGAGCACTGATAGCTGCAGAGGTGGAGTTTTTGAGAGTGAGAGTTACTTCATCAAGAAATGGCTCAAGAGATGACAGTCTACGACACTTCTACCAGCATGCCCATGTGGGACAGTGTCACTAGGTGAGATCTAGTGGGTTATGGCAGAGCTATGGCAGCCCAGTGGTGTTTTAGGTTCTTTAAAAAAATTACTATCCAACAAAAATTATTACTATCCTTTAGTTGTATAAAAAAGTTTCAATTCAATATGTCAGTTTGTATGTCCAAGAACTCATGATCAGTGTTACCTCTTGCATCATTCTCCTCATCTCTCCCACCCCAACCATTACCTCAACTTTCCTAGCTCCATATTTTACACCTTATACCCACATGTAATTATGACTGCATTTACTCACCCTTTCCCTCTCTCTCTTTCTCTCATCTACCTTCCCCAACACATGTTCCAGCTTCTTGTTTTCATTT
Source organism: Dipodomys merriami (assembly GCF_024711535.1). NCBI lineage: Eukaryota > Metazoa > Chordata > Mammalia > Rodentia > Heteromyidae > Dipodomys > Dipodomys merriami. The sequence continues at coordinate 6,138,472 of NW_027206068.1, read as the reverse complement.
TGTTGAATTTTAAGTTATTTGTTCAAAGGCATTACATCCTTAGAATATTTTCTTGTATATCCATACTTTAGTTGATATGTTTATGTATATTTGCATATGATCCTGTATAGGTTTTGTGTACACACACACACACACACACACACACATATTAGATTTAGCTTTCATATATGAAAAGAAAATATATTCTTTCTCTCTCTGAGCCTGACTTAACATAATTTTTTCCAGGTCACTCTATTTCCCTGTGAATTACATCATATCATTGCTTTTGGTGGTTGAATAGAATTCCATTATATATAATCACATTTCCTTGATCCATTAGACCATTGAAGCATCTTATCTCATAAAGGGGCTCTGGTGAATAGTGTATCAATGACATAGTTGTGTCAGTCTCTTTCCTATATCTTGACATGCTCATTTGCATAAATGCTCAAATTGTGTTGCTCATCACAGGGTAGTTTTGTGTTTAGTTTCTTAAGGAATCTCCAAATGCTTTCCACAGAGGTGGCACCTGTTTATATAGCCACACAGTGTAATCGGTTTTCTTTCCCTATCACATCTGTGCCAGCATCTGTTGTTTGTATTCTTGATTATGGCCAATCTTACTGAGGTGAGATGGAATTTCAACGTTGTTAAATGTATGGAAGGATGTAGGTAGATAGCTAGAATTGTTCCCAAAGTGATAAAAAATACTGATCAGTCAAGATTATGAAGACTTTAATTTTTGTATAATTGTCTATCTAACTGAAGCTTACTGACAGCATGTAATAGACACACATAAAACCTTTTTCCAAAAGAAAGTGTTAAATCTATGGGAAGATAGGAATTGTGGACTAAGGAATTAACTTTATTTGAAACCAAAATATTAATTACAATGGCCATCATCATTTCATCAGACTTGATTCAAATATTTATCTTTTGATGACTAACTTTGCTTAATTTGGACCCTAAGAATGGAAAAAATCTAATATATAACTAGGCTTGCCTGTGTGTTTACACTGAAACAAGAGGGGGTAATTTCAGACTCCATGTTGCCTACTGAGTTATGATGCTAATTTTCCCTCAGGTACATCTGTTTGTGCTGTGACACTTCAGCCAGTAACTACAGAGCAGTAGATACTCTCCTTGTTTATCCTGATCCAGTGATTCTCAAACTGAGGACATTTTCTTTCTTCCATGAAGGGGTCATTTGGCAATTTATGTGGACCTTTTCCTTGTTACAGTGGAGACTGTAGAAATTACTAATAGCCATTTTCAAATTCACAAAACATCCCCTTGCAAAAAAAGAATAATCAGTAACATTATCAAAAGTAGCTATGGCTCATGACTATGATTCTAGCTACTCAGATGACTGGAACATGGAGGATTATGTCTGGGAGAAAAAGTCTGAATGAGTGTATCTCCAGTTAACCAGCAAAAGAGCTGGATTGGAGATGTAGCTTAAGTTGTAGAACATCATCTGTAAGTAAAAAACAATACAAATTGAGAATATGAGACCCTGAGTACAACCCCCCCACACATACACCACACACATACACAGTCAAAAGTGTTCTTGCTACAGCATACTGTCTTAACTAGACCCTCTATATTTAGCAAGTAGAAGTGTAAAACACATGGTAAAACTTAAATTTCAGATAAAAACAAAGATTTTATATATATATGACCAATTGCAGTTATAAGTTTAATATGTCCTAAATCATGCACAGGGAATAGTTACTCTAAAAATTGTTTGGTTTGCTGAAATTCAAATTTCACTGAACATTGTGCATTTTATTTAGCAACTCTCATTCCATCCCTTACACAGAAAAATATCTGAAACCATTAATTCCAAGTTTTTTATGGAACATTCTTTAGCCTATAACAATTATAAAGGGTATTAATGTGTTATAGCATTGGAGATTTGAAATTAAGCATATCTCAATTTAAATCCTACTGCTAATGAATTGTATAATCATGAAGAAATTATTCAATTTCCTTAAGTATTTTCTTCATATTTGTTAATGTAAATAATTATAAATATGCCATATGGTTATTTTCAGTAAGCAAATAGTGCAAGTAAAATGACTAATACTAAGAATATTTAGCATTTTATTGCTAATTTTTCTTTTTGTTCAGTGATACCATAAAGTTCTCCTTTATTCCAGACTCTAAAAAGAAGCCTTCTTGTTGTATTATTTAGTGAGATCACAGTAGCTTGCTATACTGAATAATCTAAGAATGAGCTGAGTATTTTCCCTTCAATGTTTGTTAAAATCAAACACACAGATGATCAAGAGAAACATATCTTGATTTTTGCACCAACTTTTTAATGAAATGGGAATATACATATATCTGCTACCCCTGAGCTCAAAATACAGAACATTGGACATTTTCAGCTTCTCCAGAATCCCTCATGACCACATCTCTCTCTATTATATATTTCTCTCTAATGGCCTTCTTAATTTCTATCACCATGTATTATTCAATTTCATGTAATGAAACCCACAGACTGAGGAATTTATAATGAACAAAAATAATTTGGCCTTTGATTGTGGAGATCAAGACAAAAGCTGAAGGCCTTCCTGCTGCATCATTCCAAAGAGGAAGGTCAAGAACGCATGAAAGCAAAGGTTAAAAGGGGACTAAACTTCCCTTTCACCATAGCCTGCATTGCCAGGTAACTAACCCACTCTGGTGATGATGACCTTATTCATGCGTTCATGACGGTCAAGGTATCCTATAATCATGACCCACAGGCCCCACCTCCACACACTGTTGTGTTAGGGAATATCTCTTGCACATTACCTTCGTTAGATATGTTCAAAGTATAGTATACCATGGTAGATTTAAAATGTTCTCTACTTTATTTAATGGAACAATGTGTATGGGATAATAGAATAATGTAATAAATACTTCTTTATGTCTGGATTTTCTCTTGTCTTTACCCTTTTTCTCAATGCTATGTTGGTATCATTTTCATATGGCTTCCTATAGCTGCAGTATAATTTTTTCTTTGCCACATGGCATCTCATTATGTATGTATATTTGACTTTATTTTCTCAACAACCATTGGGAGTTTGGGTGGTTTTCAGAGTTGTATCATTGTGAATAGTGTTTCTACTAATATTTTCTAATGATTTTTGGTGAATATATGGACACATTTAACTAGAGTGGAGCAGTTGTATCACAATGTGTGTGTAATTTACTGCTAACTGGTTATAGAGTTTTGCATGCAAAATGTGCCAATATATGCTCTTACCAGCAGGATCTAAATGATTACATAGTTCACATTCTCTCTACTTTTGATAGTGTTGGTTGTCATAAATGTTAGCTTTTATGGCAGCTGGATAATGTTATCACATTGGGCTTTAAATAGCATTTTCTTGAAAATAATGATGCTGTGTATCTTTCCAAATGCATATTAGCCATTGTTAGTAACAACATTAGCAACATTGTTCAGTCAACTTGATAACCCTAGAAAAAAATTAATAAAACAAAAAACCCCTGAATCCATCGCACCTATCTCTTCATACACACATGTTATGTTTCATGATGTGCACACACACATACCCACACATACACACACCTACACATCTATTCTACATGTATTAACTAAATGGGAAATTAAACAATATGACGCTTGGGCCATAGCATAAGAGATATTATTATTACCTTGTAACCAGAAAGGATTTCTATAGTCACAGACTAAAAAAAAATAAGACATTATTTATTGAACAAATAATGGATGCATTAAACATTGCTAAAATCAAGTCTTACTCTTGACCAGAAGTTATCACTAAAACAATGAATTTGAAGTAAATTCTTTATAAATGGAAAGTAGTTCAATTCCATTTATCCATATTATATGCTTTGAAAAATCTCAAGCTCTTAACTTGTATATTCAGACTGTTGCCTTCAAGGTAAATTCACTTTTTGTTTATGGAGTAGTCATACCAAAGGATTTCACTGTGTCATATTTTATCAAGTTGATGTCATGTGACTTTTAAGTTCAACGTTGAGTTCACTTATATTTAATGAAATGGAAACTATACAAATAATCAGTTTCATCATAGGTTTGTGTCTCTCATCTTCTATTTGATCTGTTTTTCCATGCAGTGAAGGAAGATTTCCAGGTTATCAGCTATTCCATCATTTAAAAAAGTCTTTACTTTGTCTCTCTTTTCCTTGATATCATTTGGAAATGTATGTGCCAATCTTATTTTTACCCTTTAAGTGTTTTATTTATATTGTTATAGAATTACTGTGAAGATTTTGACTCTTAGCAGTTTGCTTATAATATGTGCTATATAGAATTTTTTGTATTTACTTTGTATAAATTTGGGTTTTTTTGTTCTTTTTTATCAAGTTGCTTATTTTTTATCATTGTTTGAGATTCTCTTAAAGTATGGATTCTCCAATCTGTTTTATACTCTCTCTCTTTAGATTTTGTATGTCAGATGTTTCCAATGTCAGACCTATCAATCTTTTCAATATTCCTTGTTTTCAGTCTCATTTTTTTATGTTTAATGTTGATATTTTACATTTGCTGGTGGTCTGCTTCATTAATCTATTTTACCTAATGTATTCTGTCCTGTCCATATTGAAACTTTGTTGGTGTGGAATCTTTACTATCATTTACACTGCTTTTCACATTTATTGTGTTTAAAATTGTGCTGATGATAATAAGCTGGTGAAATTTATCTATATTCATCCTTTTAATTGAAGATATGTATCATAACCATATAAATATTGCATAAAATTCCAATCAAAAGACCTCTTGTTGGTATGTTTCTGGAAATCATCTTTTGGGTTTTGGTTAATTGTTCCCAATCCTTGGCATGATTGGTAAATTTTTATTGAAAACTAGATATATTGCATGACAATTTATAGAAATTATACATTGTCTTTCTTTCTTCTAAAGAAGACAATTCAATTTTCTGTTAACAGGCATCTAGCACATAATAGTCACCTCAACTAATCTATATCCAGTTTACTTTCAAACTACTTATAATCTTAGACTTTAATGTTTCTGGATTCTCACTTAAAAGCAGAAGTTTCTTACTTTTTTGTCAAGCCCAGGATTATATTTTCATATTTCAAGAATGACCAAAATTCTGATCATCTGCTTAACTTTTAGCCTTTGAGAAGTCATTTGGTGCTTGGTTTTATATATTCTTGTCCTGTACCTGTGGAACAAAGGACTCATTATAGCAAAGAATCCTGCATAAATCATTCACCTTGTTTCCACATAAACTCATCAAGATCTTGCCCGCATCGGTGGCCCATGCCTGTAATCCTAGCTACTCAGGAGGCTGAGATCTGAGGATCATGGTTCAAAGCCAGCCCAGGCAGGAAACTCCATGAGACTCTTATCTCCAATAAACCACTCAGAAAACCAGAAGTGGTGCTGTTGCTCAAGTGATAGAGCACTTGCCTTGAGCTCAAGAGCTGAGGGATAGTGTCCAGGCCCAGAGTTCAAGCCCCACGACTGACAACAAAACAAACAAACCAAAATAAACAACTTTTCAAGATCTTAACCCTTAAACCCTGCATACAGTAGATTCTATGGACTAGAATTTAATTATCTTTGTAGATGCCATTAGCCCTGTTTACTCTTTTCTGTTCAGCCTTTCTTTCCTCATCAGGAAGTCTCTACATGACTAGACAGAAAAACCTGAGGTTAATGGAAAGATTACTTGCAGGCCTTCTTTGACACTCTGGGACTTTGATCCTTTTATCTAGCTCTTTCTTGACTTTGGATTCTTTTAAACATTAATTTCTGCCACTCATAATCGTTTCTTGAAGAGGGGAGTTTTGAAAAATTTGGTACATAACAGGACAGACATGTATGCTTTTTCTATCCTCATCAGCTTCCCCCAAGCTCCCTGCCTGTATTGATGATTTTGTATGGCCTATCAACTATGTTATAAATATTCAAATAGCTTTTGGCATAAAATAAGGTTCCCATTCCTTTCAAAGGAAAGGTTGAGCAGGTTAGTTAGCAACTGTTACTGGTAGCAGAAATTCAGCCGTGTTTCTTTGTCTCTGAGGAATAGAACAACTTTTGTAGGCTTTACATAGTTTGGAAACTCAAAAAACCTTTGAACAGTTAAAATGCTTTATTCATAATTTTAGTATTTCAGCTGAAATTCTAATCTTCTGGTATATTTTCTTGGAAAGTCTCTAAGACCAATGACTAGAACATGCATGTTTGAGATTGTTGCTGCTTTTTTTAAATTGTGAGGAGAAACAATATAAAAAGAGAAAAGAATTTATTCTTGCTCAAACTGTCAGAGATTTCAACCCATTACTGTGGGGAAACAGCAGAGTAGACCAGCTTACATCATGATAAAACAGGAGGCAGAGAGTTGGTGGGGCATGAGCACCTTCATTGATTGGCTCTCCTCACTTGCCCTTTTAAGTCCATGTAGGCTCCCAGACTACAATTTGTTGTCATCTACCATCCAGGTGAGACTTCACCCTTGTATAATCGTCTCAAGAAAAACCTTCACAGGTGTCCTCAGTGGTGTACTTTACTAATCTCCTGGGGCTTTCCAAATGACAGTAGGAAAAAACCATCAGAACACAGAAACATGGAAAACAGAGTGAAACATTTATGGTATCTTAAGGAGCTTAGCTTCTGTCCTACAGTTAGTTATTAATTATAGGAGGGTAATACTAATGATTTTATTGAATATCAATATTATAATTAAGTATTCTAAATACATATTACATACTTATTATTACAATCTCTTAAAGTACTTACTGCTATGTATGCTTTCCTGTAGACAATGTCCTGAAGATCAAAGACTAAATAAAAGTGGCAAAAACAGCAACAATTGTCAGAGCAGAAATTGTTGCTTTGAACAGAAAAACTCAAAGTAGTTTAGTCATTATTGACAAAAGTGCAACAACCAAAATTTAGGATATTAATTGCTACACTGTAGAAGTAATATCTAAGTAACAGAAGACACAGTTTTGGTAGAAATAAATTATATTTGGCAGGTGTCACAGATTTGACAAACCCTGAGACTCAGAATAGTCTTGATTTGAAACTTCCTTAGAAGAATCTTGCTTTTCATTGGCACTATGACTAGATCATTTGTGTTAGATAAGGCCTAGGAATACAAAGATTGGCCAAGGCTGTTGTCTACATAGTAAAGTTCTCAGGAACAAAAAACTGCAGTTACTTGCAAAATGAGGTGCTGATAGTTTCAGTAGGACATTCCAAGGGCTTACAGATTCCTTCTAGGAACCCAGCCAGGGAAAATCTTTTCTGTGCTCTCCAGTTATCCAGGATCATTCTTTTGGAACTCCCTACCCATTCATCTGGCTTTATTTCATATCTCTCATCTTTCTCTACTGGAGAGATAGAGCGAGTGAGAGAGAGAAAGAGAGAGAGAGAGAGAGAGAGAGAGAGAGAGAGAGAGAGAGAGAGAGAGAGAGAGAGAGAGAGAGAGAGACAGACAGACAGACAGACAGACAGACAGACAGACAGACAATAAATTTCTATCTCAAAGCATTGGAATACACAAAGGAGTAAAGAATTGAGAAACTATGATTTATCACAGTGAACACCTTGAGTCTCAGTGCCTGAGACTAGAAAAGGATAAGTGGGAAATCGACATGAGGAATATCTGAGCCAAAAAGAACACTGCGATTAAAAGTAATCCCTGTGGTAATAGTGTTTGAATTTAACTAAAAAGCCAAGGAAGTGAACTAAGATTATTGAAACATGCATATTTGAAGATGAAAATAATTGTAGTTCAGAGTTCATGCTAGAACTTTTGAATTACCAGAGTAGAGAAGAGGAAAGAGATCATGGAAAGCTAATACTCAGGTTGTGGGTAAACAGGTTGAACTAGCCACAGGTGGAAATCATGTTGTGTATGTAGCTTGATAGTGGATCCTGGTTCTCAAATAAAACTAACAAAATCAGAAGAAAGAATAACACTGGAGGAAATGAGGAGCTCATTTAAGACTTCATCACTAGGATTCCTCTGCCAGTGTCTCATATACACCCCAGTTTCTAGGGAAGGTTCTGCACAGGCTGTTCCTTGTGCTGAAGATGTGCCTACAACATAACACATTCTCTTGTCTGTGCTCTGATCACCCCCTCCACACACTGCCAAGTATTAAACAACACTTCTTTCAGGTGCAATATATATGTTGTCATTATATTGACTGGAATAACTTAGTTTTTTCCAACCTCCTCTTCGGTTTGGTTTATAGTCACTTTTGTTTTTAATAACTGCTTTACTCAAAAGTTATTTTCTCTATTTCACTATGCTTCCTTGTACTTAATAAATGCAATAATTAATGATGATTTGATTGTGATCTGATTGACGATTGATTTGAATTTTCTTGTTCTAGAAAGGATTTCACATTCACCAGGAAATACGTTTTATAGCTTATTTTCAGATTATTACATGCATATTAGTACTGTTGCTAAGAGTATTCTTTTCATTTCTTTTCAATTATACAAAGAATCTAGAGATGATTGATATACTTTTGAGACCATGAAGGTGCATAATAGACATCATGGTATAAGGCCAGAATGACAGATGCCTAAAACAATGACAAAACCCATTCTGCTTTCCCATGTTAGAACTTAGGCCAATGACATCCTCTTTCTACTGAAACGACACCAAAAATGCTTTAAAATATAAAAGTAAACATTGTTTACTTTTGTAACTGGATTGAATAATCAGCAAGCCATGAAGGTGGGAAAGAATGAGGTAATTTCCATAGTAAGTAGTCACAATTTTACAAAGAAGGGAAAGAGAAAGAGAGAGAGAGAAAGAGAGAGAGAGAGAGAGGAAGAGAGAGAGAAAGGAAGAGAGGAAGAGAAAGAGAGAAAGATTAACTAAATAACCCATATGATTATGGGAAAGAAGAAGTCCCGTCACAGGCTATCACCAAGCTAGAAATGCTGAGATGCCAATAGCACGGCTCTGTCAAGCTTCACATTCTCAAAACCAGGGAATCCAACTATATAATTCTTAGTCCAAGGTTGAAAACTTGACAGTCTAGGTTGGTGAGAAATCCTTGGATTGCTAGTTTCCAAGAGTAGAACAAGGCTTTTACTTCTCTAGGAGAGAGAATTCACCTCTGCCTGTCTTTAAGTTATGTGCTGACTTTTAAGTCAATTGGAAGGCCTTCTTTGGTACCTGGAAACAATAATTTACCAGCTATTTTGATATTATTTAATCCAGAATACTGACTCCTACAATTAACCACCACAAGTGATCTCTAAAACCAAATATTTGTCTACTTAATATAAAGCAAAATGGATAAAGGATAAAGCAATACAAATATAATTTATCTATTAATAATTTGTATTGATAAATTGTCTATGAGATAATATAAATTATCCCAGGGCAGGGAGAATTAGAATATTGAATATGAAATATGAGATGAAACTAAGATTATATTGTTTGATATTTTGTATGCAATTTTATATGTTCAAAAAGCAAAATTTAAAGGGCCAAGAATATAGCTCAGTAGCAGAGTACTTGCCTTGCTCTGGGTTCAATCTCCATCCTTTCCAAAGCAAAAAGAGTAAAATTTAATTACAAAGCTCATCCTGAAATTAAAAACAGAAACAAATGAACCCATGTATTAATATAGCTATTGAAATACATATTAAGCAATAAATTTAAATATGGTGGCATACTGCACCTCACTTTAGTTATATTAAATGGAAAATACTGAAGAGAACTTCAAAACTTAGTTATATAATTATAAGTAGTAATATTTATAGTGTAATTTTAAACTTTTGATGAATGTAAATAATTTCATGCTTTGAAGGAATAATTTTAACCTGTAAGTAGAGATAAAAGATATAATCAGAAAATCATCATTTCCTAGTACTCATGAAGTGGTTAATTATGGCTAAGATTATCAATGAGTGTTAAATCATAGAGGTTGCTGTTAAATAGAATCCTCACAGTACAAGAAGCAGAGACTTCTGCACAAGCAACTGAGTAACTGCAGGGACAAAATAAACTTTTTAAAGTGATTGTTACCATTAGTGACTTATGATGGCCTTCTCAGATGACATAGGAAAAAGGGTACACATACACCTGAAAATTATCCTTGACACAAATGATTAAATACAATCTAATAAAAAAAAAAAAACTAAACATGGAATTACCCTATAACCCAGCACTCCCATTCCTGGGCATTTATTCAATAGAACACAAATGAGGTTACAGGAAAGCCATGAACAGAACCATTCTTATTGCAGCAGTATTCACCATAATCAAGATATGGAATCAGCCCAGAAGCTCTTCAGTGGGCAAATGGATCAAGAAAATGCGGTATATATACACAATGGAATTTTACTCATTCATTAGAAAGAGTGCTGTTGTACTATTGCCCCTCAATGGATGAATGGATCAAGAAAATGTGGTCTATACACACAATAGAATTTTACTCATCCATTAGAAAGAATGATGTTATACCATTCATAGGGAAATGGAAAAACTTGGAAAAAACATTGTATTAAGGGAAGTAAGCCAGACTCAGAGAAACAAAGACTGCATGATTTCCTTCATTTGTGATAGAGAGAAATTACCTATAAATCTATATGTAAACATGTTGGATGGTATGCAAATGGTTACAAATGAATTAACAGAAGTATAATAAACCCTATACAGAGCCCAACAAAATCAGGATTAGGAAATAGGACTTGCAAGAGTGGAGTGGGGCCAAGGGGAGAAGAGCAGGCAGATGAAAGGGGATGGGGGGAGAATGCAGTCAAGGATTCATAGTATATACCACACAATTGAGAAAAGTAAGGAAAGGGATGGGTCGAGTAGGGGTGAGAATGTTGATGAGGGTGTGGCTGTTCAAGATGCCTCATATTCATAAACTGCTTTGTTAAATGACACTTCCTTTGTACAACTTCTGAAAGATAATAATTTTCAAAAAAGATAATCAGGAAGACATGCTAGAGATCCTGTTCAATAGTGTTATCCAACTCCTATCAGTCAGCTTTGGCCTCTGGGTGTGGCCATTTGATGTGCTTTGATCCTATTTGCAAGGCAACAAGTCAGGCCGTTTTTCTCAATAAGTAAAGGAGAGTAAAGAAACCCCCAAATTAAAAAATAAAAATAAACAGCATCGTTAAGCTGAGTTTTGCTTAGGATTGCAAAGATGAGAAACAGTTTTCTCACCTTTGCAAACTGGGGTTACCTCACAACTCTGCTTAATACTGATGGCTTCATCTACCCCTTGAAATTATGGAGAATGGCAGGAAAGCAAATATGGACTTACTATTAGAAAATTATTCCTAATTATCTGTGATGAGATTATGGTTCTACACAAATGATAAATTTGTTTCGAAGACACTGAGATGAATGGCAGCTATTAAATCCATATTTGGCCAAAATTCAAAATCATCCTTTTAAGCATTTTAGAACATCAAGTTTAATTAACAGATGATTAAAAGCCTTTGCTTTCTTCCCCCGAAGTTCTTAGTTTCTTTTTCTATACTGATTACTATCATTGTCTAAAATGATGTCATTCATTTCATTTTTGTATGACTAAAAACTTCCACCTGCTCTTATCCACAATACAATACACCAAGACCAATGCCAACAGCACATTGTTGGAAAGATTGTAGAAAATCGTGTCAACTATCAAGGTCATGAAACATAGTAGTGATTTCTGTCATATCTCTACTCACAGATGAGTTGTGGGGAATGACTCAACCTAGTGGTGATTCCAATAGGAATGGTTATTTCAGATGTAGTAAATGCATATAAGCCTCTGGTACTTGGTAACTGCTATTTTCTGCATTGTTTCACAATTTTGTTTCCTTCATTTTGTCAGATCATATTTATAGATCTTTCCCTCAAGGGGTTGAATAGGTTGTATAAACCAGGGAATAAGAATTTTGAGGGTCATCTTGAATTCTGACTGCCATCTTGGAGTTCTCTTGTATAATCTATACCTGTCTTATGCATATCAACAGCCTTTCAGGGGTGCTACCTCTGTGTTTCCTCTAGTTCTATCAATTGGCTGTGTGCTGGTCCTGGAGCTTGAAATCAGAGTATCATCACTAAGCCTTTTTGCTCAAAGCAAGGACTTTAACACTTGAGCTTCCAGCTTTTTGGTGGTTAAGTGGAGATAAGAGTCTTATGAATGTCCCTGCCTGGGCTGACTTTGAACTGCAATCCTCAGATCTCAGCCTCCTGAGTAGCTAGGATTACAGGCGTGAGCCACCAGTGAATGGTTCACTTGTGCCTATATATACATATATATATATATATATATATATATACATATATATATATACACACACACATATATATATGTATGTTTTATTATAATTGTAGAGTTGATCTACAGAGGAGTTATATAGTTACATGAGTCAGGTATGAGTACAATTCTTTTTGAACCATGTCTCTCCTTCCCTTGCTCTCGTCCAGATTTTCCCTCCCATCCCCACTGCAAGATGTATAGTTCATTTTCCACATAGTGTCTAGTAAGTACCCTTGTTGTATTTGTTCCCCATTTATTCTACCTTTTCTGTGCTCCCCTTACCCTCCTAAAGAAAAATAAACTAACAAACAAGACAAGAGGAGAATACAGTATGAACACTAACAACAGCAACAAGAAAAACCCTTGTTTCCTTAGAGTTCATTTCCTAAGATACTATTTTATATAATCACATGCACATAGCTATTGAACCTTTGTGATTCACTCCTATAGACATCCTCTTTGGCCTCACTGTGTGAATGTCTGGAGACCTCTATAATTTATCATGTCCCAATACGGTTTTTTTTTTAAGCATTCAGTGTGTATACTTGTACACATTCTAGTTGCTACAAATGAGGGAAAACATGCAAGCTATGTTTCTTTGGATCCGGCTTACTTCACTTAATATATCTTTTTGCAAATCTTTCCATTTCCTTACAAATGGTACAATATCACTTTCTGATGGATAGACTCCCATTGTGTGTGTGTGTGCCCACATTTTCTTGATCCTTTCATTCACTAAGGAGCATCTGGGCTGATTCCATATCTTGGCTATGGTAAACAATGAACATAGGTATTAAGATTCTATCTCATAACAATTAGAATGCCATTTTCAAGAAAATTAACAATAACAAATTCTGGCAGGGATGTGGCCAAAAGGGAACTCTATTACACTGTTGGTGGGAATGTAAACTTGTTCATCCACTCTGGAAAGCAGTATGGAGGTTCCTCAAAGGACTAACCATAGAGCTTCCCTATGACCTAGCAATCCCACTCTCGAGCATTTATCTAATTGGCCACAACACCACACTAGGGCTTTTATAAAAGGCAGCGTCCAGCATATGGTCTCTGAAGTAGAGACTGGGAACCATTGTATTCTAGGTTTCTCGGATAACAGAATTAGAGACAAGTGAGATATCATTTAGTGATACAATTATTGGTAGGAGATAATATGATTAAATGATTATTTCTACTAGAAGTGTGTAGTGGTTAAGCTAGTAACATAGAAAAAAAACCATTGAAGTTAAATTAGGGCATTAAGAAGATTTTCTTTGCTGAAGAACAGTTGTCTCTTGCACATGAATCTGCATGGGCGATGACTTCAGAGAACTATTGTGTGATCTGTTGATCACTGTTGTCCACAGGAAAGATCAGTCTTTAGAGAATTAATGGCAATTAGAATTCTATAGTTTGAATAGTTCATAAGCAATACTAGAGGAAGAGGTGTGGTAATTTCTTTGGGTCGTATATTAGAAAAGGGTTTCATTAAAGATTAAGCAGCTAGCCCTGAGTCTAGAATCCATAACTGGATGAATTTGAATCATTTCTTTAATCTTTTCTTCAGTAAATGAACTGTTAATTGCAAGGTCTGAATCTTAACACCCACATTACTAAGATTTATCACACAGATGCTATTTAGGTGATTTAGGGCTCAAAATCCTTTTAATTGAAAAACAAAAACTGGACGTTTTAAGTGCGTCAACCAGCTTAGAGTAAAGGAAAAGTACAGAGAATGCCAATGGAAGCCCTCACCTACTTAACTCTAACACAAGTAGCTCTTCAGGGGTTCAAGTGACGAAGAACTAGCTCCTGTTTGCTTTGACTCTTCTCTGTGCTTACCCCTTCTATTAAGAAATGGGAAGTTTTGATTTTATAGTTTTCAGACCTCCTTGCTTGTCATGACTTTGCTTGTGTTACAATCAAAAGTGGCATTTTCCCCTGCTCTTCAAGTGGTCTCTGTAGCAAAACAATTTTAAAAGACAGCTATATATTTTTTCTTTACATTGAATGTCCAACTGAGACTAGTTGCTTTTAAATCCATTAGAAGACTCTACTTTTGAAGTGCAGCAATATTGTAGACAGGAAGAGAGTGCTAAAGCAAACCCCAGGGACTGGTCCCATAAGGTAATCTCTCTCCAGATTGTATGCAGTGAGGTAACTCTTAAATTCAAGCCCAGTTACTTATAGAGCAACACAAAAAGGCTCCTGACAGGCATTTACTTTGGGAAGACTTTCATCCCAATATTTCCAATAAGATAGGAAGTTTTTCAACAACCCTACTCTGAAAGAAATATTGCAAACCTAAATCACAATCTATGACAGAGGACAGAAACTGTACTTTTCTAGATGTTTCTTTTATGTTTAATGGTGTGGCAGAGCTTCAGACCCTCTTCCAGGATTGCTTTTGAAGTGTGATAGTTTTCACTCAACCCAGACACACACACTCTCACCCATATGAATGTGTTTTTGAAATCCATTTGTTTTAGTGGTTATCAAGATGGTGCTGATCATTTCTTTTGCAACCCTAAACTAGAAGATTCAACACTGGGTAAAAGTCGAGGAGTGGTTCAAGTAGCCTAGCAAGTGCCTTGACTTCAGGTCCATAAACTATTCCAAAAAATGGGGAGGATAATGGTACAAAACTAAAAAGAGGTGAGTAATAGCTATTTCAAGAAAATGATTGGCGTTAGCTCTGAAAGAAAATTTAGGATAACCCACAATTTACACCTCTATGGACCCTTTTGCTTATTTTAGAGCATATGATAGTTTTGCTCAACAAATGAACGGAAGGAAAGACTTTTCCAATGCAGTAATCGATAAAAATAATTAAATAGCTCCCTTAATATAACTGTGAGGTGACAGAAACATTAAACCTAGGTACTCTGATTTTATATGCCATGTTTTCCCCATATACCTTGATCAGTTACTTTTTACTGAGCTAGTATTCATGTACTCAATATCTAACTTACGAAAACTGTAACCCCTCGCTACATCACCTTTACAATAAGAAAAAAATTAAAAATAATACAATGTGTAGTGGGATATAGTTTTGGTGACTATATAAAATAAGTTCTGGAATTCATATAAGTGTAAAAATATTATAAATAACAAAGAAATTTTGGTTACTATTTTGTCCAAATTCCTGCTGTGCACCTAACCAAATCTATACCTAAAAACACACAACTACAAGGTGTGTAAATGCACCCCATGATAGACAAAAACATGGGAAAGAGTGAGAGACATGTACAGTTTAAACCTGAACATGACTTTTGAAGTTGATGTGCATTATTAAGAAATTTCAATGAGTCAATGTGTGTCCATTGCAGAAGCAATGAAATAGTGTTATTTTTCATCTTTTCTCTACTGATTTATTTGATTATGATAGTAGCCTTCATAATGTAAAAGTATTGGTGAAATCCCAAGTCGGGCCCTACATGATCAAAGTGCACTGAGGGCCTAGAGCAGATGTTAGACAGACAATGCCCTTCTTTGTCCAGAACCCAGGGGCCCATCAATCACCAACCCCATCCTCACACTTGCTACCTTTCTCTTGAGTTTCTACTTCTCAGCCCTCCTTCACCAAGGAATTGTTTGGGCACCTACACTTGGATTTCCAGCACCTACTGCAGCTACTTTGCAGACCCAGAGAAAGCAGATGGGCTTGAACCAAAGCCAGTAACTATCAGCCAAGAGGCAGGAAAATCAGGCTGCTTTCCTGGACCTACAGGTTCAGTCCCTCTTTGGGAATTGTCTGAAACAACCTTGTGTAGTTTCCTTCATCCTCTTCTTCCCTTTCTTTTTCCTCCTCTCCCCCAGCATTTTCTGAAAGACTCCCATGCCTAAGAATCTTTATCTTATTTTTTACTTCAGGAGAACTGATCTAAAAATGTGCATACAGTGCTTAGCTATTGATAAATTTTAGTTTTAGCCTATGAAATAATTTGTTCTTTTTTGTGTGTATGTGAGTGTACGTGCATGAGTGTGTGTGTGTGTGTGTGTGTGTGTGTGTGTGTGTGTGTGTGTGTGTGTGTGTGTACCTATTCTGGAGCTTGAACTCAGTGCCTAGGTGTTGTCCCTTAGCATTTCCCCTCAAGGCTAGTTTTCTACCACTTGACCCATACCTCCTCTTCCAGTTTTTTGTTGTTTAACTGGTGATAAGAGTCTGACAGATTTTGCTTCCCTGGGCTGGGTACAAATCCTGGTTCTCAGTTCTCAGGTGCTGAGTAATTAAAATGATAGGTGTGAGCCACCAGTTGTTAGACTCGAACTAGAGACCCCTGAGTGACCCACAAATGCAAACAGCATTTGCAAGCTCGAGCCTGGACTCACAATGCTCACCCACACAGCAGGTCAGAGTTATGAGCCCTGACCACATGTTCAGTAGGGTTCTTACAGGGTTTCCAGCAAATAGGAGGGGGTTGAAGGTTTGAGGGCTTCTACATAATTGGTCAGCAATTGGTCAGCATTTCGTGGGCAAATTTCAGGGTAAACTCATTGGTTAGGGACATAATCATTTCCAGTAAGGGTAGGGGCTTTCCAACTTAGTAGTTACAGGATTAGTTAAATCATACATAGCAAGCAGATCAATGGTTGGGATATATAAGCCTAACTATAGGAATGCAGGCAATAATATTTTTTATCTGTTTATGACCCAATAGCTGCTTATTCCAGGGACTTGACCAACCTGTCCATTTTCCAGTAACTGGAGTCGTGTTTCTCAACCCTTTGTCTAACTGGCAATTGCTAGGGGTATAATTGCAGTTTCGATTGTGGATTTTCTGAGGACTTTTCCAAAAACTGATTTTTCCAATAACTGTTTTGTCCCTTAAGTTTAACCTGAGGTCAGTTTTACAGGAGATGATGGCTTGCTTTTAGAATGGAGTTAGCTTAGTCCTTCACAGTAATCAGTTATTATTTTTCTTCTGTTGTAAAAGTTACTAAAAACAGTTGTTAAAGCAATATTCATTTGATCTTACATGGCCTTGGAAGCTAAAATTGTAAATGGGTACTTGGGCTTTGTTTCATCTGGATGGTTTGAGGGGTGGGGATTTGTCAATGTTGATGAACATAGATCCTAGCAAATCACTTTTGAAAATCATGGCCAAGTTCTACCCGCATGCTTTTCCTTATAGACCTTGTTGTCCATTGAAGCATTCCTTTAAAGCCTGCATTTTTAGGAGAGGAGCAGGATAGACAAGTCAAAGGTAGCTGAGTAATGAAATATTGCAGAAATTTCTTTGCTACTTAGGAATAGTTTGCCATTCAATTTGAAAACCTGTCATTCTAACCTCAGCTTTCCACTCTCATATCCCTCCTGTCTCCTTTTCGTATGAAAAGGGTCATTGTGATTGCATTGAGACCACCGGGGTGATCCAGGCTGCTGCCATCCCATGCTCTTTAACTACATCTGCATCTCTTTGGCCATGAAAGGGAACATGTTCTGGGGATTAGGGGGTTCACTGGTCCTAGAGGGTTCAAATATGGAAAGGAAGGACACTCTGTTTACTACTGCATTTATTCTCGTGTGTCGTGTGTGTGTGTGTGTGTGTGTGTGTGTGTGTGTGTGTGTGTGTGTGTGTGTGAGAGAGAGAGAGAGAGAGAGAGAGAGAGAGAGAGAGAGAGAGATTTGTTCAATATTGGTCTTGGAATAATGTATTTATTAAAATTTTAAAAAGTGCCAGGTGTTGATGGCTGGCCTGTAATCCTACCTACTCAGGAGGCTGAAATCTGAGTATCATGGTGAAAGCCAGCCTAGGTAGGAAAGTCCTTGGGACTCTTTTTTTTTAATGTTTTTTATTGCGAAAATACTGTACAGAGTGGTTACAGTTACATGGGCAAGGTAATAGGTACATTTCTTATCAAGTATTGTTGTCTCCTCCTTTGTTTTTCCCCTACCATCCCTTCCCTCCCACCTCCACAACTACACTCCCCCTCCCACCTAAATTGTAAAGCTCATTTTTCAACATAGTGTCTTCTAAGGTCCTTGAGACTCTTATTTCCAATTAATCATAGAAAAAAATAAGAAGTAGTACTTTGGCTCAAGTGGTAGAACATTAGCCTTGAGCAAAAGAACTCAGGGTCAGTGCGCAGGCCCAGAGTTTAAACCCCAGGAGTGACAGAAGAAAAATAAAAGTCATATTGAAAAAGTATTTTATATTGCAAAATTAATCAAAACAACATTGAGATTCCATCTCACCCCAGTTAGAATGGCTATAATCAAGAACTCTAATAACAACAGATGCTGGAGGGGATATGGCCAGAAGGGAACCCTACTGAATTGTTGGTGGGAGTGTTAACTTGTTCAACCACTTTGGAAAGCAGTATAGAGGTTCCTCAAAAGACTACACATTAGCTCCCTATGACCCAGCAATCCCACTTTTGGGCATTTAGCAAATTAACATAAACAAGGCCACACTAAAGCTACTAGCACAACTATGTTGATGGTAGCATTATTTACCATAGCTAAGATATGGAACCAACCCAGGTGCCCCTCAGTAGATGAATGGATCAAGAAAATGTGATACACACACACACACACACACACACACACACACACACACACACACACACAATGGAATTCTATGCTTCCATCAGAAAGAATGACATTGCCCCATTTGTTAGAAAATGGAAAGACCTGGAAAAAATTATATTAAGTGAATGAAGTAAGCCAGGCCCAAAAAAACATAGGTCCCATGGTTTTCCTTATTTGCAATAACTAGTATATGTCTAGGATAATCTTATCAGATGAGCAGAAAAGGTCAAAAGCTATGTACATTTGACCATATAAGATAATGCTAAGTGAAATGAACCCCAAGATATGGACACAAGAAGATTTTCCTTGTTGTTGTTGCTTTTATGTATTATGTGATTTTTTTTCTTTGTTTCTTTTGTTTGTTCATCCTCCTATGGTATATCCCTGTTGTCACTGTATTTGATTTTTTGTCACTGTATTTTGATTTTTTTTTAATTGTGAAAATGCCATACTGAGGTGTTACAATTACATGGGCAAGGTAATGAGTACATTTCTTATCAAGCATTGTTGCCTCCTCCTTTGTTTCCCTATACCATCCCTTCCCTTTCCCCACTCCCCACCTGGCCAAAATGGCAAAGTTCATTTTTCTACCTAACCTCTTGTACATCTCATTGTTGCAATGGGTCCACATGTATCCCTATTTAAACAATTTGTTTTTTCCCTTCCCCTCCACAAATTACACCAACATCAAATACAGTGAAAACAGGGGTTATACTGTGGTGGAGGGACATACAAACCAACAAAAAAAATCATCTTATAAATATGTTAGAAACAATCACAAGGAAAAAAAAACACTTGAGTCCTTATCTTGGAGTTCATTTCACCTAACATCAACTTATCTGACTGTTTCTGCTTGACTCAGACATGTACTTTGCATCTTGTATATACATTTATCTAACTTGGGGAGGTGAAGGGGAATGACAAAATGCTGATGCAAGGACACAGGATGACCCATTGCAACAATGATACTCACAAGACACTATGTTGGAAATGAGCCTTACAACTTTGGGGGGGGGAGTGGGGGAGGTGAGAGAGGGAAGAGATAGTGGGAGAAAAACAAAGGAGGGGGAAACAATGCTCATGTAGAAATGTACTCATTACCTTACTGATTTAACTGTAACCTCTCTGTACAGCATCTTTACAAGAAAATGAAATTTAAAGAACATTTTATATTGCAAAATAATCATTCTTTGAAAATCTGAAAAAAACGGACAGATGATTTTTGAAGACACGTCTTAAAATTATTTTAAATATATAAATAATAAGTAAGAGCATTTAAACTTATTTACTTTTCCTATAATACTTTTACATAAAGATTTGCAAATTCATTTGCATATCTCTATAGGGCTCTTTATCTTCTTTCTTTTAAAAAATACTCTCCAGCAAGTTCCTTATTTTTTCCTAATGTTATATATCTTTTCTCTTTGATTATGTTGTCTACGAAAGATACTTGGTGGACACTTACTTGGAATAATTGGTTCTCAGATTTACTTTCAGTTCTCTTCTGATTTATGTTGTTTCCCTTTTAAAATATGTGAATAAACAGTAGCCTTAGACTGCTCAATTTCTAGTTTCTTGATTGAAGTTTTAGCATATATTCTATATTAAGAAATAATTTATTTTTTTATTGTCAAGGTCATATGCAGAGGGGTTACAGTTACATAAGTAAGGTAATAAGTACGTTTCTTGTCAAACTTGTTCCCCTTTCCCTCATTTTTCTCCTACTTTCCCTCCCTCGCCCCCAAGTTGTACAGATCATTTCCAACATATTGTCTTGTGTATGTCGCTGTTAACATTGGTTTCCCCTTGTCCTTTTTCTCATCTTTCTGTTGTTCCCGTAATACAAATAAACGTATATATAATACCAGGATACCAAC
The DNA here is from genome assembly GCF_024711535.1 of Dipodomys merriami. Taxonomy (NCBI): domain Eukaryota; kingdom Metazoa; phylum Chordata; class Mammalia; order Rodentia; family Heteromyidae; genus Dipodomys; species Dipodomys merriami. The sequence continues at coordinate 6,117,820 of NW_027206068.1, read as the reverse complement.
GTCAAATACAATGACAACAGGGGATATGCCATAGGGGGAAGAGCATACAAAAGAAACAAAAAAAAATCACGTAGTACATTAAAAACAATAACAAAGCTAAACCTCTTCTGTCCATGTCTTAGAGTTCATTTCGCTGAGCGTCATCTTATATGGTCATATGTACAAAGCTATTGAGCTATTCTACTCATCTGATAAGATTATTTTACATGTATACTAATTATTGCAAATAAGGAAAACCATGGGATCTGTGTTTCTTTGAGTCTGGTTTATTTCACTTAATAAAAATTTTTCCAAGTCTTTCCATTTCCTAACAAATGGGACTGTGTCATTCTTTTTGATGAAAGCATAGAATTCCATTGTGTGTATGTGTGTGTGTTTCTTTTATCATCTAAAATGAAATCATCCATTTTATGTTGATCATTACTTCTTTATTTAATATTTTATGTGTTCCATATTATTCATAAGAGCTACAGAATTATACAGATCAGCTATAATGAAACAAATATTTGTTATTGGTCATTAAGGCATTAAGTTTTTACTGTAATAAATAATTATATATAAATAAAAAGTAGTTATATCTATATATAAATATATAGAAACATAGATAGGTAGATAGGGACATAGATATATTCATAGATAATCTTTACTTTTATCCACATTTTCTTAGAGAAACTTTGCTAAAGTCCAGCAGAAATGATCAGTGTGCAAAAACAGGTCCTTTCCATCTTCCTGAGCCCAAAGAGGCTGTCAGTGTTTTCAATTCCCATTTGAGGGGCTTGTGATCATCTCCCCCCTTCTAACGCATTCTCAGAACTCAGAAAACATCTTTTGGCATGACTCTAACATTTGAGGCCTGTCGTAATAAATGGATCTTTGTGATTTCCATTCCTGTGGCTTTCACCTGTGCAGAATCAGAAGATGTCCCAGGAAGTCCTGGCCAGCCACTATGATCTCCACTAAGAAAGACTCTTCTTCTTCTTCTTCTTCTTCTTTTTCATCTTCTTCTTCTTCTTCTTCTTCTTCTTCTTCTTCTTCTTCTTCTTCTTCTTCTTCTTCTTCTTCTTCTTCTTCTTCTTCTTCTTCTTCTTTCTTCTTCTTCTTCTTCTTCTTCTTCTTCTTCTTCTGCTTCTTCTTCTGCTTCTGCTTCTGCTTCTGCTTCTGCTTCTGCTTCTGCTTCTGCTTCTGCTTCTGCTTCTGCTTCTGCTTCTGCTTCTTCTGCTTCTGCTTCTTCTTCTTCTGCTTCTTCTTCTGCTTCTTCTTCTTCTGCTTCTTCTTCTGCTTCTTCTGCTTCTTCTGCTTCTTCTTCTTCTGCTTCTTCTTCTTCTTCTTCTTCTTCTTCTTCTTCTTCTTCTTCTTCTTCTTCTTCTTCTTCTTCTTCTTCTTCTTCTTCTTCTTCTTCTTCTTCTTCTTCTTCTTTCTTCTTCTTCTTCTTTCTTCTTCTTCCTCTTCCTCTTCCTCTTCCTCTTCCTCCTCCTCCTCCTCCTCCTCCTCCTCCTCCTCCTCCTCCCTCTCCTCCTCATTTTCCTCCTCCTCTTCCTCCTTCTCCTCCTCCTCCTCTTCCTCCTTCTCCTCCTCCTCCTCCCCCTCCTCCTTCTGCTCCTCCTCCTCCTCCTCCTGCTCCTCCTCCTCCTCTTCCTCCTCTTCTTCTCCTCCTCTTCCTACTCCTCCTGTTCCTCCTCCTCTTCCTCCTCCTCCTTCTTCTGCCCCTGTTTTGGTGCCAGTTCTAGGTCTTGACATCACAGCCTGGGCTCTATCCCTGAACTTTTTGCTCAAAGCTAGTACTCTACCATTTGAACCACAGCTCCACATCTGGATTTTTGGTGGTTAATTGGAGATAAGAGTCTCACAGAGTTTCCTGCCCAGGCTGTCTTTGAACTGTGAGCCTCAGATCTCAGATGTGAGCAGCTAGCTCTTAACTACCTTCTTTGGAATTTTAGTCTATTTTATCTTTGCTGCTCATTTTACTAAATAGCAGTTGATTGCAGTCCTTCTAATATTGAAAATACTTTCTTGCTCATAAGAAAGTCATTAGCAAAGACTGAAATCAGCACAGTATGAACGACATAAGAAGAGACCTGAAAGAGAGCCCCAGACTATATGCACTAATAGGTGAGTTCTTGGCATTGATGCACACTTAGGCCTTTGCCTGGATGTTCCTTCAAAGTATACTGATAGAGGCCATGGTGTCTGGGGCCTACATATGCTGGTGCTTTATCTCAATGCGGCACTTGAACTGGAGGGTATTGATAGCCTGGAGGAGAATGCTAAGACTACTGACAAGGCTACTGTGGAAAAGAACTAATAAAACTGAAGTACAGGATCAACACAGAAGTCCTTTTTTCCTGAACTTCTGACATTACTTAAATGAGAAAGTCTATTCTTAAAAATCTTGGCTAAATCCTTATGTCAACAAATATACCAGAAGTAATGTTTGATGCTTTCTATAGCTATGAGGACAGGGCATGGGTACTGTGTGAATGTCTGTGTGTAGCCTGACAACTTCTGTGCAAATAGGAGCTCCTGAAAAGGCAGTGAGATAGCTGGATCTGGTGCTCACACCTGTAATCTCAGGAGGTTGAAGTCTAAGGATAATGGTTTGAAGCCAGTCTGGGTAGGAAAGTCTATGAGACTCTTATCTCCAATTAAACACCAGAAAACTAGAAGTGGAGCTGTGGTGGACCTGGAATAAAAACACAGGACTAACCCCTCTGCATTCTATTAATGTGTGGATTCTGACAACTGACACTGGAAATCCAAGCCTCCATTTCCTTTTCCTGTTGTAGTAATCATCCAGGTGCTATCTGAAGTTCAGATGAAATAAATTCTTCGAAAGAGGAGTTGTGTCCAAGTCAGCCTTTCAACAAGCTCCATTTTCAGAAGAGTACAGCCTCTATGGTTATGACCTTCAACTGACCTTCACAGTTGTTTTTAGCCAGATTAGTTATCCTTTCTTTTTCTTTTTCCTTTTTCTTTTTTGACGGTTGTGGGGCTTGAACTCTGGGCCTGAGCACTATCCCTCAGCTCTTCAGCTCAAGGCTAATGCTCTACCACTTGAGCCACAGCACCACTTCTGGTTTTCTAGTGGTTTATTGGAGATAAGAGTCTCATGGACTTTCCTGCCCAGGCTGGCTTTGAACCGTGATCCTCAGATCTCAGCCTCCTGAGTAGCTAGGATTACAGGCATGAGCCATGGGCACCCGACTTATTTGTCCTTTCTTACCAACTAACTATCACTTGAATATATTAGTCTTTTAAATATATAAATAGATATGCAAAGATAGTCTCTATTTAAAAGCCAAAATCTGGAGGGATTTCAGTCAGCCAAACACTGGACAGACTAATGTGTAAAGAGAATTCTCTACACTAGTATACAAACACATGCACGTACATTGTCTCCTCTATAGTGTTAATTTTCAACATGTAAGGGGCATGTCATCATGATATAACTTATTAACTAGCACAAAGCTGGAAGTGGAAGTATGGCTCAAATGGTAAAGTACAGACTCTGGTGGAAAAGCCAGGCAAGAGCATAAAGCCTTGAATGCAAGCTCCAGAAACAAAAAGAAAGAAAACAGGAAAAGATATTATTGATTCCAAGTAATGGTTCACTGCTCATATTGTAATATTGTATCGATGTAGGGGTTATGGTACTGGATTTTGCTGAAACAAAGAGCTTCTATTGAAGACTGACCATCAGTCTCAAATCTGTCTCCCTAACAGCTAGCAGTGATGGAATTTTTGGAAGGGAGAGGAGAGAAGTTGCTTGTTGGTTAGATTATGAGGAGATATTTTTAGGGTTCTTTCTTTTTTTTTTTTGTCCGTCGTGGGGTCTGAACTCTGGGCCTGGGCACTTTCCCTCAGCTCTTCAGCTCAAGGCTAGTGCTCTACCACTTGAGCCACAGTGCCACTTCCGGCTTTTTTCTTTTTGCTTATGTGGTGCTGAGGAATGGAACCCAGGGCCTCAGGCATGTAAGGCAAGCGCTCTACCACTGAGCCATCTTCCCAGCCCCATAGGGTTCTTATGCATAGAAAGAAATGGTTGTTTCTTTTGCAGCACCACCAGCTTTTTGTTGGTTAGTTGGCTGTAAGAAACTCATAAACTTTTCTGTTCAAGCTGATTTTAAATGACGATCCTTAGATCTCAGCTTATAGGTATGAGCCACTGGCTTTCAATATTATCCTTTTTAATGTTTGTTTTATATCCACAGAGTCAAGCTCCTCAATGTACCAACACAAAAAATTAAAGGAGGTAAGGGATAATGAGAAAAGGAGACAAAGGAGAAGTAACAAGTGAGAAAAAGTGGTAAAATGTAGTAAACTAAGCAAGCTATGGTGTCCTGGAAGCCAAGGAAAGGTAGTCTATCAAATGAGGAAAGATTGGTATCATATACAATAAAGTTGTAGACAAAGAAATGATTTGAGAGTCTGTCACACATTGGGCACCATAATGACATCTGAATTTATAGAACGTGGAAACATGTGAGACAGAATAGGTGACAATCACTGAAAACTCCAGAATTTTATACAATAATCAAAAGAGATCTTGTCAGTTGTAATGACATGAATAAGCCTGGGAGACATAATATTAAGGGTTATATAAACTAGGCACAGAAAAACCAGGTCTGAATGGTGTCAGTCCTGTGTGGAACCCAAAGAATACATCTCACAGAAGCTGACATCAGACAGAACACAGTGTAAGAAACAGGAAGGAGATGGAGAGATTGGCTAAAGAAAACAAAGTATTCAGAAAGCTAAGTTCTGGTATTGTATTGCAGACTAGGGTAAGTCTGGATTGGAATCATGAATGGCAAATACCAAATAACTGGAAAGCCAGTCAAGGCAGAATAAAAATCTGCTAGATTCCATCTACAATTAATCAGCAAAGATTCCATGCTGGAGGCATGTATGGCTCAAGTGATAGAGCACTATCTGTGAACAAGAAAGCCAAGTGCGAGTGTAAGGCCCTGAGGTTCAAACTCCAGGATTATCAACAAAACAAAGTATATTTACTTGGTAGTTTACTTTGAACAGTGCCCAAACTCAATAGCTCAAAATACTTTCCAATATAATATGAAATTTTATTATGTGAAAATATATAGCTATGTTCCTTTCTTGTTCTTTCTTTATAGAGGATTTTTGTTACTACTTTTTACTGGTATAATATGGGATTTCAAGCTCCATATTGATTAGTGACTTACTAATTTTATATACATGTATTATGTATATATAATACATTATATATAATATGATATATGTATATGTATATATATATATATATATATATATACATAAAATTGAACTCAAGCCAAGACTTTAAGCTCTAGACCCAGGTATGACACACACGCGTGCATGCTTATATACACACACACATACACACAATTATATATATATATATATATATATACATGTGTAGCACATATATAATATTACAATTATATAAATATTATATAAAATTACATGGTTGTAGCTATGTAGACTTATTTATGAATATTTTATTCTATTCCACTGTTGATTTCTGTTCTAATACTACATTGATTTTGTTGTTCCCTGTAGAATTATGTTAAGTGAAATATTATAATACCTCCAGCGTTATATTTATGTGTGTGTGATTACCGTGGCAATTTAGAATCTTTTTGCAAATGAATTTCTAAAGTTGGTTTTTCTATTGCTATGAAAAATGACATTGGAATTTTGGGGATTCTCTGAACGTTGTGTAATATTATCAATATGTAGCTTTTATATAGCATTACTTCTGTCAATCCATGAACATGCTAGTTCTTTCCACCTTACATATCTTCTTCAATGTCTTTATTCAAGGATTGATAGTTTCATTACAAAAATTTTTAAGTGAATGACAAAAGTGTCAAGGGGATACATAAAGGGAGTTAGAACCAGCTACAGCAGGGAAGAGTGAGTATAATAAGAAAAACACCTTATTCACGTGTATGGAAACAGAGAAAAGAAGCCTGTTAAAATTGTTGTAACAGGGTGATGAAGGAAAGAGGATAACACAAAGTAATAAAGGGGATTAAATCGATCAAAATACATTATACTCATTTATTGAAATAGAATAAAACTCTATAGAATTAATATAAACTAACATAAAATCAAATATATAACTGCTTTGAGCATCATTATTTATTTCTCTCATTTGGAAAGATGCTATTACTCAAGTCATCTCTTATGTCCATGATAAACTTTAATATTTAATAGTCCATCCATATTTCTCTTGGTAAATCCTGAAGGATTTAAAGTTTAGCTGTATATGAGAGCTCATATATTCTAGTTGGTTTTTTCATATTATATTATTTTTATATATACATATGTACCAGAATTATTTCATTGGGCTTTTTCTAATCATATCTGGTACTGATTTGAGCTGTATTATGTGTTAGTATAGCACATTAATAGTCTTTCTTATTGAAATGAGTTTAATCTCAAGTTAGAAAACTCTGAAATATGTCAGGAATTTAAAAATCTTTAGGAATACCTGAAGGGAGTTCCACCTTCAGAAGGACAGAAATGTGTGTTGTTGCTTAACTTTGGATTTTCCAATAAGTACTATTAGAGTTTACTCTTGGCACTTGTGGGTGGCAGAGGTTAGCTAAGCATAGCCATTTGTAAACTGAACCTTTTATTTGCAGAATATGCATTGACTTTGAACTTTTGTTAATGTGATATTTGTTCCTTTCTCATTTGCTTATGTTAATTTTTAAAACACTAATTTTGTTGTTTTATTTGCTATTTTTAAGTTCTAAAATGTTGAAATTAGCCAGATATAAAAGCTTAATTAGCTGCTATAAAAATTACCATATCCTACTTTATATTTTTCACCACCACTAAGAAAAAGAAAAAGTGGGTCTTAGATCTCAAATTGTCACATTTGTAGATTAAACAGAATCACTGGAAGGGAAGATATTCAAATTGAGAAAATGAAGTTAGTGTTTTACATAATATATTTGAGCATATACGATCATGCATGATTCGGATTCTGATACTTTGTATTGAGGTACTAACGTAAAAACAAAATAGTCAACACAGAGGTTATGTTTTGAGAAATAAAAGTAAGTAGCATTATATATGTATGTATATATACATGTATGTCTTTATACATACGTATATATTGATGGGGGAAATTAATTTAGAAAGGTCACTAATAGTAACAAAATTTCAGATTTTAGTTAGGAAAGTATGCTGTACAGCCATTATATCTTTTTCTCTTTCTCTCTCCCGTCTTCCTTCCCTTCCTTTTTCTATGTCCCTTCTTTTTTTCTATTTATCTTTTCTTTATCAGTTTATAAACTCATTCATAGTTCAGTCTGACTCATCAGCCTGGGGCTAGTGTTGTGCAGAAGTTCTAGATTTAATGGCTCTGACAAGTTCTACTTTTATGGTATCATGCAAAATGCAAGAGGCTTACATAATGTCTATGCTTACTTACTGTCAGGGTTCATAATTAGTTCTATCTCTCATCTCTCCAGGGCACTCTTAGTCTTAGTAAAATGGAGTGGACTTTCTCACAATATTCATTTTCATAGTTTCTCAGTCGCATTTATGGTGTTGCATTATCCAAAGCCAATTGCTTGTAAATTGATTGGTATGAGCATATCATATCAGCGCCTCTCTAAGAATTTGACTTGGGAATGGGTATGGAATCATCCATGTACAATGAGGCATGAGTTTGAGGCCTCTTTTTATGACTGGAGATGATTGTTGGAAGAGAAACAGTCATGTTTCCAGCCAGAATAAAGCAGAGCCCAGAGGATCTCAGAGACCTACGTGGAAATGCTGGCATAATTCATTCTGACGTTTTAGTATAAGAGAGAAAATGAATGTTTTTTTTTCTTGTGAACTTGTTTGGAATTTTCTTTGGGTAAGAATAGTGAAATATTTAGAAAATTTGATAGAATAGGTTAACTATGTTATTATCCTACTTTCCTATACACATTTATACAATATATGAAATTAGGCTTCATAAATATTCTCAGAGTTGTTTTTCAGTTTACCTGCCTTCCCATTACACTCTAATAATTATATCTATAGACATTCAACTCTAAGTATGGGTAATAATCTCCATTATGGCTCACTACTATAATTGCCATTTTGTGATTGTATGTCTAAGATCTATCCAAAAGAAATATGAGAACTATATGTTATTAATATTTTTAGTAGTTTCATTTAAAACAAAAACAGAAAAGAGACAGTAAGTTAACTTTGGCAATATATTCTACATAATTGATAATGCAGAAAATATCATTCAATCAGTATAAAAAAAGGTTAATATGACACTATGTTGAAAATGAACTATACAACTTGGGGGAGGGGTTCGGGAAGGAAAAAATTGGAAGAAAACAAGGGAAGAAGTGACACTGTTCAAGGAAATGTACTCATTGTCTTACCTATATAACTGTAATCCCTCTGTACATCATCTTTACGATAACAATAAACTAAAAAAAACAATAAAAATAAAGGTAATAGTTTTGCATTTTTCATATTAAGACTGTAAAAGTTGTATACTTTATGTTTTAAATATCTCACATGATTAGACATAGCTATTTCAAATTATTAGCTACATCACATGTCAAGTGATTACTATCTAGTTAGTTCCATTTACTTATAGACTGGAGAAATTGAATAACTCATAAATATTTTCCAATATTTAACAATATTTACCTATTGGAAAGAATAAAGTAAGCTGTAAAGTAGTAAGTGTATACTCCCCAACTGAAGTTGCCTTCTTACAAGCAAATGACACAATATGCCAACAAGCTGGGGAATCAAAGTGTGTGTGTGTGTGTGTGTGTGTGTGTGTGTGTGTGTATGTGTGTGCGCATATATCATTTATTCACTCTCATCCAAGGTATAGACTATATATGGGCCTCAACTGTATGACAATAATTTCTTGTCATGCTCTACTTTTTAAAAATTCACACTGACATTTATGTATTTAGATTTGGCCAATATTTAAATATTACCAATAAAAATTTGTGATTTTTTTTCCTAAAGAAAAGAGACAACTTAGCCAAAATACTCCTTGTCCAAAGTGACCCCTGTTAACAGACATGAACCCTGGTGTCTGCTATGAATCCTCAAAAGTATAGTTGTTGAATTAATGTCTGTTTCCTTTATTAATTTCATCTTCCTGTCTGACTCCTAGAAGAAGAAAATTGTAGTTTGCACACCCATCAATTTATTCCTATAAATTGCTTTCATATTTTTGTCAGATTGAAATGTGGGCTTCTTTTCAGTTTCTACAATTGCCTAACAATATTTTTTGTGTATGTCCAAGGTCTTGAACTCAGGGTCTAGATGCTGACTCTCAAAGTTTTTGCTCAAGGCTAGTGCTCTATCACTAGAGCCATAGCTTTACTTCTGATTTTTTGGACACTTACTAGAGATAAGAATCTCATAGACTTTTCTAGTATGGCTGGATTTGAACTGTGATCCTGAAATCCCAGCCTCCTGATTAGCTAGGATTGTAGATGTGAGCCACTAGAGATTGGATAATTTTTTTTCTTAAAGTAGAATAAATATTTCTCTATCTGGATCTATTTTTCATTCCTTTATGTTAAAATCTAACCAATATTCTAGTTTTAGGAGTCATGGTACCTTCCATTGTAGGCAGACTGTGCTAATAACTTTTTCATGCTTTTCCCCTATGCTGTGGGGAGGGAGCTGTTAAGAAATCTCCCTTGTTGAAGAATAGATGCTATAATTTCTGGGTTTAAATTTATTTCAAAAAATTATAGAAGCTAATATTTATTAGCATTGTGCAACTCATAAACATGCTTAACTATAATATATATGTATATTCTTTTATAACTTGATAAATATTTACTACACTGTTGAACTCTAGCTGTAAGTGCTCAAAGATCTTGATACTTTTAGCTACAAGTGCTAGAAGATCCAGACTGAGAGAAAATATGTGAAAGTATATATTCTGGATGAGCAGTGCTGAAACTTGAGCCAACTTGCCTGATGCTGCCTTCCATTTTATCCCCTATGAAACCATGACGTTATCTTTGTCTCATGACTATAAAGAATTCATGGGCTCAAAAGGGAGTGTTAGTATAAATTTTTATGGCTTAATTACTCTTTATTGCAAAGTAGAATTGGAAAAGCTGGATTTCATACAGAAGACAGGCATGTATCCAGAGAATAGATGACCTGGCCCTAATATTTCTAGGTTTCCCCAAATGAAACCTGGAAACAGAGAACAACATTTCTTTGTAAGGCATCATTTCTAAAGAAACTGCAATTTGGAGAAGGGACCTAAAAGGTACCTCATATCAACTGCTTTGTGTTCACAGTCTTACATTT